>NC_081310.1:183346646-184756646 GCF_026419965.1 Kogia breviceps
AAACCTAGTTAGCACATTTAAAGTCAACTAAAAAGGAATTTCAATGCTGGTTTTGGAGTGTCTAGAGCTATCTTTACTAAAGTCCCAGTCTTCCCCTCTTTTAACTCTTCCTTCAAAAACACACAAACAAACTGCATATTATATGCTCCAGAGAGTGGAAAGAGCCAACTTACGTGACATATAGATTTTGACTTAGACCAAGTGGTCTCTACACGGTCCGTTCTGCATTAAAAAAAATGTGCAGACTCTAGTCCTATTAGTGTCACTTGCCCACCCATCTAGATCTAGACTGGGTGCTCATTCCCTACAAGAGTGAAAAAGGGGACGAACAGGCTCCAGCACGGGCCCTCAGGGCCAACTACGACGAAAAAACGTCCCCGTCTGCAAGTGAGGCAACTTTCCTCCAGCGGACTTTCAAAAGAGTAAAACAAACGGGGAGGGTGAGGGGTGAGGAACGGTGAGCGGGAAGAAGAGTTGATCCACCCCCATTCCCCCGCCTCCATACACGCGCGTACTTTTTGTTGCACCCACTGCCCCGAAAGTCTCAGATTCAAACGTTCTAACCACAAATTATCGGCGTTCCCCTCCCTGAAGGGATATCAAATTGGGCGGGAGCTCCCGCGAACTCTGACCCCGAGCCTTCACGAAGGCTTAGACCAGGAAGGGGGGGGGGGTCGGCGCCCGCTTTCTCAAGAAAAGCGGCTTAACGCTGCTTCCGGTCCACGCTCTCTCCTGGGGCGGTACCCCCAAACCCGTCCTCCCCAAGACCCTGCAGCCGCCGGTCACCTCAGGGTTTCCCTCCGGCCTCCCCCCAGGGACTTCCTCCTCGAGGGTCCGCTAGGCCCCAGGACGCGGCGACGCGCGCGGCTCGGCCCGCAGGCCTCGTCAAGCAAGCGGGCGGGCGGCGAGGTACCGCTTCGGGCCATTCCCGCCGCCATTTTCCGGCGACCGTCGCCGCCGCGTAGTGGGGGACGATTCCGGAGGAGGAGACTGCGCAGGGGCGCACCGGTCCCCGCCGCAGGGCAGAGGGGAGCGTCCGTTGGCACCAAGGATCCTTAGGATCTTCGAAGCTTCCGCTCGCTGGCTACCCCGTCCCGAGCTCAGGCCTCCTGCCGGGCCTTACCGATAAGCCCCTCACCTCACCCCAGATCCCCGCGTTCCCACTTACGCGGAAGAATCCCGCGTCCATCTTGCTACCTCGCTCGGAGATCGCTCCCTATCCCAAGGTGCACCGCGCCGCCGCGACGGAGGGCGGGACCGGCAGGGAAAGCCGAGCGCCGGGACGCAGAGCGCGCCGCTCCACCCGCCCCACCAGCCGACACGAGGCCGCGCCTGCTCAGTGTGGCGAACTCCCGGCACGCGTGCGCACGCGCGTTCAGGGAGGCGGGCTGCTACTAGGCTCAGAGCCTTCCCAGTGGCTAGTCCCGGAGGAAAGCCCCGCGATGGCAGCCAATGGGGGGGTGGGGGGGAGAGAGATAGAGACAGAGACAGAGACAGAGAGAGAGTGTCGTTGGGTCGCCCCGCCCTGCGAATCCTTTTGTGGAGCTTAGTCGGCCTTGTTCCCGGAGCGTGAATTGACCCATCCTTCCACCCGTAGTGGCGGAGGCCTCCCGCCCAGGGGGCCCATGGAGCGATTGAAGAGAAAAGCTGTTACCTCAGAGTGACGCTAGTGGGGCTGCCCGTGTCGTTATGAAAGTTGTGACTGTGTTGTTTTTACGAGTTTACCAGTTACTGAGATAGGCCCTGAAGTAGTCGAACTATGCAGTATGAGGGAAATCTGCATTCTGGCCCTGCTCTCTCGGCTTTCTCTCCCGTCTCCGTACAACTCCTTAGCTTTGGGGAGAAGCTGGAACTGTGGTTTAGATGAATTTCGTTTTCGGCTGCCGGGTCCCCACCGTGGCGGGCAGGAAGCTGAGGAGAAACGTGGCCCCCGGACAGAGCCTGACGGAGAAGCGGCCTGCCTCCAGGCCTCGGGGCCCTCGGAGCCCTCAGCCTCCGCCTCGGTGGCCCAGCTCTGCCTCCCCAGCGCCCTGCTCCGGCTGCGAGGGCTCCAGCATCAGATGCCTTCTGCCAGACTTGCCCTAAGCGCTCTTTTTTTCTCTGAGAAGGAGCATGTGACCGTTCTCTGACCATCTTTTGTAAAATACCACCCACCACACACACACACACACACACACACACGCACACGCAAACACTCTAGCCTCCCTTTCCTGCTTTTTGTTCACAGCGCTCATCTTGAAACTATGTGTTTACTCTTGTGGTTTTAAATACCAACTGCTTCCTAACAACGTCATAGATTTCCAGCTCAGATCTCTCTCCCGAGCTTCAAACGTTGTATTGGCAACGTCCTCCTGGACGTTTCCCCTTGGATAGACGGCTCCTGGTTCCTCCTCCTGTCTCCTGAAGACACTCCACCCCGCCAAAAACCGACCCGCTCCTCCCAAAGTCTTCCCTGCCTCAGTTGATGGCAGTATCTTTCATTTTCTTTAAGACACGAGCCTTGGTTTCGTTCTTGACTCCTCTTCCTCTTATATTCCGCTTCCAAACTGTGAAGAACCCGCTCTGCTATCATCCTGCTTCAAAGCACTGTCATCTTTGGCCTGAACTTCTGCCCTGGGCTCCTAACTGGTCTCCCTGCTTCTGCCTTTGCCACTCAGCATCTATTCTAAATGCAGCAGAGTGATCCCGTTAGAAAACCTTAGGCGTATCATTCTTAAGCTCAAAACCTCCCTATTAATAGTCCCTCATTTTTCTCAGAGCAAAAGTGGAATCCGACCTGATGCTCCCCTATTTCTTCTTTGATCTCATCTGGTAACCTAACACTGGTCACTGCTTGAACTTCTTAAGCTAGCTCCTGCCTCATGACCTTTGTAGTGGTAACTTCTGCTCTTCCCCCCACATGGCTACTTGCAAATTTCAAGATTTTACTCAAGTATCACCTACTCAATGAGGCTTCCCTGACTGCTCCATTGGAAATTGCTCATATACTCTCTCTACATCCCTGATGTCTCTCTCTCTCTCTCTCTCTCTCTCTCTCTCTCTCTCTCTCTCTCTCTTTTTTTTTGGCTGCATTGGGTCTTAGTTGTGGCACACACCATCTTTTTGTTGCGGCTCGGGAACTCTTCCTTGCGGTGCGCGGGCTTCTCTCTCCGTTGCGTTGAGCGGGCTCCAGAGCACGTGGGCTCTGTAGTTGCCGCACATGGGCTTAGTTGCCCCATGGCATGTGGGATCTTAGTTCCCTGACCAGGGATTGAACCCGCATCCCCTGCATTGGAATACGGATTCTAAACGATTGGACCACCAAGGAAGTCCCCCACTTAATCTACTCTGTTTTTCCCCATAGCATCTATCATCTTCTAGTATTTGTTTACCTGTTTTTAATGTGTTTATTATCTGTTCCCCACACTAGAATGCCAGCTCCATAAAGTCAGGGCATCTGGGGCTTCCCTGGTGGTGCAGTGGTTAAGAATCTGCCTGCCGATGCAGGGGACATGGGTTCGAGCCCTGGTCTGGGAAGGTCCCACATGTCGCGGAGCAACTGGGCCCGTGAGCCACAACAACTGAGCTACTGAGGCTTCGCGTCTGGAGCCTGTGCTCCGCAACAAGAGAGGCCACGATAGTGAGAGGCCCGCGCACCGCGATGAAGAGTTGCCCCTGCTTGCCACAACTAGAGAAAGCCCTTGCACAGAAACGAAGACCCAACACAGACATAAATAAATAAATAAAAAATTTTTTAAAGTCAGGGCGTCTGTCTTTTTTGTACACTGATATGGCCCTAGCACCTAGAACAGTGTCTGGCACATAGTACAGGCTCACATAAATTTTTCTGAATGAACAAAAGCTTTGCCAGAGGGTCTAAGATGGGGAAGTAACTGGTTTCCACATAACAAGCCAGTTAACCAGATGGGACTATGAAATCACAATGCACATCTTATTACTGTTCTCGATGATTCTGATTAGTCATTCTGTTTTATCCTTCCTTCACTGTTTCTGCTCTTTTGCTGCCAATCTTGTAAATGCTGGTTTTCTTTCTGGTTCTGTTATTGACTCTTTTGTCATTTCCCTCAAAAAAGATGACCTATCTGTCCTCTCTCGGCTTCAATTACCTTTTTGTCTCTCAAACCTGTATATTTCAGGCACAGGTCTGCCCCAGATCTGTATTTTCAACTTCCTGCTGACATTCGCTTGGATGTCCGTAGGCACCTCAAACTGAATTCATCTTCTGTCATCTGTCTCACCCTCTCTTTCCTATTCTCAGTGAGTGAGCACACATTTCTGCTTGTCATCGTTCTTCTCTTCACACTCTATAACCGTCACATCTTGCCTTTTCACCTCAGTCAACTTCCTTCTGGCCCCATTGCCTCTTGAGTTCAGGCAATTTGGATTATTGTCTGGATCATTGCACTGACCTATTAACCATTTTCCCGGCTTTCAGAATTGCTGTCTCCATCCTATATCCAGACTGATTTTCCAAGATGATCATCTTGATTCTTTCACTCCCTTGTTTAAAACTCATCAGTGGGGCTTCCCTGGTGGCACAGTGGTTGAGAGTCCGCCTGCCTCCCGATGCCGGGGAGGCGGGTTCGTTTCCCGGTCCGGGAAGATCCCATGTTCTGCGGAGGGGCTGGGCCCGTGAGCCATGGCCGCTGAGCCTGCGCGTCCGGAGCCTGTGCTCCGCGGCAGGAGAAGCCACGACGGTGAGAGGCCCGCGTACCGCAAAATAAATAAATAAATAAATAAAACTCATCAGTGGCTTCTCAGTTGTCCTCCAGATAAAGCCCAAACTAGTTACTGTGACTTACAAAGTGCTTTATGATTTGTTTACTGCTCTCTTCTCCAGACTCATCTCCTGAGTTAATCTGCTCCCTCTCCCCGTGTCTCACTTCTTCTTCTTTTTTTTTTTTTTTTGGTTTAAGGTTTAATTAAATATCACCTATTTCTGTGATAGCAACATCTATATAAATTTATTTTATTTTATTTTTTAATTTTTGGCTGTGGTGTGTCTTTGTTGTTGCACGCAGGCTTTCTCTATCTGCGACGAGCAGGGGCTACTCTTCGTTGCAGTGCACGAGCTTCTCACTGCAGTGGCTTCTCTTGTTGCGGAGCACGGGCTCTAGGTGCGCGGGCTTCAGTAGTTGTGGCTCGCGGGCTCTAGAGCAAAGGCTCAGTAGCTGTCGTGCACGGGCTTAGTTGCTCCGCGGCACGTGGGATCTTCCTGGACCAGGGCTCTCGAACCCGTGTCCCCTGCCTTGGCAGGCGGATTCTTAACCACTGCGCCACTAGGGAAGTCCCAGCAACATCTATATAAATAACATGAGGCCAATAAAATTGCATAGGATTCTGAAAGTCAAACTAGTCTCTATCTCCCTGGTATTGTCACAACACTAAGAAGACAAAAGGAGAAGAAACATGGTATCAGGAGCAATTTGTTTTGTACATCTCACATGGTACAGTTTGTAATAGGTTTATGGAAAAGTCAGGTTGCCCTTCTATTTGACATTTGTTTTCTTTTATCAACATAGATGTCAGTTTCTTTTTTTTTATACAGCAGGTTCTTATTAGTCCTCAATCTTATACACATCAGTATATACATGTCAATCACAATCGCCCAATTCAGCACACCACCATCCCCACCTCCCCCGGCGTGTCTCACTTCTAAACTGCAGCCACACTGAACTACAGACACTAGTCTAATGATGAACAGGTTAGGTTTCAAAAGTCCGTTTTTTGTCTGTACGTTGGTAAGCCAAAAGAGACTAAGAAGTGACTCAAATGTCACCTCCTCATGTGAGCCTTTCCTGAGCAACCTTCCAGAAAACAGCAGAACCCTTGCCACCACCCATCCTACCTTGCTTTATTTTTTCCTCATAGTACCTGACATTGTTATCTATTTTGTTTACATGCCTACTGTCTTTGCCCTCTTAAAAAAAAAAAAAAAAAAAAAGCTCTATTAGGGCAAAAATCTTGTCCATCTCATTCACCATTAAAGCCTTAGTGTCTGAACAGTATCTAGCACATTCTTGGAGATCCATAAATATTTGTTGAATGAATGTATGAGTGAGAGTCTAAGGCTCAGTCACCAAAAACATTTCTACCAATGAGTGAGTCTGGTCTTTGAAATATAACCATTGATTCTATAAGGAAAAGTCCACATTGAAAAGTCTGCTGAGGCAGAGAAGGCTCCTCCCTAGAGGTGCAGTGGAGAACTACAATACTTGGCAGTGAAGGTATTTGCAGACACCATCTCCTGTAAACTCTGATGCTGTGCAGATCAAAATGGGCCTTAAAGCCAAGAAGCCATCCCCAGGGTGGCTCTTTGCTATGCCTGGTCTTTAAGTTCTCAAATAAACTGAACTTCAAAAAGCTAATAGGCATCCAGCCTTGGTGCTGATCTTCTAGGTATAGGCTCCATTTCCTCTACTGCTTTTCCTCATTGCTTGTTGATTGCTGTTAATGGTATAGGGGTTTCATTTGTTGCCTATTGTCTCTGTCCTCTAGACTCACTCCTACTGAACATACATTCACCGCTGTGCTCAAAGACATTTTCCAGAGTAAAATGTATCAGCTTTTATCCATCAGTCATTTGTATCTCAGTTATGAGATTATTTTAGTCTATAGCTTGTTTGGTAAATTTGTTTCATTTTGAGATTGATGAAGAAATCTTTGGGGAATAAAGGAAAATAAAAGCTTAGTTGAATTTATCAATAATAGATCAAGCTGTCAAACTATAAGAAGATTTCTGTTTGTGTTTGCATATATAAATATCTAACGTATAAGACACAGAAGTAGCAACTTGAGGTTTTCTGAACCTCACACTTTCCTAGTCTAATAGCAAGGCTCACTAGATGGCGATCTCCCCTTTCAGGATAACACTCCTCTTTGGCCAGGACTTGTTTCTAGAAATAAGTAAACTATCACAAAAACATATGGTCTGATTTGTTGTTTTTTACTGAGCCCTTACTCTGTGCTCAGTATGGTATTCTTAGATATAGTAAGAGATACAAAGGAAGTTTAAGACAGTCCTCAGAGAGCTTATAGCCAGAAAGATAACAGCAACAGGCAAAGAAGAAAACTGTAACTGTCTGCTTTCTAGCCCTTAGAAGGTCCCCTACAGATGCTATGTTCAGACATTGTGTCGGCACATTTTTAAAAGAAGGGCTTGAAGGACAACAGAATTGTCCATCAGATGGGAAATAGGAGCCATAATTAAGAGAATTCTCTTTCCCATCTATGTTTTCTTGTATTTTGATGACAGTATCTTTCTTTTATGTAGGGCCTCAAAATAATAGCATTTACTGTTTTGTGGGGCATACTCTGTCAGGCTTCATGTTAATGCTTTAAGTGCTTTAGATAATTCAGTCCTGACAATAATACCTAGGAGGTTGTTATGGGCTGAATTTTGTCCTCCCAAAATTCAGTGTTAGAGTTCTAACCCCGGGTACCTCATAATGTGATTGTATTTGGAGATAGGGTCTTTAAAGAGATAATTAAGTTAAAATGAGGTCATTAGGTGGGCCTTAATCCAATACCATTGGTACCCTTATAAGAGGAAATTAGGACACAGACACATATAGAAAGAAGACCATGTGGCCATCTACAAGCCAAGGAGAGAGGTTTCAGAAGAAACCAACCCTGCCAACACCTTGATCTCAGACTTCTAGCCTCCAGAATTCAAGAAGATAAATTTCTGTTGTTTAAATCAACCAGCCTGTGTTACTTTGTTGGAGCAGCCCTCACAAGCTAATGCAGGGGTATTATCCCCATTCCAGAGATGAGTAAAGTGAGACGGAGGAAGGAGAAGTTAGTTGCCGAAAATCACACAGCCAGCATATAACAGAACTCAAGTTCAGGGTTTGGTTTATCTGCTAAGGGCTGAGACCACAACATTACAAATGACTTGACACTGAGGGAGGGAATGTAGACAGACCTTATCCTACTGGTCAGTCAGTAAGCAAACAAGCCTCCTCAGTCTGGTCAGTGAATTCCTCCCAGTCTCACCCAGGTGAGAAGATCAACATCCTCCATCCTCCATGTGGGTGGGGACCTTACTTCCTGCAGAACTCAAAGATATATTATTATATATATCTCTTGAGGAACCAGGACCCTGCCCCAAGGCAGTACTATTATTTCTTGACTGTTCCTCCCTTGTTTCTGCGTTCCCTCCCTTAAGATCATTAATTACCGAGACCTGTTCAAGGGCAAACATTGCAGCCAGGCTTAGATCACAAAATGGCTTAGGCCAAAATGGGTTCTCTTATGTTGAGAAAGCCATTCCTGTTTCTCTTTCTCCGGTGACCCCCTAACCTAATCTGCTTACAAAGGTTGCCTTGAAGTCCAAGGTTATTTCTCCAGGATATCTAAACCTCTAGAAATATTCTACCACATTGATAGATGGTCCTCTGTGATCACTCTGGTGTGAACTGAAGGCAGATCACTTCCCCCCCGCCATGGACATTTGTGAATCCAAACATGTGTATTGTGTCTGCCATAAACTTCTGACTTGTGATGCCATCTTCCTGGGAAAGGGAAGTGTTTGAAGCTTTGATCCACAAAAATTGGGTGGGAAAGAAGTGTTGAGTCCTATTCAGATCTCTTGGGTTGTTATGAGAGTTGCTAAAGAAAATTGGATTTTATAGATAATTTAGTTAATAGCATATGTCAAATTTTATTATAATCTTGTTCCAAGGGAGAAGGCTTTTTAGTGGGCCAAATAACAAAATTTGCTCCAGGGACTTCCCAGTGTTTAAGACTCTGTGGTTCCAATGCAGCGGGTGAAGTTCAATCACTGGCTGAGGAATAAGATCCCACATGGCCAAAAGATTAAAAAAGCAAATTGCTCCATTATGGAAAAATGAAAATGGATAGACAATCATTGTTTGATCAGATAAAGAAAAAGGATTTCTAGACTCTTGATGGAAGACGCTCAGACTCTCAGATAGAAGTCAGTTGGGTAGGTGAGTAGCTAGTTTCCAGAATAAGTCTTAATCCCTTAAAATTCATCAGAAACTTGTTTTAAACATTTTCTCAGAAATTTTGTTTTTGTTTTTCCTAGAGGAAAGCTGTGAATTAGATCCCACAGAAGCATTTTTCCCTAGATCAAGTTTGGGACAATTTATTTTTTACTATGATTAAATAAGTTTATATTTCTAAAATGTTTAGCATAGTCCTTGGTATATACAAAAGTTTAGAAGTCTTTGAGAAAGAGAAGAGGAAGAGAAAGGAGAAAAGAAGAAAGAGAAAGTTATTAGAAGCTACATTTCTCTCTTTTTAAGCCTTAGCGCTTAACTGTTGTTAAGAAAAACTTCATAAGAAAAACTTCAAAATTTGGAAATAGGCTAAAATGAATTATTGCATTTCTTTTCTTTTTTTTTTTTTTTGCGGTATGCGGGCCTCTCACTGTTGTGGTCTCTCCCATCGCGGAGCACAGGCTCTGGACACGCAGGCTCAGCGGCCATGGCTCACGGGCCCAGCCGCTCTGCAGCACGTGGGATCTTCCAGGACCGGGGCACGAACCCGCGTCCCCTGCATCAGCAGGTGGACTCTCAACCACAGCGCCACCAGGGAAGCCCTGCATTTCTTTTTAATATCCTGGGGCATTGCCTAGCAGGTCCTATCAGTGATTATCCAATTCTTTAGAGGATGTACTTTTATTTCATTTATTATTCACTATTGATTAAAATATTTAAAAACTCTGAAAGCCTAGATGTTAATTTGTAGAAGACTGAGAGCCATGCAAATGCTTTTTGTCCAATGGCAATACAAAAAAATTTTACCAGAAAAGATAGCCACAAAGATTATGGTTTTATTGCCCTTTGGGCATTAATTCATTTTCCTTTTTTCCTCCTGATTTTCAGTCTTTCATTCTCTCTGTTGAGATGATATCCATTGATCTGTTTTTTTGTTTTGTTTTGTTTTTTCCCCCTGGCCACACCACATAGCATGCAGGATTTCAGTTCCCTGACCAGGGATTGAACCCAGGCCACAGCTGTGAAAGCCTGGAATCCTAACCACTAGGCCACCATGGAACTCCCATCCATTGATCGGTTTCTAAGTTCACTGATCATTTCCTTGGTTGTATCCAACCTAATGTTGATCACATCCAAAGCATTTTTGATTGCAGATACTGTATTTTCAGTTTGGGGATTTCCATTCTTTCTTTTTTTTTTTTTTAAATAGTTTCCAAATCTCTCCTGAAATTTCCTATGTCTTCAGTCACTATGTAGATCTTCTCCTGAAGACTCTAACAAATTTATCAATTTTATCTCAAATTCTTTGTCTGCTAATTCCAATGTCTGGGTCATTTGTGGGTATCTTTATATTGACTGATCTTTCTCTTTATTACAGGTCACAGTTTCCTGTTTTGTTGAATGTCTAATAATTTTATTATATACTTGACATTGTGGATGATATGTCATAGAAACTGTATTCTGTTATCTTCCTCTGAAGAATGTTGTTTTATTCTAGCAAGCAGTTAAATTACTGACAGATCACTTTGACCATGCTTCGTTAGGCAGGTACATTTCAGGAATTGGGGTCTCACAAAGAAAGGAGGGAAATAATAGGGCAAAAATAATTTTTTGAAGAAATATTAGCCAAATATTTTGTTTAAAAAACAGTATCCAAAGATCCATGTAGCTCAACAAAACTTAAGGAGGATAAAGACAAAGAAAACCACACCTAGGCACATCATTATCAAACTGTTGAAAATCAAAAATAAAGAGAAAATATTTAAAGCAGCAAGAGAAAATAGCTGCATTGCAAATAGGGGAGCAATGATAAGAATGACAACTGATTTCTTATCAGATTGGAAGCTAGCAGATGATGGAACTACATCTTTAAAAGGCTGGAAGAAAAAGAAAAGTCAACATAGAATTCAATATCTAGTAAAAATTTTTTTAAACTGAAGGTGAAGTCAAGGTATTTTCTGGTAAATCAAAGCTGAACTGATTTTTCACCAGCAGACACTTACCACAAGAAATTCTAAAGGAAATTAAGTAGGCTGAAAAGAAGTGATAACAATTGAAAATTTAGATCTATAGAAAGGAAGGAAGGGGGGCTGAGTTCCCTCCCTGTTGGTTGTTTGGTCTGGGATGACTCAGCATTGGAACCCACAGGGTCCTTGGTGGGGCTGGTGGTGGACTCCAGGAGGGCTCAGGCCAGGGAGTGTTTCCCAGAACTTCCGCTGCCAGTGTCCTCGTCCCTGCAATGAGCCACAGCTGACCCCCGCCTCTGCAGGGGACCCTCTAACACTAGCAGGTGATAAGAATGGAGGTGAGCCTGATGATGCTGAACTGGTAAGGCTCAGTAAGAGGCTGGGGGAGAATGAGGTGCTCAAGGCTGTCCAGCAGTATCTGGAAGAAACACAGAACAAAAACAAGCCAGGGGATAGGAGCTCCGTGAAAACTGAAGAGGCTGATAAGAATGACACTGACAGTGGCAAGAACAGGAAATGAGACCTGAAGGCAGGCAGGCCCCCGCCGCTCCATGAGAAACATCCCTGCTCCCCTCTGCAGAGTCAGTGGACTAATTTGCATTGTGCTGTTTAAGTGTCTCTTGTCCAATCTGTGGAGATCGCCTAATACTTTCATGATTGATGTGTTTGCATTCCTGAAACACAACAGAAGAGAAATGGGGTGCTGGGACTATCAGAGGAAATTAATTTATTAAGGAAAAATGGCCCCGGTTTCACTTGCCCTCAGCCGAGGCTGTGGGAGAGAGGATTTTGTGTGATGCCTCATGGACTCAAATTAAAGGCCATGGAAGGGACCTTGCTGGAAATGGAATACAGCCATTTATATTGCTTAGCAGGGCATCTGACTACTTTATCTGAGGCCGAAACACACACAGAGCTAACAAGTGCTACGATTAAAATGATCACTGTTGAAATTATTATCCATATAGTTAGTCCATACTGTTTCATGTTTGTCCTATGTGGGCTGTTGCTATGCAGTGATCTTGTTTCATGTAAATGATATATTTTTGGTGAAATGCAACCTTTTCTATAAATGTGGGTAGCATTTAAAGTGTTCTTTTTAACCCTCTATTGATAAGTCTGTGTGCCATATTTAATGTTTTTCATTGGCATTTGCACATAAAATGTATCATATAATTTTTTTCCCATAGGCCAAAAACCTATTGGGATCCGGGACTTAATTTATGAAGCTTTGTGCCGAGAGAGGATGGGTCTGCAGTCCAAAGTGAAACAGATAAAGGAACTTTTATTAAAGCCTGAGACTCAGGCCAAAATTAGGAGGGAGCTTTTTGAAGGAAGATTCATTAACAACAGTAATGAAGGAAATGTTGATTTCAGTGCAATTTTGATGTAAGCTCTACATTGCTATCGTGGTACTAGAGTTTATGAAATCTTTTCAGCTCATTAAATAGCTCTTTGGTAAATATCAAAGAAGTGTCCTGATAGAGTCTGCACAACAGCAAACCAACACTGGTAAGGAATTAACAATTTCTTACCAAAGAAAAGTGATTCTGCACTGTTATTTTTAAGCTGAATTTGTGTTTTAGAATGTTTATCTCTATAATATCGAGATTCATTTTGTAGAAAGGACTTCTTAATTAGCCATTGTGAGATGTTCGTTGGTTCCTCACAAATAAAACATACAGACAGTGGAAAATCATTTACAGACAAAAAAAAAAAAGTATTTTAAGGGTAACTTGTCTCCTGTTGACATGATTTTTGTTGTTGTTAAATCAAAAGAAGCATTGTTCACATGTATCTATGCCTAGTGTTATTTTTTTAATAAAATTTTTAATTTTTATTTTTATTTATTCTTGGCTGCGTTGGGTCTTCGTTGCTGCATGCGGGCTTTCTCTAGTTGTGGCGAGCGGGGGCTACTCTTACTGTGGTGCATGGGCTTCTCATTGCTGTGGCTTCTCTTTTTGTGGAGCACTGGCTCTAGACGCATGGGCTTCAGTGGTTGCAGCACGTGGGCTTCAGTAGTTGTGGCTCGCAGGCTCTAGAGCGCAGGCTCAGTAGTTGTGGTACATGGGATTAGTTGCTCCACGGCATGTGGGATCTTCCCAGACTAGGGCTTGAACCCATGTCCCCTGCATTGGCAGGGGGATGCTTGACCACTGCGCCACCAGGGAAGTCCCCTTGGTGTAGGCTCAGCGGCCATGGCTCACGGGCCCAGCCGCTCCGCGGCATGTGGGATCTTCCTGGACCGGGGCACGAACCCGTATCCCCTGCATTGGCAGGCAGGCTCTCAACCACTGCGCCACCAGGGAAGCCTCCCTTAGTGTTACTTTTAATGAGACTTTGAATGTTTATTGATCACCAGTACTTGAATGAACATTTTAAAATGTAATTATTGCAATCACTGGTTAAGAATGTTTTATAATGTCCATATGTGTTATTTTTCAATGATCAAAATGTAATTTGCTTTTTCATTTCTTAATGAATGTTTGGGATTTTTGTTTTCTACTTTTCAGAAGATAAGCCCTAGGTCTTACTGTATCCCTCACAATCTGAATTTGTTCGCACTGGTTCATTTCTAAAGAAAATTCTTGAAAAATTTCCCTCCCATATGATAATCACTGGTAACAGCTTTTCTATAGTCAGTGTAAAATTGCTGCTACTAAGAGATCATGATGGAGGGCGAAATTATTAGAGATCAAATATGTAATCATTTCAAAGATAAAATCCAGTTTACTCATGGATTTTAGCTATTTTTTCACTGGGGAAATTATGCTACACTTATTTATACATGAGTTTATGCATTTCCATGCCTCTTAATAAATGTATTGTTTTCCCGTAAAAAAAAAAAAAAGGAAGGAAGGAAGAACATTGGGAATGGTAAATAAGTGGATGAATATTTAAAAATACAACTTTTTGTTCTTTTCTTAAATTTCTTAAATGTCAATTGACTTTAAAGCAAAACTAATAACAGTGTAAGTTGGGATTTTTTTTAACACATGTAGACATAAAATATGTGGCAACAACACAAAGGACAGTAGGGGTGTAAGTGGAATTATACCATTGTAAAGATGTCAGTTTTCTCCAAACAGATTTATTTTTATTGTCCATTATCCAATAAAAATCCAAACAGGGCTTCCCTGGTGGCGCAGTGGTTGAGAGTCCGCCTGCCGATGCAGGGGACACAGGTTCGTGCCCCGGTCTGGGAAGATCCCACATGCCGCAAAGCGGCTAGGCCCGTGAGCCATGGCCGCTGAACCTGCGCGTCCGGAGCCTGTGCTCCACAACGGGAGAGGCCCGCGAACCGCAAAAAAACAAAACAAAACAAAACAAAATCCAAACAGAAGTTCTGAGGAACTTGCAAGCTGATTCTGTTATTTTTATGAAGACAAATGTCCAAAAATAGCCACTGCTAAAGAGCAATGTAAGGTGGGAGGTCTTGACCTCCTGTATTAATTAAGAAAATGCAGTATCTTAAGTGAAGCAAGTCAGAAAGAGAAAGACAAATACCATATGATAGCACTTATATGTGGAAACTAAAATATGACACAAATGAACAAATCTATGAAACAGAAACAGACTCACAGACATAGAGAACAGACTTGTGGTTGCCAAGGGGGAAGGGGCATGGGAGAGGGATGGATTGGAAGTTTGGGATTAGCAAATGGAAACTTATATACAGGATGGATAAACAACGAGGTCCTTCTGTATAGCACAGGGAACTATATTCAGCATACTGTAATAATCCATAATGGAAAAGAATGTAAAAAAGAATGTATGGGGCTTCTCTGGTGGCGCAGTGATTGAGAATCCGCCTGCCGATGCAGGGGACACGGGTTTGTGCCCCGCTCCGGGAAGATCCCACATGCCGCGGAGCGGCTGGGCCCATGAGCCATGGCCGCTGAGCCTGCGCGTCCGGAGCCTGTGCTCCGCAACGGGAGAGGCCACAACAGTGAGAGGCCCGCATACCACAAAAAAAAAGAAAAAAGACAGAATGTATCTATATGTATAACGGAATCACTTTTCTGTACAGCAGAAATTAACACATTGTAAATCAACTATACTTCAATAAAAGAAATTTAGAAAAAACAAGAAACCAACAACAAAAAAGCAAACATATTGACAAACTCACCAAAGAAAACAATAGCATAGAAAAAGCCCCACATGTGTATGAAAATTTGATATAAGAAAGAGACAGCTTTGTAGATATTAGAGAAAGGATGAGTGACACCGGGATAACTGGTTATGCATATAGAAAAAATGAAATTGGATTCATACTTCACCCTACACATAAAAGTTCATTCCTAATGATTGAAAACTTTCATGTGAAAGGCAAAACTTAAAAAAAAAAAGCTTAGAGAGCATATCTTTAAGGCCTAGGGATAGGAAAGATTTCCTTAAACAAGATACAAAAAACCTGCTAACTATAAGATAAAAATATGAACAAATTTGACTAGATTAAGTAAAAAATGTTTGTTCATCAAAAGATACCACAAAGATGGGACTTCCCTGGCAGTCCAGTGGTTGAGACTCCGCACTCCCAATACAGGAGGCACGGGTCTGATCCTTGGTCAGGGAACTAGGATCCCACATGCCACATGGTGTGGCCTAAAAAAAAAAAAAAAGATATCACGAAGGGAGTCAAAAGACAAGTTGTAAACTGGCAAACTGGGAGAAGATATTTGCAGCAAAATTATTGAAACTGAGAAAAGATTAACATCTAGAATAGATACTGCTACAAACTGCGGGAGTCCAGCTCCTGCAGGTCCAAGAATACCAGAGGGATGGACAGCGTCGGCGAGGGGAAGTTAAATAAATCAATAACACTGTGTATGTACAAGCATGGTCTCTCTCTCTTTAGTTTCTCACAGTCAGATTTATATACCCTAAGTGATTACATCATCAGGTGTTTAACTAAAACCTCAGAAGATATTCATAATAGATTGTACCTAATATTTCTATATGTACTTAAAATAATTCCAAAGGTTCTCAAAACATCATTGTTTTTTCTTAGAGTAGGTTCAATCCGTACTAATAACAAAGCCAAACTAATATGTAACAAGCCATTAAAAGAAACTATGGAGGAGGAAGTTTCCTAAACTTTCCTATGTGTCCCAGAGGTCCGCATGGACAAGTCTTAACAATGTACCCCTAAATCATCTACAATATATTTCACAATTTAATCTATCACTGTGTTCTTCTGGGCAAGAAGCCTTGTCTCAATGGACGAGTCAACAATTCCAATGTTGGCAGTTGACTCTGTATGATTAATTTATCCTTATACCAGAACCAACAATACCCATAATCATTTATTACTCCCATGTAGGGCCACTGTTTTTTTATTATTGGTGTCTTCCATAGAAACAACCCTACATTTCCAGGTTGTTTGCTTTTTCTCCCACCAGCCAGGGGCTGTTGTTAAAAAGTCCCAATTTGTAGCTTTTGGTTTGGGAGGGGGAAGAGGATGTTTTACACGGTTAAGCTGGGGACGGGGGCAAATCCCCCATGTACTTTTTCAAGGCAGAAGCACAAAATTACAAAACAGCTCAGAAGAGATGTAGTCAGCTTCCTGGGCGCAGCACTGCCCTGCAGCGCTGTCTTGGATCGCTGTTCCATGACCCTGTCGTGGCACAGAGGCTCCAGGTTGGCTTCCAACAACAAACTACCATAAACAAATAAGAAAAAGACACACAACCCAATGCAAAGACAGGCAGACTTGAACCAGCATTTCACAGAAGAACTTATCAACATATGACAAGATGCTCAACCTCTCTAGAAATCCAGGAAATGCAAATTAAGATCACAAGGTACCAGTTCACATCTACTAGACTACTCAAAATTAGGAAGTCTAGTGATACAAAGTGTTGAAGATGTGGATTAAACAGAACTCTCATGTACTGCTGGTGGAAGAGGACATTTTACAAACACTTTAGAAAACAAGTTGGCATTATTGAATAAAATTAAAGATGTGCAAACCTTATGACCCAGCATTTCTACTCCAAACAATTGTATGCATGTACCAAGAGATACGTATAAAATATTCATAGCAATATCCTTTCTACTGGCAAAAACTTGGATGTAAACCTAAATGTCTGTCATCAGGATAATGGGTAGATTGTAACATGATTCCAAAGTGGAATATTATGCAGAAAGAAACAGAATTAGGTACAGCTACATGCAACAAAATAGATGAAACAGAAATATAAAGTTGAGTGGAAAAAAAAAGAAGTTGCAGGAGACTATGCACAATATGAGCTCATTTATGAAAAGCCAAAAAAAAACTAGCAAAACTAAACAATGTATTATTTTAGGGAAGCACACATTTATGACAAATTTATTTTTAAAATGAGGAACATTCAGGAAAGTGGTTCCCTGGTGCGGGGTGGGTGAGAATAGAGAATATGATAGGGAAAGAACACAGAGGTAGATTATTAAACAGCACTGGTAATGCTCCAACTCGAGTTGAGTTAGGGCGGTTCGGAGCCATTTTTTAAGATGTTACATATTTTATTTAGTATTTTACAAATACAACACAATGTGGGGGAGAAAAACTCCTGGCAATATGGCTAGATCGTTGAACTCAATAGCTGGGATGCAAAAGACAATGGACTCATATTTTCAAAGTGCTGAAGGCAAAGAACTTTGACACTAGAATTTTATCTCTGGTTATACTGTCATTTATTTATTTATTTTTATTTTTAAAATAAATTTATTTATTTTTGGCTGTGTTGGGTCTTCGTTGCTGCACAAGGGCTTTCTCTAGCTGCGGTGAGCGGGGGCTACTCTTCGTTGCGGTGCGCGGGCTTCTCATTGTGGTGGCTCCTCTTGTTGTGGAGCGGGGGCTCTAGGCCCGTGGGCTTCAGTAGTTGTGGCTCGCGGGCTCTAGAGTGCAGGCTCAGTAGTTGTGGCACATGGGCTTAGTTGTTCCGCGGCATCTGAGATCTTCCCGGACCAGCGCTCGAACCTGTGTTCCCTGCATTGGCAGGCGGATTCTTAACCACTGTGCCACCAGGGAAGTCCTATACTGTCATTTAAATACTTGAGGAAAATAAATATTTATTCAAGGCCTCAGGAATGTTGCCATGTAAAGACCTTCTTTGAAATCCCTCCTAAAGTAGGCATAGAGCAAGAAGAGAACTGAATCCATGAGAAAGCAATGAGATATGGGGAATAAAGGGAATAAATGACTTAATAAATTGTATTAGTGTCTAAATAGTGATTTCTCCCCTTCCCTCCCTCTCCCCCTTCAAGAAAAACAAAAAAACAAACAACAACAACAAAAGAACCCAAAGGTTGCAAACGTCAGAACTAAAACTCTATGTGCTCTTACCTGGTAATCAGAGAAATGCAAATGAAAACAGCAATTAGATAATATTTTATATCTGTAATAATGCCAAAAATTAGAAAGTCAAGGTACTTCAAAGGGCCAGGAAGGATATGGAGGAAACAGGATTTTCCACAAATTGTTGATGGGGGGAGGCATAAATTATGTGTGCTTTCTCCCTGGCAGGCCTTTTGGCTGTACTTAGTTGAATTAAGCATATCTATGTTTGTCCTGTGACTCACCAATTCTACTCCTGAGTATACATACCATTCCACTCCCTCCACTCCCCACCCCCAAAATACCAAAAAGATCTTTCACACAGATTCATAAGGTGTAAGTTGCAGAAAGTTTATTTCATGCTGTGTATATAGGTGGAGCTGCAGGCAAACCGTGCGTCCACCATTAAGGAGATGGATGAGAAAATGTGGCATTTGATGGCACACTATGCAGTGGTCAGAAATAATGAACTGGATTTACATTCTGCAGTATGGTTTGATCTTAAATATGTTTAGTGAGAAAGTAAGAAGCAGAATATCGACATGACATTTATGTAAATTTATGTACATTCAAAACATTTATTCTTAAATGAACACTGTATATTTTTCAAGACACTTTCATTCATCCCATCCCATCACGTATTCAATAGTATTTTTTAAATACTTATTGTCTGTCAGGCACCACTCTTGACGTTGGGAATATAGCAGCACACTAAGCAAAATTGTGGTTTTTATGGAACTTATATTCTACTAGAAGAAGAGAGATGACAAGGAAAAATAAATGAGGAACACAGGATGGAGATTGTGGGTGGAGGAGATGTGCTATTTTATACAGGGTGGCTGTGGAAGTCCTATCTGATAAGGAGACCTGGGGGCAGAAGCCTGCTTTAAGAGGAACAAGACTGATTATGTGAGGGAAGAGAACTCCAGGCAAAGAGAACAGTATGTGCAAAGGTCCTGAGGTGGGAGAATGTTTGGCATGTTTTAGTACATTAAGGAGGCCAGTGCATGGCCCGAATAGAGTGAGAGAAGGAGTTACAGGAAGTGAGAGATGTGGTGGGCGAGGTCACACAGGGCCTTGCAGGCTGTGGTAAGTGCTGAGGGTTTTGCTTGGAACAAAATGAGAATTCATTAGACGCTTTTTAGCAGAGGAGTGAAACCATCTGGCTTATTTTTACAGGATCACCATGGTTATTGTGCAGAGGCAAGACTAGAGGCTGGGAGAGCAGTGAGGAGGGATTACAGTGATCCAGGACACGGTGCTGGTAATTTAGAATAGGGTGGTAGGAGAGATGTGAAAGGCAAATCTTTAGAGAAAAAAGAAAAGCTGCCAGAGAGTTTCTTCAAGAACTAGGGATGGGAAATATTTCAAACAAGGTATTTTCAGAAGTGTTAACCATAAAAGAAACAAATTACATTTGTTCATCAAAAGATAACACCAAGAGTAAAAAGACAAGTTGCAAACGGGGAGAACAGAGAGAATTTTAAAAAGAGTGGACAATTTATTAATAAATGGGTGTGAGGGAACAGGAGGAACCTCAGATGTTGCTGAGGGTTTACTGGAAGGGAAAGACTGGGGAAGAGTAAGTTTAGGTGGAAAAAACAGGAGTCTGGTTTGGTTTTATGTTTGGGATGCCCGTTAGACATCCAAGTGGAGGTATTGAGGAGTCTGTTGGCCATTTATCTAGAAGAGAATTCAGCGGAAAGGTCTGAGGATACACTTTTGGGAGTTGCAATAGATAGAGGGTATTTAAATCATGGGATTAGATAAAGTCACGTAGAGACCACAATTGCAAGAGAGCCTGAGACCAAGCCCCGAGACACTCCATTATTTCGAAGGGGGGAAGGTGGTGAGGAGCCAGCAAAGGGGGCCGAAAAGGAATGGCCGCTGAGGTCGGAAGAGAACCAAGAGAGGGTGGGGTTCTGGAGGCCAAGCAGGGAACCATTTCCAGAAGGAAGGAGCAATAGGCTGTGTCTGATTCTGCTGATAAGCTGATCAAATGAGCGAGGAGGACTGAATAGTTTAGTTAAAGATAATTTAATGCAGTGATGGGGTTGAGAGACTCACTACTAGGGAGAGCTTTAGAGAGACCAGGAAAAGAAGTGGGTAAAGTAAGCAGAGACAGCACTTTTTTGGGGGGTGGGGGGCGCTGAAGATCCAAGGACTTTATCTCATCACCCCTACTCTCCATTCAAACAGTAATATAAAAAGAACAGAAACACACACACACAAATCAGGCCATGAGATTAGCAGCTAATCCCCCTCCTCCCTGTCACTCCTGGATCCGGTTCCATGATTGAAGTTTAATTGATGTTTATCCTGACCTCCTCCTGCTTCCCCCTCTGTCCAGGGCTCTGGTCTTCCCTGGAGCTTCCAGCACCAGGTGGGAGAAGGGAGGCAGACCTTGGAGAAGCCTGTGTGTGGCAGCTTGGTCCTCCGAGAACAGGTGGCGTGGGGACACGGTGTGGGCTGCCATCCCCTCTCTCTTCCAGCCTTCTTCGTGGCCCCAGGTAGCCCTCCAAACCCAACAACGTGGCCAGCCCGTGCCTAATGGCACCGTCCCTCTGGCCTCTCACTGTCACCTCTACAGCCCCTGTAAGACTGTCAAAGCCTGAAGGTCCTCGTGCCAAAGCCTCCACTTCCCTCAGGTACAGCTCTTTCCTTTAGCAGAGCTCCCTGGCCAGGACCTCCAACCTCCACAGACCCCTGATCTGGAGGAGTTAGAGGCTAGAAGTTTGGGGCAGGGATGGGGGCAGTTTATCCCACCTCTCACTCGAGTGGACCATCAGCACCATTATGACAACATGCCCCCGCATCTCCAAGAAGGGATTGCAACGCTGACACCTCCCTCAACAACTCAGGCCACGCGGACACGGGACGTAGTTGCTCTGTAGATAAAGCAGTGAGTGGAAGAGCCCAGACAGGACCCGCCCCGCCTGCACTTTACTGCCCACGCCCCTCCTTGAGTTAGGAGCGAAAGGCTGCACACACCAGCGCCCCTATTGCCACACTGGATCCACAAGGCATAGTCCCCGACTTCTTGGGGCACCTCCTGCAGTGGAACAGTCACTGTGGTCGGGATCTCCAGCCCCCGACCACCCGAAATGAAGCGCCACGGCCAGACCACCTGTGAAGACCACAGAAGTTCTCATGCAGGCCTCCATGACCCTCGTGTCTGGCCACCAGAAGCCCCAAGGCCACCCAGGTCAGCAGTCCCACAGCCACCCAGTGCGGGTCCCTGGGCCTCAGGCCACCAAGCTTACCAGAGGGACAGAGACAGTGACTCTGCTTGACCTTCCGCTCTACTCCTGTGTGGGGTCAGCTTTATTCCACTCAGGCCCTCTGTCCACGTCTATGGTCGCTCCTCCATTCCATTCTGTCCTCAGCCTCATTGTTCCCAAGACTCGTCCTAAGACTATTCCGCAGACAGCACTTTTGTTTTGAAGAATTTTGCTATCAGGGAAAGCAGAGAGGTGGCCCAGGGCCTGAAGGGGCCTGAGTGGTCAATGGAAAGCTTTTGTTTGTTTTTTTTCATGAGATAAATTAAATAAATGAAAGGGAGTGGCTACGGTGGAGACGAGAAGTAGGAGTGGCGATTCAGGGTGACGTGGAAAACATAAAATAAGAAGGGGCTCATTGGGTCAGAGATGACGGCGCCATGAACTTGGAGAGGACGATGGAGGGGCCAGGCAGGGAGGAGAAGCAAACACTCAGAACAAAACAAAACAAACACCACCCTCTTCTCCCCTCCTTTATTATGCAGAGCAAACTGCCCAATTCACAGATTCTTCCAGGCAAGGTTGTGAAGACTGAGACATTAACGTTTTTTATCTTTTTTACTCCATATGCCTCCTAAGACAAGAACTGGAAAGCTAGGAAGAACACCTAAATTGGTTGTTGTATTTCTCTGGGATCAATTAAGGCACTGCAGCATCTTTAAGAACATCTGGGGGCCCAGGTAACATTCACTCAAGAGATTGAGTTTGAGCCAGGAAGGGACCCTCTCTGCTACTATCTGGGCTGTGATCAGGTAGAGGGTTTCATGTCACTAGAGACCTGAAGGTCACTCTTGTTTTTACCTGCTTCTCCCAAACGTGGGCAGACCGTCAAGAGTCCAGGACAGTAGTATCTGCTGAACCACGGTAGTTCGCCTCTTTGCCAGGAAATTTTCTGTATGGGGAATGGGTGTCCTGGGACAAAGGGCTACAGAGCTGATACAATGCTCCCCTGTGTGTTCCCATCCAGTGGGCCCGAGAGGATTCCTGGAGACATTTTTGTTGGGTTACTGCACACCCACAAATAGCTACTTAAAAAAAGGAAAAGAACAAAACTTCACAATTAGAGGGCTATTTACAAAAGGCATCTTACAATTAACAGACACACAGATGCTCCTGTTACTTCTTGCAATAGACTTGAAACTGTTCTCCCAGCCTCCAGTCTCTCCCACACCAATCCATTCTGCACATTATAGCAAGATTCATCTCCTTAAAGCACAGATCTGATCTGGTCACTTCCACACTCCAGCACCTTCTGTAGCTCCCCATTGCCCTTTATTTATTTATTTATTTATTTATTTATATGGCTGCGTTGGGCCTTTGTTGTTGTGCGTGGGCTTTCTCTAGTTGCGACGAGTGGGGGCTACTCTTCGTTGCGATGTACAGGCTTCTCACTGTGGTGGCTTCTCCTGTTGCTGAGCACAGGCTGGGCACGCGGGCTCAGCAGTTGTGGCTCGCAGGCTCTAGAGCGCAGGCTCAGTAGTTGTGGCACACGGGCTTCATTGCTCTGCGGCATGTGGGGTCTTCCCGGACCAGGGTTAGAACCCGTGTCCCCTGCATTGGTTGGTGGATTCGTAACCACTGTGCCACCGGGGAAGTGCCCCATCGCCTTTAAAAGAGTGAAGCCCTCAGTTTCCTTCATCCTGGAGCCTCTCTTCTCTTTGCTTCCTTGGTCATCTGCTCAGCTGCAGCTTCTCTCTCCAGCAGGGCTCCTCTCTTCATCTCTCTTCCTCTCCTCCCACTCTTCCTCTGCTCACTCCTGCTCAGTCTTTCTCTCTTCACATCGATGTTGTTTCTTCTGTGGAGGCTTCTTCCCTATGCGCCAACCTTGGGCTGAGCTGGGTGCCCAAGCGAGAGGCTTCCATAACACCCTGAACTTCCTCTTATCACAAGAATAATTGTTCTACATTGTAGTTGTTTGTTTGCCTTCCTTGCTACGCAAGAAGTTCTGTGAAGTCAGGGGCCACTTCTGTCTTGCCTATCACCATCTCTCCAGTACCCGGTGTGCATCTATGAACGTGAGCCACAGAGAAGGAACAAGTGAACTGAACAGTCTTCTGGAAGCTGATCGGGGTGATGGCTGCACAACTCTGTGAATATACTGAAAACCACCTTTAAAAGGATGAACTTGATGGTATGCAATTTATATGTCAATAAAGCTGTTAGTTGTTAAAAAGGCAAGCCACAAGCTGACAGAGGACTTATATCCAGAATACATATAAAACTCTGACCAGTCAGTAATGAAAAGCAAAGAAGCAAATACAAAAAAAGGACAGGCAAATGGAAAGATAACTTCATAAAAGATGAAACCTAATGAAATTGAAATGGCCAATGAACACATGAAAAAGCGATCAGTTCCATTAATCATCAGGGAATACAAATTAAAACCATAATGAGCACCCACTGCACGCACATCAAAATGAGTGAAATGGAAGATTCTGAACATATCCTAGTGTTAGTCAAAGATGGGGAGCAGGTGGAACTCTCACACACCACTGTAAATTGGTGCAGCTCTTTGGAAAACTGGCACTATTGACTAAGGCTAAATATATACATACCCTATAAACCAGCAATTACTCTGCTAGAAATATTCCCACAGAAATACATATATGGCCACCACAGTGTTCACAGCAGCACTACTTGTTACAGACCCAAACCGGAAACAGCTCTTATGTACATCAAACGGTAGAATGGATAAATAACATGTAGTTATAGTCACATAATGAAATACTACCTCAACGAGAATCAATGATCTTCAACTACAGGTAACAATATGAACACATATTACAAACACCATGTTGTGCAAAACAAGCCAGAAACAAGAGTTTACAGTATAATTCTACTTATAGACACAATTGTTCCACGGTGGTAAAAGTCAGGAGAGTGGGTACTCTTTGTGGGAGGTGAATAGGGCAGGAGGAGGAAAAGGGAGGCTGTTGGGGTACTGGTAATGCTTTATTTCTTCATTTTCACGTCGGTTACACAAGTATGCTCAGTTTGTGAACATTTTTTGAGCTGCACAACACACACACACGTGCATGTGTGTTACACTTCAATTAAAAAAAACTTTAAAAAATTCTACCCATTCTTCCAGGTTCTTTTTAAATACTGCCTCATTAACATTCACAAAGTCACAAAGTCTTTGGGATAAGAGTAATTGGTGGCAACTTTACTTCCTCTATGATTTCACAGCACTTCGGGATCCTTTGATCACTTGCCTGGAAGCCTGTGCATGGAAAGAGCAAGAGCTTTGGGGACCTGGGTCCTAGCGCCAGCCACTTCCCATGTGGGTGGCCACCAGCAAGTCCCCCACAGCCGTATAGTACTTAGCTACAAGCAACCGGAAGTGACCCTTGATTTCAGCAGAAAAGGGAATCAGGTAGTTGCTAGAATTCCCGGAAGGCTAGAACCAGGCTCAGAGATCTGATGCCAGGTGGGATGCTTACAATCATACCACAGAACTAGTTTGGTACAGATACCATGGCTGATGTTGTCAGGCACAGCTCACATAGTCAACGCCAATGGGCACTGGGTCCGGACTCAAGAATGCCCCTGCCACTGCTGCTAGAATCCCTGATGTGGCTGCCTCTTGAAGTGGAGGGTGCCAACACACCTGCCACCGGAGAAGATTCTGCAGTTCCTATCCCTTGAGCTTGCCAACTTCTGGATTCAAAGTCTGCAGCACAGGTGTCTGATTGGCAAAGCCTAGGTCATGTGACCTCCCCCTAGCTGCAAGAAACTCCGAGAAAATGAGTGTCTGGCCTTTCCAGTTTTTATAGCAGAAGGCGGTCCCGTCGCTTAAAGTAGAGGACTTCCCAAACACAGGAATGGTCACTGCTGGGGCTCAGAGTAGCCTGCCCAAGATATGCCACGATGGCATATTGATTAATTTGAATTAAAGTTACTTGAGAAACAGCTGGTAAAAAAAAAAAAATGCTATTAAAGAAAACCTCTCTGACCCCCCTGTTTCTCCCTGATAGTGGGAAATAAATCTCCCATGTGAAGGTATCCTCCTTATATACCAGGAGGATAGAAAGCATCCTTATCACCAGAGTTAGGGAATTCAAGGCTAAGAAATCTGTATAAACAAACATTGTTACTTCTTCATTCATCTGCTACACCAAGCACCAGCCCCTTTGTTCCACTGAATCTTCACAAATAATTGCTTCTTTGTCTAAAAATGATATTGCATAAACAGCCTGCTTTGGTCACTTTAGGGGTCCCATTTCTATGAGACCTTCATGCACATAAATTAATTTTTTTTCTCCTGTTAATCTGTCTTATGTATATTTAATAATTAGACCAGCCAAATGAACTCAACATCACCAAAAGAAGGACACATGTCCATGACATCACCCACAGACAAACTACCTCCCTGCACCTGTTTCCTCATCCAAAAAATAGAAATAATGATCACCCTATGCAGGGGAGCTGTAATGGTTAAAGGAGCTGGTGGGTAGAAAGGACCCATCCTATGCCTGGCTCACAGTAGGAGCTTAGTTAATGGTAAACATCATTATTGGTGATTTGGGTTCCATTCTAATGTCTCCTCCACTCCCCAGGGTCCCCAAACCTTGGCTTCTCAGCCTGCTGTGAAATGGGATTCCCTGCATAATATTTCGTCAAGTTAACACAGTTTCTACCTCACAGAGCAGCCCACCTTTTCCACCATCCTATAGAAGTGAGAACGCAATGTTTGAAACAGCTCCGGCTTTCCCTCAGGGCACTGTCTACATTGCCAGAGAAAGGAAGTTTTTAAAAAAGGTATTTGTTATCTCTAAACTGAATTGAAATCAACTCAACAAATGTTTGATTTAAACTTTTTTTATTTTTAGACATTTTTCTTGAAGCGTTTAATATCATTTATTGATTCAGTGGCCAAATAAGGCAGCATCTACTCCGTTAGGAAAGGCACCTGTCAGAAATGAAATTCAGCCGCGCTGCAAGATTCCTGTCTCAGGAGGCCAGCTGCAGACCCCCTGAGAGCAGGGGCTATGCTTGCTGTGTTTAGTAGCACCTCAACTGGCATACAGGAGCCCTTAAAGGATGTTTACTGAGTTAATCGTCGTCAGTTAAAAACAAAACGCAACGCTTGTCTTTGCCTCCCCCTCACCTCTCTACCTCACCCTTCCATTTCCAAGCTTTCATTTATACTAGAGGAATATGTGCTTCTTTCTTCCAGGAAGATTCCACTGTGGACAGAAGAGTTTGGCTTTAGGGCTAGAACACTGCAAACAATCTTTTTTTTTTTTTTTTAAGCAGAATACATCTGGGAAACATATCTATGTGGGCTTGAGTCCTTAAATGGCTTTGCCCTGGTTCAAGGCCATCTCATGCCTTGCTCCTTGGGCCTAAGTGGTGGGGGAATGAAGCAGAAATCCTTCGAGCTTCGATGGATTTGGAAAGGGCCCCATTAGCTACAATCATGGAAGCCCAAAGGAGGCTACCAAAGTGTCTTTGCCCCACTTTTGGTATGGAAGCTGACCCCCAACCTCCGCTCAGACACATGGGTAAGCCTGTCCTCCTCTTGTTCAGCTCACAAAAGAATCCATGTTCTTTGAGCCGGGATGTTAGAGAAGAGTGTGATACAACAAAAAGATGGACTTTGGAGTCGAAGAGACCAGGGTTTGAGTCTTGTCTTTGCAACTTACTGTCTCACAAGCTGTGAGACTTCGAGCAAGTATTTTTTTCTTCTTGAGTTTGAAATTCTCATTGGCAAATGGGAAAAATAATACCTCCCAGGGTTATTGGGAAAAATAAATCCCATGACATAACTTATGTAAAAGCACCTTGCAAAGTGTCTGGTGGATATTTGAACACAGGAGGGAGAAGAGATGTCTGGGGAGAAGGAATTTGCCTGTATTTCTCCAGATATATTCAAGTGAGCATTTTTTGTTTGGTTGGTTTTTGTTTTTTGTTTTTGGCTGTGTTGGGTCTTCGTTTCTGTGCGAGGGCTTTCTCTAGTTGCGGCGAGCGGGGGCCACTCTTCATTGCGGTGCGCGGGCCTCTCACTGTCGCGGCCTCTCTTGTTGTGGAGCACAGGCTCCAGAAGCACAGGCTGAGTAGTTGTGGCTCACGGGCCTAGTTGCTCCACGGCATGTGGGATCCTCCCAGACCAGGGCTCGAACCCGTGTCCCCTGCATTGGCAGGCAGATTCTCAACCACTGCGCCACCAGGGAAGCCCCAAGTGAGCATTTTTATAGTGGAATGACATGAACTGTGTGACCCTGTGTCAGTCTTCTTACCTCCTGACCCTCAGTTTTCCCTCAGAAGGAGAGACTCCTAGAATTTAAGGTTAAATGTCAAGAGTGTGTCACTGTCTGTAACAGAATACAGGTTTATTACCTCGTTTCCAAGATGCCTTCAATTGTAAAATGCACAAGTGGCTAAAAAACAGCTTTTTGAGAGAAAGAGAGAAAAAAAAATGCAACCTCATTAGTGGATCCATCAATTTTAAGACATATTCTGATTTCAGAATCATTAAAATGGGAACAAGTGTATGTCTTACAATGGAAGAAATTCGTAATAATAATGCTGGCTCCCATTTATAAGGCATCTGGTGGGTGCCAGGCACCACCTAAGCTGCTTTACTAAGTGCTTGGCTTGTTAGAGTCACCCAGTGAGGCAGACGCTATTCCCATTTCACGTTAGGAAACAGAATATGGAGGGGTCAAGTCACTTTCCCAAGGCCACAAAACCAGGAAATAGGGCTTGGAAGGCAGGTCTTCTTAATTCCAAAATGCTTTCCTCTTTCAGTAGATTGTTCTCCAGGCTAAAGTGTCAAAGAGATGAGTTCTGTCCACAGGAGTGGTTTGTGAATGTGGTACTTTGAATATATACTGAATCTTTGCAAAGTGACCAGGAAGGGCAGAGATAACATAAATAGAGTCGTAATCTAATCAGTCTCCAAATACTGGACCTTGGAGGTAAGATGGTAACTGGAGAGTGAGGATTGCTCAGAATCCAAATAGAGGGAAGCCAAGGAATGAGACTGAGTCAAGGTTAATCCAGCCCCCGTGGGGGGGGGGGGGCCCTGACCAGACACCAGGCTCATTCTAGGCCCATGGATACTACAACAAGCTTTCATCCTAGATGCCATTCTTCCTCAAGGTCATCCTATGTCTTTGACTTTGACTCTTTACTAAAGAAGTAGACACCTTTGCAGAAGAATCCAGTTGTTCCCAAAACCTTTCTTTAAGAGGGAGAAATGTGCTGATCCATCATCATGAGCTAGCTAGCGGTCATTTAGCACTGGAACAAGTTATAAATTAACAAGCTGGGTTTTTTTTTTTTTTTGGTGAGTTAGTCCCAGTTAGTTCCCCTGTGCCTGATGATGAGATTGGCTATTTTGCTCTACAAAGCTGTGGATATGGCCCTTCCTCTGATATGACCTCAGGACAGACCCTCTCAGGAACATGCCCTGATCCCTGACTCCTGACCAGAAGACTCCTGGGCTATCTGCCTGCCTGTCTGTCTGTCTGTCTAGCTGTTGTGTTTGGGGGGAGACAGCTAAACCCACAGCAGTGGATTCCCAAAATAGCACAGCTTTTTGGAAGGGTGGCAGCAGGGATATGGATGTACCTGGGGTGGGGCCCGGCAGGATGGGGTTGGGGGGTTGCCTGAAGCATCAGGGATTGCATAAGAGATGCCCCTGTTGACCTGACCGGAACAAACTCATAGTGAAGCTGCCACAGGAGGAATGTGCTTCTTGGTCTTTACTGAAGGCTCTTTGGACAGTGGCCGAGACAGCACCCAGGATGGGGGGGTCACCGAGTCTCCACATGGACGTCAACAGGGCTGAAGGTCACAGTTGCAGGGTGTTGGCTGCTGTTGCTGTTTGGGCCCTGGGCAGAAGGGGAGGCTGGCTTGGGGACCTTGGGCTCCAGCTCCCGCCTTGTCCTCATTTTCCTGTAATGAGATACACATGCATGGCTGAGCCTTCCCCCTCATATGCCTTGGGGAACGAGCTCTGTGACTACAGTTCCAGTGATGAAATTAATATAGATCATCATTAAATCATGTTGCTTAATTGCCAATCACAGAATTTTACAACTGGAAGGGATCTTAAACATCAGGTAGTCTGACCCTTCAGTTTTTTTGTTTAACTAGGTTGGATACTTAATTTTATTTTTTTCCTATTAATGAATGAGTAAAGTAGCAGATAGGTGGCTTTTTTTTTTTTTTTTTTTTTTTTTTTTTTTTTTTTTTTTTTTTTTTTGCGGTACGCGGGCCTCTCACTGCTGTGGCCTCTCCCGTTGCGGGGCACAGGCTCCGGACGCGCAGGCTCAGCGGCCACGGCTCACGGGCCCAGCCGCTCCGCGGCATGTGGGATCTTCCCGGACCGGGGCACGAACCCGTGTCCCCTGCATCGGCAGGCGGACTCTCAACCCCTGCGCCACCAGGGAAGCCCCTAGGTGGCTATTTTTTTACAAAATCAAGATATTACTTTTTTTTTCTGTTCAAAGTTGTAATGTGGGTGAAATTTTGTAGCCTCATTATGCTTGCTAAGTTTATTGCTAGAAATATTGAAGAACTTTTTTACATAGTTGAGAAGAGAATGGACTTAAAACATATATCCTGGCTTTCACTTCATATGCCATAAAATTCAATAACTAACAACCATCATTCATTCTAATGTCTACATGAAATTTCATCTTGTTGACCTATCATGCTTCTTTTTTCAAAATTTCAAATCCTCAGAAAAGTTACACAAATAGTACAACTAATACCTGAATACCCTTCACTAAACAATTGACAAATTGTTAACAATTTGCCACATTTGCTTTCTTTCTTTTACTTGACCCATTTACACATACACACACACACACAGTTTTTTAAAAAATCATGAACCATTTGTGAGTTAGTTGCAGACATCATGCCACTTCGACCCTAAATACTCCTAAGAACAAGGGCATTCTTCAATGTAACCATAACACAATTATCACACTTTAAGAACCTTCCATTTTTGTTGTTGTTGAATTAAAATTTCTGCCTATTCTTTTCTTTTTGGCTGCGTTGGGTCTTCGTTGTGGCTTTCTCTAGTTGCGGCGAGTGGGGGCTACTTTTCATTGTGGTGCATGGGCTTCTCATTGCGGGGGGTTCTCTTGTTGTGGAGCATGGGCTCTAGGCACATGGGCTTCAGTAGTTGTGGCGCACGGGCTTAGTTGCCCCGCAGCATGTGGGATCTTCCTGGACCAGGGCTTGAACCCGTGTCCCCTGCACTGGCAGACGGATTCTTAACTGCTGTGCCACCAGGGAAGTCCCCCTATTCTTTTCTTTTATTGAAGTATAGTTGATTTACAATGTTGTGTTAATTTCTCATGTACAGCAAAGTGATTCAGTTACATATATATTTTTTTCATATTCTTTTCCATTATAGGTTATTACAAGATATTGAATATAGTTCCCTGTGCAATACAGTAGGACCTTGTTGTTCATCTATTTTGTTTGTATCTGCTAATCCCAAACTCCTAATTTATCCCTCTCCCCCAACCCCTGCCTTTTCCCTTTGGTAACCATAAATTTGTTTTCTATGTCTGTGAGTCTTTTTTGTAAATAAGTTCATTTGTATCATATTTTAGATTCCATATATAAGTGATATCATGATATTTGTCTTTCTCTAACTTATTTCACTTAGTATGATGATCTCTAGGCCCATCCATGTTGCTGCAAATGGCATTATTTCATTCTTTTTTATGGCTGAGTAGTATTCCATTGTGTACACATACCACATCTTCTTTATCTGTTCATCTGTCAATGGACATTTAGGTTGCTTCCATGTCTCAGCTATTGTAAATAGTGTTGCTATGAACATTGGGGTGCAAGTATCTTTTTGAATTATAGTTTTCTCCATATATGCCCAGGAGTGGAATTGCTAGATCATATGGTAACTCTATTTTAAGTTTTTTAAGGAACCTCCATACTGTTTTCCATAGTGGCTGTACCAACTTCCATTCCCACCAACAGTGGAGGAGGGTTCCCTTTTCTCCACACTCTCTCCGGCATTTATTATTTGAAGACTTTTTTTAAAAAACATTTTTTTTAACTGATTTTTTTTTTTTTTTTTTTGGCTGCGTTGGGTCTTCACTGCTGCATGCGGGCTTTCTCTAGTTGCGGTGAGCGGGGGCTACTCTTCATTGAGGTGCGCAGGCTTCTCATTGTGGTGGTTTCTCTTATTGAAGAGCATGGGCTCTAAGCATGTGGGCTTCAGTAGTTGCAGCACACGGGCTCAGTAGTTGCAGCATGTGGGTCCAGAGTGCACAGGCTTCAGTAGTTGCAGCTCTCGGGCTCTAGAGCACAGGTTCAGTAGTTGTGGAGCATGGGCTTAGTTGCCCCATGGCTTGTTGGATCTTCCCGGACCAGGGATCGAACCCGTGTCCCTTGCATTGGCAGGTGGATTCTTAACCACTGGACCACCAGGGAAGTATAGTAGACTTTTAAATTATGGCCATTCTGACCAGTGTGAGGTGATACCTCATTGTAGTTTTTTTTGGGTTTTTTTGGTTTTTTTTTTTTTATTTTTAGTACGCGGGCCTCTCACTGTTGTGGCCTCTCCTGTTGCAGAGCACAGGCTCCGGACGCACAGGCTCAGCAGCCTAAGCCGCGGCATGTGGGATCTTCCCGGACCAGGGCACGAACCCGTGTCTCCTGCATCAGCAGGCAGACTCTCAACCACTGTGCCACCAGGGAAGCCCCTCATTGTAGTTTTGATTTGCATTTCTCTAATATTTAGCAATGTTGAGCATCTTTTCATGTGTCTATTGACCACCTGTGTGTATTCTTTGGAGAAGTGTCTATTTAGAGACACTTCCATTTTAAAGATGATAAAATCAAAGCACAGAGAGGCTAAACAACTTGCCTGCTTTTGACAGACCAAAGACTGAACCCAGGTTTCTCAATTCCCAGCCCACATATCATTGTAAACAGGAAGGGGTGAGTAGAGTCTCCATCCAAATTTCAACCTAGAAAAGGGGTTTAGAGCTCCAGCAATGATGGAGAGGAATGGCGGGTAGAACTTGGGGTCTGATGTCACTTCCTGGTTTGAAATAGACCCAAATGGTAACAGCCCAAAGATTTTTAAAAATAACATATGAGGGCTTCCCTGGTGGCACAGTGGTTAAGAATCTGCCTGCCAATGCAGGGGACACGGGTTCGAGCCCTGGTCTGGGAAGATCCCACATGCCGTGGAGCAACTAGGCCCGTGAGCCACAACTACTGAGCCTGCGCGTCTGGAGCCTGCGCTCTGCAATGGGAGAGGCCGTGACAGTGAGAGACCCGCACACCATGATGAAGAGTGGCCCCTGCTCGCTGCAACTGGAGAAAGCCCTCGCATAGAAACAAAGACCCAACACAGCCCAAAATAAATAAACAAATAAATAAATTTATAAAAGAACAAAAATAACATATGAAATGTTATTATTGTTATCATATGTGTACTGGTGGGAGTATTTTCTTTGAAACGAGATGAACTGGGTTTGAATCCCAACTCTGCCAATTAGGGCTGAGTAAATTCAGGCATGTTACTTAATCTTCCTGTGCCTGTTTCACACCTATAAAATTGGGGATATAGAAGCACCCACTTTGTGGTGCTGTTATGAAGACCTAATGAGTTATTACATGTAAAGAGCTTAGAACCATGCCAGCACTTAGTAAGAGATCAATATGTTAGCTACCCTTATAAATACATTCATATTATTATAAAAACAATGCAGAAATAAAGAAGCACACCCCTTGACCCTGCAAAAACCAACCAACCAACTAACTTACTAGCAATCCCATCATGCAGACATACTGGTTGTTAACACCTTGTGGTATATCATTTGAACTTTCCCTGGGTGCATGTGCGTAACCCATGTGTACGATCATAATGTCCATACTGCTTTAGGACTTCGCTGGTGGTCCAGTGGCTAAGAATCTGCCTTCCAATGCAGGGGACGCAGGTTCGATCCCTGGTAGGGGAACTAAGATCTCACATGCTGCAGGGTACTTAAGCCCACGTGCCACAACTACTGAGCCCACACACCTTGGAGCCTGTGCACCACAACTAGAGAGAAGCCGCACAGCGCAACGAAGAGCCACTCACCACAACGAAAGATCCCATCTGCCACAACTAAGACCTGACACAGCCAAAAAATAAATTAATTTTTAAAAAATGATGTACATACTGCTTTGTAAATTTTGACAATATGTTGTAGACAACTTTCCTCATCAATTTATACATTTCTACAATATTTTTTAATGGCTTCCAGGTCTTCTAGGATGTAATTGAATTTAGTCTTTTAATTTTGATTTATTCACTGAAAAGAATAATCTTCTAGCAAAGCTGTGACTACAGCTGATACCACATAAAGTGATAACACAGCAGTTACTCTCCTTACAATCAATTTATATGATTTTATTTCCTCTTATTTGGTCCCGGAAAGTAAAGTCGCAGGTATGTGCATTTCAGTATTTGTCACTTCAAATACTCATGTGGTCCACACAATACAACCTAGCAGGGGGCTCTCCAGGAGAAGAGGATTGAAACACTCCTCTATTATCTGTAAATTACATATAAGAGTTTACTACACAGCTCAAGGTTATTATCATTGTCATTATATTATTATATTTTTAAAGTATTTATCCAAATACAAAAATATATGGTCACTGTGAAGCTCTTCCAGTAGAACAGACAGCAAAAAAGGATACACAAAGGGTTAGAGCATTTGATGATGGACTCATAGATACTGCTGTGCACATAACAGGCACCCACAAACATTAGTTCCCATTCATTCTGGCATCACTGAAGGGACCAGACAGTTCCAAAGCCCAGGGCATCCCATACCTGTTGTACATCTTCAGCAAGATCAGAACCATGGTGAAGATGATAATGACAACCACCACAATGGCAGCAACGATGGCTCCAGAACCTACGAGGAAGAGAGGAGTGGAGATGGCTAATGTGCCACCTGAAATGCAAGGAAGGATTCGGAGGCTGGGAGGAAGACACAACACCTGGCATCCTCAGTGGGTCAAGGAGAGGAGAGAATGTGAAATCCTGGCACACTCACTGCTGGCCCCAGGACAGAGTCACATCTAGAGTGGCAGTGTACCTCTGCCTCCAATGGGACTTGGAGGGCCACATCCTCAGCACATTCCCTGCCAGCATCCTGCCTTAGGCTAAGTCCTGCTCTTATCATCCCCAAGATAGCTTCGAACTTCTTTTGTGAAATAAAACATCCTTCCTTCTTTCAGATAATATAAAAGTAATATGTGGCTTTTGTAGATAATTTCTTTTTCCTACAGGACACACATGGGCAACAACAATAGCCCTGTGCCCTGTGTAGATAATTTTGAAAATATACATACAAGCCAAAGAGGAGGGGAAGAGGAAGACCTCATTACCCCAAGAACCACTGATAGTCTACATACGTATACATTCACCAGTGTGATCACGTTTTTGCATATATATCTATCATCTTTTAGAATAATTTATTAATCCTATGTCTGAAAATCCATCTTAAGAAAATATTCATAAATATGGAAAAATATGCACTTGATAAAAATGGAACCATATTCCATATACTGCTTTACAACAAAACACCCTGATCCTTTTGCTATGTAAGTACATATTTTTCTTCATGACTCTTGAAGGCTGTATAGTACTCCATTGTTTGCCTGTGCCATAATTTGTTTACCAATTCTTTATTGAGGATATTTATGTTGCATTCAATTTTACACTATTAAAAACAAGGCTATGATGAATGTCCTTGTAGCTTAATATCTCAGATTCTAATTTCAATATCAGCTCCCAGTCCCAAAGTCAAACTCTAATATTAGGTTCAAGATCAACAACCTTGCCAGAATTGATATTGAAAACATCAAGACTCATAAAAAAGCCTCATACTTTAAACTGATCTATTTGATTCTGGGGAATTGATCATAGGGAATAATCCTAAATACAGAAAAAGCTATATGAATGAAAATGTTTATTACATTATTGATATTCTAAATATGAGAAGGGTTTAATAAGGTATGGCACAGTTATCCATGAAATAGACTGTAATTAAAATAATAATTACGAAGACTATGGTACATGGAACACTTTCGATGATAGAAGAGTGTGGAATATAGAATGATATTTTATACACATCCACATATACATACATATACATTATGTAGCAACCATTAAATATGTGCATATAGACATAATACTGAACAAAAGAAGTCAGATACAAAAGAGTATGTGTGGTATGATCCCACGAATACAAAGTTCAAAACCAAGGTAGAATTAATCTATGGTGGTAGAAGTCAGAACAGTGGGTTCCCTTGAGTGGGTGGGGGATAGTGATTGCAAAGGGCACCAGAACTTCTGGAACACGGATGGTGGCCTGATTCTTCATCTGCGGGGCTGGCTACACAGCTGTGTGCACTTTGTGAAAATTCATCCAGCTGTGCACTTATCATTTGGGCACTTTTTGGAACATATGTAGTGCTTTTATTAAAAGTTTACTTAAAAAACAACAACTGTGCATTTATTCATAGGAAGAAAGACAGAGGGAAAAAGGGAGTGGGTGGGGAATCCATCATGGAGTTAACTTGGTTTTCTTTCCTTCCTGGGGAGTCCAGTGGGCTTTTCAACCTCGGCTGGATAATTCTCTGTTGTGGGGACTGTCCTGTGCCTTGCAGGGTATTTACCAGCATCCCTGGCCTGTACTCACTAGATACCAGTACCCTTCTCCTCCCACTCTCCCAGTTGTGACAAGCAAAAATGTCTTCAGACATTGCCAAGTGTCTCCTGGTGGTAGCGTTGCCAGATAAAATACAGGATACCCATTAAATTAGAATATCTGATAAACAATGAATAATTTCAAAATATTGTATGGTATATCCTTATACTAAAAATCTATTAATTGTTTGTCTTAAATTCAAATTTAATTGGTATCCTGTACTTTTATTTGCTAAATCTGGCAACCTTATTTAGGGGGCAAAATTGCCTACTTGAGAACCGTGACTTTTAGTTAAACAAAAACAGTATTATTCCCATCTTGCTGACAGTGATTCTATCTACCCTGCATTTCACTTCAGAACTGTTTTGAGACATATTTCAGCAGGCCTCTGTAGGTCTCCCCACCCAGCAAAGAGCAGGCTAACATGTGGGACCCTGTCCCAAGAGCGACCCTCTCTGGGTCTCCCTAGAAGAGCCACATCCTGCCATTAACCCTGCTTCCTGTCAGTACCCCAGCCTGGAGCTGTTTATCACTGTTCATCACTGCTCCATGTGTGTCGGGAGGCCTGTTCCATTCATGGAGTTACGTACCAAGTCACCTGAGATGACTGAAATGGACCCAAACTTCACCTAATACAGTCAGTTGGTTTTCTGAAGAATGGTCCTCAAATTTTTCCTTCTAGGGACCCCTTGTTCTTGGCAAATGTCTCCCCAGGACTAACTCTTCCTACCTACATTCATTTACTCCTTGGTAAATTGACAGGATGTTTTTGCTTTGCAGAACTAGTACGAAAGTAGCTGCATTTTAAGGTGACAAGTGTAGGGCCATCTTACAAGAGATACAAATTTCCATCGCCTTCTAAGCCCCAAAACTCCCTAATGAAAATAATAGTAATAGTAATAATAATAATAATACTCATTAGGTACTTAGTATGTTTCATACGCACAGAGGCTATTCTAAGTGTTTTACATGGATTATCCCTTCTAGCTTTCACACCTACCTATGTGGCAGCTTTGTTAATATTCCCATCTTATAGATGAGGAAATCAAGCCCAGAGCAGTGAAGTCACGTGCTCAGGGTCATGTGGTTGGCAAGTGGTATATTACTGAGACTGAGACCCAGGCAGTTTGTCTCCAGGGCCCACGCTCTTGACCTCGACACCAGGAGCTGACCACAACACCTGTCCCGCCCTCGCTCCCCTGGCCGCCAAGCGAAGTTGACCTTACTCTTGTACAGAAAGTCTTCTCCTCTGGTGGTCATGTTCAATGAGAAGAAGGTGGTACTCCCCAAAGGGGTAGCTGTGGTCATCTCGACCTGCTGAGAAGGAAGATGAAATATCATTTAAAACCAGAGTAATCTTTATAACCCCTGTATGATGCCTCTTTTGGCTTCATCTGGATGACAGCTGAAAATATTTAAGCATGCAGTTTCTCTTAGCAACAATTAAAGATAAGGCCTTTTACTATACACTATGGGGAATTAAAAATAAGGTCTGGGGCTTCCCTGGTGGCGCGGTGGTTGCGAGTCTGCCTGCCAATGCAGGCGACGCTGGTTCGTGCCCTGGTCCAGGAAGATCCCACATGCCGCAGAACGGCTGGGCCCGTGAGCCATGGCCGCTGGGCCTGCACGTCCGGAGCCTGTGCTCCGCGAAGGGAGAAACCACAACAGTGAGAGGCCCGCGTACCGCAAAAAAAAAAAAAAGAAATAAAAATAAGGTCTGACATTTGTAAAAAACTTCATTTTTCAAAGCAGTTTCAATTCATTCAACAATATTTATTCAACTCCTCCTAACTATGTTTCACACAGAATGTCTAAATTGATTTTCTGGAAACTGTGAGGGAGGCTATTGTTGCCATTTGACTGATGAAACTGAAGCCCCCAGTGCCATTGTGGAGCCCCAAAGTTTACCTAGAAGAACTGAACCCTGGGCGTCTACTTCCCACGCTAGTGGAACTTTGGTCACCCCACAACAGTGCTTGAAATTGTGTTCCTGCTTTCAAAAGCTTTACAATCTAAGGAGGAAAGAATAAAAGCAAATGAAAAAATTATGGTTACTTGATTATTAAGCAGTCAGTGACATGAGCCATTGGGTTGTGAAGAATGATCTCAAGGAGATCACGTTGAATGGGCCTTGAAGGATGAGTGTGGTTTGGAGATATGGGGGTGGAGGAGACAGAACACGGGTGTGGTTGCGCAAAACCCTCAATGGGAAGAGAGCATCTCCCACGCACAAGGCTGTCGTCGGTACCTTCACAAATGACATCTGTCAGCTCACTTAATCCTCTCAATCATCACATTTTGCTGCTGAGAAACTGAGGCTCAGCGTGGTTGAGTGAATCGACCCAAGTCACACAGCTACGAAGACGTGGAGCCCGGCCCAAAGGCAAACTCCTTGCCTCCGGAAGCTCACATTCTGGTGAGAGTGAGAGACACAGTAGGTTTGTCCATAGCTTTCTCGGGCTCAAAAACCAATCATCTCCCCAGTACCCACACTTCTATATCTGGCAGTGAAAGCCCTTCACTGGCTGTTTCCACCCTCTATTTCAGCCTCCTGGCTCCTCCTACCAACCTCTGCCAAATTGCTGGGACAACGGGCCACTCCATCCTCCCCCATCGTTCCTGGTCTTTGCTGCCTCTGGGCTGCAGCCCCAGGCTTTGGCCTCCCACGTCCCCCAACTCTGCCAACTCATGATGGAAACGGGGGTCAGCACCCCTCCAGTGGGGTCAGGTCATCTGCAGCCAGGCTTGGGGCTCTGGTGCCTATGACCTCTTCCCCTGCCAACCCTCCCCACAAGGGCCTCAGCCTCAGAATGACCCTGTGTGGCCGGGCACTGTTGATCCACAGGACAGGCTCTGCTTTACTTTCTCTGCCCTCCTTTAAGCCTTGAGGTCCTGCCTAAACTGCTGCTCTATCCCCAGCTTTGTCTGTCCCCTCCTCCCAAAAACCCGATCCTCAGGACTTTCACAACTCTGGCTTCCTGAAGGATGTGTCTGTGACTCTGACGTCCCCACGCCGGCCAACCTTTCAACCCTTCAGCCTGGCTGGGCTCCCCGTCTCCCGACTACCTTAAACAGACCTGGGTTGCTGGCCATGCTCCATTGCCCGCTCCCCCTCCAAAAGGAACAGAACCTTCCAGACTCAGCCCAGTCACCTTCAGGAAGACTTCCTGCCAGATAGAATTAGCGATGCTACCCTCCATCCTCTCATAGCAGTGCCCTGCACAGAAGCACCACCACAGCTTGTGTCTCATTTGCTGTGTCTGGAAGTCAACTTTCCATGTTCATTGTCAGGTCCTTGAGGTAGAGAATGTTTCTGGTTCTTGTCACTCCTGTCTGGCTCTCCTCACCTTTGCCAGTGTCAGGACTTGAGTGAGTGGCTGAACCTCTCCCAGCTGGAGTTGCTGTTTGTAAAATGAGGTAGCTTTTCCCAAGGGAAATGAGGGTTCTAGGTTAAGTATGGAAAGTGCTTTTAAGTGCCCAGTAAATGGTAGATAGCCCTCAGGATTTTAGTGGGTATTAGTGAATACTTGCTGAACTAATTAGAGACAGGAGCTCAAAACAGGAAAATAAAATTCTTTCTATAAAAATAGGTATGGGGACTTCCCTGGTGGCACAGTGGTTGAGAGTCCGCCTGCCGATGCAGGGGACACGGGTTCGTGCCCCGGTCCGGGAAGATCCCACATGCCATGGAGCGGCTGGGCCCGTGAGCCATGGCCACTGAGCCTGTGCGTCTGGAGCCTGTGCTCCGCAACGGGAGAGGCCACAACAGTGAGGGGCCCGCGTACCGCAAAAAAAAAAAAAAAAAAAAAAAAAAAATAGGTATGGACCAGGCTTCCCTGGTGGCTCCTTGGTTAAGAATCCGCCTGCCAATGCAGGGGACATGGGTTCGAGCCCTGGTCTGGGAAGATCCCACATGCCGTGGAGCAACTAAGCCCATGCGCCACAACTATTGGGCCCACGTGCCACAACTACTGAAGCCCGTGTGCCTAGACCCTGTGCTCTGCAACAAAAGAAGCCCGTGAACCGCAACGAAGAGTAGCCCCTGCTCGCTGCAACTAGAGAAAAGCCCGCACGCAGCAATGAAGACCTAACGGCAGCCAAAAATAAATAAATAAATTTATATATTTTTTAAAAAGGTATGGACCAATTTGAGAACACGGAATAAAAGTCTTCCCCAGCCCCCGACTCCCACTCCTATTCCTAAGGAGAGGTGGCTGAACTCCTCCCTCAACACATACATATACACACTCTCCATCTCAGCACATAAAAGAGTTTTAATACGCATTTGCCCAGACCGTCTGCTTCTATCCCCACCAATATCAAGGTGAGAACACTCACCAGTAACGCTTTCTCACAATTCCTTTTAAACACAAAAAAGAGAGAAAAACGAAAATAAAAACAAAAATAGAAAGAAGAGGCAAATAGGTGGCCATTGGTCAAAGGTCATTTAAGGAGAGAGACATGGCATAATCACTAGATAAACTAAACCCTACCATGGACACATCCCCCATTAAACCAACATGCACAAAGATGACGGAAGCCACCATCCGAGTGTCTGCCACGTGCCAAGGCCTTGTGCCAGATATTTTTTATCCATCCTCTGATTTAATTAGCAAATGCCATGTAAAGTAGGTTTTCCTCTCCCCTTGTTTCAAGTGAGAACCCTGAGACTTTCCATGCTCATACCGCCTGGAGGCTGCAGCCTTGGCGTATGAACTTGGCTCTGCAAACTTCAAAGACTGTACCCTTCCCTCCGCACCACCTGCCCCTGGTACACATCGGTGGGGAGCGGGGGAATGAACGTTCACTACAGAAACCCGCACACATGCACTCACAGACACATACTGACCAGTAATGGAGCCTCCTAAGGCCACCAGGACACAGGCTCCTCTGCAGGTCCTTGTCCTTCAGCGTGACCTCCTGGGTGCCAAGTTCCAGGTGTGACTCCTTTTCAGATGGGCCCAGCTACTCTTCTTTCTGAGAGAACAGTGAGTAATCCCAGAGCATATCTTGCCCCATCTAAGAACCGAGGGCTCTAAATTACGTCTCTGTTCCTGCCACATCAGAGAAGGTGGGAGGGAGGGTGGTGGAGCGTTGATGGCCAAGAATGTGGGTGTTTTCATGTGTGGGGCCCCTGCAATTCTTGTTAACCAAGTGAGGTCCAGCAGGGGATTTCGGTGTCAAATGTGCCCATGACCAGGATCCATGGTCACAGAAAATGGGGGAGCATACAGGGAGGGCGAAGCTAGTTTTTACTGACAGAAGTTAATTTAATAATTAATAATAATAATATAGGGCTTCCCTGGTGGTGCAGTGGTTGAGAGTCCGCCTGCCGATGCGGGGAATGCGGGTTCGTGCCCCGGTCCGGGAAGATCCCACATGCCGTGGAGCGGCTGGGTCCTGAACCATGGCCGCTGGGCCTGCGCGTCCGGAGCCTGTGCCCCGCAACGGCAGAGGCCACAACAGTGAGAGGCCCGCGTACCGCAAAAATAATAATAATAATAATAATATACTATGTGCCCCAGGCACTGCACTCAGTGATTTATATGGGAGGTCTCATTTAATCCTCATACCTTTCTGGTTAGGAGGGTGCAGTCACTGTGCCCACTCTACAGATGAGGAAACCGAGAGTCAGATAAGAGAAGAAATCAATCTAAGCTCACAAGGCTAATATGTAACCATGTTAGGATTCAAGCTAGGGTCTGTCTGATTTCACAGCCCCTTCTCCATAAACTCTCACTGGACTGCCTCCCAGTGAATCTGGGGCCCACATCAATGTAGGGCTTTGATGAGAAAAAACCTCACTGCGGCAGAGAGAGCCAGAGCCCTTCATCTAACCCCTGACCCAGATGGTCCTACCTGACTGGTCCCTGACCTTGCCTATACTCTGAACCTCTGTCTCCAGCAGAGCCTTAATCTCATTTGCAGAATCTATAAGAAACTTTTTCCTTGGGTTGTTTACAAATGGCCCCATGTGGGAGGTCAGTTTGGGACGTGATGGAGGGTCATGAACCTCACTGAACCACCCTTCTCTGACTGTTCCTTCGTCAAGTGTAAGGGCCATAACTGGAGGATAAATGCTGCCAGACCCCACCTGCCCAAAATATTTCCCCCTTCTGCTCTGCCCCTGTGGTACCCTCCTTCCCTCTGGCCTAGCCTAAAAGTTCCTCCCTGGATAAGACAACCCACATGCTATCAACCCTGGCAGACCCCTATCCAAATGTCCAACTATAGCTCAGAATAGGTAAGCCATGAATGCCTGAGACCCACCAAAACATTGGGATCGATTTCATCCGTTCACCTGAGAGATGGGGGATTCAGTATGACTTGGTTTCTTCCACAGACAAGAACCTCACTACTCCCAAGCAGTCCCTTGATAATTATGTTTTCATTATCAGAAAATTAACTTTCATTTTGGAACCAAAAGCTCTCCCCTTGTGATTTTAACCCATTGGTCCTAATTCTCTTCCCACAAAGGTAATCTTCTACTTCATACACATGACAATGATCATGCTTGAAAGCCCTTCTATGTATGACAAGTTAAAGTTCTATGAATGGAACAGTTACAGTAGCTGAAATCAGCACATCAATTTTACCTCCCACCAGTAGGTGGCAATAGTAGTTGGCTATAGTATGTCCTTTTGGACTTAACCAACATATCACTGGCAAATGTCCCGTGAACCCAACCTGTTTCTAAGTAGAGGAGCTTTCTGCCCTTGAAAACAGCAACTGTATGTTCTCTGATGATTTTCTTCTCCGGGATAAATATTCTCAGCTCCTTCAAAAAATCTTTAGGGTGATAGTCTCCCTCATGGATGGGTTCCTTGTTTCTCTGTATGTCAATGTCTTCCTTAAATACAACACCCCAAACTGGATACATGACTCCCGAGGGGGCCTGAACTCTCCAGAATGACATTTTTCTTGACAATTATCAGACCTGAGCCTGAATTCTCCTATTTACTAGCTGTGTGACCTCCGTCAACTTTCTTCACTTCTTAGTTTTCTGATCTGTAAAACAGGAATTACAAACTTCATAGAGTTGTGTGAGAATTAAATGAGATAAAATATGTGATATATTTAGCACAGTGGCTGCACACAAACCCTATTGATGTCGCACTGGATTAATGCAAACAAATAGCTCATTAGCTTTACAGGCAGCCACAGCACACTGCTCCACCCATACCCTGTTGGGACACCCGCAAACCTTTTTCTGACTTATTCTTTTGCTTGTTTATGGTCAAAGCCCTAAGATCGGTAAGTGCAAGGGCTTTCTACACTCAAAGTGCTATGGAACTAGAAGGCAATAACAGCCGCATTATGCATGGTGACAGTATTATGATGAGCTGCGGTCCAGTAACCAGAACTCCATTACACTCTTGTGCAGCTGTCTTCTTGAACTCAAGGGCAGGACTTTGCATTGATCCCTGTCAGCCTTGACCTTGTTGATTGGGGCCTCAGGAGAGAAACTCCAGCTCCTGCTGGGTGGCTCCTGAGAACTCTTGACGGACTGTGACAGAGCATGTTGTCTAGGAACTCAGGACCCAGCAAGGGCTTTGGGGTCAGGTAGCCCTGAGTTTTAAACTTGGGATCCCTGCTGACCAGCTCTACAAGCCAAGCCACTTCTCTAGGCTTCAGTGTGTTCTCATTTATAAAGCAGGAATAACACTCCCTATCTTGTGGGGTTACAAGAGTAAATGAGATGTTATAACTGTCCAGCACAGTGCCTGTTGGATGGTGGGTGATGGGTGAATGTCCATCCCAGCCCCTCTTTCCTTCCTGTCCCCGGTCTGTGTTCTCCCTCCTCTTCTTGGAGCCCCCAGTTCTCAACCTGGCCAAGTGTTTGCTGCGTTTGCTCAAGCTCAAGTATGAACAGGGAGGTCAAGGAGCCAGGCCATGAAGGCTGATGTCCCAAGGAGGGGATCTGAGGAGGGATACTTCAGAACTTCCAGAGGTTTGACCTTCTCCTTCATTTCCACTGAGGGTAGAGACAGAGGAAATAGTGAAACCACCCCCAGGGGAGCAAAAATCCTAATGGGACTGGTAGAGCACGGGGGCTGCGGGGTGCAGCAAAGGAGCAACAATGAACTCATAACTCGGGGTGAGAATCAGGACTCCGGGGTCCCCTTTGTCACTCTTTGCCATACAACTTTGGAAAGTCATCTCCCCTTCCTGGACCTTGGTTTTCCCACCTGTAAAATGGCTCAGTTTGGAGAAGATCTCTAAGGGCCTTTCCAACTTGTGGTTCTATTGCATGGACCAGCCATTCATAGCTTACCTCAAGAACCAGTGTCTTCCAGGTGGTGCAGTGGTTGGAAATCCGCCTGCCAATGCAGGGGACACAGGTTCGAGCCCTGGTCCAGGGAAAATCCCACATGCCGCGGAGCAGCTGAGTCCATGCACCACAACTACTGAGCCTGTGCTCTAGAGCCTGCAGGCCACAACTACTGAGCCTGCGTACCACAACTACTGAAGCTCACGCGCCTAGAGCCCATGCTCTGCAACAAGAGAAGCCACTGCAATGAGAAGCCCACGCACCGCAAGGAAGAGTAGCCCCCACTCACCGCAAATAGAGAAAGCCTACTTGCAGCAACCAAGACCCAACGCAGTCAAAAATTTAAAAAAAAAAAATTAAAAAAGAATCTTTCCTTGCATCAATATTTAGTGGGGCTCACCTCCCCTCACTCCTGGTCCAGCCTGATCAGAGAGGTGGCTGATCAACATCAGACTGAAGTCCTATGGAAAAGGCCGTGGCCTGTGGCTCTGGAAGTTTGGGTTCCAGGCCCACCACGGCTACTAAGTCTTATTTACCCATCTGTCAATTTCTGGCTTGAACATCCTTTGTTTCTTATTTTTGTGGCCCAATTGTAAAGAAAGGTGCCTCAAGGAGCTTCCAGCCCAAGACCTGAAAGTCTGATAAGTTTCACGGATGAAGAGTTATAAATAGAAATCCCAGATGAAACTTGTCACAAGGCAGATTTACACCTAGTGCCAATAGGGTGGCACAGGCCGTGTCAGGAGTCAGTGGGAGGAAGAGACCAGTGGGTATCCTGGTTGAGACGGACCGAGAGCTGGAACGTGACCTGTGCCTTCCATTTGCCCCTCAGTCTTTGGGCTCAAGCCAAGCGCCCAGTCACAGAGTCCTCAAACTACACCTGAGTTCCTACATAAATCTCCAGGTGTCCCACTGTCCCCAAGGGAAATAGGCACAAGGTTAAAGAGTTTATGCCCCTAAGTGAATATGTCAGAGGAAAATAATTCCACCCGGACATTCTGATCAGGAAGGAAAAGGAAACTAACATTTAAGGGGACGCTAATGAAGACTCAGGCGCTGTGCGTTCATATGTTTTCTCATTTAATCAATACGACATGGCGGGTCTTTTATCTCCACTTTGCTGATAAGAAATGGAGGCTCAGAGAGGTTAACTGACTTGCCCAAAGTCTTACAGCAAATGAGTGGAGACGCTGATTCTCAAATTCAGATCTACCTCCAAACTGTGGTGGCTGCCAAGTCTTCCAGGAGGTAAGCAATTTTCCTGGGGGCACTCTGAGGGTCAGCAGCCCTGCTGCAGCAGGACCCTGCTCACTATTTTTACTACATGTTGTTATTTTGAGCCCAAGAGTTACCACAAAACCTCAGAGAATGGAAGGGTTTCTCAAGCTTGGCACTGTTTACATTTGGGCCAGATGGTTCTTTGTTGTGGATGTATCTTGTACATTGCAGGATGTCTAGCAGCATCCTTGGCCTCTACCCACCAGATGCCAGTAGCATCCCCTACTTACAACAACCAAAAATGTCTCCAGACATTTCCAGACGTCTTCTGGGAGGCAAAGTTGCCCCTGGTTGAGAACTACTGGAGTTGAGTTATGGGCCTGTCTCATAACAGCTTCCTATCCTTTCTCTCCATAAAGGTCTAGACAAACAGGAAAATGGCCAGCCTGTACTTACAGGTGTGGGTAGGCGACCAATAACAGCAAGGATGATGGCAATTATCATGCCCACAAACACAGCAGCTACCCTTTAGCAAATGCTTACTATGTGTCGGTTACCATGCTAAGTACTTCAGACATATTTTCTCACATACCTTTTCTCTATTTTCCAGATAAAAAAGGCGTGAGGCTCAGAAAGGTTAAGTAACTCATCCAAGGTCCCAGTGCTAATGTATGGCAGAGCTAGGATGCATTCGTTTCCTACGGCTGCTGTAACAAATTACCGCTCAAAATAACACACATTTATTTTCATAGTTTAGAGGCCCAAAGACTAAAATCACACTCACTGGGCTAAACTCGAAACGTTGGCAGGGCCATGCTCCATTCAAGGCTCTAGAGAAGACTCTGTCTCCTTGCCTTCTCTACCTTCTGTGGGCCACCTGCATTCCCTGGCCTGTGGCCCCTACCTCCCTCTTCAAGTGAACAGTGCAGCATCTTCTTTTTTCTTTTTAAACTTTTTATTATTTTATTATTATTATTATTATTTTTGGCTGCATCGGGTCTTAGTTGTGGCACACAGGATCTTTGCTGAGGCGCACGGGCTTCTCTCTAGCTGTGGCGCGTGGGCTCCAGGGCATGTGGGCTCTGTAGTTTGCGGCACATGGGCTCTCTTGTTGAGGGGCGTGAGCTCAGTAGTTGTGGCGCACGGGCTTGGTTGCCCCACGGCACGTGGGATCCTAGCTCCCCCACCAGGGATCGAACCTGCGTCCCCTGCACTGGAAGGCGGATTCTTTACCACTGGACCACCAGGGAAGTCCCCAGTGTAGCATCTTCTCATCTCTCTCTCTGACCTCTGCTCCCAACCTCACATCTCTTTCACTCTCTCTCATTCTCCAGCCTCCCTCCTATAAGGACGCTTGTGATTACACTGGACCCACCCAGGTAACCCAGGATAATCCCCCATCTCAAAATCCTTAACTTAATCACATCACGTCCCTTTCGCCACGCTTTGGGGGATTAGGATTTGGCTACCTTTGAGGGGGCATTACTCCGCCTCATATATAGGATTCAGACTCTTATCTGTTGGACCCCAAGGTTTGCATTCAAACCATACGTGCTTCCCCTGCTCTGCCTGAACAGACACATCCCACAGGCCAGGTGCTGTGGAGAATACGGAGGTTGATCAGACATTTCCAGGGAGTGGTGGTCATGAGCACACATCAGGAGGTAGTACGTGAGAGGTGCTGGTGCTGTGAGAGGAGCAGAGAAGGGCTTCTGAAGACACTGGGCCAGCTAGGTAGGGGTGTGGGGCGTGGGCTCAGGAGGCAACGGGGCAGGCCTGATTCCATCCCTGCTGCATGAGCTGATTTCACTTGTGTTAGCACCTACTTCCAAACTAACTACGAATACATCTGCAGTTCATCCTGTCCTGAAGGACCACCCTACTCCAGCCCCTGCCTGCCAGGATTCGGTCCCATCCGTGGGATTTATTCGCACAATTAAATGGTGACCATTCTCAATTTTTCCTGTCCAAATCTCCTCCCTGCTGAGGGAGCTAATATATAGGATTCAGACTCTAATCTGTCAGACCCCAAGGTTTGTACTTAATCCACTCCTGCCTCCCCTGCCCCGTCCTGTCTGAACAAACAAATCTCCTCCCTGCCAAGGGCTTAGAATGTCTTTAGTTTTATAAGTCCACTCCCTGCCCAGCTCTGGTTTGCAAGGATGTCCTTTGGCTGCCTGGCCCCTCCATGAGCCCACCCTTCCCTTTATAGAATAAAGCACACCGAGTGGGTGAGCAGGGCTCTCCCCCCAGACAGGCAGAGCCTTCTACCTCCTCCAGCAGCTCTCAGGCTCTGCAGTGACTCAGAGATGGTTTCTCTGGGTCCAGAGGAAGATGACAGGTAAGGAGGACAAACTCTGGTTTGCTTCATCCTGGGAGAAACAACGTGTGGGATCTACCTTTGTCTCTTAAAAAATGCAGGAGGGGGCTTCCCCGGTGGCACAGTGGTTGAGAGTCCGCCTGCCGATACAGGGGACACGAGGTCGTGCCCCGGTCCGGGAAGATCCCACGTGCCGCGGAGAGGCTGGGCCCGTGAGCCATGGCCGCTGAGCCTGTGCGTCCGGAGCCTGTGCTCCGCAACGGGAGAGGCCACAACAGTGAGAGGCCCGCATACAGAAAAAAAAAAAAAAAATGCAGGAGGGAATTCTGGTCCAGCAGAGCAGATGGAACGCAAGTCTTCATCTCTGCCTCCTTCTGAAACCCCCCATGAATGACAGTAAAGGAATTCAGACGTATGGATCCATAAGGCCAAAGAGAAAGGAGAGACGACAACCACATTGGAGAGGGGCCAGTCAAGGTTTGAAGGCTGGAAAAGCTGATGGCTGAGTGTGACTTAGCAGCCTGGCAAAGGCCGAGGCTCAAACCTCTGGCCATCTACATTTAAATGAAATTAAGGAAAATTAAATAAAATTAAAAGCTCAGTGCCTCAGTCACACTAGCCCCATTTCAAGTGCTAACATCCACTGGGGCTTGTGGCTCCTGTATTGATCAGTGTGGGTCTAGAACGTGTCCACCACTGTGTAAAATTCCACTGGACGGCACGGCTCTAGACCCTGGCTATCTGAAGTGCGGTCCTTGGATCAGCAGCACTGGCAACCCTGCGACCCTGTTCGGAAGGCAGAATCTCAGGCTCCATTCAGACCTGCTGAATGAGAATATGCCTTTTATTTAGCCAGATTCCCAGGTGATTCATGGGCACATTTGACTTTGAGACTTAAGGAAAAGGAAGGTGGCGGTTAATCTCTGGTTGAAAAATGGCGTTGAGGTAACGTCCTGCATTGTGGGGCTCATCTAGCCCCTTTAACCCCCTGGGCCACTGGGCTTAACCTCCAGGCAGGAAATTAGAGGCTCTTGGGAGACTGACCAGCTAAAGAGAACAGACTGACAGATACTGATTGATGTTACACGATCCTCCAATGAAATGACCAGGTTCCTGCCAATCAGCCAATGGGGAGGCCACTTGCTGATAAGCCGGCCCCCACACTCAGAGCTTCCCCTGAACTTTTTTTATTCAATGAGTTTTCTAGTGGCTTACTCTTAAATAGGAACAGATAGCTAAGGGTCAACAGACCTCTGAGGGTACAAGCCTCAAACATGATGAACAGACAGCAAACAAATGAACAGAGGGAGGCACTTAAAGCAAATAGAGACAGAAGGGCAGAAGGGCCCTTCAAAGGGCAGAAGAAAACTTCAACATCCTCAGAGAGATGAGATACTACATTAATAAAACAAGAACAGAATGCTATAAGAAAAGAATATTCCAAGAACAAGAAAGAGTGCTAGGATATTTAAAATATGACAAAAGAAATTTTAAAATTCAATAGAAGTATTGGAAGATAGTTGAAGAAATGTCTCATAAAGTGGAACAAAAAAAGATTGGGAGAGAAAAGGGGCAAAACCAAATTACTCCAGGAGGTCCAACATTCTAATGATAAGAATTCCAGAAGTGATTAAGCAGAAAAAAGCAAGGGGAGGGACTTCCCTGGTGGCGCAGTGGTTAAGAGTCTGCCTGCCAATGCAGGGGACACCGGTGTGAGCCCTGGCCCGGGAAGAGCCCACATGCCGCGGAGCAACTAAGCCCGTGCCACAACTACTGAGCCTGCGCTCCACGGCCGGCTGGCCACAACTACTGAAGCCCATGTGCCCAGAGCCTGTGCTCCGCAACAAGAGAAGCCACCGCAAGGAGAAGCCTACCCACCGCAACGAAGAGTAGCCCCTGCTCGCCGCAACTAGAGAAAGCCCATGGGCAGCAACGAAGAACCAACGCAGCCAAATAAATAAATAAATTTATTTAAAAAAAAAAAAAAAAAAAAAAGCAAGGGGAGGAAATTATCAAAGAATACCTGGAAATTTCCTGGAAATGAAGGACGTGAATTTTCAGAATGAGAAGGTTCACGGAGTCCCTAGAAAAATGAATAAAAAAGACCCACAGTGGGACTCATCCCCATGACCTTTCAGAACACAGGGCCTAAAGAGAATATCCCACACACATCTATAGATAACAACAACAACAGAAAAGGTCAGATACCAATAAAAGGATTAACACTCAGATGAAACCAGAACAGCAGTGGATTTGACAGCAGCAGCAGAGAAGCTCTGAGATAACTCTCCAAAATTCTGAGGGAAAATAATCTCCAGCCTAGAAGCGGACAGAAGCCAAACTAAATAGCGAGTGTAAGGGTAGAAGAACAACATTTTGGCACATAGGAAGCTTCACAGAAAAATCCACCCCACCCATGCACCTTTTCCTGGGATGCTCCTGGAGGACATGCCCCACTAACGAGGAGGGGCGAATGAACATGAGAAGCTCAAGGGAGCGCCAAGGGCGGCGCCCCGCATCAGCCTGGGGGTAGCCAGTCCAAGTAGGGGGAGGAGGGAGGTGCAGGGGGATTCTGCCAGCCAGGAAAAAGTGAAACCGGTAGACTTTCTATGTGTTTGTCCAGAGTGAAAGGAGATCTACTCTTGCGTTGGAGAGTTTGGGGGATGAACTTATGATGGAAAATTCAGCTCCTCCAAAAGGTTTAAGGAGCCAAACTGCTCCCTTCTACTCCTCCCCACACAATTTCTCTTTCACTGGAACCCACACCCTCTGCGATGGTCCTAGGAGGCAACTCCTGTGATCAGAGGATTTGGTGGAAGCCAGTCTGAAAACTGCTGAGTCCACCGCCCTCTCCTTCCAAACGGGCAAGCTGAGGGCCGGCGGGGATGCCCAGGGCACACAGACAGGAAGGTTCATTGGTAGTTCATTTGGTACATTTTCCAGAACTCCTTTCTGATTCATTCAAGACAAGATCAGTAATAACAATAGCAAGAACCAAAGACAACCCGAAGGGACTCTGGCCCGTGAGCACAATGAGGTGCCACCGGGCCCTGCGCTTCCCCCTCAGCTTTGCCCTCAATCACCCCGCTTGGTAACTGCACTAAGTTTCTAAAACACACCAACTGAGGTTTCTGAGTTACTTCTCGTTGCCACCTGTGAAAGCAAGAACGTAGAGATGTACCTGAGTCGTATACACCATGGACAGGCCACTGTGAACCTCTGGAAGGAAAAAAATTGGGGGTGGGAGTGCAGGGATAAAACCAAGTCTCCTCGGAACCAGGTGCCCTGACCCCCGGTGCCCCTGGCTAACTCCTTACTATTATTATTATTATTTTTTAAAGAACCCAGGCAAATGCCGTCCTACAAAATCCAATCATCTGAGTTTACCCCTAACACTGACCTTTCAGGGGCCTCGCTTTGATTCTCTGCTTCTCCCTCCGCCTTTTCCAAGGGCTTGGTTAACCTCAAGGTCTTTGTAATGAATGAATTCAGGATGTAAACTCTGTCTGGAGCATCTGCACTTTACTACAGAATTCGAGGGAACCTAGTTCTGTGCAAGCTTATCACGTGACATTCTTTCTTTGAGTCTCCATGTCCCGGGCTACGGACCTCATTACCTCACCTTGTTCAGCAGGGTCACCACCAAAACCCTGACAGGGAGGCCTGATGCAGGGGGCGCCAAGAACCCTGGGCTGGAAGTTAGGATCCCAGGGTTCGAGTCTTACCTCTGTTACTTGCTTGCTGTGTGACCCTGGGCAAGTCACTTGTTGTGTCTGGACTTCAGTTTGCCCTCTTGCAAAGTGCACAGCGGGGACCGGTGACCTCTCTCTCACGCTCCTTCCGTCGTGTGACTCTCCCGCCTCCCAGTTTGGTTCAGGACGTGGCCCCTCACCCTCCCCAAGGCTTGCCTGCCTCCCACACCTTCCATTCCAGAAGGAACAGCCCTCCCCTTTCCTGCCCGAGCTGGGGCCTGGCAGGCGCTGGGCGGCAGGCGCTGGGCGGCAGACAGGACAGGAGGCGGGGGAACAATCCCGGCCATTCAAGCTGCCCGCGGGGAGAGCTGGCCCGCAGCCAGTCACAACAGGCCCCGAGATACAGAGGGGCGTTTGTCTGGGAGACCCACGGTTTCATCTAAACCTTCGCTCTCTCTCTCCTCCCTCCCTCTCAGGTGGCAGCGCCAGCCCCCAGCTTTGCTAGGAGGCGGGATGTGGATGCTGTGCAGACCTGAGCAGCCCCTCTAAGGGCTGGGAAACCGGACAAAAGGAGGAAGGTGGGAAAGAAGGGCAGGGGAGACACGTGTGCAGGGTGGCCGCACGGGGCGTGGCCACAGTGAGGGCAGAGGGTGGGGACAGTGTGTGGGGGGCACAGGAAGGGCTTTGGACAGGGCAGGGGCAGTAGGGAGGGTTCAGAAGGAGGGGCTGGTTCCCCACCCTCACTGACTAGGAGGAAGGGACTCGTGAGCAAGATGCTCCCTTCTCCTCCAGGCCTCAGTCTCCTCAGCTTTAAAATGGAGCTGGGGGCTTCCCTGATGGCGCAGTGGTTGAGAGTCCGCCTGCCGATGCAGGGGACACGGGTTCGTGTCCCGGTCCGGGAGGATCCCACATGCCGCAGAGCAGCTGGGCCCGTGAGCCATGGCCGCTGAGCCTGTGCGTCCGGAGTCTGTGCTCCGCAACGGGAGAGGCCGCAACGGTGAGAGGCCCGCGTACAGAAAAAAAAAAAATAAATAAATAAAATAAAATAAAATAAAATAAAAATAAAATGGAGCTGGGAATTCCCTGGCGGTCCAGTGGTAAGGACTCCGTGCTTTCACTGCCGAGGGTGCGGGTTCAATCCCTGGTCAGGGAACTAAAATCCCATAAGCCGCGCAGTGAAGCAAAAAAAAAAAAAAGCTGATTATCCTGCCCTTATGCTGTAAATCAAATCAGATGATGAACCTGCAAATAGCGTGGTCTAGGGAAGAAACGAGTTTGGACTCAGGTGGACCTGGGTTCAAATCCCACCTCTGTCACCTCTAAGTTATAGGCAATTTATTTACCCTCCATGAGCCTCATCTTCCTCCTCTCAGGGAAAAAAAAAGATGTGTGTGCAGCCAGACAAGATCATCAGGAACAAAAAAGAACAGACGGGACGTACCCTGCCCCCAAAATGCATTTAAATGAATGAAGAATTGGTCAGGGCCACAGTGTGGCTGCAGGGCTGCTTTCACCGTAATCAAGTTTCATGGGCTCTAAACAGTTTATTTTTTCTGATGTGAGAAAAAAATGGAAATATTTTCTTCTGCCCTAAAATGGGATTCCCCCTCCCCCCCGCCACCAATTTTAAAACAAATTAAAACATTTCAGGGGCCCTTGAAAGTCTTGTGGGCCTTGTGTCTGCTGTGCCCAGCGGAGAAGTCGGCCTGATGTCGGATCAGGGTCTTCTCAGTGCTGACCTGTCCTGGGCAGAGCCCCCAGTGCCGTCTCTGAAGAATCTCCCGTGGATCACTGATGCCTCCCACCCCAGAGCTGAGCCCATGGTCCTCCAGTGATTTGCCAAATCTTCCAGTGACAATGCAGTCCGAGCCCTGTCACGCGAGGATGACGGGCCCCAGCAGCATGGCAGGTGTGGAGGCAGGGAGAATCCAGGGGCCCTGGGTGTGTAAGCCGGCCTGGCTCTCAAGGCACTGGGGTGGGGGGCGATGGACACATATCACTCACGGTCACCACCGCTCCCTTTTGGGACCTCCTCTGTGTCTAGCACTGTGCTTGGGGCTTCACGTTCATAATCTCATTTACCCCTCGTCACACCCATCCGCTTTACACCCAAGGAAACTGAGGCTCAGAGAGGCCGAGTAACTCACCCAAAGTCACAGAACTACCAGAGCAGGCTTGGGACCCAGTCTTCTGCTTCCCAAACCAGGGGCCTCCCAGCACCCACCCTGGCCTCCTTGAAGAGTCCGAGGGAACATGAAACAGGCTTTGAGGGCGTGCAGAACATTCAGGGCAAGTGTGAGTCCGGCGTCCAAGGAAATATGAAAGTGAGCAGGAAAGCATTGTGGGGAAGAGAGTGGGTGTGTCAGGGACTGAGCGCGCCAGGGGCACCTGGGTACCCCAGGGGGTGGTGGGCTGTGCAGGGGCAAGGGTGGGGGCCAGCGTGCCAGCATTTGCCTGCACGGGCCAGTGTGTCTTGAGCCGGCAAGGCGTTTGGCCAGGCGGGGCTACTGCAAAACGCGCTAATAGGCACCTCATTTTCTCTCCAAACTGCCCAGAGCCATGTCTGTTTAGCTACAAACCACAGCAGATGCCGAGCTGTTCAGGGAGCACTGACTGCCTCGGGAAAGAGAAGCTCAGAGTCGCAGAGAAGGATGTGGCTGCTTGCGGGCAGGGGACCTAAGGCTCTGATGTTCGCCAAAGGAGGGAGAGTCTTAGTTGGGGACAGGGTGCCCGTCTCCACACCAGTCACACCACAGCCAGGGGGAGTGGAGTATGCCCTGAGTGTGACCTTTCCATGCCAGAGTGGAGAGGATGGAAAGGGACTCTCTGTCTCAAAGCCCATCGGCTGCACAGCTACCCCAGAGAGCTTTCTAGCAACAAATCTGACAGTGCTGACCTCTGCCTAGACCTTCAGTGGCCTCTCACCAGCTAAGGGGAATGAAGTCCAAACCCCTCAGCAGGCCTTTTACCACCCAGCAGCATTTAGACCTGTGCTCGCCAATATGGTAGCCACATGTGGCTATGGAGTCCTTGAAATGTGGCTGCTCTGAATTGAGATGTGTTGTATGTGTAACATACCTGCGGGAACTCAGAAACATAGCACAAAATGAAAGAGTGGGAAATACCTCAGTAGTTGTAAAATATTGATTAGATGTTTGATAATATTGGGATATAGAAGGTTAAATAAAATATATTATCAAAATGTAATGTTTCTTTTTACTTTTTTAATGTGGCTCATTTTATTGAACAACACCGATTTATACTATGTCCTTCTCTCTTTGCTGCCTCTATCAACACTAGCTCATTCATTTGTTCATTTCTTCATGCATTTATTCATGCAGTAAAAATTCATTAATCATAAGCTACGTGTTAAACACTGGAGACAAAAAGGAAACAATATAGGCCTGAGCCCACATGGAGTTTATGAACTATACTTTAGAGATACCAAAGAGCTTGTGTTCTACACACACACATCGCATAGCATTACTTGCCTCTGCTCATATTCATGCTTCTCTCTAGAATGACTTCCTAACCCAGTCTGCCTGGTGAACTCCTATTTATACTTCAAAACCCAAACTGTCAAACACTTCAAGCACTTATGTCAAATGTTCCAATTAAAAAAAAAAATCTACCTCATACAGTCTGTTCACTCCCACCCCCACTCCCTGCTGGGGTTCTGAACTATTAACTGTGTGATTATACAATTTTACTATCATGTCAGTTTAAATGTCACCACTCTAAGATTACCCCTTTCCCCCCAACCCCAGGAACTGTCTCCCTTACCCTCTTTAACCTTCTTCACAGAATAACCACCAGCTGAAACTGTCTTGTTTGTGACCCATCCAACCCCCAGATCCTAAGCTCTGTGAGAGCAGGGTGGGAGGCCGCCAGGAGGTCAGTGTGCCAGCATTTGCCTCTGTGGGCTGGTGCGTCTTGACCCAGCAGGGAGCTCGGCCAGGCAGGGCTACTGTCTTTCTTGTTCAGAGCTGACATCCCAGGGCCTAGCACAGTTCTTGGCCCCTAGTAGGCACTTAGAAAATAAAGATGTTGGCATGATGGCCGTAGAGTAGAGGATGTTACAACAGAGGCTCTGGAGCCAGACTGTTCGGTTCAGATCCTGCACTCAATTAGCTACTGTTATCACCATCGTCGTTGCTATTATATGTCTGCTTTCCCCTTCTTGGGGGCCCAGGCAGTGTCTTGGGCTTTGTCATGCCCCAGCACTTCACAGAATCTGGTCTCTTCCAGGGTTCCCCACTGCAGGAAATGTCACTGCCACTCACATAGCCTCTGAGGTCAGCAACCTAAAGTCACCGCCTGTCACCAGTCCCCCACTCCCCATCATTAAGCCCTTTCAGATTTACCTTCATGTCTTATACATTTTCTTACTAACCTCTCTCATCCTCCCCATCCCTGTTCAGGTCCAGGCTTCTGTCTTCTCTCACCTGGATGCTGCAATAGCTTCCTAACAGGTCAAGGCTGCCTCTGCTCTGGGCCACTGCAACCCTTCTCCACAGCAGCTGCAGCAATCTTTAAAAATCTTGACTACTTCAGACTAGAACTTATGATGGTCAGCAAGTCCGCTGTTCAGGATCTGGATCCTTCAGACCCCTCCAGTCTCCTCCCTGTCTGAGCTCTGCCCTCTGTCACTCTGTCCCATTGCTGCCACAGGGCCTTTGCATATGCCAGAGTACTCTTTCCTCATTTATTGACACTTCTGATACTTTAACCCAAGCATCACTTCAAATTCCCATGCTGTGCACTCTCAGAGCCCTGTGTCCCTCTGTCACCACGGGTTGTAGTTAGCACCTTCCATTTGATGAATGGTTGTGTCCCATATCAGACTCTGGGCCCCATGAGTGTAGGGGATATGCCAGTTTTTATTCACCCTTTGAATCCCTAGTTCCTCAAATACTGCTTGGCACATTGCAGGTATGAACACACAGCTGTCAAATGAAATCAACCCCTGCTAAGTGAATGAGCAGTGGGGGGTTAATAGCAGCTGACTGAACTGTCTCATCGAACAAGGACCAAGCACAGGTCATGGGTCTTGTGCTTTCCCACCACATGTGGCCACTGGTAATGCAGACATGACATTAAGAGACAAGACAGGCCGTGAGTGCTATGGAGCTCGGAGTGGGAGAGGGTGCTGAGCAGGGGGCTGGGGAAGAGGGCGTGCTGCCTGGAGAGGCAAAATTTGAGTGGCACCATGTGGTCATTAAACCCTTGTGCTCTGGGGTCAGTGATCTGCGTCTGAACCCCAGTAATATAATAGTAGATTATATTTACCTATCTCTAAGTGCCAAGCCTTCTGAGTGCTTTATGTCTATTTGATTGTCTCATCCACCCTAAGTGGAAAGAACATTACAGTTTAAATTTTTTTTTTTTTTTTTTTTTTTTTTTTTTTTTTTTTTTTTTTGTGGTACGCGGGCCTCTCACTGTTGTGGCCTCTCCCGTTGAGGAGCACAGGCTCCGGACGCGCAGGCTCAGTGGCCATGGCTCACGGACCCAGCCGCTCCGCGGCACGTGGGATCTTCCCAGACCGGGGCACGAACCCGCGTCCCCTGCATCGGCAGGCGGATTCTCAACCACTGCGCCACCAGGGAAGCCCTACAGTTTAAATTTTTTATAGAGGACACTGAGGCCCAGAGAGGTTAACTAACTTGTCTAAGCTCACCAACTGGGATGGGATGTGAACTCAAGGAATCCGACTTCAGAGTCTGCTCCACATTTGAAGCCTTGATGATAAGAATCAGCATTTGATGAGCTCTTACTAGGTGCCAAGCACTTTTCTAAAACTTTACAAGCAAGTTTTTATTTGTGTCATTTTTATTTTTATAACTCATTTCATCCCGTAATTTTATCTCTGTCTTATAAGTAAGCTGGGTATCATTATCTCCATCTTACAGGTGAAGAAACTGAAGTCCAGAAAGGTTAATTAACTTGCCTGAGGTCACACAGCCAGCAAAAGTGATGAAACTAGTTGGAACCATGCAGAACACTCAGAGTACATTCTTTTAACCACTCCACTTCACAGCTTCTGCTCTATGAAGGTGCATTATTATTATTATTATTTTGTTGGTATTTTGTCAGGTGGAGAAGGGAGGAGTGACATTCTAGCTGGGAAGAACATTGGGTGTGAAGCCTGGGAAGTGGGGGTGAGGATGAACACTTTCAGGAAGGAAAGTGTGAGATTGGTGAGGGGGGTGGGACAGTGAGGGTCCCAGCATGGTGGAGCTGAGTGTCCAGGGAAGGCCAGAGAGGAGATGAGATGTGAGGGATGTTTTGGGATTAAGCTATGGAGGAACGTCCTCCACAGGGAGATGCTAGCATGCTCTGCTCTCTCCAGGATCCCTACGTCACGGATTCCATGTGAGATGTTTGAAAACTAGAAGCCTCAGAGCGTCTGACCTGGCTCTGCTGAGTGTCCTTTGGGAAGTTACTTAACCTCTTCGTGCCTCCATTCCTTTTCTGCAAAAGGGAGGTAATAAACGGGACCTCTTTCATTGGGCTCCTGCTTGAGTAAAATGACATTATGCATACAAAGCGCCGGCAGGGTTTGGCATAAAGCAGCCCTTTGATATCTTATTTCTCTCCCTTCCCCGGCCTCTAGGACGACCTCCCCAAATTCCCAGCCTCACCAGAATCAAGGCTAAAATCAACAGCTGATCGAGAACCACTAAAGTCCCTGGAGACCCCGGGTCAATAAGACGAGGAAGCAGAGAAGCAAATATCAAGCTATCCCAAGTGTGTCCAAGACTGAGGAAAAAGAATAATTATAATTTATTTCCTTCTCCTTGCTGTGTCAACTCAGGGTTATATAACTGAACTTCTCTGTGAGGTAGCCCTTGGGGCCACCAGGAGGCAGGGCTGGTGGTGACATAAGTAAATATTTCTCTGCTCTCTGCCTCCGGGGCTTGGGTTCTGAGCAAACACCACAGCCTGGAAGGGAGGCCACGACAAGGAGGAAGCTGGGTGAGGAGTGAGCTCTGGGCTGGGAGTCAGGAGACCGTGTACCAGGCCTAGCCCTGACTTGAAGGACGTGGACTTCAGGCGATGAGTGACCTGGGAGGTGAGATTACAGTGTGAGCTAGGGAGTGGTGGGACCTTCCCTGGGGAGAGATTCCAGCCTTCTCCCTGCACCCTGGCCTGGCGTTCAAAGCCCTCTCTCCTACCTTCTCCCCATCCCATCTTGGAACCCACACACTACGAACCCTGGCTCTTTGGGGCTACTGAGTCCCCCACGCCCCCCCCCCCAACAGGATTTGTTCCTCTCCGGGGAAGTCCTCCCCTTCCCTCGAAATGGTGGTATGGTGGAGGGGACAGAGGTGTGGGGTTTGGAGTCAGACATGGGCTTGAATTCCGGCCTGAGTGGCCTTGGGCCTGTGACTTAACCTCTCTGGGCCTGTTTCCTCATCTGTAAACTGGGCTTGGTGATTCCTGTCTTTTTCCTGGTTGCAACAATCAAATGAGATAACAATTGTTAATAAGTGCCAATTACTTAGCCTTTGGAATAAACGTGTGAGGGTTTTGCGTGCATGAGTCATTCAGCAATGCATGTCAAGCCTCTAGAAAAGTGAGTGCCTGATGCATAGTGGGCACTGATAAATGCTGCTTTCCTTCTCCGAGACCCCCCCCAAAGCAACCCCGCCAATCTCAAGTAGGTCGATGTCTTCTGAGATGTTACGGCATTTCATAGGTACTTTGCTTAGAGCGTTTATCATATGAAAGTGTTGTAATCAGTAGACAGGTCTGTCTTCACTTCTATTCTAGGAGCTCCATGGAGAGTGGATTCATGCACACAGAGAGGCTGCGTGGAAGAGATGGGCTTTCGCAGATGCCCTAGGATGGGTTGGCTTTGAACATACACTGAACTCTCTGGGCTCTGCTGATGGCCATCAGAGGCCGTCGCTCAGCTCCATGCAGACTCCAGGGCAAGCCACACCCTCTTCTGAGTGCTATGGGGCTTGGACTTGGACCTGCACCATAATTTTTTAGTCAAAAGCCAGGACACTTGTCCTAGCAAAAGATTTTGGGTCCAAGAGGAGATCTAGAAGCTATAGAATGAATGTAGAAATACTGGAATTTGCAGGATCGTCCAGTGGTTTATGAATTGTAGACTTACTTCCACAATGCCTGGCTGACCATGCACCTGGCATATGATAACTGTCTAACAAATGCTTAGCAGATTGGGGGCAGTGTGTTTTTTCACTCCATTGGGCTGCTGGGATATTCTACCATAGAGGAACAGAAGCTACCAGCCTTCTTCCCTGGGGACCCACTTGTTGCGGAAAGAATTGCTGAGACCTTGACTTTCTGCACCGTGTCTCTCCTCCATTCCAATACCATCAATCACTTCTGGCTGGCTACAGAATAAAGCCCTAATTCTTCGTCTCATCAACTAAGGTATTCCATGAAACTTTTCCAGTTTTATCCACCAGCACCTGTCTCCTCCTTTTCTCCCCGACAGGGAACGAGAGACTTCTAGCTCATTCTAGCTAGTGAAGTCACTTCTAGCTAGTGACACGTATTTCCCATCCCACTGCTGCCCGCTGAAGAGGTGGAGTCTATTTCTCAACCTCTTTGAATCCAGCTGGGCCCTATGACTGCCGGGACCACTAGAATATGGTAGAAGTGACACTGGAAGTTCCAGGTATAGCCCTTCAGTGGAAGCTTCTGCTTCCTGCCTCTCAGAATGCTTGCTCCTGGAAACCTCCTTCTTGGAACCCAGCTGACATGCTGTGAGGAGCCCAAGGCACGTGCAGAGGCCACAGGTAGATGTGCTAGCTGACAGCCCCAGCTGTGCTTCCAAGTGACAGCCAAGTGTCACTAGGCAGCCACGTGAGTGAGCCACTGGGGGCGCCCAGGCCAGCTGAGCCTTCAGAGGTGAAGATCTGAGACCATGCGACAGACAGCATCAAGGCACTAAGTCTTGGAGTAGCTGGTTACACAGGGATAGATAATCAGCACACTGGCCTTTGCTCCAGTGCTCTCTTCCCAGTGCTACACCAATCTAAACCTTCCTCTGTCATGAGACCAACTGTCCCCTCCTCCCTAGGTCACCTCTTCCACCTCTGACTACTTATAATAATAATTGTCTGCACCAGTCACAATGGCTTTGCAGTGAGATCCCTGGACCTACTTTTCCTTTAGAACATTTAAAAGTGTGCTCTAAATAGAAATGTTCTATCATTTCTGAAAATGGAAAACCAATGTCCCTTGCCATCAACAGAAAGTAACAAAATAAAATAGATGAAACAGATCAATGTCATTAAACTCTAGCTGGACAGTGTTACCTCCCAAACTGTCTGGGCCCCAGGCTGGTCCTCTGTTAAAAAGATGAGCAAGTGTTATAGCCAGACTCTGAGTTCCAGAATCTGGGTAGTTACAGCATACCAGCTTCCGGATTCCTGGATCACATGGCCATGGTTGTGTATCCTTAAATTCAACAGCCCCAGGCAGCCTTGTGATTCCTTCACTATCCTGATTATGGCAGGTGCCATAGCTCTCCAGTCTGGCCAGTTCTGTATTATTTTGGAAGCCTCCAGCCTTTCCAACATTTGAAAAGAATTAGGTGCAGGGGCCTCCCTGGTGGTGCAGTGGTTGAGAGTCCGCCTGCCAATACAGGGGACACGGGTTCGTGCCCCGGTCTGGGAAGATCCCACATGCCACAGAGCGGCTGGGCCCGTGAGCCATGGCCGCTGAGCCTGCGCGGAGCCTGTGCTCCGCAACGGGAGAGACCATATCCCTTCCTACCGAAAATGCTGAGGTCTGCTTCTGTCTCTTGCACTGACCCCTGACTTAAACACCCTGACTTCCCATAGCTCTTGCAGCATGTCCTGGACTTGTTTCTTTTATTATTTAGGAATTCCCTTCATGAGTATTTTCAATGTGGGTCTCTGTGTATTCCACCTTCTAAGGCTTTATTTGCCTAAGAATATTTTTAGTATGACCTCATGTTTGAATGACAATTTGGCTGGCTTTAAAATTCTGGATTGAAAGGGTTCTTTGCTTTCAATTCTTATAATAACATTACTCTTTGACTTCCTGGATCAAGTGCTATTATTGAGATGTATGTCAATCTGATTCTTGTCCCTTTGTAAGGGATGCTATTTCTCTTCCTTCCTCTTTGTCTGTCATATTCTCGATTTTACCATGATATCTTTGTGTGGATTTTTCTTTATTTCTAATGTTGGCTACTCCATGAGTCCTTTCAATCTGAGTTCATTCATTTTCCTTTAATTCTGGAACATTTAATCTCCATTATTTCGATTCTTCCCTATTCTCAATTTTTCTTTTTCTCTCCTTTAGGGACACCTACTTCTACCCACCATCTCGTCGGTTTTCTTTTTCATTTGTTCTCTCTTTGTCTTTTCCTGCATCCTGGGACAGTTCTCAATCTGATTTTCCTCTTTACTAGTTAGTTGTTAGTTCACTTGTATCCAACCTGATATTTATACCATCTATTGTGTTCTTTATTTTAAAGAGTATATCTTTCATAGCTAATCTTTTGCCTTGGTTCTCTCCTGTGACTTCTTGTCCTTGCGTTATTTTACAAATGTCTTCCCTTATCTTTTTAGGCATAATTATCTTGCTTTACTTCAAAATCTTGGTCCATCTACTTCAATCATTCTGCTTTAGGTGACATATGCAGCTTGATTTATTGTCTTTCTTGTATAGTAGTTGTACTTCTTGGGCATCTGATTATTTTCGTGGGTGAATTCATGTCCCCCCTGGGGGTATTTGCTCTTAGTCTGGTAATGTGCCCCGGGGAAGGGCCAAAGGCATTCAGAGGAAAAAACGATGAGCCCGGGGCCAGAGAGCCACACAGACTCCCTCAGCCACCTCCTTCCCAGTGGCACTCTGCCTGTGTGTCTGTCAGGCTTCACCTTGGAGTTCCAGGGAGAAGCAGACTTGGCAGGAGGTAGACTCCTCCACTGGGATCCCACAGGCTGGGGTGGGTGGTGGGGTTGGATGGGCATTGATGGGGGAGTGAATGCCTGAAGCTTGTGCTGTTTTGATCAGTCCCTCACTCCAGCAGGGCTTTGAGCTGCCCCAGACTCCCCCCGGGGCTGTAGCTGCCAACTTCTGCACTACAGAGGCAGGAGGTAGTGACTGTCCCAAGAAAGACAAGGAGCAGGGACAGGAAGTGGGTAAGCGTCCTAGAGAGCAGGACAGTGGAGAGGTCAGTCCACCATTCATTCATTCCACACTGAAAGTTGTGCTGGGTGACCGGGAGACTGTTGGGAAATGGACCCTGCCCTCGTGGAGGTCAGACTGGATCTGTTTCTTTTACTTTAACCTTTGCTTTCAGCTGCTTTCGTTCATTAAAAGGATATTGTCTATACATAATGGCCTGCCTTGGGGAACCCTGCCCCTCTTACTGAATGTTAAACCAAAGTGCCTTTGTTCAGGGAAACATCCTGACCCTGTCCACCTGTGGCTGGCTGCAAGAAAGAAGAAATGAACACGTCTCCTCACCGAGGCTGGCCATTCCAGGGGACATCTGCAAATCGTATGGCCTTTTTACTTTACTTCCTCACCTCCTTCTCCTCTCTGTTCCATGAAAGAAAATGGCATCCGAACCCAATAAGTTGGTTTTTCAGAGACATTTGTCTGCCATCTCGGTCTGCCAGCTTTCTGAATAAAGTCGTTATTCCTCACCTCAATGTCTCCGATTTATTGGCCTGTCGTGCAGCAGGCAGAGAGAGCTTGGACTCGGTAACTACAACGGTCTAACAGACTCAGCTTAGTTCCCTAAGGTCCCTATCTTGGCACCTCCTTTTGGGCACCTCACTTAGTCTTCGTAAGTCTCAGTTTCTTCATCTGTAAAATGGAGATGCGACAGTTCGTGCCAAGTGATTAGCAAATGCCCATTACATTGAGAGCTCTCAAAAATATGAATTACTGTTGTTATTATTACTACGACCAATGATAATGTTTCCGGGGATTAGGTAGGAACTTGGAGCTGCTCCCATACGATAAATGAATCCCCTTTTGTCCTCTGGGCAAACCAGTCACCCTTTAGGTCTGAGACTGGATAGAAGGCCAAGATGGGGTGCCTAGAATTTCCACAGAAGAGGACAGAGTGGTCTTGGCTCTTTGAAAAGTTTTGGTCAAGAAGTCGCGAGGCAGAGAGAGGGTGGGAGTTTGGTGGGGAGGTGAATAAAAATACCAAGTTACATTTTCCAGAGAGAACTATTAATACCACCATAGGCATTAAGATTTCAGATAACTAGTCCCTTTTCTACAGTTTCTTGCTTGTTCTTTCTTTCTTTTTTTTTTTTTAATTGCTAAAGGGCAGTACAGGGAGGAGGTTAGAACTTCCACAGCGTGGGCGGGAATCTCAGCCCGTTTCTCCCTAGCCTCAGGGCCTGCATCTCTCCTGGGCCCAAGAGACAAAGTGCCAGGGCTCACAATACTTTCTGGGGCTCACAAAAATGTTCTCATTTCTGTCAAAATCAGAAGAAAAACAGGAACTTTTAGGTTGCAGAAAATGTTTTAATACACCAATGCAGTCATTAATATAACTGTTAATATTTTTTAGGGAGGAAGGGGTCCACGAAGGCAAAACTGCGTCCCTGGTAAGCTCTGTGACCACCAGCAAGTGGTCTCTGAACCTTAGCAGGGACCCAGGGAACTACAGTACTCACTTCCTGGCCTGCCCGTGGGTGTTAAAGGGACTGAGGCATGTGGAGCATTTAGCACTGTGTGGGCAGCAGCAAACACAGGCTCTCGGCAAGCCCACGTTAACCATTTATTTGCCTCTGAGACCTGCAGACTAAAAAACTTAGGAAACCTGGAGGAGGGTTAGGGGATTAGGGACAGCAGTGGAGGAACAATACACAATTGCTTTTTATTTTGCACCACAGACTGAAAGAGGTCATCCCCGGTGGAGAAACAGATGGAAGCTTCGAGGCCAGGCCATGTGTGCCGGAGTCTGCCAGAAACCAGCCAAACAGCAGGAAAAAGAGCTGAATTTCCAGCGCAGGCCCGAGGCAGGTGTTAGCCTTGGAGAATGAGTGAGTGAATGAATGAATGAATGATGAATGGATTCTGGAGGAATTGAAAAATCCTGAGGCTTGTTGGCCCTAAAAGTTGGCTCGACAGGTCCCAAGACATAAGCTTCTCTGAAGGGGAAGGGAAACTAATATTTATTAAGGGAGCACTGTGGATAGTATCCTCTTTAATACATTGGGAAACTGAGGCTCAGAGAGGCGATGTGGCTTGACCAAGATCCCACAGCTCAGGGCTTCCCTGCTGGAGCAGTGGTTGAGAGTCCGCCTGCCGATGCAGGGGACGCGGGTTCGTGCCCCGGTCCGGGAGGATCCCACGTGCCGCGGAGCGGCTGGGCCCTTGAGCCATGGCCGCTGAGCCTGCGCGTCCGGAGCCTGTGCTCCGCAACGGGAGAGGCCACAGCAGCGAGAGGCCCGCCTACCGAAGAAGAAAAAAAAAAAAAAAAAAAACATCCCACAGCTCAAAAGCAGAGGCCTATATGCCTGCTCTGTGCCCCATCCTCACTGCCGGCTGAGGCTGCCCTGGATGGAGCGAGGTGTGCTGGCACTCCAGGGTCTGCACGGGTCCTTGAGATGCCAGGAGCTTCTAAGACCGTCCCCTCCACCTCCTGAAGCTGCCCAGGATGTACCATAGGATCTGGCAGCCCCACTGAGGGCCCCAACAGCTCAGGAGTATCTGGCCCAGGCAGGAGGCCCCTCACAACAGGCCTGGAAGCTGGCTGAAGAACAGGCTCTCTGTCTTACAGACTGGCACACCCTCTTTTCCTTCCTTAGGCCAAACTGCAGCCAGCACCCCCAGGAGTTTCAAACCACATGATAGGTTCCAGCCCAGCTGCCACTGGCCCTACCCCTTCAACTCTACCTATACCCAGCCCTGCTCAGGAATCCAGAGACCTGCTGGCAGGCTCTTGCCTTGGCTCAGTCCCCTTCCCCTCTTCCTGCCCGCTCCTGCCCAGCTCCTGCCCACCGAGGATCTTTCCTCCTGATAAGGAATTCCTCTGAAAGAAGGCAAAGAGGGAGGGATCCACCCTGCCAGATCCCAAAGCAAAGAGTGGGATGCCAGAAGCCCATATGTCAATGACCGCATTAGGAGGCCGGATGGATGGAGATGGGGAACCCAACAGGGCGGTGTGCTTGGCGCTTGGAGGTTGTCCAGGAGAAACAAACACGCCGCTGCTTCTGGGCTGCCTTCAGAGGCTCTCGCATGGCAGCGTGCAGGGGGCATCTTAACACAGGCACTGCTGGCCAGCAATACTTAGCCTAGTTTAAAGAGGTTCCTATTTTGGATTATTTTTCTCCATTATCAAACATACACCTTTTAAAAAGTAAAGTGAACATACATAATTTGGGGTCTATTTTCATCATATGAGGTGTTTTTTTTTTAAATTAAAAGGGTTTATTGGGCAACTTAAAATCCATTTAACCATTCTTTTTTTAACCTTCCATTCCATTTTATTGGAAGATTGGAAAGTAAAGAGAAATGTTGCAGGATTTACAATTCCCAGAGACTCTCACAGCCCACTGTAGTGACAAAGCACTTGGATTAGGAGACTTGAGGTCTCCCCTAACTCTCCATTGACTGAGTGTATCTCATCCTCTCTAGACCCCAGTTTTCTCACCTTTAAATGGAGGGAGCCCTCTGTTACCTTTAAGGTACCTTCTGTGACCCTGAGTCCCAGGAGCAATGGAAGGGGATCAGCTTGGATGTTGCTTTCCTCCTCTCAAAGCCCCGGGGGTCTCCGGGGGTGCTGATTGTCAAGGGCAGCAGCGCAGTGCCTAGGCCTCCCCCTGAGGTGTAAATGTCTACTAGTAGTGGATTCTTTCCTGAGAAAAGACACTGATGGTGGCAGGAGAGAGGGTGGAGGCACAGAACATGTGACAGGGGGACGCACCCTTCAAGCTGTGGGGTAGGGATTGGACAGGGGAAAAAGAACTTGTGGTGCTTACATCAGTTCTGTCAGGAGGTGCTCTCCTCTCTCAACGCCAAGAGCCCCAGTCCTCAGCGCAGGTTTGTGCATTCCACAGACATTCACTGAATGCCTACCACGTGCCGGATACTGTCGTAGGTGGGGATACAGTAAGGAAGGAGGCAGGCTTGCTCCTTGTCCCCATAGAGTTTACAGTCGATGGGAAACACAGACATTAAATGATTATGAGCAATTATGGAAAGTGCTAAAAGGAGAAGCTTTGAACTTGGCTCTTTTGAGGGATACAGTGCCTCCCATCTCCTCTTGATGTGTTCCCCCAAATCTCTCACCTCCACCTCAGATCTTTGCTTCTCACAGACTCCTAGTCACCACAGGGAGATGGAAACCCAATGAGGCTGCCTGCCAGGACATCAGACAGGCTGAAGGTCCCTAACTTTGCTAAGAGTGGCTCCACCTCAAGGACATAGCTCCCTCTCAGCCTGAGGCATCAGTGGCCACTGTCCACAGGGGTGATAAGGGGTGTGCGAACCAGCCACGGGGATAAGCTTTGCATCCACTGCAGCACATTCCCCCAGAGACCCAACACGTTCCCCTAGCCCAACTCACTGTGAGCCTGGCTCAGCACACACACAGTAGTTGGTCCACCAGGCACCACACTGCCCCCTTCAGCTACCTCACCACCAGCCAGGAGACAGCAGGACAAGGTGAGGAATGTCCCACCCCCATGAAGGAGCCATGGGAGCCCCTTTCCCTTTTCATCTTCTGTTCCCATCAGGCACCCACAGTCTTTGCTGTGTCTTCCCCCCCTCCCCCGCCGGCCACCCGCCTCGCCTTACCCCTGTAATTTGGAGGTGGACACTTAGAGATGTGAGAAAGGTATCTGACCTACCTAGAGTTCCAGCTCCTTCGTCTACTCCCATGTGGCTTCCGGGGCTCAGGATTCCAGGATTTTGTGTGCCCTCCCTACCTCTGTCTTCTGGATGAGCTTATCATGCTACTCCCCTGCCCCCCATAAGAGGGGGTGCCCCAAATCTGTTACTCTGGGCTTATCTTAATCTGTTAGACGGCTCCATCCACCTAAACAACCGTCTCCTACAGCATTCCATCTGTTAGGATCCGATCATCTCTAAATTCACTGCTATTTATTGACTACTTACCACATGCCAACTGTTGTACTACATACTCATTCACTGTTCATTCATTCAACCAATATGTAGTGAGACCTACTATATGCCAGGCACCATATAATGGTGAACCAAATTGACATGGCCACTGCCCCCAAGAAGCTACAGCCTAGGGCTTCCCTGGTGGCGCAGTGGTTAAGAATCTGCCTGCCAATGCAGGGGACACAGGTTCAAGCCCTGGTCCCGGAAGATCCCACATGCTGTGGAGCAACTAAGCCCACGCACCACAGCTACTGAGCCTGCACTCTAGAGCCCACAAGCCACAACTACTGAGCCCACGTGCCACAAGTACTGAAGCCCGCGCACCTAGAGCCCGTGCTCCGCAACAAAGAAGCCAAGGCAACAAAGAGTAGCCCCCACTCTCAGCAACTAGAGAAAACCCACGTGCAGCAACGAAGACTCAGTACAGCCAAAAATTAAATAAATGAATAAATAAATAAATCTATGTATTAAAAAAAGAAGCTATAGTCTAGTAGAAATTAACAGTTTATATTTATGGAGTGCCTATAATATGCAGAGCTTGTACTAAGCACTTTATATGGACTACCTGACACTCTGTCAAAGAAACTGTTTCACTTACGGAGCAAAGGGAACTGTAGACAAATGCAGGGTCCTGCCCATGACTAAGTTATTGGCCACCTAAGGGGCAAGGCAGGGATTCCAATGCCCAGGTTGACTGATTCTAAAGCACCAGCACTATGCTTTCTTCCCCACCCCTACTCAATCCCACCTCCTCCAAGCACCACTCCAGATCCTCCTCCCAGGCTAAATGGCTTCCTTGGTCCCTCTAAGCCTGCTCTAGTATTTGACACACCCATGTCCTCCTCCTGCCAGATATCCAGACCACAGAACGTGTCCCCACCTCTTTCCTCTGGAGCAGCTAGTCCAGTGAGCCACCCGGGAGCTGCTGAGTTTGCTGATCTGAGCTAGAACACTGGTTTCCTCCCCCTGCTGTGGGTTTTCATCGTAGATCTTCCTCCTGGAGGGGCCTCCGCACAGGGCTCACCCATTCAGACGCCCATTTCACAGATGAAGCCAACACAGGTCCTGAGTGCTTCAAAATCCCTTTACCTCCTGGCTGGCCAAGTCCGCTCCCTTTTCTTCCGGGTAGTCTCGGACCCTCAGCCGGAGGCTTGGTGAGGGGGGTGGGACAAGTAAACGACCTGCCTGCTGGATGCCCGGAATATCAACCCCCCAAACGCAGGCTGGCGCTCGGGGCACTTCTCCGCGAGGGTCGAGCTTGCTTGGCACCCCGGGCACCTGTACGCATGCCCCATCCCCATTTCCAAAACCCGCAAAAGGTGACTGATATCCCTCTCTCCACCCAGGCCACCGCCCACCGCCCTCGCGCGCAGACCCCAGGCACCCCTTCCAACGCAGGTGGGGGTGGGACTGGGAACCCTTCACTCTCCCTCTCCCGTCACCCCTCCGCGGAGCGCGGCAGGTGGACAGCGAGCCGCTGCGCCTGAGCCGGGCCGCCCGTGCCCCCCGCAGACCCGGCGTCCCCGGCGTCTCGCGCCTCCTACCTGCTCGGGGCAGCCCTGCGCGCCGGCCTCCGCCCGCTCCGCCTCCCGCCGGCGCCACCGCAGCAGCCCCGGCTACGGCCGCCCGGGATCCCGCCCCCGGCTCCGCCCCGACCCGCGCAGGTGATCCCGGGAGGGGCCGACTTGCCCCCTCGGTCCCTGCCTCGACGGCAGTCCTGGGGACGCCAGGCTCGGGACGCTGGCTGGGCGGCGCCTCACCGCAGTGTCCTCGCGAGTCTCCTGGCCTGGGTCCTTCTTGAGATTCCAGTTCTGGCACCCCCACCCCCAGGCGCTCAGCGCACCAAGACCACTTCTCCCAGGTCAGACTTCTGCCAGGGCAGAAGAGGAGAAGGGGCCTTACAAATACACCAGGCCGGGTGTGAGCTGCAGGGATTTTGTGTAGCTTTTTTTTTTTTTTTTTTTTTAATTTGTAATATTTATAGCCTTTTCTTTTTTGGCTGCACTGTGTCTTCGTTGCTGTGCGCGGGCTTTCTCTAGTTGCAGTGAGCAGGGGATACTCTTCCCTACGGTGCTAGGGCTTCTCATTGCGGTGTCTTCTCTTTGTTGCGGAGCACAGGCTCTAGGCACGTGGGTTTCAGTAGTTGCAGCACCCGGGCTCAGTAGTTGTGGCTCATGGGCTCTAGAGCGCAGGCTCAGTAGTTGTGGTGCACAGGCTTAGTTGCTCCGCAGCATGTGGGATCTTCCCGGCCCAGGTATCGAGCCAGTGTCCCCTGCATTGGCAGGCAGATTCTTAACCATTGCATCACCAGGGAAGTCCTATTTAGTTTTTTAAGGAACCTCCATTCTGTTCTCCATAGTGGCTGTACCTGTTTAGGTGTCTTTAAAGTGGGATTGTGCTGGGAATTCCCTGCAAGTCCAGTGGTTAGGACTCCACGCTTCCACTGCAGGGGACATGGGTTCGATCCCTGGTTGGGAGATTACGATCCCGAAAGCTGCATGGTGAGGCCAAATAAATAAATAAATAAAGTGGGATTGTGCTAATTTGATTGAAGGCTTTTGGGGGGAGGTTGGGGTCTAGACAATCACAGAATGTTACACTAGGTTTGCTGGCTAGCAAATGTCAAAAACTCTGCCCTGTAGAATCTGGCAGTTTCCTGCATCAGACTGGTTTATGGCTGGATCCCTTGAGCCCAGCACTCTATCCCGGGCACACAATGGGCCCTCAATTAATATTTATAAAAAGAGAGAAGAGATCTTAGGGGATCTCCCCGTTTACAAACAGGAAACTGAGGCACAGGAAGCAGAGGTAAGTTGCCCAAAATCACACAGCAGGGGAATGACAGAATCAAGAGTACAGCCAGGTTTCCCCATTGTGTTTTCAAATTATTTCTAGAAAGTGTTTGGTCTGGGGCCTAATGCTTTGTCACTGGTGCCTATGAGATGCTGTCAAAGCCTAGATAACTTCATCCCAAGTTGGCTGAAAACAGAGAGAGCCCACTGTGTTTTCACAGGCAACTCAGGTGGTGTTTATTAACAAGGATTGATTAAGAAGTGAAATTCTGTGACTCACTATATTGTACACCTGTAACTTATATAATATTGTACATCAACTGTACTTCAATTAAAAAAAGAAGTGTAATTCTGTGATTCTACTTTTTTTTTTTTAAGTGAAAGCAGGTTTATTGAGAGAGGTACACATTCCAAAGGCAGAATGCTGTCCATCTCAGAAGGCAAGAGCAGCCCAGGGCATGAGTTTGTCTTGGAAAGGGAGAGCAGCCTGTGATTCTACTTCTCACCAAATACATGGGACACAATCCTTGGCTTCAAAGAGCTTCTCTGTGGTGGGAGATGCAGATCTGTCCACAAAGCAGGGGCTGTGAAGGAAGGCAGAAGGCAGAGAGAGCCCCATGGGAGATTGCTCTGGTCCTGAGACCTGAGATCTATGAGACCACTTCAAGATACTTCCAGAAGCTCTTGCTGGGTTGTGCATGGGGTCAAGGGCTCTGCAGTCGGATGGTCTCAAGTTCCAATCCTGACTCAATTGCTTACTAATTGCAGGGCAGAAGCAGGTTTTTGTTGTTGTTGTTGTTTTTAACCTCTCTGAGACTCAGTTTCTTTCGGTTGGATGAAGATAGTATACTTCCCTCAGTATAGTTGTGGTGAGAATTAAAAATACGATAATGCTTATAAAAGTCTAGATAAATGGAAGAATCATTATGCTAAGCGGTAGGGGCTGGGGAGGTAGACACGCTAACACAAAGGGGACCTAGCATCTCTGTTAGGTCCCCCTCTGAGGAATTCAGTGGTCTTCAGCCTTCTGTCATCCATGGCTCTATCCCACCTTCTGCTTCCTCCCTTAACCCAGGCCAACCAAGCCATAGACACCTGCCATGTCAGAATGGCTTTGCACACACCTGCTGTGAGGGATTCGGGAATGAAACTCTGAAACCAAACAGGACCCTGTAGGGCCTTCCCTGGTACAAGTCCCTCCGTGTCCCTCACTTCTTGTTTGGCCTTCCCTGGGCTCCAAAGAGCAGACTCAAGCAGTTAATGATTAGAAAATAGAGTCAAAGGACTCCTAGTTCCTCCTGAAGGGATATAGATAACAATCTGACACATACCCTTGAGCTGTCCTACAGAAACTAAGACCCTGTCTCACCTGCTGGAGCATGGTGACTGCATGCTGACCACAGGGACATAGACCTCAGACTGCTTGGAACAAGAAGGTTGATGATTGAGATTTGAAAAACATCACCTCACCACCAGCCAATCAGAAGAATGTCCACGAGCTGATCATGTACCCTGCAGCCCTACCCCTAATGCTACTTTTAAAACCCTTGCCTGAAGGCCAGGGTAGTTCAGGTCTTTTGGGTACTAGCCGCCCATTCTCCTTGCTTGATGCCCTGCAATAAACACTGTACTTTCCTTCAGCACAACCCAGTAGATTGGCTTTGCTGGTGTCAACTGAGCAGACCCGAGTTGAGTTCGGTAACAACTCTTCCTCTCATCAGCCTCCCCCATAAGGAGTTGACCAGGGTCAGACACACAAGCCAAGCTCAGTGAGGCGGAAGCATAAAAAGGCCCTAGGTAACCTTCATCTCTCAGTTTATTTATTCATTAAGTCCTCCTGAATGTTCACTACAGGCCAGGCACTCTGCAAGGTGGGGCAGAGTCAGTGGGGGCCCTGCCCCAGCCAGTAGACCTCACCTTCCAGTGGGGCTGTGAGGACAGCTGATACCCAAGCACAAAAGATGGTAACAGAAGAGAAAGACAGTCTGTGAAAAGTTCTACAAAGGAAATAACATGCCGTCTTTGATCGTTATCCGTGGGAGGGTAGGGGCTCCTTCAGAAAAGGAGGGAAGGGCAAGGACCATCTGCTGGGAGAAGACAGGTGAGCTGAGATCTAAAGGACAAGCAGGCAGGTGTGGGAGAGGCTGGGGCTGGGGAGCATTCTGGATGGAGGGAAAGCCCATAAGGCCAGTATGGTGGACCAGAGTGGGGGTAGAGGGCAGAGTGGACAGCATGAGGTCAGAGTCAGGCAGAGGTCAGATCTGGTGAGGTCTTATAGGTCAGAGTGAGGAGTTCAGATTTCATTTCAAGAACCATGGAAAACCAGGGGAGGGTTTAAGGAAGGCAATGGCCTGATCTGACCTATGTTTTTAACAGACCACTCTGGGCCATTCCCTGGCAGTCCAGTAGTTAGGACTCTGCACTTTCACTGCTGAGGACGCGGGTTCAATCCCTGGTCAGGGAACTAAGAATCTGCAAGCTGCACAGTGTGGCCAAAAAAAAATAGACCACTGTGGCTGGCTGAGAAGAACAGATCAAGGGAGCCCAGGCAGGAGGGCGGTGTGTGGAACAGGGGGGTGGCAGTGGAAAAGGAGAGAAGTGATCAGATTTGGGATATATTCTGGAGGACAGGCAGACAGGAATTGCTGATGGAGAGGCAGGTTCAAAGAAGGCCATGTGGTGGTTTGTTTGCTGCCGAGTCATTTCATGCCCTGAGCAGTGGAAGTTCCCATGACCAGAATCCCTGACCCTCCTTCTGCTGAGCTGGATGCAACTCGGAGACCTTCAGGTCACCCCCGGATCTTACATCCACAGAGTGTGAGCCCGGGGAGGTGGGGAAACGTGCCCAGGTAAAGGCAGAGGTCCCCTAGCTCCCAGGCAAGAACCTGCCTGACCCACTGGCCTTGATTTGTTCCTTGGGCAAACCAGGAGCTGGTCATCTAAGGTGCCGCACCGGGCAAACGGATTATCGAGTGATATTCTGCATGTAAAAGCTAGAAATGACCACAATTCCAAGCGACAGAGAATGGCCTAGCCAATTGTGCTTCATAACAGATGCACCAGACGTGTAAATACTCAGGTGTTTCCAACTGTGGAGATACATAAGAAATATGTATTTTGTTCTTCATCCAAGGTTGCTGGCTCACAGCTCCCCAAACCCTGTAATTCCTAAGTGATCAGAGCCATAGGGGCATCTTTAATCATATTATTTGGTTTTTATCCTCAGTTCCTAAGATAGCTTCAGAGTGATAAAAGTGAAATGAGTGTCTTCTGTGATTCACAACAAACCCCTTTCAACCACACCTGAGTTTATGTTAATGAGGTGATTTTTGGAAAGCCACTAGGTAACCTAAGGATGGGAGCTAGTTGCCACACCAGCCAAGTGATTAGAGGGTTGGAACTTTCAGTGCAGCCCTCCCTGAACAACATCCTGAGAGGGGAGAGGGGCTGGAGGTTGAATCAATCATCAATGGCCAAGATTTAATCAATCGTGCCCTATATAAATATGGAAGCCTCCATAAAAAACCCAAAAGGGTAGGATTCAGAGAGCCTCTCGGTTGGCAAATAAGGATACATCCATGTGCTGGGAGGGTGGCACAAGAAGCTTCTGTGGTCAGGACCCTTCTGGACCTCGTGCTATGCATCTCTTCATATGGCTGTTCATTCGTATCCTTTCCTATCCTTTGTAATAAGCCAGTAATCGAGTACGTAAACTGTTTTCCTGAGTTCTGTGAGCCACTCTAACAGATTAATCAAGCCCAAGGAGGGGGTCACGGGAACCTCTGATTTATAGTAGGTCGTCAAAAGCACAGGTAATAACCTGAACCTTTGATTGGCATCTGAAGTGAGGGTCAGTCTTGTGGGACTGAGCCCTTAGCCTGGGGGATCTGATGCTGTCTCCAGGTAGATGGAGTCCAAATTGAGTTACATTGTAGGACACCCAGCTGGTGTCGCAGAATTGCTTGAGAAGACCACCCCACTCCCGCGCCCCCCCCCCCACACACACACGTGGTGGCCAGAAGTGTCAGAAGTAAAGCAGGGTGTTGAGAGTAGAGGAGACACAAGATTACGCTTTCACATAAGAGTGTATAAATAGAAAATGAAAACAGCACGCGCAAACTCTGACAACTATATAAAATGTATGTCCATATACTGATTAAGATTTGAAGGGAATTTGGTGGAATGTAAATAAAGCGTGGGGATTTTCCGTGTTCTTTTTTTTCTGTAGAGATGATATTTATGTAAAACAGTTTTATAAGTCAATGAAAATGGCTTATAGAATTACCCAACAAACCACCCCTGTTTCAGACGTACCATATGGATGCTTAGGCGCCAGGAGGTTTAAAAATAACAAAAAACTGCTCTTTCCACATAGAAAATACTCAGGTGCACCAAGCTAACCTTCCCTTTCTTGTTAGCAGAGGGCGTTGCTGCAAACCAGCCTTTGAGCCCCCGGGGTTTCACCTCCTGGCCAGGACTGTGTAGTTTCTCACCTCTGCCCTCAAAGCCTTGACAAATGTCATGTAGGGTTAGAAGGCAATTTCAGGGGGAGACGAAGCACAGAGAATCATGAATCCAGAGACATACAAGCCCACACTGATTCATCCAGGAAAAAAGAGGAAGCAGACACACCCAGGCCAGTCGATTCTGAAATCAATTCCTTGCCTCTCAGCCAAGGGGATGGAGGGAGCAGCAAAGGGCAAAAGGCTCAGAAGCCATGGTTCTTAATTAGCTACAGAGCACACCATGTGATTTTTAATGGACTGCTACCCAGATAACTGTGTACCCTGTGGTACCCAGAGATGTGATCCACAAGCTGGGCAGCGGTCCTGCATTCGGGTTAATTCCCATTTCAGCTGTGAGAAAATCTGGGTGATGGAGGGTGAAAACAGGAGAGAGTGACGAAGCCTGAGCCAGGCTTCTGTAACCCCCAGCAAGCCACCTGGTCTCTTGGGGCCTTTGTTTTCTCACCTGTAAAATGGCAGATTGGACTGTTTTGTTCCTGAGGCCTCTTCCAGTGAGTTTGACTGTCATGACTGCCCCTTTAAATAGCCAGCCCAGGTCATTACCTGGCAGCTTCCTCATTTTTATGCTACATTTTTAGGAAACCCATGATGCAATTTCACTGGTTGCAAGGGAACAACTTCTGTTCCCAAAATGAAAATGAGAGGCTGTAAATTAAGTTAAGCCCTTTGGCCACCAGCAGAAGCTGCCCTTCCTCACCCTGGCAAGGAAACTGTGCTTTTATCTGGGATTCTAGGAGCAACTCCTGGCAGCAGTCAGGAGTCATCTGCAGCTATCTCTGCTGCTGGATTCGCTCTCCCCTGGTACCTCCTGGGTCCACCCTAATATCACAGTCACCCTAGGAAACCCAGAGCAGGAGTAGAAAGCACACACACACACACACACACACACACACACACACACACACACACACACACACACACACACGCTACTCTATTTACTTGCTGTATGACCTCAGGCAGATCTCCTAACCTCTCTGGGCTTAGTTTACTCTTCCATGATTCATTCATTCATTGAAAGAATATCTACTGAGTGCTTGCTATGTACCAGCAATGAACAAAAGAGACAAGAATCCCTGTCCTGATGAAGCTGACATTCTGAGATGAGGGGAAAACAATAAAAATAAATAAGCCAGTGATACGGCATGTCGGAAGGTGGTAAGTGATCTGGAGAAAAATAAAAAGGAGTTGGAATAGTGATGTCTGCCTACTGCCTACCCCTAAGGGTTGTGATGAGGACTGAATGAGCTGATGCTCATAAAATTACTTCCTCAAACAGTAATGGGCTGTGCAAATATAAAGAATAATTATAATATATAAATGAACATTGTGTTCAATGAAAGCATTTACAGAGATCCTAAAGGCCCAGAGAATGTGGTGATCCAGGGAGGGAGAACCCAAGTCAGCTTGAATCATGACCTGGGGCTGGAAGGGAACCTGGACATCCGCTAGCCCAGGGATCTGGCTGTCCCTCGGAATCACCCAGGTGCTTTGAAAAACTGCCGAGGTCAAGGTCACACTGCAGATTCCCTTGAACCAGAGTCTCTGGGGGGCAGGGCCAGGCATTCACGTTGTTTCTTACAAGCTGCCCTGGTGATGCTATGTGTGATCCGGGTCGAGAGCAGCATCTGACCATAGAGAGGGGGGGTGACTTGCCTAAAGGCTGCTACCCAGGCCTGAGATCTTTCCTCTCCCAGGCCCAGTGTCCTTGTGTGCCGCTCAGCACCTCATTCTCTTCCATGCTGGGAGCCCCCACGGGGCTGTCACCGCGTCTCGGCCGCTCCTCCCACCTTGCTGAAAGCCGGAGTGGCCCTCTTACCTGAAGGCTAGGAAACTGTGTTACTTCTCAGTGATGGTCAGGCTGTTGATCATTCCAACTTCCATTTCTGTTATGGGCTGAATTGTCCCCCATGCCCCCCACCCATGACTCACTCCCCCCTCCACCCCCAGAAAATTCCTGTTGGAAGTCCTAACCTCTAATACTTGCGACTATGATTGTATTTGGAGATAGGGCCTTTAAAGAGGTAATTAAAGTAAAACGAAGTCGTATGGTTGGGCCCTAATCCAATGTGATTGGTGTCCCTATAAGAAGAGGAGATTAGGACACAGACACAGAAGGAAGACCATGTGAGGACACAGGAAGAAGACCGCCATCTACAAGCCTAGGAGGGAGGTTCTCAGAAGAAACGGACCCAGATCTTAGATTTCCAGCCTCCAGAACTCTGAGGGCATAAATATCTGTTCTTTAAGCCACCCAGTCTCTGGTACTTTGTTCTGGCAGCCCTAGCAAACTCAAACCACCTCGTAATTGGTCACATCACGGGGCATCCCGTCCCCTGTGGCACTGGAAGGAGAAAGCGTATTTGATTCCCTTGCAGCCTAAGAACCTTGTGTACCCTTCAAGTCTCAAGACTAAGCTCAACTGTCAGTTCCCAGGGAACTTTTATAACCCCAATCGCATGTACCTTCACTTGCTTCTGTTATGGACACAGTGGATGTTATTCTTCCTCTCCGAACAGACCATGAGCTTCTCGGGTCCTGTTCACCTGTGTGTCCTCCACAGCATCAAGCACAATTCTCTAAACTTAACAGATGTCCAGGAAAGTCACGAATGAAGAGATGAAATACAGTCTTTGGCCAGGGTTTCTTGGATCATCGGGTAAGAGTGAATAATAAAAATTAAAATTATAGTCATGTTTAGGGAGCATGTGTTACATGCATAAGTCATTTGATTGTCTAGACAATCCTATGAAGTAGATACTATTATTTACTGCATTTTACACATGAAGAAACTGAGGCTCGAACAAGTCAGTACAATTTGCCCAAGGTCACCCAGGTCGTCTGGCCCCAGGGCTTTCAGGCTTACCCACCATGAGGTTAGCCCTACAGTAGGAGTTGTACCAGAAAGAGCCTATCTAGTCTGGAGATTAAGACGGTGCTTGACCTTCAGGGACATATGCCCTCCATGCTCAATTTCACTAACGATCCTGATCGGACCATTGGTGCGTCTCTTGCTCCCATCACTGTGGCCATCGCTCTCTGGGCCTGCTGTCCTTTCCAGTCTTATCTGGACTTCTCCCCAGCCCCATGGGTGGTTTCTGCTCTTCAAACCTGCCCTGTGCTCTGGATCAGAGCCGGCCATTCCTTCCAGAGAGATGCTCTCCTGTCCCCCCCAGTCACAAATGGCCTTCCTTCAAGATCCTACAACCTTCCACGAAGCCCCTCTAAGCCCCCAGCCAAAGTCTGGCCCCCCTTCTTGGGGAGCCCTAGCACTGTGTCTGTCCCCAAACCATCACCTGTGATTCTGTCTTGCACTACAGCTGGCTATTTGCAGACCCATCTCTCCTGTTCTGTTCTGGGCTTTGGAGGCCTGAGTTTATATTTCCCAGAGCGTTTAGGTTTTTGTTTTGGTTCGGTTTTTTTAGCCGTGCCGTGAGGTGTGCAGCGTGTGGGATCTTAGTTCCCCGACCGGGGATCGAACCCGTGCCCCCCGCACTGGAAGCACGGAGCCTTAACCACTAGACCGCCAGGGAAATCCCTCCCAGAGCATTTAATGTTAAACAGATTTTTAAAAATGTGTTGGTTTGCAAAATGAACTCATTTGCCTTACAGCACCCTCTCCTTTGAATGGACTTGGCCTTTCCCAACTGTGGACATGGTAGGGAGAGGCAGCCAGCAGGGGATTGACAGAAGACGCTGGTAGGGCTACAGGATATCCAGGACCAATCCCAAGAGTTGCCGATGGCTTCTCGTTTTGCCTGGAACTGCTCTGCCTTGGGATGGAAAAGCAAAACATTCCAGTGAGAGGAAACCATTTTGGGATTTGCTTATCAGGCACCCAGAGGAATTAGGTGGGAAGGACCCAGTCATCCAGGGGTACTAAAGATCACAGAATCCTGGCTGCCCACAGGCCTGGACATTGTGGAATTTTCTAGAAAGACTGGTGTCCCCAGGGGGTCTGCTCCCAAGATGGGCGGATGAGAGAATTGTTCAGGTTGAGCCTCATCCTTCTTCTCTCTGTCCCTCTCTACAAGGTCAACTGAGTGGGGCACAGCACAAGGGAAGCATGTCTGCAACAGCCTACGTGGGTCAAATGACAACGTCCTCTACTTCTGTGGCATTTGTCCAGCTCACAGAGCTCATTCACTCTGCTGACGCGAGAGTCTGGAGATTCAGCAGGTCAGGTCAAGTTTGGGCACCTCTGACACTGGCCAGCTGCACTTGCCAAGTATCTTTTCATTCCTTGGTCACTTATTCTTACGGTTAACCTGTGAGGCAGGAAAGATCATTACCCCTGTTTTACACACAAGAAAAAGGGCCACAAAATGATGTGGCCAAGATGCCAGGAAGGCAAAACTTGAAGCACACAGCAACTTAACTCTGATTCCCAATTTCTTTCCAGATTTTAAGCACACAAATCCTCCAGCCTGCTTCTCCTCCACCCCCTAACTGGCATCCCATTAAATACCATCAGACTGAGTTTAAGGGGAGCCGGTTATTCTTCTAGGCGTCTCCTTAGATTGCGTCACCTAGTCCAGCTCTTCCCACTGCACAGATGAGAAAGGGACTTGCTTATGGTCACCTGGGGAGCCAGGAGGAGTCCAGGTTAGAACCTGGGCTTTCAACTGGCTCTTTCCTACACAGGTGTCAAGTGTAAAAACCCATGACCAATGAAACTAGAGCCTGTTTCAGAGAAAAATCATTTCACAAATTGGGGCAGGTAGTGAGTGATGATACAACAGGACAGCTACTGGGATCCCAGGGAAGTAGCCAGCTTTGAGAAGCCGGTGGCAGTGCCCCAAATATAACATTGGTCAAACAGGAAATGTACCAAAATTTGTTTTCAAAACCATGCCCTTTGCTGTTTGTCAAATGCAAAACACAGAAGAGTTTATAATGGCCAAGTTCAGAGGCCATGGCACAAAATCAAAGTAATTCCCAAACCATTTAGCACCTATTTATACCCAACCCTTCAACCAACTACACTTGCTCCCCCAAATGCTGAACACTATCTTTAGGCTTTTGTTTCCTCTCTCCTGGTTGGAAGCCATTCCTTCCAACCCCACTTTGTGAAATTCCTGCTTCTCCTGTAAGCTCTGGTTCATTTTATTGCTCTTTTTTCTAGCTTCTTGAGTTGAATGTGTTGTTTATTCAGACTTAATTCTTTTTGTTTTCTAATACATGGACTTAAGGCTACTATGCATTTTCTTCTGAATACAACCATGGCCACATCCCAAATGTCCTAGTAGGGAGCACTCTCACTGTTCACTTCCAAAAACAGTTTCGTTTTCCTCTTAACTAAAGAACTATTTAGAGGGGTAGTTTTGTATTTCCAAGTGGTTAGATTGGTTTTTCTATGCTTTTATGGTTAATTTTGAATTTTATTACATTATGGTCAATGCATGTGGCACATGGGTGCTGTAAAACTGAATATTTGTGTCTCCCCTCCCCCATAAATTCATATGTAGAAATCTAATCCCTAAAGTGATATCATTTGGAGGTGGAGCCTTTGGGAAATGACTAGGTCATGAGGGTGGAGCCCTCATGAATGGGATTGGTGCCTTATATACATATATATGTATATATATGATATATGAAATATAATAAATATATATTATATATTTTATAAATATATACATTTTACAAATATATATTACATACATTTTACAAATATATATTTTATATATATATATTATTTTACAAATATATATTTTTTATATATATATATTTGGCCACACCACGTGGCATGTGGGATCTTAGTTCCCTGACCAGGGATGGAACTCATGCCCCCGCATTGGAAGCACAGATACTTAACCACTGGACCACCAGGGAAGTCCTCTCATGCCTTTATAAATGAGTGCCCAGAGAGATCCCTTGCCCCTCCCACCGTGTGAGGACCCAGTGAAAAGACAGAAGTCTATGAATCAGGAAGCAGCCTCTCATCAGACACTGAATCTGCTGGTGACTTGATCTTGGACTTAGCCTCCAGAACTGTGAGAAATAAATTTCTGTTGTTTATAAGCCATCCAGTCTATGGTATTTTGTTATAGCAGCCTGAATAAATTAAGACAATGAGATTTCTGCTTCTTTTTTTTTTTTGCGGTACGCGGGCCTCTCACTGCCGAGGCCTCTCCCATTGCGGATCACAGGCTCCGGATGCACAGGCTCAGCGGCCACGGCTCACAGGCCCAGCCGCTCTGCGGCATGTGGGATCTTCCCGGACCGGGGCACAAACCCATGTCCCCTGCATCGGCAGGCGGACTCTCAACCACTGCGCCACCAGGGAAGCCCAAGAGATTTCTGCTTTTTGTGATTTGTTGAAAATTTCCTTGTGGACTAATACTTGATAATCATTAGTGATATTATATATATGCTTGAAAAGAATGTGCTTTTTGGTGTACAAAGTTATATATAAAGATACACACATAATCTATGTATTTATATAATCTATCACATAATTATGTATCATACTAGATTATATTATTATATAAGGTATATTTTGTGCAATGCAATATATATTTATGTTACATGTAATATGTAATTAAGCTGTTTAATTTTTATTTAACATTTTGTTATCTATATTTCTTTTTTGTCTACCATATATCTTATGATATATATTAAAATCTTCCCTTCCTGTTCATATACCATCTCCTCTGTGAACTTCTTCCGAATGTCCTAAGCAGGCTATTTCAAAGCTGACTGCTGTCTCTGAGATGAGCCCATTTTTAGACAGGTTGATGGTACCCAAAGCATGACTTTGTCCTCCTGTGTCCCTTTTCCTCCAAGCCTGGAGTGCCATTCCTCTCTCCTCTTCATCCTATGTGCTCACCTCTTCTCAAGATCCACATTGTGTTCTTCTTTTTCTTCGTGACTTCCCCAGGCACTTCCTTGAGTTTCTGTTGAGCTCAACAACTGTGTTTTTGTCTGTTAAACAGTATCACACATGCCTGGCTGACCTTCTGGGTTACTGTGAAGACCAAAGGAGATAACGACTGTGAAAATGCTTTGAAAACGCTCAGGTACAAATGTCAAATTAATTACAATAATTAGACCCATAATGATTGGAACACAAAACATCGTGACTGTGTTATGGCCTAGTGTGGAATCTGTTGTACGGCAATATTGTCCGCAACTATTAACAGCAATTGAGGAACGCCTGTTGATCAAGGATGAGGCTTGTTTAGGAAATAAAGTAAAGCATCCTATGAGCTCTTTTTACACAACTGATCATGGAATGGCATTTTGAGGTCAGATGCTGCTCTTAGAAACACGCTTGGGGGCTTCCCTGGTGGCGCAGTGGTTGAGAATCTGCCCGCTAATGCAGGGGACACAGGTTCGAGCCGCGGAGCAACTAGGCCCGTGAGCCACAACTACTGAGCCTGCGCTCTGCAACGAGAGGTCGCGAGAGTGAGAGGCCCGCGCACCATGATGAAGAGTGGCCCCCGCTTGCCACAACTAGAGAAAGCCCTCGCACAGAAACGAAGACACAACACAGCCAAACATATAAATAAATAAATAATTTATTATTATTTTTTAAGTACCATCCCATCACTTTAAAAAAAAAAGAAGGGCTTCCCTGGTGGCGCAGTGGTTGAGAGTCCGCCTGCCGATGCAGGAGACACGGGTTCGTGCCCCGGTCCGGGAGGATCCCACATGCCGCGGAGCAACTAAGCCCGTGAGCCATGGCCGCTGGGCCTGCGCATCCGGAGCCTGTGCTCCGCAACGGGAGAGGCTACAACAGTGAGAGGCCCGCATACCGCAAAAAAAAAGAAAGAAATACACTTGGGGAGAATGTGGTCAAAGTTTTGCTTCTCTTCTGTAAAACTTGGTGGCTCTTTGTTTAGATTTCAAAGACGTTATTTTCCCAGTGGGTATCTTTAATGCTTCTGTACTGTAAGGAAATATAAAGCCTTCAAGGAAATGTCTTTTTCTTCTGACTTAAGAGGCAGAGAGAATAATCCTCTGCATGTAAAGAAGTTGATCTGATTTTTCTCTTCCTACCAGGGCAGCCACCAAATACTCAATAATGTTATTACTTATTACTTGTTTAGAGCATATTAGATACCAGAACACTGCTAGTGTTACTGAGTCCAAGCTCGCTGCACAACAGGCCAATAAATTGGGAGGTGAGGTGTTGAGGCCAGGAATACGACTTTATTTGGAAAGCCAGCAGACCAAGAAGATGGTGGACTAGGGTCCCCAAGAAAACCATCTTGTGGGGTCTGGATGCCAATTTCCTTTATAGAATCAGAGAGGGAAGGAAAGTAAAAAGGCAGAATAGAGAGGGAGAGGCAGGGGATGAAGTAAAGTAAAAAGGGCCATCAGTCTTGCAAAACATCTCCTGGAATGGCCAGCCTGGGGGGAGGGGATGTGTTAAATGTGTTAATTTCTTCTTTCTGGCAGCCATTCACAGGTAGGCAAGGTTCCCTGAGGTAGACCATTATGCATTATAATAACAAAAGCAACGAAAAGCAAAGGCTAAAGTCAAAGAAACAGATCCAACATGGAGTCAAAATTGACTCTTCCCTGTTACATTAGATGATCTACAAGTGTTTTTGAAATCGTGCACTTCAGATTGGGACTTGAACCCACGCAGCCGGGACTCGAACCCAGCCAAAACCCACAGTCTTCCAACTGAGATCACACACCTGGTTTCAGGACTTAATGAAGCTCAGGTTCTTGATGTCTCATCACAGAATGAATTCAGTGAGAGATAAAGTCATAGGTAAGAAGTGGATTTTTTTAGAGAGAAACACACTCCACAGTGTGGGCCATCTCAGGAGGTGAGAAAGGTACCAGGGCACGGGGTTGTCAGTTTTTATAGGGGTGGGTAATTTCATAGGCTAATGAGTGGGAGGAGTATTCCAGCTATTTCAGAAAGGGGCGGGGATTTCCAGGAATTGGGCCACCGCCCACTTTTTGATCCTTCTGGTCTGTCTTGGAACTGCCGTGGCCCCTGCGGGTGTGTCATTTAGCTTCCTGATGTGAGCGTATACCGAGGCTCAAGGTCTAGTGGAAGTCGACTTGTCCGCCACCTTGGACCCATTTGGTTCTAATCAGTTTATGTCATGTCCTTGGGCTATGTCTTTCTTTCAAAGGTTGTGCCCTGCCTCCTTCCCTTCTGTTTCATTATCATTAATGGGAATTTATTATTTATTTATTATTATTATTATTTATTATTCCCATTTTGCAGGTGAGAAAACTAAGGTTTACAGAGGTTAGGATTAGGAGTCTTGCCCTAAGTTGCACAGTGGTGAATCAGCATCTGAGCCCAGGTCTGTCTGACTCCAAAACCTGGGTCCTACGATCCCCTGCAGAGATCCTCACCACCTGGACTCCATCAGAAGGCTCCTACCTGGGCTCCTTGCCTCCTCCTTACTTCAGGGTATCCCACCCACTTTCGCCAGATCAACTCTCCTGCAGCCCCACCTTGCACAATTCTCCTTCACTTCCACCCTTCCTGAAAACCTTACTCAGGGTGAAGTCCAAATCTTTCGCAAATCAGACTTCGACCCCCACACCCCCAGGCTTATTTCCTTTATTGTACAAAGTCCAGGCCAGGCCAATTCAGTGACTCTGCTTTTTGCTGCTCCTTTGCTTAGGTCTTCCTCTTCTCTGCAGGCTCTTTCCTCTTTTTCTCTACTTACGTGAGGCTTATTCTTTCTTCAGAGCCTAACTCATCTTTTCTCTCTCATGAGGACTTTCTTGTTGAGTTCACATCTCAGTGATCTCTCCACCCTCAGAATTTCCATGGCATCCATCCATCCATCCATCCATCATCCATCTATCCATTCATCCAGAGCTGACTGATCTGAGGCACCGTATAGGCACTAAGGATAGAGACATAGTCCTGACTACAAAATTATGAGCAGGTAATTACAATCCAATTCAACAGCACTTGCCGATTTCAAGTGATGTCAGTGTACCAAGCACCATGGAAATGTGGTGATGAATGAGAGATACATGATTCCTGTCCCAGTGGAGCTCACAGCCTGGTGGGGGAGAATTCCAGTGCAATTAAATGGGAGGGGCCCTAACCTGGACTTCTGCGGATGGTCAAGGAAGGCTTTGAGAACCAGAGAGCATATCATCTAGCTCTGCCTGGATGGTTTTAGAAAATTTCTCAGAGTCTGCAGCATTTAATCTGGGAACTAAATGTACCCAGAGAGAAAGAAAAACATAAGTGGATGGTTGCGTCAGTCCTTTAGTATCATTTAGATAGCCACTCAATTCTTTGAGCAATTAAAAACAGCTGTCCTGGGCTTCCCTGGTGGCGCAGTGGTTGAGAGTCCGCCTGCCGATGCAGGGGACACGGGTTCATGCCCCGGTCCGGGAAGATCCCACATGCCGCAGAGCGGCTGGGCCCGTGAACCATGGCCACTGAGCCTGCGCGTCCGGAGCCTGTGCTCTGCGACAAAAAACAAACAAAAAAAAACAGCTGTCCTTGTTTTACAAATCTTGTCTTTATAGGACCAGAGGTGCGGCTTCAGAAACAATTCAAAGCCCATCCATTTTTTTTTTAAACTACTCCCCAAACCTCCCCTATTTATCTTAAGAGGCTTGTACGTATTGATGATGGCAGACTCAGAGACTTGAGGATCCACCCATGGAACAGAATGGAGACCCAGGAAGATATGCCCAAGCCCATATGTTTGGCAAAAGTGCAAAAGCAAAAAGATGGTGGCCTCTCCTTCCAGTGGGAGGAGGGCCATTGGACATATGCAGGCAAAACACCCAAACAAGCAAGCAAGCCAGCCAGCAAACAACAAACCAAAAACCCCTTGACCTAAATTTCATACCTCAGACAAACAGGAACCCCAAACGGATCATGTACCTCCATGTCCTCATTTGTCACACCACCTACAAAAATAAACTCCTCATGGATCAAAGACATGGAGCTTGCACTTCTCTCCCTGTGCCTTTGAGATGTAAATGTTCTATCTGGTCTTCTCTAGGAACTCTTTTAAAGCCATCTCTTTATTTATTTATTTTTAAAATTTTATTTATTTTTGCTGCATTGGGTCTTCACTGCTGCACGCAGGCTTTCTCTAGTTGCGGCAAGCAGGGGCTACCCTTCGTTGCAGTGTGCAGGCTTCTCATTGCAGTGGCTTCTCTTGTTGCAGAGCATGGGCTCTAGGCATGCGGGCTTCAGTAGTTGTGGCGTGTGGGCTCAGTAGTTGTGGTCCACAGGCTTAGATGCTCTGCGGCATGTGGGATCTTCCCGGACCAGGGATTGAACTTGTGTCCCTTGCATTGGCAGGTGGATTCTTAACCACTGTGCCACCAGGGAAGTCCCCAGGCCATTTATTTAAAAATGCAGGGGCTTCCCTGGTGGCGCAGCGGTTGAGAGTCCGCCTGCCGATGCAGGGGACGCGGGTTCGTGCCCCGGTCTGGGAAGATCCCACATGCCGCGGAGCGGCTGGGCCCGTGAGCCATGGCCGCTGAGCCTGTGCTTCTGGAGCCTGTGCTCCGCAACGGGAGAGGCCACAACAGTGAGAGGCCCGCGTACCGCAAAAAAAATTAAAAAAATAAAAAAAAAATTTTAAAAATGCAAATTTCAGGAAGGTAACTTACCAAAAGAAAAAAAACCGAAAGGGGTAAAGGTCATTTGGAGCTTGACTTGTCAAGGAAATGCAATTCTTAAGTCTTCTCCACAAATATTAGTAAAAAGGGCTTTAGCCATCTGAACAGATGACCTTGATTTGTTCCATCTGCCAGAAATCCAATTTGAATCAAACGTCTTTTGTAACTTGTGGGGTTTATGTTATTGTACCTGATTCATAGCTGAAGTTTTGGAACTGGAGCTATGGGTTCTCTGTTTGTATCTGTTCGTATATGTCTTGTAGATGTGATGTTTTCTACCTTTGGATGGCATTGCCAGAATTAATTTGTAAAAGTGTTTCATTTGATTGGTTTAAAGAAAATTAAGGGCTTATATAAATTATCAGAAATATAATAGAAACTAACCCAAATGAATTTCAGGTTCATGTGATTTCGGAAAATATTTGGTATTAAACCTAGTTTAAGTTTGTTGGTTTAATTAATACAGGCATGTCTTTAGAGTTATATATGACTACAGTTCTAAATATAAAACAATTTCTGTAGAAATAGCTGCATCTGGAAAACTACGAAACTGCTTCTAGAAAAAGTTCCTCCTGATGTATAGAGTTGGCTTTTGTTAAACTTATTCTATGGGGAGTGGACGTCACCTTTTCCAGGACACACATGTGTTAACTCAGCCACATGTGGATTCATTTAAGTAAGCACATACTGAGAGTATATGAGGGGCAAGGAACTAAGTTTGGTGCTATGACAGACACAAGATTACTATGTCCTCTGCTTTCGAGGAGTTGGTATCCAGACATAACAATTCTTTTTATATGTGCAGCACTTTGCAATTTATAAAATTTCTGCATATGCATCATCTCACTTGAGTCTAACAACAGCTTGAGATATGGGGCAGATGTTGCGTCTGCACTTTACACATCAGGAAACAGACTTAGGCAAAGGCACACATTCAAGGTCACATGAATGCAGTAGATGTGATCGGGATACTACATTTAAAAAAATATTAATATGCTTTTCTCCTTTATATTTCCTTACCTGACTTCCCCGTTCTGCCAGGTTACTTGTGTTTTCCGAATGTTTTATCACCCACAGTGATACTTCCACTGTGGGTGATATGTGAGGACAGTTTTCCTGTCCTAAACTGGTTACATGAAAGCCACATTTTTAAAGATTTCCCTCCAGTGAAAATTATTTTTGTTGGAGTGGTTTTTATTTTTACTTCTTAACTACATTCTTTTTTTTTTTTTCAGCACACCACCATCCCCTCCCCACCGAGGTTTTCCCCCATTGGTGTCCATACGTTTGTTCTCTACATCTGTGTCTCAACTTCTTCCCTGCAAACTGGTTCATCTGTACCATTTTTCTAGGTTCCATATACATGCGTTAATATCCGATATTTGTTTTTCTCTTTCTGACTTACTTCACTCTGTATGACAGTCCCTAGATCCATCCACGTCTCAACAAATGACCCAATTTCGTTCCTTTTTATGGCTGAGTAATATTCCACGGTATATATATGTACCACAACTTCTTTATCCATTCGTCTGTCGATGGGCATTTAGGTTGCTTCCATGACCTGGCTATTGTAAATAGTGCTGCATTGAACATTGGGGTGCATGTGTCTTTTTGAATTATGGTTTTATCTGGGTATATGCCCAGTAGTGGGATTGCTGGGTCATATGGTAATTCTATTTTTAGTTTTGTAAGGAACCTCCATACTGTTCTCCATAGTGGCTGTATCAATTTACATTCCCACCAACAGTGCAAGAAGGCTCCCTTTTCTCCACACCCTCTCCAGCATTTGTTGTTTGTAGATTTTCTGATGATGCCTTCAAACTGGTGTGAGGTGATACCTCATTTTACTTTTGATTTGCATTTCTCTAATAATTAGTGATGTTGAGCAGCTTTTCATGTGCTTCTTGACCATCTGTATGTCTTCTTTGGAGAAATGTCTATTTAGGTCTTCTGCCCACTTTTGGATTGGGCTGTTTCTTTAATATTGAGCTGCATGAGCTGTTTATATATTTTGGAGGTTAATCCTTTGTCCGTTGATTCATTTGCAAATATTTTCTCCCATTCTGAGGGTTGTCTTTTTGTCTTGTTTATGGTTTTTTGCTGTGCAAAAGCTGTGAAGTTTCATTAGGTCCCATTTGTTTATTTTTATTTCAATTACTCTAGGAGGTGGATCAAAGAAGATCTTGCTGTGATTTATGTCAAGGAGTGTTCTTCCTATGTTTTCCTCTAAGAGTTTTATGCTGTCCGGTCTTACATTTCGGTCTCAAATCCATTTGAGTTTATTTTTGTGTATGGTGTTAGGGAGTGTTCTAATTTCATTCTTTTACATGTAGCTGTCCAGTTTTCCCAGCACCACTTATTGAAGAGACTGTCTTTTCTCCATTGTATATCTTTGCCTCCTCTGTCATAGATTAGATGACCATAGGTGTGTGGGTTTATCTCTGGGCTTTCTATCCTGTTCCACTGATCTATACTTCTGTTTTTGTGCCAGTACCATATTGTCTTGATTACTGTAGCTATGTAGTATAGTCTGAAGTCAGGGAGTCTGATTCCTCCAGCTCCAATTTTTCCCTCAAGACTGCTTTGGTTATTTGGGGTCTTTTGTGTCTCCATACAAATTTTAAGATGATTTGTTCTAGTTCTGTAAAAAATGCCATTGGTAATTTAATAGGGATTGCATTGAATCTGTAGATTGCTTTGGGTAGTATACTCATTTTCACAATATTGATTCTTCCAATCCAAGAACATGGTATATCTCTCCATCTGTTGGTATCATCTTTAATTTCTTTCATCAGTGTCTTATAGTTTTCTGCATACAGGTCTTTTGTCTCCCTAAGCAGGTTTATTCCTAGGTATTTTATTCTTTTTGTTGCAATGGTAAATGGGAGTGTTTCCTTAATTACTCTTTCAGATTTTTCATCATTAGTGTATAGGAATGCAAGAGATTTCTGTGCATTAATCTTGTATCCTGCAACTTTACCAAATTCATTGATTAGCCCTAGTAGTTTTCTGGTGGCACTTTTAGGATTCTCTATGTATAGCATCATGTCATCAGCAAACAGTGACAGTTTTACTTCTTCTTTTCCAATTTGTATTCCTTTTATTTCTTTTCCTTCCCTGATTGCCATGGCTAGGACTTCCAAAAGTATGTTGAATAACAGTGGTGAGAGTGGACATCCTTGTCTCGTTCCTGATCTTAGAGGAAATGCTTTCAGTTTTTCACCATTGAGAATGATGTTTGCTGTGGGTTTGTCGTATATGGCCTTTATTTTTTTATTTTTTATTTTTTTTGCGGTATGCGGGCCTCTCACTGTTGTGGCCTCTCCCATTGCGGAGCACAGGCTCCGGACGCGCAGGCCTAGTGGCCATGGCTCACGGGCTTAGTTGCTCCGCGGCATGTGGGATCTTCCCGGACCAGGGCACGAACCCGTGTCTCCTGCATCGGCAGGCGGACTCTCAACCGCTGCGCCACCAGGGAAGCCCTATGGCCTTTATTATGTTGAGGTAGGTTCCCTCTATGCCCACTTTCTGGAGAGTTTTTATTATAAATGGTTGTTGAATTTTGTCAGAAGCTTTTTCTGCATCTATTGAGATGATCATATGGTTTTTATTCTTCAATTTGTTAATATGGTGTATCACATTGATTGATTTGTGTATATTGAAGAATCCTTGCATCCCTGGGATAAATCCCACTTGATCATAGTGTGTGATCCTTTTAATGTGTTGTTGGATTCTGTTTGCTAGTATTTTTTTGTGTGTGTGTGGTATGCGGGCCTCTCACTGTTGTGGCCTCTCCCGTTGCGGAGCACAGGCTCCGGACGTGCAGGCTCAGTGGCCATGGCTCACGGGCCCAGCCACTCCGCAGAATGTGGGATCTTCCTGGACCGGGGCATGAACCCGTGTCCCCTGCATCGGCAGGCGGATTCTCAATCACTGCGCCACCAGGGAAGCCCTGTTTGCTAGTATTTTGTTGAGGATTTTTGCATCTATATTCATCAGTGGTATTGGTCTGTAATTTTCTCTTTTTGTAGTATCTTTGTCTGGTTTTGGTATCAGGGTGATGGTGGCCTCATAGAATGAGTTTGGGAGTGTTCCTTCCTCTGCAATATTTTGGAAGAGTTTGAGAAGGATGGTGTTAGCTCTTCTCTAAATGTTTGATAGAATTCACCTGTGGAGCCATCTGGTCCTGGACTTTTGTTTGCTGGAAGATTTTAAATCACAGTTTCAATTTCATTACTTGTGATTGGTCTGTTCATATTTTCTATTTCTTCCTGGTTCAGTCTTGGAAGGTTATACCTTTCTAAGAATTTGTCCATTTCTTCCAGGTTGTCCATTTTATTGGCATGGAGTTGCTTGTCGTAGTCTCTTAGGATGCTTTGTATTTCTGCGGTGTCTGTTGTAACTTCTGCTTTGTCATTTCTAATTTTATTGATTTGAGTCCTCTCCCTCTTTTTCTTGATGAGTTTGGCTAATGCTTTATCAATTTTGTTTATCTTCTCAAAGAACCAGCTTTTAGTTTTATTGATCTTTGCCACTGTTTTCTTTGTTTCTATTTCATTTATTTCTGCTCTGCTCTTTATGATTTCTTTCCTTCTGCTAACTTTGGGTTTTGTTTGTTCTTCTTTCTCTTCTTACTTGAGGTAGGCTTGTATAGCTATAAACTTCCCTCTTACAACTGCTTTTGCTGCATTCCATAGGTTTTGGATCATTGTGTTTTCATTGTCATTTGTCTCTAGGTATTTTTTGATTTCCTCTTTGATTTCTTCAGTGATCTCTTGGTTATTTAGTAACATACTGTTTAGCCTCCATGTGTTTGTTTCTTTTACACTTTTTTTCCCTGTAATTCATTTCTAATCTCATAGCGTTGTGGTCAGAAAAGATGCTTGATATGATTTCAATTTTCTTAAAATTTACTGAGGCTTGATTTGTGACCCAGGATGTGATCTATCCTGGAGAATGTTCTGTGCACACTTGAGAAGAAAGTGTAATCTGCTGTTTTTGGATGGAATGTCCTATAAATATCAATTAAATCTATCTGGTCTATTGTGTCATTTAAAGCTTCTGTTTCCTTATTTATTTGCATTTTGGATGATCTGTCCATTGGTGTAAGTGAGGTGTTAAGGTGTTAAAGTCCCCCACTATTATTGTGTTACTGTAGATTTCCTCTTTTATAGCTGTTAGCAGTTGCCTTATGTATTGAGGTGCTCCTATGTTGGGTGCATATATATTTATAATTGTTATATCTTCTTCTTGGATTGATCCCTTGATCATTATGGGGTGTCCTTCCTTGTCTGTTGTAACATTCTTTATTTTAAAGTCTATTTTATCTGATATGAGTATAGGTACTCCAGCTTTCTTTTGATTTCCATTTGCATGGAATATCTTTTTCCATCCCCTCACTTTCAGTCTGTATGTGTCCCTAGGTCTGAAGTGGGTCTCTTGTAGACAGCATATATATGGGTCTTGCTTTTGTATCCACTCAGCAAGCCTGTGTCTTTTGGTTGGAGCATTTAATCCATTCGCGTTTAAGGTAATTATCGATATGTATGTTCCTATGACCATTTTCTTAATTGTTTGGGGTTTGTTTTTGTAGGTCATTTTCTTCTCTTGTGTTTCCCACTTAGAGAAGTTCCTTTAGCATTTGTTGTAGAGCTGGTTTGGTGGTGCTGAATTCTCTTAACTTTTGCTTGTTTGTAAAGCTTTTGACTTCTCCATCAAATGTGAATGAAATCCTTGCCAGGTACAGTAATCTTGGTTGTAGGTTCTTCCCTTTCATCACTTTAAGTATATCATGCCACTCCCTTCTGGCTTGTAGAGTTTCTGCTGAGAAACCAGCTGTTAACCTTACGGGAGTTCCCTTGTATGTTAGTCATTTTTCCCTTGCTGCTTTCAATAATTTTTCTTTGTCTTTAATTTTTGCCAATTTGATTACTATGTATCTCTGTGTGTTTCTCCTTGGGTTTATCCTGCCTGGGACTCTCTGCTCTTCCTGGACTTGGTTGGCTATTTCCTTTCCCCATGTTAGGGAAGTTTTCAACTATAATCTCTTCAAATATTTTCTCTGGTCCTTTCTCTCTCTTCTCCTTCTGGGACCCCTATAATTCGAATGTTGGTGCATTTAATGTTGTCCCAGAGGTCTCTTAGGCTGTCTTCATTTCTTTTCATTCTTTTTTCTTTGTTCTGTTCCATGGCAGTGAATTCTACCATTCTGTCTTCCAGGTCACTTATCCGTTCTTCTGCCTCAGTTATTCTGCTATTGATTCCTTCTAGTGTAGTCTTCATTTCAGTTAGTGTATTGTTCATCTGTTTGTCTGTTCTTTAATTCTTCTAGATCTTTGTTGAACATCTCTTGCATCTTTTCAATCTTTGCCTCCATTCTTTTTCCGAGGTCCTGGATCATCTTCGCTATCATTATTCTGAATTCTTTTTTCTGGAAGGTTGCCTATCTCCATTTAGTTGTTTTTCTGGGGTTTTATCTTGTTCCTTCATCTGGTACATAGCCCTCTGCCTTTTCATCTTGTCTATCTTTCTGTGAATGTGGTTTTTGTTCCACAGGCTGTAGGACTGTAGTTCTTGCTTCTGCTGTCTGCCTCTTGTGGATGAGGCTATCTCTACATTCTTTTTTATGATCAAAATATAATCAGAGAATACATAATGGTTAAAAATATCCTGCTTTCCCTGAAGCAAGACTCAGATTCCATAAATCTTTGGTGTCTGGTGAAAACTAGCTTTCTAGTTCATAGGCAGCCATCTTTCTGCTGTAACTTCACATGGTTGAAGAGATTAGGGTGCTCTCTAGGGTCTCTTTTATAAGGTCACTGATCCCATTCATGTGGGTTCCACCCTCCCGACCTAATTCCCTCCCAAAGGCTCCACCCACCTCTTAATACCATTGCGTTGGGGGGTAGGATTTAAACATACGATTTTTTAAAAACATCTTTATTGGAGTATAATTGCATTACAATATTGTGTTAGTTGCTGCTGTATAACAAAGTGAATCAGCTATATGTATACATATATCCCATATCTCCTCCCTCTTGCGTCTCCCTCCCACCCCTCTAGGTGGACACAAAGCACCGAGCTGATCTCCCTGTGCTATGCAGCTGCTTCCCACTAGCTATCTATCTTACATTTGGTGGTTAAACATATGAAGTTTGCAGGGACATGAACATTCACTATATAGCAATAACTATCTCTGTGAATGACGGTGAATATCTGTTTATATGTCTGCATTCTAGTGTTTCCCCCACTAGAACGCATGCTCAACGCAAAACAGATGCCTCAGTCATCTATTGAGAAGACATATGATAGATTCTTGTTGTACAAATGAATGAATGAATGAAGAATGAATGGGAGCCAAGAACAGAGTAAGGCATTTACTCAAAGGAGGTCAGCCACATTCATCCTCTCTCTCTTCTCTCTTACATTTCATTACAAATTGTGTGACTTTTCCTAACAAATATAACAACACGTGTTTCAAGTCATTCCTAGGATAGGAGTGAGGCAGGCTGGGAGCCGGGACCCTTTGCTGCAGTGCTTACACCTGAATGCACCTCTCCTCAAGCAACAAAGTAAAAAGAAACTATAAGGGACCAAAAATAACTGCATGCAGGCGCAGTTGGGGCAGATTACGGACAAAAAGATACAGAAAGACCAAACAACCCAACTGCCACTTCTGAAGAGCTAGGAACTGAAACAGGGTGTTGGGAGCAAAAGCAGGGTACTGAGCACACCCCCTGCACACAACAACACCAAAGGGGTGGGCTAACCACTTAAGCTACCCCTCCGGCCAGAACCCTGGTCACACCCATACCCTCACCCCATAAGGTACCAGCTTGCCCCCACTCAGGGAGGGAGCAAGGGAACCTGTTACTTGTTTTCACTCCTTCCTGCAGCTTCAGGAGACCCAGTAAAGCCTTGTCTGAATTTCTTGTCTGGCCTCTAGTCAATTTCTATTGAATGGGGAAGGCCAAGAACCTTGGTCAGTATCAGGAGGACAAGTGGGAAAAAAAATAAACATAAAGAGATAAGCACAAATATAGTCCTTTTAAAACCAAAATACAAAAATTTGCTTTTAAAGTTAGTGATATAAATCAGACTGTTGTTAAAAACTTTAACTGTAAGGAAAGAATTAAGTCCTATGTAGTATGTTCTGGTTATAAGTTGAAGTAGTGAATAAAAACACAAATAACCCAATTTAAAAATAGGCAAAGGAGCCTGTATTAGTTTCCTACAGTGGCTGTAACGAATTTTCACAAACAGCATAGCTTAAGAAAACAGAAATGCATTCTTTCACACTTTTAGCAGCTTTAGAAGTCTGAAATCAAGGTGTTGACAGGGCTGGTTCCTGCTGGGGCTCTGAGGGAGAACCTGATCCATGCCTCTCTCCTAGCTTCTGGTGGTTGCTGGCAATCCTTGGCATTGCTTGGCTTGTGGAACATCATTCCAGTCTCTTTGCCTGTCTCCACACGTCATTCTCTTTGTGTGTGTCCATAACCAAATGTCCCTCCTCTTATAAGAACACCAGTCAAACTGGACTCAGAGCCCACCCTAATCCAGTATGACCTCACATTGACTTAATTACATCTGCAAAGACCCTATTTCCACATAAGGTTCCAGGTGGACATGAATTTGGGGGGGATACTACTCAATCCATTATAGAGCAGAAAAGACATTTCTCTAAAGAAGATACACGGATAGCTTATGACAGGTACATAAAAAGATGCTCAACATCACTAGTCATCAGGGAAATGCAAATCAAAACCACCATGAGACACCACTTTACACCCACTAAGATTGCTAAAATCAAAAAGACAGCGAAAGGGACTTCCCTGGAAGTCCAGTGGTTGGGACTCTGAGCTTCCAGTACAGGGGGCATGGGTTTGATCCCTGGGTGGGGAACTAAGATCCCACATGTTGCACAGCTCGGCCAAAAAAAAAAAGACAGCTAATAAAGAGGGTTGGTGAGAACTGGAATGTTCATACACTGCTGGGGTGAATGCAGAATGGTGCACCTTTGGAAAACAGCTTGGCATTTGCTCAAAAAGTTAAACACAGAGTTACCACATGACCCAGCAATTCCACTCCCAGGTATATCTATCCAAGAGAATCAAAAACATATGTCCCCACAAAAACTTATATAGGATGTACATGAGAGCATTATAGATAACTAAAAAGTGAGACTATCCCAAATCCACCAACTGGTGAATGAATCAACAAAATGTGCTATAACCATTCAATGGAGTATTTTCAGCCACAAACAGGAATGAAGAATTCATTCTATGACACGGATGAACCTTGAAAACATGCTAAGTGAAACAAGCCAGACACAAAAGGCCACATATTGTTTGACTCCATTTATAAGAAATGTCCAGGGCTTCCCTGGTGGCGCAGTGGTTGAGAGTCCGCCTGTCGATGCAGGGGACGCGGGTTCGTGCCCAGGTCCGGGAAGATCCCACATGCCACGGAGCGGCTGGGCCCATGAGCCATGGCCACTGAGCCTGTGCGTCTGGAGCCTGTGCTCCGCAACGGGAGAGGCCACAACAGTGAGAGGCCCACATACCAAAAAAAAAAATGTCCAGAATAGGCAAATCTATAAGACAGAAAATAAATTAGTGGTTGCCAAGGGCTGGTGGCAGGAGAGCATGGGTAGTGACTACTTATGGGTGCAGGGTTTCTTTTAGAGGTGATGAAAACATTCTGGAATTAGATGCTGGTAATAGTTTTATAAACTTGTAAATAAAAATTTACACTGAGGAAAAAAAAATGGAAGGATACAGTGTGAGAGTAAAATTTTATATAGTCAGAAAATCTAAATAAAAACAAGCTGTGAGGGCTTCCCTGGTGGCACAGTGGTTACGAATCCACCTGCCAATGCCGGGGACACGGGTTCGAGCCCGGGTCCGGGAAGATCCCACATGCCTTGGAGCAAATAAGCCTGGGCGCCACAACTACTGAGCCTGTGCTCTAGAGTCCGCGAGCCACAACTACTGAAGCCCGCGTGCCTAGAGCTCATGCTGTGCAACAACAGAAGCCACCACAAACGAGAAGCCCACGCACCACAGCAAAGAGTAGCCCCCGCTCGCCGCAACTAGAGAAAGCCCGTGTGCAGCAATGAAGACCCAATGCAGCCAAAAGTAAATAAATAAATAAATAAATAAAAACCAAACAAACAAAAAACAAGCTGTGATGTTTCCTTCTCTGGATCTTTAAGTATTTGATAGGTGAAATAATATAAAGTGACTTACCCTATCAAAAAGTTAGAGTAGTTATAAAATAACATTCTTCATGGATTCTGAGTACATGTCTCTCAGTGTAACATGGAAGACTGTGGTACTGGTGTTGTCTGTCACTTGACGTCAAGATCCTAAGGAAGTTCTGTGGCAAATTATCATGGAAGGTCTGTGTCAGAAACCTCTGTATCACAAGTTATTTTGGGTACGTTTATAAGACTCACTTAAAATTTACTCTTCATATCTTGCCTGGAATCAGTTGGATGGTAAAAAATAAATACCAGATTAAAAAACAGGGCTTCCCTGGTGGTGCAGTGGTTGAGAGTCCACCTGCCGATGCAGGGGACGTGGGTTCGTGCCCCGGTCCGGGAGGATCCCACATGCCGCGGAGCGGCTGGGCCCGTGAGCCATGGCCGCTGAGCCTGCGCTCTGCAACGGGAGAGGCCACAACAGTGAGAGGCCCGCATACCAAACAAAACAAAACAAAACAAAACAAACAAAAAAACACACTGCTTATCTGTCAGATTGCTAAAGTTTGATCAATTCACCAATCGGTTAAATGCTGTCACCTTTTAGGCTTTCTAACACTCATCAGTATGCTGAAGTACATACATGGTGTTTTTGTCTGCCCTTCTTCTGTTTCCCTTTCTGGGGTAAAGGACTTGCCCACCTGGCCACAGGGATGGGCATGTCACCCAACCTAGCCAGTCAGAATCCTCCCCTAGGTTGGGACTCTAGAAAGTTCTCCTTCTACCTGTTCGCTGCCTTGTTCTCTACTGAGAGGAAAGTCCTTTTTGCCGTAAGAGGGGATAAAGTGACCACTAAAGAGAATTAGAATAAAGAGAGCTGAGAGATGAAGGGAAAGATTTAATTCTTTACCCTTCTCTTAATCTAGGTGTTTAGAGCTTTACATTTCCCTCTCAGGATTGTTTGAGCACCCTTTTTCTCCTCCCATTTGGTACCAGGGTTGGTCTGTGTCACCAACAGCATACAGCAGAAGTGATGGGATAGCACTTCTGAGTTTAGGTTATAAAAAGACTCCAGGGGGCTTCCCTGGTGGCGCAGTGGTTGGGAGTCCGCCTGCCGATGCAGGGGGCGCGGGTTCGTGCCCCGGTCCGGGAGGATCCCGCGTGCCGCGGAGCGGCTGGGCCCGTGGGCCGTGGCCGCTGGGCCTGCGCGTCCGGAGCCTGTTCTCCGCGGCGGGAGAGGCCACAGCGGTGAGAGGCCCGCGTATCGCAAAAAAAAAAAAAAAAAAAAAAGACTCCAGGGGCTTCCCTGGTGGTGCAGTGGTTAAGAATCTGCCTGCCAATGCAGGGGACACAGGTTCAAGCCCTGGTCCCGGAAGATACTAGATGCCTTGGAGCAACTAAGCCCTGCACCACAGCTACTGAGCCTGTGCACCCTAGAGCCCGTGCTCCGCAACAAGAGAAGCCACCGCCATGAGAAGCCTGTGCACCGCCATGAAGAGTAGCCCCCGCTCACCGCAACTAGAGAAAGCCCATGAGCAGCAATGAAGACCCAACAAAGCCAAAAACTAAATCCATAAAATAAATAACTTTATAAAATAAAATAAAAAATACTTTATAAAAAAAAGACTCCATATTGGGTTCTCTCTCTGATCCCTTACTCTGGGGAAAGCCAGCTTCTATGCCCTGTGTGCACTTACAGGGAGGCCCTGTGGTGAGGAACCAAAGCCTCCCGCCAACAGCCCTGTAGTGAGCCCGGAGGCGGGTCTTCCAGTCCCGTCAGGTGACTGCAGCCCAGGCTGATGGAAACTTCTGAGAGACCCTGAGCCTTCACCTTCAGACAGCCCCAGACTCCTGACTCTCAGGGACTGTGAGATAATAAATAAATGCTCTGTTGTTTTAAGATGCTAAATTCTGCAGTAATTTATTATGCAGTAGTAGATAACTAATGTGCTCCTCAATGGGTTTTTATTAAGCCTGCAGTTTAATTTTATTCCAGCATGAACAATTCGTAAGCCCCTCTCCAGGAAAACACATTTTAAGGTGCTCCATTCCTGTATGAATGGTGAAGGGAAATTGAAGACTGGAACCGAGTTGGAGGGCAGCTCTGTCTCTTTCACAAAGGAACCCACTAATTCATTAGAATTAGCAGGTGGCACTGGTCAATCAATGCCCAAGGGCTGCTTCTCATTTGGAAAGGAGACAAATCTCCATTCTAGACTTTCCAACAGTTGTTAGAAATTTCTAATAAATAGTCTAGGAAATGACTCAAGTTATCAAGGAAATAAGTAATAGAAGACTTGTAAATCTGGCCCATTAAAGACCTTTTATTCACAGGACTTACCCAGGCAACCTCTGAGAAATCATTTGTGGTCTAATTACCCACTCTGGGACCAGGGGGCCTACTCAGATCTCTCAGGACAGAAAACTGTATAATTTTCCATTAACGATCTCAATTATTCAAAACACATGGAAGAAAGGCAGCACCAGGCCAAGAAATAACTTGATTATTTCTTTGAAGCAAAAGGAAATGGTGAATCTAGAGTTAAACCACATGCAATGCTTATCTGTAGCTCAGAGAACCATGAATTGGTGGGTATATTTTTTTCCATCCATATGGGAGTACAGTTAATAAAGAATCTATGTAACTTACTTGGAGAAAGCATTAATATACACACATCTAGCATCAGAACAGGCATTCCTGACATTTTTCTGAAATATTTATCCTAAAAGGCAAATACCTCCAATAAAATCTGCATTTCACCTAAACACATCACAGCAAAATATTTTCTTCTAGAGCAATAATAAAGAAAAATAACATAAAAATTTTAAACTTAATGTAGAATCAAGGGAGGAAAGAGACTGAGGTATGTATTAGTAGTTTCTTAAAGTCTATATAAAGGTTATGTATGAAATAAGGCCATTTGCAGCAACATGGATGGACCCAGAGATTGTCATACTGAGTGAAGTCAGACAGAGAAAGACAAATATCATGTGATATTGCTTTTATGTGGAACCTAAAAAAAGGGTACAAATGAACTTATCTACAAAACAGAAACAGAGTTACAGATGTAGAAAATAAACTTACCGTTACCGGGGGGTAAGGGTAGGAGGAGGGATAAGTTGGCAGATTGGTATTGACGTATATACACTACTATATATAAAACAGATAACTAATAAGGACCTACTGTATAGCACAGGGAACTCTACTCAACACTCTGTAATGGCCTATGTGGGAAAAGAATCTAAAAAAAGAGTGGATATATGTATATGTGTAACAGAGTCACTTTGCTGTGCACCTGAAACTAACACAACATTGTAAACCAATTATACTCCAATAAAAATATTTTTAAAATATGAAATAATATGGGCCAAACATCACCTCGGCTAAGTGTCATAAAACACACCTCATCCCCATTCCAGATGGCTGTCAATAAAAAGTGGCATTTAAAAACACTGACTGAAAAAAAAAAAAAAGTTACGTAAAGTCTAACAGTAAATCAGACTTCTCAGTTCCCAGCACATTATCATCACTGATCCATGCAGGATGCCTCTTATGTATGTATATATGTGTTTAATGTCTTTTTATTTGTATAATTCTTGCATAGTGATTACTGTCTTTCTATTTTAATTAATGTAATGCAACTGCTATATACATCTCACTGACTCTCACTTTTGTCATTCAGTTCTGTTTTTAAGACTCATCCACGCTGTTGTGTACATGGTTACTCTCCTGATGTGTAGTTCTCCACAATGTCAATTTCCCAGTCGGGGACACCAGCTTGCTCCATAAATAACGGCACAATGAACATTCTCAAGACGTCTCCTTACAGACCTGCATGAGAACATCTTTGGGATACTCTTGGGATAAATTATCACCAGGAGAACTGCTGAGTCAGAGACTTTGTTCTTTTTTTTTTTTTTTTTTTTTTGGCCATACCACACGGCTTGCAGGATCTAAATTCCCCAATCAGGGATTGAACCCAGGCCCGTGGGAGTGCAGAGTCCTAACCACCGGACAGGCAGGGAAGTCCCCAGAGACTTTATTCTTATTGATATGACAAAGTACTACCAGCTAGTTCTTCAGAATAACAGTCTCCATTCCCACCAGTATTACATCAGGTTTCCTATATCCCCAACCCTCTGGCTAGACTTGGCGTTATTTGCTTTTTACATTTTTGAGAATCCAATAGGTGTAAAGTCGGATCTTGTTTTAATTTACACTTATTACTGGGTTGGAGTATCTCTTCATAGGCTCACTTTTTCCTTTTTTGTCAACTGCTGTTTGTGTCCTTTAGCCAGTTTTCCCATTGGGATGCTTTTCCTTTTGATTTCCAAATTTTTATTAATCCCATTTTAGGATTGCAAATATCTTCTCCCTATTGTCTGTCAACATTGTCCACGGCAGTCTTCACTGAACCTAAATCATTCATGTCAATGTAGTCAAATTATACTTACATTACAGCAATGCTTTTAAAGTTTTATGAAGTCTTTTCCTGTCTCTGGGTCACAATGGCATTCTCCTACAATTTGTTCTGTTACATTTATAGTTTTACATTCTATATTTAGGTCTTAAGTTCATCTGGAATCCATTTTTGTATGTGGTGTTTGATGGGGAACCAATTTTTATTTACCTACATATGCTAAGCCAGTTTCCCCAACACCATTTACTAGACAATCCAGCCTTTCTCCATTTTTATTTTATGATGGCACTCTAGGGGCTTCCCTTCCCTGGTGGCGCACTGGTTAAGAATCTGCCTGCCAATGCAGGAGACATGGGTTCGAGCCCTGGTCCGGGAAGATCCCACATGCCGCGGAGCAACAAAGCCCAGGTGCCACAACTACTGAACGTGTGCCCTAGAGCCCGTGAGCCACAACTGCTGAAGCCTGCCTGCCTACAGTCTGTGCTCCACAACAAGAGAAGCTACCACAATGAGAAGCCCATCCATGGCAAAAAGCAGCTTTCTGTAGCTGCAACTACAGAAAGCCCGCACACAGCAACGAAGACACAATGCAGCCAAAAATAAAATAAATTTATGATGGCACTTCATTGTATATTAAATTCTTATTATGTACATGGGCTGGTCTCCACTATTTTTTTATTTTTATTTATTTTTATTTATTTTTTTTGTGGTATGTGGGCCTCACTGTTGTGGCCTCTCCCGTTGCGGAGCGCAGGCTCCGGACACGCAGGCTCAGCAGTCATGGCTCACGGGCCCAGCCGCTCCGCGGCATGTGGGATCCTCTGGGACCGGGGCACAAACCCGTGTCCCCTGCATCGGCAGGCGGACTCTCAACCACTGCGCCACCAGGGAAGCCCTATTTTTTTTTTTTTTTTTTTAGTTTATTTGCCAGTTCTTGCACCAATCTCATTTGACTTTTTGGTTAATATTTGGTAAGGCATATCTCCATCTTATTTCTTTTTAAGGTTGTCTTAATTATTTGTTATTCTTCCATAAACATTTTAGAATAAGCTTAATGAGTTTATTATAAAAATAGAGCTGGAATTTTGACAGAGATTTCACTAAATTTATAGATTTGGAGAAAATCTGACATTCCTAAAATATTGCTACCCCATTTAAAAGCGTTACTTAGATAATTAACCATATTCTTATTAGACTTTGAAAGTTTGTTTCCACTGATGTTCTGTTGCAATTATGAATGGTATTTTATTATTATTATTATTTTAAAAATAAATTTATTTATTTATTTATTTTTGGCTGCCTTGGGTCTTCATTGCTGCGCATGGGCTTTCTCTAGTTGCGGCGAGCGGGGACTACTCTTCGTTGCGGTGCGCGGGCTTCTCATTGCGGTAGCTTCTCTTTGTTGTGGAGCACGGACTCTAGGCGCTCGGGCTTTAGTAGTTGTGGCATGTGGGCTCAGTATAGTTGTGGCTCGCGGGCTCTAGAGCTCAGGCTCAGTATATATGGCGCATGGGCTTAGTTGCTCCACAGCATGTGGGACCTTCCCGGACCAGGGTTCGAACCCGCGTCCTCTGCATTGGCCCGAATGATATCTTATTGCTTACGGTTTGGCTATTGATAGTGGAAGGAAATGCTACCAATTTTTCTAAGTAATTCTTATATTTGGCAACTTTGCTGTACCTCCTTAGAGAGTCTAATAATCACATTGGTTTTTCCATTCATTAAACCAGGAAGGCTCCTTCTGATGCCCCAATCGAATAATACTCGTTTAGAGAAATTAATAAAGAAATTTTAATTTGCAAACCTATCCTTTAACTGATTAAGTTAAAGTCAGGATTTCAATAGCAAGTTTCTCTAAATGTTCTTTGCGCACCAGTGCAGTGAAGCACTTCTGGGCAAAATGGCTCCATAGTTTATTAGACTTGATAAGAACAGTATTATCCTCTTGGAGACTCAGAATGTGCAAATTTAAGTTCCTAGAAGTGGGACTTCCCTGGTGGCGCAGTGCTTAAGAATATTCCTGACAATGAGGGGACACAGGTTCGAGCCCTGGTCTGGGAAGATCCCGCATGCCGCGGAGCAACTAAGCCTGTGTGCCACAACTACTGAGCCTGTGCTCTAGAGCTCGTGAGCCACAACTACTGAGCCCATGAGACACAACTACTGAAGCCCCTGTGCGTAAAGCCCATGCTCCACAACAAAGAGCAGCCCCTGCTCTCTGCAACTAGAGAAAGGCTGCGCGCAGCAACGAAGACCCAACACAGCCAAAAATAAATAAGTAACATGCTTGATGAAAAAAAGAAGTTCCTAGAAGCACTGCAATATAGCTGTTTAACTTTTCCAAATATTTCAGACCACAAACTTTTCCCAAATATATAACAAATTTTGATACACCTTATTTAAATACCTAATCCATGAATTACTTATATTTATACCTTCTATGTCTCAGAAGACTAGGGGAAGTTTGGCAAGATTTGAGATCTTTCCTATGAGCTTAAGAATTTAAATCTTTTTTCTTTCTAGACTGGAACCATATTTTGATGCGTTCAATGAAAGCATAGTGGGTTACTGTTCACTCTCCATATCTGTTCCAACATGTTTCTTGGTGATAATAGGACTCCGATACACACATTGTTGAATCTAACTTTTAAGTCAGTCTATTTTTTCTCTTTTTAAAAATCTTTTATCTCAGTCAGTCTAATTTTATGAGGTAAATTACTTAAACCTTTATTCTTGTATTTTCTATCCTGCATTAAAAGAGTGTTTTACCTTTAGGTTATTTGCAGTGGTTTTCCAACTTGCTGTTTCAGCCAAGGAATCCTTAGCGCCAGTGAGATCTTATTTTAAGGCCATTATGTGCAACACATTAGAGTGAAGAGCGCCAGGCCCCGGTCACCTGGAGGCTCAGCGCCACCTGGAGGCCGCTCCCCAGAAAACAGCTTGAAAAGCATGTGTGACAATGGCAACGTCCCCAACAACTCTGGCTTAGTTCTTTTAAAACAAAGAGGGACCTCCTTGGTGGCACAGTGGTTGGGAATCCGCCTGCCAATGCAGGAGACACGGGTTTGAGCCCTGGTCTGGGAAGATCCCACATGCTGCGGAGCAACTAAGCCTATGCGCCACAACTACTGAGCCTGCGCTCTGGAGCCCGTGAGCCACAACTACTGAGCCCACGTGGCACAACTACTGAGCCCATGTGTCACAACTACTGAAGCCCACGCGTCTAGAGCCCGTGCTCCACAAAAAGAGAAGCCACAGCAATGAGAAGCCCGCGCACCACAGGAAGAGTAGCCCCTGCTCTCTGCAACTAGAGAAAGCCCGAGTGCAGCAACAAAGACCCAACGCAGCCAAAAATAAATAAATAAATTTATAAAACAAAACAAGACAAAAAAACAAAGAAAAACACTAATAATTTTTAAGAACCTCTGAATCGTGATACGTCTTCTGAAAAATTAAGGATTTCAGTTTAACAGAGTAGGAGAGTGTGGTAGAAAGAACGTGGGACAGGGGTAAGAAACTGAGATTTTAGTCCCAGGTGGCCTACCATCCAGATGTGTGAACCTGGCAATGGCTCTTGGGCCATGTGCTTGTAAAGGTGTGAGTGAGGAGCATGGGGGCGGGGGTGTGGAGGCTACTGAAATAGGTCCCTGTGGAGTGCTCTGAACTGTTCCATGAGCTCTCACAGGGGCTGGAAGGGGCTGTGGGTCCCCATTCTCCCCACCCCCTGCCTCCCTTCAAAAGGAGCAGCTCTGTTTACCTTTGTTTTCGGTAATCACTGTTACACTGGGATTTACATAAGACTTTTTCTGAACAAAGAGCAGAGTTCAACAGCTTAAAAACTGGTGTGTGTATACATATATATATATATATATATATATATATAAATCACTGTACTAGATAACCTCTACAGTCATTTTTAGCTTCAACATTTTGGAGATTTTTTTTTTTAACCAAGACAGAAAATAAGCCTTTAACAAGAGTAAATCAAAATTTGGGGGGGGCTACACCCCGTGGCTTGTGGACCAGGGATTGAACCCAGGCCCTCGGCAGTGAGAGTACAGAGTCCAACCAATGGACTGCCAGGGAATTCCCAGAGTAAATCATTTTTAACTGAGGAACGAACCAGGGTAAAAGCTTTTCTTGGTGACGAACGCAAACCACAGTCAGCAGTGAGTCACCACCTTTAACTTGGGCACAAACCCAGCACTAATGTCCAGCTGGGATCTAGTTAAAGAATCAAACATAATATTTCACTTTTCTGCCTTTTGTGTTATTACCTAAATGTGATACTTATTGAAAATACTACTAAGAAAACTCAGTTCAAAGGATTAAAAAAAAAAAACTAACTTTATTAGCTTTAAAAACAAAACTGTTTCAATTAATCACAAAGACTCCCCCCCCCAAATTACATTCTGCTTTTATCATCTTGATAGGACGAGGAATGTTGAAATGTCCTCAAAATACAGAAGAGCCAAAGTTGACAAATAACAAAGCACTACAAACTACGAATTGCCACTTCAAACACACTAAAATGTGGAATACACACATGTGAATTACTGACCAGCTTTTTGAAGTACAATAATATTCACTAGTCGATAGTACCAGAAAGGTAACGTGCCCCCCAAAATGTAACACAAGATCACACATGTGTTCAGATAAAATAACAAATTCAACTCCTGGGTTCAGTTAACATAGAAGTGAAATGGTGGAGAAACGTTTCTGAAACTTGGAGGATATGCACAATACAGCAGGAATGAAATCACGGGCGCCCCGACGTGGGCTGAGAAAGCAGTGGGAAGAGTATTATGGCACAATAACAGGATTAGCCACCTTCATCTCGCCTCAGTCCCCAATATGAGTTAGGAAGACTGGGGACTACGCAGAAAACAATACAGAAAAACACATATTAGCTGCATAGATATGAATCTTCCCTTATGGCGAGAATGGACGTTCAGTCAAAGCTACGCTGGAGTTCCAAGCGCCTGCAGAACGTGGTTTTGTTTCAAAAGGAAATGCAGGTTTACAAGATGGACCACGTGGCGGATTTAGTAAAAGGCCTTTAAACTTTTGTTTAAATGGACAGAGACACTTTGACTCAGTCCAAGGTTAGCTCTTAACCCTAGCTGGAAACTTCTACTTTGAACTTGACCATTTTTATAATTTTTTTGGTCAGTGAACCTAGGAGTTGTTGCAAATTTCTGTGGCTTTGTTGCTTGTCTGTTTGGTAATAATAATAACACTCCACAAATTTTTACAATTTCCCCCGATTCATGATTTTTTTTTGAATTTTATTTTTTATACAGAAGATTCTTATTAGTTACCCATTTTATACACATCAGTGTATACATGTCAATCCCAATCTCCCAATTCATCCCCCCCACTTTTCCCCCTTAGTGTCCATACGTTTGTTCTCTACATCTGGATCTCTCTTTCTGCCCTGCAAACTGGTTCATCTATACCATGCAATTTAAAAAAACTGCGTTCCAATGAAGATGTTCTGGCTGACCCCCACTTCAAAGGAAGTTTAAAAAAACAGGTATTTATCAAATTGTTGGACAAGGTTCACAAATCTTACTCTTTAAATTTATTAAATTTATTTAACCTTTTAAAAGGTGAGGTTCTACAACATGGACTTACCTCCTCAGCTAGGAGGCAACTACTTCTCCAAGTCTTTAGTTTCTTTATATTGTCAGTCATTTATTTCCCTTCCTACAGGAAGATATAAATGCAAGTGTGCCAAGAAGAGAAAGACTGACCAAGCTCACCCAGGAGGATGCGTATGAAGTACACAACCCTGGAGAAAAGGGAGAGATCCAGCAGACAGTGAGCCGGATGAACCAAAGAATTTTGTACATTTTCCAATGCTTAAAATGAGGTGTGAGATTTTTCTCTTTTACAAATGAAGCCATGGTCTGTAAGAGTCTATATAGAAACCTGAAGCACAGGTCAGCCTTCAATCCTTAACAGAACTCCACCTTACAAGCACCGAGTGAGTGTGCCATTTCACTGCAAGCTCTTTTCAAATCATATTAGATCTCGTCATGCTTCACGAGTCACATCTCAAGTATGCCTATTTATATTTTAATCTCATTACTATGAAACCTAGGAAAGCCCACATACTGATAAAATGTCAACACAATTCCTTGCTACCAAGATAACATTATTTAAGTAGATTCCAAACCCAATGGTACAAGGACAACAAAGACACAAAACATGGAACATCGAATTCATTCATTAAAATTACTAAGTCACTGACTTCATCAGATAAGATTTTTCTTATTCATTGTATCCCTTCAGGGGAAAAGGAATTTTTTTCCCTTTTGTTTCTTTTCTTATGACTGGGATTCACTGCCTCTGAGTGTCTTTAAGAGGCTAAGGGGAGAAAAACTAGAGAAGGCTCTAGCCTGGGAGTTGGGACTGCCAGTTCTAGAACCAGGGCTGCCTTCTGTGGGCTTCACAGCAAGTCACAGCTCCTGTTTTCTAATCTGAGTAACACGAAGAGTAGATTATGATTATTTCCAAAGTCATCTTCAGCTCTGTAATTGAGATTCTGAGAAATCAAATCTTTTCACTTTATATCACAACTTTATTTTTCTTTTTGCTCTGCTGTGCGGCATGCGGGATCTTAGTTCCCTGACCAGGGATTGAACCCAGGCCCCCTGCAGTGGAAGCACAGAGTCCTAACCACTGGACCACCAAGGAATTCCCTATATCACAACATTTTAAAAACACAGAATTATTTTGAGTGGGAAACAAAAACAACCATATTCTAGAATGAAAGTGCTAACCTATCTCCTGGCATCTCTTTGATTTGAACATCCCGTAAACCACAATGTTTATCTAAACTTCTATGTTATAAACAACAAGGTCCTACTGCACAGCGCAGGGAACTATATTCAATATCCTGTGATAAACCATAACGGAAAAGAATATTAAAAAAATGTATATATATGTATAACTGAATCACTCTGCTGTATGGCAGAAACTAACAAAACATTGCAAATCACCTAAACTTCAATTAAAAAAAAACCCCTTTATGTTGAACTTAGAAGTTCCCAGGAGCTTTTATTTGGCTCTTAACTACTAATAGATTTTAGTGTATAATATTTTGGTGAAGGAGAATGTGAAAAGACCAGTTTGCTTTCACCTGGTTTTCAGCTCTCCAAGGCAAGGGAACTAACTGTTCTTACCATTTCTGCTTCTTAGCACCTTAAACTAGTAGATGCTCACAGGGGTACATGTTTTTTTTTTTTTTTTTTTTTTTTTTGCGGTACACGGGCCTCTCACTGCTGTGGCCTCTCCCGTCGCGGAGCACAGGCTCCAGACGTGCAGGCCCAGCGGCCATGGCTCACGGGCCCAGCCGCTCTGCAGCATGTGCGTTCCCCCCGGACCGGGGCACGAACCCACATCCCCTGCATCGGCAGGTGGACTCCCAACCACTGCACCACCAGGGAAGCACTGGGGGTACACTTTTAAATAGATTAATTTCCGGTTTCATCCAGTGGGTAAATTGAAAGAACATAGACCATAATAGCCCAGGCATTACAGGTTCTGTCGACTATTTTTATTGCCGTATAATTTTCTTATCCTTTGCAAATGTTTTTTCCTAACAAAAAGCATCATCTTCTTTCCTCATAACTGTCTAAATAAACTGATTCCCAAGAAGAGGTTATCACTTCTGAAGAAAACATAGCTACTATATTATCAGTTATCTAAGCAATGACTCGATTTCAAAGAAGAAGTAGTAGATACACTTCTTAGAAGGTACTTAAAAAAAAAAAAAAGATGCATGAGACTTGTCTCTCACAAGATGGATACATGAACTGGATACAAAACAGCCAAAAAAAGACAGAGCTCATAATACCTGGGGAGATCCTGGTTGATTTCACAATATTTAAAAGTCAATGGGAGGGAATTCCCTGGCGATCCAGTGGTTAGGACTTGGTGCTTTCACTGCTGAGGGCTGGGGTTCCATCCCTGGTCAAGGCCCCATAAGCCGTGGGGAATGGCCAAAAATTAAAAAAAAAAAAAAAAAAGTTAATGGGCATATAGTAGTTTTTCTTTTAGAGTTCATCTTGTGGAAATACTATACTAGAACGAATGAAAATATTAATGTTTTCCATTCAGAAAAGTTTAATATATATTAAATAATTATATTTTAAATTAAAATATATATTACTTAATATATATTTAATTTTGGTTTAAGTTTTTCTTCAATTTATTCAACACTGGAAAAAAAAGAAAGAAAAGAGAAAACGAAATAGTCAGGTAATTTGCATTGTTTGACTTTAAAAGACAGTTTTAAGTTAGGGATAGAATAGTCTTTAATTGGAAGGTAGAGCATGAAAGCCAAGCCAGATAATAAAACATCATGACTTCTGACCACTTAGAAAATTATAGCAAATAAATATTATCTAAAAGGAAATTCAAAAATTCCCAAGTGTTGAAAATACATATGTTTCCTGACTTAGGTTCCGTCCTGCAGTGATAAGTTAGTACACCCAGATAAGATTAAAAAGTGACAAAATGCTGAATTTAGAACTGCAAAGTACATTTATTAAGTGGCTGCCAGTTAAACTGCCAAATAATGAGTTTAATAAACTGCTTACAGAATCACAAGTTTCAACTGAATTTACATTGAGGCTTACCAGTGGTGGATACATACAAATAGAAGAGTTGATCATCTCAGAGTATTTGAGGGCAAGGAAAATATAGAAAACTTTTTTTCTTTGCAATAAAGTTTATGTCCTTAGAAATAAATTCTACCATAATAAGAACACCTAGACCACAGAAACACATTACCAAAAATGTACAGACAGCACAGTATGAATTTCTGCATTTTTCTTTCTTTGTAGTGGCAGCCATATTGGTTTTAGTCCAAACTCACACGTCCCTGCACAGACACATCAGGGAATCCCAGACACTTGCCATACAAAGAAAACCTCAGAGTAAGCAGAGAACCAGCAGAGCCACCTGACCTGAAGCAAAGCATTCTTAGTTTTGATGCTTCTCTACAAAAGGGACCTCAGAGTCCAAATAGACCACAAAGAGGTAAGAAGATGTCTGCTTCTACCTCAGTAGGTTCAATGATACACTCTGAAACACAAGTAGGAAACACTTCTGTTTTAGGGGAAAATGCCAACTGGAAGCCAGGGTAAAAAAATTTCACCCAAAAGAAAGTCCGATTAACAAAACGATCTCCGTCTGCCCCATCTTTCCCTAATTCACAGAAAAAGAATGTGTGTGACTTTTCTTTCAAATCAAACTGAAAAATGTTTAAATGGACAATTTAAAAATGGAAAATCTTATCATGACCTTTTCTAATTCAAAGCCTATGAATGATGACACACAAATATGCATAACAAAAACTCAACTGGTGGTTGAAGACAGTCCGAGCTACAGGCCAGGACCTGGTCACAAACGGTAGAGTGCAGTGGCCTCCTGAGGTCACAGTCATCAAGCTCACAAGGGCTATGTCCTGCCTTCCAAAGCAACTGCTCTGTGTCCGGGAGGGATGGCACATCAGGAACTGGGGTCTGTGTATCACTTTCGGGATGAGAACAATGTGCACACAGATTTGGGTCCCTTGATTTTGACAGTCAAAGGGAATTGGGCATTTCTTCCCCAAAGTTAAGGAAAAAGCACTTGAGAAAAATGATTTTCTATGAATTATTCTCTATGTCAGGTTTCTTTCTGTGCAAAAAATTCCATGTATATTGAAGAGCAATTAACCTTTGACCAATAGATTAGTTGGAAGCCAACAGACCATTACCAAAAAAACCCGCACTACATTATTAAAATTGTAAGACTATCTTTAAGTTCTTAAAAATGGTACTGCACTCAGTGACTAGAGTTTTCATTTTGGGGTACCCCATGCTATATGGAAGCAGGGAAATCAACGTTGCTGGAGGGAGCCATTCTCCTAATTTGCTACTGTTAAAAATGGTCAAGAGTTGCCACATGTTGGGGGTTAATCCTTTAATTTAACATGCTGCTCAGAGCATCTGTTAAAATTTTGAACAGGTCAACCTGGCTGCTACTCTGTACTCCCCTGTCCCCAGGGCAGGCGCTCTGTTCCCTCCTGTCCTCGCCTCGGCTGAGCAGCGGTCACGGTCACGGGCAGGCATGTCCCCACCACCCCAGCCCAGGTGGCAGCAGCCTCGCCCCACAACCAAAGCCTCACAGTGTGCAGTCGAAGGCCCGGGGCTTGCTCAGTGCTGCAGTCAGAGGTTCAGGGCGCCTTGTCTGGGTGATTTTCTGTTTGGGATGTTTTGTTTCTTCTTCCTCTTCAGTTTCACTTTCACAGACATGAACCACCACGCTCGGCGTCGACTCGGTTCCCGCGTGAAGTTCGTATTTCTCTCCTGTGGAGGTAAACAGCAAAGGAAGGGTTCTGTCCCTTGAAACTTCTTGCTCCACTCATATTTTCATTGCTCATTATTGGTTTTTCAATCTTTAAATCCTATTTCAGAGAACTTCATCTTGTCTTGGCATTAGAGAATTGATGCTGTAAGGTTCTTAAAGTTTTGGCATTTTAAGATATTAGCTAGTAAGGAGTACTGAGGTCTTGGGGGTTAAAATGTAAGTGCTAATTACTGTTCTATGAATAACACAAGCACATCTGCTTAATTTCATAACGGTTTCTGGTTTTCCCTTGGTAGACACCTGTAAGGTTCCGGGCAGCGTCAGCAATCTCATTATTATAGGACCTCAGAGATCCAAGATACAGCTCTGATGCCTAAAAACAACAACTAGCCACTTCCCCTCAAAATGCCTTTTGTATCCCCTATAAAAGACATAACATTATTTTAGGTGGACAACTTGTATGAACAACAATGGCACCGATTTCTTATATTGTTTTAAAGGGGTGAGAGAGATAGAGAAATAAAAGATAAGGAAAAGAAGAAATGAAAAATAAATACAGGAGAAGAATCTGGAAGGGATGATATGGTATCACCACCAGTTCCCTGAAATACTAGTCAATGTGACGTCTGTCTGCTATTTTGATGGCCACTAATATTCACTAACGACCTGTTATATACTAGAATTTATAGCGGTAAAAACCTCAGTTAGATTATTACATATGTATCATATAATCTTATAACCACGCTGAAAGGTAGCTATTATGATCCCTATTTTATTTTATTTTTTGGATCCCTATTTTAGATGAGAAAACAGAGGCTCAGAAAATTGAAGCTAAGTAACTTGCTCAAGATCACAAAGTTAGCAAACGCTAGAATTTGAACCCAGGTTTGTGTGACTTTATCCTCCATGCTGATCATGTTGTTACTAGTTGGCTAGAATACAAATTGCTGAATACAGTCTTTAATACAAAAGTTTCTTGGGAAAAAAACAGGAGAGACAGAAGTTTGTTACCTGGTCCCAATTTGGAAACAGCACAGAGTAAATCATAATTTATAACAGGCATCGCGTCTTCCCCCTGCTTCCACCCCACTGGAGGCGACGCAGGAGGGGAGATGAGGAACTGTTTGACCGGCTGGGGGGGCAGTAAATACGATTTGTCCTGTGTTTCGCTGGACATCTGTACCTGCAGGGAGGGAGATGTTCAAAATTTGACTGGACTATTTCTTTCACTTTCATCTTTACATTAACTGTAACATCTCTTAGGAGAAAATTTTTTAAAATTTATCTTGAACAGTACATCTCCCAGTGGCTGGGTCAGGGTCTGTGCCTGTCTGGTTCACCACTGAACACTCAGTGCACAGCACAGAGCATTATGTGCTCAATAAATATTAGTTGAATAGAAAAATAAATTGGTGAAGAGATGAATGAACAATGAATGGTACTAAGCACTGAATCCCAGTTTTAGAAGAGATTAGCTTAAACCATCTCCATCAAGTCCACCCAGAAAAGTCCAAACATGGGTTTCATTTGGAGTATGAGATGACAAACCCCTTAATTTATTTTTTGAAAGCTAAGACCAAGGGAAAAAATTCTGTATTGAAAATAAAACAGTGCCCTTAACACATCATCTAATGCCTTTATTTCACTAATTCTTCCGAGAAGAAACTGGCTTCTCAGAGTCCTATCAATGTAGGATCAGAATAATAAGCATAGCCAATTCTTGGCAAACCACAGGATCCTTTGCAATTCCAAAGTTTAAAACAGTCTTTCCGTATGTGCCATGCCTCCTCCCTGCTCACCCCTTGGGCTGGGAGCCATTTTCTTTCTTTCTTTTTTTTTTTTTTTTATAACATTTTATACACTTATCTCATTTACTTTTTACTGCAAGAGTATGAGGAAATTTCATCATGTCCATCTTGAAGAAGAGCAAGCTGTGGGTTTTTTTTTTTTTTTTTTTTTTTTTTTTTTTTTTTTTCTGTATGCGGGCCTCTCACTGCTGTGGCCTCTTCCACTACAGAGCACAGGCTCCGGACGCGCAGGCCCAGCGGCCATGGCTCACGGGCCCAGCCGCTCCGTGGCATGTGGGATCTTCCCGGACCGGGGCACGAACTCGTGTCCCCTGCATCGGCAGGCGGACTCTCAACCACTGCGCCACCAGGGAAGCCCCTGGGAGCCATTTTCAAAGGGGTGCCTCGTATGAATCACAGCACACGAAAATGATTCCAGAGACTACTTTCTCACTTCTTCCAAGGATGTCCCAGCACGAGTGCCATTCTAGATGCACAGGAGAAAAGTTAATTCACTGACCTTAAGGTGTTAGGGCTTAACCTTCTCAACCCCAGTTGAGAAAAGCTGCCAGAAAAATGCATTCCTTAAACTGAATAAAAAAGAGGTTGAAACTCTTTTCATGTTTAAGCAAAACAAAGTTAGGATGGCAAATATGCTTAATAAATAAATGTATATATCTGTAAAATAAAGGAAAAAATATTTTTCTCCTTGGGGATTGTTCATATCAAAGACCTCTGGCATAGTAATAGAGAAAATGGAGAACTGACAGTATTTCTGGATGGAGGAAAACAAGTTTAGAGAACACTGCCCTCTGCACCATGAAGTACCTGTGCGAAATACAGCTTCAGCTTCTTCCCGTTGAAGTCTGTCTCGTGGAGTTCTATTCGAGCCCGTGCTGCTGCTTCAGGTTTGCTGAAATTTATTCGGACTCTTCTAAAACTTTTAAACAGCTGAAACGTAACTTGGTCATCATAGATGGTGAAAAGCGCTTCAAATCTCTCCTACAAATTGAGGGACAGCCAGGCAGAGAGAATGGGGGCGGGGGGAGAAACGAAAAACCTTTACCAAGAGGAAATTTAAGTCATTAAGCATAATTAATGGGATAGAATTCATTATAATTTGCCTTTTTCCCCAAAAAAGCATTTTTTTCTTGTAGGTATACAAGAACAGGTATCCTGTTAGTCATATGCTAAATTCTGCAGTTTGCACTTATTCTAAAAATAACCTTATTAAATATAGTGTAGATTCATATTATAAAATCATATGTAAAGTATTATAAAATAAACGTAAGGTATAAAAATCATAAAAACATTCCCAATTATAGAACAAAAACATTACTATCATTTTGAAGTCCACAGTGTGCCAGAGTTTCTACCCCCATCCTATTCATTTCCTGCTTCAAAGTAACCATTTTCTGGAATTTTGTGCTTATCTTTCCCTTGCTTTTCTGTATAGTTTTACATTTATATGGATCCCTAAATGTTGAATCATTTTGCACATATTCGTCTGTAACTTGCTTTTTGTTCCTAAGATTCTTCCTTGTTGCTGCGTGTAACTGTGAACCATCCGTTTCATGACTGTATAGTATTCCATTGTAGAGCCATACCACAATTTCTCTAGTGCTGCTGGAATCTGAACTGCGTCCAGTTTTTGGTACTACAGTGCTGCTATGAACATTCTTGGTACCATATGCATGACTTTCTCTGAAATGCAATCCCTGGGCCTTAGCACTGGCACATCTTTAACTTTAGTAGATGTTGCCAAATAGTTTTCCAAAGAGCTTGTATCAGTTTACTCTCTAAGAGTGAATGTGTGTTCTGGTTGCATCATATCTAGGCCAACATTTGATAAAGACCTTTAAATTTTTATCCATGTGAAGTAGGGAATACGAAATGGGCTCTAATTTTGGTTATAATTCACATTTCTCTGAATAATAAAGAGGTTGAACCTCTTTTCATGTTTATTGGCCATTTGGGGCTCCTCTTAATGTGATGTATCTGTTCATATCTTTTGTCCATTTTTCTATTTGGTTGTCTTTTTTTATTGAGTCATGGGAGTTCTACAGAGACACTAATTCTTTGTCAATTATAGTATCATAAATATTAAAATTCGAACACTACTAAATGTATCCACTTTTTCCTTTTGTGTTGTGTCTTGAGAAACCCTTCGGCACTCTGAGATCACAATGATGTTCTCCCGGATTGTCTTCTCAAAGTTTTATGGTTTTATCTTTCATGTTTAAGTCCTTACTTTACATAAAACAGATGTGTATGAGGTGCCCCCCCTCACCCCAATAACCACCATCTCTTTTTCTATCACTCTAGATTAGACTGTATTTTTTAGCATTTTGTATAAATGTACTTTTGGTGTGTCGGGGGGGAGGTCCAGGTTTTTTCCCTGAGCATAATCATTTTGAGATTCATATTACTGGGTTCTCTTCTGTGGTCCTTTTTATTGTCAAGTAGAATTCCACTGTAAGGATGTTTACCCATGTACCTGCTGATGGGCATTTGGGCTGTTTCTAGTTTTGAACTATTAGGTATAAGGCTGCTACGAACATTTATGTACAGATTTTGGGTAGATATATGATTTTATTTCTTTTGGGTAAATACCTAAGAGTGGAATGGCTGAACTGTATGACAAGTATATGATCAACTTTTCAGAAACTGATTTTCAAAGTGATTGTATCATTTTACATTTACACCAACAGCGTATAAGAGTTCTAGCTGCTCCACATTCTCACCAACATTTGGTATGGTCAGTCTTTTTAACTCCAGCCATTGTACTGGGATACAGTATTATCTCACTGCAGATTTAATTCACACTTTCCTAATGACTACTGATACTGAGCATCTTTTCCTAAGTTTATTTGCCATCTCTATAACTTCTTGGGTCAAGTGTCTATTCAAATCTTTTCCCACCTTTAACTTGGGCTACCTTTCTTATTAAGTTGTAAGAGTTCTTTTATGTATTCTATATAGAAGCCCTTTATCAAGTCTATGTCTTTCAAATATTGTCCTTGCTTTCCTTTTTCATTTTGAAAGAGTATCTTTTGAAAAGCAAGTTTTTTTGTTTTGTTTTTTGTTCCTGGATCATGTGTTGACTTAAAAAAAAAAACCTTTGTACTTTTTCAGGGAGATCAGCTTGGTGCTTTGTGACCACCTAGAGAGGTGGGATAGGGAGGGTGGGAGGGAGACGCAAGAGGGAGGAGATATGGGGATATATGTATATGTATAGATGATTCACTTTGTTATAAAGCAGAAACTAACACACCACTGTAAAGCAATTATACTCCAATAAAGATGTTAAAAAAAAAAGAAATGTATCAAGTATAAATGCACATAAGAATAAAAAATAAAGACAATAAATAACTTTTAAAAACACAAAAAAAACCTTTGTGCTTTTTGTGTCATATTTATGAAATCTCAGCCATACCCAAGGTCACTAAGATTTTCTCCTATGCTTTCTTGTAGATGTTTCATAGCTTAGTTCTTACATTTAGGTCTATGATCCACTTCAAGTTAATTTTTGTATGTGAGACAAGGGTCAAAGTTCATTTTTTATCCCATAATGCTATCCCTTTGTTCCAGCACCCATTGTTGAAATGATTATCCTTTCCCCTGTGCACTGAAAACTTTAAGACATAGTTGAAAGAAATTAAAGACCCATATAAGTGGAGAGATATAATTCTTTCTCCTTGGGGAATCACCTTTCTGACACTACTTGCTCTCTCCATGTATGTTTATTCCCTTTTCATTAATTCCTGCTCTCTATTCTTTTCTTTGAGTTTTTTTTCTCTCACCTTAAGATGGATGCTTACTCCATTAGTTTTTCAACTTTTCTCATTTTTAATATAAGCATTTTAAAAATATACATTTCTAAATATTATTGTAGCTGTCCCCACAAGTTTTAATATATATTATTTTCACTATCATTTGATTCTAAATACTTTGGTTTAATTTCCATTATGATTCTTCCTTGTCTCATGAATTGTTTAGATGTTTCTTAAATTTCAAATAAATTTCAGGGAAGTTCAGGTTCAGCCTGAACTTCACATCCAGCCTCAGGCTTCTATTGGAGTAGAGAGAACTGCATATGCCAGCCTGTAGATGGTCCGATGGCCCAGTCAGGGACCATGTTGTCCACATGGTGGTATCTTTCCTGTGACTTCAGTGACCGAGCACTGGCTTTGATGAACAAGTACAAAACCCACCTCTGCATTTGCGAGGGGGACATGAGTACACACCATCCATTCCTGAGGACCAGAGGCTGTCTGCTCATTGGCCTTTAGCATGGGTAAAACACTCCTTTTTGCATCCAGTAACAGAGACTCTTCACTTCTTCAAACATGAGACCACAAAAGGAAGACCTAAGGAGGAATTCACAGCCTAGACAGATCACTTCAGCAAGGTCTTATGGCTTCTACCAGCCACTTATCTTCTGAGCGCAGAACTCTGGAGCTTGGCTGTCTGCGTTTAACTCCTGGCTCCATTATACATCTGTGTGACCTTCGGCGAGTTACTCACTTTTGCTGTGCCTACAGTTTCCTTATCCATTAACTGAGGATAGTAAAAGTACTCACCTCATTGGGTTATTGGTGATAGAAAGAGAGACCATTTAAAGGTCTTAAAACAATACATAGGAAGTATTATCACTTTTTTTTTTTTTTTTTTTTTTTTTTGTGGTACGCGGGCCTCTCACCGCTGTGGCCTCTCCCGTTGCGGAGCACAGGCTCCGGACGCGGAGGCTCAGCGGCCATGGCCCACGGGCCCAGCCGCTCCACGGCATGTGGGATCTTCCCGGACCGGGGCACCAACACGCGTCCCCTGCATCGGCAGGAGGATTCTCAACCACTGCGCCACCAGGGAAGTCCTATCACTATTATTAACAGAAATAGGTAGAGCTGTTGCAATAATCCATTTGCCATTCTGTGGTCGCAAAAATAGCTGTTCTACTGTGTGATGTGGATTCCCCAGGAAGGAGGTAAATACACAGCGATGACAGTATGAACTAGATAGCAGGTACCACGGAGGTCGCCAGTGGAAAATTAAAACCTGCCCTTCCTGACAGTCCTTCAGTGTAATTCAGATGCATCGAGCTGATGGAGCAGTCACCTAGGAGACATGCCCTCCCAGGAGACTCGGTTGCAGTGGGTGATACAGTGAACCACTGATTAATAGAATCAGTGTCCATCTTCCCAGGATTCTTCTGAACTTGACCTATGACCCTGACCCTTTGAAGCAGAGGACACTGCTTCTCTGTTATGACACTGAGGACTCTGCATTACTCTGCTATGAACTTTGACTTGAACTGAGGGAGAGGATAGCAGGGTTTTGTTTTTTTTTTTTGGTAGCAATAAATTGAATTGTACATACTGAAAAAATACACTATTTCCATGCCAGTGGCTTTTAATCTTCCTTATTAATTTTGTCTTTTTGTTTTCTTTCTTTCTTTTTTCTTTTCTTTTCTTTTTTTTTTTTTTTTTTTTGCGGTACGCGGGCCTCTCACTGTCGTGGCCTCTCCCATTGCGGAACACAGGCTCCGGACGCGCAGGCTCAGCGGCCATGGCTCAAGGGCCCAGCTGCTCCGTGGCATGTGGGACCTTCCTGGACTCAGGCACGAACCCGTGTCCCCTGCATCGGCAGACCGACTCTCAACCACTGCGCCCAGGGAAGCCCTGTTTTATTTTCTATTTCATAAAGTCAACTGTTTGGTGATGGCCTTGGAGTTGCTTACTATGTATGTATTCATGGCACCAAGCTTGCACAGGATGAAAAGCCACTTAAAACAAATGGAAACGGCTGATATGAAGCTATCACGGTATGCATGAAACCGTGGAGGAGCAAGACACGACTCCTCTTCATCAAGGTCAGTTACGTACAAAGACCAAGAAACATTTCATTCTCGGGCTTGTCCATGTGCTTAAGGATTGGCAGTAACTTGAGCTCTGCTCTGTTTCTTTGGTCTCCATCTAGATCTTTGTGTGTACGTGTCTTGATAAATTCTTTCTCACTGTTCATCCACCCACTCATTCAATAAGGCCAGGTACTATCTTAGATATTGAGGCTAAAACAAGGAACACTACTGACTGTGTGATTTATTCCAGGGTGCACGTTCATTTCCTTTCCAGTGGTGTTTTCTTCATGGACATTAGAGAATGAAGGTGATTTTTCAAGTTAGGGACCCATCTTTCCAAAGACATGTAAACTTGAAAGAATGTCAGAAACAAGGCTGAGAAGGAAGTGTGTTATTTGTTCCTTTAAAAAGAATAAGGCATCCTTCCTCTTTCTGAACATCCAGTTCAGAAGCCTTCAGGTGTAGCCAAGTAAGGTTGGTGTGTCCAGGCTGATGGGGAGCAGGGGGCCTCAGTGGCCTGGAGCAGGGTGTCAGATACAGGTGGGTTGAGGGGGGCAGACACCGGGGAGGGAGGCAGGCCCAGCATGGGGTGCGTGGGCCCAACAAGGATGAGGACAGTATGCCCACATAGGGGTAGCCCAACACAGGGTGCTGAAACTCAGCAGGGTGAGGAGGATGCCCACGCGGGAAGACTGCCCAGAGCAGGGCAAGAGGGAAGGTATCCAGCAAAGGGGCAGGCTGATGGCGTGAGAAGGCTGAGGAGGCGAGCTGCTCAGGAAGGCAATCCAGCCTGGAGCTCGGAGCCCAAGTGGGTAGGGATGTGTCTGTAGGAGGGCCGCACAGGACACTGGATCCCGAGCAGGGTAAGGAGGGCACCCGCGGGAGTATCAGAACCCAGGTGGGGTGAAGGGGACTTTCCTGTGGTGGGTCTGGGTGCAGGGTGGGACCTGACATGGGGTGTTGGAACACAGGTGGGTGTCCACATGGGAAAGGGGGCGGGTGGTGATTTAATTTAAGGTGATACAGAAGAAGTGATTGAATAAGTAACTATAATAAGGATAATGGAAGCTAGTTTTCTCTCTGTCAGAGAAAGGAGTTACAGATTTGAAAAGGGAGAAAACTAGAAACACTTCTTTAGTGTTGGACTGGAGCTGGAAGTATACGTGTAAACACAGGTATGTGTGCAAATATGTTCATATGCACATAGTTCCCACCTCTGTGCCAGAGGCCTAGGAGCAGTGAGACTCCGAGAGCGCCTGGCACACACAGCTAACTCCTATCTCGGTTCCTAAATATGACTGTTCTCCACTGAAAGGAATCAGGGCTCCTCAGAGGAACGGCTGATTCCAGCGCTGGGGCAGGGAGAGTACAAGATAATTCTGGAATAGTTTGTTAGGCTAGAAAGTTTACAGAGGTACCCAAAGAGCGATGGGCACATGTCAAAAAGACACAGAGACCACCTGGAAGGGGCAAGCGCTGGCCAAACCTGGGATGAAAGTGAGCATAAAATCGTGACAGTAACAGATTATAACCAATGAATGAAACAGGAAACCACGAATCTTGCTGATATGAGTAAATATGTTTAAAACTTGACGGGGATACAGGATATTTACTTTCATAGTAACTCCCACAAAGTACTTATTAATTACAAGGAAAAAAAGAATAACTCGACAGTGCAGAAACCTGGGAGACACTGTCTTAATCAAGGGCTCAAAGTGAATTTCATCAGTCATAGGACAAATTAAAGATGGATGTGAGAAGAGGACAGCATCACTTCTGTGATGTTCCTGCCAAAGGCGCACAACCTGACTCGGACCCTGAAGAAACATCAGCCAAACCCAAACTGAGAGACGGGCTACAAAACGACCAGCCTGCAGTCTCCTAGAATGTGAGCATCCTGAAAGGCAGGGAGGACTAGGAATTGTTTCAGACTGGAAGAGACTAAAGAGATCTGACAACAGAATGCACTGCGTGATAAGGGACTGGATTTTTGTTGTTGTTGTTATAAAGGACATTACTGGAACCACCCGCAAATTTGAGAGGGGTGTGAGAATTAGAACAATGTAATGTATCAATGTTAATTTCCTGAATCTTGTTTTTTCTCTTAGAATGCCCTTGTTTGTAGCAAATACAAATAAAAAAATTGTGGGTGATGGCCACCTTTGCTGGCAACTTACTCTTAAAATGGTTTGCGGAAAAAAGTCCTTTGTACACCCAAACCAGTAAAAGTATTTCAATATGCACTGCCAATATACTTTATTTATTTATCTACTTTTAAATTTATATACATACACACATACACACACATATAATGGACGTGTTGTGCTATCCCAATAAAATATGCCCTATAAAACTTATAAAAATAGATGTGTAAATCAGATAAGAAAATAAAACAAACAGAAAAGACAGGGTTACTGAAATTAATTTAGGAGGGCTCAACATAAACGCTGGCAAATGTTGGTACCCTGACCTTGTAGATAATCTTCCCAGTTTTTTATTCATCACATATTTAATGCACAGCAAGGCTCAAAAGCTGGGCTCGGGCTTCCCTGGTGGCGCAGTGGTTGAGAGTCCGCCTGCCGATGCAGTGGATGCGTGTTCGTGGCCCGGTCTGGGAAGATCCCACATGCCGCGGAGCAGCTGGGCCCGTGAGCCATGGTCGCTGAGCCTGCGCGTCCGGAGCCTGCGCTCCGCAACGGGAGAGGCCACAACAGCGAGAGGCCCGCGTACCGCAAAAAAAAAAAAAAAAAGCTGGGCTCTGTGCCAGGCAGTATAGAGGCGACACAGGTGCCTATTCCAAGCTCTCTCACTCCTGAATTATCCCGCCCTCCCCCATGGGAGCATCCTGTTTGGAGAGATTAGGAACACATACACATGGGTAATCTAGATGTTTCTTAGAACCCAAGGACCTTAAATCCTACCTTGATTTGGGGACCGGCAGATCTTTTCCAACTGAAATTGAGATTACTGGGGAAAAAAAGCTTCAATGCATTATTTGTTTTGAGAAAGATTAAAAAAAAATAAGGCATTTCAACTATATAGACACATTAGAGAAAAGTTATTTAAATTATGTTAGGGGACTTCCCTGGTGGTCCAGTGGGTAAGACTCTGTACTGCTAATGCAGGGGTCCCGGGTTTGATCCCTGGTCGGGGAACTAGATCCCCCATGCCGCAACTAAGAAGCCCGCATGCTGCAACAAAGATCCCGCGTGCCGCAACTAAGACCCAGAGCAGCCTAAATAAATAAATAAATATTTTAAAAATTATGTTAGGATAAATCTCAATTAAATTATAGGGAGTATTAAATATTATACTGGTTCCTTCTCATTAATCGGTGACTTCAAACATCACTTCTTCAGACAGGCCTTCCCCAACCACTCTAGTTAAAAACTGTCACCCATCAAGTCACTCTATACCCCTCCACTATTTTATTTTCTTCACAGCAATACTTGTTATTATCTGAACTTGTGATTCACTTGTTTGCATGTTAAATATCTTTATCTCCTTAATGTTCCATCAGGGCTGGAGAGTCACTGTGTTCACTGCTGTCTCCCCAGAACTTTAGCTGTGGCTGGTACAAGGCTCAGTAAACACTTACTGAATACACAAATCAAGATCGAATGTGGAATCTGTAAACCAATTGTCTCTAAGAACATGACAGCTAACCTGACTATTCAGTGATCTCTTAATATGGCCGATAACTAGGATACCTAGCTAAATGACCTAAGACCCTTTTTAACTCTTGTTTTTGAGACAAAGTATTTACAATGGAAGCTACAAATATAATTGAAGATAACTGAAGATAGCTTCTTCATTTCAAAATCTCATATTTGGAATTTCCTAAATGTTACATATACGATGCGGTGATCTGAGGACCCAGCGCTAGTCCATGAACTTCGCTACTGGTCCACAACAAGGTTTGGTATAGAAATTGAGAGAAAGGGTCTAGGAACATTTTAGCAAGTTTACACTGCTGTGACATTCTTATTGCATTTTACAAATCTGTGACAGTTTGGAGGAAACACCTGGTCCTTCACTAAGCGATAAATTTGAGAAGCATTCATCTACAGTTTATGCAAAAGTGTGTTAAAAAGGAATAAAAATGTTAACTACCAGACTGGCAAAAATTTTTAATTCTGAAAATATAAAGTATTGGTGATGCTATGGAACAATGGGAACTCTTCTACATGGCTGGTAGGAATGCAAACAGGTACAACTTTAGAGACTATCTGACAGTCTCCACTAAGATGGTGAAAATGTGCAACCTGACAAGCCAGCAACATCATTCCTGTTTATATACCCCGAGGAGACCCCCAACTCTCACCCTCACATATACAGGACACATACAGAACATTTACAACATCACTGTTGCAATAACGACATCTCAAAAATAGCCTAAATGTCCAACATTAGAATGGGTAAATAAAGAATGGTATATTTGTAAAATAGGACAGTATACAGCAAGGGACACTGAACACGTATCTCAACATGGATTAATCTTACAAATATAGGGGACTTCCCTGGTGGCGCAGTGGTTAAGAATCCACCTGCCAATGCAGGGGACGTGGGTTTGATCCCTGGTCCGGGAAGATTCCGCATGCCATGGAGCAACTAAGCCCGTGCACCACAACTACTGAACCTGTGCCCTAGAGCTCGCGAGCCACAACTACTGAAGCCCACGCGCCTAGAGCCCGTGCTCCGCAACAAGAGAAGCCACCGCATTGAGAAGCCCACATACTGCAACGAAGAGTAGCCCCTGCTCACCACAGCTAGAGAGAGCCCGTGCGCGGCAACGAAGACCCAATGCAGCCAAAAATTAATTAATTAATTAATTTTAAAAAAACAGAAAACTTTGCAGGCCAAAAGGGAGAGGCACGGTATTTAAAAAAAAAAACCTTACAAATATAACATGGAGAAAAAAACATATAATTTATGTCATTTATAGAAAATTTTAAATAATGTAAAATTCTATGTATTCCATTAGTGTTATAGTTTTCAGCATACAGATCCTGCACATATTTTGTTGGATTTATCTTTAATTATTTCATGGTGCTACTGTAATGCTTTTTAAGTTTCAATTTCCAAATGTTTACTGCTAGTATAGAGACATGTAGTTGATATTGTATACTGACCCTGTTATCTACAACCTTCTTAAACTCACTTATTCTAAGAGTTTTTATGTAGATTCCTTTCTAAATAGACAATCATGTCAACTGCAAACAGAGCAAAATTTAAAAATAGTATACATACACACACACAGTATTAGGTTGAACCAGAAGAAATGCCAATACAGGTATCCACCACTTTTTGAAAGTTTCCTTTATGCTGCTTTGCTTTTACAAAAGACCAACATTAGTACCTGTTTTCACTAACTGAAAGAAATCCAAAGAGGATGTTTCCCTTTTACAAAAAGAAGGTGAAAATCGCATTCAGCATCTGTTTTGCAGCAGCTGTTATAGAGGCAGTGCACAGCACACGCGGTGAGAGCAGCGCCACCAAGCTCCTTCCCGGGGAACTATCCTCAGCCTCTCAGCATCTCAAGCCACCTTAGCTTTGAACTGTGTCTGTGAGCATCTGTGCTTTACCTCGAGTTATTCTGTGCATCCTTTGGTAAGATGTGTCCTAAGGAATTGCTTCTTCATTTTATACCATTTCAGCTTCCAAAAGGTTTTGTAGAAACACTCTACTTTTGGAGAAAGGGGGAAACCTGTATTTGACCATGTTGGCCTACACATACACCAATTTCATATGGTTAAACTTAATAAAAAGTAAAAATTGCATGGGAAATGATAAACATGGAGTTCAGGATAACGCTTATCTCTGGGAGAAGACAAAAGGAACTCAATTTATTAGTAAAATTTTATTTGCTAAATTGGGTGGGCACGTGGTTTTTCTTTATATTAGTCTTTATCCTTTTTGCACAAGCTAAAAATTGCCCCTTTTTTGAGAGCCTGAGACAGTGCCTTTACACAGGAGGAATAACCAAACTTGGAAGTTATTCACCTGTGTCTTCCCTGGGCTCCTTGTGAAAGCAGAGGCCAAGGCAAGGGCACACACAAGGAGCTTGTTTTGGGAAGTGGCCTCATATGACAAGGTGGGAACAGGGAAGAAGGGAAAGCCCGTCCTCCTTCTGTCCAGGTTGTGTTACCAAGCTGGTCACCTCCGTGAGCAACTCGGGCTTGATCCTGCTAGGGGCGCTCTGAGGAGCCAGAAGTCAAGGAACTGGTGGCTGGAGAGTAGAGGACAAGGGACTTATTCACTGGCTTCAGCCCCCCCACTGGTCGAGGATTGCCCTGTGAGATGTTAATTAACTCCCTCACACTGCTACGTCTGCACCTGCATCAATACGGACGAGCATCTGTGCACAGTCAGCAGAGAAACACTGGGACAAAGAGCAAGATATCCACAGCGCCACAGAGGCCAGCTGCTGTGAGGTTACACCTGCACACAGGTGAGTACCCTCACAACAGCTGGAGTGAAAACGTGGGCCAAAAGCATGCAAAGTGGGGCAAAAGAGGTGCCCATGCATATATACATACATAGTACACACACATATGTACATGTTTTATATATATTATATACGCATAAAAGCATATTACAAAGAATGATAAAGTCAAGAAAAAGGGGGGGTTGCATTTTTTTGTGGTAAAATATACAAAACACAAAATTTACCATTTTAACCATTTTTAAGTGTACAATTCAGTGGCATTAAGTATATTCACACTGCTGTACATAACCACTACCCATCTCCAGAACTTTTCATCATCCCAAATTGAAACTCTGTACCCATTAAGCTGTAACTCCCAATTCCCCATTTCTCACAGCCCATGGCAACCACCATTCTACTTTCTGTCTCATATAAGTAGAATCATACAATATTTATCCTCTTGTGTCTGGCTTATTTCACTTGGCATAATGTCTTTCAAGGTTCATCCACAGTACCAGAATCTCATTCGTTTTTAAGTCTGGATAAGAGTCCATTGTATGTATACACTGCATTTTGTTTATTAACTTATCTGTTGATAGACATTAGAGTTGTTTCCACTTTTTGCCTACTGTGAATAATGTTGCTGTGAGCATTGGTGTACAAATATCTGTTGGAGTCCCTGCTTTCTTTTGTGTATATACCCAGAAGCAAAATCATTGGATCATATGGTAATTCTATGCTTAATTCTTTGAAGAACTGCCATATCATTTTCCACAGCAGTCATACCATTTTATGTTCCCGCCAGCAATGCACAAAAGGTTCCACAATTTCTCCATATCCTTGTCAATATATAATGGGTGTGAAGTAGCTCATTGTGAATTTGATTTGTATTTCCCTAATTATTCATGATGTTGAGCATCTTTTCATGTGCTTATTGGCCATTTATACATCTTTGGAGAAATGTCTATTCAAATCTTTTACCCATTTTTCAATTAGTTGTATATACCCCATTTGGTTTTTGTTGTTGAATTTTAGGAGTTCTTTATATATTCTGGGTATTAATCCCTTATCAGATATACGATTTGAAAATATTCTCTGCACACGTTTTAAATTCTGATAAAGTCCAATTTATCTATTTTTTCTATTGTTGTCTGTGCTTCTGGTGTCATATCTGAGAAATTAATGCCAAATGCAATGTCAAGAAGCTTTCCCTCTATGTTTCCTTCTAAGAGTTTATAATTTTTGCTCTTACATTTAGGTCTTTGATCTATTTGGAATTAATTTTTGTATATGGTGTAAGGTAAGGGTCCAACTTCATTCTTTTGCATGTGGATATCGTTTTCCTAGCATTATTTGTTGAAAAGACTGTCCTTTCCCCATTGAATGGTCTTGGTATCCTTGCTGAAAATCATTTGACCATATATGGAAGGATTCATTTCCAGACTCTCTGTTCTAGTCAATTGGTTAATATGTCTATCTTTATATCAGTACTGTACTGTTGTTTTTTTTAAATTGAGATATAATTAACAAGTAATTACCACACTGCTTTGATTACTACTGCTTTGTATTAAGTTTTAAAATCAGCAAGTGTGAGTCCTCCAACTTTGTTCTTTTTCAAAATTGTTTTGGTTATTTGGGGGTCTCTTCAGAGTCTATGAATTTTAGGATGAGTTTTTCTATTTCTGCCGGAAACATCTTTGGGAATTTGATAGGGATTGCATCAAATCCACAGACTGTTTTAGGCAGTACTGACATCTTAACAATTTTAAGTATTCCAGTCCACGGATATGAATATCTTTCCATTTATTTGTGTTGTCTTTAATTTCTTTCAGCAATGTTTTGTAGTTTTCAGTGTACAACTGAAAAATGGGTTCTAAAGCAAGCTCACTCTGTTACTCTGAAACTACTGTATGAGACTTGGCTGGGATTTCTTCCAGCTTTAAACTTCTTTGATTCTCTAGTGTTTAATCTAGCCTTGAAGTTAACTAAATTTTTACTAATTCTTGGCCAGAATGGCACTACAGATTCAATTAAACAAATATTTACTGAAACCATATTATGTTCCAGGCACTGTTAAAAATACAGTTCACTTTAACATTCTTCCTTTGAATCCCCTTTTTCAATTCTCAAATTTAAAACAAATTACTTTCCTCAAAAGATTTATTTCTCCTGGATTGGAGGTTGTATTAGAACACTCAACAATCGATTAGGTCTAAAAACCAGAGACTGAGGGTATTTCAGTTAACTTCCATATATCATTTCTTTTTCTTTTTTTTTTTTTTTTGCGGTACGTGGGCCTCTCTCACTGTTGTGGCTTCTCCCATTTTGGAGCACAGGCTCTGGACGCGCAGGCTCAGCGGCCATGGCTCACGGGCCCAGCCGCTCTGTGGCATGTGGGATCTTCCCGGACCGGGGCACGAACCCGTGTTCCCTGCATTGGCAGGCGGACTCTCAATCACTGCGCCACCAGGGAAGCCCTATTTTTCTTAAGTAATATTTTCTATTCTTCTTTAAATGGAGAGTATAGAAACCAAATGCTCGACAGAAAAATTATATTATGCATGTGATTATACAGACTACAGAAGAATTTGCGCCAGTGTAGCTGAAATCACAATTTTAGATTAAATCTCCTACATACTACTTAACCTCACTCAGCTTATAAGTCTGTTTCTCTACCACAGCTCTGTATCACTAATCCTCCACAAACATCTTACATAATCCATTCATTCAACAAACATTTAACAGGTGTTGCCCCGTACTGGGAACTGTATTAGAGGCTAAGTGTCACTGATCAAAAAGCAGGACCAGGAGAGCAAGTAGAGATGTCTTAATATACCCCAACCATCGTCATTAGAAAAATAAATCAAATGTCGTATGGTGAGTGGGTCAGTGGAAACAGTTTCATGTGCGAAGGGTAGTGCTTTGTGAAGAGACTAATCCAAAAGCCACATGCATTTCTTTATAAAGTCAGCCTCATCTGGAATGCTGCTTCGCATCAACATTTACTGAGTCCCCTCAGACACACAGACCTAAATCAGAGGAGAATCACTCCAGTTTCTCCCATCATAAAAACCTAAATTGCATTTTTAAGACCTCTCATGTTCAAACCAGAAGGCTGCTCAATTTTTCCTTATTTTAAGAAAGGGAAAACTGGGGTTAAAAATGTCAAGTTAAGGGCTTCGCTGGTGGCGCAGTGGTTGAGAGTCCGCCTGCCGATGCAGGGGACGCGGGTTCGTGCCCCGGTCCGGGAAGATCCCACGTGCCGCAGAGCGGCTGGGCCCGTGAGCCATGGCCGCTGAGCGTGCGTGTCCGGAGCCTGTGCTCCGCAACGGGAGAGGCCACAACAGTGAGAGGCCCGCCTAGCACAAAAAAATAAATAAATAAAATAAATCCACGTTAAAAAAAAAAAAAATGTCAAGTTAATAAAATCACACTGGAACAAATTCCAATCTGTACAGAAAAATTAGGTACTAAACCTGCAGTGCTCCAGATGGAGCCACTGATTAGCTGAGCACATGTATAAAAACTAGCAACCGTGCTGCTGCAGAAACAGAAATCATGAGATAAGCCTTTTCCTCGGTTTATTTTTCTTACAGTTTACTATATTCTTTACTTTTCCTCCCCCACCTCATGCAATTTTCAAGAAAAACTGATGAAAATGTAGAGCCCAAATCCAGCAATCTAAAATGAAGATTCACCTTCACATGACAATGGCACCTGTGTTACTCAGTCTACCATTCAGAAGAGGGTAAAAGCTCATTCCAACAATTATAAAATTATCAAGACAAAAACCTTTTCAAACAGTGAGAGGCCCGTGTACTGCAAAAAAACAAAAAACAAAAAACCTTTTCAAACCAGGAGAAAAAACTAAAATTCTTTTGAAAATAAAGCATTTAATTGCAATCATAATTATTTGCCCATAATCCATCAGAAGTGGTTTTTGTTTTGCTTTGTTTTTTGCACGTATGTGAATGACCTGCACAAACAGGTTATTCCAGAAGAAATTAAAGCAAAATAAGACACTGATAGTGAGAAGCAAACTATAAAGGAAACATTTGATTCTCCCTACATTTTATATCCAATTAATGATCCATATATAATTTTATTATATAAACATTTTATATTCTGCAGCTTCAGATATTATCATGAAGGTTTTTCTTTTTTTTTCCGGTATGCGGGCCTCTCACTGTTGCGGCCTCTCCCGTCGCGGAGCACAGGCTCCGGACGCGCAGGCCCAGCGGCCATGGCTCACGGGCCCAGCCGCTCCGCGGCACACGGGACCCTCCCGGACCCGGGCACGAACCCGCGTCCCCTGCATCGGCAGGCGGACCCTCAACCACTGTGCCACCAGGGAAGCCCCATGAAGGTTTTTATATAAAATGTACTATGAGTTAAGAACTGTATGTAATGTGAAGTCCACTGAACTGCTGCTAGAATTTCTGGTGATATGACTTCCAATATAAATTGAGGTTAGATACAACCTCAAATGGTTTTAAAATTGAAAACCAACCAGAATTCATCACTTCGGCAAGTTAAACAAATCCCTAGGCTATAGTAAAAAAAAAAAAAAAAAAAAAAGAAAAAGAAAAACTTGGGACAGATAAGATTGTAAGATTGTGAGGTTTCTTGAAAAATTGTTACGAATTTTAAGATAAACTAGTAATACGTGTGGTTTCTCACTACAACAAACAACAAAGTCAATGTAATTATTTATTACATGAAAATTTAGAGCTCTTAAAATGTATTAGAAAACTAGGAAGAATGATTTCAAAATGTCTACACTGTGACTGAACTTGGGAAAGAAAATAGCATTTGTAAATGATAACAAACCCAAACGGTAAAAACCTGGTGGCTGCCACCCTCTCCCGCTCCCCTCCCAGGTCTCCTGCACCTCTAGGCTGGTTTCCACAAGCGCACCCCAACGGGCCCTGCTTTTGGCTCTCCTGCCACCACTCTGCCCTTCATAGGTTGTGGCTGACCTTCCCAATGTGTAATTCTGACTGCCACTCCTTTGGCTCAGAGGCTACTGACCACAGGAGGGCAAGCTCCTTGAGTCTGCAGGATGCCTCACACTCACCTTTCCAGCCCGATTGCTCCTGACTTTGGCTACATCTCACCTCAGCACCAGCCACATAGAACTGCTCGCGACTCCCTGCAGTAAGCAGTCCACGCTCTCCTGATTCAGCTCTTTCGCTCTTTCTGTTCCCTCTGGCTGGAACTACCTTTCCCTTCCCTGCTAAACTCCTACCCAACTCACACAGCTCCTCTGCAATGCCGTCTCCCCGTAAGATCTTCTTATTCCAGCTGGCTGTGATCCTACTCCTCTGTTACCTCAGCACTTTCAAGGGTCTCTAAAGGCACGAGTATTCTATCTTACATCAAGTTACTGATCATCTCCACTGCAGGACTGTAAACTCTCTGGGGCAGAAGCTGTTTAAATTCCCTGAAGCAACTGGTATAGTGCCTTTACACACGGGAGCACTCAAGTACGTTCTGAGTCAAACTATATCAAGTTCTGCTCCATGAGAGTCACTGGAAGGAAAATACTTTGAGGGCATAGATAGCAAATTTAAAGGATCGTGACAGGATTTTTAAACGAAGTCTTAGAACATGCAAAATTCATACCAGTGGCAGAAATATTTTACTTTTGTATGATTAAGACCCACAAGCTTTTGTGAGGTCACGACGGAACCAAAAGCGCACACACAATCTCTTTTTCCAGTTAAATAATGAATGAACTAAAGAAGAGTAACCTTTTAAAAAAATAAACTCAATCATTTTGCCCTGGCCAGGTTGTAGAAAGTAAAACAAGAAATACTAATAACTCTGTTAAAATGAAATCATAAATAGTCCTAATTATACAATTAGCCCTAGAAAAAGGCTTAAAATAATTCCTTCTTTTGTGAATTAACTCCCAAGTAATAGGAAGCCAGGCTAAAAATCACTTAGCTTCTCTTTAACCAAAGGCTCCAAAAATGAATGACTGCATGAATAAATGGATGAACTTAACAGGACTTGATTCAGAGTTCACTAGAAACCAGTACTTCTCAAAATGTCTGTGCGGAAGGACTGGATTTTAAATATTTCCTATCTGTTGCAGACTGATAATCTCATAAAGCATAATAAAAATGTCCCAGCAATGTCTAAAGTTTGGTGCACACTTTTCTACCTGTCGCGGACCAGTAATAAACTTTGCAAACGGGCAGCCACGTGCTGTTTCCCCGAACCCGCACATATTTAACACACTACCAAAGGCAGGGAAAGGTAGGGTACATGCCTACCTTCTGCTCTGGCACCTCAAACACAGCTTCATGGACACTGCAAGCAAAAAGTGAGGTAGGCAGATCACTTAAATCCATCATTTCTTCCAAATCATCTTCATTTTCACCAAAAATCATCTCTTCTTCCTCTTCTTGGTCACTGCTACAGAGATCTGACTGGCTATCATTCCAAGATTTCATAGTGTCCCTCAGCATTATCCCCTAAAATCAGGTCTTTTCCGTTCTTAAAGTTCTAAGATGTCTACCAGGCATATACTGTTAAAAAAAAGAAAACAACAGAGATAAGACTTTGAAGGCCCAATAATGCTCCAATTAATTCTCAAGACAGCAACTCATCAAATGAAGCAATTTTATTCAGGAAAGATCAATCAAAGTTTAAATCACCTCATTACAGTCCTCATAAATGAATTCTATACATATTAATTTGATTTGCTTAGCATACTTTATGTAATATATTTCACTGGCAACGACATATTACGAAAAAAAGGATGCAAGTTTTCTAGTGAAATGGACCTGGGGGGATAATACAAAATCAGATACTATCAACATGTACACCAGTTTACAAGCAGTAGGAAGGAAAATGTGAACCAGAACTGCCTTTGCATATTTGTTTGGGATTTAGGTTTGCAACACTGAAATTGGCAGAGCAAAATAAAACCCACACTGATTCACTCACCATCTGCACCCTAAAATATGGTCTGCAATAAGCTGACTTTACCTTTTTTAACCAATTTGTTCTTTTTGAATACACTCTCGAAGAACTAAGTTACACAGAACCAAAAGTTCTATACAAAGTTGGTCTTTGCTAATATCAGAAATATTTACAGCGGGCAAAATCTGACATAGAAGACAATTTTTAAAATGTCCTTTCTCTGAATGCTTAAAAATCAATAATTTTAACCCCAAAGCACGGAGCTGATAGCGTCCCACTGTTAAATAATGAACGGAGTCTGTCTTATAGGACTGTTTATGTGCATTTTTTTCTCTTCTGATGAACTGCACTCCACACCCACCAAGCAGAGTGCCTTGAACATAATACATTTCAAGATGCTGGAATTTAAGTAATACTTATCAGGCACAGAAAAATTAAGTGAGCATGATTATTACTACCTCAATATTACCTTTGTGATTTTCTCTTTCATTTCAAAGAACATGACGTTGCAAATATATTGCTCATATAGAAAACAGTACAGAATGTTAATTATGGGAAAAAAATAGTGATTCCCCCCCCCCCGTTATTCCACTATATCAATCAGGAAAGACTAGTTCTAAAAAGTAAAATCTTTACTTCTTTTCAGAAACATTTTCCGAGTGTCTACTGCATGCCAGGTACAGGGAGCTATGAGATGAATAAAACATGGTTTCTATCCTCAAGGAGATCCCACCAAAGCAAGAGTTTCTTCTCTTCAATAATACCCCCAAAGGACCTTGTTCCATTAACTGGCTCCTATACTTTTAATTTCTCCGTCTCCACCCACTCATTCCTCTTCTTCGGCAAACACACCCTTTCAAGATTCCCCACCCCCACCCTAGCCCAATCTTGAAAAAAGAAAACCTTCCACTTGGAGTCTGCCTGCCCCTCCATCTACCTCCCTCTGTCTCTGCTTCCCCTTTCCTACCAGCTTCCTGGAAAGAGGAGTCTCCTCAACTCCAGTCACTCCTGAATTCAGGGCAGCAGGACTCCTGCCTTCCCCTTCCAGCTAAAACTGCCCCCATTGGAAAGCAACAGCCTCTTCGTGGTGTCCTAACCCCAGGCCTCTGCCTGTCTTCTGCAGCTCGGGACCGCCGCCCACCCATTCCTTCTGGGACATCTCTGTGCCCCTGCCCTCCCGGGGCTCCTTCTTTCCAGGCTCTCCTTCCTCCCCAGATGCCCTTGTCACTGGCTCCTCTTTTGCTACCCACCCTTTACAAGTCTCTTCGAGGTTTCAACACCGTCCTTTTCATCTTACTCTTCCTGGGTGGTTTTATCCAGACCCAAGCATTTTAACTACTCCACCACCAGTGCTTCTCAACTTTGTTTCCTGCTTCCCCGTGGTTGACACAGACAACACATGTATATCAATACAGTCTTTCGCTTCAGTAATTCTTAAGCCGGGAAAGATGTCACCGAAATTGAGGGGGAAGCAAGAGCAGAATCTTGGGCATTGGAGGCGATGATGCGTTGAAAACCGAAAGGATCCCGAAAGATTCTCATCTGCCCCCAGGTCTTTCCTGCCTGTGCACACTGAACTCCACCTCTCTTTCCTGAGTTCTAGACTTGTATTTTTAGCTTTCCTTTGAATATACCTATCTGGTACTACAACTGTTTAAAACTTATTCATTTAAGTAGATGATTGTGCTGGAAATCTCTGATCTGGACAGGGGTATGCTGGGGGGGGGGAAATGGTATCCCACTGTGACTTTCATTGTAATCTTTTCTTTAAGCCTAAATTGTCAGGTAGAGTCCTTTGTTCATTTCTCTGTTATGTACTTGATTATTTGTTTACAAATCACTCCTAAGCTACCAGAGCTTGAGCACCTTTGAATCCCCAGTCCCTGGCACAGTTTTTAGCTCAGAGTATATGCTTAATAAGGATTACTGAACGAAAGCAGGTAGTATTGTGTTTACCCCCTGATACGGCAGCACAGACAAAGGAAAATTTAATTCCGCATGAGATTAGAGACAGCTTCCCCAAAGGAGGTTATGGTTAGACTTAAAAGGATGAACAGAATTTCAGCAGGAAAAGAATGGGGTGCATTCCAGGCTAAGCCAACAGTTCATGGACAAAGGCAGGAAGACAAAAAGAGGAGCAGGCACAAGATCATGAGATCTGGTGTGGCCAGAGTGGACCAGGTTTGGTGGGGATGGCACGAAACGAAGTGAGAAAGGTAGGTTTGGGCCAGGCTGCCTTGAAAGTAGGGTTACAGAGTTCTGACATAAAAATTAGTCAGTATTAGCATGGCATTGAAGGTTTTAGGCAGGGAAATGACATAACCAACCTAATTTAACTTTCAGTATCACTAAAAGTGGGCTGTCTTTACCTCTTATCTCTGAGACACTAATGTCTTTATCCTCCCCCTCCCCATTAAAAAGAGGTGAGGAAAACACCTGGCCTGGCTGGAGAGTTAAGGAGCTTTGAATGGCTAGATTTTGAAATTTGAGAAAGTCAAGCTATTTTTGATAAGATTTTCTGTTTGTCTCAAGTTCCTTCCTCCAACCTCTAAAAAAAAAAAAAAAAAAATCAGAGCACAAGAAACAATCCTTCACCTGACTTAAAAAAAAAATTCTTAGAATGTTACACCTTCATTTCCTGTTTTCTACCTTCATTTTGGGGTAACTTTTTCTTTTGATATAATTTCAAACAGAAAAGTTGTAAGAATAGTACAAGGAATTCCTGTGTACGCTTTTCCTGTATACAATTACTTACATTTTTGCCTATTTTAAAAATCATTCTCTCATTTTTATACATATAAATTTTCCCCCAAACCATTAAGACTAAGATAGGGTATGCCCCCTTTACTCCCAAATACTTCAGCGTATAAGAACAAGATCATTTTCTTATACAACCTACAGTTCAATTATCAAAACCAAGTACTTCAACATTGATATAATACTTTTATCTAAATCAGCGTCGATTTTCACATTTTGTCAGTTATCCCCTATAATATCTTTATAGGTATTTTCCCTTCAATTTTTTTACATTATTGTTAAATTATTTGCCTTTTGTCCTAAGATATTTCAATAATCTTTATAGTATTGCTATATTTTCTTCACTTATACAGTAGTGTATATTTGATACAGCTTAAAAGGATGGATTAATGGAATACCATAGTAACTGCAAACAAGTTTAAACAATATTTAAATATATCTCAGAAAGATTCAGCCTCCATAATTAGACTCCTTTAGATTTAAACTCTATTCCCTGCATTCTATGTTAGGTAAATTACTTTGCCTCCCTTTCTATTTCCTCAACTCTAAAATGGGGGTGATAATAATAATCCTTATCCAATAATGATGTTAGAAGTATTAAATGAGAGAATACATGCTGGGTGCTCAGAATAATGCTTTGCATACAGTTGGTGGTCAATAACTAATTATTTTTACATAGGCACAATCTATGTCAATGTATTGTTGGGTCGAAAGGATCCCAATAATATCAGAACCTTCGGTGGAACTGATATTAAAATAGCAAAATGAGAAAAATACACACCCAAATGATCTAATCCCAAGCAACAAAAAGGATACAAAAATAAAACTAAAAAAATTATACTAATACTTTGTATCATTTCAAGAAAACTGTTCAGTCGCAGATCTATCAATAAAATCAGCTCCAGAGCAACCACTGGTAGTAGTAATATAGCTCCAGTATGAAATCATTTAAAGATTTAAAAACAGAGAGCTAACTGAGAAAAGGCCATGGTGCACTTTTTAAGGGCCTCAAAGAATTTTATGTTGTAATTCAGTGCACACAGTATTAGAGATGCTTTCTTTCATATGATGGTTCTCTTGCTAAAGGCCTGCCATGAGATTTTTTTTTTTGGATATAGCTTAAGTCAACATCATCAACCATTTCACAATTTTCTGACATCATAAATGCAGCTAGATTTGAACAGAGAGATATCAGAGTCAACCAGTGGAAAAGACAATCCTAGCACATCTGTAAAGAAATCATCTTACATGGTAACTCAGCTGGTACTTAAGAAGTTGTTTGGTTTTATTAAGGAAAAGAAAAAAATTTACAGAAGTACACAGCTTCTATGCTGATATTACTGGAGTTGTCGCTAACTCTGCCCCACTGTAACTCCTACAAGACTAAGCTGTCCCTCAGTTTACTAACTCAGGGAAATATTGATTGGAAAGGGCTGAACCAATATCCACCAGCTTTTGTAAGCCAAGGTCTGTGCTAATCAGGGTTTAGCATCATCTGCAGCACAACGGTAGCTGTGGCTGGCTTCTGGCAAATTGTTTCTTCATGGAAATATCACATGAGTGGAAAACTCCAAGTAGTATGACCCTCTGCTCTGCTACAAGCCTAGTGACAGAAGTAATCCATCAGGGGAAAATGTCAAGCACATGGATTTGACTTTGCATTTTAAATTCTGATCAGGAAAAGGTAAATTCCTTCTCCTCCTCCAGGATTAAAAAAATAATAATTGTTCAAAACAGTATGCTTCTCAACTTGGTGCATATTTAAAATACCTTAGCTAGATGCACTTTATTATGTTCTGATGTGCTCAAAATGCTATTGATCAATACTGGAAGCAAACAAAATACCCCATTTCCAGCTCTACAAGTGCCCTGCTGAATAACCTTGGAACAGTCACTTGGCTTTTCGTATTACATTTGTCCTCTCAATATAAAATGAGGAAAATACTCACAGATGCTGTTGAACTACTAAATATCTTTTAAAAACGTCTAAATTATAAATTTAGACTAAATTCCTTTTAAAAAAAAAAAACTCTCTGGATTGTCAATGCGGGGGTTCTGAATAGCTATCCTACCAGCCTCTATCTCCCACTTCCTCCCCACTCACTACTTTTAGGTAGAATCTTACTACTTTTTAGTAGCTGTGGTAAGAAAAAAAAAATGGTGCAACAGTAAAGATGAAAATTAGATTTTTGAATTTTGTATGTTTCAATGACCTATGTCCTCTTTTCACATTTGTCAGAACAAATTAAAATAACAGGTTTTAAAGAATAACTGAAGTAGAGGTGTAAAGACTGATGCTATTTGTTTCGCTGTATGTAATTCATTTCCTCTCACTATAACCTCTACATTCTAAGGGAAAAGTGGAGATCCACTGTCTGACCTCCACTCTCTGTAGTTCTTTGGGTCTAAATAACAAATGGTATTGAACTTTAGACCTCCCATTATTTCACAGGTTTCAGCCTAACAGATTTCCAAATCACACTGTTTTTCATGATGTTTTGCCTAAGTCTTTCAACCAATATATCCTCTAGTACCATACAAAATTTGTACTCATTTGTAATCCTTAACATGAACACGTTTAAAAGCTTTACAGATGTTACAATTCAATAGTGGGACAAATCTTGTTTTCCTGAAAAGCACTGAAATCTCTTCCCGCGCTAAGAAAGAAGTTTTGCCAACCTGGTAAAACATAAAGCTGACAGCGTGGCTAAAGAAGGGGCTCTGAGTTTTCAGGCCTTTCACTGTCTTCCTGCATCAAAAATCCATTTCTAGAAAACCAATATAATATCCCCACCAAAAAGCACGAACTTAGCTGATACACAAACATCTGTATTCTGAGTCTCAGTATTGTGTGTTTTTATAATATAGTATTTTGAATCAGAGCTAATGAAAGTCTTAAAATTAATCACTTAAATCCTATGTAATCACAGCTACAAATAAGTCAATCGCTTATGAAATTGTACATCTGAGACTTCTATGAAACGCAGAGACTTCTCTTAAAAGTTCAAATAAATGTGGTGCGCTAGGTAAGTTTCAACAAGAAGCAAATACTTCTGGCTTTGAGCACTGCACTAAAATATCACTTTAAATAATCCTACTTTGTATCTGCAACACGGATCTGAACTGCTGCCTGCACTAGACTCCTAATCCCTGAAGGAGATGATCAGATTTTGCACGGAAGCTGGCACGAAGCAACCTGAAAACGGACCACTACTGCTCTATTGGTCCAGGCAGCAGATGGAAGCAGACAGACAAGTTTCAAGAAGTTATCGAATAGGTAATGCGATCGTTACCCGCGCATCACGGAGGAAGGAGAGCAAGAAAAAAGGAGGGGCTTCCAACTTCTGGTCGCCCCTGGACTGCACCCTTCTGCCTTCAGAAGCACGCTGGCTCTGTCAGCTTTTCAAAAAGTCAAACAGCTGTTGGGAGAGAGAACATTTTTCTTGGTTTTGTTTTCCAAGACACGACCCCAGAGCTGTCAGAGAAGAGCCTGGACGCCAGAGGGGCTGGACCCGGAAGGCAAAGGCGCAGCATCTCTGGGGTCTCGGGTACAGGAGCGCCCACCCCTCCCGGCACCCGCGGGCCGTTTCTTTTTTTAACTTGCCACACCCAGTGCCCCCCATCCTCCCGAGAGCCGGGTGCAGAGCCTGCTCGGAGAGGTGGGCGCCGGCCCCACCCTGGGAAGGGGAGACTCACCTGCTCGCGTGGCCGCCGTAGGCAGGCAGGCAGGCAAGGAGAGGCTGGGGCGGCCGGACGGGCTACGCGGGAGATTGGACGCCGCGAGGGGCCGCGCTTGGGGAGACGAGGCGGGCGGCCAGCGGGGTACAGTCTGCTAGGTGCCCGCAGCCCAGAGCCTAGCCGCCACGCCCTCGACGCCCGCGGGAGCGGCCGCCTCCGCCTGGGCGCGAGCCGCGTCCTGGAGAGCGAGGCCGTCGGCGTCTCGCGCGCGCGCCCGGCCCCGCGCGACTCCGCCCCGCTCCCCGTCCCACCTCCGGCGAGCGCGCGCGGCGCAGGCGCCCGGAGTCGACCGCCCGGCGGGGGCGCGCGGGGCCCAGTAGCCGGCAGGAAGCGGCCCCGCCCTTCGCGTGCGGCCTTGGGGCCGGGGCGGGAACTTGGCTGCGCGCTCGCACTTGACCTGCATCCGGGTTTTCTTGTTCCGCGCAGGTGAGGGGCTTAGGCGGCCTAGCTGGGGAGGGGGCTTTAGGTGCCCCCGGCGGCGGGACCTTTGGCGATCTTCTGGCCTTGCACCGTGACCAGAAGTGGTTTATCTCCTTTTCATGCTTGGTCCCATTCAGTCGGTGGCAAGAGTAGTTAGTAGGAATATAATGAACATTTACTGAGGGCTAGTTACTATGTACACTGCAACGCGTGCTTTGCAGGACTTACCTCATTTAACCTCACAACCAGCGAACCGAACATTATTATCCTCCTTTTATAAATGAAGAGGGCTTCCATGTGCTCAAGGCGAGACAGCTAGTTAGGTGGTTGAGCTATAGGTTGCGTCCGGGTGCTGACTCCTTGTCCTGGGCTCTGAACCACGGTGGGCTTCTGCTGCAGCCACCGCCTCCTCCTACCCGCCCCCCCCCCCCGACTCCTCCTCCACCTCCTCTTCATCGTATGTACAATCCTAATAATATTTACATTTCTAATGTTTTATTTGCCGTTTGCAAAATACTTTTCACCGCACAGTCTTGCTTGATTCTCTCAGAAGCCTCTATTTCTTTTACAAATAGAAAGACCAAGGGCCTAAGCTGTTCAGTGAGTTGTGCAAAGTTACAGTGGGGCTTCCTTTGTCAGGTTATTAAAAAAAAAAAAAATTTTTTTTTTTTCCCCAAGGCGTCTGAGCCAAGCTTGGAAGGGAGCCTGTGTTCACAGAGAGGGAAACAGAGGCACAGAACAGGAAAGGAAATTGACTTAAGGGTGTGCAGTTAGAGGAATATCAGCTCTGATCTCCCACATAGTGCCCTCTGAGGCAAAGTGAAGCAAATTGAAGGTCAAAATCAAGGAAGCAGTGCCATCAGGCACTTAGGCCCCGGTCATGGGACAGGAGGAAGGATTAAAGTGTGTAGAATACATCTTATCTCTGTTAGATTTAAACTAAGGAAACAGGATTGCATTATGGTCCCAATCAGTCTTTAACAATTGACCTGGCACCATCACAGAGATCTGCCCAACAGATCACCCCTCTGGCTTCCTGTTCATTGCTCGTGTTGTTTCTGTTGCTTCCAACCCTACTGCCCCTTGCTCACCACCAAGTTCTCCCTTTCTTTCACTTAACAAATATTTATTGAGAGCCACTTCATGCGTTAAGGTCACCCTAAGAACCGCAGTTATTTTTCTTCTCTAAATTTCTCAAAGACAGCAACTTCAGCAAAAATTGAGTTTTTAGGTCAAATGAATTTGGAAATTGCTGCATTCTGTACCCCTGCATGGGGATCCATTAATGCATCTTAACCCAGAAATGGCTCTGAGAGGTCCTAAAGTAAAAAGACTGGTTTAGCCTTGTTTAACTCAGGGTTTAGGCCTTGTGCTGGGTACTAGGCTTACAGGGGTAAGGGCCATGCAAATCTACCCCTTCAGGGGCTCACAGATAGGGGAGACAGATAAGCAAACAACTAACTATGACACAACTTTATATGTACACTGATAGAGGCATTTGCAAAGTGCTGACAAAGCAGAGGAAGAATCGAGCAATTCTACCTGGAAACCTGAGGGAAGGCTTTGCATTAAGAGGGTATTTGAGTAGGATTTTTCTAGGTGGAGAATATGGAAAAGGACATTCCATAGAAATAATGGCATATTTAGAGATATAAAGGTATGCCTTTATGTTGGTCTTTGGGATAAGTATAAAATATTATTCAAGAGGTTTTGTTTTTGTTTTTGTTTTTTTTGCATGCAATATACCACTCAAACTGGATTAAACAACAAATGGAATTCATTACCTCATGTAATGCAGAAAAGTTGTGGGCTTCAAGCATGGCTGATCTAAGGGCTTAAAAGTCTGACATCAGGATTTGATCTCCATTTTCTAAACTCTGTTTTTCTTTGTGTTGACTTCTTTCTCAGGCTGCCTTTCCCCATGAGATAGCAGAATGGCTGCTAACAACTTCACATCATATCCTTACCATTAGAGAGTTTCTTTTCCTCAGTGCTGTTAACAAAAGTCTCAGGACTGCATCTCGTTGGGCTAACTTGGGTTACTTGTTCATCATTAAGCCACTCTCTTCAGAAGGGGCGTGGACTATTCTGATAGCCCAGACCTGGGTCATGTACTAACCTCTGGAGCTAAGGTGTGGTCAGTAGCTCTTAAATCTCATCGACTGAGAATTAGGGAAAGGTGGCTTCCTGTGTGACCAAAAATTTTCTCCTGGTCCCTTTATCTACTCTACATTTTTTTTCTTCCTGATTTGTGCCTTAGGAGATACCAGCATGGACTGCTTCAATGGGTCCCTAATTCTCTGGCTTACAGTTGAATTTATCCATAGAAGACATTGGAAGCATGCAGAGGATTGGAGGAGGATGAAGTTAGGCCCCTTCCGCAGGCCCTTTCCCTTCTGGGTCACTGCATGTTGGCCACATACCTCTGCTGAGTCTTCTGTCTAATGCCCCTCTTCATACGGGTCTCTCCTAGCTCTGGTAGAGTCTCCCTTCTCTTGGCCTAGAGGTAGTAGTAGCTCGCTACTGCTGGCAGCCTCAGAGTTTCACCCTATCATTCCTTCTCGTTTCCCTCAACCCTGCCCACACATTTGTATATAACCTTTACCAAACTCAGCCCAGATTAACCTTCTGGGGGAACCCCGATGGTTACATTCACCAAAGGTAATTCAAGTTTTTATTACCGAAAGAAAGGGACATGAGTAAAAAGCAGGCAACAGGCGATAACATAGCAATACCGATTTGGTAGAGCTATTACAGTAAGGCAGACCAGAGATGACAGTGGCTTGGACAAGGGTTATAGGAAAGGAAGTGGTGAAAAATAGTGTGTTCCTGGTGAAATTTAAAGGCAAAGTTAACAAAATTTACTGATGAATTACACGTAAGTTTTGAGCATGAGAGAGGAGTTGGGATAGAAGCAGCTGGAAGACACAGGTCTGGAGCCTAGGAGTGGGCTCAAACCAAGCATAGTGATTTTGGAAGGAGGTGTGCGGGGTAGTTGAAATCATTAGCTCAGGTGAGATGACCCTGGAGGAGCAGGTGGAAAAGAAACACAAAAAGGGCAAAGGGCCGAATCCAGAACAACATCAGTCTTTACATGGTGGGCAGAGGAAGAGGTGCCATCTTATATCTGTCAACTAGGTTGTGAGCAACTTAAGAACAAGAATGGAATCTTCCACATCTTCCCTCTTACATTGTGCCCACAGTGTATAATAATTGCTTGTTATGAATGAACTTCACGTAGTTTTACATTTCTAACACTCCCTCCCTCTCCTCCTCATCATTGTGAGGTTTGAGTTACAGGCAGAGAAAAAAAGAGAGAGAAATTGATCCCTTGTGACTCAATCCATTGAAACCTATGCCAAGGTTGATAAGCATTTTTGCTGTCCAGAAAAACTCAAGTAGAACCTGTCAGATAAGGCTACAGATCCTGAGTAGCTCATCTCTTACCTTGGAGGAGAATTTCCAGACAGATGATTTCATTTCAAATTTTGTTATTCTTATCTGAGTAGACTTAAAAGTCAGTACTTTTAAAAGTCCTTATTAGGTTTGTGTTATGGAATTAATAGAAATGATAAAAAAAATCTCCATCTCACACTCCAGTGTTGCTGGTGGAATGTAAAAGGAGACAACCAATTCTGGGGACCTTTTGCCAGTTTTTCAAGCTAAGTGTACATCTACCCTGTGACTCGGAAATTCAACTCCTAGTTATATATTCACAAAAAATGTCAGCAGATATCCCCGAAAAGGGGGAGGGGTTGTACAAGAATGCTTTTAACATCTTTATTCATTCATAATATGCAAACTGGGAATACTATAAATGTTCATCAAAAGAAGAATGGATAAGCAAACTATGGTATATTCCAACAATGGAATACTACACAGCCATAAAAAGAATAAACTACTGATACACATAACAGCATAAATAAATCTCAAAAAATTGTTGGGCAAAAAGAAGGCAGACACCAAAGAGTTATAGATGTATGATTCCATTTACATGAGGTTAAATAAAAGGCCAAACTAATCTATGGTGATCAGCATCAGAATAGTGGTTGCATCTGAAGGATGGAGATTGATTGGAAAGGGGTACAAAAGGACATTCATGGAACAGTCACATTTATTGGATTTCTACTATTTGCCCAGCACTGTTCTAGGCATTGAGAAGACAGTGGTGAACAAAATAGACCATGTCCCTGGTTTTATACAGATCTAAGCTCTTTTCATTGGCTGCATAGCATCAATGCACTTTAAATAGAAAAAAGTGGCCTTTCTTTAAATATAATCAATGACAAGTCTGAGGAACTTTCTTCTCCATTTTTTTAGTTGCTGGTGGGAAGGCAGCAAAATACAATGGAAAGAGCACTGGCTTCAGGAAGTCAGCTCCACCATCACTGGTGGTATGATCTTCGAGCAGTTTCTTTAAACCCACTGAACCTCACTTTTCCAGTCTGTTGAATGACAGTGATGATATCTGCATTGCAGGGTTGTTTTCTAAAGAGCTAGACACATTTCAGATACTCAGTAAACATTAGTTGGGTTATTATGTTTACAAGTAAATGTTATTCAAGGCAGCAATGTGTTACCTCCCTTGCAGCTAGGCATAAATTAATTTTGCCCAGTGAGATATGAGCAAACGGAAGCTGACTTAGCTGGGAGAGGTACCCTGTACACTTCTACTGTTCCTCTTTCTTCTAGCCTGCAATATGAATATGATCGCTGGAGCTCCAGCAGCCATTTTGGACCAGGAGGTAACCTTGAAGATGGAAGCCACATGCTGGGATGGTGGATCCAAAAGATGTGGATGCCGGATCCCTTGTGACACTGGAGCTGCCATACCAGCCCTGGGTTGCTTGTATCCAGACTGCCTTTACCTGGGAGAGAAATATTCTTCTATACTGTTAGGTGTCTGTTGCAGCCAAACCTAATCCCAAATGATATACCTTGTGAGTGACCCACAGTTCCCTATACTACTTTTCATGGCATCTATCACAGTTGTATTTAAGAGAATAATTATGCAGTTACTGATTTAATGGCCTAAGTCCATTGCTAGAATATTAGTTCCATGGGGGCAGGGAGTAGTCTGTTCACTGATAAATCCCCAGCTCCTGTAACAATATCTGGTTCTGGTATATAGTAGGTGCTCAATAAATGTGGAAGAGAGAAAGGGAGGGAGGAGACAGAGCTGCTTCTGATCATGATGTATTTCAGTCAGAATGGACACCAACACCTTTTAAGAGCAATGAAAGACATTTTCACATATTGAGGTATGGGGAAGTCATTCTGGCTTATACATAGGTTAACTTGATTTTATGCTAACTAACACAGCCTGTTTGTGGCCTATCAAACAGACATTGTACATCTGCTTTAATTATTAAAGAAAAGGACATATTGACCAGAAGTAAAGAATGCCCATGTTAAAAATAAAGATTAAATGCCTCCCTTCCTGGGATGCCAATGCTGGTACTCCTTTGATGATAAGACTGCCTTCCTAGGTGCCAAGGCCATACTGACTTGCTGTGTATGTGCTGATCTGTTTGTTTGTTTGTTTGTAAACCTTGAAGGAATGTATCCCTGACTTATTTGGTTTTCTTTGTCCTGACAAGATACAAAATTGTGCTGAAAACCATGGTTCTCCAGAGCAGTTCCTCAGTTATCCGAGAGGCTGTCTCCTGGGCTATAGTCCTCAGTTTGGCTCAAGTAAAACTCTCTTCTATTCCTATTACAGGTTGGGACCTGGGACCTGGGACCCTTTGCTGCAGTACTTGCACCTGAACGAATATCTCCTCGACCAGCAGAATACAAGAAACTCTAAGGAACTAAAAATAACTGCCCACATGTGCAGTTGGGGCAAAATATGAACAATGAGGTACAAAAACGCCAAAACCCAGCTGCCACTTCTGAGGTACCAGGAGCAAAAGCAGGGTCCTGCGTATGATCCCTACAAGGGGGTGGGCAGACCACCTAAGCTGCCCCTCTGGCCTACCCACCGATCCACCCCACCCTCACCCCATTTAAGGGACCAGCTTGTCACCCCCTCAGGAAGTGAGCAAGGACACCTGTTACATGTTTTTGCTCCCTTGTGCTGCAGCGATAAAGCCTTGCCTGAGTTCCTTGTCTGGCCTCATCAATTTCTATTGATTAAAGAGTCCGAAAACCCAGATCAGTAAAAGGAGTTTGCTGTCGTTCATGAGATGAGGCCCTGATTGATCTGGATTCAGAGCAGCTTTCACACGGAGGACCTATCAGTTTGCTACTGAGTCCCCATAAGTGGGCACCACATGGGGGTCTTGGGAAAGCCCCTAGCGAGCCAGAGCCAGCTTTCCAGGCATGTGTGAATTGTGCACTCCTGCACGACCCCACACTCCAAAGGGCCTCACACTTGGCTTAATGCTCTGCGTTTGCCATCTGGAAGTTCTTAATAATTTTATCTTTGAACATCTTTCTGTTTGTCAGCAAGGTCTGATGGCTGCCACATGCATGTGAGCAGAGGAGTTAAAAGCAACATGTGTACGGCTTTCTTTGCACATAGCATTCCTGATGTCCTCATCAGGCGTGCTCAAGGCAAATCCTAGGTGACCATTAGGCCTGTGATTCAGTGGGGGCAGGGGTAGGAGTGGGGAAGGACTGACATTCTGGAGAGGCTACACTTGCCATTCCAACTGAAACTTTCTTCCAATGCAGGAAGAAGGCAACGGACAAGGATCCCCATCACGTCCTTCTTACACGTGTTACTTCCCTGTATCAGCCTATCAGACAACCATATCCGCTGAAAATGATGACCTAGATGGAAGGGGAAAGCTCAGGCCACACGCAGCTCCTTCTCTTTTTATTTCTTTACTCATCAATAAGCTGAAGGCAGAGAATGTTGGTAGGATATGTGTGTACCCATTAAGAAATAAAAACAGTTGAGTTAGTTTTGTGTAGGATTTCCATTGTTCAGGTAAGAACACAATACCTATTCATGTACAAGCAATGAAATACGAATTGTGTCATATCAGTGATTTCCATATGAGTTAGTGCTCTTATATTTGCCTTTAAAATAGGTATTGCATAAAATAAAAATGAATGGTAGGGCTTCCCTGGTGGCGCAGTGGTTGGGAGTCCGCCTACCGATGCAGGGGACACGGGTTTGTGCCCCGGTCTGGCAGGATCCCACATGTCGCGGAGAGGCTGGGCCCGTGAGTCATGGCCGCTGAGCCTGCGCTCCGCAACGGGAGAGGCCACAGCAGTGAGAGGCCCGCGTACCGCAAAAAAAAAAAAAAAAAAAAAAAAAAAATGGTAATAAATGGTCCCTTTAATGGCATTTTTTCTCACTTTTTGGGCCCCTGCGCTTTCGTTTTGCACTGGGTCCTGGATGTCATGTAGCTGGCCCTGCAGATACCCTAGTTTGGACTGAAAAGTCATCTCCGCCTTCTCCTGAGCTCCGGGTCCAGCTCAGCCCGGGCTTCTGGGGCTGAGACACAGTGCCTGCTCCCCACCACACCCAGGGCCACGTCCACAGCTTCCGTCTTCCCTTCTGGTTTCTCTTGTTTCCTGCTTAGACCTGGCCCCATGAAATTTCATCATCAGTCCCTCAGTTGTATTAACCATCACACTTTTTACATTGTTTGCTTTGTTTTCTGACTCCTTTGTATGGAGTTTCTTGTTTTCATTGCTGTATGTATGTACTTAGCACGTGACAAGTGCTCAAAACACCATTTTTTCACTTTTTATTATGAAAATTTCAAGCATACACAAAAACAGAGATGACAATTTAATGAATCCTTGTGGACTCTTGCCGGCTTTGACTACACTGTCCTGCCATTCTTGTTTCACCTCAACAATGTTAATCTTTCTCTTTCGTGTTGTTGGATTTCCTCAAATGCCTTGTAATTCTCGGTGGACAAGTCCCACTTATGAATGAAGAGCTATATTGCTTCCTGCAGAGAGTCGGGTGGGTTTCCTTCGCAGTCGTGTGGGTTTGTTTATTCAAAGGCTTATGGTCCCCTCCGTGGGAGGGGTAATTTTTGTCTCTGAGGAAGTGAACAGGGTCTCTCGGTCAGCTTCCCCTTCAGGTGTGTGAGTGTGGAGCCGGCAGGCTGCCTTGGGACGCAGGTAAAAATGAGCAAGACTGACGCTAGGGGTAGGGAGCTTCAGTGTCTATCATGCCCACACAGGGCTGTCTTTCCTTATTTCTCCTCCTGGTTATTCTAGAGGTCCATTCATTTCTTCAGCTCCATCTTGACACGGCCCCCCCACCCCAGTATCGTCACCGTGGGCCCTCTACAGCAAATCACTTCCACTGTTTAGAGTAATTCTTAGGGCTTCAACTGGGCCATAGCTGCTCTGTGCCTGTCGGCACAGCAATCCCTAGGACTGCTGCCCACAGCACTCTTGTTCTTGATACCCACTGACTTTAAGCCCAGCGCCGCTCTGGGATGGAGAGGAGGTGCATGCGTGTGCTTAGGCTCCATATTGAATGGGAAACTCTAACAAATATTTTTGGCATAATTAAATTTCTTTTTCTCCCACTTTTTTTTTTTTTTTTTTTTGCGGTATGCGGGCCTCTCCTGTTGCGAGGCACAGGCTCCGTACACGCAGCCTCAGCGGCCATGGCTCACGGGCCCAGCCGCTCCGCGGCACGTGGGATCTTCCCGGACCGGGGCACGAACCCGTGTCCCCTGCATCGGCAGGCGGATTCTCAACCACTGAGCCACCAGGGAAGCCCTTTCTCCCACTTTAGTTCAGAGAGTGTGGCTTCTTCATCTGTGGTCTCCAGGGCTTATCCAGAGGCTCATGGGCCTGGGTCCCAGTTTTCCAGGGTCTTCCTCCAAGCTCTGAGGCAGAGCACCAGCCTCTGTTTCAGCTCCTCTGAGTTTCAGCTCTGCGGGGCCGCTCCTCCAGGCATTTAAGTTGTAATCATTCCAACCTCTTCCTATTTCCCCCCCAGCCTTTGGGGTGGGAGCTGCGTCTTATTTGTATGATACTTAGCGGTCTCTCTGTACCCTTTCAGTGGCCTAGTGAACAACTTCATTCCTAGTTACCAATTCTTTTTTTTTTTTTTTTTTTTTGCGGTACGCGGGCCTCTCACCGCTGTGGGCTCACCCGTTGCGGAGCACAGGCTCCGGACGCGCAGGCTCAGCGGCCATGGCTCACGGGCCCAGCTGCTCCGCGGCACGTGGGATCCTCCCGGACCGGGGCACGAACCCGCGTCCCCTGCATCGGCAGGCGGACTCTCAACCACTGCGCCACCAGGGAAGCCCTACCAATTCTTTATATTAAAATTTCTGTTCCAAAAACTGGCGTGGTTTCTGTCTTCCGACTGTATCCTGATTGATACAATAGTTGCCGAAAATACCATATACTCAGTGTACCAAAGGAACGACAGATGCCTCGGCCCAGGGCAACGGTGAAGGTTGAAAGCTAATGCTCTTGTGCTTCTCCAGACTCAGAGAAAGTTGCATTTTATGCTTAAAAATGAACAAAGAATGTAAAGGTACAAAAGTATTGTCTATTGACATATCGAGGATGGGATTTTTTTTAAAAAAATAGACTTTGGAATCAGTTATATCTGGGTTTGAGTACAGGCTCTGCGGCTTATACACCCAAATGACTGAATTTCTTTGAGCCTCAGTTTCTGTATTTGTAAGACAGGGATTGAACAGGTTCCGTGCAGGGCTGTTGAGAGAATGCAATGCGATAATGGATGTAAAGTGCTTAGCACAGAGCCTGGCATTGAGTTGAAAGTGTAAATGTAAAGTGCTTAGCACAGAGCCTGGCATTGAACGGGGAGGATGGAGGATGTAGCAGGACGCAGTGAAGCAGTGGAAAGGGGACGGACTAGAGCTCATAAGACGGTTCTAGTCCTGTGTCTACAGCTAACTAGCCCCCCTTTCCTCACAAGTAATACCAAGTTTGAGCTGCGTCAAACCAAGTTAGTTTCCCCAATGCTGGTTTCATCTTACAGGCCTGCAAGAAAATGAGGTAAATAATGAGACTGTGCTAAATTTTTCATAAAGCTAAATGGTTCCGTTTCAGGGATTATCCTTTGTTGTGAGGTTTTGCCCTTACTATTTGGGTGTTCATGTCCTGTTTTAATGAAATAATAGTATAGTAGGTTATTTTTTCCCATATTCTCACTGGACAGACGGGATGAGGGAATTCTCTGGGGTCTCTTTTATAAGGGCACTAATCCCATTCATGAGGGTTCCAACCTCATGTTCTAATCACCTCCCCAAAACCCCACCTCCAAAAACCATCACGCTGGGGATTCGATTTCAACATATGAACTGGGGGCAGCGGGGCATTCTGTTCTTTAAGTCTGCATTCTTCTTAGAAACTGTACATCCTTTTTATTTGTCAGATAAAGGTGAAATCCTAATGTGTGGTGAACTTACCCCATGGAAATTCAACCACACCAGGGAAGGCAGCACAGCAGAGGGATGAAGAGCTCAGGTTTTGAAGTCAGGCAGTTCGGGGCTCAAATAGCAGTTCTGCTATTTACCAGCTATATGACCTGAGTCTCAGTTTCCTCACCTGTAAAACGGGGATAATATTAAAACTTACCTCATGGAATTGTTGTAAAGGAGAATTGAGATGTACATGAAGTCTTAGTCTAGTGTGTGGCATATAATATGTGCTTATTAAATGTATGAGTATGTATACATTATTCTGTGTGTGTATGTATAAATAAAGATTTAGGCTCTATTCCACACCTGTCTTTGTAGATAGGAAACTTAGAATGAAGAGAGACACATTTGCTTAGAATTACTTTAGAAAAATCACAAGTGTTCATTATACAGTTTCAAAGTGAATAAGTAAATAAATAAGTAAATAAGGAAACCATCGCTTCAGTGTCATACAGTGTTCTGATGGGATGCCGGACATAGTTCTAAGACTTTACAGCTACTAACTCACCTGATCCCCATAATAACCCTTAGGAAGTGACCGTTACTATCCCGGATTTACAGATGAGGCACAGAAAGTTTAAACAACTTGTTCAAGACCACACAGCTAAAAAGTAGTAGAGCCAAGAATCCAACCTAGGCAGTGTGGCCACGAGTCTATACTCTTCACCACTGCAGGGGGGGGGAAAAAGTGCTTAATTCAGCCTTAAGTGCAATCCTGGGCATCTCTAGATCTGCACGGTTTCTACAGCAGCCAGTAGCTATATGGGGATATTTAAGATAATTGAATTTAAATAAAACTAAAAATCCAATTCCTAGGTTGCATTCACCATGTTTAACATGCTCAATAGCGACATGTGGATAGTGGCTGCCTTTTGGGCAGCTCAGACATGGAACATTTCCATCGTTGCAGAAAGTTCCATTGGACAGCACTGTCGTAGATAACTCTGGAAAGTATTAACCAAACATCAAAGACTCAAACTCAACAGGCATCACACGGATTTTCTCTTTAATTAAATATCACTTCCTAATGCTATTTGCACATAGCACACACATTTTTTTGAAAAATGAGACATGCCATACATTAGTCACTAAATCAACAAAATGTGAGCTTCCACATAGAATATATTCTAAGGTGACTTTATTTACACAGCTTCTCAAGAGTAACACACAGTAAAATTTTTTGCCTGTCAGCCAGTGTTGGACCAGATTTGCAATTCACAAGGCTGCGGGTTGGAGATTCCCCAACACTACCCTGATGGACATCTTGTCTCCACACTGTGCCATCAAGCTGCCTCATTTCCACCAGAAAAGCAATGGAGATGTCAATCCTCCCTTGCCTATCCAGTGTTCAATGCCATCCTGCAAAACCCTCGCATGACCCGAGGCATGTCAGACCTGCAGCTTCGTGGGAGGGCTGGGGGCGGGTGGAATGGGGCTAAGGTCCCTTCAAAAGCTGCAGGCACCCATCTGTGAAGAACTGCTTTTAATGTCTGATTAGGGACCCCAGAATCCCAGCCTTTAGAAGAGGGGAACAGAGTGGGGTGGGGAGAGGAAGCCAGGGAACAAGTGGAAAGCTGAAACCCAAGTTTGGTGACCTTGCCTTAGGTACTGGCTGTGAGAAGGGAGATGGCGGCAGGATATGTATTGTTGCCTGGAGTCTTCGAGAGGGCTTGGGGACGTGAGAACCTTGAGAAAAATAGAGTCAGGGCTGTGAGTGGAAAGCTGATGTCCTTGTGCCCCACCCTAACAGCAAGTGCTGCTTATCTGCCACCAGCAAACCATCCATTTACACTCAGGGACAAAGACTGGGAGATGCCAGCCCAAGACAGAGTCAGAATTCTGGGGGCCATGGCTCCACATCAGCCGTTCTTCCTGGGACCCAGGTGCCCTACCCCGGCTTCCACTCCGCAGCCACCATGCAACTCTGCGCAACCTTCCTGTACGCAGCCTCACAGGATGGCGCTGTTGCCCTAAACCTGAAGGCAGCTCCTGGGCGGCACTGACCGCATGATCCTCAGCTGACCTGAGATTACAATGTGCTTTTATCCATTCATCACTCTTGCCTGACTCCAGGTTAAAAGACCTAACACAAAACCAAGAGAAGGGGGCAGAGTAAGGCTGGGAGCACATAAGATACCAAATGATCACCTGGGTTTGACACATTTAAATGGCCTCCCCGCTCACCTTCCCTTTACCCACTCTGCCCTCACACCCCCTCCCGGCCCACGTTAGAAACATCACTGGGAAAATGTGAATAGCAGCAAAATTGGATTTTAATTCCCCTTTTGTGTTTTGTTCCTGCATCTGTGCAGCCTGACCTTGAAAAGTGACTTTTATTACCCCTTCAGAGTCTTCCTCCAAACTGCATAGGGCCTCCTTTCCAATCAGTGCAGATCCTGCCGTTCTCTTCCTAGTGAACCATCAATGGCTCCCATGTTCTCTAGGATATGTTTAAACTCCTCGGCCAGGCCTTCAAGTCCCTCCATGATTCCCCCTCCACTGCTTATCTTTCCAGGCTCATTTCCCATTACCTACCCTGGCTCTTCCTTTGCCACCCGCCTCAACCCATCTCTGTGTCTTTGCAAATGCTGGCCCCTCTGCCTGGGGGTGATCACTCTACTTTCTATGCTTTGCCCAAATCTTAGCTAGATTTGCCACCCATCAATGAGTGGAGCCTAAATCATCTCCAATTCTGAATACCCACTTCCGGGCCCTGACCTTTAGCAGGACCTCCATAACTGTCATTTTCTGTGGTCCACTATTGCACTTGGCCTGCCCTGCCATAGTTGACCAGGTATTTGTGTCTCTCACGGCTGGCTTGGAGTGCAGAAACCAGGTCTTATTACTTGTAGCCCTCACTGTCCAAATGCTTAACACATAGTAAGTGCCTCATAAATATTGTTTTGATACCTATTCTAAAGGGAAAAAAAAAGTCATTGTCTGTTGCCTTCTTAGGCATGTAAGACACAATACAGAAGTGGTTAAAACACAATACAGAAGTGGTCATCACAGGCAACAGACATCTGTTTTGAAGTCAAGGTACTCAATCAGTATTAAGCACAATCCATAAGGGTTAATGATCTGTCAACACTGGTCTATTAACACTGTTATCTTGCCCGTTGGTTCAAGGCTGCCTAGGGAAGCAGGAAGTGTAGTTCTAAGAAGTAATCACTGGATGCAGAAATGCCATGGATCCTATGGGGATTATTCGGCCTGCCAAAGGAACCCCCAAGAGGAAACAAGGAATGGTAATTCCAACTTTCCAGCAGGGGTGTGTCAGGGTTTCAGCAGACTGTCTCTCTCAGTTATTAGGCTTTCAAGGTGTGTGATACAGGCAGGATTACCTGCCTCAGAATCACCTGTGCTGCTGCCAGTTAAGAATGTCGACTCTTGGGCCTGGTCCCAGGCCCACCCACCTGTGGTTGGGGTGTAGGAATCTGTATTTTAAATAAACTCCCTAGGGGATCCTTATTTTCATTAAAGTTTGCAGACCTTTACCTGCCATTCTCAAAAGCATACAGTCAGTCTAGGGGAAGACAATCGTGTATGCAGCCAGCCAGCCAGCCAGCCAGCCAGCCAGCAGCAGCCCCATTTCTGAGAATGCCCACTTCTCCCAGATGTAGGTGCACGGGGATGAGGACCCAAAGAGTCTATTGACCCCAAGGAAGTTAACCCATGACTCAAGCTTGGTTCGTCAATCTATAAAGGAGAGGTGGGTGAGGCTGTCTCTGAAATGAGCACCCCTGGTTTTCCCAGACGACACTGGTGTGCAGGAAAACACACATACAGCAGCCAGACTGTCTGTCCGTCCTTTATAGGTGATGCAATCGCCTCTTGCAAAATGAAAAGGGATTTTTCTCCTTTTATGGGCTGAAGGCTCATCACCCCCGCTCCTGTCTTTCTTATTCTTCCCCTTCTTCTCTTAATTTCTCAGTTCCTTTGAGGGGAAGGAAAGCAACCAAGTAGTTCACAGAACCAAAACCAAATCAGTTTTCAGAGTGGATCCAGTATAAACACATCAAACACACGTTCACTGGGGAGGCACAGACCACCAGTAAAGCAGATGTGCATTTCTTACAGGCGAGTGACAGGATGTCACACCCAGGGCTGGTTCACCACGCCACGTGAAGGCGACACAAAGGTTATCTCAAGTACAGAATCAAGACCGAGGTGGGTAGAGATCAGGCCTGCACATAAGGTGAGGGAAGACTAGATTTGGAGGTTTCCAGCCTTTCAATGGATTTGGAAAGTAAGGGCAGAATCTCTGCCTTGCTTTAGCTCTAAAGAATGTGGCCACCTTTGGTCACTGACTGGGGAAACCCAGTTACCATCCTCAAGGATGACAACGGCTTTCCAAATCTCGGTGGGCTAAACCAGGCAGAGGCTGAACTCTTTACTGCCCACCTAGAATACTGCTCTCAGCCCCCCACCCCAGCCCCACCCTCATCATCTGAAACTTCCAGGACCAAGATAATCTAACCTTTGCCAGAGACAAAGGCTTTTCAAGATCCCCATCCACAGAGTTCTTGGATTAAAAAAAATAAGACTTGAAAGGCAAGTTTTAGAATTAAGGGTTGAACCGCTATCAGCATGGCTTGAGCAGCTGTAAATGGAGAGAGGGTGAGTCTCCTTCAAGGTGGGCTCACTCCTTCTTGGTGTGTTCCAGGACGCGATAGGGAACCCCAGAGGCGCTTCTAGAGCCATGTTCTTCCTGCATGATGGGTAGTGTGGCGGGAGCGTAGATCTCAGAAATGTTGTCATTGTTTTCCAAGGCCCCGTAGGAAAAAGAAGCTTTGAGGTCAGGCTGGACGGTCATCCCTTTGTCGTGCATGTTTTGCATACCTGAAATGAAATCCATTTCCCCCAAATCATTATGCAGTGGGGCCAAAGGAGGCTGCATCTCCTCCTCCTCTGTCCCACCACAGACTAATCACAGTGCTCAGGAGCTAAGCATGTGCACTGTCAACTTCCTGAATGGTTTGGATTGAACAAAAAAAGAGCACCCATAAATATACACTAGAAATATTATAGTTGCTAAGCAACAAAGGATGAATCTTCAGGAAATATGCACACAGACCAGCCACTGTCAAAAGAAACCATTGGCTTAGACTGAGGTGGGAATGTCCGGGCCACAGGGCAAGTGGAACCAGCACTGTGTTGTGAACTTGGTAGATGCCAACACTTTTCGCTGAATTAAATCAGGATCCAGAAAACTTCATTATACTGTTGAGAGAAGACGGTAACTTTTGTGTCATGGATACATGATGGTGACACATGTATTATGATGCTCAGAGGGAGAGTTTTGGCATTAACATCCCTGATCCACATATGGAGTAAGGTGCGATTTTGCTTATACCTCTGGGCACGTTGATGTCGGATTTCTACTTACATTTGAGGGCAAAGACCTCAGTCATTAATTCCTTTAAATGTATTCTACAATTCCCCTAGCTAAGTAGGACCTGGCCTCCTCTGAGGCCAGTTCTTTTCCTGGTAGGGAATTAAGACCCTTCGAATTCTCTTGCCCCCTGGTTGAGTAATAAAAAAAAACTGAAAGCAAATTATCTTCCATGAAACCATGATGATAATAACAGCTGACATCTGACTGCTTCCTATGCCTGACGCACTGGGCTAAGTGCTTTAAATAGTAATAGTAACAACAACAGCAATAATGATAAAGGCCGATGAGGACTGAGCATTTAGTTGGTGGCAGACACTGTTCTAAATAGTTACAGAGTTTTATCTCATTTGATTCGCACAACTATTGATTAGGAAAATGAGGCAGTTGAAAGTTAAGGAACTCGCCTGAGGTCGCCAAGCTAGCAAGTGGCAGCTCTAGGGTGCAGACTCAGGTGGTTTAAATTCTGAAGGCCACACTCTTAACCAGAATGCTGTGTGGGCTCCCTATAGACCTTAATCCCCCCCAAATCCTATGACAGAAATATGCTACTATCCTCCTTTTCCAGAGAAGAACACAGAGATTCAGAGAGGTAAAGTAACTTGCTCAAGGACACACAGCTAATGAGAGACAGAGCTGGGATTTGACACCAAAGCCCATGCTCTTATCTACTCTGCAGATGGCCTGGGAAGACCCAATCTGTGGAAGGGCCTTTGCTTCCACAATGCACAAGCCTTGGCTGATGGGAATTTGAAGGGTACAGTTGAAGAGACTGTGGTTTAGATTTTGGGGAGGGAATTGGGAGGAGATGAGAGGATGCCTATTCCTCAGGGAAGAGAGTTGGCTTACCAGGCATACTTTAGCTTTGTCAACGTTCCCCAGCCAAAACCCACCAGGAATACACCTATAGTCTAACAAATTTGGGTTTCTTGACTCATTTCAGTGAAGGAGATGTACATCGTGGGAAGCTGTTTCAGTAAGAGGGTATTAGAAGGACTTACGACAGAATTTGGCTTGTGTTAGGTGATTTCAGGAAGGTTTCAGGGCTTTGCTTTGGATTAGATGCTGTCAGGAAGTGGGGATAATTCTATAACTGGGGATCTTAATGACTGTTATCTAGAAGGAAAGAAGACTAGATGGAGACTGAAGCTGTGATTGGTAAAGAAGCAGCAGTCACTCATGTGAGGGGGATGGTTGGTCTTTTTATGGTTTGGACAATGTTCACGTCTGTCTGTGTTTGGACATGACAATGGCAGGGTCCTGTTTGTGTCTTGACCCGTCACAGTCCCAGAATGACCTTGTCTGATGTTGACGTTCCGTGAAATGGTCTATGTTCAGCCAGGAACACCAAGGCCCAGCTGTCAGGGACTGTTTTTGTCCTTCTCGTTTTCTAGAAGTCTTCCAGGTGCTAGAATTATTTCAAGCCTCTCCTAACTGTGACGCGTAGTTAATTTTCAGAACTTGAATGCCTCTTGAACTGTGGCTACTAGTCGGTTGTGAAGATTATCAGTCTGGTTAGACCCAAAGCCAGGAAGGTCCTGATGCTGACCAGGGAAACCAAGCAGCTGGAAAAGCATCTCTGCTTAAGAGTTTTCTTCTTCTTGTTTTACCTGGCATCAGGTCAAACAAGTGTTCGAAATTTTCACAGTCTTTTTTCAAGTAAAAACGAAGTGAGACCAAATTCAACCAGGCATCTACCAGGTCCCAGACTTTGTGCAAGGGGCCTTTAACATACTATCCCACTACCCCGGGAAAAGGAATCCCAATTTACAAGTGAGGGGCAGAGGCCTTGGGAGGTCCAGGCACACACCCAAGGTCACTCAGCAGGTAGGTGGTTGAGAGCTGGGGTTTGAATCCAGATCGTCTGAACTCCAAGCCCATGCTCAGCTTCAAAGTACAGAAGCCAGGCCTACTCAGAAGTCCTGACATGCCACGGTACGAGGGCAGGTCTTCTTTCTCCAACAGCCAACTTCCCACCGGTCACAAGGCACAAAGAGGAAGCGAGAGCCACGTGCACAAACAGATCACAGAACGCGGATACCTAAGATTACCTTAGGTTACCTTCTATCTTCTACCAGAAAACACATCTGTATATACGCAGATGCAAATGCTTACATAGATGTATACACATACACGGTTTATAAACACATAAACACACGTGTACATACACATACTTGCACACACAGAGTTGACACCTCACCTATCTGGAATTCAGCTATCCAGCGCCCTCATCTATCCGGAACACAGCCGAGAAACAAGGAAGTAAGCAAAAAAGGCATCTGAGCAGCCAGATTTGATGTTTCAAAAGTCCATGCACTAAAGCTCATGCACATAACTCGTAGGAGAAACCTTAAGGTCCCAACTCAGAGCTTATTTATTTTAATTTTATACATGATTCGAACAACTTGGGTCAAATGAGAAGATTGACACGGAGCTGGTATACACAGTAGGCTGGTAACAGCAAGAATGACAGACAACAGCTTAACAGCAAGAAGTGAGGAAATAATATAAAAAGTAGACACATAAACCCTGGGGCCATTTAAATCATGCGCACCTCGGTCAGCCCTGAGAACACGCCCGCCTCCCGAGTACTTTATTTATTTATTTATTTATTTATTTATTTTTGCGGCATGCGGGCCTCTCACTGTTGTGGCCTCTCCCGTTGCGGAGCACAGGCTCCGGACGCGCAGGCCTAGCGGCCATGGCTCACGGGCTCAGTCGCTCCGCGGCATGTGGGATCTTCCCGGACCGGGGCACGAACCCTTGTCTCCTGCATCGGCAGGCGGGCTCTCAACCACTGCGCCACCAGGGAAGCCCCCGAGTACTTTATTAAGTAGTACTCTACTCCATCACCGCGACTGTCTTTTGTTCACAAGACTGTCTTAATGCAGGGTGGGAGATTATGCTTTGGAGAGAGTTCCATCTTATATATCTAAAACAACAATTAAATTTGAGTTCAAGAGTGAAAGCTGGTGGCCGCTAGTATCCTATAGAATTTAGGTCAGCACATCTAGATGGCGCTGCCCAACATCTTAACTTTCTCATCTGAATCCCTTGAGGCTGGAAAGTGCTCTCCAGTTCTCTACAAGCCCCATCACTCCCTTTTGTGCAGTACTCAGCTGATTCACACATTTATGTTCCTGCCATTTGAACTTGTGCTTCTCAGTGTGAACCCTGAGCTCCCTGAGGAACTAAGCTCTCCAGAACAATCCACTCCCTTGTGGAATCTAAGGAGTGAGGTTATAATATTTGAATTTCATTCATCCTATTTTCCTTCCCCTCTCTGATCATTCCATTCCACTGAGATGAACTGGATTTTTCCTTTTGCAGGCATGAAGCCTGGTGCTGCAGATCATAATTATATCCAGTGTGAATCAGGGCTGTCTTTAAAAGATCCCCAAATTGACATCAGAACTGGCAAGATGTGCTCAAAACCAATCGAGGTGCCTCAGCCATTGCCTCCTCTTTTGCAAACTGAGATCAAACAAAAAACCAAAACAACCCACAAAAAACAGAAAGAAAAAAAAAAAAGAGAGACAGTCACATCATAATAGCACAGCACACCTTCCCTGCACCAAACCCAGAGGCTGGTTGTCTCTTTTGAAACAGGAAGTAGCAGTCATTCTATGTGGAGGGGCTGGCCAGCTGGATTTGCATGTTACCTGGCATGGTATCCATGGAAATGTAGGGCTCAAAGGGAATGGCCTTCTTCCTGTTACGTGTGATTAAGAAGACGCCCAAGAATGCGATGAGGCACCTGGTGAGCACAGATGAAGAAGAGAAACAAGGCCGGGGTGAGGTTGGGAGGGCTGCTTTCAAACGTGAGTAATGGGAAAAAGGGGAAAACAGGGTGGCAGGCTGCGGAGGTGGGCTCACTGCTGAGCGGCCCTGAGAGGCGGCCAGGCCTGGGGTCAGCAGGAAGCAGATGCGAGATGAATAATAACAGCCTGTGCAGCCCACACAAGCCTCAACCAGAACAAATCAGGCCATCCTTGGCCAAACCCTCACCTCCACTTACCCTGTATCTCAGAACCCTGCCTTTAAAGATTTTTTTTTTCTTTTTTCTTTTTTTTTGCGGTACGCGGGCCTCTCACTGCTGCAGCCTCTCCCCGTTGCGGAGCACAGGCTCCGGACGCGCAGGCTCAGCGGCCATGGCTCACGGGCCCAGCCGCTCCGCGGCATGTGGGATCTTCCCGGACCGGGGCACGAACCCGTGTCCCCTGCATCGGCAGGCGGACTCTCAACCACTGCGCCACCAGGGAAGCCTGATTTTTTTTTTTTTAATTAAAAAGTTCTTTATGGCCTAAATTCAATCAATACAGGAGCAGAGAAAGTAAAAATTAGAAAGTCCCTGTACTCGCCCCCACCATAGGTGTATATCCTTCCAGAGTCTTTTTTTGTTTTTTTCTTTTCTCCAGAGCTTAGATAAACAAGCACACTTTCTAAAAACTGAGGCATAATTTATAGGCAATAAAATGCACAATCCCTAAATGTGGAGCTCGATGAATCTTACCTGTGCACACACTCGCAGGATCACCACCCAGGTCAATAGAGAAGTCATTTCCATCCCTTACCCCCAGAAAGTTTCCTGTGCCCCTTCCCCATTCATGCAGACCCTTCGCCAGAGGAAACCACTGTTCGGACGTCCACAGAATTGATTGGCCTGTCCTTCAACTTCTTGTGAGTTAAACAATACAGCGTGTACTCTTCTGTGTCTGACTTCTTTCACCTGATAAATGTTTTTAAGATTCATCCACTTCATTGTGTGTATTAGTAGTTCATTATTTTTTTATTGTTGTGTTGAACGCATTATCTGACCCACTGTCTGAATACATTAGAACTTGTTTTCCGCTCTCCTGTTGTATCCAGTTTGGGCATATTATGAATAAAGCTACTATAAATATTCATGTACAAGTCATTTTGTCAATATATATAATTTCTTTTAGGTCTATATCTAGATGTGGAATTGCTGGCTCATAGGGTATACTATACATTTTTTAAAATGTAACTTTTTTCATTCAATGTATCCTAGACATGGTTCTACTTCAGTACCAATAGACTGACCTCAATTTTTCAAAATGGCAGTATGGTATTTAATTATATGAAGATAGTGTAATTTATTTAACCTGTATTTTACTGATGGGCATTTAGGTTGTTTCCAATTATTTGCTTAAACAATTAATTTTTAAAATAATAAACACCCTCATACATGTGTCGATACGTCCATCATTTACTTTTCTAAGATAAATGATTAGAAATGGAAAGCTGCATCAAGAAGCATGCTCATTAAAAAATTTCACTGCTGGGCTTCCCTGGTGGCGCAGTGGTTGGGAATCCGCCTGCCAGTGCAGGGGACTTGGGTTCGTGCCCCAGTCCGGGAAGATCCCACATGCCGCGGAGCGGCTGGGCCCGTGAGCCACAACTACTGAGCCTGCGCGTCTGGAGCCTGTGCTCCACAACAGGAGGGGCCGTGACAGTGAGAGGCCCGTGTACCGCGATGACGAGTGGCCCCCGCTCGCCGCAACTGGAGAGAGCCCTCGCACAGAAACGAAGACCAACACAGCCAAAAATAAAAAATATAAAATAAGAAGAATTTTTTAAAAGTTCATTTGCTTTGAAAAAAAAATTTTTTTACTGTTATACCAAATTGTCCTCCCACATTAAAGAACTTCTCACACTGTGGCAGACAGCTGGGCTCCTCATCCTTTTGCCAACATGGGCCATTACCCCTCCTGTTAGTTTTTGCAAAATGATGGCATCTTGTTTAGCTTCAGTATACGTTTATTTGATCTGAGGTGAAGTTGAGAGTCTTTCATGGGTCAAATTGTGATGTGTTTGAAATGACAAGGAGATTAAAGCCCAAAAGAGAAGAAAGGAAAAGTAAAGCCCTTTGGGGAATGAAACGCTCACCTCTGGGGACAAAGGTCCCACTGCCAGCTGCTCCTCTGGCTCTGAGGGACTGCCTGAGAGGCTGGAGCAGGGGTGGGGAGGGAGGGGCAGCCTGCCTGGAGTTCGGGGCCAGGGAGCAGGATGGGACTCACCCCAGTGCAAACATGCAGACGTGCAGCACGTCCTCCCCGAGGAAGTCCAGGTAGAAGACGGCGCCTGAGCAGCAAAGAATGGAAAATGCGGGTGAGCTGTTTTCAGATCACCTACCTGCCAGTCTGTTTAGGATCTGGCGAAGCTCCCTTCCCTACAGAATACCAAAGGGGTCCAAAATACTATGACTGCACCTAGTGAGAAATTAGCAGAATGGAACAAAAGCCATCTGGGGGGAAAAGACTGTCTTTTCTTTCTCCCCCACCTAGGCCTCTCTTACCTCCATCTTTTTTTTCTTAACTTTTTATTTTGACATAATATTAGATGCACAGAAATAGTATGGAATTCCCACGTACCCTTTGCCCAGCTTCCCCCAGTGAAACGACACTATGAGCTAAACTAGAGACTTATCCGTTTTTACACACTCCTCTCCCTCATCTTTCTTTCTTTTTCTTTTTTGTTAAGTTTTTATAGGAGTGTAGTTGATTTACAATGTTGTGTTAGTTTCAGGTGTACAGCAAAGTGAATCAGTTATACATATACATGCATCCACTATTTTTTAGATTCTTTTCTCATATAGGCCATTACAGAGTATTGAGTAGAGTTGCCTGTGCTATACAGTAGGTCCTTATTAGTTACCTATTTTATATATAGTAGTGTGTATATGCCAATCCCAATCTCCCAATTTATTCCTCCCCTCCCCTTTACCCCCTTGTAACCATAAGTTTGTTTTCTACATATGTAACTCTATTTCTATTTTGTAGATAAGTTCATTTGTACCTTTTATTTAGATTCCACATATAAGTGATATCATATGATATTTGTCTTTCACTGACTTAACTTCACTCAGTATGACAATCTCTAGGTCCATTCACGTTGCTGCAAATGGCATTATTTTGTTCTTTTTTATGGCTGAGTAATAGTCCACTGTATATATGTACCACATTTTCCCCCCATCTTTCTTAAGATGGAAAACCAAGGCTTCGTGGTTAAGCCGCCGGAGCTTTCTAACCTCATGAGATTGGCAGATGTCACACCCTGCAGTGTGGCAGTGCCACAGGCCGGCCGCCCTCACCCTGCAGCCAGCGTCTGTCTGGACCCACTTCACAGCCCACCATCCCGACCCTGCCCAGAGCTCCCGATTCCCTGCCTGACTGCGGACTCAACCACGGTGTTTCTATCCCTTTCAATCTTGCCTGGACCGAAGCTGTTGAACGTGACTTAAATCTCTGCATGAGGTTAGCTTTCTGGCTGCTCTGGGTCAAGCCCCACTCAATCCCTGGTCCCGCTCATGGCATAGGCCCTGGCAGGCTGTGTGCCCTCTTGTTCTAACATCTGTGAACACCAGTTTGGGCACCACTCGTCCAAAGTGCAGTGCGAAATATATGGCTTTCCGGCTGGGCCTTCCTCAAAGGGAGGCACACTGGTTCTTACTGGTCTTTTTACTCTGAAAATCTTAGTCACCATTGCCATTTAAAAACAAACAAACAAAAAAACTGACACACACACACACACACACACACACACACACACACACACGCACTTGCAGCCTCTGAAGCCACCTCAGAAAGAAAAAGAAAAAAAAATATAGGGATGGAGTAGAAGAAAAGGGGAATGTAATAATGATGAGGGTCCCTTACTGAGCACGTGTTATGTATATACTCATGATCTCTAAAAATTATACAGAAGAAATATGTGGTCACTTGGCCAGTGGAGGCTGTGGAGTTAGCAGATGATGGTAAAAACAGTTAAAGAAACCTAACACAAGCAGTACAAAGTAGGGGACATTCGGACTATACCTATTTCAATTCTAGGAGGAAAGTATTATTACTCCCATGTTATGAATGTGGACCTGAGGCTCAGAGAGGTGAAGTGATTTTCCCAGAGCTACACAGCTCCATGTCTGTGCTGGGGTGCAAACCTAGGCCCCTCTGGCTCTAAATCCTGCGCTTTCCCCACAAAACCATCGACAACTGTGACGGGCAGGACAAGTAAAGCAGAATTGGCCTTCTGACAGAGGCAGCGCCCCTTCCCTCCACACTGGGCTAATGTCCCTGCTGTCAAGGTAGAAGACAGAAATCTAGCGACCACACCCTTACCTGCTGTGATAGCCACGGTAGTGGATAGAATGTAGCCCACGCTGGCAATCAGAGAGGAGTCATACATCTGTGAGGCTTGACCTAAAAACCTTCAACACAAAAGCACTCTGGTCAGTGGGCTGTGGGGATGTCGAGAGGCCGAGGTGAAAGCCGATGACCGCAGGCTTGGTCTGAAAATACGAAGATGAGGCGTGAAGGAATATTCCTTGGGATTATAAAGATGCCAGCCTCGTGTGTCCCCTGGGCTGGGGTCCACGCTTTGCTCCTACCCTTCCTCTGGACACACAGCCTGAGGCCCATCCCTCTCCCCGTCCAACACCTCTGACCACATAGTTCTCATCGCCGCAATGCCCTTCTCCTCACCTCTGTGTCCCCTGCATCCCCTACCCACTAAAAAGCCATTCCTGGTCCCTTAACACTCCAAGAAACTCCTGTAGCGCTTATCACGTCCTGCCTCGTGTTGTAATTATTCTTTTAAACAAATTTTCTTCTTAATTCAACTCTCACTGCAACAAATATAGGAAAAAGAGAGAGTCAATTAGAGTCACTCCTAATCTCCCCACCTAGGATAAACACTCCATCATTTAGGAATATATTTCTCTGTCCATTCTCTGCATAGCATTTTGGTTATTGTCGCAAAGCTCCTTACACCATAACACACTTCCCACCCAACTGTAATCGTCTGTTTACCCGGCTGTCCTCGGACCAGGGCTCTGAGCTCCTTGAGTTCAGTGACTATCGCACGTGTCTCTGTGAGTGGAAGGCCCAGCACGGGCCCGGTACACAGCAGGCCTCGATGAATGTGTGATGTGTGAGTGAGAAGCTTCCTGAGGAGGGCGGGGCACCTGATCATCTTTCTAAGCCCTGGAGGGCACAGCACAGAGCCTTGCACTGGACAGGGGCTCAGGGGTGATGACCAGAATCATTGTAGGAGGACTAAGCCTAGTCATAATCAGCATAATAATAGTAACAAAAATCATAAAAGAAGCTAACTATTTACTGGACGCTACCCCGTATCCTACTAGAGCCTGCTGCGATTCTGTTAGGTAGGGGCTGCTGTTATGTCACTGCAGACGGGGAGTCTGTGTCTTAGAGAAGCTGAGGAGCAGGCCTAGAGCAGAGGGGTGTGGGGCGCAGGGTGGGGAGGGAGACAGACGCCGGGGTTCCAGTCTCAGCTCCGCCAGTTCCTGGCCTCTCACAACAGTTCCTTACGTGCAAAATGAGGATGATACCATTGTCGTGGGGACCAAATGAATTCAAGTTTCTGTGAAGGCAGCAAGGGCGCAGCTTACACCGGGCACCCGGGTGGCAGCGGTCACCGCTATGTTCCCCGGAGGCACCACTGGTGGATGGTGAGCCCCAGCGGCTGGAGTCCAGGGCCTGACCTGTCCGGGGTGAACCGGCCCCATGCACCACACTGAAACCTGCACTGTCCACCCTCCGTCCTCACGCAGGATTGTCACGTGCTCACCCAGGCCCCCTGCTGAGCACCGGATCTCTGTCGTGAGCAAGGGTCTACCCTCAGAACTGCTACTTCTGAGGCAGAAACCATCACCTTGCTCTTCTACTTGGAAAGATTTCTTGAGGACAAGAAAGTTGGAGACAACTTTCTGTCTTCCACCGGGCAGACACATAGGTGCCTCGCGGGGACCGCACAGCTTCTTCTGAGGCCCCGGAAGTGGGCACCTGCCTTGGTCCAGATGGGAATCGAGGCTGCCTCTGATTGCGTGGTTCTCACATTTTGAGGCAGAGGGAAAAATACATCCAACTCCAGGCTTTTCAAGCGGCACGGCACCCCTCCATGTGATAACTCAGCAAATTAGCGACCCCTCTCTCTCCACAGTGGATGCCAAACCCTGGCGACAGAACATTTGGATGTTCTACCTGCCCTACAGCTTCAAAAACAATTGTAATCAGGCCCAGAAGCTGGAAGACACCTCTGTGGGGAAGCCCAGCAGGAAAAGAATCTGCAACTCACGCGGCTTGATAGATAGCAGTTGCCACCATGCACACGAACATCACGTAGAAGACGGGGTAGTCGAGCTGCAGGTCCCCCTGTACGGACAAGACGAGCATGCCGGCCACAGCCTTTGCTGTCACCACGGTCATTGAGCCTGCAGAAGGTTAACAAGGATGTGTGGGAGCCTCAGAGACACGGTGGGGGGGGGGGGGACAGCTTGTAAACTCAAAGGACAAAGTGACCAAGATGCAGGGAACACGGGCAGAGCCCAGCCAGTGATTTACACAGTGAGATCCTATCGGCATTGGTTCTTTTATACCCTCCCGTGAAAGCAGAGAGGAAAGCAAAACCCCGAAGGGTATTTCCAAACGCCCTTCTAAACTCTACCAAGAAAGGGTAGTGGGTTCACTCTGAACTCCAGAGTGGCAGCACTGTGTCTGGAACACAATGCAAGGTCAAAACAATCGAATGTATAAATGAACTTCTTTTGAGTATCATTCTCACGGCAATCACAAGAAAAATGTGGTGTGTTCAGAGCTCAGGAGTTTTCTGTGTTGTTTTTTTGGTCTTTTAAAATGCTTACTTGGGCTTCCCTGGTGGCGCAGTGGTTGAGAGTCCGCCTGCCGATGCAGGGGACGCGGGTTCGTGCCCCGGTCCGGGAAGATCCCACATGCCGCGGAGCGGCTGGGCCTGTGAGCCAGAGCCTGCGCGTCCGGAGCCTGTGCTCCGCAACGGGAGAGGCCACCACAGTGAGAGGCCCGCGTACCGCAAAAAAAATATAAAAAATAAAAAATTTAAAAAATGCTTACTCACTGGTATTTTAAAAAACATTTCTTTAGACCAGAGGTCTCCACATGTTTTGGAATGCATACCCCTATGCATATGTATATACTTTTCAAATATATAAACATTTATTTATTTTTAAATTATAGTCATGTAACACTGTGCTTATATGGTCTGTACATCATAAAACACGTGTAGAAAATATACTTAAAAGGTGGAGATAAAAATAAACACCAGGGAGGGAGACGTAAGAGGGAAAAGATATGGGAACATACGTATAACTGATTCACTTTGTTGTAAAGCAGAAACTAACACACCATTGTAAAACAGTTATAGCCCAATAAAGATATTAAAAAATATATATATACTGAAAAAAATTAAATAAAAAAATAAATAAAAGTAGTTATGTGTAGGTAGTGAGGTTAAGGCCCATTTGATTGAAAATATTGCATATTCTTACATCAATTGTTATGATGAACAGATTCCTACGTAAATAAAACTATAAATAGCTATAAAAAAAATACCAGTTCTAATATTTTTTCTTCCCATACACCCACCCCACTATGGAGACCACTGCTTTACCCAGTGCTGCAGAAACGACTTCTAACTCTAAACTGTTGGATGTCCCTGCCAGAGCAGGAATGAAAAGGAACTCCCAAGTATGGTACAAATGAAGTTCCTTGTTCTGGCTGAAATGCTTTGCTTTCCTATTTTTCTCAGCGTCTGCTCATTTTGCCTTCTCCTGCCAACAGCCCAGCAGACACAGCGGCTTCTGGGCCCCTCAGCTACTTAGACTACAGTTTTCAAACATCAGCAGGCAGGTAGGACAAGCACTTTCTCCAGGCTGTCCTTGTTGGTAAGGAGGGGGCAGAAAGGAATTGGCCAACATGCCTCAGAACGTCCTGACCTTCCAACTCACCAGGAGAGAACGTTTTCGGACCGTGATCTTCCAATCCACTTTGCAAACAAAATCATCAAGGAACGGACCACTGAGTCATGCTGCAACAGGAATGAACCTCTACAACATGATGCTCAGTGGAAGAGGCCAGGGACAAACAGCCACATGGTGTACGATTCCGTTTATTTAATAACATCCAGAAAGGCAAATCCACAGAGACAGAAAGTAGATTAGTCATTGGCCAGAGCCTGGGAGGATGGAAAAATGGGGAGTGACTGCTAGTGGGCACAGGGCTTCTTTTTGGGGTGACAAGAATGTTCTGAAATCCGATTATGATGATGGTTGCATCCTCTATGAATATATTAAAAATCACTGAATTGTATACTTTTTTTTTTTTTGGTGGTACGTGGGCCTCTCACTGCTGTGGCCTCTCCCTTTGCGGAGCACAGGCTCCGGACGCGCAGGCTCAGCGGCCACGGCTCACGGGCTCAGCCGCTCCACGGCATGTGGGATCTTCCCAGACCGGGGCACGAACCCGCGTTCCCTGCATCGGCAGGCGGATTCTCAAGCACTGCGCCACCAGGGAAGCCCTGAATTGTATACTTTAAACAGGTGAGCTTTACAGTATGTAAACTATATCTCAGTAACGCCGTTAAAAAAAAATGGAACCCTGTCCTACAATGACATATCTGTGTGTTTTATGGCCTGTCGCTGGAATAGGGGCTTGCTGTCGGAAGGACAGGAGGAAACAACACACACTGGGGGCCGTTGCTTGTCTCATTTAATCGCCTCTCCCCCTGAGATCTGGGTGTTCTCTTCGGCCCATTTTTAGAGGACAGCGTGACTGACACAGGGACAGTCACTAGGAGGTAGCGGCAGGGCCACACCCACCTCTCCCTCTCCAGGAAGAAGGGGTGCTTCTCACAGCTCTACTTAGTAAATCTAACTCTGTGTGGGGTGAGAGCCTTGCCCCAATCTAATTTAGGAGCCATTTCCCCCATTGCACCCGTGCCTTCAAAAGGAAAAAAAAAAAGAGAGCAAAATCAAAATCAATTCTTGCCTTTGAATCCAGAATTAAGTCTTAACCTCTGATAGGTCTTACACGGACTCTTAGGGGCTCCCCTGTTGGAACCTGTTCCACCTCTGGCTTCTCTGAAATAACCTCTTAACCCCCCACCCCTCCCCTTACTCTACTTTCTTCTTCGTCATTGTAATTGTCACTGCCCAAACTTACACTATTCTATGAATTTGTCAACTCGTTTACTGTCGTTTCCTCCCTCTCGAAGGGGTGGCACCCTGAGGGGACGGGTGTCTGTCTGGCTCACTGCTCTAGCCAGTTTGCAGCACTGCTCCTGGCACTTGGGCAAGAACACCGAACGCTGTCAGCAGCACGATGGAACTGACAAGGCCTGCATCCAGTTAGCAGGGACCCAGCTCCTGCAGCCGCCGATGCAGAGGGACCAGCCTGAGCCGGCCTCCAGCAGCTCCTGGGTCCAGATGCCACAGCTCAGTAAACAAAACCCACATTTCCTTTCGGTGCTACTTAGTGGTGGCAAAACTCAATCCCCAGGGCCCTCACTTACCAAGTAACGCCACCAAGAGGAGAATCACAACAATGTTGTTGGCGTTCCTCTCCTTGTAGAAGTACAGCAGCAAGCAGAAGAGAATGATCTCCACGAGCTACAGAGAGCAGCAAGCGGGGGAGGTCAGTGGGGGCCATAGGCAAGACCAGGAGACCCCGGAGGGCTGGGCTGGAGTTTACGCTGCTGACTGCATCAGTCACAGGCCCTCAGAGTTGAAAGGGAATCGAAACATCCAGTATTTCCCAAACCGCTGATACATATCCTGCAGGAAAGCAGGGAATGCTGAATCTCTCTACTCCCAATACTGAAGAGCAGTTCACCTCGTGGTGAGGCTCTGAGGGTGCTGTGCTGGCCTCAGGTCCACCCTGTCTTGGATGGTCAAGATTCATCAGGCTGAGCTGGTGTCCCATTTCACTGCTGCATGGTAACCCCCACTAAAACTGGGAGTTGGTCAAAGAGGGAGCTGCTTGTTCGGTGAGGAGAAGAGCTCTTTGGTTAAGTATATAAGTATAGATACCACTTGCCTGCTAACCAAGCCTCCACTGCGTGCAGCTTGGTAGAGTTGAAACGAAGAGGACTTCTGGAGTCAGGGAGGCCCAGTTATGATCTTGGATCTCCTTCTAAACTAGTTATGTGACCTTAGCCAGGTCACTTAAGTTCTCTAAATCTCAGTTACCTCCTTTGTGAAACAGGGGTAAGAGTTCTTAACTTAGAGGGCCATAATCACAGTTTATACTTAATGAACTCATAAATCTGCCAGGCTCTATTCTAAGCATTTTATCTTCACTCAACTCACTAAGTCAGCATCATAATTCTATGAAGAATCTCAAGCTAGCAAACGGCAGAGCTGGGATTTGAACCCGGATAGTCTGGCTCCAGGGCCCATGCGCTTTCCCACTAGGCTACACTGCCTGCAGATGGGGGCCCAGTGCCTGGTGTTCAGAAGGTGCTCCATCAGTAGAATCTTACTAGACAACAGCAAGTTTGAAAACTCTGAAGTTTGAGAAGTTCCCCGCCTTTGCAGCAACAGCTTGTCCTTTCTATTCCTTAAAGGTCCAGACATTTGGCAATATTTTCCCAAGGAGTGAAGCCAGCCCCAGCCCCCAGCAAAACTAAAGCAATGGCTCAGCTCTGTTTGCCTATCCCAACGTCCTACCAAAGTTCATTTATCATAAAAACCAATGGAGAAACATTAATGAGCATTTTAAAAAGAAAAAACTTGTTAAACTCCTCAGAATTAGAGACCATAAAACACAGCTGCATTCACTTTCCTGTTTCTTCCTGTCGTTGTCACAGTGAATACATATTTTATCTACTTGTCATCACAGTCAAAGCACAGTTTTGTGCTGGGCTGTTGTTAGTTGCCGTAAACAATTTTCATGTTTTATGAAGTTGTCATCATTATCTTTAATTGTTGCAAAATAACGCCATCAAACAGATGTACAGTTACTCATCAACATTCCCAACTGCGTACATTTGGGCGGGGGGCAGGGGGGGAGTGGCCGATCTCCCCACCATTCTTCATGATGCTTAAACGCACACCGGGAGAGCACTTGGCGTTCTATCGTGAGATGGCTGTATATGTGTTGGTGCTTCCTGATGGACCATGAGTTCTGTCAGCCTGTCTCGTTTAGCTTTTATACCCACAGTGTCTGGCACATAGCAGACACTCAATAAATATTTATTGAATTTGATTTGGCCCAATCTTTCCAGCTGGCAGCACTGCCTCACAGTGACGACGGAGGAAGCCAAACTGAATTGGTCACTGAGCATCTGTCACGTGCTGGGTGGACCTGACAGCCACCCCGGGTCCAGTGACCCCGCCAGATAACGTACAGAGAGGGAGGCAGAGCATGTGGCTAAGTGCCTTGGTTACGGCTACATGGTATGTAATGGACTCGAGCCCAGGACTCTCTGAAAGAGAAGCCTGGAATCTATCATCTGCCTCACGGACAACCTGAGGAAAAAGGACTTTTGGAGCCTCTACGGCAGGCCCAGGCTTCTTGAGTCAAGGCAAAACAGTGAGCACCTTTGTTAGCAGGCTGTGGTGACACGTGAGGCCAGGCAGGCGGGCAGGCTTCAGGTCCAACTCGGCTCTCACGGGACTCTGACTGAGCAAGTTTGCTAACCCTGAGATCCACTTTCTCATCCATAAAATGGGGGAGAAAAACACCTATGTTACAGGACTATCGAGGGAGTCTGAGATGTGATGAAACAGAATTTCACACATTGAGGTCTAGGGAAGTCATTCTGGCTTATACATGATTTAACTCAGATTTTATGCTAACAGGGACTTCCCCAGTGGTGCAGTGGATGAGACTCCGAGCTCCCAATGCAGGGGACCTCGGTTCGACCCCTGGTCAGGGAACTAGATCCCACATGCATGCCTCAACTTAGAGTTTGCATGCCACAACTAATGCGCCTGCCTGTCGCAACTAAGACCTGGTGCGACCAAGTAAATAAATAAATATGAAAAAAAAAAGATTAAAATGGAGAAATTTTTTAAAAATTTATGCTAACTAAAATGGCCTATTTGTGGCCTTTCAAACATACATTGCACACCTGCTTTAATTATTAAAGAAAAGGGTACACTGACCAGAAGTAAAGAATGTTCACATTAAAAATAAATATTAAATGCCTCCCTTCACGGGATGCCAATGCTAGTACCCCTGCGAAAAGATTCCCTTCCCAGGTGCCAAGGACAACCCGACTTGCTGTGTACATGATGACCTGTTTTTTGTTGTTGTTTTATACCTTTAAGGAATGTATCCCTGACTTGTCTAATGTTCTTTGACCTGAGAAGATATAAAACTGTGCTGAAAACCCCACTTCTCCAGAGCAGTTCCTCGGAGTTATCTGAGAGGCTGTCTCCCAGGCTATAGTCTTCAGTTTGGCTCAAATAAAACTCCTCATTCACTGGTTATTTTTGTTGATAGATAATACATTAAAAAGTGTTTAACATGGTGCAGGGGGACCAGGAATACACCAGTAGCTTTATCAAATACCTTAGATGTTTTCCTTGATTAGTCCATTTGTAATCAGTTTAGATTACAATTAGTCAATTGTAATCTATTTGTAACCTTGATTAGTTCTGGTTGGGGGTTTAGGAGATAAAGTCTACAGTGTCTCCCATGTTTCTATCAGCTTCTATCAGCTGTGTGATAGAGGGCAAAAAAAAAAAAATAACATTCTTTAACTGTTGAAAATTTTAACTTTTTTTCTTACCATAACAGTTTTAAATGTTCACTGTAGAAATTTTGGATAATATGTGAAGACGAAGGTGAAATAAAAACACAATCATAATTCCATCTCCCAGAGACAACTACTGATGGAGTTTCTGTTTTTCTATCCAATCTTTTACAGGTAACGTACAGACCTACAAATACCTCTAAAAAAAATCAAGTTATCATACTATACATGCAGTTTTAGACATTACTCAGGACGCAAGTGAAAAACAGCACTTCCCCAGGAACTACATGCTCTCTGGGAGCGTGGTGTTCGGCGCTGTGAAATACATCATGATCCCCGTGAACCCCGTCTTGCTGGGAATTTGGGTTTCCGGTTTCTAGGACTCCATCCCCACCCCCACCATCTCAGGTGGAAGGACAGAGGCTTTTCTTACCATGTACAGGAGAAAAGGCCAGCTCACAAGATGTCTGATGATGTTCTCGCCTGTCATCTTCTCGTGACTGTTGGGTGCGAATGTCACCAGCAAGTAGGTGCCCACGATGGCCAGACCGCAGCCAACGAAGGATAAGATGTAGCGCCCTGCAGGGAGGGGGAGGCCATCACAGGGCTTACTGCAAGCGTACGCCCCAGGCCAGCATGTGTCTTTGGGGTAACATATGGGGACCTGCTACTGCTTGAATTTGGGGTTTTTCTTTACTTGAAAAATAAGAGAGTATCTTCATGAATGTCATTTTTTTTTTCTACTTTTTTGGCCGCACCTCAAGGCATGCAGGAACTTGGTTCTCCCACCAGAAATCGAACCCGTAGCCCCTGCAGAGGAAGTGTGGTGTCTTAACCACTGGGCCGCCAGGGAAGTCCCCTGAATGTCATTTTTTTAAGATACATTTAGTGTTAAAAAATTTTTTTAATAAGATAGCATGCATACAAAAAAGTGCTCGATGAATTCTTACAAAGTGAACTCACACATGTAACCAGCACCCAGGTCGAGAAAGGGAACATTCGTAGGACCCCCAAATCCCCACTTGTGTCCCCTTCCAATCACTAGCCCCCACCCCCAGGGCAACACTTTGACTCCTACCAGCACTGGCCATTTGCCTGGGTTTGTACGTTATATCAATGGATTCTTACAGTACGTTTTCTTGTGTCTGGGTTCATGCAAGACTATGTTTGTGAGATCCATCTGTATCCTGGCATGTGGTGGTAGTTCCTTCATTCTCACTGCTGTACAGTGGTCCATGTGTGAATAGGATACAATTTATCATTTCTACTGTTGATAGGCATCTAAGTAGTCTCCAGTCTTGGGTTATAACAAATCACGTTGCTACAAACATTCCTGTGCATGTCATTTGGAAAACATATGCATGTAGTTCTACTGGGTACAAAACTAGGAGTGGAATTCCTGGGTCACGGGAGATGTAGATGTCCAGTTTAGTAGGTACTTTCGAATGGTTTGCCAAAGCAGCTGTACCAATTTACACTCCCACCAGTAGCGTATGAGCAAAACTGCGTATTTTTCTTCATTTTAGCTGTTCTGGTATTGCACTCTGGTTTTAATATGCATTTTACAAGGAACATTCTAAAGCTAGATGGGCTAGATAAAAACAAAAACCAAAAAAGCCTCAAAAGCAAACCTTCAGAGCCTATGGTATGCCTTTGAAAAACTGTCTCAGCCTCTCCCAACTGGCTATTTAACCTACTCCCAAGGGAGCTATCTAAATACTATCAACGCTCTACTCCACAGATCTGTCAGAAATTGTTGGTGGCCCAGGAGGCATGCTCCTGGGTGAAGGACCAGAGTCTCCTGACTCTTCCCCAGGGTCCTGTCACACTCCAGTGGAACCCTGTGGGATTGGTGAAAAGCCTCTGGTTGAAGCTGAGTGAGCCCAGCCCCAGGCAAGCTGAAAAGGGCTGTGAGTTCTGAGCTGCACATATTGTGACCACAGGCTTCTGGATTTTTCTGTGATTGAATTAACTCTACCTGTTTCATTTCAGTATCTCGAGGAAATGTGATAACATATTAAATCCTTTATTTTCATTCTAGGCCTCAAAAGGTGTTCAAAAACCAGTTGTTCAATTGCTCAGTGAATGAATGAACCATGGTTAAACTCAACATGGTAAGTTCTGTGCAAGTCTATTGTCTTAAGTTCTCCGTAGGCAGGGACAGGTCTTACTCTATTATCAATATGCCTGCGTTGTCCAGCAAAGGTCTAGCACTGAGTGAATGTTTGCTGGACTTAATAGAACTCTAAGCAGGGCAGCCAGGTACAGTTGTGCAGGTTGCTCACTGCACAAGGGCAGTGAAGAAGGCTAAAATCTAGCCCATGCTCTGCTCACCAAGGCATTTGCCCACAGAACTATAGATGCCCAGAGGGGCATCTTTTTCTAATTCACATAGGGCATGGCTCTCATTCCAGGACCACCTAGCATGACCCTGAAAGGGACATAAACCTCTACACTGATCTCAGAACCAGCCCCGCCCTGCCCCTCCCCCAGCAGAATTACTACAAATCATTGAGTCTTTTGGTCTTTGCGCCGTCATTTGTTTGCTGAGCAGTAGTTCTGCTTTTTTCAGTGTAAGATTCTTTTCTTTTTCCACCTCCTGGCCCAATCTTGCTGTTATTCTACACCAATGATTCAGAACAGTGGTTCCCAAATGTGGCTGTATGTCTGCAGCATCTTGGGAGCTTCCTCTCCCTGACATTTTGTGTTTAAAAACTTTCAGACACAAGGACTTCCCTGGTGGTGCAGTGGTTAAGAATCTGCCTGCCAATGCAGGGCACACGGGTTTGAGTCCTGGTCCGGGAAGATCCCACACGCTGTGGAGCAACTAAGCCTGTGCACCACAACTACTAAGCCTGCACTCTAGAGCCTGCGAGCTACAATTACTGAGCCCGCGAGCCGCAATTACTGAAGCCTGCGTGCCTAGAGCCCGTGCTCCACAACAAGAGAGGCCACTGCAATAAGAAGCCCGCTCGCCGCAACTAGAGAAAGCCCATGCAGAGTAACGAAGACCCAACACGGCCAAAAATAATTAAATAAAAATAAATTTATATTTAAAAAAATCTTTAATAGTAAGCACCCATAGTCCCACCACCTAGATTCTAAATTAACATTTTATTATACTTGCTTTATCCCATATCGCGATACATTTTCTTCAACCCTCCACTCATTCATCAAGCCAGGTTATTTTTGGATACATTTCAAAGCAAGTCGCAGACTAATATACTTCACCCTGGGGAGCTTTATGAGAATGCAGATGCCCAGGCCCAAGCCCAGATTTAAAGTCTCTGGGGATAGAGCCTGGACCCACCATCACGTCACTCCTTAACTCCTTAGCGTGGCTTGTAAGCCCCTGCATCATCCAGTTCCTCCATGCCCCCTTGCTCTCATGTTCTGCTTCCTCCTTTACTCATCACCCTCCAGCAACACTGGCCTTACTGATACCCGACACACCAAGCTTATTCCTGCCTCAGGACCTCTGCACCTGCTGCTCCTTCTACATGGAACACTGCCCACAGATCTTGGCATTGGTAGTCTCCTTAGTATCAGTTAGGTCTGGGCCCCACCTCTTCAGACAGTCTAACCCTGACCAGTCTAGGAGAAGCATCCCCACATCCCCAGTGCCCCAACAAAAAGCATTCTATTTTCTCTGAAGCACTCGCTAAGATCTAGAATTATTGTATTTAGTTAGTTATATAGTTAACGTGTTTACTGTACGTTCTCCCCTCCAACACACATATACATTAGACGGTAACCTCCATGAGAGTAGGATCCTTATCTGTCCTACTGCTGTATCTCCAGCACCTACAACAGAGGGTGGCACTCAGTAGGTAACTTCTTCCCCACTCCCTGGGTTTCTATGTGGAGGAAGCTCCAATGGACCGACACTTCTGCCTCTTGCCCCATTGGTCTGCATTTCTCCGAAATGGAGTTAATCTATCGAAAGAATTTAAACACTAAGGCTTTGATCTTTTTTTCTCCCTTCTCTGCCCCAGGATATGTAAGGCAGTAATTCAGGATAAGTGTTCCATTCTGTGAACCCAAATATTTCCTTGGGAGACTGGCCCAAGGTCTAGCTGTGGGCTGGAGCGCATTGGGGGAGAGTATAAGCAAGTCTGTGTAGCTGCATGTTCTAATCTAGCTTTTATTAGTAATAAAGCATAACTTCTGATCTCCTGTGTTTGACGTCCATGTTTAGTTCTCACTGTTTTCAAACTCATTTAGGGAAGGAGGGTGCCTTTTACTGGGCCTCCTAAAATCCTAGTAATAGATGTTCAATAAATATTGATTGAATGGAATAAATGAAAGCCCATTTTAAAAAGTTGCACAGATGGTTCTGATGTGTAGCCAAGTTTGGGAACCACTGATGAAAAAACCCAGCTCTCAGGAGCCTGACGAGGGTGGGATACAGAACCACACTGGAGAGCAGGAGACAAATGATCTCGACATTGGGGTGAGCTGGTTTCATAATGAAAAAAAGCACAAGCATAAAATTAAGAACAGAGCCTCAAATCCACGAACTTACTCAGAAAGTCTTTAGGTTTCCATTTTTCTTTGATGAATATGATTCCTATGATGGCGCTGGCTATAAAAAAAAAAGAAAAAGCACAGGGAGAAGAGGATTGAGGCTGCCATCAGTCAAATGGAGTCCCTTCACCAGTGCCCTTTGGGTTGGCTCATTTGCACTGGAGCTTGCCTGAGCTCTCACTCGTGCCCCCAAGAGCTCAGTCTCTTGTTATTAGAAACAGAGGCTCCTCTCTGAGCCTCCCTGAGGATTCCCTACAAGGAACACCGGGGGCTGAACACTTGCTGTGTGACAGGCAACTTACACAAGTTATTTCTGGCGTGTTTGCTCTTTGAGGTGGGCACTGTTATGATTCCATGTGGAAAATGGGGACACTGAAGCTGAGAGAGGGAAAGGACCCACATGCATCTGGCAAGAAAAGGCTGGGCTCAAACCTAGGACTGTTGGAGGCCAGGGCTCTTACTCCTTCAGAAGGCAATGCCTACCTCTGACATTGCCCCCCTGGTTCTTTTCTTTTCACTCCCTGACTCTCCCACGTTTGCAGATGTACTCAAACTTTCTTGTGACTGTGCTAAAGGATGGGGCTGGCATTCACCATGAACAGACCTGGGTTACTATCTCAGGTCTGCCTCTCCTCTGGCTGGGTAACCTGGGTAGGTCACTTCACCTGAGTCAGTCTCCTAGTCTCTGAAATCGTGGGCTGGATCCAGCCTTCACCAGCTTGGTGAGGGTTAATAGTCGGGAAACCATTCGTAGCTTGGAATCAGCGACAGTGTGGGTATTTACACCCTTTACATTGGAAACGTTAAAAATCAGGTCTTCTTTTTCTTCCACTTTTCTGTCCCTTCCCTTCTTCCCTCCCTCCCTCCACCTCCTCTTTCTTTTCTTTTTCTTCTTCTCTCATTCTCTCGAGTTGGTTTATCAGCACATCACTGAAAATACCTACGTCTCGGAGTCATAGGGGTAATTAAATGAGATAATATATGCAAATCACTTAGTACATGCTCAATAACTGAGTTATTATTATTATTAAAGTACCTGGAACAGTGACTATTAAGTAATAGGTACCCAATAAATGGTGATTATTACTTTAATATTTATTTTTAATATTATTTTTCACTTGGTGACTTAAGAAAGTCTAAGAGCCCCTTAATTTCTAGGGGATGATATGTGAAGTCCCATCATTATAATTCAGCCCATTTTCAAGAATTTGGTTATTTGATCCTTATTAAAATTCAAAGACTAAGATTTAAAGCACTTAGTCGTTCAGTCACATATTCCTCATTGTCAATAAAGGTTCTGAGAGCCCTTTGGATAGATGAGCAATGGGCAGAGGAGAAACCTAAATACCTATTGGGGCTGGGCAACAACACAGATGTAGAAAGTAGGCCAGATGTAAGACAGCAGAGAGAAGCTGAGACTACGGCAGACAACTTGCCTCAGCTAAAGGCCCTCACATGATATTTTGAAACGATGCTGGGTGGGAAAGAACACAGCATGCCTGAGGACCTCAGTCATCTTGTAGGCCGCCTGTTTACCAACCCTGGTCAAGAAAAAGAGGGGCTTTCAATAAACAGGATCAGGGAAAGCAAATAGATTTCCGCTCCTCTGCCAACTCCTAGTAATTGGTAATGACTGCCTGAAGCTCTGAGAATTCTGAGGGCTCATCCAGGCTCACTATGATTGATTAGTGATAGCTGCCTTGGGTACTGCAGGGGCACATAAATGCCATGCATCTGCCATCCCTGGTATTGAAGAGGCCCTCTTAATTCCAGGAGGATTAAGACTCAGAATAGGATTTTCTCCTTTAAGAGCAGAGAAGAGCTTCTCGGCACTGTAATGCTTACCAGCAAGATGGAACGAAACATTTCAAAGCAATTTCACTGTCCCTGCTCCTATGTACAAAAAACTATTGTTCACTAATCTACTAACATCTTTTACTTAAGAAGAAAAGAATGTTTTTTTCTAATTCTATTTCATCTGTGACTTCATGGACATTAAAACTCCTTTGTCTTCCAGTTGGTTCAAACGTTCTGAAACACTGGTTCAGTGATTACAGAAATCATAGAAAAAGGGAAGATGAGACAGTTAGTGATGTTTTAAAAATGGTATCAGTTGATGTAAAAAGATCAGAGAGCTTAGTTTATCTTGACAGTGTTAGGATGAATGTGTCAAGGTTTATCTTCCTTCTGCAGTAGAAATAAAAAGCAATTCTGATAAACTTTCCGAATCTTAAACAGATTCTGAGGCAGACAGCCAGTTTGTATCCCAGCCCTGCTTCTTGCTAGCTGTGTGATTTGGGGAAAGTAACTTCACCACTCTGTGCCTCAGTTTCCTCATCTGTAAAATGGGGATAACAACAGTATCTCCCTCAAAAGGCTGCCAGGAGGATTAGAAGAATCACTGTCTGTAAAGTGCTTAGAGCAAGTCCTGCTGAGTAAGAAGCCCTTTGTAAGTGTTACGTATTACTAGCAAAGCAAAAACTGGTTTGGTGAGTCTCGTTGATCCTGGTGGTGACCTGCTCACAGAGGTGGGCAAGTCCCAAGGGAGGGGCGGGGTGGGAGCTGGGTCTTACCTATCACGGAGACGGCGCTGAGAGGCACAATCAGCGACAGCGGGGCAAAGGCATAGGAGGCAAACACGCCCAGCTCGCCCAGCAGCATCAGGAACAGGCCCAGCCACCATGTCTTGGTCTTGAAATAGGCCCGAGGGTCCTTGGAGCCCACGAGGCGAATGTGACAGTACTTCTAGAAATCCGAGAAAGAATGTGATTTGTCCAGATCTCCGGGGAAAAGATGCTAAGACGCACGAATCCTAAATCCACCCTCCACTTTTAAAAATAGTTCGGGGAGACCTGTCAAGTTTTTTTGGAGTTCTGACTCAGAGAAGAGTAAAGCAGTAGTGATCTAAATCTTAGGTTGCTATTCTGAGACAGTAGTTCTCAAATCGGCTGGGAAGCCTTAAATTCCCTGGGAAGCTTTGCAAAAATACATGTGCCTGGGCCTCACCCTCAGCGGGGAGATGTGGGTGAGGCCTGGAAATGTGCATTTCTGATGCACATCACAGGCCACGAGCATCTAAGGACCCCCACTTTAGCCTGGCCCTTGGGTTGACTTTTCCCTCTCATAGCAATGCCCAGGAGACCCCGTGTTCAGTGTGCCCACTTGGATACACTCCTTTCTGTAGAAATGCTGGCCGCTCTGTTGGGCAGCCCTGTGGGTGCTAGTGGACCCTGCCCTCCCCCGGGTGGATACTTGGCCCAAGCATGGACAATATTCCTGGTTCTGGACATGTGATCTGGGGATACAGACCCTGAGGCAGTGACTAAGGAAAGCCAGAAAGGCATGTTGACTTAGAGGGTCAAGGCTGCCATGTGGGGAGGATCTTGATGAGGGCTGCACAGAAGCAGATGCATAAGCAGAGGTGCTGGTCTGCAGAGAGAAGAGACGGAACCACAGAAGGAGCTAAGAGACCATGCAGCCTCGGGAACACACAGAAACACACACGTGTGTGTATGTGGAAGCAGAGTGTTCATGTGCCTGCTTGAGAGGGACAGAGCAGCTCGCCGAAGCTGGCAGGTGTGCAGCGCTGGGGGAAAGCGTTGGCCAGTGTGCTGTGGGATTTGTCCTGCTGGCAGGTGTCAAGTCTTGGACTGGGTTTCCCAGAAGCAGTCCCTGAAACAAGGGCTGGGGAGCAGGGAGTTGATTCGGGAGGTGATTCCAGGAAGCATAAGTCAGGGAGTGGGAAAGTGAGACAGGGAAGGGGGAGCAGGACCAGTGAAGGGTGCTTTCACGTGAGTTAGTGCTTTGGGCAACTGGGGCTCAGTCCCTCTGAGAAACCCTGTGAACTCCCCTCAGAACCATCCTACCCAAGGACGGGAGGCCTGACTCCCATGCCCCACTGGTTAAAGGCTGCTCCAGGACATTAACAACCGCTACCAGCACCCAACACACACAGCTGGCTTCCCAGCTGCACCTGCAGCCAGTGGGGCCAGTTCCCATGGTGTCGTCAACTGGCTCTAGACCACAGCTGCCTGTGAGCTCAACTAGGCCGAGGAGTTATGGGGCAGGGCATACACAGCAGCTGCTCCAAGGCACCCCCCAGAGACTTTTAAGTAACGGAGAGCACTGTCTTCATAGCTGAGGGGTGATGGGGGATGAAGGGGGGGCAAAGAATCAAGAGAGATTCTGGAACAACCTAAAAGGTAGTGTCCCAGCCCTGGGATGGAATAGGCAATGTCCCCCTGAGAGGAGGCAACCAGGGGCCTGCACCAGATACCCTGGCTATCGGCTGCATCTCTGCCCCAGGCAGTGCTGGTGACTGAAACGTACCTGCAGGTTAAGCGCAATGCTGACCACAAGGTGTCCGAAAATCGCCAAGAGGGCACCGATCAAGTTTTCCTGTAAGGAAAGTTCACAGGAGCAGACATGAGCTGGGCCTAAGCCAAAGGGCCCCAGGACACATTTGAATCCAAATGTTTGTTGTCCCAAAACAAAACCAACAACATCCATTACAAAGCCACGCCCCCCAGCCACTCTATTGGAATTTTTCTACCTGAGTTTACTCTGGCTGCCTTGCTGGTTTACAGAACACGGCCTGCAATGGGACACTACCAGAAAGCGCCATCCTTTGTCCTCCAGTCACAAGGACTTGATAAGGCCTGAATCTGCTCTTCCAGTCCCCTTAATGTATTGACTTGGTATGGTCTTGAGCAGAAAAACAATGTTCAGAAATCAGAATTTACAAGAAAAACACAGGCAGGGATACTATTTGCCATCTAATCAGTGGCGTCTTCCTATTCCCAGAGGGGTCTCAATGAGACTCTTTTAAGTGGCAAAGTTGCTTCGGGCACTTTTAATTATTTAATTTATAAAAATTTAATTTATGTCACCTTAAGAATGAGGTGCAGATTCCTTAGCACCGCATTTTTTTTAAAACTTTATACAATGATTACTAAACGTATATTCCCTGTAGAATAATTAGGAAATATAAGTGAAAAGAACAGTAACGCAAAAAAGAGAAAAAGCCACCTGTCACTCTAAAACCCCCAGAGATAGTTACTGCAAACATTTTGGTTTTTGTAAAAAATTTTTTCTGTCCATGAATTTTGATGTCAATGGCAATGTTAATTTATTTTTATAAAAATAATATTATAATTTGTTTTATAACCTGTTCCTTTACCTAAGATATTATAAATACATTCTCTTGATAGGCATATCTAATTCACCATTTTTTTTTTTTTTTTTTTTTTTTTTTTTTTTTTTTTTTTTTTTTTTTTGCGGTATGCGGGCCTCTCACTGTTGTGGCCTCTCCCGTTGCGGAGCACAGGCTCCGGACACGCAGGCCTAGCGGCCATGGCTCACGGGCTTAGTTGCTCCGCGGCATGTGGGATCTTCCCGGACCAGGGCACGAACCCGTGTCTCCTGCATCGGCAGGCGGATTCTCAACCACTGCGCCACCAGGGAAGCCCTCTAATTCACCATTTTTAATAAATGTCAAAATAACTCACCATTTGGATGTGCCATATTTTCTATCATTGTTTCTGTATTATTGGATACTTAGGCTATTTCCTTTTTTAAAAACAATGCTGTGAACGAACATCCTAGTTCATGCATTTTTGTGCATTTATGAGGATTATTCCCTTGGGATAAATTCTTAGAAGTGGGACTGCTGGGTCAAAGTGTACATGGCCCAGCATTTAAACCACACTATGTTATGTCCCCAACACACCCTCCAGCATTATCCCGCTAAACACCAAAGGAATGCATCATTCTAACCAAATAGGAATCCTCTCCTCCCAGCATGGGCTTTCCCAACTCCTCCTTTGCTCAAGAGTCTCCTCCCACTGGCGCCCTCCCTTGTGAAATCTGCATGTTCTTCAAGGCCTGGGCCAGGCCCAAGTGAACCAGCAGTGAACATCAAGACAAACTCAGTCCAGTAAAAATTAATTAAAAAAAAAAAAAAAAAAGACAAACTCAGTCCTTCAATCCCTCTGGAAGGACAGATAATCAGCAAGCAGTAAGGGGGATAAAGTCAATCCTCCATCCCGCCTCCTGCCCACCTCTTCCCTTCCCTCTCCCAGATTGCTGAGGGCCCATAGAGCTGAGGGGCCTTCCCAGAGAAGGGGCGGTCACTGTGGGATAGGGGAGGAGGAGGTCTGCTGATGGAAACCACCGTGGCTGTCCCCGACTTCTCCCCATCAAGGTGCAGTGCTGCAGCATAAAGGAAGGATGCTGAGCTGGGTGCCAGGAGACCTGGGCTCTGGTCCCAGCTCTACCACCACGTCGTTACATGGCCTCAGACAGGTCCCTTTCCCCTCACCAGGCTTGTGTGTCCTCTCTGGATGACATAAGTGCTGGCCCAGACGACTACTAAGGGCCCCTCCGGCCCTGACCCAAGCTTCTGGTCAGAGCCAGACTGCTCAGAGAAACGAAGTGATGATCACGCCAGACAAGAAACCAACCAATTCATTTCACATAAAATAGCTCATTAACTGGAGGTTATTGGGGGCATCTCCAGGGACCCAAAGGAGCTGGCTTCCACTGCTTCCCAATACAGCTCTCAGCCTGAGCTGCACTGGCTCGGTCCTTCTCCATCTCCACTGTTTCATGTTTTTTGGTTTCTTTTCAGTTAAACAGAAGCCATGTCCTTCCTGCAGGATCATAGAATCTCAGAGCTAAAAGGGTCACTGGAGGTCAATCAGGCCAGGGTTCCCAGATATGTCAATGGGGTTCCAAGGCAAAAGGCATCATGTGGTTAGATAAGTTTGGTAAACACTGTATCCTCCATCCAGTGCACTGGCCCAGGAGAGGCTCTCAGAGGCACTTTCTCCTTGTCTAGCTCAGGTTTCCCAAACCCGTTTGGCTCCAGAGCTCTTAGCTTAGAGTCCATCCACGGGCATCTGTAGTACATCTGCAATTCTCACCAGCCTGACATTTTAATCGCTTTCCTTTCCTTCTGGTAACAGCACCCCCATTGTGCTGTGGAGGACTCCCTCCCATCCCCCTGCCTCCTCATTGGATAGTCCCGTGGGGACTGTCATTCAAAGTGCTCCAGTCTCCTCTCCTAGACAAGGATGGGCCTGTGACCCACGCTTGATTCAAGCCAGGCAGGTCAGAAGCTCTCTGTCTAGGGTCCAAATCCTGGACTGAGAAACACAAAGGTGGAAAAAGGCTGGTTCACTCCTGCCCGAGGTGAGGTTTAGCCACGTCAGACCCGTGGAGCCTTCCTGGTTCCTGACCTTCTGAAGCTGGCTTCTCCAGCTCTTCCTTCTATTCCGGAAGCAGTCCCACAATCCTTTTTGCTTACGAGCTAGTTTCTGTTACTTGCAACCAAAGAGCCTAACAGAGTCAAGGCTTCACAGAACACAGTTTGGGACTATGTTTATTATTATTAGTCCAACTCCTAGTAAATATGTGTCCCTCACTTTTATAGACAAAAACGGGGTAGCTTTTATGGACAAAAAAGGTTACGTGCATTTACTTTGCTTTTTTTTAAAAAAATTATATATGTTATTAAAATAACAGATTCCCTGATCTGGTTTTTTGGAAACAAAACCTTAACAAGGAACTACGGTATTCTTATAAGTCTAACAAACTGCACTTACGAATATAAGGAAACTGAAATTCTCTTAAATACTTCAGCTCTTCACATACAATAAAATTCTCTGACAACTTTAATTTTAAAAGACTTCTGCTTCCAGTAAGACAGAGTAGACATTCTTTTCCCTATGCTTCCCGCTATGCACAACTAAAACCCCTGGACATTATATATAAAACAAACATAAGAAGACTGAAAGGTGGACAGAAGAAGGCGGACAGGCTAAGGACCTTGGGACCTGAGGAACCACATGGTAGGGAGTTCCTTGAGTTTTCTTTTGGCCTCATGTATCTCAGACTTGGAGCTGAAGAAACTGGCAACTTGGAAATAGGAACAGGTGTGACCCAAAAAAGCCCAAAGAAAAGGCTGCACTCTAGTCGGAGAACAAGGAAAGGAGCAGCCAAGCCAGGCAGAGAGCTTTTAGGCAATAACTGATGTACTCCAAACACTGCCGGAAAATAAAATATGGCTCCACCCTGCCCATGCCAGCATAAGCCCAGTAGGGAGCTTAGATTTCCACCCTTTGGAGGCTGTAACAAAGCAACCCAACTCCCCTGCTGGGACTATCAGACAAGGCCAAGTGGGGAGCTGAGGCCAGTGATGAGGCGGTACCCGCCTTCCCCCACTGTCAGTAGAGACCACAGGGAGACTAGACCTCTGCCCTACCTGGCAGTCACGAAGCACCCCTTCTCCTCCCCACTGTGGTGGTATCAGAGGTGGCCTGGTGGAGAGGCAAGATTCTTCCCACTAGACTTTCACAATTATATTGTCCTGAACTTGGGGTTATCATTTGTAGTAAACTGCAGTGACAGCTGCCAACAATTCCTCCCGTCCCTGGATGCATGTGCTATGACTCCCCTCAAGAGGTGGGGTCTTTTCCCCATCACTTGAACCTGGGTTGGCCTGTGACTTGCTTCGGCCAACAGAATGAGAGAGAAGTCAAGTTCTGGGATTTCCGAGCTCAGGCCTTACAGGTTCTGCTTTTGTTCGGAGGGGAACCCAGCCACGTGTAAAAAAGCCCAGCCTGCCCTCCAAAAGAGAGAGAGGTCATGTGGAGGGTCAAACAGATATACGAGTGGGCCCAGTCAACACCAAGAGAAGAGAGAGGCACAGCCACCTCAGCCCACTGCCAGCTGATTTAACCCATCCCAGCTGAGGTTCCAGACATGACTGAGGACCTCTTGGATTCTCCAGCTCCAGCCCCAGCCAAGCAAAGATGCAAAGGCAAGCCACCACTGCTGAGCTCTGCTCGAATTCTTTCTTTTTAAAAAAATTTTTACTGTGGCATAACACTTAACATAAGATATACCCTCTTAACAGATGTTTAGTGTGCAATACAGTATTTTTAACTACAGGGACAATGGCGTCCAGCAGATCTTAGAACTGATTCATCTGGCATAACTGTGACTTTACGCCCAGTGATTAGCAACTCCTTATTGTCACCCTCCCCGCCAGCCTCTGGCAACTGCCATTCTACTCTCTGATTCTATGAGTTTGACAATTTAAGATACCCCATATACGTGGAATCATGCAGTATCTGTCCTTCCGTGACTGGATTATTTTGCCTTAGTCAATTTGGGTTGCTATAACAAATATGATAGACTGGTGGCTCAACAGACATTTATTTCTCACAGTTCTGGAGGCTGAGAAGTCCAAGATTAAGGTGCTGGCTGATTCTTTTCCTGGTGCGAGCCTCTTCCTGGTCTGCAGATGGACACCTTCTTGCTGTGTCCTTACATGGTACAGAAAGAGAGCTCTGTCTTGTCTCTCTTATAATGGCACTAATCCCATTATGAGGTCCACCCTCACAACCTAATTACCTCTCAAAGTCCGCATCTCCAAATGCCATCCCATTGGGGATTATGACTTCAACACACGAATTTGGGGTGGGGGGAGGCGAGGCACGTTCAGTCTAGCACTTATTTCACTTCGCGTAATGTCCTCACGGTTCACCCGTGTGGTGGCGTGTTCCAGGATTTCCTTCTTTTTTAAGGCTGGGTAATACTCCACTGTAGTATATACCACATTTTCTTTCTTCATTGATCAATGGACATCTAGGTTGTTTCCACATCTTGACCATTGTCGATAGTGCTGCAATTAACAACAGAGTACCAATATCTCTTCGAGATCTTGATTTCAATTCTTTTAGATCCTGTCCAGACTCCTGACTCATAGAATTGTGAGCAGTAAAATGGTTGTTGTTTTTAGCTACTTAGGTTTTCAGGTGGCTTGTTACCCCGCAATAGCTAACTGATGTGCTCTCTCAGTGGACCAGCGTTGCTTAACGATCCAGCAATTTTTGGCTCTATTCCAGACATTTATTAGTGGGTGGCTTTGATTGTCCATCTGATTTCAGTATGGATCACTCTACTGCTTGGTCACCTCCCCGCTTTTTTGCTCAGTTAAGGTATTTTAATGTCTTCCCATCTTAATGCCTGGCTCTAAATGCTCTTTAAGGCCATTCTATGAACCCAGAATGTCTTTATTTAATGTGTCACTACCTTTTTCATTCAGACAAATTCAAAAATCATAAAAGTCAGCATTTTGACGTTTTAAAGTGTACCATTCAGTGGGTTTTTTTTTTTTTAGTATCTTCACAATGCTATAAGTGATGCCATTGAAAATGGTGGAATAGAGAACTCCAGGGGATCCATCCCTCCAGTAAAACAATGAATGAACTGGCAAACACTGTCTGAATCAACTTTTCCAGAACTCTGGAATCTAATTAAAAACTTCTAATAAGAAGGGGAAGGCTTGGTGAAGAAAGAAGCAGTTGCTTTATGGTCAGAGAGCAAAGTGGCATTTTCAATTGCCTGCCAACCATCACTTACACTCCAGACCTATGGCAGTCATGAGGACAGAGGCAGCAATAAGGACCTTATTGTTTTTAAATTGTGGTTGTGATTTAAAATAGATCACCAACAAGGACCTACTGTATAGCACAGGGAACTCTGCTCAATACTCTGTAATAACCTAAATGGGAAAAGAATTTGAAGAAGAATAGGTACCTGTATATGTATAACTGAATCACTTCGCTGTACACCTGAAACTAACAAAACATTGTTAATCAACTATACTCCAATATAAAATTAAAATTAAAAAAAAAAAAACTGAGGTTGTGGATTCCAACCTGTCTGGCAGCTCCCTGAAGGAACAGCACAAGGGCTTTTGCCTTTGTTTTGCCTGACTTGGAGCAGTACCAGGGCTGGGGCAGCAGCTTCCGGGATGCCTTTTGCTGAAAGAATTTAAAGTAACACGTATTGGCTGCAGCATCCTGAGGCAAGGGACAGCCCTGGGATGAACAATACACAGAAGGAAAAGCCTGAGCAGGAAGAGGTTGGGAAAGAAGATATGGGGGTGCGGAGTGGAGAGAGAGAGGGCTTTTAAAAGCTCCAGTGTATCCTGGGGAATCAAGACTATTCGTATACCCAGGGCTGGATGCATGCTCCAAGAACACTTGAGAAGATGCTAAGCCTTCACCTCAGGTGGCCTTCAGGCTGGGCAGAGCAGCAAGTAAAAGTTAATGCAGAGCTGTAAACAGACTGGTCAACGATGGAGTACTGCCTCAGCACAGAGCCAGTCTGCAAAGACTGGGAGAGGTTTTTTTTTTTTCTTTTTTCCTTGTTTTGGCTCTAGGCGTTTAACGAAACTATCAAAACACAAACTGACCACCAAGCTAACAGACACAGACTTGGATAGGCCACACACAACAGAAAACACAGACTTTACAAAAAAAGTTGAGAAAAATCACTAAACAAGCAAACAGTAAGAAACCACAAGCAGCAACAACAAACAGGAGGCCGGGTGTGTATCTGATTTCCGGAGTTGCCACATAATCTTTTTTATTTTCTTTCTTTTTTTTTTGCCTGCACAAGTCCTAACCACCGAACAGCCAGAGTTGCCACATAATCTTGAAAACATCCAGATTTCATCAAGTTGTGCCATACCGATATCTAAATCCAGAACATGTCTGTCATTCCTCAAAGAAACCCCAAACCCACTAGCATTCATTCCCTGTTTCCCCTCCCCTCATTTCCTGGCAACTACTAGTCTACTCACTGTCTCTATGGATTTGCCTATTCTGGACATTTCATATAAATGGAACTCTACAATCTATGGTCTTTTGTGACTGGCTTCTTTCACTTAGCATAATGTTCTTAAGGTTCATTCTTTATTATGGCCAAATAATATTCCATTATATGGATATACCATATTTTGTTTATCTGTTCATCAGTTACATGTAAATTATTTCCACTTTTTGTCTATCATGAATGTTGCTATGAACATTTGTGTACACCTTTTTGTATGAACATATGTTTTCCATTCTCTTGGGTATATTCCACTAGGAATGGAATTGCTCAGTCATATAGTAACTCTATGTTTAACTTTTTGAGGAACTGCCGAACTGTTTTCTATAGTGGCTACACCAAATTACATTCCCATCAATCAAGTGTTCTCATTTCTCCACATCATTGCCAACACTTGTTATTTTCCTTAAAAAAAAAAAAATACTATAGCCATTCTAAAGAGTGTGACGTGGTATCTAATTGTGGTTTTCATTTGCATTTCCCTAATGACTAATGATGTTGAGTGTCTTTTTAGGTATATATTGGCCATTTGTTTATCTTCTTTGGAGAACTGTTTATTCAAATCCTTGGCCTATTTTTTAAAATTCACATATAATAAAGTTGACTATTAATCATCTTAAAGTATACAATTCAGTGGCATTTAGTACATTTTCAATGTTGTGCAATGCTTTGCCTATTTTTAAATTGAGCTGTCTTTTTATTATTGAGTTGTAAGATTTCTTTATATGTCTGAATACTAAACCCTTGTCAGATATACGATTTGCAAATATTTTCTCCTATTTTGAGGGTTATAGTTTACTTTCTTGACAGTGTGCTTTGATGAACAAAAGTTTTTAATTTTGATTAAGTTTAATTTATCTATTTTTTCTTTTGTTTCTTGTATGGTTTTTCGTGTCATCATTTTAAGAAATTGTCTAATCCAAGGTCACAAAAATTTGTACCTATGTTTCTTTCCAAGAGTTTTATAGTTTTAGCTCTTAGATTTAGGTCTTTGAATTAATTTTTTAATTTTGAATTAATTTTTTTTACATGGTATGAGGAAGGAGTCCAACTTCATCCTTTTACATGTAGATATCCAGTTGTCCCAGCATCATCTGTTGAAAAGACTTTATATTCTTTCCCTATGAAGTAGTCTTAGCACCCTTGTCAACAATCAATTCACCATAGATGTATGGGTTTATTTCTGGTCTCTGTATTGTAGTCCACTGATTTGTACATCTGTCCTTATGCCAGTACCACATTGTTTTGGTTACTGTAGTTTTGTAATAATTTTTGAAATCAAGAAGCATGAGTCCTCCATCTTTGTTCTTCTTTTCCCAAGATTGTTTTGGCTAGTTGGAGTCCCTGGCATTTCCACAGAATTTTAGGATCAGTTTGTCTCTAATTTCCCTTGTGATTTCTTCACTGACCATGGGTTAATCTTCACATATTTGTAAATTTTCCTCTTTGCTGCGTGAATTTCCTTCTGTTATTGATTTCTCATTTCATCACACCGTGATCAGAGGACATGCTTATATGATTATTTGACATTTGTTTTGTAGCCTAACACATACCCTATCCCAGAGACTGCTCCATGTGCATTTGAGAAGAATGTGTATTTTACTACTATTCGGTGGAGTGTTCTATAGATGTCTGTTAGGTCTAACTGGTTTATGGTGTTGTTCAAGTCTTCTATTTCCTTGATCTGCTGTCTACTTGTTCTATCCATTATTGAAAATGTGGTATTAAAGTGTCCAACTATTACTGATGAACTATTTCTTCCTTCAATTCTGTCAAATTTTGTTTCATGTATTTTGGGGCTCTGTTAGGTGCATATATTTTACAACTGCTATATCTTTTTGATGGATTGACCCTTTTATCATTATATAATGTCCTTCTTAGTCTCTCATAACAATTTTTGTCTTAAAGTCTATTTTGTCCAATGTTAGCATAGCCACTCAAGCTGTCTTTTGGAATATTCCACTGTGAATGGAATATCTTTTCCCATCTTTTTACCATCAACCTATTTGTGTCTTTAAATCTAAACTGCGTCTCTTGTGGACAGGATATACTTGGGTCATGTTTTTAAAAAATCATTTCTACCCATCTCTACCTTTTAATTGGAGAGAGTTTAATCCATATACATTTAATATAATTACTGATAAGGAAGGACTTCTGCCATTTTGCTATTTTTTTCCCCTGTATGTCCTATGTCTCTTTTTATTCCTCAATTCCTCCATTACTGCCTTCTTTTGTGTTAAATAGATATGTTTTCTAGAGTACCATTTTAATTCCCTTGTTATTTCTTTTATTATATATTTTTGACTTATTTTCTTAGTGGTTATACTGGGGATTATAATTACCATCTTAATTTCAGTAGTATACAAAACTTTGCTCCTGAGACTTTACTGGTGGCACGGTGGTTAAGAACCTGCCTGCAGGATTCTTATGCAGGGGACACAGGTTTCCTGCATAAGACACGGGTTCGATCCCTGGTCTGGGAAGATCCCACATGCCACGGAGCAACCAAGCCCATGCACCACAACTACTGAGGCCAAGCGCCACAACTACTGAAGCCCATGCACTCTAGGGCCCATGTGCTGCAACTACTGAGCTTGTGTGCTGCAACTACTGAAGCCCATGTGCCTACAGCCCATGCTCCACAACAAGAGAAGCCACAAGAGAAGCTGGGGCTACTCTTCATTGTGGTGCATGGGGTTCTCATTGCAGTGGTTTCTCTTGTTGCGGAGCATGGGCTCTAGGCATGCAGGCTTCAGAAGTTGCAGCACGCGGGTTCAGTAGTTGCGGCACATGGGTACTAGAGGGCGTGTGCTTCAGTAGTGGCAGCACATGGACTCAGTAGTTGAGGTGCGTGGGCTCAGTAGTTGTGGCTCGCGGGCTCCAGAGCACAGGCTCAATAGTTGTGGTGCATGGGCTTAGCTGCTCTGCTGCATGTGGGATCTTCCTGAACCAGGGGTCAAACCCGTGTCCCCTGCATTGGTAGGTGGATTCTTAACCACTGCGGCACCAGCGAAGTCCCAGCCTGAGTTCTTTTTACATGGCTGGCCAGCTCTTCTACTAGAGAGAGCTCAGCCTTTGGAAACTGACAGACTGGGTTTGTTGTAAATATTAGAAATAATCATGACAGCAATAATGACAAACAACAGTATTTATTGAGCACTTACGACATGCCAAGTACTATTCAGTACTTCACATATATTAACTCATTTAATCATAACATAACAACATAACTCATAACAACCCTATAAGGTAGGTAGTATTATTATCTAATTTTACAGTGAGGAAACTGAGGCACAGAGGGTATGAGGTAGCTGGTAAGTGGATGAAGCAGGACTGGAACCCAGGTAGTCTGACATTAGAGCCCATGCTCTTAACTATTATGTCAAGCTATGGAATATTTAAAGCTCTAGAACAATGCCTGACACAGGATAGGTATTCAGTAATTAGTAGCTATTATCAAGGGCTGGGGAATTGGTTCTTGACTCAAAGGTTCCTAGGCTAGTGCAGAATACAGACACTTTACAGAGGAGGGAAGAATAGCATTCCTGACACTTATTCACTTATTCAGTGCCTAGTGTGTGCCATGCACTGACTGCCAACGTGCCACGTGCTGTCCCAGTCCTCATGCAGTATATATTAAACACCAGATTTTTTTTTTTTTTTTTTTTTTTTTTTTTTTTTTTTGCGGTATGCGGGCCTCTCACTGCCGTGGCCTCTCCCGTTGCGGGGCACAGGCTCCGGACGCACAGGCCCAGCGGCCATGGCTCACGGGCCTAGTCGCTCCGCGGCATGTGGGATCCTCCCGGACCAGAGCACGAACCCGTGTCCCCTGCATCGGCAGGCGGACTCTCAACCACTGTGCCACCAGGGAAGCCCGACCTGATTATTTTTAAGCACACTTCAGTTAGAGCTACCTAGGAGAAGCACAGAGGCCTGATCTAGTGTGTGAGAGACCCAGGATTAAGGGAAGTCAGGGAAGCATCTCTGAAGAATGGTTTCAGAGAGAGATCTGAAGACGTAGAGTGATGGAGGTGGGGTGGGAAGCCCCCATGGTGGGAATGAGCATGGTGCCTTTGCGGAATGGAAAGAAGGTGATGTGGAGGGATAAGACCCAGGGGGAAGTGGGCTCAAAGGCCCTGAGAGGTAAAAGGGGATGTGTGTGTGAGAGCTTGAGCACCAATGAGGGCTTCTATATAGCTGGGAGAGGGTCCAGAGAAGATAGAAGAAACCTGAGTGTAGAGGGATAAGGCTTAGGGGTGGGCTGGTCAGATTGGGAGGGGGCTTCTCTACTTCAAAGGGTTTGGATTTGGGCTTGGAGATGATAGGGAGGCTCTGAGTGATGTCATTAGGACTGTTTCTAAAAGAGAAATCAGGGTAGCAAGATCTAGAAGGCCATATCCTTCAGACTGGGGGGCCCAGAGACTCTCTTCTACAAAGGTTTTGCTGACACTGACAGTTTTAAGGGATTCAATCACCATATCCTCATTTCCATCTGTGCCCTTTGCTAGCTTCCTATTGTTCCCCTTTCTTACTTTTCTCTGTAGCTTCCTCCCACTTTATCAAAGAAAGGCTTGTCCTTCACTCATGAGGAATCTTACTCTGGTACATTGCCCCAAGTTGTAAAACCACTAAGAAACCCAGGGGAATTTTGAAATTTTGTTTCCTGGGAGATTTCTTTAGTGATAAATGCCCATTCTAGGAATTGTTTTCTCTCCCTCTCTCATACGTATTCCTGTAAGCCATGACAGATATCAGAATGGGATAACTTGGTCCTTGTTAAGATATTCTGAAACCAGAAAGTCTGATTTAACTGATGTTTGTACAATAAAGACTAGCTTTGTTAATTAGGTTACACCTACAGTTCTAAGTTTTGACAAAAATATATTCAAGCAAGGGATAAATACAGGTACAAATATTTATAGTAAATATTTGCATTATATTCTAGAGTTAAAATATATGTACACATATATGTATTACAATACAGTAAGGGCAAAGGTGTCGTAAAATTAATAATATTTCAATTTCCCCAATCCTTTCTGGATATATGAGATTAACCCAATGTGCCTCTAAGTGAAAAAAGTGACCGGCATAATTGATCATGCTTTTTTGGTAAACTTCACGGAAACTGTAAAAGCAAAACCAAATCCTGTTCTAAATTAAGTGTGTCTAGTACGTTGCTTTGAACAAAAATGAATGAGGTCCTAATCATATTGTTAGCTAACAGGTCAATAAAACTAGTTTATCACTACGTGATTTTTAGCACATAACTTGGAAGGAGTTGAAAGAATTCAGTGATACTGCTGTAACAATACTTCTTCCATTCGGGGTACATGAAGAGGCTCAGCACTTCTAGCCATAAAAACCAAAGCTGGCAACAGGACTGATGCTAAACTCTATCTCATTCTACCAATTAATAATATTTACCTTGAATATTGAAAATCAAGTCCAAATCTTTTCAGATACATTTTTCTAATACAAAGTTATTTTTGTTCAATAATGATGATAAGAATTTATACTGCATTAATCAATTGCTTTTATTCAGTTGTATAAAAAATTCTGTATTGAATCAATACCTATGAACCTTGTATCAAAGGAAATTTTTAAAAAGAAATTTGGTTACATACTCTACATTCCTTCTTGTAGAGAAGTACGATAGGTGTCCGTAAAAATTTTAAGTGTTGAAAGACAGACACATATAAACAAAGAACAAGAGTGTTTTTGCTCACCACCCAATTCTGCAAGGATTAAGCTGTAATTTGTTGCAGTCGATGATGATAGTACACTCTGAACGGAAATTAAGACAATGACAGGATGCTCTGCGCTTGGACAAGCAGTCCCCTTAGATAATTAGATGCACATCTCAGGAAGAATTTTAATGAACCCAGATTCCTGCATCTTCCCACACATAAAAAAAAGCACTAAATCATTAACTTGAGGTATCTGTTCTCTGTGGCCAGCAGTAATCCTTTACCAAGATGTATACTTTACCGCATGTATTTCCTAGCCAAAAATCACATACGTATAAACTGGTTTCCCCCTCAACCTCTTCAGAAAGCTTCCTCAGAGCTACTGAGCGTCTGTCTCCCAGGCTATAGTCCTCAGTAAGGTCTCTGAAAAAAACTTAAGTCACAACTCTTAGGCTGTATGTTCTTCTTTAAGCTGACACAATTTGGGGATAAAATTCTGTGGGGAAATGGAAGGGAAATAGAAATTCAAGAAGGAAAAGGAATGATGTAAACTTTCCAACTGTTAAAGAAGAGTCTTTTCAGAAGTCTGATGGTAGGGATCAAGTGGTCTTTATATTCTGGGGGCTTTAGTTAAGTATATGTAAGAGTTAAAAAAAAAGAATTTAAATGCATCAGGAATTACATACTTTGTGAATATTTAAACTTGTAATCAAAAGTTTTAAGTTTTAGATGTCAATGAAAAGAAAGTGTGAGGAAATACACAGTGTTTCCTTAGAGGGGCAAGTTTGAGGACCTCAAGGAAGCCCTTCACTACATGTGGCTCCTAAGGATTGAAAGCAAGGACCTCAACCTCATGGGAGGCAAAGAACTTGGGGCCAGGCAGGCACTCTGCCTAATAACTCAGTTTACCTACGCTAATGAGGAAATTGTTACAAAGCATTAAGTGGCAATGATTTTGCAGGAACTGCCTTCAGCAGGTAGGAGACAAAAAGACTCTGGTTGCTGCTCCAAAAACACTTCAAAGCTCAAAACAGGCCCCAGGAACTATGCAGAAATGGAGACCTGAGCGGGGGCTGTTCAGAGGACAGTTGCAGGTTCAGGGTAGGCAGGCTGCTGAGATCTGCTTCACTAAGCCTTGGTTCCACCCTCTTCTGCTAGTTGGGATGACAGTGTCCCTCTGTCAGAGCTGGTGCATGAACTTCTTGAGATCATTTGGAAGAAACACTTAACTCAGTAACTAAGAATTAGGGTGAACCATAGAAATTGCCAATATCCAACCAGTTTTGACCTACAAAAGTGGTAGTTTCTTATGGTTCGACCTATAACTGATAGTCACTACATTATTATTACCCAGAGATACCAAGCTGTCCTCTGATGAGACTGAATCCACAAGGCTGCTGGAGAATGTGCTGTGAAATGTGACATAAAATGGAGTCATTTAAGTCAGGATTTAAAAACGGGGCTGGGAGGCTTCCCTGGTGGCGCAGTGGTTAAGAATCCACCTGACATGCAGGGGACACTGGTTCGAGCCCTGGTCCAGTAAGATTCCACATGCCACAGAGCAACTAAGCCCAAGCGCCACAACTACTGAGCCTGCACTCTAGAGCCCGCGAGTGAGCCACAACTACGAAAGCCCGCGTGCCACAGCTACTGAGCCTGCATGCCACAACTACTGAAGCCCGCGCGCCTAGAGTCCGCGCTCCGCAACAAGAGAAGCCACCGCAGTGAGAAGCCCGCGCAGTGCCACAAAGAGTAGCCCCTGCTCACCGCAACTAGAGAAAGCCCATGTGCAGCAATGAAGACCCAATGCAGCCAAAGATAAATAAATAAATAAATAAATTTTTTTTAAAAAAATGAAATGGGGCTGGGAGGCCCTTAAGGAGGTGGACCTTGTATATGTCCTCACCGGCTGGAGCCATGAACTTCTGAACCAGGCCAAACCATGAATACTCTAAGGACTCTGCAAGAACGCTTGCAGCTTGTCACAGTACCAAACTGACACCCCCACACACCCCAGTGATGGCCTGAGCACTCAGTCACGCTTAGCCAAGACTAGCTTCTCCCTCCAACTCCAATGAAAATCGCTTGTGATGAAAACTTCCCTTCTTCACCTGTAAAAGCCCTCGACTTGACACCTGAATCTGTGTGCCCCGAACTGTAATTCTTGGATCCCAAATGAACTCTTTTTGCTTTATTACTGCCTCCTAGGTCTATTTAGGTCGACAGCATTGCTAACAGCTCTCCACGGGGAAGTAAAGAGATGAAGATGGGAAACAAGCAGCTGTGGCCACACAGACAAGTCAATGCTGTTTCAGGGAGGAGGCTGTGGAGGGGTGAAACCAGCAAATGAAATTGTGACGCTCACAGGGATAAACCAGTCTAAGCATCAAAAACAAGGTTAAAAGGTTACCATAATAATATTTATGGAGCATTTATATATCACATGTATTATATATATGTCAGGCATGGCACTAAGCCCTTTCTATGATCACCTTTGAGCCACAAATAACCCTATGAAGTGGGTACTACTATGAGTCCTATTTTTAGCACATAAATTGGAAGGAGTTTAGAGATGAAAGAAGGAAGACTCAGAGTAGTTAAATAACCTGTCCAAGGTGAGGATGGGAGAACTTAAAGCTAGAGGTCTGACTTCCAGTTTCCTGATGAGAATCTGTCTCCCACTGTATTCTCTGGGGTGTCCTTCAAAGGTGGCAAAATAAAGAAAAAAAGATCCCCACCTTGTAAGGGCTACATTCCCACTAATGACACAGGAAGCTGAGGTTTCTTTTAAAAGCCATTACCTCAAGCATATTAATCTCCACTCATAATGACTGGCTACAGACACAGTTAGTTAACAGCGCAATACAACTTCACCCCTTTCATCCAAGGGTTTCAAAGGGCTTCATCAATGCTAATTATGCCCCAAACCCTTGTGAAGTGGTGACTGGTTCAATTTTATGAGCATTTAAAGTCAAGCAAGGAAGCTGCCAGCAGCCCAGGGGTTACACGATTTGAACACACACCTACCAGCCGCCCTCAAGTGCCTGGTGGAGGGCAATTCAGAGTTGAGGCGACAACCAGCAGGGTTCTTGACATTAAGCTCCTCCTCCAAACCTCAGCACTGGAAACTGAAATGGGGGTGTCCAGGTCTACTGGCAGGGAGGGAGGAGGACAGCAACTGGAGCCTCCAGCTCTGGACACTGCTGGGAGACTTCTCGACCCAGCATGCTCTGCTTTTGGCTGAGGAACCACCCGGGGGTTTTCACCAAAGTTATTCAAAGTGTTACGTGCTCGTAAGTGCATGTGGACGGCTAACCCAGGACAGGGATTCGACCTTGGGATCAATGACTCTATGCCTTACGAAAAGGTGCAGACTGAAACACCGGTGCTGCCACTGAGGGGCAGGTTCAAGTCATGTCTCCAACAGACCCAGCCATCAAGGGAAGGGGGCAGCAGACCCAAAGTCACTTCCCTCTCTGCTTCAGCTTACCAATACAGATTTTGAAGACCAGCAGACCTGGGCTGGGGTCCTGCCTCTGCCACTTACTGCTGTGTGACTTCAGGGCAATCACTCTGAAGCCTCAGCTTCCCCTCTGAAAAATGAAGCTGACTGTAAACCCTCATGTAATAAATATTAAAACAATTCTAGCTGCTACCATTCTTATTTTTACAATTTTCAATTTTATCATCATCATCATTAGCATTAGCAACAGCTCTAAGGACCCTTCTGGCTCTGATATTCTCTGATCCAAGAATTGATCTTTCACCAGCTACAACTCTGAAAGAAAAGAAACTGAGCGCAGAAAAGCAGCCAAAGGTCGCAAAGGCAGGAAAACTTGGATATTGGTATCCAAGTGAAACCTCAGCTCAGATCTCCTGTTCCAGCGCCTGCTTTACATCTGCCAACAACAGCATCTATTTACATACTGCAGTGACAAGACTGTCATCACTTGCTATTTAAACTGAACTCTCATAGTCCCTTGGGCTTAAAATGCTAACAGTTAAGTATAAACTGCATTCTGGCTTGCTCTGAGGGTTACTCATATTCAAGTGCAAGGGATGCAGCAGGCTGGCCAACGGGCTCTGCTACACCTGTGACCTGGCTTCAGGCCAGCTCCCCCTGATGTTTACCTTCTCCAGCAGGTGAGGCATTACCTTATCCACGACTGCTATTTTGACACTTAATAACCAGTATCAGGGAGAGAAAGGGCCTTGCAGAGTGTCCAGAACAATGTAGGCAAGAGGAAGTGGTGGATAAAACCACGGGCTTTGGCAGAGCACAGGCTTGTTTCAAATTCCAGTTTTATGACCTATTGACTGTGTGGTCTTGGGCAAGTTAATTAATGTCTCTGTGCCAGTTTCCTCATTTGTAAAATGGGGATATAATAGTACTTACCTTCTGGGACTTTTGTGAGGATTAACAAAGTCCCTGTTATAGTAAACACAACAAATGTTAGTTGCTATTACTATGATGATGATTACCATAGTAATTGTGAATTGGCTATAAAAGTGTGGATAAAGGACCTATATTTCCCTGCCAGGAAGACTGACAAAGGCTTCATGGAAAAGGTGATATTTGAGCCGGAGCTGGAAGGGTGGGTAGGATTACCACAGGCAGAAAACAGGAGACGGTGCAGGCAGCTTCAGTTTCCTTTTCTGTAAATTCAGGTCATCCTCATAAGCACCCTACAGGATGAACTTAATGCTGATGTGCAGAGGAATTACATGACTTTCCTCAAGTTATAATGCTACAAAGTGAGAGAGCTGGGACTGGAAGCCAGGTCTCCCTGATTCCAAAGGCCATGCTCTTAACACCCTGCTGAATCTCTCTTTTTGTGCCAAATTCTGTCCTGAAGAGTAGCTACTTGTGGAAATGGCTTCCCCGCCACCCTTCTAGACTCCTTCAGGGAGGAGATATCTCAATTACCTACATAGCTCCCGCCCCACCCAGCACAGACACGTATATGGCAGGTGCTCACTTGAAAGACCTGTTTGCTAAATAGGAAAAAGTGAGGCCCGACTCTTGCAGGCTGAAGCAGAGCCTCCAGTGTCAGAGACCCACAGGGATGCCGCCCCTCGGGCAGCGCAGCCTGTTGGTTGGATCACCCTCCCCCAACAACCAAAATCCATTCCCCGCTGGGTAGGGTGAGGGCGGAGCTGTAACTCAGGGCAAACTGCTTGTTTCTAATGCCATCCTCCGATCAACGATCAACGTGGACTTGGGGCCTCTCAATGTTTTCCCCAAAGGTAGGAGATGCCTCTGGGAAAACCCACCCAGCCACAAGCCCACAGTGTGGAGACACCATGTTTGCTGGAGGACCCCACCCCCAGCCACTACTGATTGGACGAATGTAGACACCTGACCCAAGCTGGGCCAATCAGATCCTCCCTCTTTTGAATGTGTGATTAAGAATTCTACCACCTTTCAAGCCCCACGGCCCTTCCTGCCCCTGGGTTCCATGAGCTCCTCTGTAGCCTTATAATAATTTTACCTTTCCCTTCAGCATCTCTGAAATGGATTTTTATTCCTTGCAACCAAAATAGCCTTAAAATCAAGGAGGAAAGAGACAGCTTCCCCCTAAAAACCCCTTCCCCTTCCCCCAGGCAGAATTAACTACTCCTTCCTCTGCGCTGTGCACCTTCATGTGTTCCTGTTTGTAACCACGAGGCATTTCCGAGTCAAGCGGTGAGTCAAGCCCCTCCTGCATGCCTAGCGCTGGGCTACGCGTGCTTTCTCATTGATCCATGCAGCCGAGGAGGGATGAGGGATGGAGTGAGGTGTTGCTACCACCATCCTACCCGTAAGAGAAGCTCTGAGGGTTACCTAAGCCCTACGTCTAATCACTTAGATAGGAACAGGTAGGGATTTGAAGCCTAGCCTTCTTCCCTTTATCCCCCCTGGTACTTCGGTCAGCTCATCACCCTTTGTTCACATGCCTTTCTGCCACCTCAATTCTTAAGCTCTTTGGTACAGTCACTATGACTTATTTACCTTTGCTCTGGCATGAAGATATTTCTGTAATAAGTAACTGAATAAAATTTGTGATTAAAATGGAAACTTATTAGAAACCTCATCAGGGAGAGTGTTCTGTGTTTTCTTAAATTCTGCGTTTGTCTATTTGGCATCCATTCACCACAAGAGCAATTATATTAACTATATTTTCTTATTTTCTGTATTGCCGATGCACTGGCATTTGTGACCTCGCTTGTTGGGGAGAGACTGCCTCTTCCAGGGCTATCCAATTCTTAGAGATAGCAAAGGGGGAGGCTCTCTGGGATGTTCACTGCAGCATTTACAGTCATCCCAGATTAGAAACAACCTAAACATCCAACAATAGGAGGCCTTTCCAGCAAATTTTGATACAGCAGCTCAACAGATTACTGCACAATCATTCAGAAAGCATGCTTTCAATCACTACTCAGTGACGTGGGGAAATAGTCCACAAACAAGGTTATGGGAAACAACCAAGGAACAAAACTCTCTGTACAATCTGATCCCCAATCTGTAATACCAGAAAAAGACAGGAAGGAAATATACAGAAATATGAACAAAGGTTGTCTCTGAGTAATGGAGCAGGTGATTTTTTTTTAAAAAATCAAGTCTTCTAAGTGGGAATGAATTCCTTTTAAAATATTTCTCTACCTTCCTATTTTTATGTATTTTAATGAACATTTCTTTTGATTACACATTCTCTTGTACGCGTGGAGGGTCTGCCTGTTTCTGCCAGCGATAGGCACACGGACCCTGGACCTATCTGTTAGCCAATGCTGCACCGTGTTACTTTCTTGTTAGAAAAATATAAAGTTTCCAAACCAAAAAAAATAAAAGCTCTTGCCTTGTAGGAGAAGGAAGCCTCACTCACAGGGTCAGCACTGCTCGCGGGCGGGAGCTGCTGCAGCTGCAGGGCTGCTCTGTGGGCTCCGTCCATGGTGGTCTAAGGGCACATCCCACCGGGCTTGGTTTGGCGGCTGCAGCTGCTGCTAAGCCATCTTTCCTTGTGGGGTTCGCCTCCTTCCACCAGCCATCACTTTCCCACGCAGAAAGAGTACTTCAAGCCTCTTTTGGCCGATTTACAGCCTTTTCCTCATCTTCCCTCAGAGACGTGCCAGTTTCTAGGTCTCTTCCCAGGCCGACAGACAGGGATGCGTTTCCTGATTCTCACAGTGCTCTAGAGGGTGGGGAAGAACATTAAAAATGCATGTACAATGAACCATTGAAACATTATCATCTCAAAGATATGGCTCACCTACTTCAAAGCCTTTTCCCGGCCCTTTAAAAACCCCATCCCTGGGCTTCCCTCGTAGCGCAGTGGTTGAGAGTCCGCCTGCCAATGCAGGGGACACGGGTTCGTGCCCCGGTCCGGGAGGATCCCACATGCCACGGAGCGGCTGGCCCCGTGAGCCATGGCCGCTGAGCCTGCGCGTCCGGAGCCTGTGCTCCGCAACGGGAGAGGCCACAACAGTGAAAGGCCCAAGTACCGCAAAAAACCAAAACAACAACAAGAAAACCCATCCCTCGCCTCCTTTGCTTCCTTCCTTCCATCATATCCTAATTTAAATGCTACTTTTCTATAGGCTCCCCTACATAAGAAGTAGAACACTACCTACATCTACTTCTCCAGGACACCAAAAAATAGAAAAAAAATCCCACTGCCATAAAAATGGAACCATCTACATTCTGATGCAGGAAAGAATGAGAAGAAAAGTTATCTCCATGGAAGATGGGAGAATTGTCCTGCTCCTGAGGGTCAGCCTAGCACAGGTGATACAACATTGGACCAGGAGGGGGAAGACCTAAGTGACCAGATCATTTTGCCTCTGGGAGTCTCAGTTGCCTCATCTGTAGAACAGGGGTAAAATGTGGCCTCAAGTAAAACCAGCAATGACAGTAATTCCCATTAACTTCATTGGACTGATATTTTCAGGGCATCTCAAGCTTTTCTACCAAACGAGAAAGAGGAAGTACACCCTTAGTGTTATAGGAAGCATGGCCAAAATACCTTCTGCAAGTGCTAAGGGTTTCTTTGAGGTCTTCTTATATTAAAAAAAAAAATCATACAGGGCTTCCCTGGTGGCGCAGTGGTTGAGAATCCGCCTGCCGATGCAGGAGACACGGGTTCGTGCCCTGGTCCAGGAAGATCCCACATGCCGCGGAGCAACTAAGCCCGTGAGCCATGGCCGCTAGGCCTGCGCGTCCGGAGCTTGTGCTCCGCAACGGGAGAGGCCACAACAGTGAGAGGCCCGCATACCGCAAAAAAAAAAAAAAAAAAAAAAAAAAAAAAAAAATCATACAAATTTGGATTCTACTGCAAAGCCTATGTTTATATGTTTATTTTAATATAAAAATATTTTAAATTACTTTTGATCCACCATGTGCTACCTGTTTTACCTTGGCCAAGTCACTTAACTTTTCAGCCAGTCTCCTCTGCTGTGAAATATGGATATTCCGCGCCCACGTGTTGTTATGAGAATTTGGTGAAATAATGCATATAAAATGTGTGCACAGTGAATGATCAATGAATGTCAGTTATTATTAGTATTAATTTTATTATTACTGGTCTAATTATTTAATTTGCCTATGAATACACCTTTCTTTCTCTCAAGCAACGAATATTTGAGGGCTTACTGCATGCCAAACAAAGGCTCTACTGTGCCTCAAGGTGTCAGAAAGCTGCCTCCTATCTTTCCTGTAGCTTCCAGTTCCTTCTGTTCTCTAGCCCTAGGCCCAGGAATTCTGGTTCCTGGTGTGAACAGGACAGTCTTATGTTAAAGGACTAACACTGAGTCCAGTATCTAGCAGACAGCAGATGCAGGGCTTAGCACAGGGGCAGCACTTAGACAACGTAGCCCTCAAAGTTAAATGATTGCTTCTGCTTCTAGATGAGGTTATATATTCAGTATATATATACCTGAAGTACACTCATCAGACAACTTTGTAACTCACATCCCATAACCAGACCTCCCTGACTGTAAAGCCCTACGAATATTTGTTGGTAATCTTGTGAAAAGCGTAATTATTCTTCACTATACTTTTATGCCTTAGGAAGGAAGGGTGGCCCGGGGCACCCTTGATCTCTGAGACCCTCTTAGAGGCTTTCAGCCTGGAGGTGAAGGGGCACTGGAGCACAAATTCTGGCAAGCAGTTTGCTGAATGCCCTGCTCCATTGCTCCCTGCCGAGATCTAGCCCAGAGCCTGGCACGGTGACCTCCATACATACCTGCTGACTGGCTATAGACAGGTCTGCGAAGCACCTGGTGCACCGTGGCTGCTTCACAGTCAAGAAGAGAACGGCTTACTCAGGGCTAACCAACCACGACTCCAGAGATACAGCCCGTATAGCCAGCCCCGCCCACAGCACGTCAGAGAGACCACAGGGATGTGCCACGGGGCTGATGGGAATCCAGGCCCCTAACTAACCTCCTTTGGATCAGCTGGTTCCTCCAGGTGGGTTTCTGTTTTTGCCCTCCTTTGTGGCGGCTGTGGTTACTCTCATTTAATTCGCTTTGAAAAAGCAGCTTCCCTCTCTGCCTCAGGAACCCCAGGCCTCTGAGGCATCATGGCCTGCAAAGACAGAAAACTCTCCCTCAGCTGGGTAGCCGTTGGGACTAAAAGCCTTGGAGGAACTCTCTGCAAGTTGCCCTTCCTTATAAGGCACACATTCGTTGCCCAGCGACTCTCTGTTCCTGATTTCCAAGCACTTTTCCAGGACTACCATATGCCCTAGAGGCAAGGAGCCAACTCTGTGCTGCCAGCCACTCCTTAATTTTGAGGCCCTCACAGCCACCAGTGAGCACAGGGTCGCTGACTCAAAAAAGGAAAGATAATTCACTAGGTGATGGCTTCCACTCCATCCCCCAGCCCTCATCTCAATGAATTACTTCACTGACCCACAGAATACGGTTTCCCAGCCTAGAGAAACGTGGCTCGTGGGTGCTAAGCGTAGGGTCTGTATTAGACCCTACTGATAGAATTTGGCTCTGCCTGAACAAACATCTCAAACACGCCCTTTCCCAACACCTGCCAATTCAGCTTCCGGTTGCTGAGTGCCAGTTACAGGCCAAGCGCTTTCCCTTTCCTGGGCTTTGGCTCACTAAAGGGTTACACGCTAAAGTCCCCACCCAATGCGCTGGAAACAACTTCCAGAGGCCAGCATGGATCAATAAGGCCTTCTCTCATCCACCTGCTAACTCCACCATCTGCTACCGCCCAAGCCGGCGTGTATAAGAACAATTTAGACGAAGTTGCTCTATTTCGCTTCCTGATTTGGTAACTCCTGGCATCACCTTCACTAAGGCAAATCCATGCCCCTCTCCTCGATGCGAAAATGGAAAAAAGCATTCTGAGGCAATGAGACCCAAAATGACAAGAAGGAAAATATTTACGGTAGTTGATCGCAAATGCATTCGCTTTTCCTGAAACGAAGGGTGAATTCAAGTCCCCCTTCCCCCGCCCTTAGTCTTAATCACTACTCACCGCCGGCGTTTCCGCTAAGGCCCCACCTATCAGAGGTTTCTGAGCAATGACTTAGACTCTTCGCGCAACCCGGAGGCACAGCCTCCTAGATTCCTTCCCCAACCTAGAGCTGCTCGAGTGGTGCAGTGTTTTGCTTTCAAAGGCCGCGATTTGATTTGCCAGGCAGCCTGCCAGTCAAAAGCTGGCGGGCATTTGGCGCAGGCGAGTGGCTGCGAGGAGGGGGTGAGCGGGACAGACCTCCGGCATTGGCTCCGCCGAGAAGCTTGCTTGAAGCGTAGGGGGAGAGCCTTGAGGAGGCGGTTCCCCGCAGAAGCTTTGCGCTCGCCTGAAGAGGGTCCCCTCTAGCGGCCACAGGAAGGACGCTGGAACAAAACTCCGCTCCCTCCTCGGTCTGCGTCTGGAAAGCTCCGGTGACTTGCTCACTCCACCTGCCCTACAGGTAGGCAGCCTGCCAGGTGTCCTGCCTCCTTATCCTCAGAACCCCCTCCCGGGCTTCGCTCCTGCTATTGCCTCACCCCTCGCTCTCACCAGGTATTCAAATCCTACGCATTTGGGAGGCCCGGTGCCTCCCAAAGCCGCGGGGCATAAAAATCTCTCCTTGCCTGTCCTCCCGGAACACCTGTCGGCAGCACAATATACCAACCCTCCTGGTACGTCCACAGCTCAGCAATACTTAAGGTCCACCAGTAAGCCCAGCACTTGAATGCTTCCGTAATGTTCAAATGTAATAATTATAATTGCCTCGAGGATATATTGTACAATACAGGGAATATAACCAATATTTTATAATAACTATAAATGGAGTATAACCTTAAAAAATTGTGAATCACTATACTGTACACCTGTAACATATAATATTGTACAGCAACTATATTTCAATTTAAAAATTAAATTTTAAAAAAATGAGTTGTATTTAAAAAATAAATGTGCATGGAGCTTCTGCTTTTTCACTCACATGCATTTCATTTCAGATCCTCTCAACAACCCCCTAAGTGAGACATTGGGCTCATGTCCATTTTACAGGTGAAGACATGACATTTGGACAGAGATCTCGATGATGAGAAAGGGGCAGTTGTGGTTCAGACCCTGACACCAGGCGAACTCAGAGGGAACACCCGAGAGCAGGACGAGGTTGACATATTGTAGGAACTGCCCAAAGGACAGCATGGCTGGTGCGAGATTTTTCTGGTGCGTGGGAAGGAGGAGCGGGACGGGCAAAGGGCAGCTTATATGAAGATGTTTGGATTTCATCCTAAGTTTAAAGGGGAGCCCTTGGAGTGTTCTAAGAGGGAGAATGACAAGATCACTGTGATTGCTCTTAAGTGTGTAAAGAGGGGCTCCTGGAACAGTACATGGCTGCCCTCGTATGTTGCCCGTCTCAGTCTTTTTTCTTTGGCTTTTATAAACAGGGCTTCGATGAATGTTAGTTCTTTTAGGTTTATTCCTTGAAGTAGGATTTCTGGGTGAGCAAAAGTCTAAGGCTTTGGGTCTATCACAAGATTTTGGGGGGTTGCCTAGATAAGCCCTATTAAGGTTCCCCACCCATCCAGACATAGTTAACTTGAACCCTAAAATTCTGGTAGCTTCCCAGCGGTTTTTGAAATGCCTCTGATCATTGGCCATCAACTTTTCACGCTAAAGAAACAGAGGACACCATTGGCTCGAGTTCATCAGGAAGCGGGCAGAAGGTGGAAGTTAGAATGTTTAGGCCTGTGGTTGCCACAGCGACAGGGAGGCTGACAGGCCACATTCAGCCCTGGGGGACCCGACAAGGTAGGAAGATGTCCCTTTTGGGGGACGGATGCCAGGGTCATGGGGAGGAGGACCAGGCGCACCGCATGGGACGCCCACTGAGACCGCCGCCTGCCCGATGCGTGCGGAATTCCGCCGCCTAGCTAGGTGGTGCCATGAGGGCCAGAAGAAGCCACTTGTGGAGGTTCCCCTCCCTGGAGGTGTGCCCTCAGAGTCCCCACCTGAAAAGTGGTGGGGCATGCCTTCTCCACAGAGCTCCGGTGAGGGGCGTGGGCATCTGACTCCCCTGCCTCAGCCCCGGCGAGTGTACAAAAGTTTGGGGGCGTCTGGCAGCAGGTGGACCAAAAGAGCTAAATTCTAATCCCATCTCCAGGTCCACTCCATCTCCTTTCCTGCTCGGGGCCTCGGTTTACCCATCTGTGAAACGAAAGGCTGTGATTGGAATCTAGAGGTCACTAGCCGGCAGCGGAAGTTTATTCCAGCTCTCCAACACACTTTCTCGGCTTCAGAAAAATATCAAATAGATTATTTACCCGAGAGTAAAATGTAAAATGCTTTGAAAAATGTAAAATACTTCCAAGATGCACCATAGCATTGTAACTGAATCAATAAAAATCTTATATAGGGACTTCCCTGGTGGCGCAGTGGTTGAGAGTCCGCCTGCCGATGCAGGGGACACGGGTTCGTGCCCCGGTCCGGGAAGATCCCACATGCCGTGGAGCGGCTGGGCCTGTGAGCCATGGCCGCTGAGCCTGCGCGTCCGGAGCCTGTGCCCCGCAGCGGGAGAGGCCACAACAGTGAGAGGCCCGCGTACCGCAAAAAAAAAAAAAAAAAAAATCTTATATAATATGTCAAAACTACTCATGCAAGTCCCATAAAATTCCACATAAAGGTAACAGTATACATGAGGTAGTATATATTGATATACTTGTACAGTAAAATACATGCATAAATATATGAAATATGTGATAATACTATAAGATAAATAATAAGGGTTTTTTAAAACATAGAGATGGTAGAATGAAAACATGCCTACAGTTGTAGTTTTGTGAGTTAAATCTTTCTAGAATGTAGCTACTAATGGAAAGAGTTGTATTTAATGTTATGAGTACATCTATATACATTATGGATAAAATGTGTCTACTCCTAGTATTCATCCATTCATTCAATCCACAAGTATTTATTGAGCAACTGCTATGTGCCAGGAAACAGATTGGGGATTCAGTGATGAATATCTTATTGATGAAGATCATAAAAAAATTTTATATATTACATATAAAATATGATGTTGGGTAGTGAAAAGTGCTTTGAGAAAAATAAGACAGGGTCAGGGGCTAGAGAGAGATGGGTGGTGCTTCCGAAGAGAGAGTGGTCAAGGAAGTCATCCCAAGGGCAATTTGAGGAGAGGCCCAGATGAATCTGGTGACAGGGCCAGAGGATGGTACCCAGTATAATGAAGGGAGGAATCCCCATGTTACAAGGGTATTGCAGAAGCTGTAGAGGTCCCTTGTGGAGAAGAGGATTAGTCTTTAGGTTGTGGGTTATGACAGCTGCCTTCAAATACCTGAAGAATAGTCATATAGAACAGTGGCTTTCAAACTTTTTGACTGTGACCCATGGTAAGAAATGCATTTTATGTTGTGATCCAGCACACATACACATGCACATAACAAACAAAAGCTTCACAAAAGACTACAAGCTATGACCTGCATTTCAAAACTCAAACCAACGTGGAAGAGGAGTGAGACTTATTCTGAGCTGATTCACGCAGGAACTTTCTAGCAGTTAGAACTACCCAACAGTGAACTGCCTCAGGACTTTTCAAACTGAGTTCTGGGGACCCCCAGCATCCTGTGAAAATTCAAGACAGCCTCAATATTTGCAGAGGACTCTATTTGCATAGTACATTGCATAGGACTCTATGCAACGTCCTAATTTTTTTTTTTTTTTTTTTTTTTGCGGTACGCGGGCCTCTCACTGCTGTGGCCTCTCCCATTGAGGAGCACAGGCTCCGAACACGCAGGCTCAGCGGCCATGGCTCACGGGCCCAGCCGCTCCGCGGCATGTGGGATCCTCCCAGACCGGGGCACGAACCCGTGTCCCCTGCATCAGCAGGCGGACTCTCAACCACTACGCCACCAGGGAAGCCCCAATGTCCTAATTTTTAAAAAACCAACCATACACGCTCAAGGATAGTAAATGTCAACATTTAGCCTGTTAACATTTAGTGTGTGCTGCCTTAGAGGTTATTATAGTGGTTCAGAGCAAGCAGACGTCAGACTTCCTGGGTTCAAAGCCTGAGCCCACCTCTTATTCTGGTGTGACCTTGAGTAAGTCACTTAACCCCTCCCTCTGAATTTCAATTTTCTCATCTGTAAAATGGGGATAATGCCTCACTGGATTATTGTAAGGATTGCGTGAAGTATTCTATACACGGCATTTAGGAGTGTAGGGGCTCAAGAAATGACAGCTATTATTTTAAGCTGCTAATATATTATCCCCGTGCATGTATTAAAATCTAATGTTAATAAAAGCCTACTGTAGGCTAGGCAGCATTAACTACTACTTGTGGATCATCGTATTTGATCCTCACAAGCAACTTGAGAGCAGGTACTGTTACCAATCTCCGTTTATGGAGGAGGAAATGGATTTAAAAGGTCAAGTGGCTCATCCAAATAAGAACTATTAAGTGGCAGAACCCAGGACTATTAACCTTGAACAGAGGACTGGATACTCTTGATCACTGCACTGGCCCTAACCTGGGAACTGCTAAACATATGCTGTTGATTAGGAAGTTAGTATATCTTCATTGCTCTTTCTTAGATTCCAGGCCCATGACATCCTGTCATGAACAGTTTTACAAGCAAGTGCACCAGTGAGGCACATCTGCCCAGTGCGCCATTCACACCTGGGCTGCACCTTCTCTCATCCTGGCTTCACAGGTATGCAGTAACAAGGCTGGAAAACATTATTAATAGTGTTGTCTTTGGGTGGTAGGAATATGGATTGTTTTTTTTAGATCTTTTAAATTTATCTTTCCAAAAATTTGACAATATGTACATATTACCATTGTAATAGGAAGCTTAAATCTTTTCTAATTTCATAATTCTAGCACACTAATGCATTTTAAAAATAACAGCTTTATTGCAGCTAGGGAAGTAGATGGTTATTTCTAGACAACAATGCTGCACTGAGGTGTGATAAGTGAATAGTGGCTGCTTTTGTAGACCCTAAAAGACATTCTTATACTAGACTATTGATTGTGCTGTGATCAATATTGACTTGTTTCTGATGGTTTAAATTTCTTAATTTCTTTGAGTGTGTGTTGCCAATAATTATATTAAATATTAAGTTTTTAGTATAGATTGTCCAGCATAAACGATTGAGAATTGCTGCTATGAGGGTGATAGAATAAAGTGAAGAGTAAATACTGAAGGAGCAAAGGATTGGTAGAGCATAACATCATTTATTCAGTCCTTCATTCCTTAGTATTTATAAATGAGGTAAGTTCCTTAGGAAAAAAGGTGAGCAAAATAAAACTCAAGTCTGTTCATGAAAGATTAACTTCTATGAAAGTTAAATCATGCTCCTGCTGTTAACAACTAAAAACACGGAGAAATGTAGGAAACACGGTTTTTAGACATTGAACAACAGGGAGCCCAGCACTGTAATCCCTGAGAGAAGAAAAACAAGGTGAGCCCCACAATTGCTCCAGCTTAGTGCTGGGGACAGTTTCTAGGCCACAGTTCAGGGTGAGGGAAACCTCAGTTTCTGAGCTGGGGAGATAGAAATCAGAGTTTAGGGAGACCAAAGCAGCTGGAATTTGCAGGGTAGAACACCATAAAGGAGGGACCTGGACATAAAAGTTTCAGAAATAGGAAGAGAGTTCTTCTCAAGTCTTTGGCTGAGGAATGATGGGCACATGCATGAGAAGAAGCTAAGACCGGGGAAAGAACCACCAGAAAGCAGTAGGCTGAACAATTTCTGGGCCTTACACAGGACTAGGACTACTTCATGTTCCCATAAACCAGAATAGAGAGACACTGTATCAGATGAGGATTGATTGGGCAGAGTCTATAGAAATATCATGTCTTAGTAGTGTAGATAAGTTATTCCTAGAATAAAGGCTGCTCTGGATTCACTATAACAAAGCTTAAAAAGCTGGAAAGGGTCTTCCCTGGTGGCGCAGTGGTTGAGAGTCTGCCTGCCGATGCAGGGGATGCGGGTTCATGCCCCGGTCCTGGAAGATCCCACATGCCGCAGAGCAGCTGGGCCCATTAGCCATGGCTGCTGAACCTGTGCGTCTGGAGCCTGTGCTCCTCAACAGGAGAGGCCACAACAGTGAGAGGCCCGCGTATCGCAAAAAAAAAAAAAAAAAAAAAACCCAAAAAAAAACCTGGAAAGGAGCATATGGGTCTGTAAGTTATTGGAAATTGTGCCAGAAAAAAAAAATGCAACACTCTACAGAAATACTTCAAAATCCAGTACCCAACAGTGTAAAACTAACAATGTCCAGCATCCAGTACAAAATTACTGGACATGAAAAATACAGAAAAATATGACACATATCCAAGAGAAAGAGCAGTCAATATTAGCAGTCCCAGAAATGACAGAGATCGTAAAATTAGTAGAAAAGGGGCTTCCCTGGTGGCACAGTGGTTGAGAATCCACCTGCCAATGCAGGGGACACGGGTTCAAGCCCTGGTCTGGGAAGATCCTACATGCCATGGAGCAACTAAGCCCGTGCACCACAACTACTGAGCTGGCGCTCTAGAGCCCTTGAGCCACCACTACTGAAGCCTGCATGCCTAGAGAGCCTGTGCTTTGTAACAAGAGAAGCCACTGCAATGAGAAGTCCACGCACCGCAATGAAGAGTAGCCCCTGCTCACCGCAACTAGAAAAAGCCTGTGTGCAGCAATGAAGACCCAATGCAGCCAAAAATAAATAAATTAAATAAATAAATTTTTTTAAAAATTAGTAGAAAAGGACATTAAAGCAGGTATTATAAACATGCTCAAATATGTAAAGGAAAACATGAACATAATGAAGATAGAAATGGAAAATATTTTTAAAAGGACCCAAATGTAACTTCTAGAGATGAGAAATGCAATATTTGAAATAAAAATATAATAGATGGGATTAACAGCAGATTAGAAACTACAGAAGATCATTGAACTTGAAGGCAATATACACTGTCCAAATGAAAGTGGGGGGGAGGGGCAAGAACAGAATCTCAGTGATTGTGGGAAAATACTAAGTAATCTATATACGTATACTTGTAGCTCCAGGAAAGAAGCCAGGGTGGGGAAAGGTTCAAAATTTTTTGAAAAAATAACGGCTGACTATTTTCCAAATTTGATGAAAACTATAAATCTGCAGATTCAGGAATTTCAATGAATCCAAAATAGTAAAAACATAAAGAAAATAATAAAATGATGCAAAGTCATCATCAAAATCAAATTTCTGAATAAAAGTGATAAACAGAAAAACTTAAAAATAGTGGGTAAAAAAGATATATTAGGACTATAAGATAAGAATTACAGTGGATCACTCATCATAAACTATGCAAGTTAGGAGACAATGGAGTAATATATTTTAAAGTTGGGGAGAGGAGGGAAACTGTCAACACAGAATTCTATTGTCAATAAAAATGACTAAGAAAATGAAAGAAAAAAAAGGGGTGATTTTAGGCAAACAAAAACCTAGAGAATGCATTATCAGAAGACTTGCACTACAGAAATGTTAAAATAGGTTCTGCAGACAGAAGGAATATGATACCAGACAGAAGCTTAGATAAACTCAAAGAATTAAAGAACACTGACAATGGCAAATATAAAATACATTTTTTCTTATTTTAATCTCCTTAAATAATGATTGACTGTTTAAATGAAAAATAACATGAGGGACTTCCCTGGTGGCAACCAATGCAGGGGACATGAGTTCGATCCCTGGTCTGGGAAGATCCCACATGCCGCAGAGCAACTAAGCCCATGTGCCACAACTACTGAGACTGCACGCCACAACTATTGAGCCCACATACCGCAACTACTGAAGCCCACACACTTTAGGGCCCACGTGTTGCAACTACTGAGCCCGTGTGCTGCATTACTGAAGCCTGTGCACCTAGAGCCCGAGTTCTGCAACAAGAGAAGCCACCACAATGAGAAGCCTGTGCACCACAACAAAGAGTAGTCCCCATTCGCCCCAACTAGAGAAAGCCTGCGCATAGCAACAAAGACCCAATGCAGCCAAAAAATGAATAAAATTAAAACAAGTCTTTTAAAAAAATAATAACATGAGATTCATAACACATGTAGAACTAAAATGTATCTCAAAATAACAAAAAGTATGGAATGTGGGAAATGGAAGTATACTATTGTAAAATTCTTATGTTATATGTGAAGTGGTGTTTTTTTTTTACTGTGATAAATTAAAGATGTAAACACTAATCCTTAAAACAACTGCTAAAATTAAAATAAGTATAGCTAATAAATCAGCAATGAAGGTAAAATTGAATCATAAGAAATACTCATTTAATCCAAAAGAATGAAGGAAAAAGGGAACAAAGATCAAATAGGAGAATGGTAGATTTAAATCCAACCATATAAATTTGTACGTTACATGTAAATGTTTTAAACACTCCAATCAAAAAGAGATAACCAGAACAGATTTTATAAAACCAAGATCCAACTCAACTATGTGTTACCTTTAAGAAACCAACTTTAAATATAAAGACACGGATAGGTTAAAAGTAAAAGGATGCAAAAAGGTACAGTTTGCTAACAGTAGTTAAAAGAAAACTGGAGTGACTATATTAATATCAGAAAAAATAGATTTCAGAACAAGGAATATTACCAGGGATAAAGAGGGGCATTTCACAGTGATAAAGGGTTCAATTCACCAAGAAGAGGTAAAAATTATAAATGTGCATGCACCAAACAGTGCTTTAAAATACATGGAGCAAAAACTGACAAAACTTTAAAAAGAAATAAACAAATTCACAATAATATAATGTGGGAGATTTCAACACTTTTCTCTCCATATTGATAGAATGAATAAAGAGAAAATCAATAAGGATATAAAAGACTTGAACAACATTTTCAACCAATTTGACCTAATTGACATTTATTTTTAAAAACCTCCATCCAATAACAACAGAAAAACTCAAAATCCCTCCAGCTACTTGGAAATTTAACAGCAGTCTTCCAAATAAACCATATGTCAAAAGATATTATAAGAAAAATAGAAGCTAATTTAGGAAGAAAATGAAGGCACAACATTTCAACATACATGAGATGCTGTTAAAACAGGGATTAGAAGAAAATTCACAGTATTAAATGCTTATATTAAGAAAGAAGAAAGATCTAAATTCCATGATTTAAGCTTCCACCTTAAAAAGCTAGAAAAAGAGCAAATGAAGCCCAAAGTAGATAGAAAGAAGGAAATAATAATGGTAATAGTAGAAGTAAATGAAACAGAAAACAGAAATGGGAAAAAAATCAATGAAACCCCTTGCTGTTTTCTTTTGAAAAGATCCATAAACCTCTAGCCAGTCGTAACAAAAAGATATAAGATGCAAATTACCAATATCAGAAATGAAGGAGGGACATTACTACAGAACTTACAGACATAAAGGATAATAAGGGACTATTATTAACAACTTAATGTCCATAAGTTACATGACTGAGATGAAATGGAAAATCTTCCTTGAAAGACACAAATTACCAAAGCTCCCTCAAGAAGACATAGATAATCTGAAGACCCTATATCTAACAAGCAAATGGAGTTTGTCATTAAAAAACCTTCCCACTGAAAAAACTCCTGGCCCAAATGGCTTTTCTCATAAATTCTATCAAAAAGTTAAGGAAGAAATAATACCAATTCTACAAAAACTCTTCCAGAAAATAAAAGAGAAACTCATTTTATGAAGCCAGCATTACTCTGGCACCAAAACCAAAGATATTACAAAAAAGAGAAAACTACAGGCTATTATCTTTCATGAATGCAGATGCAAAAAAAATCCTTGACAAAACTTTAGTAAATTGAATTCAGCAGTATACAAAATTGATAGTATATCATGATCAAGTAGAATTCATTCCAGAAATACTAGGTTGTTTTAATATTTGAAAGTCAATCAGTATAATCCCATTAGAATACTCAAAAAGAATAATAATGTGATCATTTCCATAGATGCAGAAAAAGTATTTGATAAAATTCAACACCTGTTCCTGTTAAAAACTCTGAAGAAACTAGGATTGGAAGTGATAAAATGCTTTTATAAGAAAACCTACTATTACCATCGTTATACTTAATGTTGAAAATAATTGGAGAAATATACCACGTTAATGGATCATAACACTTGACAAAGTTAAAATATTAATTCTCTCTAAATTGTTATATAGGTTCAGTGCAATCCCAATTCAAATCCAAAGAGGTTTTTTGGTAGAAATTCACCTGCTAGTTGTATAAATTGCATGGTAATTCTAAAGAGCTTATAAGGGCCAGTACCAATGGTTCCCAGAAGGGAAGTGTGTTGGGGGAGTGGGTGAAATGTGTGAAGGGCATCAACTGTATGGTGATGGATGGTATCTCGACCTGTGGTGGTGATCATTTTGTAGCATACACAGGTGTCAAATTACAATTCTGTACTCCTGAAACTTATATAATAATAATAACTTTAAAAAGAACTAGTATAGTCAAAATGATTTTGAAAGTGAAGAACAAAGTTCCAACTACCTTGATTTCAAAACTTATAAAGCCAAGATAGTGCGCTGTTGGTATAAGGGTATACATATAGGTCAAAAGAACAGAATTCTTAGACTTTTGATGACTATGCCAAAATAATTCAATAGAGAAAAGGATATTCTTTTCAACAAATGGTGCTAGAACAATTGAATATTTAAATGCAATAAAACAAACCTGACCTATATCTCATGCCAAATATAAAATTTAATTCAGAATGAATCTTAGACCTAAACATAATAGCTAAAAGCATAAAAATTCTAGAAAAAAACATAGAAGAAAATATTTGTGACCTTGAGTTAGGCAAAGATTTCTTAGACAAGACAAAAAAGAATCACAAACCATAAAAAAAATCGATAAATTCGACCTTATCAAGATTAAAACTTTTGCTTTTGAAAAGACACTGTTAAGAAAATGAAAAGGCGAGCCTCAGACTGGGAGCAGATATTTCTAAAACACATATATGATAAAGGGCTTGTATCCAGAATATATTAAGAACTTCTATAATTCAATAGTGAGATAACCCAATTGTTTAAAAAAGTGTCTGTCAAGATTTGAACAGACACTTCACCAAAGGAGGTAAGCAAATGGCAAATAAGCACATGAAAATATACAAATTAAAATGACAGATACCACTATACAATTACTGGAATGCCTAAAATTAGTAAGACTTACCAAATGCGTTGGTGAGAATGTGTAGCAACTGGAACAAATTATTGATACATGCTACTGCATGGAAGAATCTCAAAAGCATTGTGCTAAGTGAAAAAATAGACACAAAATAGTATATACTGTATGATTACACATATATGACATTCTAGAAAAGGCAACTATTGTGACAGAAAGAAAAGCAGTGGTTTCCAGGTGCCAGGGTTGGGAGGGTATTGACTGCAAAGAGACATAGAGAGCTTTGGGGTGGTGGGGGATGGATATATTTATATCTTAATTGTTGTGGTATTTTACACAATTGTAAACACTTGCCAAAACTTAAAAATGTACACTTTGAACCGATGAATTATATTGTATGTAAATTATCTCAGTAGAAATAAATTTATAAAATTCAAGCCTACAGGAGCTCTGTAAGCAACATCAACAGAGAACACTTACAGAGTTCCTACTACAAGCAGTGCAATGTGTTTGGGATTTGGAGTCATAGAACTTGGTAAATATCAGCCTCTACGCACAAGATTTCTCAGTTTTTCCTGCAGATACAACAGAACCCAATCAACATGCTTACCAAGATTGTGAAGTGATCCCTACAAATGCTGTATTTTGCTGTTTCAGGTGCTTAGAAGGACACGCAGTCAAGTTTTTCATCAAACACATGGAATATATCACAGAACTTTGCTAAGATGGACAACTCCATGCAAAAAGACCAACACTCTGGCAAAAAATATTCCAGAAAGGCTGACAAAGTACAGAAAGGTCTAGTGAATTTTATAACAGAGGTCTTTGGGGACGAGAGCTCCTGACATATGTTCATTTTAGTACGTAAGAGCAAATTTTAGGGGAATATAGTAAATCCTGGGTTATACCCACAAGGCCACTCTTAAGTATATCAAATAGATTGCTTTGGTCATTCTCCCACTGCCTCTAGGGTGATGATTGGGAAGAAACTATGAGAAGAAAGGATGAGGGGGGAAGAAGGAGGAAGAGATCTTACTTTATTTCCTAAAACTTAGCCCAAGCCCCCGTTCTGCCAGGTTGTTGGAAAGTTAAACTCCAGCCATTTACTGGCACAAATGCTATTCCTCCTTATTTCAAGTTTTGGATCTTTCTCAGTGGAAAAAGGTGATGTGATGATCGAGTCTGGGTGAGGGAGGGGAGAGGTTCTCAGATCATGGGTCATCCATCCAGACAGGTGAGAGCTCCACTGTCTCAGCCCATGTATTCCTTTGGTTTTGTTAGTGTGCACTAATCCGGGACTACCTCTGGGCTTGGGGAATCATTGCTGAGGCTGGAAGCTTCGTTCCAAGATCCTCACTCACTCCACTGCTTTTTCTTTTAGGGGTATTACCACATCCCTGGTGGGCCTCTAGAGTCCCTGCTGCTCTCAAACCCACAGCTGGACCTCTCTTTCTTTCCTCCCATCTTTTGATTTAGTGGCCTCTCTTTTTCTTTAATACTTTAAAATTGAAGCTTAACCTATATTCAGAAAACAAATCATAATTGTACAGCTTAATGAATATTCACAAAGAAACCACCAGCTATGGAATCACTTCTCAGACCCCGCGATAAACAGCAGCATCCCAGAAGCCCTTGTCTTGTCCCTTCCTGGGCATTGTCCCCCGTGGCTGCAAATGTAAACACTACAGCTATCCTGACTTCTAATATCATTAATTACTTCAGTCTGTTTTGAACTTATGTAAATTGGAATCATTCAATACGAACTCTTTTCTCTCAGCCTTTTTCCTCTCATGTTTGAGAGATTTAACTTCATGTTTCATGTATCAGTGATTAGTTCATTTTCATTGCCATAAAATGGCATAGCATTCTTTGTTCTAATATACCACAGTTAGTTTATCCATTGTACTATTGAAGGACATCTGGATTGTTTCCTGTTTTGAGGTACTATGACTAAAAGCTTTTATGACTATTCTTGTTCATGTCTTTTGGGACATATATGTATATATTCCTTGGGTCTGTACCTAGGAGAATTGCTGGGTCATAGAGTGTGTTTATGATCAGCTTAGTTGATACCGCTAGTTCTCCAAAGTGAGTGCGCCAGTTTTACTTCCTTACAAGCAATGTATGATCATTCCAGTTGCTCCACATCCTCCCCAACATTTTTAGCTCATAAGGGTTTTAATTTGCATTGTCCTTTGATCAAAAAGATTGAGCACTTTTTCATGTGTTGGCTGACTTTTAGGATATTCTCTTTGGAGAAGTGACTGTCCCAGTTTTTTACCCATTTTTTCTATTGGGTTTTTCTTTTCTTAGGAGTTCTTGAAAACATTCTAGAAATGTATCCGTTTGTTGGCTATAGGTAAAGTAAATATCTTCCCTCAGTCTGTGACTTTCCTTTACATTCTCTTAATGGTGTGCTAATGAAGAGAAGCTCTTGATTTTACTATAGGCCATTTTATCAATATTTTCCCTTATAGTTAGTGTATAATGTCTGTCCTATTTAAGAAATCTTTGCCTACCCCAAAATAATTTCTTCTGATAACTGTATTATTTCACCTTTCACATCTAGACCTATGATTCACTTGGAATTGTTTGTGTGCATGGTATGAAGATGTCCAAATCTATTGTTTTCAGTATGTATATCCAATTGCCCAGCACCATTTATTGAAAGAACATTCTTTTTGTACTACTCTGCAGTGCTATTGTTGTTGTAAATCATGTCTATGTATATGCAGGTCTGCTTCTGGATTCTTTATGCTGTTCAAATACCACCTTTAATTACTGTAACTCTATAACAAGTTTTCTTCTTATCTAGTGTAAGTCCTTCAACTATGTACTATGTTTATCTTGGCTACTCTTGGCCACACTGAATTTCCATATAAATTTTAGAATCATCACATTAATGTCCTAAAAAAATCTTTACTGTCATTTTGATTTAGATTGCATTGATTCTAGACATCAAGTTGGGGATAATTTACATCTGTACAATATTGAGTTCTCCAATCCATGTGTATTCTTTCTTTTATTTAAGTCTTCTTAAATTTTTCTCAATAACGTTTTATAGTTTTCTATGTAGAGGCCTTGCATATCTGCTATATATGTATTCTAGGCATTTGAGTTTTATGCTGTTGTAAATGGTACTATTTTAATTTCATTTTCTAATTGTTTGCTGCTGGTATAGAAATAAAATTAATTGATTTTTGTATGTTGACATTGCTAAATTCAGTTATTACCTCTAATAGGTTATCTATAGGTTCTTTTGAAATTTCTCCATATACAATCTTGTCTATGAATAATGACAGCTTTATTTCCTTCCTTTCTGATCTATGTATTTTTTTTTTTTTTTTTTTTTTTTTTTTCGGTACGTGGGCCTCTCACTGTCGTGGCCTCTCCCGTTGCGGAGCACAGGCTCCAGACGCAAAGGCTCAGCGGCCATGGCTCACGGGCCCAGCCGCTCCGCGGCATGTGGGATCTTCCCGGACCGGGGCACGAACCCGTGTCCCCTGCATCGGCAGGCGGACTCTCAACCACTGTGCCACCAGGGAAGCCCTGATCTATGTATTTTAATTTATTTTTCTTGGCCTTTGTACTGGTTAGAGTTCTTCAGTACAATGTTGAACAGAAGTATGAAAGCAGTCAACCTGGTTTCGTTCTCTATCTCAAGAGAAAGCTTTCAGTATCATGTTTGGTGTAGGCTTTTGTCATAGATACCTTTTATCGGATTAAGGAAATTTGCTTCTATTTCTAGTTTGCTAGGGTTTTCTTTTAATCATAAAAGAACACTGAATTTTACAAAGTGCTTTCTCCATCTACTAAACAGACACTTTACCAAAAAAAAAAAAAGAAAGATAAACAGATAGCAAATAGCATAAGAAGAGATACTCAACATCATTAGTCACTAGAGATATGCAAATTAAAGTCACAGTGAGATACCACTACACATCTAATGGGATGGCTGTAATTAAAAAGACTGCCCATGGGACTTCCCTGGTGGTGCAGTGGTTAAGAATCCGCCTGCCTATGCAGGGAACACGGGTTCAAGCCCTGGTCCGGGAAGATCCCACATGCCGTGGAGCAACTAAGCCCGTGCGCCACAACTACTGAGCCTGTGCTCTAGAGCCCGCGAGCCACAACTATTGAGCCTGTGAGCCACTACTACTGAAGCTCGTGCGCCGAGAGCCCATGCTCCGCAAAAAGAGAAGCCACTGCGATGAGATGCCCGTGCGCCACAACAAAGAGTAGCCCCTGCTCGCCGCAACTAGAGAGAGCCCGTGTGCAGCAACAAAGACCCAACGCAGCCAAAAATAAATTAATTAATTTATTATTATTTTTAATAAAGACTTCCCATTGTTGTTGAAGATGTGAAGTAACAGTAACTCTCATACACTAATAGTGGAGATATACAAAGATACAACAACTTCGGAGAAGGGTTTGGCAGTTTCTCAAAAAAGTTCAAGTATGATCCAGCCATTCCTGTCCTAGGTATTTACCCAAGAGAAATGAAAACTTATGTCCATTTTAAGACTTGGGATTGAATGTTGTTAATAGCTTTACTTGTGATACTTCCAATCTAGAAACAATTCAAATTTTCATCAACGATGGATAAAAATTTGTCACATTTCTATACAATGGAATACTCCTCAGCAATAAAAAACAATGAAGTATTGATACTTGAACAACATGAATGAATCTCAGAATAACTGTGCTCAGTGAAAGAAACCAGATGAAAAAGAGTACATATTGTATGATTCCATTCTGCCTCTATTGACATGATCATATAGTTTTTCTTTTTTAGTTTGTCAATATGGTGAATTACATTGACTGTCAAATGTTACCCTATGTTTGGATCACTGGGATAAACCTCATTTCATCATGATGTATTATCTTTTTTATATATTGTTGAGTTTAATTTGCTAGCATTTTTATAAGAATTTCTGCATGTATATTTATGAGGGTTAATGATCTATAGTGATTCCCTCTCACCTCCTGTAATGACTCTGGCTTTGGTAACACGGTAGTAACTGGCGTCATAGAATGATTTGGGAAATGTCTTTTTCTCTTCAGTTTTCTAGGATAGATTGTATAGAATTGACAGGTGGAGTGTTCTATAAATGTCAGTTAGGTCAAGTTAGGTAATAGCATTGTTTAAGTCGTGTATGTCTATTGATCTTCTATCTACTTGCTTAAATTACTGAGGGAGGGATTTTGAAATCTCTGACAGTTATTATGGAATCTTCTATTTTTTTGTGCCGTTCTATCAGTTTTTATTTCCTGTATTTTGAATTTCTTGTTATTGAGTATATCAGTGCTTAGAATTGTTATATCCTCTTGAGGAATTGACTGCTTTATCATTTTGAAATTACCTTCTTTACTGCAGGTAATATTTTTTGCTCTGCAATCTGCTTTGTCTGATATTAATACCTAGCTTTCTTTTGATAGCATAGTGTATCTTTCCCCCATACTTTTACTTTTAACCTATTCCTGGGTTTATATTGAGTATATTTCTTGTAGACATCATGTAGTTAGGTCTTTCTTTTTTATCCAATCCAACCATCTCTGTCTTGTAATTGGGATGTTTAGACTATTTAAATTTAATGTGATTATTGGTGTGTGAGTTTAAGCCTACCATCTATCTATTTGCTTTCTATTTGTCCCATCTGTTCTTTATTTACATTTTCTGGATTCTTTTGTATTGAATATTTTTTTGTTTCTATTTTGTCTACTTTGTTGGCGTTTTAGGAATAACTCTTTGCAGTGTTTTCCTTGTGGTTGCTTTAGAGCAAGGGTTGGCAAACTTTGGCCCTTGGGCCTAATCTGACCTGTTGCCTGTTTCTATAAATAAAATTTTATTGGAACATAGTTACCTCTATTTGGTTATGTGTTGTCTGTGGCTCTTTCACTCTATAATGGCAGAGCTGAATGGTTGCAACAGAGACAATATAGCCTGCAAAGCCTTAAATATTTACTATCTGGCCCTTTATAGAAAAAGTTTGCTGAACTGTACTACAGAGTTTGTAATATACATCTTTAATTTTATCACATTCTACCATCAAGTGATATTATTACACTTCACATATAGTAGAAGAACCTTACAATAGTATATTTTTTCTTTCCTTGCCTTTGCACTGTTGCTGTCAAACATCTTACTTCTAGTGTTATTATTTTTGCTTTAAATAGTCAATTATTTTAAAAATGATTTAAATTTTATGTCTATATCTAAATGCATCAATTTATACTCAGGGTTCTATGTTTTACATTTACCTACATATTTACTAGTTCCAGAACTCTTCATTCTTTTATGTAGATCCAGATTTCCAACCGGTATCATTTTTCTCTTGCCTGAAGGACTCCCTCCATTTCTTGTAGTTCCAGGTTACTGGTGATTCATTCTTTTAGTTTTTGTATATCTTCAAAAGTCTTTATTTTGCTTTCATCTTTGAGAGGTATTTTTACAGGGTACAGGATTCTAGGGCGATAGTTTTTCCCTTCTGGTACCTTAACAGATGTTGTTTCTGATGGTCATCTGCTGTTATTCTTATATTTGTTGCTTTGTGTGTAATGTGTTTTTCTTTTCTCTGCCTGATTTTATGATTTCCTATCACTTTTAAAAGGCAATTTGATGGGGACTTCCCTGGCGGTCCAGTGGTTAGGACTCTGTGCTTCCACTGCAGGGGGGCACAGGTTCGATCTCTGGTCAGGGAACTGGGATCCCCACATGCTACATGGTGAGGCCAAAAACTTTTTAAAAATAAATAAAAAGTAAAAAAACAAAAAGCAATTTGATTATTATGTGCCTTGGTATAGTTAAATTCCTGTTTCACGTGCTTGAGTTTCACTGCCTTTCTTTGATCTGCAGGTTTATGTTTTTTAAAAATCAAATCTGGAAAATTTCAGCCACTTTTTTCTTGAAATATTTTTTTCTGTTTCCTCTCTCCCACCTCTCTTCTTTGGAACATATATTAGGTTCCTTGAAATTTTCACAAAACTCACTGATACTCTGTATTTTTTAGTCCTTTTTCTCTCTGTGTTTTGTTTTGAATAGTTTGTATTTCAATGTCTTCAAGTTCACTAGTCTTTTTTCTGCAGTGTCTAGTGTAGTTTTAATCTCAGACTTTTTAGTTTTCATCTGTAGAAGTTTGATTTGGATCTTCTTTATATCTTCCATGTACCTACTTAATAAGTTCAATCTTTTTTCCAGCTTCTTGAACATATCAAATGCAATTATTATTGTAATAATGTAATGTTCTTATATTCTATCATCTATATCATTTCTGAGTTGGATTTGATCAGTTGTTTATTTTCTCCTCATTGTGAATTGTATTTTTTCCCTTCTTTGTATGCCCATTAATTTTTTATCAAATGCCGGTTATTTTTACCTGTTGGGTACTGTATATTTTAGTAGTACTATGAATTCTTGTGCTTTGTTCTGGGATGCAGTTAAATTACTTGGGAAGTTTGATCTTTTCAAGTCTTGCTTTTAAGCTTTGTTAGCTGGAACCAGAGAGGCATTTAGCCTAGGGGTAATTTTCCTCTATTTCTGAGGCAAAACCCTTCAGCATATTCTCCTTTTGTTCCATGAATTATGAGGTTTTCCACTCTGACTTGTGGGAACAGGAGCTATTCCTGTTCCCAGTGTTCAGGTATTGTTTACCCTAACTTTTTCAGGTGAATCTTTCCCCAGCCTTGGGGAGTTTTCTCACATGCCTGGGCCGATTGATACTCAGGAAACTACTTGAGGGGAATCTAGTGCAGGTCTCCAGAACTGTTTCTTTGTGTAGCTCTCCCTCCTCTGGTTCTCTGCACCATTCATTGAGAGTGGAAGGAAGGAAAAGGGGGAGTTTGTATATCATTTATACTTCACAACCCAGACATATAAAATTTTAACTTGATTTTCTATAAATGATCCCCTTCTGCTTTTTCACCCCAAGTCTGCTCAAAGCAGAAACCTAAACTTACACTTGTGTTGCACTGTGTCCTGAAGAATGAGAGCGAGCCCCCCTCTGCTCTGGGATTTCCTGACCTCTCTGTATATTTACGGTGCTTCGCTGATCTGTGACTCTGGGCTGAGGATGAGTGAGGACTCTTGCTCTGTCCCCCTGCCTGGCTCTCTTCCAAGGCTGCTCCAAATGGTTTTGTGTCCCCTTCCGCCTTGGCAAGAACGCCTTTCCTGTCGGATCCTTCCTCTTCCCTTGATAATATGCTTCAGCTGTGTGACCAAGTCTCACTAGTTTAAGAACTGTAGGTGCTTTTTTTTTGGGGGGGGGCGGGGATGGCAAGGCGGGAACTAATAAATTACCAAGAGGGTCTTTAAGAAAAAAAATCCAGTTTCATGTTTATCTCTTGTCAAAAGGCAAGTTTCTCTTTTTATTCCATTTAAAATACAATGTTAACAGCTCTGTGTTTTGTGCATTCGTCAGTTCTGTGTTTTGTGCTATTTTTTATTCTATTTTTGTTGTTTAGGTTTTACTGCTGCGTATCCAACACAATCCTCCATTCCTTTTAAATATCAGCCTTCCAGAATTCCAGAATCAGAAAAAAAAGGATTTAATAGTCAAGCCAAGAGGTTTTACCATAAAAAGGTAATGGCGTTGTCTTTGAGATGCTTTACTTTTAGTCTGGATTTTGGCCTCAGGGGACAGACACGCGAGTCTGGCTGGTGCGTCTGTCTCTGTGACCAGTAGAGGGCAGTGTCATCCAAGGAGCTGCAGCACCCTCTCCAGCTGTGTGCTCTGACTGGGCTGTAGGAATGAGCTGGAAAGATATTAAATCCAGTGGAAAACATGTCTGGACTTATGGGGACACACTGAAACCAAACATTTTTTAACAAGAAATGTATTTTTTAAATTACTTTAAAAATCAAAAATGCAAAAATCCCAGACGTATGGAGTAAAAGATAAAAATCATTTCCTCGCTCCTCCCCCCAGCCTCACTCAAAACATGACAGGAAGAACAAGACTTTCTTCAAATAACATAAAAGGAAAAATAAACGAGTCTAATAAACGTAAAATTACCTTTGTGATGACACCCCCCTCTTTTTTAAGCTTCCTTTGACAATGTTAGAACTGTGCCTGCATTTCCCCCTTCCTTACCCTCTTCCCCAAATATCTGTGTCTCTTTTTCTCTTTGATCTCGAACGTTCTGCTTGGGTCCTGGTGGGTCCTCACCTAACCGGTAATTTCACCGGCTGAAAGCCCAGGTCTGATGTTCTCCCCTCTCACCAGCAGGGGGCGGAAGCAACTCGCAGACGCAAGAGTCTTTTAACACCGTCATTCCTTTATTCGCTGAACTAGGACCTTTAGAATAACATTCTTTTGGAGGAGTCATCATGTCAGTTACCTTTTGCTGCATTCTAAAAATGTTTTTCATCCTACCCCTCGCCAAGATGGCGAGAGGGGATGGGGAGATCTGGGTCCTGAACGCTGGTGAGTCCTCCGCAAGCCCTGTGCCCCTTGGCCTGTTTCCTCCTTTGTAAACAAGAGCGCTGAGCTAGAGAATGTTTAAGTTTCTTCCACTTCTGATATTTTAGGATTCCAAGAAAGCAAATAGTGAAGAATATAGTGTGTGTCTACACACACACATATATTTTTAATTACTTGTAGGTTTTCTCTAACGGTGATAAATAAGTTATCTGCTCAGGAGTTTCCTCTCTGTTTTAACTGTCCATCTGTCTCTCTCTCTTTTTTGTCTGGTTTTCCATTTGTCAATTTACTGATAATATACTGTCCACCTCTCAGATATCTGCAGCCAACCTCCAATAAAAATAATGACAGCCACCATTTACCGATCCCTACTATGCGTGAAACCAGTTTTAGACCATATTTCTAATCCTCTGAACAATGCTAAGAGGAAGGGTTTATACCTTAATTTAACAGAAGAGGAAACCCGGGCTTAGGGAAGTTAAATGACCCACCCAAGCTCTCACAATGCAGGGTTTGACACACAAGAGGCCCCACGTGAATATCTGCTGAATCAACGTTGAAAGAATTAGACCTCAAACCCAGGCCCAGCTCACTCCTAAGCCTCATGCTCTGTCCACACATGGCACCACACCTCCCTCTGTGGCCCGCAAAGCCACCAAGTCCATATGTGTAAGTCAGCGAGTGCGTTTCTGAAAATGCCTCCGCCAAACAGACCAAGCTCAAGGTAGGGGAAGCTGCCGTGTGTGTAGGCCCCATTCTACATGTTCATGTTCTGAGGACTCCAATCCAGAAACTGAATGGTCTGGCTTTTAAAGTTTGCATTTTAAACGACTATTACTTTTCAGAAATTTTTTTGCTGAAGGAACCAAGGTGGCAGCCAGCCAAAGCTATAGGCAGCGTCCGATATAGAGAGAAATAGCTCAGAAATTTGATTAGTACTTTTCAAACGTGGTTGCGTTGGTTTGGCGATGTGAAAACGTTCATCTAAGCATTTGAAAGCATTTTGTAAATAAGTATGGAATTTTTTGGAAAGGGCTTGGGATCCATAAACCCTGTCCCCTGGGTTCTGCTCTGTTACTAGCTGACTGGGTTTAGACTAATCACTTGACTTTTCCGGGCTTCAGTTTCCTCATCTGAAATGTACAGTTTGGATTATTATACTTTTTTAGGTTCTTCAAGCTATAAAAACAGGAAGAAAATGTCTTATTGCCTGCTCATTATTCTCATTCTTCCTGAGAGAAATGGGCATTGAGAAGTTAAGAATTCTGTTTAACATCACCCAATAATTTAGTGAAGCAATACAAATTAGAAGCAGATTTTAAAACTCTGGTGTCTCACCACCCTTTTTATGACATGAATCGTACACACCCTGTGCCTCATCTCATGACTTGGTTGTGTCCTCACATTCGTTCTGTGACCCATCTTAGCACATCTTTTTTTTTTTTTTTTTTTCTTTTTTTTTTTTTTGGGTGCTACGCAGGCCTCTCCCGTTGCGGAGCACAGGCCCTGGACGCACAGGCTCAGCGGCCATGGCTCACGGGCCCAGCCGCTCCGTCCGCAGCATGTGGGATCCTCCCAGACCGGGGCACGAACCCATGTCCCCTGCATCGGCAGGCGGATTCTCAACCACTGCGCCACCAGGGAAGCCCTTAGCACATCTTTAACACAGAGAATCAGTGCCCTCTGAAATGTGCAGTTACCTTATCGGTCTGACTTTGGAGAGAAACTTCAGGGCCTCGTTGCCCAGCTCACATTCCCCAAGAGAATCCGACTGCTGCGTAAGAGGAACCCTTCACTGAGCTCGGCGTCCGGACTGGCAATTTTGGCTGCTAGAAACGAAGTCTGCTTCCCTGAACATTTTACAGTTGTTTACAGATGTGCTGCTCACACTCTTCACATGTGAAGAGATGTGCCTAATCTGGGACAGAGCGTAGCCCAGCCACCCGAGGGACGCTTACCTCCCCCACCTCCCGATTCTGTCCCCATGCCACCCTGGATTGTGGTCACTATTTCCCAAGCTGTGTAACACTTAGGACACTCCCTTAAAGTCTTTGCATCTCTGTTTCCTCATCTTAAAAATAAGGATGTTATAAAAGGTAAGCCCTTGCCAGGGATTACTATTCCATGATCCTAAACCTGATTAATCCCTTCCAGGCACACATGAAGGGATGCTCGTAGACTACAGACACCCTTTCCTCTAGATGCACAATTTTAAAATACATGTAACTTTCAGACATAGCCTGACAGCAAATCCACCCTCCCCAGCGGTAAGCAGGACAGTGTTTAATTTGTGGTGAAATTGTACAAAGTTAATACGGTTCACTTATTACCTCGATAAGGCACCAGACCAGGGATATTTTTAAATGAATTTTTTAATGTCAGAGGTTTTTCAATGAAAGGAAGTTCAGTTTGCAGAGACCGCCACGTTCAAGGGGATAATTTCCCCACATGGGCACTCGGCTGCGTGTTTGAACCACAGTGGGGTCTGCCCGACCTTCCTGCGCTAGAAGCCTGACCTCGTCCATATCAGTCACCAGCACCCCTTCCTCAGGGGTCTGCAGGACACGCTGGTGGAAATCGCAAACACTTGGCTGTGGCACAGACAGTGTGCCAGGCTCCCCTTGAAGATGTTGCCTTTATGAACTCATTTAATCCCCGTAATCGATTACCCTGGGAGCTAAGTCCCGTTATTATCCCCACTTTTCAGATAATGACTCTGAGACACAAAGAGGGTTAAGTAAGTGGCACAGCCGGGGTCAGGCAGAGGGAGGGCGACCCCGGCAGCAGCTCCAGGCTCCCATACTGTTGCCTGGCGTCTCCCGGGTGGAAGCCGGCACACCTGCCCCTGAATGCCCGAGCGCCTTCTGCTTGGCGGGGGGTAACGGGCATGCACATCTTGTCTCCACCCGGCCGGAACTCCTCGGGCAGCAGTCATTGTCCTTTCCAGACCCCCAAAGCCCCTCAAAAGTGGGTCGAATGAATGATCCCAACTCAAGTCTACGAGCCACGGGAACTTGTCCCATCCATCTTGCATTGCTTTGCTGCGTCTCCTCCATCCCACTCCTAGAACATCTAAGCTGCCGACCGCCTGTATCCTGGTGCCCCCGGGCCCGGGGCCCGCAGCAGACTTCAGAGTGTGCTTGTTGAATTGAGTCTTGGCTCACATTCCACTCAGGGGATTTCAAAGGCCTGCTAATGAGCTGACACCAGAGTTAACAAAGAGGAGGGTTCTGCAAAAGAGGAGCACGGGGTGCTCAGAGATGATACTGATGTAAACCAATGCTTTGAAAATGCAGGTTGGGCTTCTCTTGTCTGACTGTGTTTCCAACCCAGCCAGGCCGGTGACGGGCAAAGACCTGGTCCCCATTTTCATCTGCCCAGGTGGCCAGTGTCCCTGGGCTTCCCCCACACCTGCTCTTCACCTGGGCCACTAAGAAACAATCTCTTCTAGAGAACTCATCCCAGTTTTCCTGGTTGCTCCCTGAGGGCGCCCAGGGATCTTTCATTTCTGAGATCCCCATGCTGAACAAAAAAGTGTCATTTGCTTGCTTGAAGTACGCTCCCTGCCTCTCCCTTCTCCTCTGCTATCAGAGGCATGGAAACTTTGATGCCAGGCATTAGTGTATGGAGTTGGGGCGGGGAGAGGGGAGAAGGCAGAAAGGAGGAAGGACGTCTTACAAGGGGCACTTCTCAGGGTTGTAGACGGTTTGAACCAGAAGGGCTTCGGTGACCCCGAAATCCCTGGGATCAGCAGAGGGGCCCCATCTGTGGCGGCATCCCATGCTGAGGCCCGTCGGTGGGGCGGGTAAAGGGGACTTGCTGCTTGAAGCCACTGCCAATCGGGCCCCCTTTCCCTGAGTTCCTCATGGAGGCCCGGAGTGGGGTTGAAAACTATAGACCTCCACACCCGCACTTGCCTCTTTGCAGGTTCACAGATGAGGGGGCTACCCCAGTGAGGGGACATGCCCTGTAGGCAGACACGGGCTCTCCTGTCTTCTGGCCCATGCTATCACCACTTTGGCCACATCAACCTGAGAAAAGGGTGGATGGATGCATTGTCCTGAGACCCTAAGACCAGAGGTATTTGTAAAAGGAAATGGCTCCCGCGGGAACCCCAAATTCCTGGGCACTTTTACCAATGGGTTAACCACAGGACAGGGCTCTGTTTCCACCTCAGGCGTGTCTTCCTCCTGTTATATACTGCTAGCCCTTCCGCAGACTCTTCGTTTTCATTCATCTTGTGCACTCCTGAGAACCCCAGCTGGCCACCCCCAAAATAGACCAAAGCAGGACAGAACATCCCTGAAGAGTCAAAAGGCAGCTCTGGTGTTGTGGGCTTTGGCCAATGATCCAGCAGAGACCGCATTTTCCAACCTGGAAATGGGTTGACAAACCTGAAAGTCTTAATTGGACAGAATCTATGAAATCGGGACTAGAAAATCCAGGTTGTGTGCAGATGTGACGGGGTCCAGGTTGTGGACATTAGGCCCTCCCATACCCTAAGGAGCTGTCTGGGGTGAGGGGGTAAATGTGCTACTCCCTGTCTTTCCCTCCTCCTCATGACCTCTCTAAACCTGTCCCAAAGTCAAGTGAATGTCAATCTGTGTCCCGCCCTTGGCACGTGCTGCCCATCTGGGACTTTAATCCTTCAAGAGAGCTCTCAAAGTGCATTTCCACCAAATGTTGCCAAGCAACATCAGCCAATCATCTCTTGCTCCATCCCACTCTGAGGGTCTTTAACCGCCGAGGGAAGGTCCTGGCTCCCTTGAGGCTGTTGTGGCAGCTTGAGGACTGGTAATGATGAGGCTAGTGGGACGTGCATTGACTCATTCAGTCCTCACGTGCACAGGGGACAACGGGGGTAGCCCTGGCCCAGAGCTCCCCGTGGAACACACAACAGGCAGTCAGCAGAGCTCAAATGAATAGTTCTCTTCCCTTCTCCTTCCCCACACCCATTTTATTTGGTTGGTTGATTTGGTTTTTGCCTTCTGGGGTGGTCTCGGCCAAGAAGCCAAGGGCTAGCTGAGTTCACACCAGTTTCGACTTGGATTCTCGCTCTCTGGGAGATGCTGAGAGGCCAGAACTCATCAACCTCATGTAACATTAGTCACCTGAGCTGTTATCCCAGAGGCCAAAGGTTGGACTTTTATTGCCCTCCCAGGGAGCCATCCACCACCTCTAGCTTTTGCAGGAGAAAGCTTGAACTCTCTACAGCTGGACCTTTCCCTCCAGGCAGCTTTGAAACTTACTTGCTGTGGAGTGCAAGTGGTGGTGTGCTGGTAAACCAGCTCTCTCCTCCACAAAGAAAGTTCTGATTTAGAGCATTGGCCAATCTCTGTGGTGTAAATACTGCCCCCCCACCCTGGTCAGTTTCAAGCTACCAGGAGCAACATTTCTGAATATTTAACAGTCGCCCTCATGAGCCGCCACTGGCAAGCCCCAGCATCCTGCTGCCTGGAGGACCCTTCTTGGATATTCATTAAGAGCAAATAGGCAGCACTCTCTCCCTCCAGGCTAAGAGGTGACAGTTCTCTTCCTACTTGTCCTGGACTCAAACCAGTTTGCAATGTGGCAGAATTAAAATGTGTTTAGGGTCCAGTAGAGTTGTGAAATTTAGCAGATAAAAATACAGGATTCTTAATTTAGAATTTCAGATAAATAACAAACTACTTTAGTATAAGTATATCCCAAATATTGATTGGGACCTACTTATACTAAAATAGCTTTTTGTTGTTTATCTGAAATTCACATTTAACTGGGCAGGGTGGGATGGAGCAGCCTTGCAGGCTTGTGTTTTATCTGGCAACCCTAGATCCTCAGACACATATAGGTGCCCAGAAAATTCTTGTGGGCTGATGCTAGTGTTGGGAGTGTGGCAGCAGACTCGGGGCTGGAGATGTCCAAGACTGTTTATTCTTTAAACCTAGAAGAGTCGCAGTTACATTTCCTGCTTCAGCTTTCCCTCACTGTAGGGACTCTGGAAACTAAAAGGTGCCGGGAGGCATTTAGTGCAACATCTTGGATTTACACATGAGGAAACTGGGGTCTAGAGAGGTGACTAGATCAAGGTTACTTAGCTAGTAGCAGCACTGATGCTAGAATCCTAATTCAAACTCAGCACGATTGTTTTTCCTTTTATCCTGCACATTTTATCCTGCACTCATCTGAGAGTTAGTTTGGCTTAGTGGTCTCTTTGGGCCCTGTGTTCTCATCTTTAAAATGGGGATTAAATGAGCTAGTGTGTATAAAGTACTCAGAACAATGCCCGGCATGCAGTGACCATCAATAAACATATGCCAAGGGCTTCCCTGGTGGCACAGTGGTTAAAAATCTGCCTGCCAATGCAGGGCACATGGGTTTGAGCCCTGGTCCGGGAAGATCCCACGTGCCGCGAAGTAACTAAGCCCGTGCGCCACAACTACTGAGCCTGCGCTCTAGAGCCCAAGAGCCACAACTGCTGAAGCCCACGTGCCACAACTACTGAAGCCCGCGTGCCTAGAGCCCGTGCTCCGCAACAAGAGAAGCCACCGCAATGAGAAGCCTGTGCACCACAACAAAGAATAGCCACAACTAGAGAAAGCCTGCGCACAGCGACGAAGACCCAACACAGCCAAAAATAAATTAAAAAAACCAAAAAACAAAAAACAAAAAAAACATATGCCAGTCCTGCAAACAGCCCCCTAGAAAAATCTCTTTCTGTTCCTTCCTGTAGCACCTCAAATCGCACCCACATGCCAGGGTTCTTCTGGTTGGGCTGCATCTCCTGCAGCCTGCCCCACTCTCCTGGTAGTCAGCTCCCCCTCTGTCCACCAGGGACCATAATCACCTACGAGGCAGGAATCAGCTCCCCTGCCCCCACCTGCAAGGCTCAAAGCCTCACTGCATTTAAAATTCAGCACAGAAGAACCTGTTGATAGCCCTTATATTAAACAATAACCACACACTGCTTGGGCCACACTGGAGAGTCCTTGAAGGCCCCGATGTTGCCTTGAGCTCTCTCTCTGCTCTGAGGAAGGTAGTAAGGATGGTGGGGACAGGAGGAGCCTGGGTGGCAGATCTTGGAGGTAGCAAGCTCTGGAGTCAGGCTGCCTGGGTTTAAATCTGCGGCCCCAACGTCTCTGGGCTTTGCTTTTCTTAAAATGGACCTGATAATAGCCCCACTGTAAAAGTCTTGTGTACACCATCGTGTAGCACTGAATTCAGGTGCTGCCACTGACAGCAGTGGGACCTTGGGCAAGTTCATCTCTACTTGCCTCAGTGTCTCCATGTATAAAATGGGGGCATCCCTTTCTCACCGGGGGATTAAACGAGACAACCTTCGAAAAGCTCTTGGCACCAAGGAGACGCCCAGTAAACCCTCGAGACGGTGGGGCATCCTTATCATTTCATGTCACTTGCCTGGCCAACTTCTGTCAACATTTACTTCCCCCTGGTAACTAACATGCGAAATGAGAGACAAGCCCAATTAACTGCGACGGCAGAAATGAGCTTAGAAATCAAGCTTTTGTTTGTTCCTCTCTAAGGTACCCGCATCACTTAGGACTTGAGCCCCATGAACCCGCCTCGTTTTGTCTGAGAGTTAGAAATGGTCTTGTTTGGGATGAAGGTTGTTTTTGTTTCATTTTGCTTTATAAACAGAAACACTCCCTGGTTTCTCTTCTGAAAGTCTGGGGAGGAAGCTGAGTCAGGTGGGGTGTGGTGAATATGAAATGGGTCACCCTTCCCTCGCCGTGGGTTTGGTGAACCCAGTCAACACACACTGACACACACACCGCACACACACACTGCACAGCTGCTGCCACCCTCAGGATTGCATTTTCTGCTCATATCTCTAATGGCACAAAGAAACAATAGCTTTCTCCTGGAATGCAGTATAGCACAGTGGAAAGAGAAAGGGCCCTGGGGGGGGGGGGTCCCAGACCCGGGTTGGAATTCCAGCCCCAGCGCTTGCGAACTGAGGTGGTGACTGGGCAGGTCAGGAATTGGTGGGGCCCGGCTGTCATCCACAAGGTGGCATCCCTGCCTGTCCCAGAGGATTAGTGTAAGGCTTAGTGCTAATGGATGTAAAGCTTGCAGAAAAGCACCATGGAATTGAAAATATCCCAATGACACTACATTCTCTTTCCTTTCAGGATGATATCCCAGGTCCTGGGTTCTACAACGTCATTCACCAGTCGCCTGTGTTTGACAGTGTGTCGTTGTCTAAGAAAGGGACGTGTACTTTTCCCTCTCTGGTGAGAACCCCTTCTCTGAACATTAACTGCTCTGTACTTTCCTTCATTCACTGCATAATCATACACTGGACAACTGGTCCCTTCTCTCCAAAGGCCCGTTGGTTTTAATTAGGAGAGTAACTGCCTCTTCAAATTTCATGCAGGTAAACTGGAGCCTATGTCTTTAAGGAATTTTTTTTCCCCACTGCTATGTGTTGCCAGAGTGGGAAGAGAAGCTAGAAGAATATTCAGAACCTGATCATCCAAAACCAATTTTGTCAGTGTGGAATGGACTTACAAATGTTTTCTTGAGATTTTTAGGCAAACCAGAAAAAAAGTTATTATTATACATCTTGCCCTAATAGGACTTTTTACACTGTTTAATCTAATTGAGTTATTCGAGTTACTGAGAAATCTGATGGGACCAAAAAGAAAACAGGCAGCAGGCAGGTAATTTAGTGATATTCCTCTCCTCCCCATTTCTCTCCTTTGTAAGATGTGGGTCTTTATCTTTGTGGGAGGCTACAACCGTCAAGTAGCTAAATGAGGTTCCAATGTCTCTGACCAGACCTGGGCAAGGATAGTCTTTATTTGAACACCTATCAGTTGGCAAGAAAAATAGATATAACAAGGGGAAAGGGTCAAAGTAGGGTAAGACTAGCTGAGGGAGGAAAGTGAAAAAGAAAGCAAACCCAAACTCCAGCATTAACAAAACACATATGCCGTCTGTCCCTTTAAAAGTTATAATAATCTCTTGCAAAAATGTATTACGATACCTGACACTGGAATTGATTTTTTTTTTTTTTAAACCACACACAAAGAGACCATTTAAGACACACTGAATGCAGCCACTTATTGGAATTCAAGCTTGGCAGGGTTGAATACTCAAGGAGAAAACCGACTTTGGAGTTAACTCCTTATTAACAAAGACGTTGAGGCTGCACATGGCCCCAGTGAGTTCACAGAATAACCGCGCCTCTACTTCTCCTTCTGTCCCAAGCCCTGAGAGTAAAGAGACTCCAAAGCAATCTGCAAAAGAAGTGCCATCTCACGATGGCCTGGCACAGGAGACAGGACTTAAGACCCAATCTTGACTCAGCTGTGGGTTCTCGATGTGACCTCAAGCACGTCACCCTCTGTGTCCCAGTTGCCTCATCGAGTGGAGACTCCCTGGAGGCGATGGGCAATGAGTAAAATAGTGTTTGAAATTGCAGAGCATTATAAACATGTTGAATGTGAAGATTGTCACCACCTGAGTCACAAACAAGACTTCCTGCAGCACCTAGGTTTTCTCTCTGAGACGTTGCCAAACAGTGGCACTGCCCATTCCTGCCTGGTGCCAGAGAAGGCTCTGAATCAGAGCACACCGTCAATCCCCTGCTAGGCTTTACATGTAGTAACTTTCCAAATGATGAGGCTGGGCCGCCTGGAGAAGAAGGGGTCCAAGGGAAGCTCTGTGCATGACGGGATCTAATCAGGTCTTTAAAAAATTCAGACCAAACCCAAAAGAAGGCAGAAGGTGAGTTGTTCAGGCTTCCTCTCCCCGCTCTGATGGATATGGGGGTTTCCATTTCTGTTTATAAACACATAAGTTCCTATGTCCTTGGGAAGGTACCTTAAGTGGTTGGTGGAAGTCTGTCTGGAGATCCCCACATCTCGCCTAGTTCCTTCCCAAATTGGACGAGAATTTCATTCCTCCGCCCCTTCTTTTGCTGCCTTTCACATTCAGTGCCTCTTGTTTCCGGATCCCAATTCCCTGAGGGAATTAAAAGTAGTCCCCATGAGAGAAAGGTCTGCCTTACTGGAGCTAGTATGGCCAGCAGGAGTGTGCCTCTCTGGGTGAGGCTGACCAAAAGACTCTGTGGGTCAACACGTTTTAAAAACTTCCTGATGGGGTTTCCCTGGTGGCGCAGTGGTTGAGAATCCGCCTGCCGATGCAGGGGACGCGGGTTCGAGCCCCGGTCCGGGAAGATCCCACATGCCGCGGAGCGGCTGGGCCCGTGAGCCACGGCCGCTGAGCCTGCGCGTCCGGAGCCTGTGCTCCGCAACGGGAGAGGCCGCAACAGTGAGAGGCCCGCGTACCGCAGAAAAAAAAAAACCAAAAAAAAAAAAAAAAACTTCTGATGACTATTGGAGCAACAGCACCCAGCCTTTTGAGAGGACCTGTCATCCGCCTAAATTCAAATCATCTGAAGAGCTTCACAACTGTATTCCAAAGCTTTGCTCCAGAATTATTCACGGGACAGACTAGGAAGTTAAACGGGGCAGGTGGGAGGAGGTGTCCATGGCCTTTCTGTATTTGTGTGGTGGCAGCAGTGGCTCTGGAAGACCTGGAGAGAGGTTCATAAATGCCAGCATGTGGCCAAATTGGAGATCAGAGACCTGGCAATGAAAAGAAATCCAAGGGGCGGGGAGGGTTGGTGAGTGACTATCAACTTCAGCTAGACTCAGACTAATTCTACTGCAATGCTTTATGAAACTTTGCCTCAAATGGGAATTTTTTAGTACAGTTTTTCCCAAAGAGTATGTTAGTAGGTATCTTAAGCCAAAAGATTCTATGATGGAGGAAGGTTGGGAAAGGCTGTTTAAACAAAGCTAGACATGGGACTTCCCTGGTAGTCCAGTGGGTAAGACTCCGCACGCCCAATGCAGGGGGCCTGGGTTCAATCCCAGGTCAGGGAACTGGATCCCACATGCATGCCACAACTAAGGAGTCCACGTGCTGCAACTAAGAGCTTACACACTGCAACTAAACATGCCACAACAAAGACCCTGCGTGCTGCAACTAAGTCCCAGCGCAACTAAAATAAATAAATAAATAAATATTAAAAGGGAAAAAAAAAAACAAAGCTAGAGAGGTTTCTTTATTGCAGACCTTCCCAGAGCGTTTACTACACCAACGTGTGTTATGAATCTTCAAAATGGGAACATGGTGTGAAACTTCTCAAATTTATTTGACCCTGGAACTCTCTCCCTGCTGCCGCTACCACCAACACAACCATATCTCACAGACCTGGAAGGCCAAGGAACACACTTTGGGAACTAGCGCTTTAGAAGAACACGCTTTGCCCACTCTGTTGGGTGACTCAGGATAGACACGCTATAAATGGCAGCACCAAGGAAGGTCTGACCTTGCCACCCTTCTTCTGTGGAAGTTAGAAGGAAAGAGCAGAGGTGAGTCTGCCCCATTGGGCACAGCAGATTTCGGGTAGTGATTCTTCCAGAACTAAAACCTCCCACAGGCATTTATCAGCTGTTCATCTTATAGATGCAAACACATTGCTGTGACTCCACTTGGTTCATTCTTCTTCAGAATGGATATCTGATCCATATCCTCTCATGGAGGCGAGAATGTTGGTTCCAACACTTCGCTAGCTGAGGAAGTTCAGTGTCCTCGTCTGTAAAGTGGGGCTGTTCATAATATCCTCGACCCAAGGTTGTCATGGGGATCCAGTGCAACACCCCTGCAAAGTGCTGGGTTAAGGATTGCCCCAAATGCAAAGGTAAAGTGAGTGCAAGGCTGGGCTGACCTTACTTCTGGGGACATCAATGAATCCTTACGGTTAGGAGGAGATGGCACTGGGGCTCGAACCCAGGTTAGACTCAGGACAGCTAAGACTCTGGAAAGAACACTCCTGCTTCTGGTGGCACCTCCACCCACATTACTGGTGGTCCGTGAACCAGATGGTGAGAACCATTGCTGCCACGTACAGAGTGAAGTCGGGGGAGGGGCTTATGCCTTCCCACACCTCCCCCACTTTCTGTGCTTGTTCATTGACCCCTGTCAAGTGGAGGAAACCCAGGGCAATGTTCTCAAGCTTTTAACCATAAAATAATGAAATTTTTTTGTTGTTGTCTTATCAGACTTCAATACTTGCCATACTATCCCAGGGTAAGGTGATGTTATCGCCTGGTTTTTATGGCTTTTGTCCCTGTTCATTTGGCAAACATTGATTCAGTTTGTTTTTTTAACTGAAAATAGTTTATCATGGCTTCCTGGAAGGAGTAGGATTGGTTTCTGTTGAAACAGCAAAAATATCGTAGAGTTTTATGAAATCAGTGATTAGGTGGTGGATAGGAGGTGTGGGTGGGAGGCAAGCCCTATGGAGCCTTGTACCTTTAAGATGTTAGAAGCAAACTTGTTATTTAGGAAATTTGGATTATTTAAACTTAGAAGCAAAAAGTGAGGGTTTTATTCAAAGGAAAACCAAGGTTGGAAGAAGCAAGTCTGAAGCGTCCCATCATATAAATCACCCACCAGCTGATGAGTCAAGTATAAGTGTCCTGAAATGAGATTGGGTGGAAATGCTTTTATGGAAGAATTATCTTGCCAAGTCCCAAACGTAAGATGAATAATTAGAGTTAGTTTATAGAAGTTAACACAGGTCTGAAATTGCATTTTCCAAGAGCAAAGTCTCAAAACCCAAGGTCATTTTATCCTTGTTACCTGCCAGGGTTTCACCTTTTATAAAATGTTTTTAGACCTGGTGCTGGGCACCATCTTTTTGGCATCGGTCCTTCGGAGCCATAAGATACGTGATGATGTGGATTCCTTTGACTTTCTCCTCACAGTGTGCCCGATTGGACACCATCGTCTCTAAATACCCTGCAGCTAACGCGTACAGTATACCATCAGGTCTTGTTTCAAAGAAAGACTTCAGTAATTCCTGTTCCAGCATGTTCCAGTTGCCAAGCTTCGCGAAAGTTCTCAAATTTGAAACTCCCGCACCAAACCATTACAATGTAAGAACACTGCCTATGCTTCTTAAGTATATATTGAATTAATGGTTTACTAAGATAAAAGAAAGGAAGGGGGGAGCTTTGGGGAATAGCATTTACTGCAGTTGGTAAGCCAGTTAGCATTTGCTGACTACCCAATGGCTACATGAGGCTGGGCAAAACTCTCATAGGGAATTTGCAGAACCCAGAGAAAAATGTGGGCGACACGGAGGTCAGTATGGAGCAATGGGAAGACCACTGCCCCGGAAAATACTTACTGCAATTACTCCTATCACCATAAGCTTTCTGGGACGGTTTTCTCATCTGTAACAATGACTATATTACGTGCCACTTTATCTGCAGACACTATTATATTCTTACAGGGAAAATAAACTTCTGTCTTTCCATATCAGAAAATAGGGTTTTTTAACAGCAGTGGTTCGCCATTTCCCATCACTTTGTAGTCACTGAAGCAGAATTGTGTGGTTAACAGGTAAGAGACAGACTCAGGTTCAAATCTCCACTCTGCCATTTTCTAACTGTGTATGGCTTTGGGCAAGTCTCTTAACCTTTCAGGACTCAGTTTATTGATCCGTAAAGTGAGGTTATATGTCTACTCCATGGTGTTAATGCAAACATTAAATGAGATAGTCTAGGCTGAGTGCTTACCTAGCACAATATCTGGTGCACGAGGACTCTACAAATACATGAAAACTGGTAGAACTGTCTTTAGGGAAGCCCCGTTACCTCTTGAGTTTCAATTGTAAAAGGGAATTAATTATACTTGCCCTACAGGGTTCTTATAAGAAGCATATGAGACTACAAACTCTGAAATACCTAAGACATGAATTGTACATAAGATAGTAATATTATTACGCCATAGTTAAGAATATTTTGGTCTTAGAATACTTCATTTTAAATTTCCTTTTTCTTTTATAATATTTATAAATAAGATTTACTTTTCTGACTACAAAGGTCCTGCCTACCTTCTACGATGAATCCAATTATAACACGTTCAAAGCAATATAAGTGCCTGCTAGGCCAGCACGGTCCAAAAGGAGTATCAGTATAACAGGAGTCACATACGTCATTTAAGTTTTCCTAGTAGCTACATTTTAAAATAAAAAGAAACAGGTGAAATTAGTTTTAATTATATATTCTATTTAACCCAATATGTTCAAGATATTGCAATATCTAATCAATATAAAAATTATTAATTAGATGTTTTACATTCTTTCCCTCATATTAAGTCCTTAAAATTCAGTATAGGGCTTCCCTGGTGGCGCAGTGGTTGAGAGTCCGCCTGCCAATGCAGGGACAAGGGTTCGGGCCCTGCTCCGGGAAGATCCCATATGCCGCGGAGCGGCTGGGCCCGTGAGCCATGGCCGCTGAGCCTGCGCGTCCGGAGCCTGTGCTCCGCAACGGGAGAGGCCACAACAGTGAGAGGCCCGCGTACCGCAAAAAAAACAAAAAACAAACAAACAAACAAAAAACCAGGGGCAATATTGTTCGTATTGTCGTCCTTCCCTTGGTTTTGGGATTATGCTGTCCACGGTACGCGTGCGTTTTCTACTTAATTATATCTGGGGTTTGTTTTTCCCATGGCAATACAATAAATCTGCTTCCTTCTTTTTTAACCTGCCAGAGGAGCTGACTCTTCTTAGTCTAATGGTGAAATCTTCCAGTGACACACACACTCAGTGTATACAAAAATGCCCCCTTTTTCTGTTGCTTTTCTGTCTGGGCGAGGAATAAAGCTGAAGTAGTGTTTTGTCTACAGGAGGCTTTTTTCAGACCTGGAGAACAATGGTTGAGTCAACTGGCGAGGAGCAGAAATGCGGTAATCCTGTTAGCCACACTGTGCTTTGAGGCTGTCAAGACCTCTCTACCTTTGCTTACTGCGATCCCCCCCTTCTCTATTGGAAGCCTTTCCCTTGGTACCTGTTATTACTTCCTCTCTGGCATCCTGGCTCTTCTCCCCGTGTCCAGTAATTAGTCTGGTCCATCTGATCTTTTTGTTTGCCCTCTCTGCAGGCAGTCTGGCCGTTAGGACCCTGGGAAAAGCTAAATTCCTCCGCCTTTGTCAACACAAAATCAAAATGCCATCTGCATTTCTCGAGAAACATTTTTTTTGACAAAGGAGTAGCACAGAAAATCAAGCCATCCTGGCCCCAGCAAATAGTTTCACTCATTCAGTAAATATTCCAGCCATTGCAGGCACAATTTTTATTGCATCTTTTATCTAATGAATACAGGAGACTGACTGCAAATTAGCATTTAAAATATTTATGATTCATCATAAGAATGATCTCAGGGTTTGTTTGTTTTTTTCCCCCAATTAGTTTTCGAGTTCTGAACTCGCTGGACACTCTCTAATGTATATTGCGTGGGTCAACCAAAATTCTAAATTTCTGGTCAGCCCAGAAAAGTCAAGACAGTGCTTACAAATCTGATCATAATTTTAAGTTACACAATTTCTTTGTATGTCCTAAATCGCACAGGTATAGAAGGATTATTTGAGCAGTGAGGAATCAGGGTGCGGATATGTAGGACTACGTGTTCCGAAAAGAATGAAAATCGTAGAAAAAATAATGAAAATAATTCGCCTATGTAACATTACACACTTTTTAAAAAAACAGATGATTTGTGTTGACCGGCTGTCCCCTACCCCCAACCCAACAGCACTCTGCCTCAAATCGAGCAGGGATTATCTGATCCATTTTACAGATGAGAAAACTCAAATTCAGAGAAATTAATCCGTTTGAGCAGGATACCCTGCCCTGTGTGCAGGGAGCGAGCCGGGAAGCCAGGTCCGCCGGCTGGTTCAGGGCACTGTCCTCTGTGTTGTGTTGGGTCTCCAGACACTGGCTAGCGATGACAAACTCTTCCCCCAGTCCAGCTGGGGTGAAGGTGAAGGCGCAGCCAGTGTGAACTTTTCCACTCACGTCTGCTCATTTTCTGAAGACAGGTTTAAATTTGTTTTTTTTTTTACCCCAAAGTGCCCCTCTTCCAGACACAACAACAAGGACAAAGAAAGGCAAGACACTGAGCACGCCGTGCTTATTTTCTCCCCCAGGCCTCGGTCTCTTGCTGCAAACAGACAAACAACGTTTGTGCCCGAGCCGGGTTCGTGTCCAAAACCCAGAGAGGACTTTTCACTCTTACTAAAACAGGACCTGCCCCAGGTAAGCAGCTGCCTCGCACTGGCCTTGACCTAAGGCTTCCTGTACCAGATCTGATCAGCAGGGCACCCATTCCTTCCCAGGGAGTCTCTTTGGAAGGAGTTAGGCATTGGGGGAAGAAGGGGTGCAGGCAGGTATTGTACAAAGAGGAGAAGACTGGCTCCCCATTCAGGGGAAGAACGGCCGGCTCTGGAAGTGGACCCCGGGGGCGGCCTATCACGTTGGCCTGCCTTCCAGACCCAGCGCACCCGCTTTGGGCAGCCAGCTGGGGGGCGGGGGGCGCTTCTCATGCCAGAAGTGTGCCCACGCGCATACCCCAGGTGCCATCCCAGGCGCTGGGGGGAGGCAGGGCACACAATACGTCCTGATCCTTGGACACTCGGCTGCAATATTCCTTTCCTCCCATGCCTACAAAGGGGCTTCATCATCTATCATCAAATGATGGGAAATAGCTCTGCTCACAGAGCGCCTACTCAGTGCTAAGTTTTTCCACGCGGTCCTCACAGGGCCACACTCTCAGTCCTGTGTTTCAGGTGAGGAAATGGAGGTCCAGAGAGTTGAAGCAACTTGCTCAGCGTCACACAGCTAATAAATGGCAGGCCTAAGCCCAGAGGTGTCTGACTGAGGAAGCTCTTAACCCCGTCATCCCAGTGTGACTTCTGAAGCCTCCAGGATTCAGGAACACACAAGGGCTCACCTGCAGATATTTTCCCTGCTGGGCTGGGGAAAGGCATTGCACCTGTTCCGTGCCCTCAGACCTCCTCCCCGCACCAGCCTTAGTGAAAATTTTCCAGAGGGGTCTGGTGACATAGCAGTCCATACTCCAGGAGTACTGGTTAGTACTTAGACCTTCCCAAACAGGTCCAGAAGACCCCCGAGGGACCTCTGGGCCCCAGAGCCCAGAGGAGGAGCAGGGAGGGTTTACCTCTGCAGTCATGCTTCTGGGATGGGGGTGTGGACAGAATTGTGGCGCATGTCAGATTTCAGCAAATCCAGATTAAAGTTGAGAAGATCAGTCTGAGGCTGAATAACAAAACCAGCCCTAATTAGGAGGCTAAGCCCCGCTAAAGCTCCCTGCCTTGCATCACCACGGGCAAAACCCCACCTTGTTTGTTTATACGGGAGAACAAAGCCAGCATCCCTGGGGTTTGGCCAGAGGTTCCACCAGAGAGCCCCAGGAAGTGGGCAGCTCCTCCCTCTGGGAGGGTCCCGAGGGGCCCCTTGTAACACAGCAGGAAAGGGTGAGGTGGGCACCAGCATCTTTTAAGCTCCTACTGTGTGCCAGGAGCTTTCAAAACCCCCTGGAGCGTTGCCTGGCACATATGTGCTCAGAGAGTGTGGGTTATTATTAATATTATTATATCCCCACTTTACAAGCAAAAATGATGTATAGAAAGCAGGTGACTAGTCCAGGGTCCCACTGCTGGACTTGAATCCAGGGCCCCCCTACATCCAGCTCGATGCCTGGTGCCTTCAGGACTCTCCCCACATCCCCCAAATTTGCCAGGGGCCACAGCCTGGGGAATCTGCTTCTCTGAGAGAAACAATCTGCTTTGACCTCTCAGAAAAATGCTGTGGTTTCTGCTTCTCCCCCACTGTGGGAAGAAACCAGATGTGGAGCCATGATTGGCATCCCTGCTGTGTTCCGCCCTCTCCGAGTGCCCGGGCTCAGGGGCTGAGGGCCGGGTCTGGTCTGCCTTCAGTTCTGAGCAAAATGCTCACCTTTACACATTGGCTGGCTGGATTTTCTAAAGTCTGGCTGCATCAAACACAAGGCCAAGCACTTCCCCAACATCCTCCTATTTCTCCTTAAAAACAAAAAAGTTCTTAGATCATGGGGAAACAACTATGGTAAAGTGTCACTTGAAAAACGTGGGTGACACAATCGAATCCGCGCTGTGGGCCCAACACCATGAGACAGCGTCCAGCGCACGATGGAAAGATCGGGGTAAATACAGCAGAGAGTTCAACCCTGGTTTATTCTGGGCCGTGAGAGCATGAATGCCTTTCCCCCTTGCTTCTGCTTTTTAACATTTTATAATCAAGCGTTGCTTTAAACTATTTTTTTTTTTTTTGGTAGGGGGAATAAAATTTAAAAATAAATATATGTATATGTAAAAAAACCCAGAAAGATAATTTGAGAGATAGATAGCAATATTATAAATGCTGCTAACTGGACATCTGTTTTTTTTTTTTTTAACTTAAGCATATATTGGGACCATCTTTTCATGTTATTAAAAATCCTCCTAGAACATCCTTTGTTAATGGATACATAGTATTCCATTATCTGATGGTACCATCAGTTAAGGAACAAATGCCCTCTTGCTGGCATTTAGGTTGTTTTGAATGGATCACTCATATAAATAGAGTGGGAGCAAACATCCTTATAGCTCACAACTTGTGTACAATCAAGATTATTTCCTTACATATATTGCCTAATGTGAAATTGCTAAGTCGAAAGGTATGTAAAATATTTAACGTTTTTGATATTTGTGACCAAATTGCCCTTCAGCACAGAGATAATTTATCCTCCTGCTTCTGTGAGAAATATGCTTTCCCTCACCTTTGCCATCATTGAGTATTACCATTTAAATAAAATCTTGCTAATACATCCCATATTGTTGTTTTCAGTGCTTTTGCAATGAAAAAGTCGATTTTATTTTTTTTAAAATTAACTTTACAGCGTTTAGAAAATTTGAAATATTTTTCCCACCCACAAGGCCACCATGAATATAGTTTTTCCCACTTTTCTGGGTTCCCACCTATTTTTAGTCACATGTATCCATTTGCACATTGATGTCATAGTATAGACTGATAGGCTTTATTTTACTTTTCTCACTCACCTTTATTATTATTTTTTTTTTTTCCGGTACGCGGGCCTCTCACTGTTGTGGCCTCTCCCGTTGCGGAGCACAGGCTCCAGACGCGCAGGCTCAGCGGCCATGGTTCACGGGCCCAGCCGCTCCGCGGCATGTGGGATCTTCCCGGACCGGGACACGAACCCGTGTCCCCTGCATTGGCAGACGGACTCCCAACCACTGTGCCACCAGGGAAGCCCCTCACCTTTATTTTTGAGAACATTGCCATAGGCTTCATGGCCTTTGCATTTACCACCCTCAGGGCTGATATTCCACCAGATTAGGCTGTTTTCCCATAACTGTGCCCTTGTACTTGGACCTTTGAGCTATTCATCATTTCTCACACTGTAGCCACTGCTGTTGTGTACATCTTTAGGCTTAGAGCTTTTCCATTATGTTGAATAATTTCCTTAATTTCCAAGTAATAGGAAGCCAGGGTCAAAGTGTGCAGCATCTTGAAGGCCTTTGCCTAGTACTGCCGCCTTGCACCCCAAAATGCCTGCCCCCATTTACAGGGTTACTTGCTATTTGGGGTGAGACTGCTCCCTCTTTACCCCAGCTCAGATCATTCTCTTCTTCCTTAAAGCTTTGTGCACAGCCAAATTACTTATATTCTGACAGTTTCTTGAGACAAGGCATGGTGGGAAAGCATGGACCTTGGAGAAAGGTGCTTCTGGGTCCACATAGTAGGTGCTCAATAAATATTTGTTGATTGCATAATAGTTACTGACCACCTACCATGTGCCAGGAACCTAAAATGTTCTTTTTCTACCATAGCCTCCCAGTTGTTGGAAGAATTATTATCCTTAGTTTATGGAGGAGGAAGCTGGGCTTAGGCCCTGGTTAGATGAATGTCCTTTGGCAAATTACTGAATATCTCTGAGTCTATTTCCTCATGTTTAGAATGGAGGTGCTAATACCCACCTTGCAGGGCTGCCGTGAGGATTAAATGAGCTACATATGTGATGCACGGACACATGTTCTCTAAATGGTGAGCGTTATTTTCAGTTATTCCAGGCCCCTTCTACTTGACCATCCTGGAGTGATACTGCCTTATAGTCATTATATGTATTCTTACTGTTTTTTATTTATTTGAGAGGAGTTCTTTATTCTGTTTTAAAATTTCTTTCTGCTCAGGGCATTATAATGTCAACGAATCCCTTGTGAAGCAGTCGCCAAAGATATTAATGTCTTGTTTTAAATCAAAAACTGGCCGTGGATTAAAACTGACGTCGACAGGCCCAGGACCCGGTTATTACAACACAAAAGGTCACACCGAAGTTCAAAAAAAGACTCTTATGCCGTGAGTCCTGATCATCCTGATCTTTCTTCTGAAAGGTATTCTGGGGAAGGACCCGAACCTGGGGAGAAAAAGAAGGGGTGTCACAGCTTGGCAGACACAGGCCGAGTTGCTCTACTGGGGCCCTTGCTGACACATAGCAGGTGCTCAAGAAATACTTGTTGAATACGTAGTATTTATTGAGTAACTACTGTATGCCAGGAACTTAACAGCTTCTTCAATGATCATAACAACTCTATAGTAGGAATGATTATTCTTACTTCATAGAGGAGGAAGCCAGGCCTCAGCGAGGCTGAAAGACTTGCGTTAAGTCCACACAGCTAACTTGAGATGCACCTGGGACTTAGGCTCAGGACTGTTTGGATCTTCCAACATTCCCCATGATGCTGTACTCTCCTGGTGCTGATATTATTCTATTTTTATAATATAAAATCTCCACTGGCATGGCAGGATATATGAAAGTGGTGTAACTCTCATAGCTTTGTACTGATAGGTTAAAAGCCTAGACTTTGGAGTTGGTCAGACCTGCTAGATTTGAACGTCAGCTCTGCTATATTCATGCTGTGTGACCATCAGCACTGTGCTAACCCCTCTGAGCCTGCATGCCCTCGATTGTAAAGTAAAGTGGGGATAATTTATCTGAAAGTTGCTTTCTGATTTAAAAAATATATTTGATATAGTAGGTACTAATAGTGAGTCAATAACACACATTTTAAAAGACAGGGATTTGTGTTACTGTTTTTAATCTCCTGTACACTTAATGTTACTTTCACCTTAGAGGCTCAAATAATCACAGGGCTTAATATTCCTCAAATGGGTCTAGAACTTCTAGAACTAAGTGCCATTAAGGTCAGCCGTCCTGTCACTCTCAACAGGATTGGCTGTTGGGAGGGAGGGCTGACCAGCAGGGCTGAGACTAAGGGTATAGCCGCCACCTGGGGGCCTCCAGAGAGGTCACCTGGGACCCTCCAGAGAGGTCAGGCAGCTGGCTGGGCGCATAGCCACAGGGGGTCAGAAGGCTGGGTGGCCCGGGGAGGCTGGCAACACTGGGTCTACTCGGACCATCAGCCTAGGGCAAGGGGTCAGGGGTAAGGGAGAGGAGCAAGACATGAGCCTTCTGGGTCCAACCCAGGACCTGGGGAAGGGATTCAGACCTCAGACGGAGTCCACCAGCTGAGTCCCTTCTGCTCTTCGGATCTGGGGTTCTGCAGGTTAACCCTTCATAGGCTGCAGGACTCGGGACCAGGGCAGGAAAGTCTCCAGGAACAGGCTCTCTCCAAACATCAGGGACTTCCTGCCTCTGGGTTGGCTTGGGCACCACTACACACAACCTTTCCCTATGCGGCCCCCAAATGGAGTTGGAGAGAGGACGGGCTTTGGGGTTAGCAGACCTGAGTGAGAATCACAGCTCTGTCTCTAGCAGAGACTTCTCTCTGTGCCTCCATGTTTCCATGTATTAAGTGGAGATAAGAACCTTATCTCATGGGGGTTCTGTGAGGATTAGATGAGAAAGTGCTTGAGAATAGCTCTCACTCTTCTTATTACAGCAGCTATTATTCTACATCCTAGAGAGGATACGTGACGGTAGAGGATGCAGCTCTTTTGCAGCATGGAGGCTCAAGCCCCCACCCTGACTCTGGAAGCTTCTTCAGGGAAACGATGAGAGGAGAGTGAGGAACACTCAGTGTTTAACCGCTTTCCCCAGAGCAGTGTCATTTGGCCTGCATCCCAGTTTGGACGAGTGGTTTGAAATAGCCTCATTTTATGGCATTTGCATCTGTCAGTCGGCAGGCCCTGGAGGTTTCTGGTGCTGTGCTGAGGGCTGTGGGGGAGCTCACATGGACAGAGCACCATCCATACCTTCAGGCTCACCTGGCAACAACTCCAGAGCAAGGCAGAGGAACGTGCCACAAAACGCCGGATCGCGTGGGCCCCAAGGTTACATGACCACCACCCCCCCCCGAAGGGCACCAGCTTCCTGATGGGAGCAGTGCAGTAGTGCTGGTGTGTCTGGGGGTATCTGGGGCGCACTGGCTCTCTGTGATGCTTCGTGAATGGTGGATCCTCGGTTAATAAACCTATAGGAAGCACTGCATACAATCCCTCTGGCCCTGGGTGCACCACAGTGTACATGAGCTTATTAAAGGCTCTGAGAAGGCCCACAGTAAAGAGACCTGTCAAACCCAGTGTCTCTTAAACTCGGGTTCACCCTGGTGAGTGGACAGTGCCCCAGCCTCCACGGCAGGTTCTGTGGTCTGGGGCTGCTCTCAGTGCCTGCCTGGGCCTTTGTTTCTCCATGTGTGAAAAGAGGGGAAATCTTTCCATTTCTCACACTCTGTGACCCCAGCTTTGCTCACCATGTCACTTTGGAGGCAGTGGATACAGGGCCAGGCAGGACCCACAGAGGAAGTCCAGTATATATTGTTGAGTTGACATGGAAAGGATGAAGTTGAGAGATCTGTAATTTCATCTAAAAGCAAAGAGATAAAACTGAAGTGTGCTGTTGGTTATTCCAAAATAGCATCCATCTGTTTATGTGGGACGATGGAGAAACGGATGTAATATAAAGAAAAGATACAGCCGAATCGTATTGAAGGAGTATCCAAACTCCAGTCTCTCAAATTCAAATTCTGTTTCCTTTCCTGTGACCCGGGAGGGAAGAGAGAGGCAGGAGCACCTGAGGGCCCATCCTGGGGTTGTCAGGGCCCGGAGAAGGTCTGCGTTGTTTCCTCCCCATCGATATGTTGAGACTCTGTCTACATCAAGCCTAATCATACTCAGATCTCCGGGGGCTGCATGGGGCAGTGGTGGAGAATCTGAGAATCATCACAGTGTTCCTTTTGTGGAAGCACGGGCTGCCCAGGTGTCACACGCATGTGACAGGATGTGAGGCCTGCCCTTGTTTCTCTTGCTTGGAAGTGTGTGGCCCCCCGTTCATGGGTGGGGTTCCAGTTTGCAAAGATGATATTTCGGCACTGCTTTCTTCAGGATGCAGGGAGAACGAGGGAGATGTTCATCCTCGCTGGGGTCGCTGGTGCTGTGTTACCGACCCCTGCTGGCCTCCTGAGCTGGGAACCGGCTGCAGAGGCCTTGGCACCGAGGGCATAAGCACAGGCAGGGAGTCAGGCCGCTGAAACTCCCGCCTTCCCCTCTCACCAGCCCTGGGAGGCTGGGGGTAGGGGCAGGAGGGGGGTCACTTAACTCCCTGGGAATTCAAATTCATCCTCTGTGAGTTGGGGCAAGCACACTTTACAACAGGCTTGCAAGGATAAAAAAAGATGACCCACCTAACTCACCAGGTCTGGCAAACTGTAAGCTTTTGATGTGCGTGATTTGTACTTTCATCAAAACGTGTGAGCAAGCCCTCTGCACCCACCTGATGTTTCTTGAGTGGCCCTGCAGCACGGATGCTGTGAGGGGGCTGTAGGTCGTCGGCGTGGCCATTTCTGGACTCCTCAGCTGAAGAACACGTCACAGAGTGTTTCTTTGTTATGGCCACGTTGCTGACTCAAACGCTAAGAGGATTTACCAGCTCCCAGGGGTCTTTGGAGGAGGCTATCAGCCAGGGTTTCACTTCTGTAGGTCCTCAGCATCCGTCACAGTGATGACTCAATGGATCAGGGTGAGTCAGGGGAAGGGCTTTTGGAGATCAGAATACTTCCTCCTAGGTGCTGCCTTCCAACTCACGCCAGCAGGGAGGTGAAACACCCACTGACATCTTTCTAACCCTTGATCTGCTTCCTGGAGTTTTTAAACCACTGGTTTTGCTCAGACACGCTGTCCTGTCACAGCCAGAGCCGAAGAATCAAGCCCCATCGGCCCCACTCCAATTTGGGTAATTACGTTGGACCCACCTAAAGTTCCCCTGGGATTTTCAATTAGCTATGGGATGCTTCTTCCCAAGCAGCTGTAATCTGTCACCCACTCCCCTGTTAAACAGATACCGCATTCCACCCCAGAGGCAATCGGCTGCCCTTTAATGATGAGAAAAAAATTGCCCCTTTATCCCTCCCGACCCTGGGAATCCCTGAGGCAGAGTAAATCTATGCCTGGGAGTGTCCCGAGGGTCTCGGATGCCCCCCCCAAGTGACCTGCTGAGTCCTCTGAGACATTCATTATTCTTCGGTGATTTGCAAACAGCTCACACTGGAAGCTGCAAACACAACTAAATCCAGTTGTGGCCAACTCAGAGCCTTTGACAGATGTTTTTTTTTCCACGGGGCAGGACCAGGTTGGCTTTTAAAACTGGGCGATGAGACTCATAAAAGCCCTGGTTGGTTACAATGCACTGTGGCTGCCCTGGGTTTGATTCAGTCTGACCTCAGTGATTTGCCCAGCCCCATGATGACATGGAAGGAGCAGCCCTGGATGATGATAAAACTGTCAGGTGGGGTTCAGATGCCTGGGCTCCCCTGCTTGCTTCAACCCCTGTGCTTCTCTCTGCAGTTAGGCAAACGTCCTCGGGAATAGGGAGCAGGGCCTCAGTGATGGATAAGACACCGTCCCCTGCATTAAAGAGCTAGGCAAGTAAAAAGCCTAGAAAAGTAATGTGTCTTGTGCAGAGAAGAGAAAAATGGCTACAATGTATTGAGGGGCCAGCTTCCAGTCGCTGAGGGTTTTCACAGACTTTCTGCAGCGTCCTCTTCCAACTCTCCCACGGGTCACGATCGTTACACCGAGTTTACAGGGGACGCAGACCCTCCCTGGTTGGTAGAGCAGAGGGTGGAATCCAGGTCCACCTGACTCCAAAACCCGTGCCCCTCTATGGAGCCCAGGAAGAGAGGCGGGGAAGGGGGGCGGGGATTGTGGCGGGGGGAGTTTCCCTGGAGGAGGTGAGAAGCAAAGAGGGAATCAGAGCTGGCAGGGAAAAGAGGTGCTCCTGGCAAAAGGAACAGCACGGCTAAGGCATGGAGTCGTCGGACAGCGCTGTGCTGGGTATTTCTGGTCATTTCTTTTTTTTTCTTTTGGCCGCACTGTGAGGCATGGGGGATCTTGGTTCCCCAACCGGGGATCGAACCCGGGCCCACAGCACCGGAAGCATGGAGTCCTAACCACTGGACCGCCAGGGAAGTCCCTGTGCTGGGTGTTTCTGGGAGGTGGCCTGGGAGTTAGGCTGCACTGACAGGCCACCGGTAGGAGTTTTTCTTTAGCTCCTCCTCAGGGCCTTTAACGGGGGTTGGTCGGGAACCCAAGCGAACAACCCAGAATTCACGGGTGGAAGGAGGCTCGAAGGCGGTCCAGGGGCTTAGCCTCTGGCTCCCTGTGCCCCGGTCCCGGCCCCATGGAGCACGGCTTGTCCCTCTTCCAGGCTTTTGCCCCTGCTGTTTCCTCTGTGGGAAATGCCCCCATCTCCACCTTTTCTACCCAAAGAATTCTTGCTTACCTTTCCGAGCAAATGTTATCTCTTCTAGGGTAGATTTCTGGATTCACTCCGTTGGAATTAGTCTCTCTCACCTCTAATCTAACATTTCATGTTAAAAAAAAAAAAAAATGGTACCAGTAAAGCACTCGTTAATCTTCATAACAACGCTGGGAGGCAGGTATTATTATCCACCGTTTTACAGATAAACTGAGGCTGAGGGAGATTAAGAGACTTTTCTAAGGATGCACAGCTGGTGGGTGGGGAAGCAGAGATTCAAACTCAAGTCTGTCTCAGTGCAAAGCCTGTAAGTTGTCACTGGTCGTGATTGTCACTGGCAGTGGTTTGTCAAGCCCTCTGGGGTATTCAGGGTCTGTGTCTTAGCACAGAACCGTCTGGACTCCCCAGAGTGACTGGCACAGAGCTGCACACGGGGCTGACGCTGTCCGAAGATCCAGGGAGCTGAGTTGGTGGGGCAAGGCCTCTCCTGGGCATGTGGATGGAGGGGAGGGTGAGGGACCTGTCTCACTCACTCTCAGCAAGAATCTGGTGAGACGCTGACCACCCCACCCCCCCACCCCACCCCCCGCCCAGCTCCCTGCAGGCTGTCCCTGGTCAGGAGAGTAGACATCTCACAGTTTCCTCAAAGACTCAGGGCGACCCGGACCCATGGAGTAGCCTCGTGCGGTGGTCGGCTCATTCCACCTCTAACTTGCAGGAATCAAGCCTGTCTCTTAATGATCACATTTCTGAGGGTGCTCTGAAGGGGTGATGCAGCCGGAACAAGGAGACGCCAGCTTTTATTTGTAAGGGGCGAGTGGTGGATCACACACTGTAACCAGTTCTTCCACGCAGACTGGAGAGAAAGGAAGGAGGCAACGTTTTTCCCCCTTTTCCTGTGGGCACCTTTATCCTAAATATACACATCCAAGCCAGCTGTTCCTCCATCCCAAGATGTGAGCCTCTAGCAGGTTTACGATGGCTGCCAGCAGCCTCCGCTGGCGGTGCGAGTGTCCACCCTGCCCCAAGGTAACTCTGGTGAGAGGCCCCCTCACCTCACTTTCCTGAGGCTCCGTTGCCCGTCCAGGCAGCGGATAGCGGTGCTGCAAGGGATCGTAGAAATAACACAACTGCTTTGACCGAGCACTTACTGTGTTCGGACGCTCTGCTAGGCACCTTACATAGCTTTTCTCCGGTCATCAACCCGCAGATAAGGAGTGAGTGTTACTGCTCCTTTTCGCCAGGAACAGAGAGGTCCAGGGACTTGGCTGCCTGGTCTTCAGGCTCAGGTCTGTGTGACTCTAAAACTCGAAAATTCTCCTCTGCCACAATGCCCTCCCCATCTTGCTCGTCACCAAGACTTGAGTTCCAGTGCTGGCATTACCACGAACCTGCTCTGTGACACTGGGTGACTCACTTTCTGTCTCTGGGCACCAACTTCTTAAGCAAAATAAAGATGTTGGATAAGACATCTCTAGGTCTCCTCTAGCTCTCCGAGTCTAAGAATGCCTCTGCTTCAGAAGGTGTTGGCCAAGGGGCAGCAGAGTTCCAGTGGCTGGGCATCCCAGTTCGCCCCTCTGTTTGGATGGGTTGGCTTTGAGCTGTGGTGAGTCTCCTGGGGCCATTCAAGGCTCTGAGAAAGCTCTCTTTCATTTTGGTGAGAGACCTTAGAAGAAGCTTCAGATGTGAGGCAGAAGTGGGCAGCCTTTCTATTGCATGGCCAGGAGGGTAGGGCATTTCCTGTTAACAATCCCAGGATTCCTGGGCAACTCAGCGGACCTCTCTGAATCAAGGCCAGATGGGAGGTCACAGCTGGAAGGGACCTCAGAGGTCGTCATGTCCAACCTCCTCATTTTACAGATGGGGAGACCGAGTCCCAGAGTGAATTAGTAACAGCATGAGGGCTCGAATACAGGTTCTCTCTTTCATTTATTCTCTCAATAACAGGCTTAAAAGGCTCCCTTTCCTGAAGGGGGGAAGACAGACCTGAAAACAACTGCAATCTAAGTGGTGATCGTTATTCAGAGGTCTCTTGATTTCCAACCCAGTATTTTTCCACTCCTACATCCTGCCTTGCCAAAAAGATGTTTAATAAGTTTCTGAGATGTCAGTGCTAGAATGGCCTCTAAAGATCTGCTAGTCTTGGGATGGCAAATCCTTGGAATTTGGGATGCCTCTTCCCATATCCTGGCCATGGCAGACATCACAAGTGGCTCACCAATGCTCTTCCCATAGAGCCCAAACCGAGGCCTCAGTTCTTTACATGGAGCTCCAGCCAGGCACTACCAAGCGATCAGAGTTGGCACATGGCATCCATGCCTCCTGCCATTCCTGATTAGCTCAACGACATCCGTCATCCACAGCGACAAATGTACTGAGCTCTCACTTTGTGCTGGGCCCTGTCCTGACTACCGTGTTTTAGGTGTGTCATCTCCTTTAACCCTGAAAACAAGCCTACAGGGTAGGTACCGTTATGATTGCCCTTGTGCAGGCGAGAAGACTGGGGTCCAGGGTCCCCAGATCACTAGCAGTGGAGCCGGAAGAAGAAATAGGTCTCCCAGTGCCTCATCCAGTCGTCTTGCAAATGGCTGGGCACTGGGCAGGTCCTGGCTCTGTCGAAAAACTGCCATTTCTCCAATAGACCGATTTAGTGACATCTTCCCATTTTTGTCTTTTCTGAAGGAGAAACCCCATCCTAAATTTCTCTGCCCAGCCTTTGCCTCTGCCCCCGAAGCCGCCTCTTCCAGGCCCTGGGCAGTATGAGATCGTGAACTACAAGGGGCCCCCCAAGCACTTCATCTCCAGTGCATCCTTCGTGTCCAACACCAGCCGGTGGACAGTGGCGCCGTCCCAGCCAGGCCCGCCCGGCCCAGGTCAGAGGATTGCTTTCAGTGATTGTAAAAACCAAACCTGGAATTGTTTGTCATTCCTGGGCCATCAAATACCACTGATTTATAGGCTGTTTGCCAGACAGTTTACAGGGGTTAGAGTGGATCTAGAAGACTTTTCAGCTTGCACTTTCAGAGTATGAAAGGTGGGTTTTTGTGGGGTTTTTGAATTTATTTTTTTAAGGTGAAAGGGCTCTTACAGATGATCCAGGTCAGGGATTTATACCTGAGGACTATGAATGTTTCAAGAGACACAAAGCTGGGCTCCAGGGGGTCTGTGACCCTGAAATTGTCTGCAGATTAGGAGCACGCAGATATTATTTTCTGGGGAAAAGAGCCATAGCTTTTGTCTAAAACGTTCATGTTCTTAAGAATGTTGAGATCGCGGGTCCAGTCTGGCGGGGTCACCTCCCAGATGGGAAAGGCCCGGAGAGCAAGGTGTCGTAGCCCTGCGGAGGGAGAGTGGAGGGCAGAGGCCCAGACTCTCTCCCCTCGACGCCTTGTCTGTCACGAAATAAAACAGGGCTCCACCCGAGCAGCTCCTTCAAGCCATATAGTTAGCCCCGGGATCTGCCGGAGAGCTGATAGTCTGAGGGACTTGTTCCAGTGGGTGGTCCCTGCACCCCACTGCCTACTTGGAGCCCCTAGCTATTTACCACCCCCGACGCTGGCCAGAGTTGACGGCATTGGGGAGTGACAGGTGTGCTGATGGGCTGGTGGCGTGGGAGGGGGAAGGCAGGAGCTGAGGTGGCCGCCAGGCCTGTGAAAGTCAGACTCAGCATCACTAAAGCTCCCACCCTGCGGAGGCAAAGATGACTGAGGCTCAGCGCTGGCCCCCCCGAGGCGCCCCCTTCCCTCCACACACACAGGTGAGTAAAGTGTAAGGTAGGCGGGACAGGGAGAATATCATTCTCGTGGCTCCGTCCTTGGAAACGTAGCGATAAGCCAATAAGACGGCAGAGGTTTGACCTACGGGTCATCTGGTCGGTCCAGGCAGAACTCAGCTTGGTCCCGCAAATGTACGAATGCCCCATGGAGTGGTGGCGCCAGGGCCCCGGAGACCAGCCGGATCCTCGTGTGAGCCTGTTTGGCCCAGTCCTCTAGGAGCTTTCTCCGAGCATCTTCTCCATGCGGGCACCTGGAGTGCAGGTGCAGGCCAGGGCCTGCTGCTGTGATCACCTAGGCCAAGGTGGGCTTCCCTGAGGGCCTCCCAGAGTAAGTAGAAGCAAACATCTGCCTTCTTGGCTTCCAGTGGGCGCAGATCTACCAGGACCCCTCAGCAGCTTCCTGAGGGTGTGCCGGAGGCCGTGCGTGGCCCTCGTGAACAAATCAGCATCAACGCGAGAGTTTCCAGCCACCCCCGGTTGTGGTTCCCAAGCCCCGCCTGGTCCTGGCTGCTACTGTGATGGCTTTCAGTTTTCCCAAAATTTCTGAACTGAATCGAAGCAAAAACCGCATTAAGCTGACACCTTGCTTCTATAAGAGTATTGCTCTATTCATTTCTTTTCAAATTTCCTACAAAACTCTCTTGTAAATTTTCTTCCGTTAAAAAAAGTTAGTGAGTTGAAGAAGGTGGGGAGCTGGAGTTCGAGTCCTGCCTGGGCCAGTTCAGAGCTGGGTGACCCAGGGCCAGCCCCTCCCTCCCCGTCTCCCCACATGTCAGGTGCGGGCGCCGGGGCAGGGGTCCCGCCGGCCTCACCCGCTCCCACGCCGAGTGCCAGGACCTTGAGAATCGGCCTTTTCTCTCTCAACACCGTCTCTCTCTCCTCTCACAGCCACATACAAGCCGGAATTCCCTGGAAAGCAGTCCTTTCTCTACAACGAGGACAAGAAATGGATCCCAGTACTGTAGTCACCTCATCCAAGCTCAAGGAGACCCCCCACGGCCACCAGCTGCCCCCCCAGGCTCCCCGGACGGTCATTCAGAGCGCGCCCATCTCGTGTGTGACGGCTGCTGACTTGGGACGGCCTTGCCCGCTGCCTGGTGTTACAGCTGGCCTGCCGTGCTTGTCCTTGTCCTGAGCTGCCCCCTGGAGCGTGGACCCCCACCCCACGGACCCCAGTGGATTCCTGAGCAGAAGTGAGGAGGAGACAGAGCCCCCTGGGTTACTTGGCCACGTGCCCTCCGGCCTGGCTTGGCCCGCCTCCCCTCAGCCTTCAGAGCTCGTGCAACTCAGGATCCAGGAGGAGGTGGCCGATGGCAGATGCCCCGTCTGGAAGCCTGATGCTGAGCCAGGGCTCTGGGGCCACAGGGTGGGCAGCGCAAGGCCGCGGCCCCGGCACACTCCCATGCTCTGGCCTTGACCGCCAGACTCCTCCCGGAGTTCCAGGAGCCGGGAAGGCCCACAGGCACTGTGACAGGGACCTGAAGGGGTTGCCTGGCCCTCGCCCCCAGCTCAGCCTTCGTGTCTCGCCCTAGGAAGAGCATGGCAGCGTCACTGTGGTCACGTGAGCTCATCACCCACTTTCAGGAGAGGCCTCCGCATCCATTTGTTGGCTCCGCGCACGAAGGGCTGACGTGGGCAGGACCCTCTGGGGCCAGAGCCCTGGGCACAGCGGTTCCGAGGGGCGCCTGCAGGTTCTTACTTTTGCCCGGCCTTTCCCCTTCCCTGGCCTGGTCTCCGTCCCTCCCACCTCGTGCTCAAGTTCAATATGATCTTTAATGGATCCTTTCTGGCCTGCCAGGTCGGTCCCCCTCAGCAAGAGGACGAGATTCTCAAAGAACCAAGAGGAACTGGAGTCAACCACACATCCCCTCCTTCCCCAACTATCCACGTGTCTTGGGCTTTTGTAAGTGGAAGCCTCTTGTGCCGCCTCCCTCCCCTCCGCGTGTCCCTCCCTTGCCCTTGGCTTTCTCCTTTGACTTTCCTCGTGCCTGTTAGTCCAGAACTGGCCGCTGACTGCCTCTCCCTTCAGGGAGGGGCGGGTGAGGAAGAGGGAGGGACAAGGATGGAACAACGGGTCCAGTTAAACAGAGTTCTCATTTCTCACAAAAGCTGGCCTTGTTGTGAACCTCAGATTCGCGCAAGTGCCCCACTGCTTTGGGATGACCGGGAGGCGGCCTGGAGCACGGCGCCAAGAGCGTCCATGGTCTGGACCTAAAGGTGGACATCTTGTGCTGAGTCCGCTCAGGTCCTTAGCTTCTCCTAGAGGTCAAGAGTTGGATCCGAATTTGGAGGTTCAAGGTCAAGCACTTCCGGGGTTGGGTGGGCAAGGCAAGGGAGGAAAACAGGTGAGGCGAGAGGAGGTCCAGGAGCTGAGGATGCTGCCCGTCTAAAGGCCAGCTACCTATTGCCAGATCTGCAGATGTTTCAGAAGAACCTGGGAAATTTTAAAATGTGAAACTTCTTGATTGGAGATGTTAACAACCGTATTTCCATTAAAAATTTTTTGTTCAGGCTAAAGGAAACTCTTCTGCTAACCATCAGTTGTCCACTTCGGCGCTAGAAATTCTGGAAGACCCCTTTAAGGCTGACACTTGAAGCTGCACCTTTCTTTGAACCCAGACTCTTGACAATAGGGCCAGACCTGAAGGCCTTGGCTTTTAGGTCCCTCTGACCCTAGGAGACCTTAGCAGGCCACTGGGCTGGAAGCAGCCAGCCCTGGAATCACCGCAGGCAGAGTCTGGCGGGACTGCGTAGAAAACAAGACAGGCCGCTCCTCCCTGGGGCAGCTGGGCCGAGCACCAGCAGGTGAGGTCTGTCTCTATAGAAACCCCTCCAAGGGGGGTCAGGAAAGCGGAGACTCCGGGAGGAGAATGGCAGGGCTTCTCTTGGCCGGTCGCAATCGGGGTATTCCGTAGAAGACACGGCTGCAGCTGAGGCCCTGAGCTCAGAGGGTCTGTGTGCGTTGTACCCAGCCTCTCTGAAGATGTCATAGGCTGCTCACAGCTCTGTCCAGCCCTGCGGTTCTCAAGCCCCATCTGTATAGTAGGATCACTTCGGGAGCTGTTATAGAGACTGCCCAGGCCCGACCCTCAAAGGTCTGATCTGAGGTAGAGTCTGGGCAGTGGTATCTTAATTAACATTCTTGGTGTGACTGCAAAGTGTCTAGGTAGGGTTAGGATATACGGAGAGTATTTTCTAAAATGTAATGTGCGTGCAAATCACTTGGAGATCTTCTTAAAAGACCTCAGGTGGGGCCCGAGAGTCTACGTGTTTTTTCTTTTTTTTTTTAAATTGAGATATAATTGAAATATAGCATTGTATTAGCTTTAGGTGTGTTTCTAACAAGCTCCCAGGTGGTGTCAGTGCTACTGGTCCATGGACCACACTTAAGAGCAGCAAAGGTCTAGTAAATACACCTGTTTGTGGAACTCTTCATCTGCCCCCCATGTGTTCATCCAACTGCCTGTCAACCTATTTATCCTTCCCTCCCTCCCTCCTCCTTTCTCCTCACTATTTGTCCATTCCCTCACTCCCGAGTTCCTCATCCATCCCTTTCTCCCCTCACTCACTCGCCGTCTACCGCGCAAAGCTACCTGCAGGCAGGGGATGGCAATTCCTCCAGCCACCAGCCGCCTTTGTAGTGACCCCCGTTTGGAAGGGACTTACCTTCACTCCTTTCACCTTTCCACTCTTCGGAGAAGGACAACCCCGGAATGGCTGCTGTCGGGCTCACTAGCTGCCCTTTGCTCCCCGACCTTCTCTGAGGGCAGGGCAGAATTTCCTCAAGCCTTTCAGAGCTCTCTCTTTGCTTGAGGTCCAAATGGCCTTCCTAGCCATAGACGGCCTCATCTGTTGTCTGTTCGCGTGGAGGGGAGAGGAATGGGCCCTGGCATCCTGGCTGGAGGCCGTGGGTGGAGGTGGACGTGGAGCTGCAGGCCCCACTCCTGAGCTCGGCAGCGGGCTTTGCACTGGTCCCCGTAGTTCATAGTTCCCTGTGTGCATTAGCCCAGCCAGGCACTGGCAGGTTGCAAAGGCAGCAAGGCCTGTGGAACGACGGCCATAGAGCAGTGGTTCTCGACCTTGAGTGCCCGTTGTAATCACCTGGGGGGCTTTAAAAGTACTGAGGCCTGGGCCCCAACCCCAGAAATTCTGATTGAATAGCTGCAGGGTGTGGTCTGGGCAGTGGGGATAAAAGCTGCCTAGGTGATTCCCACGTGCCATCAAGGCGGAGAAGATCGCCTTCCTGCTTCTGGCGGCTCTGGAAGGAAACGAACAGACGCGGAACCCCTCTGTGTGCCTGGCCGCGTGCTGATGCTCTGCATACACTCTGCCACTTCACCCTCACGCGGCGCCCAGGGTGACGTGGCAGCGAGGCCCGGGGTGGCCGGAGCAGCTCTGGGTGCGCCATGGCGTCGCTGCAGCAGCACCAGGCAAGCTGTACTGGAGTGAGAGGCCACAGGAAACATCAGTAATCCTGACCCTCATGTCCAAGTTTTGATATTTTATCATGTTTTTTTGGCCTTAATTTCAAAAAGCATTGCATTGGACTGTGATTTAACTTGATTACTGAGCTCTTCGGCTCCCTTAATTTTGCACCTGAGGCTAGGGCCTCACTTACCTGACCTGAGTCCTGGCCACAGGGCCTTGGGAATTAGGACTCTAGACCTCCTGTCAGAGCCGGAAGGTCCTTGGAGACATCCACGGTTTTCATACTTCTTTTTTTTTAAGTTTAGTTCAGACAAAAGTTAATACGAGAAATCTTAGTATGTAAACGAAGGAAAGCAGAGCTGCTGTGACTGAGTCTGGGGAGGATGCCCAAGGGCTGCCTGCTGTCTCCTCCTCCACATTGCAGGGGCCTTTGAGACCCACCAGTGAACCCTGGGGCTCCAAATGTGATAGCTACCTGATGACCCATTCTACAGCTGCGCCCATTTTACAGCCAAAGAAGCTGAGGACTAGAGCTGGTGGTGTGCTGGTAAGCCAGAAGGGACGAGGGAGGGAGGAAGCTCTGATTGGCCATTTGTTTTCTAGGGAAAATAAGGCCTTGATTTGTAGCATTTGTCAGTTCCCGCGGTGTAAACACTCCCTCCAACACACCGACGGGACGTCACTGACCTCAGAGTCGGGGAGAGACGGCTGGATCATCACGTCTGTGAGCGGGTAGGAGCCGGCAACAGGCAAAGTGAGCTGGTCGAGAGCATGGGGGCAGACTGGCAGGAGAGCGTGGTCGCACGGCTCCCGGCCCCGGGCTCTGCCCACTACCCCGGCTGTGAGGTCCCTGGAAAGGGCATCCTGGGACTTCTTCATCTCCAGGGTCAGTGTTCCTGACGTCATAACGTTCAGCCTGTGGAACCACACAGGACAGGCCACACAGGACAGGCTGGGCATCAGGACCCGGCCACCTTCCATGGTGGGACCTCTGCTTCACCAGGGCCCAGCACTTACTAGCACCCTTCAAGTTCGAGGCAAACCACTTACAGGATAGAGAAGGAGAGAGGACTTGTTTACTTTCACCCTCTCCTTCTGGAAGACTTTCACAAAAGGAACTAGTGTAGCATTTGAAGTAATACATACGTAGAATTTTATTACTAAATACCATACGAGTATACAAAATGCATAACTGAATAACAGCTAAAAAAATAATCCAAGAAATGTGAAATACACATTTTTTGAAATGATAAAAATGTATCCATGAAAAATATAAAATGTTGCATATATATACAATATATACTTATATATATATAAAACATAAATGAAAATTGTAAATAGGAAATGTATACAGTAGGGAGCAGGCATGGCGGTCGTTTTACACCGAGGCCACTTTGTCCCAGCCAGTCGGCTCTGACTGCTGTCTAGTGCTGAGGAAGCCCATCCACGAGGGGAGTAGATCCACTACAGTGTCTTTTAAAAGTCATTTGCACTGAAAATCCAGTGTTTTCAAGTTAACTAACTGACCAAAGGGTGAGGATTCCTTGGTCTGAAGTTGATGAAAGAGTCGAGAACGGGAAGAGTCAAGTCAGCCTGGGGAGACGGGGTCCACTTCCCCCATCCGAACGGCAGCCCGCGGGAAGGGGGCTGTAGAGAAGGTCTTCCGAGGAGGAAACAGCCGACTGGGCTTGTTAACCAACATGACACTGTCTCTGGCTGGGCAGGCCCTGGCCGGCAGTTCCGAGAATAGATTCAAGCACGAGATGAGGGTTCGGACCAGGACACCTCCCAGGGCCCTGCCTGGCCTTGACGTCTGTGGGTCTGTAACTTGAGGGCCTCTTCCCTCAGGGAAGGCATTCAAGTAACAGCGCTGAGGCACGCGGAGAGGTGGCGTGCGGCGCGGGGCCACTTCCCAGCTGGCTCCTCGCCTGGAGTCCACTTCAGGAGGTCTGAGGCTGTGGACGCTCAGGGCTCACAGCTCCTTAAGGATGATCTGAATCTTGCCGTCAAGCTCCCCCATGTCCAGCAGGAAGGCGACGTGGTTGCTGTAATGCTGGATGATGTTGTTGTCCATGTTGACCAAGATTCTGGAAGAGAGGAGAAGGTGTGCATACAATGAGCTGGGCCCCTTGTTTACAGGGCCTCTGAGTAAAGGGGGACAGTAATGGTTACTACCTTTCGGGCGCCCCCGGCACTTCAGGCACCTCTTGGACTTTCTCTCTGACCCTCATAACAACCCACAAGGTAGGCACTCACTGTCCCACTTTACAGGGGAGGACACAATTCCCCAGTGGCCGAGCCCAGGCCTGCTGGCAGCCACGCCCACCTACTGCACCAGATTGCCTCTCCTCACACACACGAGTGTGGACACTTTTGAGCAACCAGCACAGTGCGCCTCAGTCACCGGGCCAGACTGAGCACTCGGACGCGGAGTGTGAGTTCAAGTGCAGGAGGCGTGGCGGGTGGACCCGTGACGTTTGGGTTCAGCAGGTGGCTGCGATGTGTCACTCAGATGTGCCCGCCTGATCCACAAGCAGGTGCCACGCAAGGCCCCCTCAGTTTCACCTCAGGAAGCTGAAATCTCAGGGATGGCATCATGGACTTGAGGGGCTCGGCTGTCTCTCCCCCCACAGTCTTCAGGCAAGGACCTGGGCCAACCTGAGAGGGACAGAGCCTCCGTGGGTGTGGCCCTCTGCAGAGGGTCAAAGCCATAGTGTAGCCAAGGGCACCCCTCTAGGAGCTGCCTCCCCAGTGAAGGACCCACCGGGCTGTGACCTGACCTGAGTACAGCAACTTCCTCTTTGTAATGGGGGCGGGTGTTTTCCTCCATCCACCCCTCCATCCACTTCACCAGCATCTGCTGAGCTCTCTCCATGTTCAAGACCTTGCTCCAAACAAAAACAAGGGCCACATAGAGATCCTAGGTCCCGCCCTCCAGGAGTTTTGAATCTACTAGGGCCCGGGAGAATGGTTCCTTATAACTGTATTACCCCAGTTCATAGATGGGGTAGCTGAGCAAAGTCATTTGCCTGGGATCACACAGTTAAGAGATGGCAGAACTGGAATTTGAATCTGGACTCTTGTCTCTTTCCACTGCATCATTTTTTCAGAAAAACAGCAACAACAACAAAACCCCAAACCCTATAATTATAAGTTAGGAAGTGGCATATACAAGGAAGGCAAAATCCAGGGCTGGGGGAGAGTTCAAGATAATGCAAGATTATTTAAGCGGGACAGGAGGGAGGGTGGTGAGAATCCCAGACTACTACTCCTGGCAGGTAGCCAGCCGTCTGCTTTCCCCAGGGACCCCAGGAGAGGCAGTGGCTTTGTGCCCCGACCCCAAATCCCCCAGATCAGTAGGTGTAATGGAGACAGCAGTAGGCTGAAGCCTACGGCCCATGTCCAGTTGTCTCTACAGTAGCATCAAGCATCTGCTGCTTTCTGGAAGGAGGTCTGGACTCAGGCTCCGAGGCCTGGGTTCTGACTGCCAGCATCTAATGATAAGATCCTGCTTCCTTGGGTCCTGTGTGCAGTTCCTTCATTTCACAGAGGGATCTTTGTCTGGGAGCTGCCGGCTGGGAACAGAGCAGAGGAGACCAGGGCTGGGGCAGAGGGGTGGGCGCTTTGTCAGTGCTGGTGCTTGTTAGTCTCCTATAGTGGCATTTACTGAGTGCTTCAGGTGCCAGGCACTAAGCGCCCTACGTGCACTAACTTGAAGGCCTACTCTCGGGCAGGGCCTCCCCGAAGGCCCAGAGCGCATGCCCGCGCACAGGGGGATCCCAGACAGGCCCACAGACCCTGTCCTCTCAGAGGTCAATGACAACCGGGCCCTAGAGGCAGAGGCTTGTCAGGAACCGCTGTCCCAGAATGTGGGCCTCCTGTCACTTGCCAGCTTCTGGCTGTCTTCTGTCCTAGTTCGCATAGAACCCCTGGCCAGCCGCCAGCAAAAACAATGTATTTGTTAATCTTTCAAGCACACTCAGCGGTGCTTGTAAAGCTGATTATATCTACCTTTGTCCAGAGGACTTTCTGGAGGGTTCTGTGAAAAGAAACGAGGCCAGTGATTACAACTTCCTATCCCTCAGATGAGGGAAGCAGCAAATGAGCCTGCCTCTGCTCTCCCAACAGCGTTTGGGGGTTCTTCTCATTTAGGCATCGCAGACAATCCTAGGCCTGAAGTTGCATAGGTGGGGTGTGTATGGGGTGTGGGTGCCTCTGAAGGGCCGCTGGGTGATGCCCTGGGCTATGGAGCTGGGCAAATATAAATCTGCTGGCCTGGCCACAGCCTTTATTTGCACATTGCTTAGCGGTTAAGGGAACAAGCAGGAGGCAAGATAAAATAGTGGGTGCATGCATGGGTTTCAGACAGGCCATGATTCCTCCTGCCAGGCACTAACTCTGTAACCCTGGGACTATCCCGAACCCCAGTTTCCTCATCTGTAGAAATAATCACACCAAATTCAAATGGTCAACGAGATGATGCTTGGGAGTTACTTAACCCAGCACTTGGCATGTAGGAAGTGCTCCACAGATGGAAGTTATTATAATTATAGTTGAAATATCTGGCTGGGGCTTAAGGGAAAGACTTGCAACTCAGCCAGTGGGGCTATGGGGCATCTCTGTACGCAATCATACACAGGGCATTTCGCAGCCCCTCGGCGCAGCCTGAGGTGGGATCTGTAAGAGAGGACGGCGATGGCAGGCGGGGTGGCAGCCAGTGGGTGTGGACATTGGCACCAAAGGGGAAGTGGGGCTGGGCTTGTCTGGGCAAAGCAGAGCCTGCCCTCCGCTATGAGATGGATTCCGCTCCACAGAGCATGTGAGCTCCAGTTCCCAGTTTGAAACCGAAACTTGGAAGGAAAAAAATACACAAAGAACCCTAGACATTCATACAACCAAAACCAAACGATCCTTTCCCAGGGGCTGCAGGGCTGCACACCTTCCCCCCACCGCCGGCCCTTCTGGGAGGCTGGGTGGGAGCCAAAGGGGAGGGAAGGAGGCCCGTCTGTGAGGAAGGAGGTGGCCCCTGGGCCTGACTGGATGGGCCCTCAGCTTGAGTACAAAACATGCCTCACTTTGCAGTCCCCTGAGAGAAGAGCCACAGACAGTAGCCACAGGGCAAAGCCTGAGCACCTTCCAGGAAAAGCCACGAAGACTAGCGGGAGATAGGCTTCCGGAGCTGGAGGACCAGGCCGAGCTGTGCGGGGGCGGGGAGGGGCTAGGGGTGTTTCCCGGGGCCCTAGTCCAGGGTCCTCCAGGCAGGGAATGGCAGTCACGACTCCTCACTGCACAGGGGCCCCCACGCTGGCCGTCACCACGTGGCCCCCCCAACTCCAGCCCCCCATGCCACCCCTGCCAAGGAGAGATCTCCTGGGCAGAGAGCAAAGGCTACTGTGGTCCCTAGCACTAATCCTGTGGAGCCCGTGGCAGGTGGCGGTCACCGCCCGGCCCCCTGGAAGGTAAAGCCTGACTCCCTCCTGCCTCACCCAGACTTGAAGATGGAGGAGGCCTGTGCAGCATCCCTGGCTGGGCTCCCTCAAAATGACGTCCGGTCACAACTCCCTTCGCAGACTCATCGCCAGCCATTTCTTTCTCGGACCCTCTGACTCAGCCGGTAGCAACTTTGCTGGGCCCTTCTGCTTCTGTGTCTTTACTCCACCGCTCCTGCCCCTCTGAACACTGCTTCTCACCTCTGAGCCTCAACTTGCCTATCTGTAAAATGTGTGTAATGGTACCGACCCCATGGCACGGCCGTGAGGGTTAAATGCGACCAGCTCGGCCTGGCACGTGGCCACAGTAGGTGGTTAAGTGATGATAGTCACTGTCATCATTGCCATTATGGTCAAATGACTTGGTTCCCTTGGTTACTTCTGACATGTGGCCCTGTGCCTCCCTCTCCCCCTGAGGAGGTGGTGTATGAAGACCCTCGCTTCTGTCTCCCACTCCTTTCCTTCCCAACAGTGATCAGTGTCTGGTCTCCGCAGGTACAGAGAGAGACTGACAGGGCGCTCTCCACCCCAACTCCACATCGCCTCTACCTCTCCACAAAGCCAAGTACAAACACATATACGCTACCAAACGGAGAATAGCTAGCTAGTGGGAAGCAGCCGCATAGCACAGGGAGATCAGCTCGGGGCTTTGTGACCACCTGGAGGGGTGGGATAGGGAGGGTAGGAGGGAGGGAGACGCAAGAGGGAGGAGATATGGGGACGTATGTATATGTATAACTGATTCAGTTTGTTATAAAGCAGAAACTAACACACCACTGTAAAGCAATTATACTCCAATAAAGATGTTAAAACAAAACAAAACACAGCTCAGCTCCAGGCAGCAGGCCTCTACCAGGCAGGGCGAACCTGTTGGGAGCTCCCTGAGCCAACGTTTTAGAAGGAAAGGGGCAGGGTGGGGGAGTGAGGGGGGGGAGCTGTGCTGGGCACTTACCCCCGCTTGCATTTCTTGTAGACTTTGTAAATGTTCTCCTCAGGGAACCCATACTTCTCAGAGATCTGGAAGAGGATGACAGGAGATTCACCATCTGTTGCCAAAACTGGGTTTATACCAGTCTTTTCTATCATGACTTTTAATTTCCTGATTATAAAAGTAATATATACCCATACTGTAGAAAAATACAGTGAAGAAAATGATAACTCATCCATAATCCTGTATCCCAGAGATAAACACTAATAACATCCGAGTGTATTCCTTCCTGCCTTTTGGCCATGTACACGGGTATTTTTATGTCCCACGTAGATAGTTTTACTTATCATTGTATGTTATAAGCCTTCCCATATCACAACAAACTCTTGACCAACAGCACGTTTAGTGGTTGTAAACGATTCCAAAGGTCATCTGCCATTTCCCTCAGTCCTTGCCAATCGTCAGACATTTGGATTGCTCCAGTGCTGAGGGCTCCCCACTCACCAGCTAGCTGACCAGCTGTGCAGACCACTCGTGGAGATGGAAATGGTGCCTAGATCATAGGGTTGTTGACAGATTTAAATGAATTGGTCTATGTCAAACACTTAGGACAGTTCCTGGTATGTACTAAATAAATGTCAGTACTCAAATAAATGGTCATTATTACTTCAGAAGTGGTGCAACAGAGATGCTCTTGTCCTATTGTGAGGGGTGGGGAGGGGTGGATAACCCAAACACCCTTTCTAGCAGGAATTATTTACCCCATTTGATGGGTGAGGATGCTGAACTTGAAGAAGATAAGGTATGCACCCAAGGCCTAGCCTAGAACCCAGATTTCCTGTCCCCATCACATCCCAGAACATCGGAGCTTAGTCTACAAGTGAGGAAATTGCAGCTCAGAGGCCTCAGCAACGTGGCTGAGCTCACACAGTCAGCCCATTTCTCCCCAGACCTCCTGAAGTCTCCTGTGGGGCAGACAGAACTGGTCCGGTCCCAGTTCCACCACCTGGGGTTGCAGAACTCTGAACAAGTCACCTTACTTCAGGGAGCCTCAGTTTCCTCATTTGTAAAATGGGTGTCATGATGGGATGTACACACAGGTGGTTCTGCACAGGAATTGAGACGGTTATGTCAAGGGCCCGGCCCAGCGCCATCCCTGCGGAAAGCTCGGTCAAATGCTGCTGGTTAGTACTAGTGGCTGCCTTGGAGCTGCAGGGAACCGCAGACAACAAGCTTCAGGTTGAGGTTGTCTTCTCTGGGCCTTTCAGGAAGAGGAGCCGATTCAGCTCCTCAACTGGTCTCTGCCTTGACAGAGATCTCGCCAGGCAAGAAAAGTTCTTAGACTACTTATCTTAATGGCAGGCAATGTGGCTAGAGGCTATCAGGAAGATCTCAAGTCAGTCTAAGCAAGAATTTAGGAGCTTTCTAACTATATGCTGTACAAAGACAACTGCTCTGTATGGCTGCCCCATAAGCGATGAGCTCTCCATCCCTGAAGTATGCAAGTCAAGAGCGGGCACCCACTTGGAAGAGCTACTGAGGAGAGAGCTCGGGCACCAGATGGGGAGCTGACCCTTTAAGGTACTGTCCAACCCAAAGATTCTGAGTCTATATTCTAGTGACATTAATGGCCTTTTGTGAGCCCAACTTCCTGGGGCTGGTGCCAAGCAGGGCTGATGCTATGTGAAGAGAACAGGATAACATAGCCGAGTGGAGAGAGCTTGGGCTGGAACCTCAGCTCTGTCACTTCTAGTTACCTTGGCAAGTCACCTGACCTCTGGGAGGCTATTTCCTTATGGGAAATGAGGAGATCATTAATAGTACCCACTTTTCAGAGTTTTCAAGAGAATATGGTGAGCTAGCAAATGCAGCATGCCTGACAAGATGCATGACACATAGTGGGTCTTCAATAAAAGGTAGCTATGTTATCACTTGATTCATTTTCCCTTCCCCAACCTGACATCTTAGAACCATCTGGATTTTCTGTGTGGTTCGACCTTGAAACAGCTGGCCCTGGCGGAGGCTGTGTTTGCTCAATTTTTAGCTGAACCACAAAGCTGCTGTGGATTTTGTTCAGGGCTGTTTCACCTGCTCTCTGGCGGTTTGGGGGGTTGGGGAAGGTCTCCTTGCCCAGACACCACCTTCAGCTGCCCCAGCCAGCGCCGCCCCCCCCCCCAGTCCAACCACAAACTGGAGGAATGAGGCCCTCTGGGAAAGAAAAAAGGGTATCTCTGGGGCCTGGCCTTTTGGGGTTTCATTCCCATTAAAATAGAAACAGGTTTGCAAAGCCAACAAAAAGCTCTGGCCTGTCAGACAGCAGCCATCAGATTAAGGAGGATTTATGGTGTGTGCGACTCCCAGGGTGGAGCCCGGGTTCTGGCTGGGAGATAACATCTCAGAGGCACACCTCCACCAGCAGGGCCCCAGAGGCGCCCTCAGATGGGTGGGACGGATGGGCCGCCAGAAAGCCAGCGTTCCAGCATATTCCTTTCCAGAGTCTTCCTGTGGGAAATCGGAACTATATGGCGAGAAGAGTCGGGGGAGATGGGAGTGCAGAGAGGGCCGTGGCCAGGGGAGGGCGGGGTCCACAAGGCCTCTTACCGCACTCCTCAGGCCCTTCAGGTCCGGGGTCTTCAACATGAGGGCGTCAAACACTTCCTCAGTCTCTCTCCGCACGTACAACAGCACTGAGAAGCAAAGGGGTGGCTTTTAGTGGCGCAAGGGAACATCTAGGGGTGGGAGAATCTTAAAAAATATTATTTGTAACCTAGATTGATTTCCGCAAAAAGAGCAGACCCTTGCAGAGGGTCTGTGCCCAGCTGGGAATCAGCCCGCCTGGCTCTGCAGGTCCCACACACTTGCTCAGACTTTGCTGATGTTGGGGGTTTTGAATCCCTGCTCTGCCGCCTGCCAGCACTGTGACCCTGAAGAAGTTCTTTTAAGATCATTGAGCCTCATTTTTTCCAGATGGAAAATGGGGGCAGCTCCGCCATTTCACAGAGTTGTTGTGGGCAGTATTGCTATAACACCAAGTGGGGTGCAAGGCTCAGTTCCAGGTTGCTGGAAGCTTTTGATCTTGCTTGCTGGCTGGTTTCTTCCCGATGGTCAGCTACAGCACCCCTCTCTCAGGAAGTCACAGACTTACTGTGTCAAAGACAGAAAGCCAGGTACTGAAAACCCACCCCACTTGCTACCCCCATCAGAGAAAGTGGGGAGGACCTGCACAACATCATGAGCCTGTTGCCTTACCAGCTGCCCCAGGACGCCCACGTTCAAACAAGATCAGAGGCAGAAGCCCCCCAGCTCCGCGGTTGTCTCTCCAGGCACCCTGGATGCCCCCCTTACCTGCTCCACCCCCTCACTCAAATCCTGGCCCAGCCCCAGACTCCAGGGAGTAAAGCAGCCCCTCGTGCTCTCCCCGCTGGGGTGGGCGCTGCCCTGGCTGCCTGGATCAGAATCAGTCTGAGGCTTTGGGGAGGCCTCATGGGGGGCTGGGGGTGGGACCAGAGGACAGATGGGGTGGGAGTGAGGCTACCTCTCTGTAGATCATCTTCCTTGGCCTGTTTGGAGGGCAGAGGCTCAAACTCCTCGGTGAAGGGTGAGCAGGTGCGCTTCAGAGGCAGCCTGTGGGGATGGCAGGGAGAGGCCTGTGAGGAACCCAGAGTCTGAGGGGCCCCAGAGGTGAAGCAGAGCCTATGAGGGTGGGCACAGAGCAGTGGGACAGAGGTTGCAGGAGCAGGTTCTGCAGCTGGACTGCATGGGTTTAAATCCCAGCCCTGCCCCTCTCTAGCAGGGTGACAGCCCCTCAGTGTCCCCATCTACAGCAGGGTGCTGCATAAAGTTGTGAGGCTGAAGGAGATAATGCACACTGCTTTTAGAACAGTGTGACACACAGCAGACCCTCCATAAATATGGACTATCGTTTCATCATCAATATTATTCTTTTTTGAAAGAACCAAGTTGGACGTGAGTCAGTGGGAGGAGGGAGGCTTGTGGATTTTAGAGTGAGTCAGACTTAGCTTCCAGCATGCCTCTGCTTCCTAAAAGCTGTGTGACCGTGGGCAAGTCATTTCACCTCCTCTGAGACTCAGTTTCCTCATCTATAAAGCAGAGCAATAACCCCTGCTTGCCTGACTCACTGAAGCTGTTGTGAGGTAATAAGTGACATAATTTGGTACATAATTTGGTGTGAAAGAACTTATGAAAAGTACTTCTTGTTTATAAGGAGGAGACTGATATCAACAATACATGAACTTCATAAAGTGCTTTCCCATTTACAAAGATTCGATTACATTCCGCTTCTCATATCTGCCTCATCCTCATGAGGCCGTGTTCCTCCTTTGACAGATTTCTAGCTGGGGCTCGAAGAGGTGAAGGGACCGTGGCTGACAGAGGCAATGACGTGGAGGTCCATCCTGGGCTGAAGGGCCAAGGGGCCCTGGCCACCCCCCTTGGCCTCTTGGAGTCTGGTGGGTGTGGGGGAGGGGACACGGGGTTGATTCCCCTAAGTCCTCCCATACAGCTCCCCTCCTTACTCTCCGAATCTGTACCACCATCTCAGAGGCTTTCTCTTTCCCATTTTACAAGCAGGTGTCTCGCCAAAGATTCTCCAACTTTTCAAATAAAACAAACCCATAAAAACTCAGGCAATTTCAGTGAGAAAGGAGCATGCGTCTAGCTTGGGGGTTGGGGGCAGAGTCTCAAGGCTGCTTCCTCCAGGCCCAGCCTCTGGCTTGGGGGACAGCAAAGGGAAGGGCAGGCTGGGAGCTTACGAGCAGTAAAGGGGGGACAGGCAGGGAGGTGAGGCCCTTGGCTGCTTCTTTCCGTACCTGTTGGAGGTGCTGTGTCCTGCTGAGGGCACTGCCTGCAATGAAGAGAAAGACATTTTCCAGCACATACAGGAAGATGAGAGTGCCCTCGGCTGCTGGAGGCTTTCTGGGATGAACGGTCTTTGTGGGGAGATACGGGGGATGCAGTTTCAATGGCTTTCTAGCTCATTCTGCTCAGATGTGTCCCCTCAAGTGAGCTGAGACCTTGAGTTGAAAGGAAGTCCCAAGCCCCAGTTGGGTGAGTCAGGACTCAGTGAACACACGAGGTGCTAAGGAAAGGTGGCAGGATCAGTGAGTGCCATCTGAGCCCCAGCATGCCCAGAAGGGCTGGAACTGCAGACTGTCCTGCAGCTGGTAACTAGGTAGTTGGAGCTGGGGCAAAAAGTGGAAGAGGAAGAGGCGGTCTTTTTGAACCCTCATGTGTGCCTGGCTCTGTACTACGTGGTGCAGCCATTGCCAGTCCTACGAGGTAGGACACCCAGGCCCCGAGGGGGCAGAGTCGCCGGGGTCACACACCACGGGAGGCCGGACTGTGAGTCAGAATCAGGCTTTCTCCTCCTCCGGCTCCCCTGGTCCCCTCTCTCAGGCTCACAGGTACGAGCACGGTGCCCCACTTCTTCCTCCCACAGGGGAGCTTTGAGACCAAGTGGTCATCTCCCTCCTGGAGGCCTCTGGTTGCGGAGAGAGAGTGAGTTAATGCAGCCTCCTGCGCTATGGGGGGCCACAGAACTACTTCAGGGCAGTGAAGGGGCTGCGGCAGACATAGAGAAGGCTTTGAATGTGTGCCAGGGCTGACCTCAGGACTGGCTGCTCTTTCAGCACCGTAATCTATCTTATTGTTTGAAGTCACTGCACTGAACACATCTGTACACCGAGGGCCATTTCTGCAAACATTCCCACCTAAACGGTGGGAGCTCAGTGGAAGGCAACAGTCAGATTGTTTAATATGGAAGCAAACTCACAGACTGGCTCTGGGGTCTTGATTCTGCCATGGACTTGTTGAGTGACCTTGCCTGGAAAATGGGAATAACAGTCTCTACCTCAAAGGATGGCTGGGCTGGGCTGGGCTGCCCAGGTGAGGTGAGGGGGAAACGAGACAATGCAGCAAAAGGCTGGGCCCAGCACCGCCGGCCGGTCAAGGTGGTTGGTAAATGGCTCCCTGTGTTGAGAGGTGGTGTAACTCATGGTAATGGGCACTGTTTCTGAAGCCAGGTTGCCTGGGTCCCAATCCTGGCTCTGCCACGTCCTATGTAATTTTGGTCTCAAAGCCTCAATTTCCATGCCATGAAATCCAGGGAGAATCATACTATCAACTTCACAGGGAGGTAGTGAGGGCTAAAGGAGACAATGCACGGAAAGCACTTAGAACAGCGCCTGGAGTAAAGTGCACGCTCACAAGTATTGCTGTGACGATTATTATCCATCCAGGTTTGACGCGGCTACAGTCTAACCTGGGACTCAGATATTAGAAACCTGCCCTGTGTGTGCTCCAGGAGTGAACATTTCAATGGGTATGAAGTCCATTTCTTTATTAACATTCTTCTCTTCAGTAGAAAAGGTCACTGAAGTTATATGACCATATATACATACTTTTAGTCCCCTGGGATTCAATAAAGATAACTTGATGATATCAGGGCCTGTCAACATCTAAACTGGCCTGGAGGGGCTGAGCAGCAGGTTGCTCCCGGCTGGTCTGTGCTAAGACAGCCCCACCCAGGGGCCACAACCCTCTCTCAGCCCGAGACCCTCACCCCTCCAGGGCGCTGCAGGCCAGAGAAGTGCACGTTGGGGACGAACAGCACTGGCGGGGTCTCCAGGTCGGCCTCAGGCCGCAGGTAGGTGGTCTCATTGCCCCGGAAGCCGGATAGCAGGGAGCCCTTGATGCCTGATGGAAAGAGGAAGGCGTTGTGCCTTGAGGTCCCTCCATTCGCGCCTGTGACCGCTGCCCTCTAGTCTCCTGTTCCCTTCGCCCCGACCCAGCCCCGCTGTGAGCCACCCGCACTGACCACTGTTGCTGGAGTCGGGGCACTTGGCCTTCCTCCGGAACTGCTTCCGCTCATCATCCCGCATCTTCCGTTCCGCCCCCTGTGGGGGATAAGGGAAAGGGGGTCATCGATGGTCTTGAGAGAGGCTGGCTGCTTTGCCTCTTAGATGTGGGCCAGCCCTCTGCTGTTGCTTTCTTCCCAGAGTGAGACCAGGAGATGGGAAGGTACCAGCACTCGGCCCAGCCCAGTGCAGCCCAGCCCTGAGGTCAGGTAGACCATGAGAGACAGAGAAATAGAAAGACGGAGAAAGAAGAAATTGAGAGAGACAGAGAGGTGTGGGGAGAGAGGAACAGAGAGAGAAACAGAAAAGAGAAAGGGACTCAGAGAGAGATAAGAAGAAAGAGAAATGTGAAAAAGACAGACAGACACAGAGAAAAAGAAACCTGGAGAACTATTTACAGAGATCTAGAAAGAGATCTTCAGAAAGAGGAAGGGATGAGAGACAGAAATGCAGAGAGCAGAGGAAAATATACATAGAGAAACCAAGACAGATAAATGACAAGCACACAGGGAGAGACATTCAGAGAGCAAGAAACAGAGACAGACACACCCAGAATGGCTGGGGAGGATGCACAGGTTGGGGCTGGCCCTTCTCCCTCCCAGGGCCCAGCAGAGGGTCCACCGCAGCCACCTTGTCACAAAAGATCTTGATCTGGCAGACAGCTCGGTGTACCAGGCGCTCAGTGCCTGAGCCACAGTCGTAGGTGTCGATCTGCAGGTTCAGGGGGACACCCTTCACCCCCTTCTGCGAGGAGAAGTCTGTACTGAGGCAGTTGATGCCGATAAACACCTGGGGACAGATGCAGGAGCTAGCTAAACAGCTGACCCAGGTCACCAGGCCTGCTGTTCCATAACCACCCTGTATAATTATGGAGCCTGCTGTGTCCCTGGTGGGTACCCTTAACTTCACAACGCCCCTGCAAGGCAAACATCACCACCTCTCTTTTACAGACGGGGAAACTGATGCTCAGAGAGGGGTGGCAGCTGTCCCAAGGCGACACAGGGAATGTATAAGGGAACCGGAGTTTGGGCTCAGGTCTTCATCAGTGGACAATGCAGCTTCCACTAGAGTGCCAAGGGCAGCCCAAAGGATCAAGGCCCTGGGAGGGAGACTAAGGGTCCTTTAGGAGCTTAAAATCCAGAGCCCATTTTATTGCAACTCAGAGCAAGGAGGTAGAGAAGGGCCAAATCCCCCTCCCTGCCAGCTCCAGAAGACCACTTTCCTACTGGCCCTGGGCCACAGAGAGTGAGACACTGCCCCTTTGCACGGCAACCACCAGCCCTAGCCATAGCTGAACCAGTCACCCGCACTGTACAGCTGAGGAAATGGAGGCTCTGAGCATGGATGTGACTTGTTAACGTTGCCACATGGTGGAATGAGCCTGGACATCGGGCCACTTAGACCTCTGCCACTCAAGCCATGTGGCTTTGGATAAGTCCTTTAATCTCACGGGCCACAGTTTCTTTATCTGCAAAAAATCTTAATCTGCAAAATTAAACCTACCTCTTGTGGCTGTGAGGCTGGTAGAACATCTAGGGGGCTTGGATATTTTGTAACTGTTGTTGTAACTGGGACAGTTGGAGTCTCAACCCGAAGCCTATGTACAGCTGATGGCAGCCTGGGGTCAGTCTTAGTTGGGCATCTTTTGGCAAGCTCACCTAGTGATTGCCTACTGCTGACTCCTCCGTGGGACCCTAGGCTAGACCCCACTCCAGGCTGGCCCCTGTTCCTTGGGGCATTTCCATTGGAAATGACCCTGACTTGCACAAGTGGGGGTGGGGTGTGGTACCTGAGCAGACCCCCTTCCTTCCCTGGCTGGGGGGGCCAAGCCCACAGGTGCATGCCAGACATACCTCCCCCTCAGCCAGCTCAGCCCTAATGCAGCCCCCACCCAGCTCACGCCTGAGAAAGACCCAAGCCTGGGGGCTTAAGAGGCTGTGAGAAAATCCCAACCGAAACCCACCTCTCCCTTCCCACGAAACTCATTCCCCCCCTCCCTGAACTGGAGGCCCCAGCTCCTCCCCCAGTCCCTGGTGTCTGTTTGAATAATAATAATCCCTCGCCTTTGTGCCTCCCTTTGTTGTTTTCAGAGTCTCTTCACCTCCATTTTCTCCAGGCAGCCTGGACCACCCCATGAGGCAAGCCAGGGAGACAGGGATTAGGTCCCCAGCTTTTCTAGGCCAGAAAGGCCCTTGCCAAGAGCCAGACCCAACCTTGGTCTGATGGGGTAAGTCTGGCCCAGGTAGGTGAAGGGACAGGCCCAGCGTTACCCAACTCGAGTCCCCAACTCGCAGACTAGTGCCCTTTCCATGATGCCACCTGTCCAAACAGAAAACCAAGACACAGAGGGACACTGAGCACAGGTGAGTTTAAGCCTGGTCTCAAGCACTAAATGGCTTAATCACTGGTGCGAAAAAAAATCACCAGAGGCTCCATTTCTCAGGCCTCTCCGAGGGACCTGGCATCGTGCCTGTCTCTTTGACATGCGCGATCTCATAGGATCTTCACCACAACTCTAGGAGGCAGGTTATTCTTCCCTTCCTATGTGCCCAAGAAGTGAGGTAATGGTCCTCGTCTACCAGACTCTGAAGCACTTCTGCAACACTCTGCACTAGCCCACAAGTCAGGAAACCTGGCGTCAGCAGCAGCTTGCTGTGTGGCCACGCGCAAGGCTTAGTTTTCCTATCTGGTAAATAGGTGGATTGGATTAATTAACAACAGCCACTGCTTATCTGCCAGGCTGTGCTCTACCTTTTCCTTGTCTCACCTGATCCTCACGCCAACCCATCAGTTGGTGCTATGGTTTCACCCCAATTTTCAGCTAAGGCATCTGTCCAAGGTCACAGAGCTGGGAAGTGGGCCCAGCGTTTCTGGCTTCTCCACCACTATGTATCCTGCCTCCTCCACTGGTGCCCTCATGGGAGCAGTTGCCACAATCCTAGGTACAGGCAAGCCCTTTTCCCAGGATGGGGACTTCCTGGCAGCCTAGCCCCATCCTGGCCATGCCCCCAGCACTGACCTTGGCCTCCTCGTTGACATTCCACACAAAGGACAGCGCATTATAGGCCACCTCCTCAATGTGCTGCACGGTGTTGAAGTTTTCTTTGCAGTCAGCTGAAACCACGGGAGACCAGAAGGAGAGTCAGAAGGGAAGGGATTTGGGGGCCCCATGGGGAGGGGTCATCTAGGGGGTGGGCCTTGTTCTTGGCAGGGACTTGTATCCTTACCCCCAAGGACCATGCTTCAATGCAGGGAGAAAATTAGTTACTGTGCCCTGGGCTACAGGTGGAAAAACTGAGGTCCAGCCTGAGAAGCAGATCTGTCCAAACTCCAGAAGGACTCCTTAACTTTGCCAACTAGGCCAGGGCCCTCATGATTTTGTGGTGGAGCTTATATTTTTCATGGGATTGTGATTTAGGACAGTAGTAGTAGTAGTAATAATAGCAGTAATAGTGGTAGTACTAGCCATAGTAAAAGTCGTAGTACCAGTACTACTAGTATTGAACTAGTCATATTAAATAAATGATAGTACTACTGTCATTTATTGAACACTTACAATATGGCAAGCCTTCAGTTAATCCTCACAACAATGCTATGAATATTCAGCTTACACATGAGGAAAATAAAGCTCAGATTAGTTTGGTCACTTGCCCAGGGTCACACAGCTAATAAAAGGTAGAGTAAGGACTGGAGTCCGGCTCTGTCTGCCTCCTGAACCCAGACTCCTAACCACTTTACTAACTGGCCTCTCAGATAAGTCACCGAATCATCCCTATTTGTATTATGTTCTCTAGTACACGTGGCTCCAAGGCAGAAACAGCACTGTAGGCAGGCAGGTCTGTTTTTCCAGTTGACAGCTGAAGAAACCAAGGCCCAGGAAGGGGAGGTAACACAGGTCACACAGCCAGGAAGACAGTGACAGAGCCAGAACCTGGAGATCTGAGGATGGACTGTGCCTCCCACTCGTCTCGGGGCCCGGGACAAGGTGGCACACACAGAAGGCCTTGCCCCTGTCCCCTTCCCTCTGACAAAGCCCAAAGGTTCCAGCTTCCAAGGCAGAACTGCGCTTGCACTGTGCTTCAAGCCTTCCAAATCACCCACTGCCTGCACTGTTATGAATTTGTGTCTCAGTTGGCCAAGCCCCCTGATGGGGACAAGCAGTTCAACATCCCAGGGGTGTATTTATCTGACACTACTAGGGTCCCCAGGGTCCTGTTTACCCCAAAGCAACACAGAAAAGAGGTCATTGCTTCCAGCCAACAGATGCAAATCCCTGCAAACCCCAACGGAGGGCTCGGGCGGGCTCTCACCCACGTCGATGACCCGCTGCTTGGCGGTGGGTTGCCGGGAATGCCAGTGCTTCCAGAAGCGCAGCTGCTCCACCGGGCCCTTCTCGTTGTCGAAGACCACCATCACCACACTCTGCAAGCACAGCAGTCACTGTGACCCCCAGCCTCAGAAGAGGCCCAGGCAGCCTCATCCATTGCCAGAGCCCGGGTCAAGTGGCCCAGCCCTTTGGCTTAGTTTCCCCCACTCCGTGGCAATGGGCAGTCACACAACAGCACCCTCTCCTTGGGGTCCCTAGCAGGCAGGGCTGACCCGACCCCGCACCTACTGCCCAAGTACCTTGACTTTGCTGGAGGACAAGGCAAGGCCTTTGCCGCCTGCTGGGGTCCGCAGGGTGACAGGGTAGAACTGGCCCTTGTTGAGGTAGGCCATGGGCGACTCACCCGATTTGATGTGGATGGCTTTAGGGGAGCCCAGGGTGTACTCAAAGTCACTGCGGGGAGGAGGGAGAGGAGAGTGAGGCTGGGCTCCCAGGCAGGAGTGTCCCAAAGGGCAGTAGGGCAGGAAGCCCGAGGCTCTGCTATGGCCTTACTATGTGACCTCAGTAAATCACTTTACTTCCTGGGGCCTCAGTTTCCTCTTTTTCAGAGTTTCTATTTAATGGCTTTGTTGAGCCACAATCCTCCTGAATAATGAATAATGGAAACCAGAGACCCTGAGGGGTGACAAAATTATAGGGAAGACTAGGACAACAGAACCTTGGTTTTCTAACAGGGTGCTGAGCTCTGAGGTCCTTGTCACAGCCCAGGAAAGGGGTATAGAAACAACTCTCTTCTTTTATGTGCCTTCACTCCCCTCTTTTCATTCACTGATGATGCCTGTTCTGGGAACAGTAGGGTCTTTCTGCAGCCCACTGCCCAGGTGGTCAAGGGGCCAGGGAGGCTGACTTACCTCTTGGGGCTGGGATAGTCCTCTGGACACGGGGGTTCCGGGGATGTTTTCAGGATATCTGGGAAGAGCAGCGACTGCAGAGAAACACAATCCAGGGAAAATAAATGACCACATTCAGTTCTGCTGGGACCTCAGCCCAGGGCCACTGCATACAACTGTGACGGTTGTATAGTGTACAACCTGGACAACAGTACATGGCAGCCCTGCCTCAGCTCAAGAACTCTTTCTCCCATGGATTCCAAAGCTCTGACTGCCTCACCGTCTCCTCTCCTTCCGTACACGTGTGACTAGACCCAGGGATGCTGTGAGGGATATGGGGGTGGGCCCTCACCTCCTGTGGGTCATCTTTGAAGGTGCTGTCAGGCTGCCAGCGCTGTGTGGGAGGCACCCCATGAATGCTCTCAAACAAGGAGCTGAGGGAGCCATTATCATACACATCATTGGTGGGCAGCAGGTAGCCATCCACAGAGCCAGCTTCCGGCTTGCTGGGGCCTGGGGTGAGGAGAGCTGCCTTGCCTGGCGTGGGTGCAGCCCCCTCCAAGCTCATTAGGTTATTCTTCTTGAGCACATCTGGGTACTCTGGGGCTCCAGACACATTCTCTGTCAGGAATTTCATGAGGTGCGTGGGGCTTTCAAGGGGGGTGAGGTCCATCTCGTATTCCATGCCATGGTAGTACCTGAGGAGAGACAGGAGGGATAGGTGGGTGCACCTCTTCTCTCTGAGGGGCGGGGGTTCCTTGGCTGGATTGAAGGGTGACCATCACACTGACATACTGACCTCTTTTAATCCATTGTAACGTTAGGTCTTACCAACATGTGTAAAACAAGATACTGCAGCAAGCCAGTGTGTCACAGGGAGAGTAGGGAGGAGGGTGTCAAGAATGGAACCAATTACAGGCTCAGAGTTCAGGGGGCAAATGTCTGCTTTATCCATTACAGTACTTGGTAATTTAAAAAACTGAAAGTTTAATTATTTATTTCTTATCCAGAGTCAAATGTCCCCACACTAAAAAAAAACCGTATTGAGTCATCCATGGTGTGGGCAAGAGTGGGTATTTGTGAGTACAGTTAATGTACATTGAGAAAAAGGTCTGAAAGGATATACCCCAAACTATTAAGGGGGGCAGGGAAGTAGGATTACAAGAAACTTACTTTTTTACTTTATTTTTTTAGCAAAAATAACAGTGTCTTTAATGCATTTAATTTTACAGAATCCAAAGAATTTTTACATATGGTCCTCACTTGGTTGTAAAAAGAGCCAGATAGCCTATCTTCATACATAAGGCCCAGAGAGTCACAGAATCAGAGACACTGAGTGAACACACAGACCTTATAATAAGATGATTCTATTATGAGTGGGTGCTCTCCTTTAATTATGCCAGTCTTCCATTCCCACCACCATACTTCTGTTTTTCAATGCCCAGCCCCAGTATGGATATTTATTTTGTTACTACACCAAATTTATTTTTAAAAAGTAAACTAAATTTTAAAATAGTTACAATAGATAATTTAATTATTATAATTATACAAATATTGTTTCCTGGCTGGCCAAATATTTTACTATAACTTTTCTTAGAACAACTTTTGTTGTTATTGGAATTATGATATTAACGAATTTTTTCATTTTATAATTTTCTACTTGTCTATTCATAATTTCCCTAAAACTGTCATACACCTATAAACAATTTTCTTCCTATGAACAAATATATTACGTAATCTACCAGTTCATTCCTCCCTCCTCCCCTTCCTTCCTTCCTTCTTTACTTTGTACATTTCTACAGAGTTTGAATATTTTATAACAAGTAGGTATTATTTTATAATCAGAAAAGCTAACAACATTTTAAAAAATTAGTTTTGAGAAAAGTCTCCTGCACCAAAGCCTACTGTTTCTAGCAGTGGAGGGACCCTGAGGTAGCTGCAAGAGTCGCAATGCCTGCCTTAGCAGTTTGGATGTTCTCGAAGGCAGAGAGGAGACTAGAAGGTTTCCCATCAGAAGCCCTGCCCAGTGGGGGGAAAGGAAAAGTGGAGAAAGGGGGGCGGGGTCCTTCCAGTGCCCATCTGGCCATGAGCATGGCCTGGGCTGCTTTCTACAAGAAAAGGAACATCAGTGCCCCGAGGCACTAATGCCAGGCAGAGGCCCAAGAGAGCCAAGGGAAAGAAATACGGGAACATAGGTGTCCCCTCCCCTTGAGGCTGCAGGGAGGGTTTTGGAGCTAGAACAGAAAAGCTTCCATCAGGGCTTTTCCACTACTATGGCTTTGAAGTTTGTTTTCAGTAAACTCCAGCCCACATGGCCTGCAGGCAGCTAGGATGTGTGTGTGTGTGTGTGTGTGTGTGTGTGTGTGTGTGTGTGTGTGTGTGTGTGTGTGTGCGTGTGCGCGCGCGCGTCTGTGTGTGTGTGTCTGTGTGTGTGTCTGTGTGTTCAAGCAAGGTCTCACTATGATTCTGTGGGCCCTACTCTCTTTTGCCTTCATAGATCCCTTCCTCCATAAAAATATTTTAAAAACCTTTTACAACTGCATTGGTATAAATACAAATATAACCCAGGTTGGATCATATTCATTGTTTTCTTCTGACTTTAAAATAGATTACAATGCCTTCGTGGGCCCCTAAGAGTACGGTGGGCCCTAGGGACTGTATCTCCTGTGCCCAGGGGATAAGGGGCCTAGAGGTGGGGGTGGGCAAAGGGACAGAGATGGTGGCGCCGGCGAGCCTCACCTCTTTCCTTGGTCGTTCCGGCCCCCAGTGCTGGAGGACAGTAGCCGCTTCTCCTTGGGGCCCTGAGAGGAGAGGAAGGAAGGATTTATGCATGGCTCTTGGGTAAGATCTGGCTGTTAGGAGCCTCAACCCCCTCTGGGGGAATTGGCCAGGCAGGGTAGCTACCTTGGTCACGGGGAGAAAACCCACCAGTCCTTCGAATTGTCAGGCCATCATTTAGTCTGAGCCCCAAGTTACAGAGTGGGGAGAAGTAGCCCAAGATTAGCAGTTAGGAATCATGGAATTTGGAGTCAAGCAGGCCTAGCTTAAGTTCCAGCTTTACCACTTCAAAGTGCTGTGTGACTCTGGATAAATGACTGTGCTTTTCTGAGATTCAGTTTCTTCATATGTCAAGTGGGGGATTATGAACTCTACTTCAAGGGGATTGTGAAGATTTATTAATAAAAATAATGTTCACTGTTTTTTAATGGAGTACTTCCTATGCACTGTACCCTGTGCTATGTGCCTTCTCTATGTCCTCTAATCTAATCCCTACAACAACTCTATGATGTCTACTAATGTTACCCCCATTATATGGATGAGGAAACTGAAGCCAAGAGAGGTTCCGTCATCTTCGTGATTAGGAGTGTGGACTTTTTGGGTTTAGTTCCTAGATCTGCCACATATTGGCTGTGTGATCTTGCACAAGTCCCTTAACCTTTCTGCACCTCATTGTCCTCGTCTGTGAAACAGGAATAATAATAGTAATACCACCCGCTGGGACTGTTGTGAGGGTTTAGACCAGCACCTGACACATGGAGAGGACTATGTAAATGTTACCTTTCATGATTATGATCATAATATTGTTGTATTTTAGAACATCCAGGTCATTTTTCCCTAAGGCTAATAAAGCCAGAACAAGGTCTCCAACCCAGCCTAGTGACTCCAACGCTTGGGTTCCTAGTCTCACCCCGTGGAAGAGCATGAGGAAAGGCACCTGGCACAGTAACCAGCATTCAGTAAGAAGTGGTAAGTGGTCCCCTTTAGGACGATATTGCCCAAAGCCACGTTGCCAGCTTGTGGTAGGAACAGGTCTCCAACTCCCCACTTGGTGCTCTTTCCACACCATGAGATCACGTCTTTACTATGCATAATGCTGCTCTGAATCTTACATGCTCTGGGATGGGAAGATGGGGGCAGGTGTATCTCACCGGAACACTATATCGCTATAAACACTGCAAGCGTCACCTTCAGAGCCTGTCCCCAGGGTATGAACGACAGTGAGACACTCAGGAGAGGGAGAAGTGATATGGCAGCATGGCTTCCAAGAGAAGGTTGGCCTTGGGAAGGGCCCTGAAAGAAGGGAATGGATTCAAGAGCAAAAGGCATGTTCTAGGTGGTGGGGTTAGAATAGGCAGGTGGGGATGACACAGGGCAACTGGGATGACCTAAGGTATAGGGGCAGAAAGAAGATGGTAGGTTGGGGGTGTGGCTGTGGTGTGTAAGGCCAAGGCATTGATCCATTCAATCAATATGTATTGAGCACTGTGTGGCAGGCAGTATGGGGTGCTAGGGGCTCAGTAACGATCATGACATGATTCTTGCCCTCCAGGAGCTCAGTGTCATGGGGGAGATGGAGGAATAAATGCACAAACAGCAAGTTTCTAAGGATAGCTTCAAGGAAAAGGATGGTGGTTGCTGAGGGTGCCCAAAGAAGGCACAGAATGGGAGACCCCAGAAAGCCTTCCTCACCTCCGGTGGAATGAGCTGACATTGAAGCTGAGGCCCAAAGCTGAGAGTACGGTTTAGCTAGGGGAAAGGGGAGGGTACCAGGCAGAGGGAACAGCATGTGCAAAGGCCCAGAGGTGTGAAAGAACATGGTGAGGGGTTAGGGGTGGTCATGGTGGGCTAGTGAGCCGTGAGGCCTGAAAGCGAAGACACACATTCAGTTAGAGGGGGGCATGCCCAGAGGTGGCAACGTACCATGTAGTAATCGTAGAGGAAGCTCAGGGCTGCAACGCTCTCATCGTCTCCATTGACTCTCATCATGGCCTTCGTGGCCGCCGTCAAGGGATTTTCAAGGTAGGTCTTCCAGGCCTCATCCTCGTTAGTGTAGGGGAATTTCTGGAAGTTAACTGGGTCGTTCTTTAGCAGCCGTACAGATCTAAAACTGAAAGGCAAGTAAGGAAGGTCAAATTTAGGCTGTCCCAGCAGAAGTTCTGTGAATGGTCAGCCTCAGAGCAACACCCAGGAATTCAGAGAGTTACCAGCCTTGAAAACTTGAAACTGCTTCTTCTGTCATCATTGGGCAGGTGGAGCAGTAGAATGTATCCAAACTCAGGAGCCAGACGCTTTGGGTCACCACCAAATGTTACCGTGTAGCAGCTGTAGACCTGGGGCCTCAGTTCCCTCATCTACAACATGAAGACTGTAATCCCAACCTCACAAGGCTTCAGAGAAGGTTCAGTAAAATGCTCCCATGGTAGATACTTATTCAAGGGGAATTAGTGTAACAAGGATGGGAAATAACAGTGACAAGCTGCAAAGAATAAAATTTCCAGGTAACTCAGCATGAGTTCTTCTGATGAAATTCTCCTCAAGACCGAGAAAGACACAGAAGGCTGGAGATCATTTCAACTTAGAGAGTGTGGTGAGGGACAGAAAGAGCCAGAGCAAGGAAGCCCATAGGCAGAACCTGCTCTTGGGAAATGGCATTTCAGACCAACATTTGTTGTCGAGTGCCCGAGCAGCTGCTCAGATGCCAGGAACTGGAGTGGAATGCGGCAGGGCACCCCCAGGCAGGCAGAACCTGGGCACTGCGCTGAGAATTTGGACAAATACAAGCCACATAGGCTCAAAGGCAAGAGATCAGGAAAGACTCTTTGGAGGAGGCAGACGTTTTAGTTGGGGACACTCAGCATGGGGGATTACATCACTCAGATATGTAGGGCAAGTGTCCCAGGAATAGGAACACAATACAGATTAATGATGATGATGATAAAAATAATGTCTAATCTTTATTGAACACTGACCATGTTTTAGGCACTGAGCTAAGCACTTTTCATGGAGTATCTCATTTAATTCTCACAACAACACTGTGAGGCATGTACTATTATTTTTCCTATTTTATACATGAGGAAACTGAAGCTCCAAGAAGTCAAGAGAGTTGCCCAAGGTCCCAGCTAGTGGGTTAGTGAGTGGCCCAGAGGGAATTCAAGCTTGAGCAGGATGATGCTGTAATATAGAATAGTGTTCTCAAACTTTCGCTGCATCAGAATGACATGGAAGGCTTGTTAAAACACAGATTTCCAGGCCCCACCCCTAAGTTCCCTGGTAATGCTGATGCCGGTAGTTTGGGGACCACACTTTGTGAATCACTGGTGTCGAACATGCTCTTAATCATGAGCAAGGGCATAGAGGTGGGAAAGTTCTGGTTATGTTCACTTTAGAGCAAAGAATGTGTGAAGGATAGTGGTAGGTGAGAAGCTGGGGACAGCCAGGCTGAGAAAAGAGAACTCCTGAGACTGGTGTCCTGGTGCCCAGGTGCCCCCCTTTCTAGGTGAGTCTCATAGATTCTCTAATGTTAGAGACATAGGAATAATGCCAGCTGCCATTTACTATACTATATATGAACACTTTCCACTCATCAGCTCTGCTCCTTACAAGAACTTTAGAGGTAAGGATCATTTGCTGCAGCTCACAGATGGAGAAACCCGAGACTTGGAGGAGATAAAAAAAAAAAAAAATGCCCCCAAATCACCCAACTAGTCCATAACACAACCAGGATTTAAACCCAGGCTTGTCTAGTACCAAAGCCACACATTTTCCACTAAGCCATACAGCTTTACCATAGTGCAAGAGGAATCCCTACCATAACAGAAAAATGCTCTAGTTGTGGAATTGCAGGCACTGTGGCAGACTGGTGGGTGAGCAAGGACCTTCACAAATCACACCACAGGAAGTGCCCTCCTGCTGCCCCGCGGCTCAAACCTACATTCTCAGACACAGAGTGGGAACTGCAGCCAGGCCACACCCAGACAGGCAGAGGGCGGCACTCTCCCAGGGGCTTCTTCCAGGGCAGTGTCTCCCATCTCACTGAGCCCCAGGGTGTGAGGTATTGGGTTCTGAAAGGGAGGGAGAGGGAGCTATCACACAGGAAAGAGAGATGACAGAAACCTTCCTGCTCCAGGGGCATGTAGAGGGAGGCACACCTCAAGTTTCTGCTTCTATAAATCAAGGGCCTTAAGATGGAGAGGCGAGAAAAGGCCCCTCCTAGCTGCCTCCTGGGCCTGGGGTTAGAGGAAGTTACAGAGCAAGCCCAGGTGGCTGCCCCCAACCCCTCCCAGTCCCAGTCTAAATGGAACTCCTAAACCAAGGGGGCATAGGAGAAACAGGGAAAGGCCTGGTGGACCACTCTCTGGGTCAACAAGGAATTCCAGTGCTTAGCACTGTTCCTTGTATATAAAATGTGTCTAATAAAAGCACCCACCATGTAGGATGATGAGGATTGAGTGCAACATCACAGGAAACATGCTTAAAACTGTCTCTGGCACATAACAAGTGCTTAATACAAAAAGAATGATGTTGCCATGCCACGAAAAGGATATACTTTACAGAACACTCTTTCCAGAATGTCAAAAATCTTGAGCCTATGGAATCTTATGCTGTAGTTTGGTCTTCAGGTGTTGAAATAATTCCTCATTTATAATTTCTAATAAAGGAGTAATATGCAAAAAAAAAAAAAAAATTGTGCTCTCGGCCCAGCTTGGAGCTAGACATCAAAGGCTTGCAACGTGGTACAAGACATGGTCACCGTGCAAGTCACTGGCAGAACTGGGCCTGGAGCCCCAATTTGCTGACTCTTGTGGAATGACCATTATTGGCTTTGATGAACTATCAGTTATCTTACCCTATTCAAAAGTTAATTTTTAGAAGACAATGATAAAGTCACATCAGAAACGAAAGGACAGGCAATGTTTGCTGTTCATTTGGGGGACTTTCTGGTCTACAGTGGTCTCCAATCCATCCTTTTGGGATCCCAAAGTCTGATTCCTTGATACACAGCAGCTACCACACCTCAAGAATTTACCATAGGTAGACACTGTTCCACCTATTATTCTGCATCATCTTATCTACTCTGCACAATAGGTTTAGGGGAAGGTGAGACTCAGGTGATATTACCTGCTCAAGGTCACTCAGCTAGTAAGTGGCAGAGACTCACCTTGAACCTGGACTTGTTGGACTCCAAGAGGCAGCTCTTAACCCCATGCTAGTCTCCTTTTAAATGCCTCTTTTATTCTGGCAATTCCCCTCCTGAACCAATCCTCCACTGCAAGACAGAAAGGGATTTCCCACGCACACAAATCAAGAGGGACTAAGTGAGGAAGCATGATGAGTGGGAGAGTTTCTGGCCAGGCGCTGGGAGCTCTGGAGTCCTGGTTCCCAACTATGCTACCAATCAGTGTCACGTTCCAAGACTAAGCATTTGGCTTCTAGAAAGTCTTGGCTATGGATAAGGTTAGTTAGCATTGACTCAGTGCCAAATACTGATCCCAAAACTTTTGGCTCCCTGTTTCTCTTAAAGATTAGAATTGAGAGTTGAGGGCCCAGCGGGTAAGGATGTGAAAAGGGTTCCAGGAAGGAGTGAGCCCTACTAATGGGAGACAGAGCCAGAACAAAGAGGGGAAACCAGCTGACTGGAACCTATGCGGTCACCTTCCCCGAGGGCCACCACAAACTCTCTGTTGGTGTCCCTGTCCAAGGCTAAACTCCTCAGCCATCAGAAGGTGAAAGGGGAACGGGGGAGGAGGGTATAGGGAGAGGAAGTGGCTCTGGGCAGCATTCTTGCCATCAGGTCTCCACCAGGCCGGAGCACAGAATAATCTGTAGCACCATGGGAGGAAGGAGCAACAAGGTCATAGCCTGACAGACCCGAGTAACTGTGTGTCCTTGGGTAAGGTACTTAGCCCCTCCAAGCCTATTTCCTCATCTGTTAAATGGGTCTATTGAGCGTCTTCTGTGTGCCAATCAGGGACTCTTCTAGGCACTGGGGAATCAGCCAAGAACAAGACAGATAAGGCTCTTCTCCCTTTGGAATTTGCAATCTAATTGGGGAAGACAGACGGTAAACAAGTAGATAAATGAGTTAATTTTAGTTAGTGGTAAGTGCTGCAAAGAAAATTAGAGTACAATCATGTGATGGAGTTAGCAGGGCTGGCTACTTTAGAGTGGGGATAATCTCATGGGTTGTTGGGAGAATTAAGTACATTAACATAAGAAATGTGTTTGGCCCAGAGCCTGCCAGAGAATCATCGCTTAGTAAATAATTGGCATTATCACCGTCATCATCATCATGATCCTCTTCTTAGAACCCCGAAATGAAAGTAAAGCGGAGACTCTGCCTGAGGTTCTTAAACTAACATCCTCTCCAAGCATCCTGTTTGTGAACCAGGTTCCACATCAAAAACAAAAGAGACAGTGTAATAACCCCTTGCCTTGACTTTCACATTCATTATCTCGTGGAGCCTCCCGACATACATGACGTGTTATTATCTCTACTTTACAGACCAGGAAATAGACAAAGGAAAGAGACGTTAGGTGACCTGTTCCAGGGGACTGGCTGAGTGAGTTACAAAGCCAGACTCCTGGAATCTAATTCCATGACGAGTCACTTTTCCACCAACCACTAGTTGCCAAGAAGGGATGCAGAAGAGAGGGGAAAAAACAATAAATCTGGGTGGCATCCATCCACCTAACCATCTGTGCTTCACTTTAATAAATATTTATCAATATTTATTACACTGTGTGCCAGGCTTTGTCCTCGGCGGGCAAGACAGCAAGATCCCTACTGTCATAGAGGCTGCATTTTAGTGGCAGGCAAGACAGACATGACCACAAAAACAAATGGACAGCTACTAGCAGGTGAAGAAAGCTATGAAGGAAAAGAAGCAGGAGGACTTCTGACCTGCCTAAACTTTGGGGAATGACTAGATGTCGGCTGAGAAGAGGGGTGAAGGGGGAGGGGGCGGGAAGGTGGGTGGGGAGGATCTTGGACTTTCCTGGTGAAAGGCAAGACAAAGGCATAAGCCTGGGACAGCTTCCAGAGCTTGTCTGCCTACTGTGTGACAGGTGTGAGCCAGGTTTTTTGCATATGTTGCCTTGTTTCAAGGAAGGCCAGCCCATTAAGAAGGAAACTCAAGTCTGAGATTTGATAATCCCTCACATTTGCATAGCGTGTTATATTTTTCAACATGCTTCTCATACATTTGTCATCACCTCTGATCCTGCAACGCCCCTGTAAGGTAGGGAGAGGAGGTATGACTATCCCCATTTGATAGAAGGATAAAATGAGCCACAGAGAAGGCCACTGGTTTGCCTAAGGCCACCCAGCTGGTATCTCATGGTGCCAGGCCTAGAACAGAGGTCTCTGTCTTCCATCACCAAGAACCTTCACAAGGCTGCCTCCTCAGAAGCCTGGAGTGGTGAAGTAGGGTTTCATCCCCAGTCTTTTCAGACTCTAATGCTCACTGCATTCTGGCTGAGCCACTTAAAACTCCCAGTGAGAGTAAGTAAATGTGTCTCAGCCATTAGTTGAGATTTTTTGGGTTCCAGTTAGGGTGCAAAGAGACTTTAGAAATCGTCTATCTCTCTCTCTCTTTTTTTTTTTAGTTTTGTTTGTTTTGGCTGTGTCACGCAGCTTGTGGGATCTTAGTTCCTCGACCAGGGATCGAGCACAGGCCCTCAGCAGTGAAAGAGTCCTAAACCACTGCACCGCCAGAGAATTCCCTAGAAATCTAGTCTCTGGGAACAGGTGTGACTTGCCTAAGGACACACAGCACAGAGCAGGATTGGGACTCAAGTCTCCTAGCTTCCTGTCCAGTACTCAGCTCAATCACTACCTTATCTCAAAGGCATTTCAATAATTCAGAGATGGGAAAGTAAGGCCTCTGACTCAATCTTACAGATGGGGGAAGAAAACTCACCACCAAGGGGGCAGCCTCAAATGCCACCAGAGGAGGTGCCTGACATGGGCCAGATCCAGTGATCTGGGCCCCACTTCCCTCCAGCCTGAGGAGGAAGAGTTCCAGGGGCTGCCTGAGCTGGGTGTTGACACCCAGATACACCCAATGACTTGTCAAACCCTGTTGTGAGCCACCCAGCCTCATCAGCAGTGATCAATCACATTCACTAATTACCCACAGGGAGGCCATGCCACAGCTGCTCAGGGAGGAATCATTTTTCAGTCATCCTCATGGAAGGTGTTCCCTGGGCATGACAGGAGCGCTCCAGGGTTGGTGTGCTTGACAGTGGCCCATCTGGTTTCTGGATGCACAGGTTGTGAAATGTGCCTTATCACATGCTGGGGCTCACTTGGGGGCCTCAATTGGGAAATGGCAGCGCCTAGGGCAATGACTCCAGTTTGAATGAGACAGTGTGAACTAATAGTTACAGGGTGGGCCCCAGAGCTATGCTGATCTGGGTTCCAGTTTCAGCTCTGCTATTACTAGCTGTGTGACTTTATGCAACTTGACCTCTCTGTGCCTCAACTTTCTTACCTATTAAGAAAATGGGGGAAGATGAGAACACTAACCTCACAGAGTTATTACGATAGCTATTGTTCACTGAGGGCTTACTAAGTGCCAGGTGCTGGCCCAACAGTTTCTAGTCATTGTTTTGTTTAATCTTTAGAACTTTGTGAAGTATTACTATTGGAAAATGCAATGGGATAATGGAGGCAAAGTGATCAGCACAATGCCAGCACATAATAACATCAACTATTACTACTAATACTCACTTTGTGGGGGTAGCCCCCAGAAAATTGCATGACAACTCACAACCTCACTTTCTCCTTCTACTAGCGGCAGAAGGAGACCTGATGCTTGGAGATTCCCAGATAAAGAGGGGCAAGCATTGCCAGCTTCATCATCTGGATCCAGGTGGGCAAGTTAACTGAGAGCCGTCAAGCTCCAGCCAGCACCTCTAGTTGCCATGTAAATTAATTATATGCCATTTTCTAATTATAACAGAAACTCACTTTCTCCCCTTTGAAAATCCCTTCCTCGATGGGAATTTATCTTTCATGCTATATTCTCCTCTTGGTTTCCTGTCCAATTTTCCTATTTTCTTCCTCTATTGTTCAATTGAGATGTGAAAGAAGTTGCAATCTACCTCTAGACCCAGGGCACCACATCCTTTCATTCATTCATTCACTCTGCTGAATAGGCCCTGTGCTGGATACTGGGACACAAAGGTAAATATCATGCTGTCCCCACCCTCAAAAGTTCCCAATTCTTGCTGACCTCCTAGGAAGGACCAGTGAAATAACATCAAATATTTGTGAGAGAATTTCCCTTCAAGACTTTCACTAGATCAGTTGCTCTGACCTTTTTAAGGAGGCAAAAGGAATAGAAGGAGGGGGCAGCCAGCCAGGATTATTTGCTCCATTTATAAATGGAAAAGCTGAGTTTCAGAAAGGGGAGGGAAGACAAGGGAAGGGAAGGAGCTAAGTTATTTTATGTGTCAGGCCTTGTGCCTTTTCATTCTCACACATGCCGTGAGGTGGGTGTTATCACCATTTTACATATGCAGAAACTGACACTTACAGAGGTTAAGAAGCTCATCCAAAAGTCACCCAGTCCGTACATGGCAGAGCTGGGCTCAAACACAGGTGTGACCCCATAGCAAAGCTCTCAGCCTGCTAACTCAGCTACTACACTGTAGGTCAACGGTAGATCTGGGAATCTCCTGCCTTCCAATCCTCTGCCAGGTCTTCTAGGCCAATGGTTCCTAAATTTGAACATGCATCAGAATCACCTGGAGGGCCTGTTAAAACACATATTGCTGAACCCCACCCCCAGAGTTTCTGATTCAGTAGGTCTAGGGTGGGACTGAGAATTTGCATTTCTAAGGAGTTCCCAGTGATGATGCTGGTCCAAGGGCCACACTTTGAGAACACTGTTTTTTCTTTAACTAGGTGAACCAATAATTCTCTCTTTTAAAAATAATGACTCTCTTTCCTTCCTTTCCTCATTTCAAAAGTAACACAGATTTGTAAAACACAGTATATAAAATATGGAACATATAGAAAAATTAGAAGCAGAGGCTAGAATTCACCTGCATTCCTCTGCTCAGAAATAAGCACTGGTAGCAGTCTGGCATATCTCTTAGTCTTTTTTCAACATCTGTGCTGGTAGGAAGCAGGGTAGCACATTGGTGTGGGCATCCTTTTGGCCCCTGGTAAAATCTCAGCTCTTCGGCGAGATGTTGGGAAGACATTGCCTGGGGCAAGCTGAAACCCCCTCATCCTTATATTTATACTTCCATCCTTCAGTGGATTGCTGGGAGGGTTACAGGAGATGACGTATTTATCAATTACCGGACACTGTGTCCGCTGTGGAGTCAGCGCTCAAGTAAAGGCTTGGCTGTTATTTTTGTTTTAACCGAAGGGCGCTTCGGGTATGCTATTTGTGTTTTCAGCCCTGCGGCCCTTCCTCCCCCACCTCCTCCTCTATGTGGACCCCTGAAGACCCTCTTGGCTCCAGGCACCGACCGGGCCTCCTAGGCGAGGGCAGCGAGCCGAGTGGCAGGGACCGCCGCCGTTTGTGTCGTCGAGGGGCCTCTCGGACTGGGGGCCCAGTCCGCCTGTTTTACAGCCTGGCCTTAACGAGGATTTTTAACTTTTCATTCACCAGCGGCGTAGCTGCGACTTTTAATAACACACCTCGTGCACGACAAAAATTTGCTCCTGGCAATCACGGTTTCGACCACAAAACCACAGCAGGAGGCGTTCCTAGTTAACTCTTTCAGCGCTGCAAGCAGTCTGGAGCTCAGCGCTCCCGGAGCTTCGGTGGAGCGGTGGATGGGTCGGGTCCCCCTCCCACCCTCCACTTCGGCTCTCCAAGATCTGGGGGAGGAAGATGATTCCAGACGGCGGCTGGGGGCGCAGACTGCGACCCGAGAGGGTCAGCAGAGGGGAATCCTGGCGCGCCTCGCTCACTTCCCTCTCTCTCGTCCATTCGATAGACCTACTGCGTGCTGATCACTTAATCTTAATCTCCTCATATCCTCGACGGGCTGGACGGGACAGCGCAGGCCGGGCCGGGCACCCAGTAGGCCCTCGCGCACTCTAAAGATGGGACTCCAAACATGGCGGCCAGCCTGGGGCCCGTCGCCCCCTCTGGGAGCTCTTTTCCCGCGAGAAGTGGGCGTCCGGCAGCGACTTCCTGCGCCCTCGCCGCCCCAGGATCCCTTGCGACCGGCTCTAGCCCCCGAGGCGCCCAGGAAAGCGGGATGGTGGCACCGGAGCTTTGCGGAGTCCTGGAGGCTGGCAGATGCTCCCGGCCTGACCACGTAAAAGTCCCGTGTGCTCCACCCGCCAGCTGCCTCGAGCTGGCTTTTAACTCCACCACCTTGGCCTCCATGCTCCTCAAGTGCCGGCCTTCGACGTGGCCTAGTAATAGGGCTCACGTTTATGGAGCTTCTCCGGGCCGGCTGGCCTACATACGGGAGCTCACTGTTTCCCTGACCAGGTGGGTGTTTATAGTCCTTATTGGAGAGAGGAGGAAACTGAGGGTCAGGGAGGAGAAGCAGATTCACCAGAACCCTGAAGTTGCTAAGTGGTAGAATTTAGAGTCATGTGCAAGTCCGGCTTTTCCTACTACACCAAGCCCCAGCAAGAGGTGGTGATTCTGTCGGGATCAGAATGGATGCTAGGACCATTCCTCTTAACTCTACACGTTTGGGGGGAATGCAGCAGCAGCAGGAGCTCAAAACTTGCAAGCCAAGCAGCGGATTCCGCCCCTCAACCCCCCTTATCAGTAAAGGCACTTGAGCCCCCAGGCACTGAGACGCTGTCATTGTAATCTTTAGTGGTGACTTCAGAGTCTGCCAGCAATTACACAGCAGGCACAGGTTCCCCTCACCCCACCCCAACCGGAGAAGCCTCTACTGTCAGGAATTCTGACTTCAAACTCAAATCATTAAGGAGGAGAAATGCAGGAAACCTTTTTGTTCAAGTAACCCAGCTTCAGGACATTTACCCCCTAAGTGGCACCAATGAATACATTTCTGTCCGCAGCCTCTGCTGTTGTAACCAACAGATCTGAGTGGTATGGAGACACATCAGAAGATGTTTTTTGTTTTCAAAGTATGTTAAAATAGAAAGCAAGAAGTTCAGAAATGCTCATTGATTGGTTATTTCTGTATGAAGTAACAAGCCTATTTTAGATTGCTCCTTACCAGCCTTTAAGTCAATTGCTTGTCTGAAGTTACTGGATACCCCAACAGCTCCATTAAGTGGGTCCCAATATGGCCACAATTTACAGATGAGGAAACTGACAGTCAGACAGGTGAAGTGACTTGGCCAAGGTCACACAGCTAGTTAGTGGCATCTGGAACTTGAACCCAGGTGTTGGCTCCACTGCCCCTGTTCTTATCCTAGTTGTTAACATGTTATCAGCCCCAGGGAGCCCATTCAAGAGAAATCCGATGCCCAGTGATTGTACCATGAACATAGTTAGCTAACCCCAGAGAATCCAAGAGCTGACTGGTATCGTGGAAACTTGTCTGCGGTCAGGACCCACACCAACTGCTCTGCTCTCAGGTCTTCAAGTTCTTAAAACAGTCTATTAAGGAGTAGCTAGAAAAAAAGATTGTTCAATCCCTGACTCTGCCTACTCACCTCTGAAGGTGGCAGGAAGAGGACAGTCTGTATTTTAGAAGCCTGGCTTCTGCCAGCTTCCCAAACCCGGGCTACAGCAGCCCAGAATCCCAGCCTCATCCCACCTTCTTTGAGGTCTGGACCCCAACCCAGGGGTCCATGGTGAAAGTCATCATCAGCCAGCAGGGATTCTAAATCCCAGATATGGGCAGGAAGGCACCTGTATCCTGTCACGCAATAGAGATGACCTCACTGAAAACCACATCTCAGCCTCCTCAGCCTTAGAACCGCCTCTGAATGAAATCAACCACATTTTATTGAATGCATCTTCAGACTTTGGCTCTGTGCTAAGCATTTTACAGCCTTTATCACACAACTCTCTCAAGAATCCTACAAAACATTCTTGTACCCATTTTCTAGATGAGGAAAATGAAGCGCAGGTCAGTTGAATGACTTGCCCAAATCAAGATCTCAGCCCATGAGGAATGGATCCTGGATTTGAACCTAGGTCAAGCTGACTAAAGAGTGCATATGTTTAACCAGCACACTTCACCTTCCCACTTGGGACTGTTCCAACCCAACAAACAAGTCCCTTTAGAGAAACCCAACTCTCTGCCTAAGACAGTTCTTAGAACCACCTCAAAGAAGTTCCTTTTGGCAAGAAGATAGAAAGCCTAGATGGGATTGGAGCTGTCTCTGATTTCCAAGGCCCCCTTCACAGTATCAGAAAGTGGTGCTGAAAGCCTTCACAGTTTCAGTCCTGTGTTTCCCTACCTGGCTCGAAACTGCTCAACAGAGAGAGAAAGGAAAAAAAAAAATTTTTTTCCCAGGGAAACACTCAGCTCTGGCTTGAGACGGGGCTTGCCTCAGCACGCCAAAATGAGATCGTCAGCCCATTCATTTACCCTTACAAATTGCTCTGTGAATCTTGGCGCCAGCCTCCCTCCTCTTTCCCCTTCTAGAAACCCCATCCAGCCTCCATGCTCACAGCTCGCCAGGCATCCACCGGTGTTTACTCACTCAAGTTCATTCGACATCTTCCTGCTCCCAGGCTCCCAGCTTGACGGATGGATCGGCACCGGGCACCAAGTCTCTGCTGACCGCTCGTCTCTAATTCTTGCCTGACACAGACATTCCCTGCCCAGGGAAGTGTTTGATTTATGTTGAGGTTTCAGTGACGGGATTCTGCTGACAGGTAGGTTCCCGGCAGCTCTGGCGCTGATTGGCTACAGGTACAGGTGCCGGCGACAGCAGGTATACCTCAACAGGTGCAGCTGTTAACTCTTGGCCTGCCGAGCTGGGGGCGGAGCCATGGGTGGAGCTGGCCAGTTCCTGCCTTGGTGAGGGGGTGGGGGGTGGAGATTAAGGAGGAGGGAGGAGAAAAACATGTTGGAGAGAAGATGGCCAGAGGAAAAGTACAGGGACAAACAGATACTTGGCTGCAGGAAATCTCGATTCCTGTTTCTAGTTAGTATCCTGGACACCCCGGAACATCCCCCCACCCCCGCAAATTCCTTGGGCCCCTCCTCTACCCAGCATCAACTACTTCACAGCCACCAGGGAATTCTCAAAGGAGAGAGCAGATCTTCCCCTGTGGGTCTCTGTAAAATTCCCTCTTTTTCCTAGAGCTTCCCTTTAAGATAACGACATCTTATTTCTGAATAGTCTTCTACAGTTATTCAGGTGATTTCTTTTGACTTTCACAGTGACCCACTGTGGTAGCTACTATTATCACGCTCTCTTCCTCCCCAATACACACACTTCACAGGTGAGGAAATGGAAGCCACAGAGGTAACGTGACTTGCCCAAGGGCATGAGCTAGTGAGTGTCAGAGCCCGGATCTGAATCTTCAGTCATCTCCCTGCAAATTTGGCTTTTCCCTTTGAGCTGAAGTCAGTGACCACAATTCAGCAGACGTTTATTGAGCACGTGTGGTGTGCCAGGCCCTACTCTGGGTTCTGAGGTGACAGAGGCCAAAAAGACAGGGTCACTGCTCTTAGAGGAGTTTATAGTCTGTGGGGGGGGGGGTGTTGGTGGGGGTGGGGGTGGGGCAGTAGGATGGGAGGCAGCCTGTTATTTGGTGTGATACAGATCTGAATGAGGGGTGAGCAAACCACATACCTCCGGCCAGCACAGAAGGGATGGAAAAGTCGAAGTCAGTCACCTCCAAAGCCTTAGCTCACCAGTCGTTTCACAAACTCTAATTTAGAGTGCTTCATTCTGTGTTGGAGACGCAGGAGAAATCAGATGCCCGTTAGACTAAGTAATTGTGGAATAATTGCCATGAGCTCTCTCCTGTAAAAAAAAACAAGGTTGGTAAACCCAGAAGGTCCACAAACACAAACAGGAGAATGCTAGAGCTCTTCTTTAGAGCTTCCACCAGGATTAATTTGAAATTGAATCTAAGCCAATCTTGGTATCTTTTGTTTCTCCTCTCTCTCTTTCTGTTCTCCCCCCACCACCCCCCTTTTGGCAAATTATCTCTTTGCTCTGTCTTCCTGGGAGCCTCACCTTGGCCCACTCCTTTCTCAGGGAAAGGTGGGGTTTCAGCTACTCCTGCCAATTTGATGGAGGTTTTCAAGGTAAAGTAAGGATCCAGAGGAGCCCCCTTGGGGTGCAGTCAGGCCTATGGAAAGGGGGTACTGGGTTTGAGAACTGTCAGAGGTTGGTTTCTCACTGGAGGCTGTGTTGGGGATAGCCAAGGGGGTCCTGACAAATATTAGCAAATAATAATAATAATTGCTAATGAAGCCACCTCCTCAGAGCAGGCCTCTCCTGCCACCCTTGTTAAAGTAGACATTCAGTCACTGTATCACACCACTTAATTCTGGTTCTCTGCAAATCCCTTATGACTTTTGGACATGTTTCTAATTGTTTATTGTCTTTCTCCCCTTCTTCTAGAGTGTGAACTCCATAAGAGCAGAGACCTTGTCTGTCTTGTTCACTGTTGTAGCTTCAGCGCCAGCACGGTGGGCGCTCAGTGTACCGCGTGCATCAGGCATTGCGCTAAGGCTTTGCATACGTTGTCTCATCTAATCCTTACAACCACCCTGTGCAATGGGCACTTCTGTTATGCTTGTTTTAGAGATGAGGAAACTGAGGTACGAAGTGATTAAATAAGTGACTCAAGCTGCAGGGCCTGGGAGTGGTAGAGCTGGAACTGGGGTCTGATCTGACAGCATAGCCTGGGTACCCAAGCACTTGACAGGGGCTATTGGTGGCCATTTGGTGCCAGTTGTAACTGCAGAGCTTACTATAGCCCAAAGGATGGCACACTTGTCTGTGTACCTGTCCGCCCACCTCCTGAAAGGCTGTGGAGTTTCTATCAGCTGTGTTGCAACTCACAGGTAAAGGGCCATGGGGGTGACTCATGCTGGCTGGGCTCAGGTGGAGGCTGGGATTCCAGGCAGCGTGTCTGTGCTCGCTGGGCTCTTTAAAATGGGTCCTCTCCCTCTACCTCTGGATCTTGCATCTTTAATCACCCGCACCCATCTGCAGAGATCAGCAGAGGCCCAAATCATGGGGCAGAGGGTTTCTATGTCTCCACACATGGAAGGCTCCAGAAGGCACCCTGGATGAGGTGGAGGGACTAGTGGTCTGGGGTAGGTAGGCAGGGTACCATGAGCCAGTTTATAAGGTCACCAGACCCCTCCAGCAGGAGCTAAGCCTCCCAATTTGGAGGTACTGGCTGTTGTAGGCCTTCGTTGAAAGCCTCAGAGACGCCAAGGTTTTAGACACTACCCAGGCTTTGCTCCTGCTCCTGCCCCTCTCCTTCTCCTCTGTAGCATGGGCATGGCCCAGGGCTGGGCTGGGCTGACATCTCTTTCCCTTCTCAGGTTGGCCCAGTTCTTGGTTTCTTGGCAGAGGAGATTGAAAACAGAGACAATGCAATCATATGTGACATAATAATTATATTCACAATAATAGTAAATAATGATGGCTGCTCTTTATTTCATGTTTGTATTTTGCAAACACAGTGCTGAGAGTTACCTGTGTCATCTGATAGTATTGCTCTGAGACTGGCAGACCTGCATTGAAATCCCAGCCCAACCACTTACTGGCTGTGTGATGTTGGGCTAGTGACTTAAGCTTTCTGAACCTGTTTCCTCACCTGTAAATGGTTATAAAATTAGTATCCCCCTCATAGGCTTATTGTGAGAATTAAATGAGATAATGTATGTGAAGTGCATTGTGCAGCACCTGGCACAGAGCACTCAGTAATTGTTAGGAAAGCTTTTGTCCCCCTCATTTAATTCTCATTTAAACCCAGAGAGGAAGCTGTTACCTCACTTTACAGGCAAAGAAACTGAGACTCAGAGGGGTTAAATGATTTGTCAAAAGTCAAAAGCTAATTAAGTGAAAGAGTTGAGATTTGAACCCACATCTTTCTGCTTCCACTCTTATAGAACTAGACTAAGTTAGGAATTATCCTGGGTTCAAGTTCTGCCCAACCACTGGCCACTTGCCAGCTGTGTGACTGGGTAAATCTCTTTTCTCAGAGCCTTGGTTTCCCTCTCTATAAGACAAGATTAGTCCCACCTCCTAGAAAAATGGAAATAAAAACAAAAATAAACAAATGGGACCTAATGAAACTTAAAAGCTTTTGCACAGCAAAGGAAACCATAAACAAGACCAAAAGACAACCCTCAGAATGGGAGAAAATAGTTGCAAATGAAGCAACTGACAAAGGATTAATCTCCAAAATTTATAAGCAACTCATACAGCTCAATAACAAAAAAACAAACAACCCAATCCAGAAATGGGCAGAAGACCTAAATAGACATTTCTCCAAAGAAGATATACAGATTGCCAATAAACACATGAAAGAATGCTCAACATCATTAATCATTAGAGAAATGCAAATCAAACCTACAATGAGATATCATCTCACACCGGTCAGAATGGCCATCATCAAAAAATCTAGAAACAATAAATGCTGGAGAGGGTGTAGAGAAAAGGGAACACTCTTGCACTGCTGGTGGGAATGTAAATTGATACAGCCACTATGGAGAACGGTATGGAGGTTCCTTAAAAAACTACAAATAGAACTACTATACGACCCTGCAATCCCACTACTGGGCATATACCCTGAGAAAACCATAATTCAAAAAGAGTCATGTACCAAAATGTTCATTGCAGCTCTATTTACGATAGCCAGGACATGGAAGCAACCTAAGTGTCCATCAACAGATGAATGGATAAAGAAGATGTGGCACATATATACAATGGAATATTACTCAGCCATAAAAAGAAATGAAACTGAGTTATTTGTAATGAGGTGGATAGACCTGGAGTCTGTCATACAGAGTGAAGTAAGTCAGAAGGGGAAAAACAAATACCGTATGCTAACACATATATATGGAATCTAAGAAAAAAAAATCTCATGAAGAGACTAGGGGTAGGACGGGCATAAAACACTGACCTACTAGAGCATGGACTTGAGGATATGGGGAGGGGGAAGGGTAAGCTGTGACGAAGTGAGACAGTGGCATGAACATATATACACTACCAAACGTAGGGTGGATAGCTAGTGGGAAGCAGCCGCATAGCACAGGGAGATCAGCTCGGTGCTTTGTGACCACCTAGAGGGGCGGGATAGGGAGGGTGGGAGGGAGGAAGACGCAAGAGGGAAGAGATATGGGAACATGTGTATATGTATAACTGATTCACTTTGTTGTAAAGCAGAAACTAACACACCATTATAAAGCAATTATACTCCAGTAAAGATGTTAAAAAAAAAAAAAAATTAGTGAATCACTGTAAGGGCGGAGGTACATATTGTCACCTAGATTTTCTTTTCTAGATTACTTCTGGAAAAGAAATATTCCTCCTCCAGACATCGTGACCTGCCCCCCTGAGGACGGCACAGTCCTTCATTCCTCCCTCTGCTTTTCAGGGTCATGACTGCCTGTGAGCCACTGTTCCAAAGGAGTGTGACATTCCTGGCATGTTGGGGAGGAGTAAAGGTTAGGACCACTGAGTTAAGTGAGTGCTGAGAGCCGGGCTGCTTTGTACATCTGTGAAGGTTGTGCACTGCACAGTCACAGGGCTGTTTACAGCAGGAGACTTGCACTATTGGGCATGATGGTCCTGCTAACAGCCCTTCCTTTTCTAACACATTAAAACTTCATGGTTGGGCTTCCCTGGTGGCGCAGTGGTTGAGAATCCGCCTGCCAATGCAGGGGACGTGGGTTCGAGCCCTGGTCTGGGAAGATCCCACATGCCGTGGAGCAACTAAGCCCATGTGCCAAATCTACCGAGCCTGCGCTCTAGAGCCCGCGAGCCACAACTGCTGAAGCCCACAAGCCTAGAGCCCAGGCTCCACAAAAGAAGCCACTGCAATGAGAGGCCCACACACCGCTACAAAGAGTAGTCCCTGCTCGCCACAACTAGAGAAAAGCCCGCACGCAGCAACGAAGACCCAACGCAGCCAAAAATAAATAAATAAATGAATTTATTTTAAAAAAAGAAAACTTCATGATTATCCCAAACTTAATGAAAATTTGTTGGCCTATATAAAAATAGAGAAAGGACAAATACCCAAATGTCAACAGTGCTTCTCTGTGGGTGCCGAAATGACAGGATTTTAACTGTTTCCCGATCTCCCCTCTCCCACCAAATGTTCTGCATTGATGGTGCTTCTGTAATTAGAAATTCTAAACAAAGCCCCAGTGTAAATGTCATTAAACCAAAATAAATGCCCTTTGACTAAATGGTCATCATGTCCCTATTCTTTCTGGAGTAAAGATGGAGATAAAGATGGTAAAAATTCAGTCCTTGCTCAGAGCTTCCCTGTGAGGTCCATGGATAGAGATTGGGGGGCTGTCCAACCTGCAGGCTGTAGTCAGTGAGCTCAGGAATCGGATCTTAATTAGAGTTATTATTATTTACTGAGCACTTACTCTATGATACTGTCTTTAGATGCTTGATCTCATTCTTCCCTGTATATGGGATCACATAATTCATCCCAGACAGAGATGGGCAAACTCCTGGAGACTGACCAGATTACTAAAGGAGTAACTCTGGAGTCAACTGCCCGAGACCTTGGACAAGCAACTTCACCTCCTCGTTACCCACGTCTCCTCCTCAGTGAAATGATCACTGTGAGGGTTAAAGGCGATAACCCAGTGTCCTTAGTACGTGCCAGGCACAGTCCAGGAGCTTTACTGCATATCATGTAATTCTCTTGAGTCCTCTGGAGTAGTTGTCATAATTACCCCCATCTTTCAGAAGAGGAACAGACTGAGAGAGGCGAGGTAACTCATCTAAGGTCACTTGGCTATCTACTTAGTAACAGAGACAGGATCAAAGCAACCTCTACCTGACCCCAAAACCATGGAAAGAGTCCTTTCAGCCTCCTGAGTTCCTTTTTGGAACAAAGCCTAGGATGGATGGATGGATGGATGGATGGATGGATGGATGGATGGATGGATGGATGGACGGACAGGTGGAAGGAAGGAAGGAAAGAGGGAAGGAGGGAAGAAAGGAAGGATTTGTTAGCTTCTGGGCTGCAGAAACTCTACAAGGAAAAATAAATCTCACATGGCACCTGTCCCAGGTCTCAACAAGTGTTCAATAAATATTTGTTGAATAAATGAAAAATGAATGACTGTGTCTAATTTACACGAGATCATTGACATTCTGGGCAAATCAGCTGTGTGGCCTTCTGCCCCCACCCCACAGGGAAGACCTCCAAAGTTTGAATCCCTGCCCTCCCTTTTATCAGCATATACCTTTGGGCCAAGGACTCAATTCTGTAAACTTCAGTGTCCCCATCCTCCCTCAGTGGGGTTGACCTGAGGATTAAATAAGATCTCAGTGTAGAGCCAATGGCAAGGAGTAGGTAGCTGGTATTATAGGTGAACACCCAGCTTAGGAAGGGGTCCCCGGCCACCGCTTATTTCTAGCCTCAGTACACAGCTTAGTTCTCAGCACTCAGCACTCAACCTCCCTGAGAAACAGCCCCTTCTATGTGTTAAGCTCTTGTCAGTTTACAAAGGGTTTTCCTATGCTTTATCTCCTCTGATAAGGCCACAGAGAGGTGCGGGCAGAATGTATTACTGGCCCCATTTGATACATAAACTGAGGTTTAGAGAAAGCACCCCTACTTAAGCAAAGGAGTTTGGATTGGAACCTCAAATTTGGGATAAAGCGTTACCGTAGACACCATTGTGGATCCTGTGGGTCCCATAAGTACCATCCTGGATGTTCACCTAAAGGTCTATTTCATCCTAATATTCTTCTCTACCCTGTCACTGGACTTAAGTGTAGGGATAGGCCACACACCAGATATAGAGAATATAGCCCTGATTTGAAGGCATGGAAGGACCTGGAAGTTGTGCTCATGAAGAGTCAGGACAAGGAGTGGGCAGCCTCCAGGCCCTTTTACACTCTGTACTTTAGATTTTTATCACAGTTCTGCCAACAACATGACCTACATTCCTTCTAGAGGAATGGAAGGACATGAGGACTCATGGGGTCTAAAGTCATCCTGAAAGCTCCCCTTAAAAAAACCAAGAGAAAGTTTGAAAACCCTGGAAACAAGCAAACAAGCAGGGTTTGTTTGTTTGTTTTTTCCACTTATCAAGTTGATAAAAATGAAAGAAAAGATTCTGAACCCTGGTGTTGGCAAGGGTGAGAGAAAACAGGCTCTCTCCTTGCTAGAGTGAGTGTGAATCAGTCCAAACTTTGGCTTTAGATTTTAGCCCATCCTTTGATCTAACAGTTTCACTCATAGGAATTTCCCCTAAGGAAATAATCTGTATGCAAAGAGTTATCTGCAAGGATATGCATCAGAGCATTGTTACAATCCTGAAAAATTAGAATTAATATAAATACCCTTCAGCAGAGACTCAGTGAAGTAAATTAAGGTACTTGAATTGTAGTTGGATACTGAATCATGGTTCAAAAGGATGCTACAGAAGGCCCCTTAGCACCATGGAAATAGCACAATTGTTAGCATTTTTGAGTCTTTGCTGTGTGCAGGGCACCGGGCTCCGTTGTTTAATCTCATTTAATCCTCAAGACAACGCTGTGAAGTAAGTACTATTATCCTTATTTTACAGATGAGGAAAGTGAGACCTAGGAGTGCAGTGACTTACCCAAGGTCATTTCCAGGGAGTCTCTGAGCTGGTCTTGAACCTGGGTCTGATTCCCTACTTTAAGTCTTTCACTTACTCTACCTTTAGTAAATTAATCCATTCCTATTTTTAAAATCCATTTACATGAATAGAGAAAGAAGAGGAAAGATACACACCAGAGAGTATCATGGATGATAGGATCAGGGGTGATTTATAGCTTATTCTTTTTGCTTATCTGTCAACATTATTTCTTCCATTAATAGGAAGAAAAGAAACTATTTACAGTTATTAAAGAGTAATAAATCAGAGAAGGCTTACCCCTGAGCTGAGAAGGAAGAAGCGGCCAGAGTGCTGTCTGGAGATTCTTTCTCTGTTGCCAGGAACCAGACAGAACAGGAGGCAGCTAGAGAGAGGAGTGCCAGGAAGAATGTAGCCTCAATCCTGGAAGGAGAGGACCCACTGGAAAGAACAGAACCCAGCTGGCTCAGCCCCTGAGGTCCACTCTTTCCAGGGACCTGGCCTTGGGCCCTAGTAGCCCACCTGCTACTGTGGGCCATCATCAGCCTGCATCGGGAAAGGGCCATTTAACGAGATACTGCCCACTTCCAAATAAGAGAGCTTCGCTGAGAAACACCTGTTAATCCCTACCACCCTAGCAACAAGGCTAAAAATGTATTTCCCCCTCTCTTTCATCTATCTGAAGGGGTCAAACTGGGGACTTGGGGATTCAGATGAGGATTTCCTTGAGGAACTACAGAGGAAAAATGTCCAAGGCCTGGCTTGGACAGAGGGGGTCCTGGTACCCCAGTGCTGAATGGAAGAAGTGAGTGTCTGGGGTCAGGGCTGCCTTCCTAGGTTAGAGTGAGGTGGGGTCGGGTGGGCCGGATGGGGTGGGTGTGGCCTGCTTCAGGCTCAGGGAGGTTCAGATAGGCATAGTTAACCCATAAGGTCCCTTCCTTTTCCTTAAGGGTTTTCCTTCCTAGGCTGCCTCTGGTGTTTGTTTAGATCTGATCTCACTGGAGGGGGATGTGGTAGGAGGGGAAGGGATTTGCTAGGGCCTTCTGAGCTCAGTACCTTCTGGGGAAGGCAGAGGCCATGTGGTCAGAGGTTAAGTGCTTGATCTTGGACCTTGGACATTCATGGGAGGGTTTTTCTGAATCCACGGCTGGCCTGCCCAGAAGAATTTTAAGTCCCTCAGTTTGGGGTAAGGTGGTCAAGCAGTGGGGAAGGGAAAGGGGAATGATTTAGAAACTGTGGCCTAGAGGGGCCTAAGAGCCATATCTTACACCAGGATCAGGCCCCTCGGGCTCTTCCCTTGGGAAGGCGGTCACTCAAAGGTCACCAACCATTCACCGCCCCTCACTTGCCCCAACTCACCTCTCAGCTGGTGTTCTGGACCGACTGCCCACGCTGCCTGGGCACGTGCCATGCTGTGGCCAGCTTTCCCTCCCAGACGAGCCTCAGTTATTTGGCTCCATCACCCCCACCCCTTGCATTCCCCGATTGCTCTGGAACTTCCTCCACTTCTTGACCCAGCTGTGTTCACACATTATTCATTTTTTTAATACTTATTAAAAAAGGTATTCTTTAATGAGTAGCTCTCATTTTTTTAATACTTAACTATACGCCAGACTGTGCTAAGCACATTACCCACCCTGTTGCACTCAATCCTCACAAATGCCCAAAGGTTTAGTCACAGCCGTCACCTCTGTCTTACAGGTGTGGAAACAGGCTTAGAGGCAAAGGAACCTCATCATGTCACGCGGCCCTAGAGTGACCAAGCTGGGAACTGAACTCAGGCTGTTTGGCTCAAAAACTCAGTTTCCAAACCACCACTATCTGTTGCCTGAACAAGCAGTCATTCAGTAAATTTAGTGAGGACCTGCTCTGGTCAAGCATGTGTACCACAGACTGCGGAGAGAAACAAATACTGTCTCTTTCTGCCCACAGGGAAGTCTGATGGGTGAACCTTCATCAAATCTCTCTACTGTGGAAAACCTTTCCTCGTTTCTCTATCTACAGCCAGAGTTTTGCTAAATCTTTTTGCTATCGAATTTCACGGATTCATGTGTGTTGGAGGATTCCATGAGAGTTCTCTAATCTCACCCTCCAGGTGATGCAAGAGTCTGTATTGCAGAGCACCTGCCCCAGCACACACACACACACACACACACACACGCATGCACACGCACGCAAGCACACAGGCACAGACGGTAGAGCACATCTATTTGAGAGCTTAGATTCTGGAGTTGAACTACTTGAGTTCAAATCTTGACTCTACCATTTACTGCCTGTGTGACCTTGGGCAAGTCCTTTGATCTCTTTGATCCTCAGTTTCTTCATCTTTAAAGTCACTCCTACCTTGTAGGGTTTGTTTTTGTTTTTGTTTTTGTTTTTGTTTTGGTTGCCTTGGGTCTTCGTTGCTGTGTGCAGGCTTTCTCTAGTTGCAGCGAGCAGTGGCTACTCTTGGTTGCGGTACGCGGGCTTCCCATTGCAGTGGCTTCTCTTTCTGTGGAGCATGGACCCTAGGTGCACGGGCTTCAGCAGTTGTGGCACACGAGCTTCAGTAGTTGTGGCACGCGGGCTCAGTAGTTGTGGCTCACAGGTTCTAGAGCACAGGCTCAGCAGTTGTGGCACATGGGCTTAGTTGCTCCACGGCATGTGGGATCTTCCCAGACCAGGGCTTGAACCTGTGTCCCCTGCACTGGCAGGTGGATTCTTAACCACTGCGCCACCAGGGAAGTCCCTGTAGGGTTTTATTTATATTTAATTTATTTATTTATTCATTTATTTAACATCTTTATTGGAGTATTATTGCTTTACAATGGTGTGTTAGCTTCTTCTTTATAACAAAGTGAGTCAGCTATACATTTACATATATCCCCATATCTCCTCCCTCTCGAGTCTCCCTCCCACCCTCCCTATCCACCCCTCTAGGTGGTCACAAACCACCGAGCTGTTCTCCCTGTGCTATGCGGCCGCTTCCCACTAGCTATCTATTTTACATTTGGTAGTGTATATATGTCCACGCCACTCTCTCACTTTGTCACAGCTTACCCTTCCCCCCCTGTAGGGTTTTAAATGAGGTAACACATGCCAAACATTTATACCACTCTTGTACACTAAGTCCTGATAAAGTGAGCTATTGTTGCTATCATTAGGGATGGGCCTATCTGGCCTCCCCAGTGAAACAGTGAGTTCCTCTCTTGCCTCTTCCTTTGCTCCTGCCACTCAACCCAGGGCAGGTGTGCCTGGTGATGGAAGTTAGTCACCAGGTTCCCCAGCCTCACAGGGGATGTGAGCATAAGTGTTCCCCTCTGCCCAGGAGCCTTTGAAATCTGAGTCACGGCTTGACAGCTCTCCCTAAAGAGAGATTTCCTTCAGCCTCAACCTACTCCCCTTTCACAATAAACTCAGTCATTCGTACCCTCCAAGGTCATGTGCAGATACCCACAGTTTTACCCATTGATGGGCCCTAGGGAAATCTCCGTGGAGATAAGAGTCTTGATAGGCAGATGACAGCGACTTGACTCTCTAGCCAGTGGCTTTGGCTGTTTGTACGTATTTCCAAATTACTGGTGGCCTCTGGATTGATGAGGCAACAGAAGGTCACAGTATTTCATTTGGACTAAGTGGCCTCTCAGACACAGCCCTGTCTGGATGGGACAAGCTCAGGAGCTTATGTTTCACTCTCTTCCACTCTCCAGTCCCTGGGGGTTCCCTGAAGCCTATGAGGTGGTGTTGAAAGTTAAAGCTCTCAATTTAAAGACTTGTTGTGCATTAGATAGTTTAGTGTTAATGATGACAAGCTCCAGGTCTCTAGAGCCCTAGGCTCAGCTTCAAAACCTGGCTCAGCTTTTTGTTAGCTGGGACCCTGAGCTTCATAACTTGTGTCTTGGAGTCTGTTTCCTCATCTGTAAAATGGGAATAATAAAAGTATTTACTTCATAGGGTGGTTATGAGGATTAAATGCATGGGAAGCATTGGATATAGTGACCAGCACATATCAGTACTATTGTCTGGCAGTGGGGGAGACAGTGCTGGACCCAGAGTCAAGAGATTGGGGTTTGAGTTCCAACTGTGCTGCTCATTGGCTGTGTTGACCTTAGGCAAGTTAACTCCCTCCTCTGAGCCACAGTTTCTTCAACTGTGAAATGGAAGTTTTGGGTTTGAAGGTCACTTGGGTTCTTTCTAGCTGTGTAAGATCTGTGAACTGTGACTTCGAAGGTACAAAAATTTAAAAAAAAAAGAAAGTCAAAAAGAATTAGTACCAGATGCCTTTATCTGCCAAGATTACATTTCACAAATCCCAGGACCTTGACACCATCTTCAAAAGCCACCCCATCCAGCAGCCTCTAGGCTGAAGCTTCTCGACCCAAGGAACTGTTAAAAAGACCCCAAGATGCTTTCTAGAGCCACAGCCAGGACTCCGTGTAGAAAGCAAAGCAGGCATCACAGTGAACTAGCCAGGCCCCAACATCATACCCTGGGATTTTACCCTTCTGTGCCTTGAGCAAGCATCACCCTTCACTCTACCAGAATGGATTAGTTTATGGCAAGGGAGGGATGTTTCCTCTGGAGCCTGGGGATGTTCTGATCTGTCGTCAAACAGGCCCCGCCAGGGAACTAGAACGCTTTCTTTTTGGTCTAGTGACCTCTGACACTACCCCCCTTCTTGGCCCCCCAAGCAGTCTGAGCCACCCCCTGCAGGAGACAGATGTTGGGAAGGGAGGAGGCGTTCAGCATCCCTAAGAACAAGAGTCCCTCCCCAGTGAGTCTCCGTTATGCAGAGTCCCACTGAGTTATTCTTTATACTCTGTTTGAACCCGCAGGGGGATGAGATGTGTGGGATTTGCAGAAAATGAAAAGCAATTGGTTTCAACTCGTTCTACCAGTTTCTACCCTCTATAGTAAAACATCACTTAACCATTTTAACGTAACAAATTTCCCTTTACAGAGACAGTGGGCCTAAGAGGAATTTATTGGTGGTAACTAACAAAGAGAGGTATCTTTTATGAAGCCCGGAGTACCCAACCTCGTACCAGACACCTTATACGCATTATCTCCCTTAAAAAAAAGATATTGGCTTCACTGTGGGGAAAAAAGATGATTTTAATTTTTCAGGTGAGAAAACTGAGGTCCAGGGCTTCCCTGGTGGCGCAGTGGTTGAGAGTCCGCCTGGTGATGCAGGGGACATGGGTTCGTGCCCTGGTCCAGGAAGATCCCACATGCCGTAGAGCAGCTAGGCCGGTGAGCCATGTCCACTGAGCCTGTGCATCCGGAGCCTGTGCTCCGCAGAGCGAGAGGCCACAGCAGTGAGAGGCTCGCGTACAGAAAAAAAAAGAAAAAGAAAACTGAGGTCCAGAGAAGTAAAATGATTTGCTTAGAGTAAGTGGTGGTGCTGGGACTTGTGTTATTGCAGAACATCTGCTGCAGCCATGACTTCAGTGTGCAAACTTAAGTGAAGCTTTCTTGGTGAAGTCTGCCCAGGCAGAGATCTGCTCACCTTTTATGAAATCTGACTCTGTTTTCTGGAAGACCCACCTGATCATCTTTTAGTCCTTTGACAGCTCAGGGCTCCTCTGTCTGTGGGAAAGAGGCTGGTTCTAGGGATAGATATTGCAATGGGGGATGCTGTTTCCTGATCACTGTCATGTCCAATGGCCAGTAACCATGGACCTCTTCCTCCTGTCCAGCAAATGCAGGGTCCAGATGCAGCCAGTTTGGAAGATAAAGTTTCTGTAAGAATTCTGCAGTGTGGATGTCCTTTCCAGGCTCTAGTCCAGCCCTGAGTCAGTTCCTCCTCTAGCTGGAAGTTTCTTTCCTCTTCCTGCTTCCGTGTAACTGTTAGGCCCAGCTCAAGCCCACTTCCTTTGCTCCTTTCCCTATGCCTTCCTGAGGAAGTAGCTCTCTCTTGTTCACAGCCGTGGGCTCTACCCTGCTCTGGCTCAACCTTCCTGGGCAGTTTGCTCTGTAACTCTCCTGGACCCAAACTGCTTCCGAGCCCTCTCAAGTCATGTCAGGGAATCCCACAAATGCATTCTGGGAGATCCAAGAATGCCAAAGATGCTCCAGGAGGAAAAGGTTCTGGGATCGAAATACTTGGGGAAAGCTTCATACCAGATGCTCTTATTAGAAATTAACAATATACAGCTATCAAGTCAAGTCTCTGAAAATTTCTGCAGTTAGGAATCCTGTTTTGTTTGTTTTTTCAACCCAAGGTTTCCCAAACTGAGATGACCATGAAATCATCTCTGCCTGCCCCCATCTCCACCGCATACCTATAAAACCCATAGAACCAGTGATCCTTTGTGGAACACACTTAGAGAAATGCTACCCCCAGCGCACCACCAAAGTACAAAATTGACCTTCATATTTCTCTGGGCTAGTCTAACATGCAAAATAATCTAAGGTGATGTCTGCTCAGTAGGGTCTTTGAGAAATACATACTAAATGCGGATGAAGATTCTCTTAACAAGATTTGATGAGGATGCTACTTTCAGAAAAAAATCTGGGGTTTTTCAGAATTTGGGAAGAGGAGGAGTAGAATTTGAAACAACCAGCAGACAAGGTTTACAACACTTATTCACGTCCTATTCCAAGGACCAGAGCCAGGGATGGAATGTACTGGAGAATAATCAAAGTCCAGAGCCCAGAATCAGATAAATACTTTTTGGGTGAATGAATGAATGATCAAATAATTGGTGTCCTGGCCTCCAGACTCTTCCTACTCCATTTTATGCTTCCTGTTGTGTATATATCATCTCAAAACCCAGATCTCATCAGTCCACTTTTCTGTCCAGGCATCCTGTGTGGCAACCTGCTTCCTTCAGGATCAAGTCCACATGCCTTGACCTGGCATTTAAAAGCCTGCAAAATAAAACTCCAACCTACCTTTTCCTCCTTCTTTCTTACTACTCCCCATTGAGTACCCCTTATTCTAGTCACAGCACCTCCCCCAAAACACTTCATGTTTGTCTTTCTCCCTTCCTGCCTTTCCTCAGGCTATTCTTTTTGCCTCAGATTCCCTCCCCTGCCCCCACTGATACTTATTCAATCCTAGCAACGAGGCTCAGCTCAGAACCCGCCACCCATGTTAAATGAAAGCCAGACACAAAAAGAGGACATTATGAATGATTCCATTTATACGAAGATCAAAAATAAGCAAAACTGGGGCTTCCCTGGTGGCGCAGTGGTTGAGAATCCGCCTGCCGATGCAGGAGACACGGGTTCGTGCCCTGGTCCGGGAAGATCCCACATGCCGCGGAGCAACTAAGCCCGTGAGCCATGGCCGCCAGGCCTGCGCGTCCGGAGCCTGTGCTCCGCAACGGGAGAGGCCACAACAGTGAGAGGCCCGCATACCGCAAAAAAAAAAAAAAAAAAAAATAAGCAAAACTAATCTATTGTGGAAAAAAGCAATCAGAGCTGTGGTTGCCTTTGAGGATTGATTGGAAGGGACGCAAAGGAGCCTTTGAGGTGTGGAAATACTCTATATCTTGACTCCAGTGGTGGTTATATGAGTGTGTACATTTGTCAGAATTCATTGAATTGTACATTTAAGATTTGTGTATTTCCCTGTATTGTAAATTTAATCTAAAAATTAAAATCTTACCAGTTAGATCTCCCTGCCAAGAATGCACTCCGTTGTCTGTTATTCTCTCAAAGCACTCTGTCTCTACTGGCAGTCCATCACTCAACATAGACAGCCTTCCGTGAGAATTATTCATGGAAGGCCCTCACACAGCAAGTATTTGACAAATGTTTGTGAGACTGAGTTGAGGCTACATTCATAAAAGTAAAGAACAACAAAAACGGCTATCATGGATTAAGCATGTGTGCCAAGCTGTGTGCTAAGTTCCTTACACATATATTTGATTATATATATATATATGTGCATGTGTTTACACGAGTATATATGGGTATACACATACACACACACTCAACCCCCATGAGATAAATTCAGAGTAGCCATGAAGTCTGAACACAGAAAAACATGCACAACAAACATGAATGGTTTAGCTGTATTACATTATAATACAGGCAAATTAATAGTATCTTTGTTTCCAAGCTTTATGTGATCGTGTGCGTGTGTGTGTATGTATTATTATTATGAGTCTCCATTGTACACCGAGAATACTGAAGCCTAAAGTCACAGAAACGTGTCGTGCTGGAAATAGGATGCAAACCCAGGACTGCCTGATCTCAGAGCCATTTAGCTGGACTGCCTCCAAAGTGGCATCACATAAATCCAGGAGAAATGTGATATCTTTCTAGCCAAGAGATTTGAAAACAGCAGTTTCCCTGAAATTGAAAATGTGTGTGTGTGTGTGTGTGTGTGTGTGTGTGTGTGTGTGTGTGTGTGTGTGTTTTCTGGGAAAGGTAAAGGCTTTGGGGGGCTCCCACAGCTCCAGGAAGTAGGTACTTAACAAGAGGAGGACTTGGGTTTATAACCCTAACTTTACCATTTATCAGCCGCACAACAGGACCATGGGCAAGTTATTTAATATCACTCAGCCTGAGTTCTCCCACCGTCGAGACTGGTATAATAACGGTGCCTACCTCATGGCTTTTAAGGGAGGATTCATTCAAAGAGACAATGCATGTAAACCTCTCAGAATGTGTGAGTTCTCAGTAAATGTTTGTTGAGCTTATTATTATTATCATTTTGCTATTTTTACTATGATTACAATTCCCTGCCTCCTCCTCCCCCTCCCCCAACAGTGCTTGGCCTGCTCCCAATCCCTGCCTTCCTCAGAGGGTGGAAACCCAGGCTATAGTCCTCTAAGAGCTGTTGTGACAGATACTTTCATCATAAACACATCACAGCAGCTAGTCAGCCCTAGAGGAAAAAAAGTCAGCTAACTCCAGGGGATCCCTAGCTGATTTGGGACCAAAAAAAAATCTTTCTTTTGTTTTTTCAGCATCTTTGCCACCTGCTTTGGGCTTCTCCTTGCCTACCTCATTCTGAAATGGATTGGTTGGAAGCCTTGCAATATGAAGAATGGGGCCATATGACCTGAGTGCCCACCTTTGAATTGCTGATGAAGTCCAGGCCTTGGAATTCAGGGGTTCATGGGAAGACTGGACCCCACCAGCTGGAACCTTGTCCTTTGGGATTCTGCCTGAGGGGAGCTGGCGGGGGATGAGGTTCCCCCATTACAGTTCTAAAGATCAGAACTTAGGGTTTTCTGCCCTCAGCCTGAAACCACCCTCTGGCAAGTGGAGAACTTGCCAGGGAAAATCCCTCTTGACAGGTCAAGCTTTTGGTTTCTTTGATTTGTAGAACTCAACAGGTCAGTGTTTTTTGAAATAAAATTATGATTTTTCTCATTCCAAAAGCAACCCATGGTCTTTGAGAGGGGGAAAAAAATGAAAATGCAGGTAAATATAATGAAGAAAAAAATTAAATTCTGATCATTTTTCATCCAAAGAGAACCACCATTCTTTCCTACCCTTTATTCTGTTTAGAGGAAGACCATCGCCCCACAATTAAATGTACAGCCTCTCTGGCTGGACTCTAATCCTAGCTATATACCTGTGGACTAGTCTCTTGAGTTTTCTGACCCTCATTTCCTCAATTGTAAAATGAAAAGAGCATCTATGATATAAAATTTTTTTTTAAATTTTAAACAGAGTATCTATGTTATACGGTTGAAACAATGCCTAAAAGTAACTCAACAAATGTTAGCTCTTATTATAGCAAATGCATATTCTTCCAAAAAAAAAAAAAGTGCCATCACACCATAGATACTGTTTGTAACCTGCTTTTTTACCCCCACTAGCCAACAATGTGAAACTCTTTCCAACATCAGATATTCCATGACGACCTTTATATTGGAAGACCTGACCTCATTTATCAGTCCCCCATTGATGGATATTTAGGTCATATCCAATATTTCATTGTTATAAACGATGCTGCGTGAAATTAACTATGGCTAAATCTTTGTGCCCAGCCATCATTATTTCCTTGGGACCAATGTCAAGAAGTAGAATTGCAGGGGTTTTTAGGGTAAGCACAATTCTATGATTTTTTTATGCCTGTTACCAAACTGCCCTCCAGAAAGTTTGCACCAAGTTCCTTCCCCACCAGCAAGGAATGAGAGTGACTGTTTCCCTGTACCATCACCAACACTGGCTTTTGTCACTTTTGTCCATCTGTAAGCAATTATTCTTGAGCAAGGACATTTCTTCTATCTGTCTGATTCAACTGGGAACTCCCAGAGGGCAGGGCAGGGAGGCAGTTTCTTCTATGTGTAGCTCCCATGCCTAGTACATGCTCTATTCATAATAAACACTCACAGATTATCTGAACTGACTCTCAGAAGACAGAGTGACTTTAAGTGCCCTGAACAGCCAGTTCTTAATAATGCAAAACCTAACAACTAAGAATGGTACCCAGAGGTAATTCAGAGACTATGCACAGAGGAAGGCAAAGGCAGTTCCAGAAGCACTGCCCTAATATTCAGATATGAATCAGCCATGTGATAAGTTCTGAGATCAGCCCGGGCTGGGGCTCTGTATCTGCCAGCAGATTTGCATGTATAACTAGAGATCCGCTCCAGTTTCAAATACTTAGGGGAGCTCTGAGCCAGGATACTCAGGTTTCACACTGTCACCATTTTGGCGGTGGCCCAGGGCACGTCACCTTATCCTTTGGGGCTTGGTGTCCATATCTGCTTAATAGTGATTCCAACAGAGATATTTTAACAATCATGGGATTCTGCCTTCCTCTCCCTTCCAACATTTATCGAGGATTTATTATGCTTCCCATCTGTGCTGGAGGCATGTTGGCATGTGGATAAGGAAAAAGACTCTGGAGCTGGGCATTGTGGGTTCAAAACCCTTGCTCTGAAGCATCCTCACTATATGAATTTGGACAATGGGACTAATGAGACCTGCCTTAGAGGGTTTGGTGGGAAGATTAAATAAACTCATCTGTGCAAAGCACTTACGACAGTGCTTGGTACATAGTGAGCACTAAGTGTCAGCAATGACTATGTCATTTAAACCTTGCGAGTATCACTGTGAGGTAACGATTACTTACTCCATCTTTTTTTTTTTTAATTTTTATTTTTTGACTATGCCATGCAGCATGAGGGATCTTAGTTCTCCGACCAGGGATCGAAAGCACGCGCCCTGAACCGGAAGTGCAGAGTCTTCACCACTGGACTGCTGAGGAAGTCACTATTTTCTCCATCTTAAAGACGGGGAAATGAGGAGCAGAGAAGTTACACAGCTGGTAAGGATAAAGCCAGGACTGAGCTCACATCCATCTCACTCAGGACTTTTTGCAGAACCCTAAAAGGTTAAAGCTGGAAAACACTTTCCAAATCATCTAATCCAGTCCTGATAAGGCCCAGAGAGTGGAAGGGACTTGCTCAAGGACACACAGCAAGGTAGTGACAGAGCAGGGCCTGGGCTCCAGCCTCGCAATGGCTGCTCAGGAGCCAGCCACCTGGTGCCCAGAGGGAAAAAGCCTCTCCCATTGCTGCCCTTGCTCCCAGGCGAGGAGAGGAGCCCAGGAGCTCGTGGGGACTCGAGCAACTCTGTGGGCCGGCACAGGCCAGATGCAAGGAGAAACTGCTGTTCTGTGTCACTGGCCACTCCAATGACTCCTTTTGTCCAATAATTCCAGTCCCGGCTCCCCTCCCAGGGGGCAGATCATTCACCAACTCCTGCCTGGACTTGTCCTCTCTGCAGCTCCCCTCGGTGCCAAGGCAGGGTGACTCCAAGAGTGGCTGTTCCTGCTGCCTAGCCCACCCTGCTCCTCATTCAGGCTCACCACTGGGCAGGGGGCACTGAAGGGTGAGATCCTGGGGGGCAGTCCCCGCCCCCTCCTCAACAGCTCACACCTCCGCTGCCTTGTTCTTAGGCTCTCTTTTTAAAAACTGATATATTTTATTTAACCCAATGTATTAAAAATAGTTTCAATGTGTAGTCAGTATAAATAGAGTATTAATGAGGAGATCTTATATTCCTTTTTTTGTACAAGTCTTTGAAATCTGGTATATGTTTTATACTATAACACATCTCAATTTGGATGCTACATTTTCCAGGGCTAATGGCCAAAAAGTGGAAAAACCTAGATGTCCACCAACTGGTGAATTAAAAGGTGGTAAATTCATACAATGGGGTATTACTCAGCCTTAAAAAGGAATAAAGTACAACATGAGGAAACCTTGAAAACAGAGGCTAAGGGAAGGAAACCAGACACAAAAGACCATATATTGCATGATTCCATTTATATGAAATGTCCAGAACAGGCAAATGCACAGAGACAGGAAGTAGATGATGGTTGCCAGGGGCTAGGAGTCAGGGCGATTGTGGAGTGACTGCTAATAGGTACAGGGTTTCTTTTGGGGGTAAAGAGATGCTCTGGAATTAGTGGCGATGGTTGCACAACCTTGCGAATGTATGAATAGCCATCGAGTTGTATATGTTCAAATAGTGAATTTAATGATATAGGAATTATATCTCAATTTTTAAAATTAATTATACAATATATTAAAAGTAAAAATGTAGTCCTACCAAAGCAATAAAGTTGTCTTTTTTGTGTCCTTTTTTTCTTTTTTATATTGGAGTATATTTGATTTACAATGTTGTGTTAGTTTCAAGTGTATAACAAAGTGATTTAGTTATATATATACTTATATCTATTCTTTTGCAGATTCTTTTCCTGCATAGGTTATTACAGAGTATGGAGTGGAGTTCCCTGTGCTATACACTAGGTCCTTTTTGATTATCTATTTTATATCTTATAGGGTGTGTAGGTTAATCCCAACCTTCTAATCTATCCTCCACCCTGCACCCTGCCACCTTTCCCCTTTGGTAACCATAAGTGTGTTTTCTAAGTCTGTGAGTCAGTTGCTGTTTTGTAAATAAGTTCATTTGTATCATTTTTTTAATATCCCACATATAAGTGATATCATATGATATTTGTCTTTCTCTGTCTGAATAAAGTTGTCTTTAATAGGAAAATATCTTACACTGATTCAGTTTCCAAGTTTAAATGTAAATTAACTAAAAATTAAATAAAATTTAATATTCAGTTCTTCAGTAGCAATAGCCACATTTCAAGTCTCAATAGCCACATATGCCAGGGCTGCCATCCTGGATGGTGTAGCTCTGAGGTGTTGCTGCCCCAGGCGACCACAAGAGGCTCTGAGTGGCATCCTTGGCCATCTCTGGCCTGGGTAAATCCTGAAGGGACCAGAGGCAGACGGGTATCAGGACACTGAGGTGAATGAATGAAATTATAAAAGGATACACATCTTTTTTTCCCATCACAATGCAAAAACATATCAGTTTAATCATTCCTTTCCAATAACAACTCTGTCTTACAGGTGAGGAAATCCACAGAATGTCAAAACCAGAAGAAATCTTTGAGATAACCAATTTTTTTTTAACATCTTTATTGGAGTATAACTGCTTTACAATGGTGTGTTAGTTTCTGCTTTACAACAAAGTGAATCAGTTATACATATACACATGTTCCCATATCTCTCCCCTCTTGCGTCTCCCTCCGTCCCCCCTCCCTATCCCACCCCTCTAGGTGGTCACAAAGCACCGAGCTGATCTCCCTGTGCCATGCGGCTGCTTCCCACTAGCTATCCATTCTACGTTACATCAAGTACAATTCACTCTTTGTGGTGTGCAGCGCTGTGGGTTTTGACAATGCATGACACGGTGTGTCCTCCACCACAGTCAAGATACAGAAACGTTCTGACACTCCCTAAGTTCCCTCGTGCTGCCAGTTATTGTTTTATGCTTTCATTTCTGCACTGCGTGACAGCTTTCCTACTTCACCTCCTCAGCAGCCCTAGGTCCCGGGCATTCAGCTCTCCTTTGCTCAGGACCACTCAGGTCTCAGTGCCAGCACTGGGATGTGAACACAGATCCACCAGCTCCAAAGTTCACATTCCTAATGACAGCTTTCCAAGATTCATTTATCGAGGGCCCACCGTGCATACGTGGTATTCTTTCGAATACTCTGTCTCCCCCAAGCCCTCCTCATACAAGTCTTCCTTGGGGTGAATATCATCTCCTGGGAGGTTGCCTCCCTCTGAAGCTTGCATCCTGTCATCTGAAACAGCAGCAGGGCAGCAGGCCCGAGGGAGTGCTGGGCCACTCGGAAGGCCCTCCTCACAGGCCACGGTGCTTTGTAACCGTGAGTGGGAGGGAGGCTCAGGAGAACACCTGAGAAGCCATGGCCCGCAGTAGCTGACTCCCGCCTGCAGGGTTTTTCTCCCCTTCCCCTGGGAACGAGGATCTGGGGTTTCAAAATCAGTTTTCAAGCTTCATCAGCCAAAAATGTTGTTTTACTCTCAAACGACCGGCTGTCATCTTCCCGATCTTCTAGATCTTTTTTATAAGCCCTTCTCCTTCCTTAAAGTGACGTGATGCCAAGACTTTCCAGGCTTAACTTCAGGTGAGGGGGGAGGCAGGCCCTTTTCGAGAAAGCTGAAGAGACAATAACAGAAGCCTCTCTTTGGGGCCTCGCTTGTTCCTGGCTTCTGCAGAGGATACAGCCCCAGACAGACGGGAGAGAACAGGCTGGTTCCACCCTCGAGGTTCTGGTTGCCTCAACCCAGGTTTAAACAGAAAATTTTTATAAACAAACCCCCTCTGAGAACGGAACAGTACTTCTAATCCCCGGCCTTTCAGGAGAAAACAGAAGCGGGGGAAACTAAACATTTTAGGGCTGTGGAAAGACAGCCGCTCCCACCCCTGCGTACTTCGGTGACAGCTCTCTTTATGGGGAGAAGCCAGGTCTAGGGGAAAAAAATGTGCTACAGAGTCAAACACAAATGATGAACGATAATTTCTCATTAGCTTCAACCCCCTGGGCTTGGGGGGAGGTGGGCCTGAATTGAGGAATGAGGGATAAAAGTGGAAATTAGCTACTGACATCTAGATTTTTTTGTCTGCATTGGAGAGACAGTTTAAGCTAAGCCTGGGTTTGATTAACCATGGATATCCTGGGGGTTGCGGGTTTCTGTTTTTTTAAGAAAATTTCTAATTATTATGTTTGTTGGAGAAATTTTTCAAAATTGCCAAAGGCAATAAATAACTAAAAAATTTTAAAACCGCATTATACCACCATTCAATGTTATCTTTTAAACCTTCCAAACTGTATTTCTGTACATAAGTGGATCTTTTTTCCACCAAAAAATGGAATTGCACACCAGATACTGTGTTTTATAAACTTGCTTTTTTTCCCCCACAAAAAAACCATATCAATGGTTCATCTGTGTTGTTGTTTTTTAGGATGACCTTATCAATAGTACTTAGACACACCAGATAAATTACTAATATAACCAGAAATGATGCCCCCAGCCTCCGGGGAGAGGAACACGATTACGCACAGCAGTTTCAGGATGGCGTATTAAGGAGATAAACTCTTCCATCTCTTCTCCTTAAGCGGCTGTTAAACAGTCGAGGCCAAAGATGAAAGGGAAGTGGTGTCAGGGCTGAATCAGCACCTGGATTCGCCGGGCCTGCCACCTGTTTTATTAAGCGTGCTAGTGTGTCGAATGCCATGGAATGAAAAGAAAGGCGTTTTGTTCACTGGGACTGTGTCCCCTCACCTCCAACCCCCCGCCCCCCACCCATCTCAGCCCGAGAGAAATAGAGGGAAAAGTGCCTCAAAAGTTAAAAGCTGCCCCACAGACCTACCTCAGAAACCAGGAAGCTCAAAAGAGCAGTGAACCAGATAGAACTCTACTACCCTTAGAGACCAAGTGCTGGGCCTCTGAATTGTAAAAGAAATGTGTGTACAGAATCTCCCCAGTTCCGCTCTGATTGTGTGTGGGGTTTGCCTGCCAGGGACAGGAGGTGGTGGGCTGGTGGCCCTTAGGAGCAAGAACCCATCTGGGCCTGAGCTGAAGTAGCTCCCAGTCTGCCCCCTGGAAGGAGCCAGGCATCTCCGTCTCTCATCCTGCACCTTGTCGTTTCCAGTGGAAAGACCGAGTTGTCTGGTACAGTGTCAAAAATCCTAAGACAGAATGCTCAGGAAGGAGGAAGCCATAATTCAGGAAGTCCTGAATGTCCTAAGCCCACTCGTTAATAAGAGGAACATAATAACAGGCAAAGTGAAGAAGCTCTCAAATTACCTAGGAAGCCCCAATACACTTCGGGATGGGGCCCGGCAGATGGGACCCAGGGTTCATTTCGGGGTTTAATGGAGCCCTGCCTGGGCCTTGGCATTGCCCAATGCCAGGCACGGTATTTCCTTCCTGCCTCTCCAGGAGAAGTGAGTAAGTTGGAGGGAGGTGATCGTAGCATAGTCACCGCAAGCCAGGGTGATACTTGCTCGGGGCCACAGAGGGAAGTGGGTCACAGGAGACATGAGGCTCTGTGCTTTGTCTTGGAGAGGTGCTCCCAGATCAGTAAATAACAGTCCCCTCCCTTACCTCCTCCCTGTTGCACGTCTTCCCCTCCCAGGCATTCATCACGGAAACAGGAGACAGGAAAAGGGAAACAAGGACAGGATGACCCAGGGCTTCTAAAACCCCTTTCCCTCCGAGAGCTCCAGGCTCTACCCTATGGTCACTACGAGCCTCAGAGAGAAACTCAGGAACAGAGAGGTTCATTGACTGGATGCAGCTCACACAGCAAATCGGGGATCCATTTCATTTGCTTTCCATTCAAGATCCTGTTGCTTACTATACATCCCACAACTTGATGGCTTAATAAAAGCAAAATGGAAACCCCAGGACTCAGTGCATTTTTTCATGACTCAGGATCTGGACGAAATTGGAAATGTCACATGTGGCATGTCTCATACCAAGAGGTTTCTTAACGCCTTGATGTCTGTCTGTATGTAGACAGTGATTTCAGGACTCTGCAGCCTAACAAAGACAATGACAGTGAATGAATGTTATCCGACTCTTACTGAACCCTTATCTGTCCCAGGCACTTACAGTCACTTACATACATTTTCTCAGCTAGTCCTCACAACAAAGCTGGGAGGAAACCCAGGCTCAGCGAGGTGACTGCCTAGGATGACACAGGTCAGAGCCAAGAATCAAACCCAGGGCTCTTGGGGTCCAGAGCCCAGTTTCCTAACTGTATGATTACTACCAGATTTTGGTATCATTTGGGATGCAAACTGGGGTGGAGGTTAAGATCACAGGCCCGAGGGTCAAAAAGACCTTGGAGCCTGTCTTGGCCACCCCCTTTGCCTCCCTCAGCCTCGGTTTCCTCATCTGTGAAATGGGGAAAAGAATACCCTTTGTGAGCGTTAAATGAGATACTTCACATAAAGTGCTTAGCACACAGTAAATTAAGTTAGCCGCTGGGCTGGGAGTGCCGGCTTCTGGGGGCACCCAGGCAGGAGGGGTTGTGGAGGGGCCCACAGAACCCTTAGATGAGCCGCAGAGAGCAACGTTCATTATATCCACAATTTCAGTGAAACCCATAATTATAACCTCTCCTGCCAGCCCCCACCCTGGGGCAGTGATAGGATCTTTGCTACTCTCCTGGGTCAAGTCTGATCACTGCAGACACAAGAAGACGGGTAGGACCAGGTGGGAGGGGGCGCCTTTCTCTGAGTCAGGCAGCAGGACACACCCACTTCCCTTTCACAGGAGATTGCAGAGTGAGATCGAAAGCCTTGGAGTTTCTGTCCAGGTTTGTTTTTCTTCCCCAAGAGCTCATGTGTAATGTGCTGAATTTGAGCTACATTCATACTAAATAACAGCTTCTGTCAATTGAACTCTTACCATATACCAGGCTCTGGACAGGGCACATTTTAAGTATGATCTGATCCAATCCTCACCACAGCTCCGTTGGACTATATCAATTGCTTATATGTCTGTAGCAGTTATTATGTGCCAGACACTGTTCTAAGCACTACATGTGTAGTAATTTACCCAAACACACATAGATTTTCTTTTGGAGAAATCTACCCCAAAATATGCTTGAACATTACCATGTTTGGTCCTGGGGCCATAGAGATGATGGGACATGTTCCTGGCCTCAAAGAGCTATCAGAGGACAGACACACGGAAATATCCATTGCAGTAGAGCAGCAAGCCTGGTAGCCACCCAAGCAGGTGTGCCGTGCAGAGAAACTCGAAAGAAGTGGTTCACTCTTCTTGGGGCAAAGGAGGGTGCTGAGTGGTCAGGGAAGGCTTCTTAGAGGAGGGGATATTGAACCAAGTTTACAAGGATTGGATTCTCTCTCTGAGCAACTGAGATGGGAAAGAACATTCCAAATATTGGAACAGCATGGCAGAGGCACAGAAGCGTGATGAAAAGCGGTGTGTACCGAGGAAGTCTTAAGGAGTCCTGGAATTAAGGACTTCGGGACGCCAGCATGTTATTAGCAGCTAGCAGCGGAACATGGACTCGTGGAGCAGATGACTTTTAAACTGTCATCGACTTTTACTGTTAACACCCTCATTGTATCCAAAAGGTCAGAAGTATGCACATTTGCTTTGTCAGTTGCAGTTCCAGGTTGTGGGGACAAGGGCATGAGGCGGACTAAGCTCCCTGCTCTCCAGCATCTTAAGGTCTGGGGTGGGGAGGGGTGTGAAGGTGCAGCGCGGGCTGTTGGTCAATGAGACTTTCTTAGGGTGGGAATGGTGGGGGGGCGGAGAGGACCAGGGCGGGGTCGGGGGTGAGGGGGCTGGGGAGGGGGGGTGGGATAAGAGTTAGCTACTGACGCCTAAAGGCAGGGACGGTGTGATGCATTCCAGCAGGGACAACCAGGGAGGGCTTCAGGGGCTAGGTAGCATGGAAGCTTGGCTTGGAGGCGTGGGGAGGATAGCAATAGAACGCATTCTGGGCCAGCAGAAGTAGGATAGGCGTAGAGACAGGAACGCATGGGTGTGACCCGGGAGCAGCCGGGCTGCGACGCAGCATTCGGTGCAGGAAAAGAAGAAGAAGGAGATAAGATGCAAAAAGTTCTGTTGGAACCAGGTTGTGGAGAAAAGGGGAAAGAGGCAGCGAAGGAGTCCGGACCCAGTGATTTGGGCAGCAGGATCTAGGCACCATCCTGGGCAGGGCACAAGCCCTCTCTCGCACCACCAGGTAGGGTGTTGGCTTCCCGGGAGTGTCTCTGAGGGACCAGAGCCATCACAGCCCAGAGGGACAGTGTCTTGTAGTGGCTGGGAGGGCAGCTTCTGGAGCCAGCCGTGTGGGTTCAAGTCCACTTGCCCTGCTAACCAGCATTGTGAGGTTGGGCAAGTTGCTTTGCTTCTCAGGGGCCTCAGTTTGCTCATCTGTAAGATGGGGACAGTGATACTTATCTCCTAGAATTGGCTTGAGGTTTCAGTTAGTTAATACATTCAAAAGGCACAGCACAGAGCCAGTCACATAGCAAGTATACCTGCTGTGCTAATGCCTGTTCTTTATTGGCCAACTCACTTCACCACTCTCCCTTTCCAGTCGTGGTCAGGTGTGGGGGAGATACAGTGGTTCCATTTCATTCATGCATTGGTTCATTTGCTAGTTTGTCTGGTCATCCAGTTGTCAGGCATTTAGCCTCCTCCCTTTTCCTATCCCTCCACAAATATATTTTGAGTGCTAACTCTGTCCATTGCTCCCTTCGTTTTTCTGACTATTCTCTCCAGTATTAAAAGTTTCTCAAAATTAAAAATGGAAACTTACATTATTCTCCCAGGTTGCATTAGGGTGAAATTTCTAATGAAATCACAGTTTCGTTAGAGTAAAAAAAATTGTCTAGGGCCATTTAGGAAGTTTAGATACACTAGACTGAGCTGAAAATATCAGTAAGTGAGATACTGCTTCTTGAGCACACACCGCTGACATATGTTCTTTGCCTTCTACTTGGTACTGGGGGACGTTTGGAGTGGGAAGCTCCGTTCACTCCTGGGCCCTATTTTTTCAGCTGATAGCCTTTCACAAGGCACTGATCTGTGCTGAACACAGGGAATATTGATGAGTAAACAGCAGCCCAGCCCTAGTGAGTTGCCATCCTGGCTCCGGGCCTGAAGCTTTTTTATTTTTTATTTTTTGACTGTTAACCATAAGCAGTGAGGTCTGTGCTAAGCAGTCTCATGGGAATCCCAAGGAGAGAGAAGAGCCCCAGGGTCACACCTGAGATGATGGGAGAGAAGAGAAGAGGACCATCATTTCAAAGAGAAAAGTTCCCATTCAACCTGGTGTCAGGAAGTAATTTTATTGGCTTCAATGTTCCAATATTCAGATTGTTGTCTGCTTTTGTAGGTGCAGCCAGAGAAGGGAAAGGTGGGACAAAGAATACATGAAAAGGATGCCAGCCTGGAGTTCTGGTGTAAACAGCCCTTTGCCAAACCTCAGTGGAACCCCCAGTACCCATCACGGGGCGATGGCGGTGATGGTAACAGTGGCCGTTTTTGAGCTCCTGCTGCGTGTCGGGCACTGTGTTAGGTAGTGTACAGACGCTCGACCCTGCAAAGGGAGAGGAAGCTGAGCTCAGATAGTGATCACACAGCCTGACAGTGGTCTGGTGTGAGCACCAGGGAGCTTGCAGAAGCCAAATGGAACCTTAAAAACCCAAGATGAGAGCGATCCCAGGTGTGGGAGGAAGGCTGAAGTGTATACAGTCAGTCCCCATTTGTGAACTAAAATTTCGCTAAAATTTCTTTGTAATCCCCAAATCAATACTCAAGGCACTTTCGTGATCATCCTGGGACATGCACAAAGTGACAAAAACCTGAGTCACCCAGCAGCACATTCCCTGCCGTGGCTCTGCCTTCTCATGTCAGTTCTTATACTGTAAACACGGGTCCTGGGGAATCTCCTGGCAGTACAGTGGTTAGGACGGCGGGCTCTCACTGCCGAGAACTCCGGGTTCCATCCCTGGTTGGGGAACTAAGATCCCACAAGCACTCGGTGCGGCTGGAAAAGAAAAAAATAATAATAAACACGGATCCTTTTTGTGCACTATTTGGTGTCGCGCTTTTCACATTTTTGTGCTTCTTCTTGCTGATTTCGCTGTTTAAAATGGCTCCCAAGCATAGCGCTGAAGTGCTGTCCAGTGTCCTAAGCAGGAAAGCCATGAGGGGGCTTACGGAGAACGCACATGTGTCAGAAGCTTCAATAGGCCACGAGTTACAGGCTGGGGTCGATGTTAGTGAGTCAACGATTTATATTAAATAAGATGTGTTTAAACAGAAACACACAAAACAAGGTTGTATATTAATCAGTGGATGAAAATATTGTGATCAGAGGCTTGCAGGAACTTAACCCTGTATTTCCTGTAGGATCATTGATTCAGAATTGTCTCATTCAATTCATTGGTTCGTGGCAACGTCATAGGCTGTAACTGTCACAAATAACGAGAATTGCCTGTGCATAACAAAATGGGAGTTCTTCATTAGAAGTACTTCTCTCGGGTTTCCCTGGTGGTGCAGTGGTTAAGAATCCGCCTGCCAATGCAGGGGACACGGGTTCGAGCCCTGGTCCGGGAAGATCCCACATGCCGTGGAGAACAAAGCCCGTGCGCCACAACTACTGGGCTCCTGTGCCACAACGACTGAAGCCCGCGCGCCTAGAGCCCGTGCTCTGCAACAGAAGCCACCACAGTGAGAAGCCCGCGTACCACAAGGAAGAGTAGCCCCTGCTCGCAGCAATTAGAGAAAGCCCACGCGCAGCAACGAAGACCGAACACAGCCAAAAATAAATAAATAAAATAATTTTATTTTTTTAAAAAGTACTTCTCTCTCACACACACACTGATATAGTCATACATAAATACATATATATACACACATGTATTCCCATTATTTTAAAACTTTCAGAGGAAAACGCAACAAAACATTGAAAGTCTGCCTTCATTTCTCCATCCCCACCTGCATCCAGTTGCTCCTGCCCCATTAACAATTTGGTGGATTCTTTTCAGACCCTCTATATTTTGAAGCATTTATAACATATTTTTATTATTTTTCTGAGCAAAGTGCAATGATTTTTAAATCTTCTTAATCAGACTCATATGTGTTTACAATCATATCAAAGGCTATAGGCACCTACTTGGGACTGTCTTTAAATTAGCCTAGAGAAGAGCCCACTATATAAATATATTCTTTTGCAGCTTTTTTTCTTCACATAACAGCAGGTTGTGCAGCACTTTCCGTGTTTCTGTACCCTCGGATCTGCCTCACTCTTTGTAAATATCTGTGGTGTGCATGGTTTCTCATTTATTTAACCATTTCTCCCTTCCTTGGACAATGAGGTTGTTTCCAGTTTTCGTTACGACAGACCTTTTCGGTTCAAGTCAATGGGGGTTCGTAACTGAATCAAGATCCAACGGTCTCCTTTGTGCACCGGGCTTCTGTTCTTCCCCAGTGGGTTTTTACGGGTATGGGTGGAGGGACAAAGGCTTGTTCAGATGGTGGCGGGGCAGAGCTAGGGCACGACTAGGAATCTCTGCAGAGAGAAACAGGTGCCTGGGAGGGCAGGGTGGCTGCGGGCACGGAGCCTGCTCCCTGGCCGTGTGTGTGGTCCCATTCCTCAGGCCCTTGTGCAAACACCCGGCTTTGTCACCGGCTGAATAGGAAAGGCAGCCCCAAATTAGCACTAATGTGAGGGTGTTTAACCCTCTTGTGAGGCCCTTTGAGAAAGCACAAAAGAACTTTTTCAGGGGCTGGGCTGTCCAGCCCAAACAGGTCTGACTTGGAGACACATGCCCGGCCCTCTTCAGGTAACCCAGCAGCTGGAATTTTGAACACAGCTCCGGGTGCTGCAGGCCTGAACTTCAAGGGGCATGGCAGGCTGGGGCCTCAGGTCATGCAGGCAGGCTCTCAGGGCAGGTTAGGGCTTTGATGTCAGGAAGGCCTGGGTTCAAATTCCGGCTCTGCCCTCACAGGTCTTGAGCAAGTTCATTTCCCTTCTCAGCCTCGGGTCCCTCATCCATAAAACGGGGATGAAATAGGAATACCTTCAAGAGCTTGTTAAGAAGGTTACGTGAGACCAGGAGGGGTCACCTTCTCAGGGAGGCCTTTCCTGGTCACACTGTTTTATTTTATTTTATTTTAATTTTTTTAAAAAATATTTTTCCTTTTATTCATTTTTTGGAGGGTGGGGTTAATTTATTTTATTTATTTTTGGCTGCATTGGGTCTTTGTCGCTGCACATGGGCTTTCTGTAGTTGCAGCGAGCGGGGACTTCTCTTTGCTGTAGCCACTGCGGTGGCTTCTCTTGTTGCGGAGCACGGGCTCTAGTCGCGCGGGCTTCAGTAGTTGTGACTCGTGGGCTCTCGAGCGCAGGCTCAGTAGTTGTGGCACACGGGCTTAGTTGCTCCGCGGCATGCGGGATCTTCCTGGACCAGGGCTCGAACCCATGTCCCCTGCATTGGCAGGCGGATTCTCAACCACTGCGCCACCAGGGAAGCCGTTTCCTGTTTTATTTTCCTACGTAGGTCTTGTCACCTAACCCACTATATAAGTTACTGATTAATTCATTTATCAGCTGTCTTCTCCAACCATACACTGCACAAGGGCAGAGCTTCTTACCTCTTTTGTTCGTTGCTCTCTCCCAAGAGCATTGTGCAGTGCCTGGCCCATGGTAAGTCTTTGATAAAAAGCCTGCTGCTGTTGGCATTATTCTTATTCTCAGTGTAACTGCCCCGGGCACACAGACAACCAGGTCCCCGTGGCCCTGGGCCATGTTTATCAGGATTCCCACCCTCCTCAGCCCATAACCCAAGGAGGAGAAAAACCACAGCAGAGGGCTGGGCCTGGCTCCAGAATTTTCTCTGAGTGGAGTGTGTGTGTGTGTGCATGTGTGTGCTTATTAGCCTGTGTGTCTCTGTGTTTTCCCTTCTGGGCAGGAGCCTGATGGGACCACACTCTCTGTCAGGCGCTTTCCTTTCTCTTGGAATGGACACGAGGTGGAACCGCGTGGGGGGAGCAGCCCTCCGAGTTTCACCAGGCGTGTAGCAGCCTGCGTGTGTGCTGGGTACAGGGTGAGGCCCAGGGTTTGCCCGCCCCAGTGGACTGTGCTTCAGAACCGGCCTGTCTGAGCCCGCCCATCCCTAATCTGACCACAGAATCAGGGAACAGACTAAGCCCCAAGATCTAGGGGAGCTCAGCCTGGGGCTCAGAGCCACGAGGCACCCCAGGCTGAACTCCGAGGCTTCTGCCGCAGTCTCCTTGGTCTCCGCGCAAACTTTATCCCGCAAGGTGCCAAGCCTAAGGGCCTCAGGCAGGTGTCGGAGGTTTCAGATCCACAGGCTGTGGTTCTGAAAAGGACTCTGATGTTTCCCGAGTGCCAACCAGGGCTCCGACCTGCGCAGGGACTGGGGACGGAGGGATGAGCCACTCAGACCCAGCCCTACTCTGTGGGGGCCCCCAGTATGGGCCGAGGAGGTGGACGTTACTTAAATCACAGCTGTGAAGAGGCTGGGGAGGGCAAGTAGGAGGAACTGTGGGTGCTCTTTACCAGGCACCTGACCAGGCTGTGGGTGTTCTCTGAAGAAATAACATTTACCTTTCTCTGGAAAGATTGTTGGTGTCAATCAAGCAACGGGGCTAGGGCTGCGGTGGGCAGAGGAGAATTGTGTCTCAGGGAGAGTGAACAGCATGTGCAAAGGCCCGGAAGCAAGCTTGGCACATGGTGTCATTTTATTGAAACCCTGCAACACCCCACAATGCCTTGCAGATGAGGAAACTGAGGCTTGAGGAGGTTATGTAACCTTTCCGAGGGTCCACAGATGCATCCTGAGCACATGGGGTTTTCCTGGAAACTCAACCCGAGTAACCCCTCCCTCCAAAGGCCAGCTCCATCTACCTGGGGAAAATGTTCAGAAAGTCTCAGGGTTAATGAGTTTTCCGGGGAGGAAACACATCATGAAAGACAGAGAGGGTGAATGGAAAACAGGAGAATTCGGCTGCTGAGGTTACAGGGAAGCTGAATCCGGGATTCTAGCATCCTTCCCCAGCCTGGTTCCACCTTGTGTGTTGTCCCATCCGATGGACCTGTCCTGAAGTGAATCACTATGCGATGTAGCAGGCCAGATGCCTGCACGTAAGTAAATAAGCCAAACGAGTGGCCCAGTTCCCTCCCTCCTCCTGGAGGCGGCAGCTCTGTGGAGTCTCCAGACAAAACAGGGCGTGTCTTGTGGTTTTAGTTCAATTCATCACGCCACTGATTAATAATTAATCACACCATTGATTTTCCCTGTGTTGTTGAATAAAGTCAGCTTGGAGAGGCAATGAAAACACCCACGTGACTGGGATCCTGGGCGAGTAAACTGAAGGTGGCATTTGGCAATTCCTGGTGAAGACCTAAGCGAGGTGAGGGTTGCTCACTGTGACTTGCTCCGCATTTATTTGACAGTCCAGGATAAATCAGGAGTTTGGGATTAACAGGTACACACTACTATATACAAAAGAGATAATCAACAGGACCTACTGTATAGCACAGGGAACTCTACTCAACATTCTGTAATAACCTACATGGGAAAAGAATCTGAAAAAGAGTGGATATATGTTTATGTGCAACTGAATCACTTTGCTGTACACCTGAAACTAACACAACAGTGTAAATAAACTATACTCCAATATAAAGTAAAAATTAAATTAAAAAAAGAAGTCCGGTGAGCTGTCCCCCTGTGCCACAGTGACAACCACAGCTTGACTCCCTGGGCTGGAGAAGGTGATGTTTTTGAGGAAGCTCTAAGTGGTGGTATCCCTCCCACCCCCACGACAGGGACAGGGTGACTTTGATTGGGCCTCTAAGTGGTACGTGAGGCCCAGACACCCACCTATTCCCAGGTAACCACACCCTCCTGGGTGAGCATTGGGTAACTCGATAAGCCACCCATCTGCATAGGAAATTTGTGCTATTTCCCATTTGTGCAGGTGAATCCATTCTAGCTGCTGCAATTCTCGGGGGCCCCAAATTTGCCCATGGTGTGGGGAGTCTGGGGAAGCAGTTCATCAGGGAAGTCTGGCCCAAGGGGCTCAGGTGACTCCCAGCTTCAAGAATGGGCGCTCATCCACTTTCCTTCTGCTATCCAGGGTTGAGGAGGTTGAGGGCCTTGGAGATGTTTGAAAATCCCTACAGAAACAATAACCTGAGACCTTTAAAACAGGGCCCGGTGAGGCTAATTAACTTGCCCAAGGTCACACAGTTACACATGGCAGAGTCAGGACTGGAACCAGGCTTGGGCAGGATCCAGAACCCCCACACACTTGGGTTAGTGTACTTATACCTGTGGTTGTATATGTACGCAAAAAAGGTCTGGAAGCATGTATGTCAAAATGATTGTCCTTTACTAGTGGGATTATAAAGAGAGAGAGGAGAGGCTCTTACTTTCTATATTGTAGAATATTTTTTCACATTCGTATATTGTCTCACTTTTTTTCTTTACAACACTTTTTTTTTCGTTTTTTATTGCCTCATACATTTATGTTCAGGGAAAAGGGAAAACATATGTTTTTAACATGGTGCTCCAATTTGGCAATGTTCGTCAATGGCTTTAAAAATTTCCTAAAGAAATATCCCATGTAGTCAAGGCTGTATCTAGAGTCGTTGATCCTGAACTCACTGCCTTATCACCTTACACACGTAGGACACATTCTGAATGTGGTACATCTGTTGCTGGAACACTACACACCCTTTAAGTGTAGACTATTCAAAGAATATGCAATGACATGGCAAGATGTTAATGATGTCGAGTTAAATATAGGAAAGAGGATATGAAACTTTATATAGAGTATGATGTCAACTGTGTTTTCAAAAAAATTATACGTAGGAAATACTAAAAAAAAAAAAAGCACCAAGTGTTAATAACAGTTATTTTTGAGTAGCGGGGTTAGGATGACTCTAAACTTCTTTCTACTTTTATTTACTTTCTAAGTTTTCTACAATAATCATATATAACTTTTCTAGTCAGATACATCAATAACAAAACAGCTAACATTTACTAGTGTTTACTGTGTGCCAGGCACTGTGCTAAGCATATTATGTGTATTATCTCCTTAATCTTCACAACAAACCTATGAGTAGATTTGAGAGAACAAGTTAGAAATGTCAAGTAATTTGCTCATCGCCACCCAGCTGTTATGTGGTGAGGCTGGGATCTGCATCCAGATACTCTGACTGCAGAGGCCATTCTCAACCACTATAAATGCTATTTTTCTTTAAAATAAAGACGGTACTTCAAGGGCTGGCTCTTATTCACTGTGCCCACTGGACAGGAAGATGGGAAGCAGGGATGCCATGTACAGTTGGACAGGATGTGGTCTGCGCAAGAGAGCGTGTACTCTCTTGTACTCACTGCTCGCTAAGCTGTGACCCTTGGCATGGAGCTATATCCACCTTTTCACGGAAATGAGATATTAGTACATACCTATCTGAAACATTAAAGAGACTGACAATACCAAATGTTGACAAGATAGTGGAGCAACTGGAACTTTCATTCATTTTTCGTGGTAAAAGAAAATGATCAATCGCTTTGGAAAGGGATGTCAGTTTTTTATAATAACAAAGCACAGCCCTAAGTATTTATTCAAGAGAAATAAAAGCATATATTTCCAAACGAGCTTGTACAAGAGTGTTCATAGTATCTTCTTCACAATAGCTCCAAGCTGGGAACAGCCCACAGATCCACCAGTGGGAGAATGGGCAAACGAACTGTGGTACATGCCTACAGTAGAATACTACCCAATGAAAAGGAACAAATTACTGATATGTATAACAGTATAGATGAATCTCAGGAACATTAAGCTGAGGGAAAGCAGCCTTACGCAAAAGAGTATATACTGTATGATTCCATTTATATGAACTTCTAGAATAGGCAAAATAATCTATCGTAGAAAAATATCGAAGAGTGGTTGCCTAGAGGTGTGGGGTGGGGGAGTGGGAGGTGGTAAGCATGAGTATTGACTTGGATAGGGCAGGAGGGAACTTTCTGGGGTGATGGGCATGTTCTATATCTTGATAGGGTTGGGGGTTCCACAGGTGTATATGTTTATCAAATCTCAATAACTGCACACTTAAAATTTGTGCATTTCGTTACATATAAATTTTGTATCAACAAGACAAACATTGTGAACAAACATTAAACTCTTTAATGACAGGCCTGCTGAAGTATTTAGAGGAAGGAAACTGAATTCTGCAACTTTGTTTGAAATGCATAATAAAATAGACATGTTAATGAATGGATAGAGGGATAGCTTTATCTGTAAGAAAAGCTAGTGCACTAAAAGGTTCATAGCAGAATAGAGGTGGCAGATTTGTGGGAGTCACTGTAAAATTCTTTCAATTTTGCTGTATGTTGGAAAATGTTTAAAATAAAACATTGAAGAACACACTTGCTATACAGAGACATAGTGCTGCATGAAAGAAGCCAGGCACAAAAGAATCCATGATGTGTGGTTTCATTTAGCAAAAGAACAGAATAGATATGATCAATTGATGAGGTTAGATGTGGTCAGGACAGGGGCATGAGGGGTCTGGGTCACTGGCAATCTGCTTCTTCGTCTAGGTGCTGATGGGAGTGTTCAGCCTGTGAAAATTCATGATCGCTACCCTTCTCTATAATGTACATTACTCTTTTCTGTATGTAAGTGTATTATACGTTACTAAAATGGGTTTTAGAGAGCCTCGCAATGGTACCAACCTGCTTCAATCAATATACAATAATAACTCCCCACTTACCCTGCCTCCTCTGGCCTTTGTTCCTCCCCCTCTTCCCCAGCACCCTCCACCCCACCACTTCCTCAACCACTGCAGCCACCACCCCTGACTCTGAAATGCATTCTTCCAGGTTTTACAGCATGTGGAAGAGTAATGGGAAATGGAAAGGAAAGATCCTGGCTTTGGGGGCCAAAGAAATTTGGGTACAAATTCTGATTCAGCCACTTACTAGTGGTGTGCCCTGGGACAAATAACCTCCATGGGTCTCGGTTTTCTCCTCTGTTAGAGGCATGATAATGTATCCCCCTCAGAGTGGAAATGTTGAGACTGAATGAGACAATGCACATACATTGCTTTGCTCAGCACCTGTCACATAGTAAATGCTCACTGAATGTTCAGTAGGATGAAATAGTGACTCCAGGTCTCTTCGTCTTCCTCTTCTTTCAACACCGCCAGGCAGGGCAGGAGGGAGGGCTTTGGAGTCAGCTGGGTACCCTTGGACCACTCAACTTCAACCTCTCTGAGAATCGTGTCTTCATCGTCTAAGGTGAGATAATAATCCCTGCTTGGGGACTTCCCTGGTGGTCCAGCAGTTAGGACTCCTAGCTCTCACTGCCAAGGGCCAAGGTTCAATCCTTGGTCGGGGAACTAAATTCCCACAAGCTGAGCGGCTTGTGGGATGAATAAATAAATAAATGAATTAAAAAAAAAAATCCCTGCCTGGCAGAGTTGCTGTGAGGACTTGAGCAACTTGAGACTTGCTGGCTTGAGGACTCCAGGGGGTTTCTGAGAATCCTCCCCTCCTCGAAGTTTCCAAAGCCCACTGTGGGGATAACATCTGTCACCTGGTCCTGTGCTGCTTCTGGCTCATCTCTCTTCAGGCTTAGTGTGAGGACCGGACATCCTGGGGTGGAGGGGCCCCAGCTGTGAGGTCCTGGGGTCCCCCCTCGGTGCAGTAACAGCCCCTGAGCCCGGTTGGCTCAGCCCGGCAGTTCCCCAGTTACTAAGTCAATGGCTGCCTTTTGGTGAGGAACTTGCCGCCCAGAAATAGCTACCTGCCGCTGTCACTGCACAAAGGAAGCTCTGTTCAGCCCCAAAGCCGGTGCGCGCTCAGGGCGCCGGCAAGACCAAAGGCTTCCTCTGGACCCCGGCCAGGGCCCAGCCCTGAAGGTAGGCCTCTGCTTTCCAACAGCGTCTGCCAAGCACAGAATCATCAGGATGTGCTCATTCCTGAGCTTCAAGCCAGAATCTCTGCCACCCGCCCACTCGGCCAGGGCCCCAGCTAGCTTTCCTGGGGACAGCCGGTTATTGTGGAGCGTGTGGCAGGCACGGGCCAAGTGGTCTACAAGCCAAGGACCCTCAGATGGAGAATCAGCGCAACTCCTGCCCCAGAGGAACGGGCACTTAGGACCAAGTAGGCACTGGGTAAACATACATCAGCAAGTGTGGTAGCTGAGGGCTTCATTGCAGGGCAGTGTGCCAAAGCATTACAAACACTGTCACATTTGGTACTATTATTAGCCCATTTCTCAGACCGGGAAACTGAGGCTTAGAAAGGTGAAGAAATTTTGCCCCAGGATCCAGGTGAGGTGACTCTGGAGAGCCCCTTCTCTTACGGACCTTGTTATGCTAGCACCACAATGATGACAATGAGGGTACCTAACGTTTGTTAAGTATGGAGGATGTAGCAGGTACCCTGCTAAGCATTCTACGTACATTACTGTATTAAATCACCAGAACTACTCTATGAAATAGGTATTAAGATTATTCCCCTGGAAGAGGAAGCTGAATAAGTGAATGGCTGCTGGACTTGGCTCCCAGAGAAGAACTCGTCCCTATCACGTGCCTGCTCAATAGAGCCGGGCATCAGAACAGGCACATTCATACTGGTGATCTCAGTTAATCTCCACAGCCCCCACAAGAGGTAGGTGTAAGTCCTCCCATTTCCTAGATGGGGAAACTGAGGTGCAGAGCAGTTAAATAACTTGTTACAACAGCTAAAAGTGTTAGAAGTGGGGTTCAAACACTAGGCAGTCTGTCCCCCAAACCCACACTCCTACCATCTCATCCTACTGGACCAGCTATGTTCAGACACGCCTCAATAAAGAACAGGACCATATGGGACATAGCTGGCTCAAACGATGACAGCAGCTGAACATCAAAATATCCGGGTGGACAGGAAACGAAGAAATCACCATGAGTCGAAAGAGATGCATAACTGCCCCAGAGGCCCCTAGTTCAGGGGGTGGTATTGCTTAGTGGTGAAGAATGCAGGATGCTAGAGCCAGCCCACCTAGGTTCAAACCACAGCTTTACTATTTGCTGGCTGTGCAAGCTGAGGCGTGTCGCTGAACTTTTTCAGTAAAATGGGGATGATGCTAGTTGTATAACAGCATCTATCTCATAGGGTTACTATGAGGATTAAAGCAGTTAATGTATATAAAGTGCTTGGAGTGCAGCCTGACACAATGCTGCTGTCAGCAACGTAGGAGCATCTGAGAGTGCCATGTGTTAGGTAATGTACCGAAGTTACTTTAGTTTTGCTGCATGCACAGATATGTTTGCTGCGTTGTGATATGATATTCTCCCTTGGTTTTTATAGAATGTGATAAGCAGCCACTGAAGAATGTGTCGGTGTCACTGGCGAGGATGTTATTCACCAAGATCCACAATGCCCCTTACCTCGAGATTCCTCCCATGCTTTATTCCTCCCAGAGCCGAACACTAGGAGAGACTGTGTCTCTTGGTCCAAACACATATGCTGTCTTGGGGCAGCTCAATACCTTCTTGGCAGTGAAAAATTTGGAAATGAAGTGAAATATGAGGTTCATGTTGTAAGCCCAAGTTCTAGGTACAATGAGCCTCTCTTTTTCCTGTTGGTTGCTCTCTTTGTTAAAAAAAAAGTTTTTAAACACTGTTTTGTTCAAAATAGAAATTGTTTTATAGATTACTTCTGATTTTAAATACATGCATCTTAACTCTAAACAAAAAACTCAACTTTTTGATGTATCTCCTTGTAGATTTACATATATTGGGGTGAGTATAATTTTGCATGTGTGTGTATGCTTTTGGAAATGAAATTTTAGAAAAAGGAGAATCACGACCTACTGTTTTGAAACCCACGTTTTACCCTTAGCCTACCACAGACATTCTAATATATTAATAACAAGAGTAACAATACCTTCCTTCATTCAGGAAGATATTTATGATATCCATAAATATTTTCCAGGCCCTTTCTCTAGGCACTGAGAATAAAAATGAACAAAATAGACAAGGTCTCTTCCTCACTGGAGTTATCAGGCCATAAACCAATAAAAGTAAAATAAATTTAAAAGTTCATTTCAGGGCTTCCCTGGTGGCGCAGTGGTTGAGAGTCTGCCTGCCGATGCAGGGGACACGGGTTCGTGCCCCGGTCCGGGAAGATCCCACGTGCCGCGGAGCGGCTGGGCCCGTGAGCCATGGCCGCTGAGCCTGCGCGTCCGGAGCCTGTGCTCCGCAACGGGAGAGGCCACAGCAGTGAGAGGCCCGCGTACCACCAAAAAAAATAATAATAATAATAATAATAATAATAATAATGGAAATAAAATGCACAATAAATGTAATGCGCTTGAATCATCCCAAAACCTTCCCCTGCCCTGGTCCATGGAAAAATTATCTTCCACGAAACCGGTCCCTGGTGCCAAAAAGGTTGGGGACCGCTGCTGTAAAGAAAACAATGCAAATAGAGTCACAGATGTAGAAAACAAACTTATAGTTACCAAAGGGGAAAGGTGGGGCAGGGGAGGGATAAATTAGGAGGTTGGGATTAACATATACACACTACTATATATAAAATAGATAACTAATAAGGACCTACTGTATAGCACAGGGAACTCTACTCAATACTCTGTAAAGGCCTATATGGGAAAAGAATCTAAAAAAGAGTGGATACATGTATATGTATAACTGATTCACTTTGCTGTACACCTGAAACAAACACAACATTTTTTAGAAAAGACTCTAAAAAAGAGTGGATACATGTATATGTATAACTGATTCACCTTGCTGTACAGCAGAAACGAACACAACATTGTAAATCAACTATACTCCAATAAAATTTTTCTAAAAAACAAAAAATTTTAAAAGAAGAAAATGCAATATGTCGGGGCAACATTTGAAAAGGTGGTCGGTCATAAAAACCTTCTTTGACGCAGTGACATTTGAACTGAGTCTTGAGTGATGAGAATGGGCCGGGCTTGGACTGGATCCAGCAGAGGAAACAGCAAGTGCAAAGGTCCTGAGGTGAGAACAAGTTTGGTCTGTTTCAGGAACAGCAAGAAGGCTAATGTGGCTGGAGCTGAGTGAGACATCAAGATACAGTTGGAGAGACAGGCAGGAGCCAGATCTTGCAAATCATGGAGAAGGGTTTGGATTTTGTTTTAAGTGTCAAGATCTGATTTTAGCCATTTGAAAAACAGGATTACTGTGGCTGCATGGTGAGGACTAGACTAGGGAGGAAGCAAGGAAACCAAGTGCAGGGATCCACATGCGCTAGAGTAGCTAGGGTTGTGGCAATAGACATGGTGAGCACTGGATGGATTTAGACTTAATTATGAAGTCAGCCAACAGATGTGAGGAATAGGGAACTCAAGGACAGCTCAGAGGCTGCTGGTAACAGCAATCGTTCTCATTTACTGAGCACTTACTAATGCCAAGGACTGTGCTAAGCTCATTTACAAACCCCAAAGCAGGTTTGCCGTCCACCTGCATTAGACCTGCCTGAGGGCTTGCTGGAGATACAGGGATTTGTATTTGTATCATTATTCCTGAGATTCTCATTCAATTGCCAGACTTGGAGACACCAGCACTCATAGAATCATTCAATGAGTCCACAGGGAGGACTTTGACAGAGAGGGAACTGAGGCTCTGGGAGTACAAGTGACTCACAGAAGCTCACAGGTCCCCTCGACTTCACACCTGCACACTTAAACACGGCAGTCGAAATACTGGTAATAAATACGGCAACTCGCATGGTTTTAATAGCTGCCCAGCACTCTATTTTATAGATTGCCTGGCACCAAACCCAATCTTTCCTTTTTATCTTTATTGTCACCTCTGTGGGGTGTGACGTGGACTCGGATTTGAAGCAATGGGCTTCAAATCCTTTCTAGATTTGAAACCATGGGCTTCAAATCCTTTCTAGATGTAGCCAGAGTAAAGCTCCCCCTAAGTAGCAGTTAATTTTCTTTAATAATAATTGATAACACAAATAATTGCAGCTCCCACCTACTGAGTGCTTACTATGGGTCAGGTCCTGCACTAAGCGTTTGAGGGCACCCTCTCCTTTACCCCTCCCAAGGGAGTGTGGGCTGGAGATAGATATTCACATCGCCCTCCGTTCCCTCCCCTCCTTCCAGATATCTGTCACATAGGGAGGCAAAGATGCTATCAGCTCAGCGTGGTGATTAAGTATCTCAGGCCTTTGCTACTATTTTGATAATGAGGCAGTGACTTTTGACCCACTTCCTGGGCCAAAGCTGGTCGCAGGGCCTCTCTGGGGGTTTGGTGGCTCTGGTGGCAAAAGCTGACCCAATGGCCTCTCTCCTATACTCAAGAATTGTGCTGGGGTGCAGGTCAAGGGAAAAGGGGAGGGGGTCTTTATTAAATGATATTATAAAAGGGATTCAAATGAAATATACTAAAACTTGTGGTTGACTTTGGGTGGTGGATCTAAATATGGTTTTTAAAAATTCTTTTTACATTTTCCCTTCTCCGAATTGTTTAGATGTGTTATTAACTTGTTTAAGAATAAAATGACTCATTTCTTTTTAAGGGGGAAAAGAAAAAGAAAGTGGGCCAAAGAGGCCTTGAAAATAGCACATTCTCAAATCTGTCACATCCCATAGAGGTGATAACCTATAACAAAGGAGATCATAGGCTCAAGAAGACTCCAATACGAGGCCCAAAGCATCCGAGCTTCTGCCTGACATCTTGCCTTCCCAGAACACCAGCTGCCTTCTGGGTAGGGCCTGAGAGCCAGGGGCATGGAGGCTGCAGTGATCTCTTCTCTGGTAGTCTACCACTGCCGAGTATTGATATGATACAGGGCCAGTTGGCACTCACTGCCCAAGACAACCTATGATTCATTCTTCCCTCTCCCAGGGAATGTTAAATAGTTATTTGCTCTTGGCTCTCTCAAAACCCACCCAGCCAGACAGCCCCTGGGGACTAAAAGAAGCCAAACTCCACCCACTGCATGCAAGTTAAACAGAGGGACGGACTGACACTGATTTTAAAAGAACCTTAGTGTGTCTGAACCAGGAATTAGGTGGAGGGGACAGCAATACAGCCACCCAGTGCTGCTTCCTGGATCCATTGCTGTATTGGAAGACCCTTGTGGGCCCAGATCTTTTTTTTGTCTGGCACCTCTGCCCTCCAGCCCTGGTTATAGGGTTTTTGTTGTTTTGTTAGTGGTACGCGGGCCTCTCACTGCTGTGGCCTCTCGCTTTGCGGAGCACAGGCTCCGGACGCGCAGGCTCAGCGGCCATGGCTCACGGGCCCAGCCGCTCCGCGGCATGTGGGATCTTCCCGGACTGGGGGCACGAACCCGTGTCCCCTGCATCCGCAGGCGGATTCTCAACCACTGCGCCACCAGGGAAGCCCGGTTATGGGGTTTTGTAGAGACTTCATAAATATTCATTCATTGGATGAACCAAGAGCATCCTATCATTGAGGCAAATAGCTTATTTGAGGTGTGGTGCATTCATCTTGGGAAATCACCAAGGGACTGGAAAGTTCCAGCACCAGGCAGAAGACTAGCAGGAAGGAGGCCTTAGGCAGGGGGGCTGGAAAGGATGCAAGCACATCATAGGGAGTCTCTGCTTCCTTCCACCTGCCCGGCACCCACACTGCCTCCTCTGAGTGCCAAACTACTTCCTAGCTTTATGCCCTCTCCTATCCCTGAGAAGCATGATAAAGGCTGAAGGACGGCCTGAGTCCCTTTTCCAATCCTATACAGCTTGGCTGGAATATATAATAAGCACCTCCTGGTACTGTCCCTGAGGCGGGACCAGGAGACCTGAGTGTGAGCCCCAGATCTGCCACTTAAGAGCTGGGTGACCTTGGGTAAGTCACGTATCCAATGGGCAACAGACTCTATCATCATGGTTTAAGGCATACCTAATTTTAGCACAAATTCCCACAACACCCTATGATGAAGGGACTATTATTATCCCCATTTTACAGACAAAGGAAGCCCAGATTCAGAGAAGTTTAGTAAATTTCCTAAAGTCTAAAGGTTAGTAAGTGGCGGAGCTGGGATCTGAACCAGGTCTGAGGACTTTACAACATGAATCCTTTTCACCAGGCCAAGCTGCCTCCCACCCATGCCTACCTGCAAGGCATTGCTGTGAGGCTGGACATGGGCTCACGTATGTGAAAGCGTGTTGTGAACTCCAGCACGTAGGATGACTGGTTGTTGGCTGTGGAGACGGTCACAGGAACAGGAGAGGGGAAGGGACTGGAAAATGTCGTGACCACCTACCACACCTGCATCTGCCCCTATTGACATCCTCGACTCCCAGGTGTTCAGCCCCTGGGAGCCCGTCCCTCCCAAGCAGGCAGGAAGGAATTTTCCCTGCTCTGGAACCAAAAGTGGTTTCACAGCAAGGACTATGCCCCATGGGCTCTCTTTGCTGCGCAGAAGCATCTTAGTCTGAGGTAGTCCCACTTGTTTATTTCTGCTTCAGTTGCCTGTACTCTCTCCCATGTGCTGGGCCCCGCCAACAGCCTTGAAGGGTTGGAAATTCACCACAGGTCTGCCAATGAAGCAATAGGCTGACCATTCATTGTTCCCCCTTCAATCACTCCTTTGGAATTGATGGATTCATATGTGGGTAGTGGTGTCCCTTGGGTGACCTAATCATGACACTATGCAGTGAAGCAAAGAGTGGAGAGAAAACGCTTTCACCAAGCCAGCGCATATTTATGACCTATTGTGCGTTCAGCCCTATGCTAAACCCTCAGCATATAGATATCATGTCCTTCCTATTCCTTCAGGTTTGTGAGGAGCCAAGGCAAACGCTGGCGAAATATTCAGCAACAAAACACTAATCAGAAGCTAAGTTTTTCTTTGAAGTCCAAATACTGTATTATGATCTTGGATTCATACAGACCGGGGTTCAAACCTGTGTTCTGATACTCTCACCTGTGGTAACTTTGAGCAAGTCCTTTCACCCCTCTGAGCCTGTGAACTGGAGCTAAGAGAAATCTACTCGGTAACGACGGCTGATACTGCTGCTGGGTTGTGCAAAACAGGATGGGATTCAGCACCACTTCCAGGAGACACTATAGGTGACTGGTTAAGAGCAGGCTATGGTGACAGACCAAGGACTGAATGCTAACTGTTTTGTCCTAGCTGTGCGCCTCTGTGCAAGTCACTCAACTTCTCAGAGGACTCTGTTTCTTATAAGAAGAGAACGCGGTGCTAGGATGCTTCCTGGAGCAGGTAGGGCTTGTGTATGATCGCAGGAAAGACCATGTCAGGGAAAAGGAATAGCAAACATCCCCGGTAAGTCCACCAAGGGGCACACCTGTGACCTCCAGGTGGACTAAAGAAAGAGTCGGGGGTTGGGGGAAAATGCCACCAGCCTTGAAACAACCTCGTAGGGGCCTCACGTGAAAGCGTGAAGAGGAGCGCCCCCTTCCTCCAGAGACAAGATGGAGGCCCAGAAGAACCACCTTTTGGGTCCCCGAATGTGAACTTCCGGTCCCAGGGTGCCCCCGCGTGGTCCTACCGATCGTGGGAAGCTCTGATTGGGTCCACTTGCCACCGTCCAACACTGAGCTCTCCTACTGGGCAGAGCCTCGCACCCACGTGCCTCTCCCTGTGCCTTGACCCAATCAGCTGAGCCAGAGCTGCAGGTCACCCAAGGGACCGGTTTGCCTCCAGACACGGCCCGGAAGAAGCCATTTTCCAGAACTTTCTGGACTCCTGGAGTCACAGCTCACTTCCCTAACTTAATGTGCTACTTCCTCAGGGCCATTGGCCTTGCAGATGGACTCGAGTCCATACTTCATGCCCACAGTTCTGAGGCACTGGCCAGAGTGGTGTCATCCGAGGCCCTGGAACAGAGTTTATGTGCCCAGCAGCGCAACCGACCCCAGGGCCAGGTTGGGGAAATCACTTCGGATGCTCAAGAAGTGGAAGCCTAGACAGGACGTTATGGTTGGTTACCAGCACCAAGAAGACCATTAAGATGATCCAGATGTGACCCGTGTCTACAAAGAGCATCTACTGCCTTGGAGAAAGAAAAAGACCTTTGCAAGAATAGAATACAAAGTAGAAAGGACCTGTGCTTCAAAAGAGATGAAGATTGGGTGCTCTGGCGCTCTGGGACAGCTTCATGGAGTAGCATTGGAACTCTGGAGCAGGAGGGATGGAGCAGATGTTTCCTTAGGATGATGCCATTGTGGCCATCGCTGAGTGTTGGGGATGAACCCCCGGTGCTCCAAGATCTGTCTCTCTCTCTCTCTCTCTCTCTCTCTCTCTCTCTCTCTCAACAGGAGGCAGGGCAGTATAGCGGTTAGTAGCACAAGCCTTGGAGTCAGTCCACTTGGTTTCAGATTCCTGTTCTTCAGTTTCCTAGCTCTGTGATCGTACCCCAGCAACCTCCCAGGTTTGAGACATTTGCTTGAGATCATGAAAGCAGCTCAGTGCCTGGCCTATAGGAAGAATGGTTATTATTCTCCAATGAACAATCATATGCTCTCAAATCAACATGGCACAAACTGTAGAAATCACAACGACAGAACTGGAACTGTGGACTCTTCCCTTTCCCAGCCACCAACCCATCTCCCAAGGCCTGCGATTCTCCTCGAATGCTGAGCAGAGAGGATGAAGTGGGCAGACTGCAAGCAGGCATTGACTCAACTTCACGCCTCCTTGCTTGCAGCCCCAGGTGAAGCAGCGAAGGCTCAGGGAACTCCCTGAGGCCAGCCTGCCTCTTGGCTCGGACACCTGCGGGTCTGCGATGCGGCTGATGATGAAGTCCAAGATGCCTTGGACTTCCTGCAGGCGGTGATCTGGGGCTAATCTTTCACCAGATAAGATGGACCCACGTCAATGGACAAGGAAGAGAGAAGCTGACCCCTGCCCTTTGTGGCCTTTCATTAGGAGGCAGTCAGCAGCCTAGGGACATGCAAAGGTTTCCAGCCCTTTAACTCAACGTTTCTTGACGCCTTTCTCTCCCAGCTCACCCCCAGGCATCTTATGGGCAAAGGAAGCTTCTAATGTGACTAGCTCTTCCACAACTTGGGATAAAGTTTCATCACTGCTTGGCACTCCCCTTGTTTGTCACCATATTCTCATTTATAAGAGATAAATATTAAGAGCCCAAGCAAGGAAAGGGTTGTTGGGCTTTGCTCTGCATTTTGTAATTACCTTGATTTTAATGTTAACCCCAAAGTGAGGAGGCACAGGTCCGTCTGCCTCCACCATTGTCCTGTGGTCTCCTCAAGGACTGGATTTGTGTCTGATTCATTTCTGTGCTCCCAGGGTTGAGCACAAGGCCTTGTACAGAGCAGAGGTCCTTGACTACTTGAGAAGTGGATGGATGGATGACAGAGCTCATTCATTTGGGCCTAGACACTTGGGAGCTCACTTCCCAAGAGGAAACTGTACCAATACTCTTTCTTCCTCTGAGTGGATCTAGGTTGTTGCCTGAAATTCCCTCATTGGTATTTCATCTTTTGGGGTTCATCATTGCTAGCCCTGTCCCTCTGGAGTTTGAAATTTAAAAAAAAAAAAAATCACTTGGTCAGGGGTTTTTCACCTGGGGTCTCAAGGGTCTCAGGAGCTTCGGAGTCCCCCTAGAACTGTACGCAAAGTTTTCAAAAGTGTGTGGGTTCGGTTTTCTGGTGGCAAGCGTTTCACCAGAGTGGCCACTAGCTTTCTTCACATTTCAAGAGGGGCTGTGATGAGAAGAGGTGGAGAAATACCGTCAGGATGAGGGCCGCACATGGAGACTTTCTGAACTTCCCAGATCATCAGGACTCCTGTAATATGTACATCAACAGTTGTGTCATCTCCAGAGTGGCGAGAGCAGAGCTCACCTCATAAGGTTGTGGTCAGGACTCGGTGCATTTTTGACATCACATAAGGTGGATTGGGGCTCCTCCATACACCCCCTCCACACACACTTAAGCTTTTTCAAAGGCTCTCCACTGCTCTCAAAGACTTCCTGCTGCCACCGTGGCCTTCCAGGCTCCTTTCATGGCTCCTTCCACAGACCTTGCTTCTTCCCATCATAGGATCTTTGCACTTCTTGTTCCCTCTTCCTGGAATGCTTTCTCAGAGGTGCCCCCTAACTCCCTCTTTGCCTAGATAATTCTTGCTTATCCTTCAGATCTCTGCTCAATTATCTGTTCTTCAAGGATGACCCTCCCAACGAGGTCAGAACCTTCCTTCACTTGCTCTTAGAACCCTTAGAACACTCTTAGAACACCGCATCCCACAGCTGTGGCAATTTTATGATTTTCGACTGATTGCTGGGACTCCTTCATTGATGTCTGGCACCTCCACTGGATCGTGGGCTACAGGAAGGCGGGACTCACATCTGTTTTCCTCTTCATTCTATTCCGGCACATGTGTGCACGTAATAGGTGCTAAATAAATGTGTGTTAGGAACAACAAAACGGTCTTGTTTTTGCATGTTAGTTTCTCTAATAACTTTTTATTTTTTCTGTACAGTTCACAAGGAGGGCTTGTTCACATGAATGGTGGGGGATGGTCATTGTGGATGTGGACTCTGGAACCCCACTGCCTGAATTCAAATTTTGGCTCTATTACTTACTCACTGTATGACCTTGAGCGGGTCATTTAATCTCTCTGTGCTTTCATTTTCCTCATCTATAAAATGAGGGTGAATACCTACTTCAAAGGGTGGTTGTGAGGATTCGTTGGAGTCACACAGTAAAGCAGAGAACAGTACCCGGCAAGTGGCTGCTGTTATTCGTATAGATCCAACTTCCTCCTCAGTTTGGCGTTTAATTCTTGAATGTGTCTAAAACCTAGGGACCTTCACTTTCTTAGACTTTTTCACTCTCTTTGCATTTACTTGGCCAGCACAAGTAGCAAGGTGCTAACAAAACCACCGCTAAGATGCAGATCCTGGGTGATTCACTTGGTTGATTAGCTGAATGAACCTCTCTCTCCCCTCAACTCCAGCCTCTTTGTGCATGTGGTTCAAATCGTAGTTTCACCAAAATAGCAAATGACCACATGTCTTGGATTTTTGTCTACCAGGAGATGACACCCCAAATATTATGTCAGTAAATGCAAAACAAGGTCTTGAAGGGAGAATACATTAATGTCCCTGACTCTTCAGCAGGAGCAAGGGTCCAAACCTCCTCTGAACCCAGAAAGGGAACTAACATTTGTTGAGCATCTACAAGATTCCTGACACTTTCAAACATCATTTTTAAATTTAGTCCTCACGTCAACCACACATTTTGGAAATGAGGAAAGTAAGGCTCAGAGAAGTTAAGCTATGTACCCCAAGGTCACATAGTAGGGAGACTAGGATTTGAAAATAATGGGTCTGATTCCACTCAAAACCCATGTTCTGGGCTTCCCTGGTGGCGCAGTGGTTGGGAGTCCGCCTGCCGATGCAGGGGACACGGGTTCGTGCCCCGGTCCGGGAGGATCCCACATGCAGCGGAGCGGCTGGGCCCGTGAGCCATGGCCGCTGAGCCTGCGCGTCCGGAGCCTGTGCTCCGCGACGGGAGAGGCCACAGCAGTGAGAGGCCCGTGTACTGCAAAAAAAAACAAAAAACAAAACCCCATGTTCTTTCCACTCAAAAAGTGCTGGGCAGTTTTGTTAGAAAAAGCTCTGAAAGTTTCTTTGTGGTGATGGAAAAGTTCTGTATCCTGATCGTGATGATGGTTATAAACTCTAAACGTGATAAAATTTCATAGAACTAGGGACATGCGTGTGTGCATACACACACATATGCATACACAGTGCGTGTCATGCAAAAACTTGTCAAATCCAGGGAGGCTCACTTCTGAGTTGATCGTATTGCATCGATATCAGTTTCCAGGTTTTGACAATGTACTGTGGTTGTGTGAAATATTATCATTGGGAAAGCTGGGTGAAGAACACGCGGGACTCTCTAAACTATCTTTGCAACTCCTTGTGAGTCTTAAACTATTTAAAAATAGAAAGTATTATGTATATATAAACTCTGATGTTAAGAAAGAGTTACTGAAGGGGAATTGCGGGTGGCCAACAGGTAACGGACTGTCAGTCTTACTTCGGGTCTCTTGGGCTGCGGGTCAGGAGACTTGCAGAGGCTGAGAAAGAGGCAGCCCTGCCCCAGTGGCTACACAGACCCACAGCTCTGTCCAAAGACACCCCCAGAGTGAATGTGACTGACAGGCATGCTCGTCAGTGAGACAGACTGATCGGTCTGATACAGCCGTGTGCTCCAGCCATCTGGTACCAGCTCTCAAGAGCCAGTGTGCGCACTTCTTCCTAACTCTCCCTTTAGTGATATCAGATTGGTAGCTTGAAACCAGCTATGGAGGGAATCTTTGCAGCATAGAAATCAGACTTTTTCCCCTGGACAGCTGGTTGTGAAACATTTACCAACACACCACTACCCCAATCTATATCATATGCCCACACTAGAAAGATCTTCTTGGTGCTTCCAAAGGGCAGCGGGGTACCTATTACAGGGGCTGGTTCTAACAGCAGCTCTGCTTCCAGCTGCCTTTAACAAGCCAGAGAGCTGAGCCCCAGGGATTTGCCAGCCACACAGAGATAAGGCCTTGTGACCATTTCAGTCACCCTGGATGTCTACCTATAGGGGAAGGGCTGTAGAAAGTCCTGCCCAGCAATACAATGAAAAAGTATGACGTTATTAGCAAGAATGAAGTCAACGTGAGTTGACCTAGAGAGAGATTAGAGAGAATGTTAAATGTAAGAAGCGAATCGTGGAGTGCTGGGCTCGGAGCTGCCATGTCTCTGCTTGCACTCCTTGGAAGTTGCCCAATCATTCCCGTGATTCTCTGCTTAAATTTTCATTTTCCCTCATGTTTCTCTGAACATCTTCTCTGCTGATGGTTGAAGTAATTAAGCCAGCCCCGGATAACTGTATCTAGGCCTTCAAGGAACAAAAACAAATCTCAGACATAGAGACTATACTGTGTATATAAATTAAGGGTTTTTTTAAGGCAAAAGGAACGTATCCATGTAAATACATATGCATGTATGTATATGTTAACAGGGACTTAGAGAATGTTTATATTCCTTGTGTTGGAGAGGGAAATGGAAGCTTATTAACTTTTTCTTCACACACTTTGGCATCGTTTGACGTGTTACGACTGGCATATATTATATTATTATTATTTTTTTTTTTTGTAATTAACAGAACAAAACAGAAGGTGTAGGAGCTCCTGGCTATTTGTGCTACTTGTCTGTAAGTTTGAAATTACATCACAATCTAAAACTTGACTATTTAAAAATAAAACAAGAATTTTAAAAAAAAATTTTTTCAAGAAATGAAATACAGGACTTCCCAGGTGGCGCAGTGGTTAAGAATCCACCTGCCCATGCAGGGGACACGGGTTCAAGCCCTGGTCTGGGACGATCCCACATGCCGCGGAGCAACTAAGCCCGTGCACTACAACTACTGAGCCTGCGCTCTAGAGCCTGTGAGTCACAACTACTGAGCCCGTGCACCGCAACTACGGAAGCCTGTGCGCCTAGGGCCTGTGCTCCGCAACGATAGAAGTCACCGCGATGAGAAGCCCACTCGCCGCAACTAGAGAAAGCCCGCACACAGCAACAAAGACCCAACGCAGTCAAAAGAATAAGTAAAATCAAACTCACATTTAAAAGAGAAATGAAATACTAAACCAGTGGAAACCCCCTCCTAAGCTGTCAACTAAACTGAAATGTCCCCCATAAAAAATATTCAGGTGAAAAGGAGGAGGGTCAAGGGCAGCAGAGGTGTTGGGTGTGACTTTCTTTTCAGTTTGAGGGAATTGAAAGCCCTTCTTCATTTGATAATAATTCATGAAGAACTGGGGAATTTTCAAACCGGGGCCCACGAGCCTAGGCAGGGGCTCTGGAGAGTCTGCGGACCCCCTGACGTTTTAGGAAGACATTATACGTGCATTTTTGTGTGTCCATAGCTCTTAGAGTCTCAAGAGCCTCTGTGACCTAAAAGAAGTTAAAAATCTACAACTTTGTTTTATCTTTAAATTGTTTGGAGAAATGATTTCAATAAGCCTGCCTACACGCTGAAAACCTTTTTATTAATAATATTCATTATAACACAATCACAAGAAAAATGAGAAAACCCTAGAAAGTCATACTAGCCGAGACTAACTTTTCTTACTTTCTTCTTTTGTTCCTTTCTACTCTCTAAATATTCTACAGTGAACACGTATTATTTTGACAATAATAAAATGTTATTATGAATACATTTTTATTATAACTATAAATATGTATATAGACAGGTGCAGAGACAAAAGAATAGAAGGAGCCACACCCAAAATACTAACAGTGTTTATGCGTGAGTGATGGGATTGTGGATTTTTACATCTTCTTCTTTGGGCTTCTCAGGAGTTTCCAAGTTTTCTTCATTACCTTTGAAACAGGAAGAAGTTATTTTGAAGCAATAAGAAATTACTTCACTCCTGTTGATCGGTTTTAAGATGTTTTAATTCAACCCCCGCAACTGGCACCCCCCCCCTTACAGCCCCTCTCGCCCCAAGTGGCACCACACTCATCTCCTTGTTTGGGGAAAGGGGCCACCAAGACAGGGGCCTTGCCCAGGCATGCTGGGGCTTCCTCTGGGGGCCCGGCCCCTGAGTCACTCGGGAAAATCACACTCCAGACACTTTTCTCCCTCTTCCACTGCTGTCCTCTCAGAGGAAGGAAAGGTTTGAAAAGTGATCCAAGAGTCAGGCCAGGCGTGGCTCAGGCAGGCTGAAGGAAGGAGGCCTTCCCAGATGCAAGGATGTTTCTAGAACAAGAGAAGCAGGACGAAAATTGGGAGGTTGGGGGTCCAGCTGCCTGAGCCCCAATTCCAGCTCCGCTATTTACCCCAGGCTGGTTCCTTAATCTCTCAAAACCTCAGTTTCCTCATCTGCAAAATGATGTTGGTGAAGGTACCAAGAAGGACGTTAGGCAATAGAAGGACATATTAACAAAACATCACAAAACTATGAAAGAGTACACATGGCTCCTTCCCACATGAGAAATTGATCAAAACCCACATGATCTCACAGCAGGCTGAGCAAGCAAACCGCAACCTCTTCACACCACAGCCTCACGGTTGTACACTTGGGAGGGTAAACGAAAACACTTGAGACAGCTTTGTCAGGATTGATCTGGTACCCCGCGAGTTTGGAATTATGTAAGGTCTTCAGTGAAAAGATTGTCACCGAAAACAAATTCATCCCGAATCTCACGGGATTGTCAAATTCCAATGAGATACTTTATGTCCAGCGCCTAGGTGAGTGCCTGGCATGAAAGGAGGCTCCATGTGCAAATATCTATTTCTAAAAGTGGCTTGACCTCCTGACCCTGGGGCCTGAAAACCACCCTGAGACCCCATCCGCCACCACTGGCCCCAGCTTCCAGAAAGGGGAAGGGGTGCTGTTACTGTCCCAGCTGGTGCCCCATCTGATTCTTACCCCAGAAATAGAATGTAAACAGGGGACGGAGCTTGTGGTAGAAATCCTGGAACTCCTCCTGGGCTAGGAGGCAGTGTCCCAGTAACGAGTCAAAAGGGGGAGCAGTGTTACCAGCTGTGTGCCCCTAAGATGCTATTTATTCCTCCACGGAGCCTCCTCCTCCTCGCTTGTGGGTCCCCGACTTGTCTCTCGCTTACATGCCACCTCCTCCAGGAAGCCATCCTTGCCCACCCCCTCCCCAGTCTGGGTCAGGACCTCCTCCGGCTCCCTCGCACTGCTCACCCCATCACAGCACTTGGCACAACCAGGTGCCATCTCCTGTTTGCTTGCTCAGCCCTCACACACCCAGCACATCCCGGCCAAGGAGACGGCCCACTGGGAGGAGAGCGGGGGAGTGTTTCATTCATCTGTGTCGGGGCATCTAGCACAGTGTTCAGTAATCTGGTACATTAGTAAATGGCTGACACAGCGATTTATAGAGGAGAGGTTACGGGTCTGGGCTGTGGATCTAGAGAAACCTAGACCAATCTCAGCTCCAGTCCCTGGCTTGGCACGTGGACAAGTTATTCCCTCCTTACTGGGCCTTGTATCCTCACAGATAGAAAGGGAATAACAGCAGCTCCCACAGTGCAGTTTACTGTGAGGGTTAAATGCACCAGGTGCTGGAAGGGATTAGCTCAGAGCCCACGCAGACAGCAAGCACTCCATAAATGCCCTCGTGCTCCTGTTTCCTCGGCCCCCATAGAGCAGCAGCTGGAACCCTCCACCCCCTCAGGGGCGTGGCGACAGTGAAGGGTGTGTCCCAGAGGGGGGACCCGGGGAGCCAGGCTTCCTGACTTGGATTCATGGCTCCTTCTGAGACAAGGGCTGAGACTCACCCCACCTGGGTCTCCGAGGCTGGGGCTCCCTCTCTCCTTCCCCCCAAAATAGCCTATTGCATCCTGTGAAACTCCGGTGGGTGACTCAGAGACAAGGCAGGCCACCTCGACGGCTGCTCCCAGGGCCGGGCTCCCAGGCAAGGCCAAGGCGTGGGCCGTCCACACACACCCACACCCTGCAGGGACCTCGAAGCCACAGAGAACCCCCTCCCGCTTCTGCCCCTCAGAACAACCAGCAAAGCCCACCTCCTCCACCCTTTCTCCTCTTTCCTTTTATCCCCACTTGTCTGGCCTGTTGTTTTCTCACCCGAGGTGAAACGTGAGAGCTGTCATTAGAAATTACCATGATAGTCTAGCAGCTGACACGGTAAGGCGGTGAGAGAAGGGGGCTGCGTTTGGGGGCACCGAACACACATTTGGCTTTTCACCAATCCCTTCCCCCCTGGACAGAGGGCCAGATGTGTCCACACCCCAAATCACCCAAATGTTTCTTTCTGGAAATAGTCTGGGAGAGTCTGCCTACAGCAGCAGTTCTCACAAGGTGGTCTCTGGACTCCTTGGGGTCCCAGAGACCCTTCGAGGGGGTCTACAAGGTAAAACTATTTTCATAATACTGTTGAGTTGTTATTTGTCTTTTTCACTCCCATTTTCTGACAAAACTCATTCTCTGGAATTTTCCAGAAGCTACGTGACATGTGATGTTACAACAGAGTGAATGCAGTTGTGGATACAAGAATCCAGCCATCTTCTGTTAAACTAGACATGGAAGAGATCTGCAAAAATCTAAAACAATGCCACTATTCTTGCTAAATTTTTTTTAATACAGAAAAATTTTGCTTTTTTAATGAAAATGTGTTTTTATGTTAGCATGTAATGATATTATTATCCTTACTTTAATTTAGAGTTTCACAGCCTTGGCAACACTGACCTTTTGGGCCAGGTAATCCTCTGCTGTGGGGACCGTCCTGTGCACTGTAGGGTGTTGGCAGCATCCCTGGCCTCTGCCCATTAGATGCCGGTAGCAACCCCCAGCCCCCAGTTGGAGACAAAAATGTCTCCCGACATTGCCAAGTGTCCCCCTGGGAAGCAAAATTGCCCCTGCTTTGAATGGATTAATGAATAAATATTACTAAAATATCTCAGGTTCAATTTCTATTTTGAAAATTAGCAATGGATATAACCCGCAAAACCCCCCAATAATTTTTAAGAGCATAAATTGGTCCTGAGACTAAGTCTGAGAACTGCTCTCCTAACCTCAGACACACACGCACACACACACACACGCGCGCGCGTGCACACACACACACACACACCCCCACCACCACCACCACTGGTTTGCAGATAAGGACAAAGGAGTTACCAGCCCTGATGGTTCTGATGAAACTGCTCTGGGAGGGGCAGGCTGTGATCAGTCCTTCTTGCTGGGCTGCTGCAGGAGACGTGAGTCAGCCTCCCTACGCGAGGGCTAGTTTTTTTCCTTTAAAATAACACTGATTTTGCTATTTCAAAAAACAGCACAAACTCAGGGTGGAAAACATGCAAAAACACAAGGGGATGGAAAAGAATCCTCGATGATTCCAACACCCAAGGAATACATATATGTCACATTTTGGTGTTTGTCCTAATATTTGGGGAACTGAGTCTTTACAAAGTTGTGACCCCAACATTATAGCAGTGGGCACCATGAGATGTCTTTCACCCCCAGCTCAGCCCAGGAAGCCCCTTCTGAGATTTTCCAAAGTAACATAAGTTGCTCTCTGATGGACCAGGCAGTGGGTAACTCACCGCATGGTGAGACTTCCAGATTACCCACAAAGCCATGTGCCACCATGGTCACATCTACCCCCAAAGCCTTCTGGACCACTGGTTAGTGCCTGAAAGCTCACCATTTGAGCAGCATTCCTTGAACTTAGGGCTTTGCTCCCTAATGAACCTTCTCGAGATATTTACAGTCTTCCAGCTTACAACCCTCTAGGTTCCCCATCTTCTACAAGTTAAAGTCCCAACACATTTGCATGAGTTAATAATAATAGCTCCCAATTACCATGTGCTTACTAAGAACCAGGCACTGTGTTAAGTGCTTTACATATCATAACTCATTCCATCTCATGACCTACCCTAAGGTAGGCGTTATTTCCTCATTTTACGGATGAAGAAAACAAGGCTTGGAGAGGCTAACTAACTTGCCCAAAGCCACAGAGACAGTAGGGGCAGTTTGAACCCACTTCTGATGACACCAAATACTGAGTTCCTAGGTGCCACATTGTACATGCATATGTGTCCCAACAGATGCCTACCTGTTCCTTCAGCCTCTTCTCCCAGGAATGTCAACAGCACAGGCTGTGGACACAAATAGATTCCAACCTTGACTTCATCTTAAAATAGCTCTGTGGCTTAGGGGAAGTCACTCAACCTCTCTGAGCCTCATCTGCAAAATAAGAGGGATAATAATACCGGCCTCATAGACTTGTTGTGAGGACTCAGTGATGTAAAGCATGTTAAATCCTTAGCACTGAGCCTGGCCACTAGTAAATGCTCAATAAAAGACAAAAATACCCTTGACCTGATCACACCAAACCTTGTGGGTTCCCCAACACCCTGAGGTCCTTAAAGCTACTCTGCCTTCATGTGCACTGTTCCCTCCATTTGGAATGTCCTCTGCTCCTTCACTTGCAGCTCCTATTCATCCTTCAAGACCCTATTCAGGCTCCATCTCTTCTTCAAAAAGTCTTCCTTACCTTCCTTTCCTCACCCTCCACCCAGCTAAGCACTCCTTCCTCTGACACCTACAACTGGGACCCCAAGCCTGGCTGGTCTCAGGACCCTAGGCCTCATGATCAATCTCTGTATGTTCAGCCCCCACCTCCCCCCGGCTGAATCAGCACTTCCAGGGTGGGGCCTAGAACCTGTATCATGATAAAGCCATCCCTATTGATGAGGACATACAGCCATGTACAGCATCCCTGCCTGTAGCACAGCATCCTCTCATTATTTGTTTCCAGGATCTTGGCATGGTCTCCCTGAGAGGGCAGAGAGGGCCTTGAGGGCCAGAAGGGGCCTCCTTGGTTTTCAGTCTCCAACCTGCTCCTAACATTCGCTGAACACTTACTCTGTGGCAAGTACTGTTCTAAGTGCTTTACTTCTATTACCTCATTTAACCCTCAAATTACCCTAGGAAATGGGTATTGTTATCAGGGTAGGCTCTGTGGATTGACCTCCATTCCACCGTTCTGGGGTGACCATGAGAACATGCCTAGAAAACTTCTTACTACAGGGAGTATAATTGCCTAAGGGCCCCAACAGTAGTGCTTTGAAACCCATCCCCATGGGATGGTTCCATTAATGACTGACTGTAATGGGGATACTAAGACAGACTCCTTCCTTGGAGACATGAACTACTTTGTAGACCAGCATTGGTTCAAGTATCCTCCGATGGCTTTGCTGAAACTTCCTTAGATGCTTCCACCCAACTTTCTCTCCATCTCCCCTTCACTTGAGTCAACTTGCTTTGCAACCTGACAGCTCTCCCGGCCTCACCTGGCTCTTTACCTATTTTCTCTACTCATGCATTTCCCCTAATAAAACCCTTACATGTTTAATTCTGTCTTGGCCTCTGCTTCTCAGAGGACCTAGACTACCTCACCTTTTGTGAAAAGGTTGGAAAGCTAAAAACTATATTTCCCAGACTCCCTCGCACCTAAGGTTCTGGCTATGACTTAGATTCTGCCTATTAGTTGCTCTAGTGAGATATTTGCTGGTGGAAGAGAGGCAGGATCCGCTTTTCCTCTGCTTTTAGTTTTTTCTTCTGGCCAGCAAAGTTTGGGAAAATACGAGGTTTTCTGCAGCAGATTTCTATGCCCCTTAAGCATGGGTGCCAGGAAGCAACTGCAGTGGTGGCTTCAGAATCTGCTTTCCTGTCCTGTGATTGGCAATTAGGGGTGTGTGGCTCGAACATGGTCTTAGAGGCTATAGCTCTCCTGGTGGGTCAATTCTGGACACAGTTCCCAGAATTCCAGCCTAGAGCTTTTGCCTTCAGTCCTTCCAGCAGTTCTGTAAGCCCCCAGTTCCCTGTGTTAAATCCCTGTTGTTTAATATACATTGAATGGCTTTTGTTTCCTGTACTAATACTGGCATAATTATTATTCCCTTTTTGTAGATGAGAAAACTGAGCCTCAGGGGGTTAGGAAAACTACCATGGTCACAGAGTGGGGGTAAGCCCTAGAACCCCAGCAGTGCCCTTAGCCACTGCCCCAGGCTCTCTCCAGCTCCATTCACCCTGCTAGGCATTCCTTATACTCTGGGAACACCCTCAATAACTAGATTGGAGGAAAACATATTTCCCGCCTTATAAATGTACTCTACTTTGTATTCTTAATACAATTATTTTTACCCACTTCATCCCATAAACGACTTCCGGTGGTTTTTACTTAAGTGAAAAATCTTTCAAAATACAAGTCAAATTTTGCGATGTGCTTAAGAATTGCTTTAAAACAGGGGGAAAACACAAAACTCAGCAAAAATATACATTTTTAAAACTAAAAAGCTATTTGGCTTCCTTTCGTTCTCTAAAAGCGATATATATTCATTGTATTTAGAGGCAAACACACAAAGTAAAGACAAATTACCCACAATTCTACTTCCTAGGAAAAATCACTGTTAACATTGCGTAACATGGCCTCTGTAGTGAGAGGAGATTTCAGATTCTCTACCACACCCTGTGGTCACAACATGGCCTGGGCCTGTCACCTCTCTGCCCCCACCCACCCCCTCACTCACTCCGCTCAGACTTCCAGATGTTCCTCTTATGAGGCAGGCACACTCCCACCCCAGGGCCTTTGCACTTGCTGTCTCCTCTGCCTGGAATGCTCTTCCCCTCATATCCCTTGGCTGGCACCCTCGTATCCTTCAGGATTTTACTCAACACTCACCTTCTCATTGTCATCTCCCTCATTTAAAATGTTACTTCCCCCCTCACCAACTCTTCTCTGCTTTATTCTTTCCCCTTGACACCATCCCTGTAACGTGTCCTCCATTTTACTTTCTTGCTTGGTATTATTGTCTGTCTCTCTCACCAGAGTGTCACCTACGTGAGGGTGTGGATTTTTGTCTGTTCTATTCACTGCTGTGCCTAATATTGTACGTCATACAGATATGCTCAAAAAACAGTTATTTAATGAATTGTTGAATGACAAGTCACATCAAGAAAAAGCTCATGCTTATCACAGTTTTAAAACATTTATCATTTAACAATTTGGAATAAAGCACCTGACTATTTGAAAGCAGCTGCCCTGAATATCCAGGGTCTGTGACCACCATACCCAGTGAGCTGTTTAAAATGTTCACCTGGGGCTGTGATGTGTATATGGGAGCCATAAGGGTGCAGTTGTGTTCAGACACTTCCCAGATCCCTCCCACTCAAGATCTGAACCAGCCCCTAATCTGGGGGAGGGCGGTGTTTTATAAGGAATCTGCCTGCCAAAGCCCACAGCCCCTAACGTTGGCCGCAGAGCAGGGCAGCTCCAAGTCCTGTGGTTCCAGACTCACCCTCTCACAGATGCCTGCTGTACTGGGGAGGTAACCATAGTGCCCCCTTTGCTGGTCTGCTTAGAGCGTGGCCTTCGAGTTCTCGCCCCCATTCCCCACAGCACGGCTGAGACCCTTTGAACAAGATGCTACTAAGGCCGGCGGGGGGGGATCAGAGGGAAATAAGCACAGACAGCATCACGCTGCTAAGTTCTCTGTGTCACATGCCATGCTCCCTCAGCTTTAGGTTCAGTAACCTCAGTAAATGCCCAGCTCCCTGTCTACCTCTGTGTGCAAGAGGCCCCCTACTCCACACCCCAAGAGAACGCTCCACCTAGACTCCTCCAGGGCCAGATCACAGAGAGTGAGGCCCAGATCACAGAGGAGGATGCAGATGCTGTCAAGGCAGGAGAGGAGAAGGCCAGGGAAGCCAAGGATGCAGCTCAGGGAAATTCATCCCCAAGTACAAAGGTCATCTTCAGGGATTCAGGTCAGTCACTGATGGCTTAAGAACAGCTATTTGTGACCTTTCTTCCAGGATATGATCTCATCGGAGCCTCACAACAATCTCTGTGGGGGTAACTTGGCATAATTTTTAGGGGTTCAGAGCTTAGGCTGCCCATGGACTTGTGTGACCTTGTGAACTCTCACTCTTGCTGATACTCAATTCCTAAATCTCTAACAGAGGTTCTCCACGGGGGCAATTCTGCCCCAGGGGCATTTGGCAATGTCTGGAGACGTTTTTGGTTGTCACAACTCGGGGGTGGGGTGGTGCTTCTGGCTTCTAGTGGGGAGAGACCAGGGATGCTGCTAAACATTCTACAATGCACAGGACGGCCCCCACCAGGAATTATTCATCACTAAATAGCAATAGTGCCAAGGTTGAGAAACCCTGCTCTGTAATAAGGGGATGATAAAACCCATCTCATGGGCTGGTGGTGGGGGGGGGGTTAGAATCAATCGTGTGAAATGCAAGATTGTGTGTTGCAAAGTTAGAGCTGTCTGCGTAGCTAGCTGGTCGTAGCTTCCAGGGGACCAGGAGCCAACTGCCAGTTGCAGCTTACCAGTTGCATTATCATGGGTATTATTGAATTTCTTTATCACTCCTATCTTATGGATGAGAAGAGCAATTTCCCACTGGAATCATTTCTGCCTGAGAGCCTCTCCATCTTTGAGGGCTTCTTCCCATCTGAAAAAGGTGGGCTTCAAAACCACCATGTGATGCTTATTGGATTTGTTTGTAAACCAAGGGTAACTAGGGTAAAAATGAAGAACAGAGGGTACTTCTAGGAGAAAAGTCGTAGGTACTGGAGCATGAACTTTATACTGTCTGTTTCGTGTGTTCAGAGCTCTTTGTTTGCTTATTTCCTGGTTCACAGATGAGGCTGCCTGATATGGAGTCTGAAGAGGGTAGGTATTATCATCACCTGAATAAATTCTGTCTGCTTTGGAATGTACTGTATTTTTTTGTGGGGTTTTTTGGGGGGGTTTTTTTGGTGCCTGGAAATGACTTCCTTAGGTTGGACTTAGAAGAATTATTTTGGCAAATACACATTAGATGCCTACTCTGTGCCAGGCACAGTGGGTACAGGGAGCCAGCCAGCCAGCTGAGATCCAGAACTGAGTACACACCTCGGCTTGGTAAAGTGTTATCCCACAGTTCATTATTCATTCCCTCATTCATCGAGAAATATTTAATAAGCACCCATGTGTGCCAAGCATGGCTCTGGGAATTTACTTATATTAAATCCCTTTATCTTCAAAATTACCACACAGGGTAAGTCTAATAATACCCACTTGACAGATGAAAAAACTGAGAGTCAGAACGGTGAAATCACTTGTTCAGGATCACACCTCAAGGAAGGGGTGGAGCTGGGCCTGAGCTCTCAACCCCTCCCACAACCTCCCCCATCCTGGGCTCCTGAATTCCCCAAGGAAGCTTTGTGTAACTGCTCTCTAAGAACCCTGAATGGGGTGCTTGTCTTTTCCTGGTTCCAGGAACCATGCAACTGGTATTTCCTTAGCTCTTTACAAACTTAGATGGTTCCACCCTTGAGAGATACCTAAGCACCAGCCTCCCATGACAGAGGGGGAAACCCAGCTGTTCCGGGGCCCTGGTGACGCTGGCCTGGTGCCAGCTATCCTCAGCCCCAGAGTAAAGACAGAATGAGGGCTAGCAAACAGAAGATGGGGTGAGAGGTCAGCCATCAATCAGGACAGAAGGGAGAAAACACCTGTGTTCTTGCCTTGTTTAGGGGATTTTGGAGCCCCAGGATCTGCTCTGCCCCTGTGAGCTGAGTAAACTAATAGGCAAGCTATGTAACTTTTCTGTTCCTCAGTTTCCGTATTTATAAAATGGAGATGATAAGCCCTACCTGTGAGGATTAAATGAAATAATGTCTTGCTGTATTCAACATGAATTTGCCAGGAATATGAAAAGTGTAGCACAGGTAGCTCCTCATCTTCTCCCCTGTACCCATGGCAGACCTCACTAATAGATCACAGGCCCCTTGTAGGATCTTAGTTCCCCGACCAGGGATCAAACCTGGGGCCCGACAGTGAGAGTCCTAACCGCTAGACCACCAGGGAATTTCCCAAAGTTAGTGGTTTAAAACAAGCATTTTATTACATCTTATGATTTTGTGGGTTAAGAATTCAGGCAGGGGTCGGCGGGGCAGTACTTTGGCTGCACGTGGTATTACTAAGGTTGCTTAACTCAGCTGGCAGCGGGGCTTATCTGAAGGGTCCGTCAGCTTCACCCACATTCCGGGCAGCAGGGTGGAGACTGCTGCAAGGCTAGGCCCAGCTGGGCCGCTCTCCCTCTCCACAAGGTCTTGGGGCCTCTGCGCGTGATTTCAGCGGCTAGTGTAGTAAGACTTGTCCACGCGGCAGCTCAAAACTCCACGTGCCAGCAAGTAGAAGCTGCAGTTTCTCAAGGCCTGAGCCAGGACCTAGAAGGGCACCGCTTCTGCTGTCTTCTGTTTGTCAAAGCAGTCACAGGCCCACCCAGGTTCAAGGGAAGGGGGCCTCGACCCCACCTCTCCACAGGAGAAATGTCAGAGAATTTGCAGTCATCTTTAAACTGCTACAGCAGGGGAGATGAATTTTGTCTGCCAAGCTCCGGAAATAATCAGCAAATCGACAGGGCCCTTCTTACCCCTCCCTAGGCACCCACTGTCCCCATATATATTTATTCAGAAGCTTCTTTGTGCCAGGCTCTGTGGAGGACACAGAAATAAGACTTTCCTAGTCCCTGCCCTCCGGCAGCTCACAGCGGGTCTAGGAAAATGGACCGTGTTCCATAAAGAAGTAGCAGGGGGGCTTCCCTGGTGGCGCAGTGGTTGAGAGTCCGCCTGCCGATGCAGGGGACACGGGTTCGTGCCCCGCTCCGGGAAGATCCCACATGCCGTGGAGCGGCTGGGCCCGTGAGCCATGGCCACTGAGCCTGCGCGTCCGGAGCCTGTGCTCCGCAATGGGAGACGCCACAACAGTGAGAGGCCCATGTACCGCAAAAAAAAAAAAAAAAAAAAAAAAAAAGTAACAGGGCCAAGTGACTCGGCCAGGGGAGAGAGATACAGATCCTTCGGCGGCTCACGGAAGGGAAATATGGCTTCCATGGGATAGGGTGGGGCAGGTGGCCTCTGAGCTGCATTTTAAAGATGGCAACACTTTACAGCTGGACTCACGTATCCGCCGAGAATTTATCGGATGCCTGCTGTGTGCCAGGTACTGTCTTTGGCCCTGAGGATTCAGCAGTGGACAGAGCATGGCTCCTCTCCCAAGAAGCTAACCATTCTGGTTGGGGAAGACTATTAATAGACAAGGTTCTATGTAAATAAAGAGCATAGTTTCCGATCCTGATAAAGGTTGTGAAGAGAATAAAGTGGGCTAAGGGGACCACGTGCAACTGGGGGCGGGGGTGGGTGGGGGGAAGGTTGTTGTAGGTGGGGTCCAGTGAGGCCCCCAGACGGCACTGGAGCAGGGATGTGATGGGAGCAAAGGTGCCAGCCAGGTGAGCGCCGAGGCCCACGGGCCGGGCAGGGTGTCCATCAGCGTCAGGGCCAGGGTGAGATGGCGGTGGTCGCAATTCTGTCTGAGGAGCAGGGAAAGACCAGGGAGGATGGTGCCCCCTGGGCAGGGGGAGGGGAGGCAGGGCCAGCCAGCGAGGCTGTAGAGGCCCTGGTGCGGAGTTTGCAATTAACTAGGGTTTGGCTTGAGTTTGCTGGAAAAAGAACCCGCCGGCTGCTGTGTGGACAGTAGATTAGACGGCGTGGAATCGGGAGGCCAGTGAGGAGTCTGTCGAGACGCCCACAGTGGAGATTTGGGGTGAGAGGAGTGGAAGTCAGGAGGCGGCTGGACTGTGCGGCTGGCTTGGGAGGCACCCAGAGCATTTGCTGGTGGACAGATGAGGAGTGTGGAAGGACTCTAAGAAGATTCTCGAGTTGGGGGCCTGCCTGTACTGGGTGGAGGGCCAGGGCTGCCATTTCCTGAAATAAGGAAACTGGGAGGAGGAATTTAGTCTAAGCAGATGGCATGGTTGTCATTTGAATTTTAGCTTCACTTTTTCAAGCAGCTATCATGGTAACCTTGCAACGGTTGTTGTTTAAAACAACGTCACCTGTGAGACAGGCTCTCTGGTGCCCGATCTGCAGCCAAGCAAACCAAGGCTGTGGTGGTTCCCGCCCAGTTCCCCAGTTAGCAGGAGCAGAGGGGGGCGTGAACCCAAGGTCTAGCTGACTCCCAGCCCCTTGCCATACATTATACGCCAGTGGTTCTCAACCACACCCCACCCCACCCCAGGGGACATTGGGCAATGTCTGGAGACATTTAGGACTGTCACAGCTGGAGAAGTGCAACAGTCTTCTAGTGGGCAGAAGCCAGGTACTGTTGCCAGGATGCTGCTCAATATCTTGCACGTTGTAGGACAGTCTCCACAATAAAGAATAACCCCATCCCAAACGTCAGGAGTGCTGAGGGTCAGAAACCCTGACATAGACTATCCAAGAGAGGCAAAGAACAGTGTGAGTGGGGATGGAAAGATGGCGGGGGGGGGGGCGTGATTTTGGTGATGGGACTCAAATGATCAAAGGCACTGGGGCCAGACAGCCCAAATTTTGGGTGAGAAGACATCCAGGTTGGCCAAGGGGTCATGTGGGGCATGCACAGTGAGAGGTGGGTTTGGACCAGATCCTGACAGACCAGGGCAAGGAACCTGGATGCCCTTCAAGGGCAACAGGAGGGCCTGAGGGTCAAGCCCAGGGGAGGGGCACAATGGGAGAGCATGCTTTTCCTTCCCGTATCCCCCTCAGGAAAACGGCTGATAAATGTCCTCACACTAAGTGATAGATGATGGAAGGCAGAATGGGTGACCGTTTCCTGGGCTATCTGTATTTTAATGATGGCAAAGTGTTCAGCCAAAGAAGTGAAGCAATAATGGTGGAATTTCAGGCATCATCAGGATGAATCCAGGCAGAGAAGCCTGCCAGTGAGTGATCTCAGCCTGGGCTGAGGAGGTCAGAGGCCTGGGCCAGATTTAGGAAGCCCATGTAAGGAAGAGCACTGATTTTCCATCAAGTCAACATCCACAGAGCACTCAGGACTCCATGTCAGGCACTGGTAAGGGCTCCAACTGCACCACCTGCACAAGGCCCCCACACCTGTGAGGACAGTTCTGTTCTACACAAAACCCAAGGCACTAAGGGCTTAAGTGGTAAGTCGTGGAGCTGGGACTTGAACTCAGGCAGTGCTGCTCTGGGGCCTGTATTCTTTATTTGACCAGCCCAGGGAAATCATAATCATCACCATTCTAAGTTTTACATGTACTAACTCATTCACTCCTCATGACAATCCTGTCAGGTGGTACTATTATTGGCCCCACTTTACAGATTAGGAGACTGAGGCACAGAGAGGGAAGTAACTTGCCGAAGGTTACACAGCAGTCACGCTAGGACTGAAATCCAGGAAATCCCACTTCAGAGCCCACTCTCCTTCCCACCATTCCACTGGAAGCCCAGGGCTTTGTGGGAGGGCAGAGGAGGGCCCAGGACAGCTGTGCACCTCCAGGCTGTTTCTGAGATTTCCCACTCTTGCGATGGGAGATTAACACTCTGGGAATTGTAGACACCAGGGATGGGGTGGGTGGTGGGGAGGGACCAAGGAAGAAAATACAGGACACATTCTTGGCTTGAGGCCAGTTGAGAAAGTTAAAGAAAAGACCAAGAAAACTCTCCTTTGGGGGACTGGTGCTATTTTGCAAGGTGTTGCCTTTCTCCTCAGCTGTATTTGCTTTGCCAAACTGGAACGCTTTTCTGAAATACAGCAGCCTAGGAGGCCCAGGGCTGTTTGCCAAAGGAACGGGGCCAGGGCAGGCGGGGAAAACAGAGGGCAGAGCTCTGTGTCACCCCAGAGGCCCACCTTGGCTGCCTGCTCCTGGGAGGATCTGCCAGGGAGCTGAGAAAGCAAGAAAGGGCCAGACAGAGAGAGAAACGGTGGGAAAAGGACTGGGCCAGGAATCAGGAGGCAGGTAACCTCCCTGATCCCGCTTCTAAGCTGATGATACCCAAGCGTATAACTCCTCAGACCCCCGCCACAGGCTGGGTTCATATATCCACCTGCCCACTCACTGGCACTTGGATGTTTCATTTGCATCTCAAACTCGTCCCAAACCAAACTCTGATGATCAGCCCATCCCTGATCATTCCCCGGGCTCTGCAGCCCAGCAAGTGGTGTTCAGGGCAAGAGTCCAGGAGTCATTCTTCCTTCCCTCATGCCCCACATCCTATCTATCAGCACCTCCTGTAGGTCTGCTGTCAAAATGTACCCCACATCTGACCCCACTTCTTGCCACCCCCATCAGCCCAGTCCGAATCACCAATCATTTCTAACCTGCTCTCCCATCCACCCTTGCTCTTCCACCATCCTCTGCACACAGTGGCCAGAGTGGTATTGTAAGACTATAAATCAGATTGTATGGCTCCACTGCTCAGAACTTCCCCCTGGCTTCCCATCACACTAGAAATAAAAGCCACACTTCTCATCACGACCTCAAGATCCTGTCTGATCTGGTCCCTGCACACCTCTCCTTCTGCATCAACACCCCCTTCCCTCCCCCGTCACTCTTGCTCACTGAGCGCTAAGCCTGTGGGCCTGCTGTCCGTACCTTCTACGTTGTATCCTCTCTCTGGAATGCTCTCCCCACAGAACTTCCTATGGCTCCCTCCTTCCCATCATTTATGTCTCATCTCCTCAGAGAGACCCTCTAGGACCACCACGGTGGTCATTTTTTCTGTAAAACAAATGCAGAAAACCTCTCATATTCTGAAATGATCTGAAATGATCAGGTTTATTGATTGTCTTTCCCCTGTAGAATGTCAGCAACTTGAAATCAAGGACTGAGTCTCGTTCCCTGCCGTGTCCTCAGCACTGAAGTAGAGCAGGTGCTCAGCGTGTGTTTGTTCACTAGGGAATGAAGAAGCTCCGAGGGGGTCATGGCAGGCCGGTTGCAGGCCCTCTCTGCACCCTGGTTCTGTTGTGAGGAAAATGAGGCACCTGAGCCTCACCTGCAAGACCCCTTCACCTCTGACACTGGCTGTGACTCTCTGATTGTTCAGAACCATGAAAGCCCAGATGGAAGATCAGCAATAGACGCAAAAGAAAAATGATAAAGATGTAATTTTCTGGGACTTCCCTGGTGGCACAAGTGGTTAAGAATCTGCCTGCCAATGCAGGGGACACAGGTTTGATCCCTGGCCTGGGAAGATCCCACATTCTGCACAGCAACTAAGCCCATGCACCACAACTACTGAGCCTGTGCTCTAGAGCCCACATGCCACAACTACTGAAGCCCGCACGCCACAACTACTGAAGCCCGCATGCCACAACTACTGAAGCCCGCACGCCTAGAGCCTGTGCTCTGCAACAAGAGAAGCCACCGCAATGAGAAGCCCGCGCACCACAATGATGAATAGCCCCTGCTCGCTGGAACTAGAGAAAACCTGCGTGCAGCAATGAAAACCCAATGCAGCCAAAAATAAATAAATAAATAAATTTCTTATTTTTTTTAAAAGATGGAATTTTCTGCAGATAGTAAAAGAAGGAATGGGAGCCCCAGGAGAGTTGAGGTGTGAGAAGTATCGGTGGGAGAGCTGGGTTCGAATCCTATGCCCGGACCATTTACCTGCTGAGGGATCTTAGCCAAAGCAGTTTGCTCTTCCAAAACCTCAGTTTCCTCCTGCATAAAATGGCTACAATACTCCAAACCCGGCTTACTTTTAAGGTCACAGGGAGGGTCAAACAAGAACATAGTATATGGGTTAGGGTTTTATGGGCAAGCACGTGGTAAAAAAAAAAAAAAATCCAACAAATCTTTACTGAATGTCTGGAAGCCAGACATTGTGCTGGGACCTGGGGCTGCCATGGGGAGCAGCCCTGGGCTTCAAAGAGGAGGATAATCACATAGACAGATGTGCGCTCATCCATAGTGAGGAGTGGGGGTGGGGTGTCCTCTGAGACCCTAGTCTGGGGGGTGCATCAGGGAGGGCTTCCCTGAGGAAGTGCCATTTGGGCTGGGAGATGGAGGATAAGCAGGAGTTGAATAGGTGAAGGGGTGGAATGAGGGCTGGAAAGGGTGTTCAGGCAGAGGATAAAGCTCGTGCAAAGGCCCTGAGGTGGGAAGGAATACAGAGAGTGCAGAGCACTCAACGAGAACCATTGTGGCTGCAGAGATTGAGTGGAACATGCAGCAGAAGGAGCTGGGGAGGTGGGCGAGGGCCAGATCCTGCAGGGCCTTCTAGGGTGTTGGAAGGATTCTGTCTTTAACCCAAGGGCAGTGTGAGCTCAAAGGGGCTTTCTTGGGGGAGGTGGCAGGCAATGACGTGATCAGATTTGTATTTTGAAAAGACATCTCTGGCTATTGTGAGGAGAAAAACTGGAGGGTAGCAGGGTGAATGTGGGAAGACAGTTGAGAGGCTCTACACACATCCTAGCAAAAGCTGATAAAGCTACGACGAGGGGCAGGAACTTGCACGTGCTGTGTTCTGGAAGGCAGTTTCTGCAGGGCCATTGGCAATCTGAGCAAAATAGTAAATGTGTAGACACCTCAGTGAAGTAGCTCTGCTTTGACAAATCAATCCTACAGAAATGTTGGCACAGAAGTTCAAAGATAGACCAGGTGTACAAGATATTCATTGTATCACTGTTTAAAATAGTAAAAATTAGAAACAACTCAAATGGACACGAATAAGGGGCTTGTTAAATAATTTGGAGAGAACCATGCGATGGTACTATATAGCTGGTAAAAAGAATGAATTAAGTTCATCTGCACTGATAGAGAAAAATAGACACAATACATTGCTAAGTGAGGGAAAAAAAACAGTTTACAGAACAGCATATATATTATCAAACCATCAATTTTTAAAATTTTTACACTCCACTTACAGTTATTACAAAATATCAGTTATATTTCCCATGCTGTACAATACATCCTTGAGCCTATCTTACACCTAATAACATGTACCTCCGCCTCCCCCATCCCTATATTCTACCCTGCAACTCGTAACCACTAGTTTGTTCTCTATATCTGTGAGTCTGCTTCTTTTCTGTTCTATTCACTAGTTTGTTGTATTTTTTAGATCTCACATATAAGTGATATCATAGAGTATTTGTCTTTCTCTATCTGACTTATTTCCCTTAGCATAATGCCCTCTGAGTCCATCCATGCTGCTACAAATTCAAACCATCAATTTTTTAAGTTTATATCCTCCTCATGTTTCTGTTTACAGAAAGGCTGGAAGATTACACCCCATTAAACCACTGGCAACCTCTGAAGTAAAAGAATAGAAGGAGATTTTCACTCTATTGTTTGAATTATTTTTTACAAAGGATATGTTTTTTTAAGAAAAACAGATGTTTCTTTTAAAATATTAGATGCTATAAATGAGATGGCTTCATCCATCACCACCGCACTATCACCTCCATCCCACTGTCCTTACCTCCTCCACCACCATCACCACCACCACCATCACCACCATCACCATCACCATCACCACCACCATCACCATCACCATCACCATCATCACCATCACCACCACCACCACCACCATCACCACCACCACCACCACCATCACCACCATCACCACCACCACCACCATCACCACCACCACCATCACTACCACCATCACCACCACCACCACCACCACTGTCACCACCATCACCATCACCACCACCACCACCATCACCACTCTCCTCACCTACACCACCCGCTTCACCCAAAGAAGTAGACAGTTCAACACAGTGCTTCTGAGCACAGAATGTAGAGCAGCACTGTCCAATAGAAATACATATGAGCCACATATATAATTTTAAATTTTCGAGTAGTCACATCAAGAAGTAACAAGAAAAGTGAAATTAATTTTAATGATCTATTTTATTTAACTCAGTATATCTAAAATACCATTTCACCATGTAATCAATGCAAAAAATATTAACGTGATATTTTACATCCTTTGTGTCATACCATGCCTTCAAAACCCGCTGTGCACTGAATGCTTACAGCACTTCTCAGTTCAGGCTAAACTTACTTCCAGCGCTCAATAGCCACGTGTGGTTGGAGCCTCCCCTATTGGACAGCACACTGCCTGGGTTTGTATCCCAGCTTCAACACATCCTTGCTGTGTGTCTGTGGGCGGGTTACATAACCAATCTGGACTCACCTTCCTCATCTGTAAATTGGGAATAAGAGCAGAGTGGTCATGAAGATTAAATGAGTTAACGTTCAGATGAGGTTTACTCCGGTGCCTGGCACGTAGGCAGTGCTGCATAGTGTTAGCCACTGTCAGTCTTCCAGAAAACTGGAAGAAGTTCAGAGGCTGGGGTTGCACATGTGGGAACCATTGGAGAGAGTGAGACGCATAAGGGCCGGTGTAGCCGGAGGTACTTTAGACTTCATGGAGGAGAAGGGAGTTTAATCAGCCATTTGCCCGGGAGAAGGAAAGTGGAGAGGGTTTTGTGGAGAGGAGAGAGGAGGATGGTCAGGGTAGACACAGGCCAGGGTCTGGTTAGGCGCGAGGGTATTGGTTGAGGGGCAGTGCTCGACAATGGGGGCAGGGCCAAAAAGCAGGCTGAGGGAGCCCAGCAAATCATGTCTCCAGAACCTTCATCAGAGAGACGGGAACGCTGAGGCCAGAGAGGAAAAGTGACTTGTCCAGGGAGCCTTGCAGGCCCAGCCGGAGCTCAGCCACATATGCTGCCCGTCGTGCACTTCTCAGAGTACCCAGGCCATCCACGCCTCTGCCTTTGAAGCCAGGTCACACCTCAAGCCAACTGAGGTGGGCAGGTGCTGCTTCTCTTCTCGGCCATGCAGAAAAAACCCCTGTGGCTCCACAGGGCCCCCATCCCAAGGTCCCAACACCCAGAGAATTGAACCAACTCCCTCTTGCCGGAGTTAACGGTGAATGCACCTCTTCGCAGGGTGGGCGAAGAAACTGGCCTCCAGGCTGCAAAGACCCCCAGACTGTCGAGGGGCAGGAGTGTATGCCAAGGATTCAATCACCTCTGTTCTCTGGTCAGTAATTAACCAGGCCTCATCTGGGCAGTGATAAGCATCTTGGGTCCATTAGCTGGGAGCACGCTGTATGCACCACTCCTCCAGGGATCACATCCAACTGTTTGCTCTGGGAAGTGGGTGGCAAGCCTGCCCAGCCCCCGTCTCCAGGTGACTGGTCTTGAGGCGGTACTGCTCTGGATAGGAGACCCAGGCCTCCCCTGGACTGACCAGAGGGCAGTGGGCAGGCAGCTCATTCACCAGTGGCCTAGGCCATTCCCACCGACAAGCTCATGGCCAAGGCCACCCAGGGGGCAGAGGCAGTTCCTGGTTGGTGCAGCCCTCTGCAAAAAGTCATCCATGAGGAATGTTGCCTGCTTTTGTCATTTGAAATAAGATCTCCAATAAATTGGTCAGTGCCATGTAGGTTGATAAATATTTTGAATATCACTCCAGATAATGCAGAATCCATAGCTTGGGAGATTATCATGAATTAACCCATCAAATGACGTAGATAGCCCTCTTTGCTTCCAGAATAATATTCATCTCACCAGTTGTTTTGAGAATTTGCTGAGATCTATCATGTAAAGGCTTAGCACAGAGCCTGACATAGAGTAAGCCCTCCATCCATGGAAGTATGCTGTATTGTTGATATAAGTTATTGCTCAGCTGGGTCTGCCCTTTCTAGAATATTCTATATCCCAGCATTTCCCAGAGGGTGCCCAGTAGCACTCTAGGCCTATGAGAGGCCCCACTATAAAAAAGATTCTAAGGTCAAGTAAATTTGGGAAACTGCAGATACTTGGAGATTCACAATGTGCATTGACTAGTAAAAGATCGTTAAAAGCCTGCAGTACAGAAATAGGATTAGCATTGTTTAACCCCTAAATCTCAGGGTTCCAAATCTATCTGACCACGGGACTCTCTTGTTCTGGCGGGAGAGTCAGGTGGGTGGGTTCACATCGATGGGCATCGTCCAGAATTCACTTTGGAAACATCTACTCTTCCTGACCAAAAACAAGATAGGATGACCAAGTAATGAGAGATGATAGATGTACTTGTGTGTCTCTGTGTGTGGGGGTGAGTGTGTATGTTTCATCCGCAAACTGGTCCTGAGGGTCATTTTCAAAGAGGGACCCATCATTTGCGCATGACATGGAAGGCGGACCAAGCCTCCTGAGATGTGTGAGCTCCCAGATGGACTGTGAGTTTACACCGTGCTCATCTTTGTCTCACCTCCTTCCCTCACGGAAGAGGCAAAGTGATGTCAGGCAGTGTGAGGTGGGGTCAACCCAGGAAGGCTTCCTGGAGGAAGGGCGTGTTGAGCCAGCTCTTTTTTAGGAGGGGTGAGGCCCAGATGGGCAGGGAGAAGGGTGGAGGTGGAAATGGCACTCCCCTTGAACACTTGGCACCTTCCACACCATGCAGAGCCATGTTAAAGCCCAGCTGTTGGCGCTCTGCCCTGGCTTCCAGCCCTCCTTCCTTCCCCTCCTCCCCTCCCAGGTCTAGAACCGCCTCCTGAGTCAGCTCTGGGCTTCCTGCTGGGGGGGGTGGGGTCAGACCCCTTCCTGCTCTGGGAAGGGAGGCTTAGCTTTAGGACTCCAGGGTCCCATCCTTCCCTCCTCTGGGGCAGGGACAATGCACAGCCCGAAAAGAACGGAGACTGCAAGGTTCCGTGTCTGCTCCTCTCCACCAGGGAAGCATGACCTCAGCCCTGGGGTCAAACCTGAGGCTCAACCCTCTCACCGTAGTCTCTCCTCCAAGGGAAAGTGCAGGCTGAGGAGGGAGCCCTGGGAGTGGGACCCCGACCCAGGCTGGAGGCAGGACCAGAGAGGGCTGGGGCCTCACCAGAGGCCGCAGAGCTGGGCCTGGGAGTGAGAGGTGAGCAGGGAGCGGCTGGGGTGGGAGAGGCCCAGCGAGCATAGACGCTGGCAGGGCTCCTCCACCCGGAGCCCAGGGGAGTGGTCTGAATCCCTCCCTCTCAGCTGGCAGGGCAGGGCCAGGAGCGCGTGTAGGGACCTGGAACTGAAACTCAGCAGAGCGTACGCACCCCAGGGACCCTTGCCCAGGTGGAGTCCCAGCAAGCCCCGAACTACCCTGGAGCCAGCCCTGCCCAGGGCCGTGCTTCCCAGAAAGGGGGCCGAGGCAGAAACCACAGAGCCCTGGCAGAGGGAGGGGGCTCTGGGGGCAGCCAGAGGGACACGTGCTCTGAGCGTCTGTTAGGTTTCAGGCCCTGAGCTGGGTTCCGGGAACAAAGTAGGGACCCGAAGCAGGCCTGGCTTCTAACGGGCTGTGTGGCCTTAGCCAAGTCACTCAACTTCGCTGAGCCTCAGTTGCCTCAAGTGTAACAAGGTATCCTTAACCTCCCCCCACACCTGGCTGCCTGGGTTGCTGAGAAGTTTAACTGACCTAAATCTTGTGCTGTAAGGTATGTGACACCCTGCAAACAGCAGGTGCTCAATAAAGTTGCCGTGTCAACTGGCCCAAATCTGCCCTCGACCTGTCTCTGAATGGGAATCCCAGAGCTCTCTGGGTACCCCCGCCAGGAACTGCCCTACCCCTCTCTGGTGCTCAGTTCTGTCCTCTCTGAAATAGGGTCACGGTGCCTGTGCTGGCTACTTCCTAGGATCAAATGAGAAAGACGTTGAACCCATTAAAAAGGCCTTTCCTGGGGCAGAGAAGGAGCAGCATAAGCAATGATTTTCAAACTACAGGTCACGACCCATTTTGAGCCCAATGTAGCTGCTGCAGCCAGGATTTTTCTTTTCTTTGTGGACTAGAAAAAAAAATATTGAGAGCATCTCACGTAGTACAGATATGTTTTCAGCTCATGAAATCTGTATTCCAGTTAAATTTTGATATCACGCGTGTTTACTGAGTTAGGATGTGAAGTGTCTGTTTTTCCGTGGGTGAGGAAACATTGGAAAGCTGCTGGGAATCATTAAGAACACAGGTCTGGGACTGGATGGATCTGGGTTTGAATCTTGACACTGCCCCTTACTCATGGAATGACATTGGGCAAGGCAGTCTAGCTCTCCGTGCCTCAGTTTCCTCACCTGTAAAGGGGGGATAAAAATAACCCAGACCTTTTTTAAAAAGGACTGTTGGGGGATTAAACAAAGTCCTTAGAATGGCAAAGGGGGGATAAAAATAACCCAGACCTTTTTTAAAAAGGACTGTTGGGGGATTAAACAAAGTCCTTAGAATGGACTGGCAGGTGGCTCAGTGAATATTAGTGATTGCCATCAGCCTCAGGCCGATGATAAAGTGAGGCCCCGGACGAGGTGGCCTCTGAAAGTGGGGAAGGGGTCTTCAGCCCCCCTCCACTGGGGAAGGTCATTCCAGCCCTGCACTCCCATTTCTCAGATGAGAAGGCTGAGGCCCTGAACCAGGGAGATGAGCTGGAATCTCACCTCCCGCCTCCCAGGCTAGGGCTCTTAACTGTGAGGCTGGTCTTTTAACTGTCTCTTAGGGTTGAAAGAGCACTTAACTCTGATTTTCTGATCTGTAAAATGGGGCAGTAAATAATCAGCCTCACAGGGTGGACTAAATGCAACTCCACATGAAAAATGCTTTCACAGCGCCTGACACAGAGTCAGTCTCAGCAAGTGTTAGCTATTTTCACTCACAATATATTGCTCAATTTTTTAAAAAGGCAGGTTCTAAAACAATGTCGATAGTAAGAGTTCACTGTGTAAAAGAAAAAGAAAAAACGAAAGGTGTGTGGTCTGTGTGTAATTCCCAGGAATTGATCATTTCTATCTGGTGGGGTGACCCATACATCTTTGCTTTTCATTTGTTGTACCTCAAATGTCTAGTTCCTAATTTTTCTAACAGCTAATGTGTATCTTTTTGTGAAGAAATAAAGAGGGACTTCCCCGGTGGCACAGTGGTAAAGAATCCGCCTGCCAATGCAGGGCACACAGGTTTGATCCCTGGTCCACGAAGATCCCACATGCCACGGAACAGCTGAACCCATGTGCCACAACTACTGAGCCTGTGCTCTAGAGCCCACGAGCCACAACTACCGAAGCCCGCATGCCTAGAGCCTATGCTCCTCAACAAGAGAAGCCACCGCAATGAGAAGGCCGCGCGCCGCAGCTAGAGAAAACCCACACGCAGCAATGAAGACCCAACACGGCCAAAAATAAATAAATAAATAAATTAATTAATTAATTAAATTTAATTTTTAAAAAGAAATTCTTTTTATTAACCTATAGAATAACTACTACCCAGCTCAGCTGACTCATGTGACGTGCGAACTTCCACAGAAAACCACCAGGTGTGTCATTGTGGTTTGGGGCACCAGAGCCCTGAGAAGCGGTCTGCTTTTCATTTTCTTTTTCTCATTTGTTCATTGTTTTCTTTTTCTCGTTTGTTTGTCATGACAGCTGATGACTTACTGGCGGCATTCTGTGTAACGAGCACATGCCAAAGATTGCAGATTTCATACACGGAGGGAGGGAGGGCAGGAGGCAGAGGCATGTAGTAGTTCATCAGGCCATAAGTCCTGGTATCTCCTGTGTACAAACTGGGGTTGCCAGTGGAGAGGGATAAAGGTTGGGGACAGATACTCTCCAGGCCTTGAATGCAAAACCATGGAGGGGACCCGTGGAAGTGGGTAGTGGGCAGGGAAGCAGGAGGGGTGGGAAAAAGCAGTTCGGGTTCAGAGGCTGCTTCCCAGCTGACTGGCCCTCTTCCAGGGCCTTCCCATGAGGTCATCTTACTCTAAGCGTGTGTGTGTGTGTGTGTGTGTGTGTGTGTGTGTGTGTGTGTGTGTGTGTGTGCGCGCCTGTGCATGTGTTGGGGGTGCTGAAGGCAGCAGCGAGGAGGTGATATTTGGCCAAGAAAGGGATATGGAGTTTGAGGAAGAGTCCATTTTGGCCATTGAGCGTGGAGAAATTTGGACCCAAAATGGACCCTTCAAAATAGGTGTGTGCTTTGGTGAGGCTCTAGTGTGGAGGGTTACCACAGGCATCCAGAAATTACCCTGCCCAGCACCCTGGTGGCCCGTCCTTCCGTTATAGCACATTTGCTCTGCACTGTCATGGCCCACTGGAGTGCTGTCTCGCCCGCCTAGGGCTGTGCCCCTTGAAGCCTGGCACAGGGTCTGCTTCCATTTCAGGCTGGCCCAGCGCCGGGCACATGGCCTGGCAAGTCACAGGTGCTCATCACAGGCCAAATGAGAGCCTGAGTCTGAAGATGAATGAGGTCTGGGTGGCAAGTGACTCACTCAAGCCTGAGGCTGGGGAGACCCAGCTTCTGGTTTCTCCTTGAGCTCCCCCATGATCCGAGCCTGGGCGGTTCATGGAACATGTGTCTGGCTTCTGTCCCGTCTGCTCAGTGGGGTTAGTGGAACCCACCTCCATCTCTCTCCTGCTTGGAAGAGGAAGAATTGGGAAAAGGGTTCCTACAGAGCTGAGGGGAAGAGAGAGGACATGGGACACATTCCAGATGGACACAACATGGAAAAGGAAGGCCGCCGGCACATGCCTGGTCACTTTGGGGAAATCAGCAGCAGCTGGGCGGCCAGACAGTGAGGAGAGGCTGGCTGGGGCCTGGGATGCCAGGTTCAGTGGTTTGGCTTGAATCCATAAGCAGGAGGAGGCCAGGAACCGTGTCTGAGAAAATAGGACCAGACCCAGTGAAGAAAGCTGAGACACTGTTGTTTGGGATGAACAAAGAGCTCGGTTTATTGTACCAGGAAAAAGGTGTCTAAGTGGCTGCCAGGACAGTCCTTGGAGGACACTCCTCCAGAGGAAATTTCTCCCCACTTCCTGAATCTCTGTGGGCAATAGAGATGTAAATATCAACAGTGCCTCCTGCTGGAAAGCCCCAGCATTACAACATCTCTGTCCTGGGGGTCAGAAATAGCAAGGAAGGGGGATATGTTCTAGAATGTTCGAGTTGGAATAATACAGACCAGTAACTATTACTGCTGCTGCTGCTTTTCTGGATTAAGAGCTGATTGTGTCCCAGGTGCTGTACTAAGTACACCTCTTGTATTATCTCATTTAACCTTCACAACAAACCTATGAGATAGCAACTATAATTCACCCCATTTTTTTGAATGAGGAAACTGAGGCAGAAAGGATAAATTCATCTTTCTGAGGTCTCAAGTTAGTTTGTAGCAAGATTAGCTTTCCAGCCCAGGTTTCTTTGACTCAAAAACCTATGGTTTTATTATCTACATTCTTGGCACACCTGTCAAGTCCAAGGGTGATAGAGAGATTTTCCCTTTGTATCACCTCCACTTGGCTGGTAAAACCCTGGGTTGAGAAGGATTCTGAGTGTCATGATGAATCAATGATGTCTGCCAGGGATGCTGCAAGGGATGTGGCAGAGTGTATGTCAAGGATGTTTTCATCTCTGATATAGTCTAACCTACTATGTAGTGTGATTTTTTTCAGTACTCCCAGGAAAGGGATTAGGGCTCAATCTTATTTATTTATTTATTTATTTAATTGTTGGCTGCATTGGGTCTTAGTTGTAGTACGCGGGATCTTCGTTGTGACCTGTGGATCCTCTGCTGTGGTACGTGGGCTCCTTGTTGTGGCGTGCAGTTTTCTCTCTAGTTGCAGTGCATGGGCTCTCTAGTTGTGGCACATGGGCTCCAGAGTGCATGGACTCTGTAGTTGCAGCACTTGGGCTCTCTAGTTGTGGTCTGCGTGCTCAGTAATCGTGGCCCATGTGCTCAGTAGTTGCGGCACGCGGGCTTAGCTGCCCTGTGGCATGTGGTACCTTAGTTCCCCAGCCAGGGATCTAACCCGCATCCCCTACATTGGAAAGCAGATTCTTAACCACTGGACCACCAGAGAAGTCCCAGGGCTCAATCTTCTGACCTCCATCTTCGCTCATTTACTCAGTGACCTAAAAGGCATCTCAAATTTTTCATGTACAAATATGAGCACTTGATGTACACCTCCAAGCCATCATCCCACCATCTACCCCATCTAAGTACCAGGCATCACTGGTCTCTGTTTGCTCAAGCCAGAAGCTCTGGTATCACCCTTGACCCTCTCTCCTTTTCACACCCCATAACCAATCTTTCAACAAATCCCATTGGTTCTACCTTTGAAATCTATCCAGAATCCAACGACTGCTCATCACCTCCACAGCTCCCAGCGCCATCATCACCCTGAACTGGCAGAGCAGCCACCTAACCAGTCTTGCTACACACACCCTTACCCTCTACACTCTAGCCTACACTGCAGATGAAATCCGTAGGCCTTCCTGGTTTTCAAAGTACTTTTACATAAGTTACACACACACACACACACACACACACACACAGAGTAAAAAAGGACAGGGAATTGTCACCCCCACTCGACAGATAAGAAAAACTGAGAACAGTGATTTAATTGACCCAAAGACACACAGTGGGGAAGCTGCAGACCAGGGCTCCTACCACCATCCTGTACACTGCCTGGCGCTCCCAGGCACGCCGCTCCAACTCCCTGAGCTTCCTATGGGCACATCGGAGGGTAACCCTCCCCAGAGGGTGCAGGAGGTCCAGTAAGGAGAATGTCAAGGAAGTTGGGAGAGATGACCTTGGAGTGCTCCCGGAAAGCTCTCAGTCCAACACAACTTCTCACAGTCAGGGTCGCTTTCCTTTGGTGTGTGGTTCCCCCTGGTGCTCACGCTTGTGAAATGCAGTTGATTTTCTATGAAAGCTTTTGGGGGATCCAGTGCGCTTGAAGGGTGGAGGTCGTACCTGGGGCTCTTCTGACTGCCCTCTCAGAGGAGCTCCATCCCAGATAGTCTTCTGTTCCTTAGAGACCAGAGTGTGTGTCCAAGTGGGTGAGGGCCATGCTCCTTTCAAAGCTTACCCATCCACACCTTCTCATGGGAGCCCAAATTGGTACAACTATTCTGAAAGCAGTCGTTAAAAAAAAAAAAATTAAGATTTAAAAACAGGTTTTAAATGACATGCTCATCATATAATGCTAAGTGAAAAATTAGTACCAAAATGTGTATAAAAATACCTATCTATGTACACATAAATCAAAGATAGATACACAAATGGCAGCAGTGAGTCTCTTTAGGGAATGGGATTGTGTTTTTAAATTTTTCTTTATAATTTTCTACACCTAGCACATTTTACTTTTCTACAGTAAAGTTTTACAAAAGAAAAAAATAATAATAAAGCCCTTTCTATCTGGTGTCCTGCACCTGTTGCCTGCTGCAAGCTTGTTGGAATTCAGTGAAGAATGGGCAAGTTGAAGATGTGTCCACTGGTGGGCACATATGTGCATTCTAATGGGAACTTCTGGACACCGTGCCTTACCCCTGCATTTCAGAGGCCTGGCAGTGAGCAGAGAGGGAGGAAGGGGTTCCTTGGGGACCAAGAAACCTTAGGTCCCAGAAACAAAGAAACAGGGAACCCAAAAGAAAGATTATAACCAAGATTCTTAGGCAGCAAGAGAAATACAGGTTGCAGAGAGATCGTGTATACGAATGTGCCCTGGATCAGAGAGGTGACTGGTATGCTCAAGGTCACACAGCAGATGTTGACAGAGTGGGTTTAGTATTCGGGCCACCTAATTCCAGCTCCTGGGTTCTTTCCCCACACCAGCAACCCAGAACTTTCAGAATACTCCCGTACGAATGCAAATTAGCACAACAGTAAGAAAACACTATTGGCAAAAAAAATTTAAGTTTGACGAGATCAAAGGTTGACAAGAATGTTGGGGAGAGGAGAATCTCATGTATACTACAGATAGGAAAGAGATTGGTTCAGTCCTGTGAAGAGCAATTTGTAATATGTGTTAAGTTATGAAATGCACACACCCTGTGACCCAGTAGATCTACATCTCTGTTATCTACCCCAGGGAACATCTGCCCAAGCGTGCATGGTGTACAAAGGTGATCGTGGAGGCGGTTTGTCACCGTGAAAAAGTAAAAACATTCTAAATATCCATCAATTGGAGATCAGTTAAATAAAATATGGCACATCCAGATTGTGAAATACTTTGAGCAATGAAGAAAAAAAAAATGGTTTCTATGTACCAATGTGGAAAGTTCTCTACGAAGTTTTGTTGAGTGAAAAATGCCAGAAGCTGGTTTCAAAATGATAGAGCAGGACAATTTATAGAAAACAATGTATATAAAAACCACGCACAAAGACACACATATATTTTCTATGGATTCATGAAAAATCACCCCCAAACTGATCATAGCAGTTACCTTGGGTGTGTATGGGCCGGGGGAGCAGAGGAGAAAGGACAGAGGATTATGTGTTAAAAGGAAAACGTATTCATCTATTGCGTGTGTAATTAAAAATTCATTATTAGGGCTTCCCTGGTGGCGCAGTGGTTGAGAGTCCGCCTGCCGATGCAGGAGACACGGGTTCGTGCCCCGGTCCGGGAACATCCCACATCCCACATCCCACATGCCGCGGAGCGGCTGGGCCCGTGAACCATGGCCGCTGAGCCTGCTTGTCCGGAGCACAGAGAGGCCACAACAGTGAGAGGCCCGCGTACCGCAAAAAAAAAAGGTAAAAATTCATTATTAAAAATAAACAGACAAGAGAGAAAGAAAGAATAAAACGGAGGAAGGAGACCCCAGGAGGATATAGCACACAGTAGGTCGGCAAGGGGGTGGATGGAAGAAGCGGGTGGGACCCGAGGCTCCTGCGCAGAGATGCGCGGATCTGGGGCCTCAGGTGCCCGCCTGGCCGCCTCCACTTTCCCAGAAGGAGGGGCGGGCCGCCGGGTCTCTGCACGCGCAGCTTCGGTCCCTGCACGCCCGCCGGCCTGCACACCTGGGAACCGCTGTTGAGTGCCTGAGGGCTTTCCCAGGCCGGTAAGGAGCGATAAAGGCAGGTTTGGAATGAGCCTGGCTGTTCTTACAGGAAAGGGACAGGGTGTGCTCGGATGAAAGCGGTCCTGCCCCTCCTCCCCCACTCCCGCTGCGCCCCCGCCCGTGCCCATCGAATAGGGCAGCGCCAGACTTGGAGTCCTCTCACCTCAGGGCCAGAATGTTCCAACGCCCCTCAGCGCGAAGCAGGAGAGGTTGAGGCCAGAAGGGAAGGAGGAGGGGCCTTGACAAAGATTAAGTGTTGAGCCAAGATGTGTAACCACGGCCTCTTTCCAGGCTGCCGTAAGCCCCTGGGTTCAAATGCCAGCTCCACCTCTCTCTACCTGTATGCCCTTAGGAATACTTACCCCCTCTTTATTTGAGATATAATTCACCTACTATAAAGTTCACCCTTTTAAAGTGTACAATGTTTAATATATTCAGAAAGTCATTGCAACCATTACCACCAATTCCAGAACATTTTAATCGCCTGAAAAAAAACCACCCATAGGGCTTCCCTGGTGGCGCAGTGGTTGGGAGTCCGCCTGACGATGCAGGGGATGCGGGTTCGTGCCCCGGTCCGGGGGGATCCCGCGTGCCGTGGGGCGGCTGGGCCCGTGGGCCATGGCTGCTGGGCCTGTGCGTCCGGAGCCTGTGCTCCGCGGCGGGAGAGGCCACGGTAGTGAGAGGCCCGCGTACCACAAAAAAAAAAAAAAAAAAAAAAAAAAAAAAACCTGGCAACCACTAATGTACTTAATGTCTCTATAGATTTGCCTATTCTGGACATTTCATATAAATGGGATACACAGGGACTTCCCTGGAGGTCCAGTGGTTAAAGACTTAGCCTTCCAATGCAGGGGGTGTGGGTTCAAGCCCTGGTTGGGGAGCTGAGATCCCACATGCCTTGTGGCCAAAAAACCAAAAAAACATAAAATGGAAGCAATATTGTAACAAATTCAATAAAGACTTTAAAAATGGGATATACACGTGGAATACAACATGCGGCCTTTTGTGTCTGGCTTCTTTCACTTAGCATAATGTTTTCAAAGTTCACCCATGTTGTAGTATGTATCAATACATAATTCCTTTTATTACTGGATAGTATTCCGTTGTATGAATAGACCACATTTTGTTCATCCTTTCATCAGTTGATGGAAAGTTGGGCTGCTTCCAGTTTGGGGCTACTATGAATAATGCTGTTCTGAACATTCATGTACAATTTTTGAGTGGACATGCTTTCAGTTCTCTCGGGTATGTACCTAAGAGTGGAATTGCTGAGTCATATCATAACTGTATATGTAACCTTTTGAGGAACCACCAGAATGTGTTCTACAGCAGCTGTACCTTATTATATTCCCATTAGCTCAGTTTCTTAACCTTTCTGACCCTCAGTTTCCCATTGGCAAAGCATCAGTATTGATACTTACCTTATAGACTGGCCGTAAGAGTTAGCTGAGATAAAGTCATGAAAGCAGTAGCACATAGTAGGTGCTCAATAAGTGGAATTATTATAATTAGAAAACCTATAGGATTCTGAGCCTGTTCCTTTTGATTCCCTTCAAATCTGACTGGGCATCTACTCCCCATTATCCCCATTTATTTACCTACTTCTTGAATTTCCCTTCAATTAACTTTACTGTGGAGCAAAGTTCCTGCTGCCTGTGCGCTCTCTCTCTCTCTCTCTCATACACACACACACACACACACACACACACACACACACACACACACCATTTAATAAAGGACTAAGCCAAGCTAAGTGGAAAGGTAAAAATTCTCCCACCCTGCAACATGCATGTTAGAGCTGGAATCAATTACTATGGTGGTTCGCAAGGTGTGGAACTCAGACTGGCAGCACCTGGTAACTTGTTAAAATGCAAATCCTCAGGCCCCACCCCAGAAACACTGAGTCAGGGACTCTAGGGATGAGACCCAGCAATCTGTGGTTAAACAAACCCTCCAGGTGATTCTAATGCACACTAAAGTTCCCAAATTACAGATGAGAAAACTGAGGCCCAGAGAAAGGAAGTAACTTGCTTAAGGCCATAGGGTGATAAAGACTGGAAGCTTTGGAATCATGTGGTCCTGGCTGCAAATTCCAGCTTCCCCATTTCCAATTGTGTGACCTTGGGCATGCCCCTTAGCCTCCCTTTACTTCAGTATCTGTCTTAGTCACTTCAGGCTGCTATAACAAAATACCATAGATTGGATGGCTTAAACAACATTTATTTTTCACAGTTCTGGAGGCTGGGAAATCCAAGATCAAGTGTCAGCCAATTCTATTCCTGCTGAGAGCGCTTTTCATGGTTTGCAGATGGCAGAAGTCTTCTCCTCATATCCCCATATGGCCGAGAGAAAAATGATCTTTCTTGTGTCTCTTCTCCTTAGGGTGCTAATCCCATTCATGAGGGCTCCACCTTCATGACCTTATCACCTCCCAAAGGCACCATCTCAAAATTCCACCACTTTGGGGGTTAGGATTTCAAATATGAATTTTGGGTATAATCATCTGTAAAATGGGAACAGCATACACCTGCTCCCAGGGTGGCCACTATTCTGCATTAAAGGTAGAATGAGGGCTGGAGCTCAGGCCTCCAGATTTGCAGGCTGGTGCTTTTACCCCAAGGAAACTGGCTGTCACCCCTGCACCATCCAATCAGAATGTTCCAGAGACCTTAACATTTGAAATGCTGACATGGAAAGGAGGGCTTTGTTTTATTTTGGGAGGTCTCAAAAGGAAGAGTCAGATGACTGGCAAAAATTACAAGGAGCTAGATCAATTTAAGGGAGAATTTCCAAACTGGAACTGTTCAGAAACAGAATTGACAGCCCCAAAAGGTAGTGAGGGTTCATCGCTGGAGGATTCCAAGCAGCATCTGGATGCCTATCTTTCCAGGGTAGGAAGTTGGTGTGGATGATCTCTGAGGTCTCCTCATATGGAACCCTCCGTAGTGGCTATGTGCTGTCTGTCTCCTCTGCATCCATTCTTTGGGGAGTTGCCCGTCTTCCACTCCACATGGTTGGAGGGGCTGTCAATCAGGGCGTTCCATTCATCCCTCGCACCCCAGGGCACAATACCGAGACTAGCCAGTTCGACTAGTCCATCCTCCCTGACCACACTGATTGGTTCAGGGAATGGCATGTGACACAAGGCAAGCCAATCAGAATCTTCTTCTGCCAGAGCCATCCCAAAGCCACATCCATTCTTGAATTTCCCCATCTGGTGGGCCTGCAGAATTCCTTTTTGGCTTAAGCCATTTTGGGATTTTTGTCCCTACCACTGATAAAGTCTTCAGTAATACTACTATATAGAAATGGGCTTTCCTGTTCTTGTTTTGAGGCCTGCCTCCCCCCAACCCCCGACAGCATTGCATTAAAACAAGAGCAAGGAAAACAGCAATCAAAACAGTAGTTTCAACCCATTTAAAATCTTTAGTCTCTTGAAAAAAAAAAAAAAAAGCCAAAACATATTCCAGTCCTAACACAGAACAAAAAGTTTTAAAATCCATTTTCTTCATCTCTCTCTTCATCTCATAGTCATGGTAGCTGTCTCCTAAACTTGCTTCTTTCTTCTCCAAACACCTAAGCCCCAGCTGGCTCTTAGCTTTTTCCTCCTCACCTACCTTTTCTAATGTCCACTGATCCAACATTCCTGGACCCTTTGCTGGCCCAGGAAGGAAAGAGGGAAGCTGTAACTCATCGTACAGTAATGTGGTTTTATACATATTATTCTCGGCGTCAATGGAAGAGGTGTGATTGTAAAATCCCATCTATGGAGGGAGGTATGACTGTGAAGTCATACTTTCAGAAGAGATACTGAGGTCTTTCAGTTATCAGTCAGATGCCAAGTTCAGCTTGGTAAATATTTACAGAGTGATTACCACGGGCCAGCTAAGAGCCAGGGGTGGGGCTGAGTTGTCTTGGGCATCTGGAAATGTGTTAACTAAGCCCCAGACATTAAAAGTCTGTTACTCACTCATCATTGAATACCTACTATGTGCCAGGCCTTGAGGATATATCCAGGAGGAGAGATATTAAAGGCAGAAAAATGATTTCTATGAAATGGTGATTAAGTACTGCCAAAGGAGACATATATAGGGACTGGGAACAAATCAGTGTCAGGGGTTAAGGAAGCTTCCCTGAGAAAGTGACTCATGAGCTGAGACAGGAAGCAAGAATAGGAGTTGGCTAAAAGACTAGAAGACTAGGAGGAAGATAAGCCTGGAAAGGGAATCCCGGGCACAGTGTTTGAAAGATGAGAGAGAGAGAGAACAAGAGTGAGACAGAGAGAGAGCGAGAGTGAGACAGAGAGAGAGAGAGAGAGAGAGACTCCAGGAGGACTCTCTGTGTGGGTGGAGCACAGAGAACTGGAGGGAGGTTCAAAAGGTAGGTGGATGCCCCGTTGTAAAAACCTTTGACTGCCACGTAAGAGATCATGGGTCTCACGCTATGGACCAGAGACTTCAATACGAGCCCCGTGTGCCACTTAGGGCTTGGGATGTGGTTTGTTCTAAACATGGAAGAGCTCAGTTCTGGTTCTTCCACTCTGTGTTGTGTTGAAGCAGGCTCCTGCAGACTCAGGAGAGCCCCTTGGGTGCATTTCTTCCCAACTTTGTGTTTAGGGCCTCAAACTGAAATGTTGAGATATCTCTTGGTGGAGATATCTATACCACAGAAACTGGCAAATGCTACCAAGCCGGGCCTTCCCCTGCCCCACGAGACCCAGGCATTAAACATTTAACAGCACCACTGCTTCCACCAAAGAGGAAGCTGGCACTGCAGCACTGGTGAGAGTTTAATGCTATGATCTTTGCAAATCAGGAAGCAATCGAGACTGGGACATTTTATTTATGTCTGCCCTTAACCATCAGAAGCCTGAGTAGCAGAAGTTTTATACCCACGGGCTTTGAGGACAGCCAGACTGAGGTCCAAATCCCAGCCCTGTCACTAACTAGCTGTGTGACCTTGGGCAAGTAATGTTACCTCTCAGAGTTTCATCTGTTAAAAAAAATATTAGTACCCACCTCATGGGGTTGTTGTGTGTACTAAATACTATAATATATGTAAACTGTAGTGCCTGCTGTGTAACAAGGACTCAAATAAATATTAATGTTATTGAATACTGTTTGAGATAAAGAGATCTCAATAGAGATATATGTATTTTATTCCAGAATGGACTTATTATCAGTATTTGAGATACCGGAAAGAAACTGAAGCAGCATAGAGGCTAGGTCATGGTAACTGGCTGAGATTTTCTCTTTCATCTTTCTTCCATTTTTTCAAGATGACGTCTTTTAAGGTTTTGAGAGATGCAACTTACCTGACCTTTGTGGTCACAAAATGTTCCTTTGTACTGATGCAGCAAGGTATTGATGCAGACACACAATTTCCTAACTTGAAATCATAGGGTGGGAGGAAGGGAGCAAGGGAGAGCAAGCATGTGGCAGATTTTGTCAAAAAGAACAGGTGGGGGCTTCCCTCATGGAGCAGTGGTTAAGAATCTGCCTGCCAATGCAGGCGACACGGGTTTGATCCCTGGTCTGGGAAGATCCCACATGCCACGGAGCAACTAAGCCCGTGCACCACAACCACTGAGCCCACGTGCCACAACTACTGAAGCCCACACGCCTGGAGCCCACGTTCCGCAACAAGAGAAGCCACCACAATGAGAAGACCGCACACTGCAATGAAGAGTAGCCCCCTCAAAAATGAAGAGTAGCTCCCGCTCGCCATAACTAGAGAAAGCCCGTGCACAGCCACGAAGACCCAACGCAGCCAACAAATCTATTTATTTATTTATTTAGAAAAAAGAACAGGTGCCAGATTCAGATGAGCCAAGCATGTGGAGCAGGAGGCAAAGGAAGACACTTCTGTGCCCCCTGCCAAATTGCTCCTAGTTCAGTGGGATTCTGGGTCTGAAAGAACTGCAGTTGGTCAGATGAAGTCACAGTTTCAAGGGAGATTCAAAGATACTTAAGTGTGCTCCCATGTGAGATCTCTTCCATCTTCCTTGCCTTTGAGGTCTGAACATGGCCTCCGTGAGCCCCTGTTAAGAAGTGCTGATTGAGCTGAAAGCTTGAGGCAAATCCCAGAAGTATCCTGAAATTTCTGAATGTCTGTACCCGGGGCCCAACACCGGGCAACCATGTCCTGTGAAAAGGCATTGTCTCTCTCCCCAAAACTGCTGGGATCCAAATTGAGCTCTAGCATCCAACCAGAGACGAGCCCTAAGATGCTCTCTGCAACATAATTGGTGCTACTTCATGGGCTGGGTCACAACTGACCAATGGTCACCAGGCCCGTCACTGAGACCCAGAGAATGAACAAAGCAGTTACCCAGAGGCAGTGCGGCCATGGAGTCAGATGGGCCTGGGTCTGAATCCAGAATCCAGCACCTGCATGAGCTCTCTGGGGTCTCAGAATGGCAGTTTCCTCATCTGAAAAGAGGAAGCAATACCTCCTTTGAGAGTTGTGGAAGAACAGAAAATAACATATTTAGTAAAGAAGAGCTATGATCATTTTTAGAACAAAGTGACTTTTCTAATTGGCAAAGCAAGACATATTAATTAGAAACTAACTTGACTAATTTAGTTTAGGATTACTTACTTAAATTTAGAAATTAAACATGAACAAAAAGAAGAAAACCTTTTAAAAATATCCTCATCACTGAGAGATAACAACCACTAACATGTTGATGTATATACTTCCAAAATTATCTGTACCTATAGGCACACATTTCTTTAATGGGCCCATATTTCAGTACTTGATTTTCTGCTGCTGAGTGTATTATAAACATCCCTGAGTCACTACATATGCCTTGGCAACATCGTTTTTAATGGCTGTAGACTATTCTGTGGGGAGGCTGGTCCCACTATTTGAAAGCGATTACTGTTCAGGTGACTGGTAACAAACACACCACAGGCTTTGGCACCAGAGGGACCAGCTTTCCCAGGAGCAAGACCATGAAGCTCTGGAGGCTGTCACTCCCCGCGTGAAGGATGTAGAGAATAACACGACAGACCCACCAGACTCTCGCGGGGGTTAAAGTAGATAATATGGGAAAGTGTTTGGCTTAGAACATGGCACTTAGAACGCTCTGGGATACAGCCAATGGTGCCTGAGACTAAGTTCTTAAACTGGCCGTGAACTCGTCTGTCCTGTTAAAAGTCTAGTATTGGAATTCCTAACTGTGATTATTAATAATAAACAGTTTTCCTCTTCTCCCCTCCCTCCATACAAGGATTTACTGATTCCCCCTCACCTCCCACCCCCGGGATCGGGCGGAACAAAATAAAGTAGAGGCCCTGGGAGCTACCGGAATGTTTGGGCGGGGCGGCCGCAAGGGGAAGACCCGGGAGCTTCCCAGTCCTGGCCCCGGAGGGGCGGGCCCGCGGCCCGGCCTCCCATTGGCTGCCAGTCGCACCACCTACCTTGCGTGGGCCTGGAGGAGGGTCCTGGTCCCACCCTGGGCCACAGGAGGACCGGCATGACCGGGGCCCCGCGGTGGGCCCCGTTGCTCCTGTGCCTGCTGCAGTCGGCTCCAGGTAAGGGCACGGGGCCGCGGGGTGGGCGTGGGGCCGCGGGTTGCTCCATCCGGTCCGCACCCACCTTCCGACCCAGAGCTCCGGGGAGGGAGTGCCTTGGGCATCAGTCTGTGCGCTGCAACACGTGCGAATTAGCAGAGCCCACCCACTACCAGTTTTCTTTTTCCGAGGACTAAACAGACCCGGGTCTTTGACATTCCTTTCCGGGAAGGAACTGATCCAGCTTCCTAATGCCAGTTCAGCTTCAGACGAACAGGAAAAAAGATAGTGGCCGTTCAAAAGTCAGCTGCATTTGTTTATAAAGTGCTTTTTAAGGCTTCTTAAAAGCCCTATCCGCTGCATTAATATCACAGACCCTGACTAGTAGGGGAAATCAAGCCGAAGTGCCCTGCCGTCGCCAGGGGTGCCCTCCCCTTCCTCCTGACTCGGGGTGTCAGAAGTTCCACCCAGGCCTGGGGGGAAGGAGTGCCAGCTTAGCCCGTGCTGTGCTGTCATTCTAACAAGCCACCTTTTTCTCTGAGCTCTCACTGGTAAATAAGGTGACAGGGTACAAAATACCTTGGGATAGAAACCGACCACCAAACCCCAACCAATCCAGGGAGAAGGACACCAAAATGCCCCCCAGGATATGTCCCTAGTCTTAGACTAATAATTTAAGAGCTAGAAGGGCCCTTGGACATCATCTAATACCAAGGTTAAAAGCCAGCATTTGTTTGAGCAACTTCTTGTGCACCACATTATTCTAGTTTAGCGTCACAACCCAACTGTCCTAGAAGATAGTTATTATTTCCTCCCGTTTCAGAGGGGGAAACTGAGGCTGAGAGCAATTAAGGGTAATTACCCAAGAAGGAAGGCATTGGTGAGACGCACAGAACAGAGAAGACAAGCTGAAGTGAGCATGGCCGGCTTTGGCCGTGGGACGGGCAGCTGGCACAGGACGGTCCAGCCACCCAGGTCAGCTCAGGGATGCCCCAGCCCCTGGAACCTTCGCAGCAGTGTTACTGCAGCTGATGAGGGACAGTGTAGCTATGCGGGGAGGACAGGAGGGGGTTCTCTGTACCCCTTTTTCACCATCAAACTCAATAGATTTGCTGTCTAGACCTAGCTATCCTTACACCCGAGGAAGATTTAGTGAACACAACACAAACTGTGGTGTGAAGGTTTAGGGTGAGGCACAGCAGGATCCGGGTTCTAATCCTGGCTCGCACACGTACTGGCTGTGTAGCCTCAGTCAAAGTATTCACCATCTGTATCCGAGCCTAGTGCCTTCCGTGGAAGGGAATGACACCTATCCCACAGGGTGGTTTGTCCTGAGGATTGAATGAGGTTTCGTGTATAAAGTTTCACACCGATGCCTGGCACCCCTCGAAGGCTCATTAGGAGGTAACTACCCTAGCTGCTATTTCTCCACTGTGGCCAAGCTCAGAATTGAGGCCTGTCCTCAAATAAGACGACTGCAGACAGATTTTGGCCTCGTGCCAGCCACCTGCTAGGCAGTCCAGAAGCTGGAAGCACTGTCCGCATCAGCATCTTGGCGATGCAGTTCCAGCTAGAGGACACAGGATGGGGTGGTCTAAAAGGCCAGGGGTGTGGAGCCGAGCTGAGAGCCGTCAGCAGAAAGGGCCCTCCCTCCCTGATGCCGTTCTATAACCTGTATGGATTTCCATCATGACCCATGTGACACTTCAAGGCACTGCATTCTGCATGGGACCGTGAGCTCCTAAAGGGCAGGAGTGGAGCTGTAGTCCTCTCTGAAACCTCCGGCACGCAGTGATCCATAGATGTCTTTGACCAATAACGATCCATAGATGTTGGAAGGATAAGGCTGAAGAGGCCCCATGAGAACCTAGGGGAGGAAGTGTGATCAAGAACTCAGACTTTGCAGACGTAGAGAATGGACTTGAGGACACGGGGAGGGGGAAGGGTAAGCTGGGACGAAGTGAGAGAGCGGCATGGACATATACACACTACCAAATGTAAAATAGCTAGCTAGTGGGAAGCAGCCGCATAGCACAGGGCGATCAGCTCGGTGCTTTGTGACCACCTAGAGGGGTGGGATAGGGAGGGAGGGAGGGGATATGGGGATATATGTATATGTAGAGCTGATTCACTTTGTTATAAAGCAGAAACTAACACACCATTGTAAAGCAATTATACTCCAATAAAAATATTAAAAAAAAAAAAAAACCAACTCAGACTTTGGGGTTGGCTAGGCCTGGATTTGAATTCTGTTTCTACAGCTTATTAGCTGAGGGGGCCTCAGTTTCCTCATCTGTAATGTGATGATCATAATTAGAAGCTACCTCCTAGGGACGTGGGGTGGATTGAAGGAGAAAATGCAGGTAACATGCTTTGCATAGTGCCTGGCACATAGTTAGGGCACAATACACATTAGCTGCTATTATTATCATCCTGTACAGCATCACCACCACTTCTGAAAGATGTCAGGAAGTGATGTTTGAATCAAGTCTTTAAAAGATTACGTGGTCAGTACCACGCTGTCAAAGACACCTGGGTTCAAAGACACACAGAAGAATGAGGTGGTTTGAGAAGGGCGAGAAGGAAGATTGGCTGCAGCCTGGTGACGTATGGAGGTGAGCTGTCAGGAAGAGGTTAACGAGATGGCCCAGCCAGGCCAAGCTGGGCAGGGCTTCACGTATCCTGATAAGGAGCATAGACTTTGTTCTGAGGACAAGGGAAGTGCAGAAACTGGGCAGCTGTGTAATCAGATGCATATTTCAGAAGATGAGGGTTAGCAGTGAGAAGGAGGAGGTGCCAAGGAGGCAAGGAGGGGCCAGTTAGAGGTGGTCAGGGAAAGAATCATTGGGACGATGACATCTGAGCAAAGATGTGAAGGAAGCAGAGGAGTGAGCCAGATGGACAGCCAGGGGGAGAACAGTCTAGGCGGAGGGAACAGCTCGCGAAAAGGCCTAGAGGTGGGAGTGTGCCCGGCATGGTCTAGGAACAGGAAAGGGCCAGCATGGCTGGAGAGGAGCCAGCAAGGGGAGTCATGGGTTGGATAGGGTAGGGTCTTGTGGGTGATTGTAAAGACTTTGGATTTTACCTTGAATGAAACAGAAGCCATTGGAGGTTTAAAGCAAAAGAGTGACATGATGTGACTTTCACTTTAACCCTTGCTGCTATATGGAGAATGGATTGTGGGCACAAGGTCGGAAGCAGGGGGACCAGTTAGGAGACCTTAGGAATAATCCAAGTCATCACAGTCATCACATTCATTCACTCAACAGATTTTTATTGTGCACCTACTATGTGCCAGGGAGGCTCTGGGGACATGGCTGAGAACAAGACAGAGCCTCTGCTCCTTGAGACCCTCAGGGCCATTCCCTCCTTGAGTCCAGGAATCTATTAGATGGTCCTGTGCTGCACTGTTTTGCCAGAACCCTCAGGTGCCAGGGTGGGCTTCCCATCATGTCACAGATGGGCCGTTGAGGTCTAAGGAGGGGAAGGGGCTGCAGTACAGCCAGTCGGTGGCATGGCTGTGACTGGAATCCCACACCCCGGGTTCCCAGCCTACATCACATCCCCTATGCTTCAGCCACCCCAGATAACTCCTGGTTCTTAAACTCGGTGAGCACCCGACTGCCCACCTGCGCTGCTCCGAATGGCTCCAGACTTCATGACCTCTTTCTCCCCCACAGGGAGGCACCTTCTGGCCCCTCCCCAGAACGTGACGCTGCTCTCCTGGGACTTCAGCGTGTACCTGACGTGGCTCCCAGGACCTGGCAACCCCCAGAACTTGACCTATTTTGTGGCCTATCAAAGGTGGAGGGGCGCCTCCGGGCTGGTGGGGTGGTAGGGGGAGACCGAGGAGGTGGGCAGGGGCTGGAGGGGCTTGGTTCTCTGTGTCCACGGGTGACGGCCTGCAGCAGGTATTGGGAGAGGGCGTTTGATAAAGCTCTGGAGGTGGGGATGATGCTTAATGGAGAACAGCGCCCAGGTGAAAGACCTGCCGGGGGTGGGGGCAGGCCTTTGAGAAAAGTCAGAGCAGGGCTTGGATGGAGCTGTGAGGGCCCAGTGAGGGAATTCTTGAGGGTCTGGATGAGGTGCTTGGCATTCCAGCAGATAAGGGAGGCAGGTGTGTCTCTTGCAGAGCTGTGTTAGGCATCGCTAGATGGTTACCCTTTTCCCCACGGAGCCTGCAGGGAGCCTTGGAGGCCTTCTCAACTTGGCAGCCCAGGCAGCCACTGCTGATGCAGACGAATTTGCAAATGAAAGCAGATTTGCCATCTTTGCTCATAGATGGAAATCATCTGAAGTTCTTTCATAAGAGTAAGCTAATGAGAGCAGATAGATACTCAGGAGGATTAATCTAGAATTGGTGAGAAGGAGGAAGCAGGAAGGAGAAGGAACTGCCATGTACTCAGGACCCACCCTGTGCCAGGCTGAGTGCTAGGAGCCTTGCATGAGCATTTCCCTTCTTCCACCCAGTACCACCAGGCAGGCCCTGCATTTCCCCTGTTTTAGAGGTGAGGAAACAACTCAGAGGTGCTGTGAGCTGCCCAAGGAAGCCAGTGATGGAACCAGAAGGAAAACCCAAGTCTGTCTGACTCCAAAGCTTGTGCTCTTCCTGTTCTATGACAGTCCCTCCATCTGTAGCATCCAGATGAGAGTGCTGGGGGCCCGGCTTGGGACAGGACAGACTGAGAGAGCTTTCAAAAGAAAGAATGGTATAGAACTGTATCAGGAGGCAGAAAATACCAATACCTAACATGGCCTGTGTGTTTGCTCTACGTCTGCACTGCATCCATACATGAAACGTATTTAATCTCACACCGCCCTACGAGGAAGGATTCAGTGACTCTTGCTCTACAGTGGAGGTGACTGAAGCACTGAGAGTGTATTTTGCTCAAAGCCACACAGCTGGGCGTAGCGGAGGTGGGATAAATTGATGAAAGAGTTGAAAGCCTAACCTCTGGACCTTTATGATATTCTCCGTTCCTTTTACGCTTTTGAAACACCTGCGAGGATTCCAAAACCATGATATTCTAATGGTATTTTTTCATTTATTAGCTGGAATTAATTTTATAAAGAGATGCTTCCTCTCACGTAGTGTTTGATATTCAGTGGTACTATTCATGTAGGCAAGACAGAATAAATGCTTGAATTTTTTTTCCTTTAATTTACCAGTTTTCAAGATAACGAACTGGTTCCCCGCCATGTCCCAAAGGTGGTTGACTTGTTTTTTTATTATCATTACGAACTCAAGTAGTTAAACATACGTGATAGTTTCAATTCATTGCAATTTATTCTACTCATTGAAGCTTGAAGTGTCTCATCTTTAGCCCGTGAATGTCTCTTCAGGTTGGCTCCTGAGTCCTTTGAACTTGACCCTAGTAATTTGTGATATCTTTATTGCTATCTGTTATGAAAAGATGTTTCAGACTCATTTGCACAATTCCTGACCTAAAACCTGAAATCAGCCATGTCTCCATTTGGTAAGAAATGGTTTTAAAGAACACGGTCTGTGTAGCTGTCTGATCACTACTGAACTATTGCTTTGAGATCTTTTCAGTGAACAGAATTAGGGTGATACATGTAATCATCCCATCTCTATTCCTGGCTTCTACTGAGGTGGCTGATTAAATCCGTGAGTCACACCCATGATCTCCTTATCAAATGATTTTCCAGCCACAACCTTGGTGTTCTCTCCAGAACACGCTTTCTCATTTTTTGCAATACGCATAGGCTGAGAATTTTCCAAATCTTCAATTTCTGGTTCCTTTTTGCTTAACAATTCCTTCTATCTCTCTCTCTCCTCTCTTATTTTACTGTAAGCAGTAAGGAGAAACCAGGTCACATCTTCAACACTTTGCTTAGAAATCTCCTCAGCTAAGTATCCAAGTTCATCACTTTCCACTTCTGATTTTCCATAAAACACTAGGACGTAATCCAGTCAAGTTCTTTGCCACTTTATAACACGGATCAGTTTTCTTCCAGTTTCCAATAAGACGTTCCTCCTTTCCATCTGGGATCACCCCAGAATCACCTTTAACATCTGTATTCTGGCCAACAGTCTTTTCAAGGCAATTTAGGCTTTTTCTCACATGAACCTCAAAATTCTTCAGCCTCTGTTACCCAGCTGCAAAGCTACTAACACAATTTTAGATATTGGTTACATTAGCACCTCACTTATGGTACCAAAATCTGTGTTCGTTTACTAGGGCTGCCGTAACAAAATATCACAGACTGGGGGCTTAAACAAGAGAAGTTTTTCTCTCACAGTTCTGAAGGCTGGAAGTCCAAGATCAAGGTGTCAGTAGGTGTGCTCTCTCCTGAGGCCTCTCTCAGGAGATGGTCACCTTCTGTGTCCTCACCTGGCCTTTTCTCTGTGTGAGAACAGCCCTGGTGTCCCTTCCTCTTCTCATAAAGGCACTAGTCCTATTGGATAAGGGCCTCACCCTTAGGACCACATTTAATCTTAATTACCTCTTTAAGGGCCCCATCTGCAAATACAGTCACATGTGTGTTAGGGCTTCAACATATGAATTGGGTGGGGGATGTGTGTGCACAATTTAGTCAGTAATACTGATAAACTGGATTTCACCAAATTTAAAAATTTTGTTCTTTAAAAGAAAAAAAAAAAAAAGCCCAAAGAAAATGAAAAAGCCAGCCACTGAGAAAAATATATTCATAGTATATACACTGACAAAGAACTTATATCCAAAATAAAGAACACCTACATCTCAAAAATAAGAAGACAAATCACTCCCCAAATATTTGAATAGTCACTTCACAAAAGAAGATATATAAATGGCCCATTAGCACATGAAAATATGTTCAACATCATTAGTCATTAGGGAAGTGCAAATCAAAGCTACAAGGAAATACTACGTCACACTCACTAGAATGGTTAAAGTTAAAAGGTCTGATGGGGCTTCTCTGGTGGCGCAGTGGTTAAGAGGCTGCCTGCCGATGCAGGGGACGCGGGTTCGTGCCCCGGTCCGGGAAGATCCCACATGCCGCGGAGCGGCTGGGCCCGTGAGCCATGGCCACTGAGCCTGCGCGTCCAGAGCCTGTGCTCCGCAGTGGGAGAGGCCACGGCAGTGAGAGACCCGCGTACCGCAAAAAAAAAGGTCTGATGATACTAAGCAGAGACAAACATGTGGAGTAACTCTCATGGAGATGGCCCTCCATATTCTGGGTTTTGCAGCCACAGATTCAACCAACCATGGATCAAAAATATTTTTTTAAAAAATCCAGAAAGAAAAAAAAAATCCTTAAAGTACCAAAAGCTAAACTTGAATTTGCCACACACTAGCAGCTATTTACATAGCATTTGCATTGTATTTACAACTATTTACATAGCAATTACATTGTATTAAGTATCATAAGTAATCTAGAGATGATTTAAAGTACATGGGAGGATGTGCATACATTATATGCACATACGAGACCATTTTGTATAAGGGACCTTAACATCCACAGGTTTCTGTATCTCCGGGGGGGCCTAGAACCAATCCCCTGTGGACACTGACTATATATTGATGATGGGAACTACAATGGTACAATCACTTTGGAAAACAGCTTGACAGTTTCTTGTAAAGTTACACATTCAGTTACGAGTTTCCCACATTCTACTCCTAGATCTTTATGTAAGAGACATGAAAACACATGTCCATACAAAGACTTGTATGTGAACTTTCATAGCAGCTTAATTCATAATTCCCTGTTCTGGACCGAATTGTGTTCCCCCACCTTAGTCACTCATATGTTAAAGCCCTCACACCCATGTGACTGTATTTGGAGATGGGGCCTTTAAAGAGGTAATTAAGATTAAATGTGGTCCCAAGGGTGAGGCCCTAATCCAATAGAACTAGTGCCTTTATGAGAAGAGGGACAGCAGGGCTGCTTACACACAGAGAAAAGGCTAGGTGAGGACACAGAGAGAAGGTAACCATCTCCTGAGAGAGGTCTCAGGAGAGAGCAAACCTGCAGACACCTTGATCTTGGACTTCCAGCCTCCAGAACTGTGAGAGAGAAATTTCTGTGGTTTAAGCCCCCAAGCCTGGCATTTTGTCACCACAGCCCTGGCAGACTAACACATCAGGTTTCTTTTCTCTCGTGTCCTAAGAAATGTTTGCTTGACTCAAGGTCACGAAGATCCTCTTCTGCGCTTTCTTCTAGAAGTTTTCAAACTTTAGCATTTACATTTCAGTTTTATTTTTTGAAACTTTCTCTCTTTTCACTTTCTGTTTCTTTTAAGGCATTATCTGCTTTATTAATTTGCTCTTATAGTTCTTCTAATTTATTCTTTGTTTATGAAATGTGGTTGTTGTTGTTTCTTATCTCTTATCTGACTCCTGTGTTCTGTTATCTCCTTTCTGAGTTTCTCTGATTCTGTTTTGTGTTGTTCTTCCATGTCTTATATCATTTTAAAATATCTTTTATAATCCATTTTGAAGCAGTAGTTTACAGTTTCAATCTGTTCATGGATATGTTTTTAGCATGCGTTTTCTGACTCATTCAATTGATCACTTAGCTTATTAATTTCTATCCTTCCTTATTTTCTGTTATAAATATTTAAAGCTTAACTATATCTCATAAATTTTTATTTGTATTTTATATATATATATTTTGTGTGTGTGTGTGTGTGTGGTACGCAGGCCTCTCACTGCTGTGGCCTCTCCCGTTGCGGAGCACAGGCTCCGGACGCGCAGGCTCAGCGGCCATGGCTCACGGGCCCAGCCGCCCCGCGGCACGTGGGATCTTCCCGGACCGGGGCACGAACCCGTGTCCCCTGCATCGGCAGGCGGGTTCTCAACCACTGTGCCACCAGGGAAGCCTGTATTATATTTTTGACCATTCAGTTTTCGAGATTTACTAACTTCCATCATAATTCTTTCTTTGATCCATGATTCATTTTATTTTATTTTCCAAAGTGTGATTTTTGAGTCTCCTGTCTTTTTGTTTGAAGTATAGTTGATTTACAATGATGTGTTAGTTTCAAGTGTACAGCACAGTGGTTCAGTTATACATATATATATTCTTTTTCAGATTCTTTTCCATTATAGGTTATTACAAGATATTGAATATAGTTCCCTATGCTATACAGTAGGACCTTACTGTTTATCTATTTTATATATGGTAGTGTGTATATATTAATCGCAAACTCCTAATTTATCCCTCCCCAGTCCCCTTTCCCCTTTGGTAACCATAAATTTATCTTCTGTGCCTATGAGTCTATTTCTGGTTTGTAAATAAGTTTGTATCATTTTTTTAAGATTCCACATATAAATGGTATCATATGATATTTGTCTTTGTCTGACTTAATTCACTTAGTATGATAATCTCTAGGTCCATCCATGATGCTGTAAATGGCATTATTTCATTCTTTTTTATGGCTGAGTAGTATTCCCGTATATATTTATATACACACACATACATACATACATACCACATCTTCTTTATCCATTCATCTGTTGATGGACATTTAGGTTGCTTCCATGTCTTGGCTATTGTCAGTAGTGCTGCTATGAACACTGGGGTGCATGTATCTTTTCAAATTAGAGTTTTGGTCTTTTTCAGGTATATGCCCAGGAGTGGGATTACTGGATCATATGGAACTCTATTTTTTAGTTTTTTAAGGAACCTCCATAGTGGCTGCTCCAATTTACATTCCTACCAACAGTGTAGGAGGGTCCCCTTTACTCCACACCCTCTCCAGCATTTATTATTTGTAGACTTTTTGATGATGGCCATTCTGACTGGTGTGAGATGATACCTTGTTGTAGTTTTGATTTGCATCTCTCGATAATTAGAGATGTTGAGCGTCTTTTCATGTGCCTGTTAACCATCTGTATGTCTTCTTTGGAGAAATGTCTATTTTGGTCTTCTGCCCATTTTTGATTGTGTCGTTTGTCTTTTTGATTGAGTTGTATAAACTGTTTGTATATTTTGGAAATTAATCCCTTGTTGGTTGCATCATTTGCAAATATTTGATACGAGTCATTTTAAAACATTTTAAAATATTCAAACTTCCTTTAGTTCTCTTTTTGTTAATGATTTTTAACTGGATTATTTGCAGTCAGAGGCAATAGTTTGAGAGACACCTATTCTTTGAAATTTGAGAGTTGCTTTATTTTTGTTAATATTTTTGATAATATTTTGTTTAGGGTTCGTGTGTGGCTCCACCAGTTTCTTGTTTGTTCTGTATATGTTCATTAGACGAACTTTTATAATTATGTTGTTCATTTTTTTAATCATATGTACTAATAATTTTTCTTTATGCAATTATTGATTACTGAATGAGATATATTAAAAATTTCTCATTGTGATTGTGGATTTTCTTTTTCTTCCTGTAGTTTTATCTATTTTTGCTGAATATAGTTTGAAGCTATTTAATAGGCACATATAAGTCAGAATTTTCATATCTTCCTGGTAAGTGGAATCATTCACTACTGTGTAGTGGTTCTTTTCACCTTTACTAACGCTTTGGACTTTGAAGTTTCTGTTTTGTCTCATATTAATATGCCTACACCAGTTCCTTTTTTCATTGATGTTTACCTAGTATAACTTCACCAAAAAACAAAACAGGGGAATTCTTCCCGCAACTCTGTTCTCTTTGCCTACTTGTATCTCAACCTTTTCTGGTCACCTGTTGCTCAGTCTCCAAACCCAGGAAGAGTCCTCAATTCTCCTTTCCCTCACATTCCACATCCAATCCATGAGCAAGTCTCATCAGCTTCACCTCCAAAATGCATCCTACATCCAACCTTTTCTTGCCGTCTCACCCACCCTTCTCTCTTGGACCACTGCTGCAGCCTCCTAGCTGGTTTATCAGAGTGAATTCTAAAAAACGTAAATTAGATGACCTCAGTTCCTCTCTTCAGAACCTTCTGATAGCTTCCTATGACACTTGGAATAAAATCTGAACCCCTTGCCAGGATGGCGAGACCCTGCCTGCTCCGCCCACCCGCCTCCCCCCTCACGTCCAGTCTGTCCACCCTCTCACGGCCTTGTCCACTGGGCTTTGGCCACCCTGGGCTTGTTTTCTTCTGGACAGATCAAGTCCCTTCCCAATCGCAAGACTTCTGCTTTTGCGTTTCCGTCCCCCAGGCCTTCTCTTGGCTCCCTTCTCAGCATCCTGGCCCCAGCTTCGGCACTATCTTCCTGGCCTTTCCTGAGCCTCCTTCAGAGAGCAGTCACCCCCACACTCCCCTATGATCACTGCATTTACCAGCTCCTGGATTTATCTTGTTGATGTGGTGATGCTCTCTCATCCCCTCCCTCCAGAGTGTAAGTTCCCCAGGGCAGGACCTATCTGTCATGAACTGCCAATTACCCAAGAATAATGCCCAGCAAGCAGGTCCCTCCTTTGGACCTCAGTGCTCTCAGGAGGTTGTAGTCACGGACCTGTGTGTTCCGCTCTGACATGCACATAGCACCTGGCACCGGGCCTGGTCCACAGCAGGGGGTCCATAAATGCCTGAATGAACAAATGCGTGGAAAACGGTTACTAGCACGAGGACGCTGTGGGGGAGCCATGACAGATGAGGAGACTGAGGCTTAGGGGCAGTGACCTGCGTTAAGGTCCCAGAGCTAGTGAGGGGCACAGCCAGGGTTCCCACCCTTGTCTATCGTTCCAGAGCCCGAGCTCTTAACTGGACGGTTCTCATTCTGTCTCAGCCGATGGCTGGCTGGCTGGACAGATGGATGGGTGGACGCTCAGGTGGGATGGAGGGACGAGTGGTCACGTGTGCCCTAAGTTTCCTCACCCCCAAGAGGCTGAATCCATGACCCACACCCTCCTGTCTCCTCCCTCAGCTATGTAACCCCCAAGCAGTGGCGGAGAGTAAAAAAGTGTGCAGGAACCAAAGAGCTAGTGTGTTCTCTGATGTGCCTGGAGAAACAAGACCTGTGCAACAAGTTCAAGGGGCGTGTGCGAGCGGTTTCTCCCAGAGCCAGGTCGCCCTGGGTGGAGTCCAAGTTCATGGATTACTTTTTCGAAGGTAAGTGAAGGACCTGTGGGAGGCCGTCTGCTCAGGAGCTTGGCTCAGAGGCTCTGCTATCCTAGCCATCTGTCTCCCACTTCCCCAAAGCAGTGGGCAGCTCTCTGGGGCCACCTGCCCTGGGCCCTGGCCCATGTCCAAGTAGCCTGACTTCGTGGCAGGGAGTTAGGGGAATTCACCAGCCCCAGCAGTTCAGTTTGTACCTCCTACTAATGAGGTTCGTGATCTTCTTTTGAGCACAGCCTTGGTCATGAACTACACAAGGCACTTTATATATTTATTCCTACTTTTGAAATGTTCGATCTCTCTCTTTAAGAAACAATTTTTTAAAATTCTGGTTGCAATAGTAATTTCTGTACATGGTAGAAATTTGGGGTGGGGGAGATAAAAATAGAGAGGAAAACATTCCCCATGCTAACAGCCTTCATAAATCACCAGTGTTAACATTGAGTGAGGAGAGTGCTTTTTTTCCCCAATGTATTTTATTTCTAATCCTCATAACAGACCTGTGGGGTTCATTTTCATCACCCCAGTTTTTAAAAGTAAATAAAGCAAGACTCACAGAAGTTAAGGAACTTGCCAGCTAGTAAGTGATGGACATGGGATGTGAAATGGCTCTTTCTGATCTTGGACAAGGTGCTCGATCAGGTCAAGAGTGAGGAAGGGAGGATAAATACTCAGACAATAGCCTCGTGGAGCTGAGACCTGTAACTTACCCAGGCTTCTCAAAATGTTTGAGGACAAAATAGGGCTTGAAGGGGGATGAGGAAGGGATTTAATGAAGGATGGCAGGAAAAAATGGCAGAGAAGGAAGAAGAGATGATTTGCATGGGAGGAAGCTGGCTGGTTGGATGGACGAAAGGAGGAAAAAGACGGATGGGTAAGAAGAAAAGCAGTGTGGAGAGGTTGGGGAAGAAGTGACGGATGAGTGGGAAGGAGGAGGCTAGATGGATGGGTAAATGCTTACCATGAAGGAGCCAGTATGGATGGAGAAGTGGAGGATAAGAACGAAAGGCAGACAGATGGATCAGTGGGTAGAGAGTACAAAAGGAAGGCTGACTGCCTGGGAAGGGAAGAAAGGGTAAAAGAGAAGGAGAGGCAAAGGAGAAAGGAAAAACGGGAAGGAAAGATGTCTGGAAAGAAAAGCATGGATGGATAGGAAGGATGGAGGAGTAGAAAAGTAGGCTGATTGGCTACATACAAGGAAGGAAGAAAGTATAAATGAACAGGGAGACAGGATGGATAGGAAGGGAGAAATGTCAGTTGGAAAGAAAGGAAGACAGGATGCTTAGGAAGAAGGAGGGATGGTTGAGAAGGATGCATGGCTGGGAAGGACTAAAGAAGCATAGATGGGAGGGATGGGTAGATGGATAGAAAGGAAAAGAAAGATGGGAAGGCAGACAGAAAGGCTGTCTGGCTAGAAGAAGGATGGATGGGCCACTGCAGAGGCTGGATGAATAGGAATAAGAATTAGAACAATAGAGGGAAAGAAGCAGAAAGGAGGTTCCTTTTGTTTTGCCTCCTCCTCCCTGAAGTTCTTCTGACTCTCCTGCAGCACACCTCAAGCTTCAGTGACCCTTCCTTCCTTTTTCTGCCCTCAGCTGTGACCCTGGTCACTTTCTCTCTTGCGTCTTGGTACTTTACGTATTTCATTTCCACCTAATTTCCTCCAACTGCTTGAGGTCAAGATTTATGGAGGCCTCATCTCCCCACTCCCCTCAGCTCCCTGCCCAGGGCTTAATACATATCAGTGTCCAGTGGATATTTCCTGAACACATAGATAGTGGCACCTTGTGGAAGCCACACATTTTCCCTGAGCACAAACACAGGACAGGGATGACCAGTGTGGCCAGAGCTCCTGCTGGCTGGTACTCAGGGAGGGCTGCATGGAAAAAGTGGCATTTCAGCTGGAACAATGGTATGTTTTCTCTTGTCACTTTATTCCAAGTCACTGCCCCCACCATCTTCAAACCATCAGTCAAACCTAGATGACCTTGGGGCTTCCCTGGTGGCGCAGTGGTTGAGAGTCCACCTGCCGATGCAGGGGACACGGGTTCGTGCCCCGGTCCGGGAGGATCCCACATGCCGCGGATACTAAAAGCACTGCCTCACAGAAGGAAGTGAGGAATATGTTATTGAAAATTTCAGGAAGGGGGATGCCTCTTACATACTGGCAAAAAGATTAGCAAAATTGTTTCCGGTCAGTATGTGGAAAGCAGAACTTGTAAATGATGAATCTGGACATTTATCAAGGAGATTTGATAAATGTTGTGTTGAAGGCATGGCCTGGTTTATTCTTGGTAATCATAGCAAAATGCAAGGAGGAGAGAGAGAGAAATTGAGGAAAGAGCCTAAACAAAAAGGAACCAGGACTTGAAGATTTGGGAAATTCGTAACCTATCCAGATGGCAAAAGATACTAAAATTAAGAAATTGCTTCCAAGGGTGTGACATAGAGAAACAGCGAAGTGTGTGGTTTTACAATCATTTACTAAAACCACAGAAAGATCAAAGTGTTTAGTCAAGCAAAAGGCTCTTTGAAGAGACTTAAGGGTATGACCCACAGTTCAGTTCCCCTCAGTCAAATCAAAGGGCCTCTAGAAAGCTGAAGTGTTATCCGTCAGCCAGCTCAGCTAAAGCCAAAAATAGAGAAGGGCTTATCTCAGAAAGATCTGTGGAACTGACTTCTGTCTAATGGAGTGGGTCCCCATGACATCCACAGGAGACCCATAAAATTCTTGAGAATTTTATATCAGCAGAAACACTGTCAGCTTGAACGAAAAGGGACAGAGAGGACAGGAAAAGAAAGAAGGCTACTGGTCCCCCAATTTCTACCGGAAGGAAGCAGACTGGTAAAACTATTTAGCTGCAAATACCTGCTACCTTTCATGAAAAGTAAGGATGATTCAGAGGGTGGAACCATGAGCCCAGAGAGCAGTGCTGAAAGCCAAGGAGAAGTAGTTCCCAAGCCTTAAAACCTAGTACAGTTTGTGTAGCTGGATTTCAAAACTGCTTCAGCACAGTGACTCCTTTCTACCTCCTATTTCTCCCTGTTTGAACCAAAATGTCTATAACTATTATCCAGCGCCTATCCCACCACCTTATATTGGGAGCAGATAACTTGTACTTTATTTTCACTGGTCCACAAATGGACAGGAATTGTGTCCCGGGAGTTATACTGAATGGATTGTACCCAGAGTCTCACCTGAACCTGATTTAGATACTTTAGATGATGAGGTTTTAGAACTTGAGTTGATGCTGTAATGGGATGAGACCCTGGGGTACCTCGGGATGGGGAGAATGTATGTTGCACTGGAGAGGGACATGATTTTCAAGGAGTCAGAGGGGAGGACCGTGATAGACAGAATGACTCCCCCAAAGATATTCATGCTCTAATCCCTGAACTTCTGAATATGTTAGATGTTACTATTACATGGCAAAAGGGGCAAAAGGGATTTTAATTAAGTTTATGGGTGTTAAAGTAGTGAGATTATCTTGGATTATCCAAATGGGCTCAATCTAATCCCATGAACCCTTAAAAGCCGAGAACTTTCTCCAGCTGGAGGCAGAAGAGGTGTAGAAGAAGGGAAAATCAGAGCTGAAGTGTGAGAAGGATTCAACATGGTGTTTCTGCTTTGAAGATGAAGGGGCGGGCTTCCCTGGTGGCGCAGTGGTTGAGAGTCCGCCTGCTGATTCAGGGGACACGGGTTCGTGCCCCGGTCCGGGAGGATCCCACATGCCGCGGAGCGGCTGGGCCCGTGAGCCATGGATGCTGAGCCTGCGCGTCCGGAGCCTGTGCTCCGCAACGGGAGAGGCCACAGCAGTGAGAGGCCCACATACCGCAAAAAAAAACCACACAAACAAACCAAAAAAGAAGATGAAGGGGCAATGTGATTAGAAATGCAGGTGCCAGGACTTCCCTGGCAGTCCAATAAAGACTCTGTGCTTCAACTGCAGGGGGTTCGGGTTCAATCCCCGGTCAGGGAAGTAAGATCCCACATGCTGTGCAGGGCGACCAAAAATTTAAAAAAAAAAAAAAAAAATGCAGGTGCCTTCAGGAGCTGAGAGAGGGTCCCAGCTAACAACAGCATGGAAATAAACCTCAGCCTCACAACCACAAGGAACTGAATTCTGCTGACAGCATGAATGAGCATGGAAGTGAATTCTCCCCCAGAATTCCAGATAAGAGCCCAGGCCAGCTGACATCTTGATTTCTACCCAGAGTTGAGGACCCCATCAAGCCCACCCAGACTCTGACCTACAGAACTGAGAGATAATAAATCTATGTTGATTTAAGCCACTAAGTTCATGGTAATATGTTATGGCAGCAACAAAAACTAATACAAATGAGCAGGATGCTGACAGACCAGTGACACGTAAAGGGCACCCGAGTGGAAGGGTGACACGAGTAAAGGAAGGTTAACTGTCTCTGGGCTGGGTGAGGAGCAGGCCTGCCTGGAGGCAGGGGGACGGATGCCCTGTGGCCCCCACAAGGTCCTGATGGGTCCTGTTCTGTTTCTGCCAGTGGAGCCAGCCCCACCTGTCCTGGTATTCACCCGGACAGATGAGATCCTGAGTGTCAATGCCACGTACCAGCTGCCCCACTGCGTGCCCCAACCAGATCTGAACTATGAGGTGGTTTTCTGGAAAGAGGGGGCCGGGAATAAGGTGAGAAACCCCTTTCATGCCCCCAGGCTGGGTCCCCTTCCTCATTCTCCCACCAAACCCCAGTGCTCTTCACCCTCCAAGCCCTGAAAGCCTCCTCCAGGAAGCCTTCCCTGCATACCCCTCACTCTTGGCAGTCACCCCTTGACTCTTCACAGTGTGATTGGCCTGTGGCCCACCTCTGCCCCCCTCCCCCTAAGAAGCCAAGTTCAGGACATCCTTCCCCTGCACATGACAGGTAATAAACAGCAGTTTTCTATCTAATTTTTTTTTAATTATGAAACCTTTTTTTTTTTAAATCTGACTGAAGTATGACAGGCTCCAAGAACCTACTTAGCCTACTTGTTAAGCCACCAGATTCATTAGAAAAAAAAAACTAGAAAATACAGATAAATTCTAGGAAGAAAACCAAAAGTACACAGAGATGATCGCAAATAACTATGCGGTGTGTATCCAATTTCAGACTTGTTTCTGTGTATGCATGTGCATATGTCTGTATATATTTATTTATGGCAGGGGTTGGCAAACTTTTTCTGTAAATTGGCCAGATAGTAAATATTTTTGGCTTTGCAGGCCTTATCGTCTGTCACATCTATTCAACTCCATCTGTAACACGAAAGGAGCCATAAGTAAATAGGTACATGAACAGGCATAGCTGTGTTCCAGGAAAACTCTATTTTTAAAAAAAGATGGGGCTGTAGTCTACGGACCCCCCGTTCTTGTCCATTCTGTCTTTTACTGAACCAACGCTCACACTCCTAACCTCCTGCACACTCTGGATCCCAGAGATATATTGATAGATCTTCATCCGATGTGGTCCTCACCTTCAAGAGCCTCACAGATATTCTCAACCAGCACTGTCCAGTAGAAACATAATGCAAGCCACATTGTGTCATTTAAGTGTTCCACACTAAATTAAGTAAAAAGAAACAAGTGAATTTATTTTCACAGTAGATTTTATTTCATCCAATAGAATGTTATCTTCTCAACATATAGTTAATATAAAAATTACTGAGATGTTTTATGTTCTTTATTCATGAAAGCCGGTGTGTATTTTACTCGTAGAGCACATCTTGGTCGGTACCAGCCACACTTCAGGTCCTCAAGAGCCACACGTGGCCAGCGGCTACTGTGTTGGACAGGCAGCCCTAGAGTTTTCTGTGTCTGTAATGGCTGAGTGACCACCGCCCCCGCCCTAATTGATTGACACGCCCTCAGGGTAGGAAGTCTGAGGCATCTGTCCCTGAAAGTGAGGGCCTGTGGGCCCCGGTGGGGTGTGCATGGGAGTGACCCTGAGTGGCAGGGCTGCTTTTGAACCCAGACCATCTCTACCTCGAAACTCCGTGGAAGAGAAACCAGAGAGTGTTGGGACGTGCTCCCTGAATGCTTAAGCCTTAACGCAAGAAAAGGTGTCGGAGTCACAGCTGTGTCCTGCCAACCCCACCCTGTCCTGGCTGCATGGAGCCAGTGCCCCCCAGCAGGCCCACCCGCCTCTGCTTCTCTCTCCAAACAGACTGGATTTCCAGCCACCCCCCATGGCCAGCCAGTCCAGATTTCTCTCCAGCCAGACACCAGCGGACACCACTGCCTCAGCGCCAGAACGATATATACCTTTGGCTACCCTAAATACAGCGAGTTCTCTGAGCCCACCTGCTTCTTCCTGGAGGCCCCAGGTGGGTGCAAAGTGGTACAGAAGTGGGGACTTTTCCCCTGGGCCTTAGGATCTTCATAATATGGTGGTTAAGAGCACAAGTCTAGAGACCGACTCACCTCTATTAAAATCTCAGCTCCACCCCACTCACTGTATCTTTGGGCAGCTTACATAACCTCTCTGAACCTTGCTTTCCACACTCTGTAGGATGGGTTTATTCTGATGAGGATTAAATAGGATAATGTATGTGACGCCCACAGCACAGATGCCGTTGACAGACAGGAGCCCCTGCTTCTCTAGTTGTTATTATGTTTTTCTTCCTAGGATCCAACTGGGCACTCCTGGTGCCACTACCCCTTCTGCTGCCGCTGCTGTTGGTCGTTGCCACGGGGCCTGTGATCTGGAAGAGCTTCAGGGGGAACCCCTGGTTTCATCAGGCGAAGATGCCACAGGCCCTGGTATGGCAAATCTGGGGGTGTGCGACAGAGAGGGAGGGTTGTAGAAGAGCAAAGAAGTGGAGCTAGACTTAGAGACAGTTCAGCTAGAATATCAAGATGGCCCAGACTGCGAAACATGTATCTTCCTGTCTAAATTTTCACCATTAGTAATTCATTCCTTTGGCACCAAATTAAGAGAGCAAATATGCCTCAGGAGAGATGCCCAGAGGGGAGGCGGGAGGGTGGCACCTAAAGGGGATATCTTAAAAGGGTCCCAGCACTTCATTCACAACCTAACCGAGGGTCAGTCTTGCCCAGGCAGATGCTGGAATTTCCCCACCGGTCTGTTAGCTCGCTTGATTAGAACCTGGGGCCAGCTGGGACAGGGGAAGCCTGGAGAGGCCAGACTTGTTCAGATGAAGGCCTGGAAAGTGAGGCTGTGGTAGATGAGGCTCGGTGGGCACTCGGGTCCGGTGGGGGCTTTGAGGATGGATTCTGAGAGTCCTGCCACACGGGAGTGTTTCAGCGTGCCTGGATATGGGACCTGCAGGGAATTCCCACTAACTGAAGGACAACCTCTGTGTTAGATGGGTCTGCACCTTGCCCTATCCCTCTGCGTTCCCATTATGTGGTAAGTTACCAGCTCGACCTCCTGCAGCTGGCACCTGAAACCTGGAGGCTTTCTCTGGCCCTCTGCCCGTGCACATCACCAGCTGCGTGTGCCAGAGAATTCACACCGCCACCACCCCTCCATGCCTCACCCGACGCTGCTCTGAGGCCTGTGTCCCCGGCAGGGCTAAGTTCCAGCTGCCCTCGGGGTAACTTGCCCTGATAACACCCCGCTATTGGCTGCTATGCCTTGCTGACACTTCCTGGGATCACTTCCCAAAGGAACTACTTACATTCGAATCGTTGTCTCAGAGTCTATTTCCAGGGGAACCCAAATTAGAACAGTCACTCTTCCAGAAAGGCTGAATTTTCCGCTCTTCTCCCCTTTCCCCAAATCAGGACCTCTCTGGACACAGACACCCCGGGGCAACCTTTCAACCCAGTGGCCCAGAGTGCCTGCATGTCTTGATCCTCTGTCCCCAAAAGGAACTGACCAGAAGGGTCAGGCTGACCCCTAGAGTCAGGGCCCCAGCCACCGTCCAGGCAGGATCAGAGAAGGACAGTGCTGAGGAGGAGAAGGCCGACAAGGAGAACACGGATGAGGAGGACACAGACGATGATGTCAGCTTCCAGCCTTACACTGCACCACCCCCCTTCCTGAGGCAGGGACACCAGAGCCCGGCGCACGCTGAGGCCGGAGGGGCCTGGACTCCTCTGGTCCCGGTCGAAGGCTCCTCTGCTTGCGATTCTTCCGACAGAAGCTGGGCCGGCACTGAGGGCTCCTCCCCCTGGGACGAGGCTGGATCATCTGGCTATTTGGCCAAGAAGAGGCCAGGCCGAGGACCGGGTGGGATGGAGCTCCAGAAGCCCCTCCCACCACCCGAATTCTCCGAGGACTCGAGTTCCCTGGAAGAGCCCCCAGAAGACAACCCGTCCTCCTGGGTCAGCTGGGACTTACCGTCACCAGGGCTGATTCTGGTCCCCGGGGAGCCCCCAGTTTCTCTTCAGACACTGACCTTCTGCTGGGACAGCAGCCCCGAGGAAGAAGAGGAGGAGGAGGAGGAGGAGGAGGAGGAGGAGGAAGAAGAGGGTGTGAGGGAAACAGAAAGTGAGGACGGCGGCTGCGGGGCTAAGAGCCTCCAGAGGACTGAGGTCCGAGGTAGGACACTGGGGCACTACTTGGCCAGGTGAGCTGTCCCTCCCAGTCTGGTGCTGCTGAGCTTTCTGGGGACCCAGCACGCCACCAAGACTTGAAGTCCTGGGACCGTCATCGCTGGGGCAGCAGAGGGTTCTTACAGCGCGCCGGGGAAGCCAGCTGGAGGTGGCCGCCAGGTTGAGCGGTCAGAAGCCACTCCGTCCTACGACCTGCCAGCTTTGGGCCGAGAGCCAAGAGGGGTGGAGACAGGGATGGGCAGAGGTCAGAGGTTGGTTGGGTGTCCGACCAACCCGCTGTCCCTGGGGTGAAAGGCCAGTTGGAAAAATCATCCCTGCACAACAGGAAACAGGCGAGGTCAGGTCACGGGGGACACTGCAGGCTGACAGCACAAGGGCCCATCTGGATTTGGGGAGGGAAGAAATCTGGAGGCACAGCAAGTGTAGCAGGACTCACGCCTTTCTCCAGCACCCGCTGGGCTTCCTCCTCCCCGAGGCTCGGCAACCGGATTTGTGGGTCCCCTAGGGTGGGCCCCAGTGAAGAAAAATCCAGTTGGCTGAGGGTGTTGGAGAGGAGGAGGGAGGGCATGGTCCTTCAAAGTCACTCATTGCACAGTTTCCATTATCAAAGAGGCCTGGGTCCAAATCCCAGCTCTGTCATTTCCCAGTTGTGTGGCCTTAGGGGAGATACCTTCCCCCTCTGTACCCAAGTCACCTCTCTACAGCCACCACCTGGGCCACGGTGAGGGTTCCGGCAGAGACGTGTGATGCCTGCCACACCATTGGCACTCACCACGTGGTGGCTGGTAGGACTCTCCATCCACCCAGGCTCTGAGGGGGACCGCTGGGCATCTCCCACCTGTGACCGTAAACTCAGAGTGCCCGGAGCTCTCACCTCTAGTCTTTCTCCTGCCTCCTGCCCTCGCTGACCCCTGCCTCCTGGTCAGGAAACTGAGTTCTCAGAAGCTGGAGCCCAGCCAAGGGTCCGTCGCCCTCTTCCCAGCAAAGAAAATACCAAATGGCCCACCTTCTAGGGGGTCTGATTAATTGGTGGTGGGGCAGCAACCCAGCAGGGAGTCGGACCCCTGGGCCTGTGGTCCCCATCTTAGCCCTTCAGACCCTTTAGGGGACCATTGTGGTTGTAAAGACGTGCCATTTCCTCTTCCAGTTTTGAGAAACCACTGTCTTCTGGAAACAGGTGACTGTCCTTACCTGAGGGTAGTGATGGATGTTCTCAAACAACCACTTTATTAACCTACACCCACCAGTATACGGCTGAGCAGAGCTGAGTCTTCACCCGTCAGACCAACGTTTTGTCAGTTTTGTGGCCCTGCAGGGACCACAGGGGTCAGAATAATCCTCGGCTCTGCCATTTCACCTGCCAGGACTTAAGTTCCTCCATTTGTGTAAAAAGCATCTTCATAAGCATTTTATCCATGGGGCTGTGTTGTTTGTTTGTTTGTTTGTTTTGTGGTACGCGGGCCTCTCACTGCCGTGGCCTCTCCCGTTGCGGAGCACAGGCTCCGGAAGCGCAGGCCCAGCGGCCATGGCCCACAGGCCCAGCCGCTCCGCGCCATGTGGGATCCTCCCGGACCGGGGCACGAACCCGAGTCCCCCGCATCGGCAGGCGGACTCTCACCCACTGCGCCACCAGGGAAGCCCGGGGCTGTGTTGTTTTGAAGCCAACGCAAGGGTAGAACATTAATGGAAGATCCGGAAAAGCTTCTCGAGGGCATCTGGTCCAGCGGTTCTCAAACTGTGTTCCCCAAAGGCCTTGGGCTTCACGGGAGGCGTCTCAATCTCAGGGGGAGCCGTGGGCTGTAGGATCCCCCAGTGCAACCAGAGCAGCCTCCCTGGGCCCTGGTTTTCTCCAGCGGCCCTCCACGTAAGATTGGGCTTAGGAGTTTCAACCGCTAAAGAAGACGTTGGCAAACCCCTTTTAAAATTGAACACCTGTCTTTTGTTTCAAACGAGGAAGCTGAGATGTTGACTTAACTGTGTTATGTCTCTGAGGGTGAGATTGTCGGTCTCTGGCCAGCTGGGCCAACCCCTGTCCTCTCGGCCACGTAAACAGTACCGAGGTCTCGGCAAGGGTTTCCAAGGGGCACGAGGCTGGCAGGAGGCCTTCACCACTGCTGGGACTCACACACATACCTGCATTTCTGCAGGGGTTTCCCTGCAATGAGGCTTGTTTACATCTATGATTGAGCACAGAAGAGGAAGAACACACGAACCATGGAGCTAGGGAAGGCTGCGGCTCACGGCCAGTTCCTAGGAGGACACCCAGATACCAAGCCCAGCGTCCTTTCTGGAACCAGCCGAGCTGCTTCGTGGAAGTACATTCCAAATAACTTAAAGCTATCCTCACTATTGTCCTAGGCTTGTGTGAAGGAACCGGTTTATCTCTGTTCTGAAACCTTGTGTGTTTTTTAAGCATTTTTTTTCAAAGTTTAATTTCTGACAGAGGCTGAACTTTCTATTAATTCTGAACTCCAGCTCTTTTATGGTCATTAAGTCATAAACAAAAAACTGTGGGCAGCTTTAAGAAAGAGCATACCATTCAGTATTATCATTTGTCAGGTGTGCTCAGCACTGAACTGTTTACAAAGCCCTTTCAGGTCCCCAGCAGCCAGGAACTGCATAGTGGAAACTCCAGGGCCACGCATGAAAGACGTCAGGGGCAGAGCGGGTGGTGCCGGGGTGAAAGCAACATTCCCATTCTTTAGGGTAGTGAGGAGATTATATATCGTTCTAAGATATTTGTAGTTATTTCTAATTTTATTTTATGTTTATGTCATATTTAGATAATTTCCTAATGTTTGTTGGGACCTACGCTAAACTGTTTTAAATAAAGAGCTCTATTTTTAGAGAAAAAGGCAAAATCGAACGGAAAAGTGTGTGCCCTTATTTCTCAAAGTTTCTTCGCCACTCTTCTCGCTGTTAAGACTACAGGGTCTTGGGTTGGGTGCCCAGCTGCAGACCCAGAGGCGAGGATTGGGGGGTATAAAGCAGTGCAGCAATTCCAGAAAGCATCAATAGGGGAGTGGGAAGAGAGGGAGGGGAGGCAGCCTGTCCAGACGCATAATCAAACAGGGCAACTAGGATTCAGTCCTCCTAGGGAACTTTGGGAGTTCAGTGTTGGACCCTCCAGATTTGTTCCCCTGCCAGGGACAGGAGCTGGGAGGTTTATCCACCAACTCCCATCAGTCCTGTGTAGAGAGCCACTCCCTCCCAGGGAGCTGCAGGTACTTGCAGTTGGAATCCATCAAGCGCTGAGTACATGAGAAGAGGGCGCTACAACGAAGCCAGAGCCGTACCTACCACCTGGCAGCACACCCTATTGCAACCATAGTCCAGGGAAGGATACAGAAAATCCTATGTGGCGGCCTTGCAACACAAACTCATTCCAGTAGCTCTCTAGTGGGGAGGGTCTCCCAGGTCCCACCAATTCTCCCACAAGGTAACAGCTGAAGACCTAAAAATAAAAAATAAAAACAGCCTGTTATTTTACCAGCAAAACGGGTTTATTCAAGAAGAGCAAAGAATTGCAATTTGGGACACGCAATCGATGGTGAACCACAGGCAAGTCCAGAGAGCAAGGAGAGGAATGTTCCTTTGTAGGGGAAAAGAGGTTAGTTTGGGAGGCGCCGTTCTAAACACAGAGTCTATTGGAGGAAACTGGGAGTCCGAAGTGTAGTGCTTTTCATTGGCTGAGTTACGACAGTCTCTTATTGGCTAGGCTGTTGCCGGGCAAAGAGAAATTCCTCCTCCTGCTGGGTCGTAAAATAGTAACCCTCCTCCTGTTGGAGATGCAAAGGTATGTCTCTTTCTATTGAGTCTGCAATTGACAGCGAGAGTAGAGCCTGAGAGTTCTCCCTTCAGCCCTCCCTGCTGCATCTTAAATGAGGTTTCTGTTAATTTTCACACTGCCCAGAACTCTGCTTGCAGATTGTCATCATTTACTAATGCCAGGGCAGGCTCTAGACCCAAGATGAGCTGATCCAACAAGTCCCTTTCCCTGGCATTCAGATGTCTTCCTGGCTGGCTTGGCCTGGAACAAGTTAAGTTCCAACCTGCTCTGACACTATTTCCCACTCCAAAGAACAAGAGAGCTCAGGGTACAAAGACGAGAATGGGACCTCCACATGAGTTTCCAGGATGAGAAATGGACTGGATCCAGTCCATTCCTGAGGCTCAGCTGCAGTCCTGTCCTCGGCTTCCCTGCATCCTAGTTTTAAGCCAACTTCCAGAGCCTTCTATTACTCAACCAAATATCCTTGCCAATTCACATTTCATGCATATTGTAGCTTGTAGTCAGGTTGGGGCATCTGCCCCCTTGAATGGGTGTGCAGTAGGTCCTTTCCAGAAACCGAGGCAGGACTTCCTCTGCGGCTGATCCCCAAGGGCCTCCATCCTGCCCGCCTCACCTTTTGAGCTCCTCTTTACCTGTTTGCTGCCACCTTCAGGACAGTGCTGGGATGGCAGGGCTGCCGACTGCACAGGTTCTTACAAGAACCGTGCTCAGGGCCGCTGGGAATGGGCAGCTTTGGGGTAATGGATGTTACATCCTGAGAACTCCTTTGGGGAAGGGACTGTTTTCTTCCCGGTACCAGCATCTGGCACAGGGTGGAAACTTGATATTAAATAAGTGAACGAAGGAATGAATGAGTGAATTGGTATATGAATTGGAGTCAGTAAGGGACTGGCTGTGGCTGACTGACATATAAAGCAGCCAGAGATCTTGCATTAGATTCTATCCCAGATCCCAAATCCTGTCACATGTGGATGACTGTCCTCCCTCAACCCAGCGTCTGCTCCAAGGGGGTATCAGTGCTGCTCAGTGAGTGAAATGGTGAGGGAGGGGGCAGAAGTGGGAAACTCATTCCTGTGTGCACAAAATTAGGCTAAAGCGATGGGAGTTTGAGGGGGTTAAAAAAAAAACACTAGCAGTTATACTTTATCTAAATGAGTGAGTCAGTACCATGAATCAATTACTCAAGAGATACTGGTTGGCGCCAGGACCTATTCCAGCCCAGGGTACCCCACCCCTTGGCTTATGATGATATAGGATGCAGGCGTGTGACTGCAATTTATAAATTATCAACAGCCTGTTTTTCCCCTTACTGCCTCTTTAAGTGGGTTAGGAGAAGAAGGTGGGGATCCCAAGGCAAGAATGCCTCAGAGTACAGTCTCCCGGTGAGAGAAACCATCAGCAAGGGGTGGGAGGCCCTCTCCAGGAGCCGATCCCTCCAAGGTGAGGCCCATGATGCATTCTTGGGTGTTGCTCGACATGTCCCAGCCCACTCCAAGCCTTGGCTTCTCTGGACACGAAGTGGATGTTGTGGAAGCCAGGTTCCAACAGGGGCTGAGAATCCCCCACTCGAAATCCCATCTTTGAGTTCCAGGCCCTTTCATGGGATATGCCTCCTCTAAATAGCTCTAATCCAGCCTCAAAGCCTAAACTGCAGGATGCAATGCCCTTACTTCCCCCATCCTTGGAACCTGGCCTCAGAAACTATCACCATCTCAAACTTCTAAGGAGACATTTATGACCATAAATGAGGTTATGAGGTTATCTAGGGAACGTCTACCATTGGTCACAGTTTCTCACTAAATACCCCCCCGCAACCAAGAGCAGCCCATCCTAAAGGCAGCCACACCTTCGTAGGGAGATCTATTTCCTTAAATCAAAAGAAATTTGCGGGACTTCCCTGGCGGTCAAGTGGTTAAGACTTCACCTTCCAATGCAGGGGGTGCAGGTTTGATCCTTGGCCGGGGAGTTAGGTTCCCACATGCCTCGCAGCCAAAAAACCAAATCATAAAACAGAACCAGTATTGTAACAAATTCAATAAAGACTTTAAAAAATGGTCCACATCAAAAAGTCTTTGAAAAAAAAAGAAAAGAAATTTGCCTCCTTAATATGTCCTCTTACTAACCACCCTGGTTTTCCTGTTTAGGGGTAGCTACACAAAAATGGGCTCGACCCTTCTCCATGCAGCAGCCCCTCCGATACTTGCAGCTGGTGCTGGCGCCTCACATAGCCCCCACCCAAGTCTCTTCTTTCCAGTCATAAACGTGAGCATAACTGAAGAAAAGTATTGGACAATGCCAAGTGCACAGCAGACCAGAGCTCTAGAAGGATTTTTTTAAATATTTCTTTTATATTGGGATACAGTTAATTTACAATGCTGTGTTAGTTTCAGGTGTACAGCAAAGTGATTTAGCTATACATATACATATATCTATTCTTTTTCAGATTCCCCTCCCATACAGGTCACTACGGAGTATTGAATAGCATTCTCTGTGCTATACAGTAGGTCCCTGTTGATCATCTATTTTATATATAGTAGTGTCTGTATGTCAATCCCAACCTCCTAATTTATCCCTACCCCCTCCTTTCCCCTTTTGTAACGATAAGCTTGTTTTCTAAGTCTTTGAGTCTGTTTCTGTTTTGTAAATAACATGATTTTTTTAGATTCCACATGTAATTGATATCATATATTTGTCTTTGTCTGTCTGACTTACTTCACTTAGTATGATGATGTCTAGATCCATCCATGTTGCTGCAAATGGCATTATTTCATTCTTTTTTATAGCTGAGTAGTATTCCATTGTATATATATACCACATCTTCTAGAAGGATTTTTTGGAGTGAATCTGTGGTGGGCTGGAGTTGTCATGAGCATCTTTCAGGAGGAGAAATCATCCCAGCTGGCTTTGCAGAAGAGGGATTCTGGCTGAGGGAGAAGAAATGGCACCTCCAGAGGCGGGTCCAGCCCAGATAAAGGCACTTCTTCAGTCTACTTGCCTTGTGTAGTCACCTGACTCTTCCTTAGTATAAAATAATACATTTCCTGTAAGAACTTTAGAAAATGCAGATGAGCAAAGGAAGGAAAATAAAAATACCCTTCATTCTACTACCACCCAGAGATAATTCCATGAATATTTTCACATATATCCTTCAGATTTTTTTTCTCTTTGTGCGTATGTGGTTTAACGAGCCTGTACTGTACATAGTTTGTGCCACGCTCCTTCGTTCCCCGACCGGTTCCCTCAGCGGTGAAAGCACGGGGTCCTAACCACTGCTGGACTGCCAGGGAACTCCCCATGCTTCTTTTCATTTAACAAAATATGGTGACCCTTTACCAGGCCACAAAACAGTTTTCTCCAGGGTTATTTTGAAGGCTGCATTTGCCTTGCATTGGATGGACTTACCATTATGCATTTAACCAAACCCCTACTGGCAGACATGGACGCTGTTCTCTTTTACTTTTTTTCTTTTTACTATTAGAAATGATGTCTGGATGTTCCCAAGTTCTTTAATAATCCAGGTTTCAGGGGCTTCCCTGGTGCTGCAGTGGTTAAGAATCCGTCTGCCAATGCAGGGGACACAGGTTCGAGCCCTGGTCCGGGAAGATCCCACATGCCGCGGAGCAACTAAGCCCGTGAGCCACAACTACCGAGCCTGTGTGCCACAACTATTGAAGCCCGTGCTCCACAACAAGAGAAGCCACCGCAATGAGAAGCCCGCACACTGCAACAAAGAGTAGCCCCCGCTTGCCACAACTAGAGAAAGCCCGCGCTCAGCAACGAAGACCCGTTGCAGCCTAAATAAATAAATACATAAAAATAATCCAGGTGTCTTCCTTGTCATTAATAGTCCCACAATCATAGTTCCTCATGCCTTCTTGGCATTTTGTAACCCGTTTCTCTGGCCATGATCTCCCCGTACCCCTTTGTCCCAAAAGTCATCAAAGGCCCCACATCCATCCTAGTCCATTCAGGAACACAGAAACCGATTGAGTCTTTCAAACCAAGAGACTTTCGCAAAGGGGAACTGGTTACCCAGGTGACGGAAGAGCTGAGAATCCAATCGTGGATGGGAAGCAGCCCAGAGGGTCACCACAGCAGGAAGCTGCTCTGTCCTTTGAGCTAAAGGGGAAAATAGGAGGAGAGGTTGTTATCAGAGCCCAGGCCACCTGACAGAGAAATGGTGGCAGCCGCCTGGCTGGAGGCAGCTGCAGCTCCAGAGGAGACACAGCCATTGTAGGGGATGCCACTCAAGAGATGAGGAAGAAGAGGAGAAATACCCTGACTTCTCTCCTCCAGCTCCACAGCCATCCTCCAGTGCCTCCCATTGGCTGGACCTAACAGGAAACCATTGACAAAGGGGCCTGGGAAATGTAGTTTCCTGCAATTAATAGGAAAGGGCTGGCACAATATCATACGTTAATTCCCCCAAAGCACAGCTCAAATGTGGCTGCGCTGTCAAACAAACTTTGCCAATGACTCAGAGATGACAGAAAACAATTACAACACAGAAAAGAAAAACTTAACTACAGATCCCTGGATATCACGGCCTACTACATCCTAAAGCCAAGCCCTCTAGAGCCTCCTTTAGGGTCTGGCTGTCCTGCTATAGGACTCAGCCTGCTGTTGTGTGGCTGGGGCCGGCCAGACTCTCCCTAGAGGCAGAGATCTCTAATCATGTCTACCCTAACCAGAGTCCAGGCCCCTTCAATCTTCTCTTGAGGCCCAGCAAGAAGAGGAAAATCATTTCCTAAACACCCATCCCAGTGGCTTTCACGTTATCCCTATAGATACACCTCCACATGGTGGGACAGCTTGGGTGAGCTGTTTGAGCCTTCATTGTCACAAACCGAAGGCCCACTCCTGAATTTTTCCCCCATCTCTAGCACAGTAGTAAGAGTCACTGAAATCTCTGATCCTTTATTTTTTTTTTTTTTTTTGCGGTACGCGGGCCTCTCACTGTTGTGTGGCCTCTCCCATTGCGGAGCACAGGCTCCGGATGCGCAGGCACAGCGGCCATGGTTCACGGGCCTAGCCGCTCCGCGTCATGTGGGATCCTCCCGGACCGGGGCACGAACCCATGTCCCCTGCATCGGCAGGCAGACTCTCAACCACTGCACCACCAGGGAAGCCCTCTGATCCATTTTTTCCTAACGTTTTGCAGTTCCCAGACCCCAAAGGCTCAGTGTAGCAGTGCCTGGACCTCTCACCCCCAGCAGCCTCTCTAGGAGGAACGCTATCCCCCTTGACCCTCAAGCATCCAGCATGGCAGAACTGCTTTAATACGTGACACAAGCAGGGGCAGCAGACACCCTATACCTCCTCCTGCCAGAACAAAGCCGAGGAGTCGAGCTTTTCCTCTGCCGCCAGGAACATTCCGGAACATATTTTCTGCTCCTTCATCTGATCCAGTTGTTTTCCTCAGGGTGAATCCCCGAGGACGGAATCAGTGAGGCAAAAGGTATATGTAAGTTGCAGGCTTCTGATACCCCGTGCCAGGCTGCTCCCTGATAAGACTGTATGTCGTGGATTATTTTTATGTTTTCTGCCTCTCAGTTCCCTACTAAGGACTGAAGAATCTTGGGATGAATCAGCCACCAGACCAGATAAACAAGCCAGTCTGTCACTGTTGCTGTTTTCTGCAACTGAGAGGGGAACTCCCTTGGATCCCGCCCAGAACCTGGAATTCCGAAGCAACGACCAGGTACCTTCGTACCCAGCTCCCCATGGCTCAGGCCCCACCTTTCCCTCCTTTCCCCGCCCTCGTGCCTGGGTGGAGCCAGCTGCCAAGGGGCCCAAGCTTCCCAGCCCTCCCTCTGTGCTCAGTCCAGAGTGGAGACCAAAAGAGGGCTCTGTGCCTGGCACCAATGCGGATGCTGCTGATCATCCTGGCGGCAGGATCCCTGGTCGGTGAGTGCTGGTCTCCCTGTGGTCAGACCTGACCCCCACCCAGGAGCCAATGATCAGGGTCGTCTCCCCCAGAACTGCATCCAGCCCCAGCACGACCAGTTTCAATTTCTTCTCTGCTGGGCTGACCTGGGCGCCGAGTTTCCCTGGAGAAGTAGATGCCAGCTCAGGTTGCCGGGGAGGGTGAGAGGGTCCCTCAGACCCTGGGTTCTTCAGAGACTCAGTTGGCCCTCAAGGCTCTGGGGATACAGCCACCTGTCTGAACTGGGGGTGTGGATCCCCCCACTCCAGTGGATGGAGAATTAGCTTAAGGGAATTAGACATCCCTGGACCCCTCAAATCTTTCTGGTAGAAATTGTACCTCTCTTCCTCTGCTTCTGGCTGGCACTGGCCTCACATTGGGAGGTGAGGGAGGGTCAGGAAGGACAAAGCTTGAGTCCAGCCATTGCCTCCTTCCACACCCCCGAGGGGGCCTCTTCCAGCCCCTCGTGCCAGACCTGAAAGAGCATTTTCTCCCAGAGGGCCCAGGTCTGCTGCATTAATAGGTCTTAAAACACCAGAGCTCTTATGAAAACAGGACGAAAGGGCACAATGTTCAAATCCAGTAAAGTGGATGGTTTTGATGTATCATTATGGAGAACTTCCAGACCAATGCATGAGATTCTAGATTGTCTCTCTGCTCCCTGAGATGTTTAAAAAATTCAAGGAACTTTCTGAGGAAGTGAAAGCATAGTCCTGACTGAAGAACGGGGAGGGCTGGCCTCTGCAAGACCCCTTCTACCTTAAGTGCAGGGAGAAGGCCATAAAGGACCACAGCTGTGCCCTGCAGGTGCTGACCAGATCCGCAGCGCTTCCAGCTGCCACCCGGGCTCTCCAGTCCGTCCTCCCCGTGGCATCAAACAGAACATTCACAGCACACTGGACTCATTGTGATCTAGGGAGACTTGATGCCTCTCCCAAGAGACCTCAGACATGTCCCTCCAGACCCTCACCCATTCCGGTTGGAAGACTTAGAGGCTCTTGGCCCTTTACGATGGGGGACACAGGGGAAGCAGCCCTTAGGAGGTTGTTAGGAGTCAGTAAGGTCACTCTGGAGCCCCAGGTGCCTTCACCCTCGGCATTCTTAGGCTGATTCCAGAACATGTTTGAACTGATTTTGTTTGTTTGTCCTTTGCTTCCCACCTGGTTGACATAGACTTGTTTTTTTCAAGCAAATGAGAAAACTTCCTTTGATCACATCTCCCAGGCTGTCGGTTTCTAGACAATACACAGCTCCCCACGATTTCACAATGTAGACTTTCACCCAGGAAGTGCAGAACCGACATGGGCTGAGGAACCGGCGATGGATTTGAGGAGGAAAAGGAATGAGTGGGCGAGAGGAGACGGACGATCTTGTTAGCCCTCAACACCTCCTCAAAGAGAGGGGCCAGCCAAGGTCCACCCACACGACTTCAGGAAGCCAGCTCGAGTTCCCTCCTGAAAAGTGGTGCCAACCTCCACCCAACCTGGACCCTTCACCTCCAGAGCATGTCCCAACCTCAGCCACTTACTCCTCCAGACACACATGGCCCCCCCCAGGATACTGACCCTAACCAGCAACCCTCCCACTGCAGACCCTAGCCAAGCCCACCCCCAGACACACCCTGGCCTTCTCTCAAATCCCATCCTCTCTCTTGCCTGCCCTTGACCTCACCACCTCCCCCAAAGCCACCATTGAGCTCTGACTTCCAGTGGACTCCCTCCCTCAACTTAAGACACAGCCCTGAACCCATGCCCCTCCCCCCAGAACAGACCCCAAGTCTGCCCAGACTCGGGTCCAAACAACATACCAGCCACAACTTGAGGCTCGGCAGCACATCCATCACGTTGGCTAGAGGCGGAAGGAACCCCCTGGTCCCCTAGGCCCCCTTCTGTGGGCTCCAGGAAGCCTGGAACACAAAACGTTCTGCAGCTGCTGGACCTGATCAACCCAGATTCAAAGAGGAATGTGGCCTTAGATTTAACATGTGGACATGCACAGCAGGGTTGGACTGTCCTAATATACTCCCCCTTCCCCACAAATGCCTCCCTTACAGAAATCCTGCATGTAGACTGGGAGTGGAGGGGTAAATAACCCTCCACTCCCTCACACTCTGGACTTGCTGGCGATCGTGATCATGGGGAGTGGGGGAAGGGAGGTGTACACACATCATATCAAAGACACGTGTGCCCTCAGACCTCAAGGCCTTGTCCCAACCGGATCTGCACCTGTTTGTTTCCCGCCCCAGCCAACCTCGGAGCATGCGCAGAGCCAGCTGCCGGCTCCGGCCGCCATTTTCCTGTGCTCTCTTCCTTTCCACAGACCGCGTTAGGAGGGCTGAGGGAAGAGATTTGTAAGTCAAGGGCTCTCATTTACAGTGAAGATTGTTTCGGGGGCAGTGCCCCCTCCCGGCTCCTCTTCTCGGCGCTCTGGCCTCTGCTGCCCCTTCCTTGCCCCATCGTATCCACCCCACAAGCAGCCTAGCACTGTGGTGGGCATTGCAGGCCGCCTCTCTGAGCCTCAGTTTTTCTCATCCGTTAAATGGGCATAATGATAGTACCTGCCTCATCAGATTGTCAGGAGGATTTGATAAGGAGACTTAGCCCGGTGCCCGGCACTTTACGTGCATTTCAGACATGTCAGCTGCTGCTGTGGCCATTATTGTTTATCTTTAGGTAAGTCCAATTACTCCCATTTTAGAGCTGAAGAAATTGAAGTTCTAGTTGCTTAAACAGCTTCCCCAAGGTCACGCTGCCCATACGTAGCCTCAGTCAGAATCCACCTCCTGCGAAATCCGTGTGGCTGGTGAAGGTGCCTTTGCCCTCCTCAGAGGGCATGTGGTGGCTGGGCAGGGATTGGTTCGAGCAGCAGAGAAGCAGGAATTCACAGACATCTTCTCCACCGTCGTCTGAAATTGCTGACTCTGGGCAAGTTACCTCTTTAGACAGTCAACATTTCGTTGAATACCTCTAAAATATTCCATCGGTGAGGACGCTAACTTCAGACGGTGTTGAGAAATGAATGAACACAACAGCATGTGTTGGCAAGGATATGGAATCATTGCACCACTCAAACTTTGCTGGTGGGAATAGGAGATGGTGCAGCCGCCGCTTTGGAAAACAGTTTGGCAGGTCTTCAGAAAGTTCAGCATAGGATCACCGTGCGACCCGGAAATCCCACTCCTAGCTGTATACCCAAGAGAACTGAAAACATGTGTCCGCTTAAAAACTTGTGCACAAATTGCTCACAGCAGCATTATTCAAAATAGCCAAAAAGTGGAAACAACCCAAATGGCCATCAACCGACGAGAAGATAGGCAGAATGTGGTCTATCCACGCAGTGGAATATGATTCAGCCATAAGAAGGAGATAAGCACCAATTCATGCTGTAATACGGATGAGCCTTGAAAACATGATGCTAAGTGAAAGAAGCCAGACACAAAAGGCCACATACTGGATGCCTCTATTTACAGGAAATGTCCAAATAGGCAAATCCATCGAGAAAGCAGATTATTGGTTTCTGAGGCTGGGAGGAGGGGAGGGACGGAAGTCCTGCTCATGGATACAAGGTTTCTTCGTGGGCGATGAACACGCCCTGGGACTAGATTAGCGGCAACCGTTGCACAATTTTGTGAATGTATTAGGAAACCACAGAACTGCATGCTTTAAAGTGGTGCGTTTCACGGAATGGGAATCATAGCTCGATACCAAGGAAAAAGGAAGTGAAGTGGGGCAGGGCTGGTCGGTTAGCCCAGGCTCCGCTGAGTGAGCGCTGGCTCGCCCCTCGGGGCCGCTTGCTGGAGGGCTGGGCAGAGTCTTCGCGCCCTTCTGCTCACCCTGCTCCCATATTTCCTGCAGCTCACATCGCTGAGGACACCCCAGACCTTCTTCAGCACGTGAAATTCCAGTCCAGCAACTTCGAAAACATCCTGACGTGGGACAGCAGGCCGGAGAGTGCCCCAGACACCGTCTACAGTGTGCAGTATAAGACGTATACTCCTCCAACACAAGCCCTTTTGACTCTGCTCTGGAACCAACCCCTCCAAGAAAACCCTTCCTTCTTCCTATGTCCCCACACCCCCCGCCCGGACTGGTGTCACACAGCAACCCTCCCCCAGACATAGCTTTGCTCCTTTATGTTTCTTCTGCCGGGAGAGGTTAGAATAAGGGTTACAAGTACGGGCTCTGGGGGCAGACGCCAGCTCTGTCCCTATAACTCTGGACGGTTGGCTAACCTCACCAAGCCTCCATTTCCTCATCCAAGAAGTAAAGTTAGCAATAGTACCTTCCTCATAGGGTTCAGTGAGGCAGTCATTAGCACGTGTGCCTGGCAAACAACAAGCCCCCAGTCGTTGCTTTATATTGGGTTAGACTGGGCCCATGAAAAGTCATGCTCACCCCCTCCCGGGCCCCCACCCCGCCCCGTTCCTGCTCCTCTCCTCTCCCGGGCAGGAGAGGAGGGTACATGGGCTCAAGGAGTCTGCAAACCTGGCTTCCATTCCTGGTCCTGCCACTCCATCCTGTGGCAAGGCACTTGCCCTCTCCGAGGCCCAAGTCCCTCATCTGTCAATGGGGCTGAAAGCGCCCAGAACGTGAGCTCAGACTGGCTGGGTTCACATCCTGGTTCCCTGCATGCACGCCTCAAACACCTGGACAAATTTTACTTCCTTAACCCCCGGCTCCCCTCCTCGAAAAGGAGGGAGAATAATGTACGAACCTCACAGCACCGTTGTGAGGTTCGTCCGCATAAAGGACCTGGGTACACGTGCTAAGTCAATATTTGATACCGTTACCATTATTAATAAACGACAGGCTTGCTGCCAAGCCTGTTGGTGAAAGGTGTGCTCTGGCCCTTCCCTTGCCCACAGTTATGGAGAGACAGAGTGGCAGGCGAAGGAGGGCTGCCAGCAGATCACCCGGAAATCCTGCAACCTTACCGTGGAGACAGGCAACCTCACGGATCTCTACTACGCCCGGGTCACCGCCATCGACGCGGGAGGCCGGTCCGCCACCAAGATGACCGACCGGTTCAACTCACTGCAGCACAGTGAGTGCCAGCCCCTCGTTGCACGGGGTGCGGGACGGGAAAAGGATGGCCTCTTCCCCTCCGCAGTGGGTAGAGGGCCAGAAGGGCTCTGCCTCCCAGGGCCAGAGTTAGGGACGTGGCTTTTTAGGGAAGGCGCCCGCAACTGGACAGCACCCCCAGTGCGGTCGTTCATCTTTCTCCGTCTCCATCCCCACCTCCCTAGTTCAGACCACCTTAATCTTGCCACTTGAGTGCAACCAAGGCCCCCCTAACTCGGTCCTCCTACTCCTGCCTTGACTCTTTTCCGATCCCTGGTCTTGGTCTCGGCGTCAACGTCACCTCCTAAGTGAGTATCCCCACCGCCAGCCTCAACAACGATGACCCGTTTCACTAGGTCATCGTCTGCTATTCTCTGTCACCATAAACTGTTCACCGTCTTCAGAGCTCAGATCACAATCCACAGTTACTGCGTGTGCTGGCACTTACATCACCTGCCTCCCCTACTGAAAGTGAGCTCCACGAGGGCATGTGTGGCCGTGGAAGCCACTGTGTTCCCAGCCCTTAGCATAGCGCCTGGCACATAGGAGATGCTCAATACATAGTTCGTGAAGGACTGAGTGGATGGATGAATAAGGTGCCAGACTCCTCACACATGGTAAGTAGGTGATGTTCACTAACTGACCTAAAAGCCACAGCGTTTTTTTAAGAAAATAAAAAATAAAGTTAAACAAGTTATTTTATATTGTTTCTTGGCTTGTTCAGTTAATGCATACTTATTGTAGAAAATTTGGAAAATATAGAAATACACAAAGAAAAATAAAAGTAGGCCCAACTAATCTGAACACGTAAACATAACCGCAGCTACTAGCAACTGTATCTACTCTTTTGTGATGTGGTTGGTTGGTTAGTTGTTTTTTGTTTTTGCTTTTGTTTTTGTTTTGCTGTACGTGGGCCTCTCACTGTTGTGGCCTCTCCCGTTGCGGAGCACAGGCTCCGGACGCGCAGGCTCAGCGGCCATGGCTCACGGGCCCAGCCGCTCCGCGGCATGTGGGATCTTCCCGGACCGGGGCACGAACCCGTGTCCCCTGCGTCGGCAGGCGGACTCTCAACCACTGTGCCACCAGGGAAGCCCAGTTGTTTTTTGGTATCGTGAGCATTTGCCCGTGTCATTAAATATTTTTCCACAACACGATATTTCACGGCTGCAAACATGATCCATTCTATGGAAGTACTCTAATTGACTTCCCTAATTCCTTTTTGCAGGACCCTTAACTCAGTTTTTTCAATTTTATAGACAACACTGAAGCGAACATTCTTCTAGCTCAGATCTTTTTAATCTTGGAGGTCAGTGGACTCTTGAGGACTTTCTATAAATTAACCCTGGGGGAGTGAGGTTCATGAAACCCTGAAACTGAGTGCAAGATTTTTGTATATGTACATTTGGGGGGAGAAAATAACCATAGCATTCAATAGCATTCAAATTCCCAAAGGGGTCTATAAACCAGTCAAGGTCGTTTGGTTATTTGGAAATTTCCTCTTGAGAGAGGTTGAAGTTTAGGCCTGGCCTTTGAGGCTGAATCAATAATACTGGGCACCGCAAACATTGTTTGGATATGTAGTTGAACCATCAGTCCCCAAAGCCGTCATAGCCAGTAGACCAGGGGGCAGGTGCTCTGGGAAGACTCAAGGTAAGGACGTGTGGAGGCTGGGACAAGGGTATGATCAGCCTAGGGGTCCAGGGCCCCTCTCCCTGGGCTCTTCCCACTCACCCTTGGTCACCCCTTTGCCAGCCTTACACCCAAACACCAGTTGCTTCTCTTCTCACCTGTTCATTTAGCTGATGCTTTCAGAAGCATGGCTGGGGTTGGGGTGGGAGGGGGTGGAAAGCAGTCATTTCCCAAGGTCCAAGGCAGCCTCTCAGATACTCCTGGCTGATTCTAACTTTTCATTTCTTTTTTCTCTCTCCCTTTTTCCAGCTATCATCAAACCACCTGATGTGACCTGTATCCCCAAGGCGAGATCCATCCAGATGATTGTCCATCCCACCTACACACCCATCCACACAGGGAATGGCCACCGGCTAACCCTGGAGGACATCTTCCAGGACCTGTTCTATCACTTAAAGCTGAACATCAACCACACCTACCAAATGGTAAATGAAGGGTAAATATATGTGCCACCTTGGTCCTTCCCTGCCTTGGAAACCCATTTCCCTCTCTGCATTGCTTCAAGTAGAAAGGAGATGTGTTATATACAGCAGCGTTTCCCAAAACATGTCTACAGCCTACCTCTTGTAGATTCACACACACAATAGCATGCTAAAGCCTCTGACAAGTACTGCAAAGTCAGGACTCCAGTTTCAATTTGCTTAATACAACTTCTCTCTCATGTATTTGATCAGAGAAACGCCTTTTATTTTGCATTACATGTAGTTTTTTTCTTGCCTAATGCCTTCTAACATCCAGGGAAACCACTTCTATTAACATCCTCAGGTGTCCACTTTGGAAAATGCTGGAATCCATTTCTACTGCTGCAGTTCTTTCTGCTGGTTCTCCACTTTCTGTGGGAACTGGATACAGGCAGTGTCTTAAGATCAGTAATACTGAAAGGTGGAAGGCAAAGGCATAAACTGTCAAATGTTATACATTCCTTTTTGTATTCAAAAAAAAAATATGTAGTGTTTCCCCCGGCAGTGTGTGCCACTAATTCATAATTACATTGAATGACTATTCCTGCGCTCAAGGAGCTTATAATCTAATGGGTGGGGAGAGAGTTAAAACAAGAATTCAAGTTCAAATTCATACAGCTATAGGTAGAGGGAAATAAGAGTGTTCTGTGGGACAGAATGGAGTCTGTGAGGGGAGAGAGGAGATGTCTGCTCAGAGAGATCTGGAAAGACCTCTAGAACAGAAAACTTTCTGGTGCTGAGATCAATTTCTGAGGTATATCAGGTAATATATGCTTATTGTGTCATTTAATCTTCATCACAAAACCTATGAGGTAGTTGCTCTTATTTCCATTTTCTGAATGAGAAAACAGAGGTACAGAGAGGTTAAGTCACTTGCTCAAGATTGTTCAGCAAATAATAGCATAGTCAAGATTCAAATCCAGCTTTGTTCCAAGCCCACATTCCTCTCCTCCCTGCTCCACTGGCCTACACTGTCCCACCATGATCAGAGAGAGAAGCAGGAACGCTGAGGATATTGTTAGAAAGCACGAAACTGTCCATTTGGGCTGAAGCATAGGGACACGTAGAATAGTTTCTCAAAACATGGTCCCAAACTAATGGCATCAGAATCTCCTGCAGCCGTTGTTTACAATGCAGGTTCTTGGGGGCTTCCCTGGCGGTCCAGTGGTTAGGACTTCACCTTCCAATGCAGGGGTTGCGAGTTCGATTCCTGGTTGGGGAGCTAAGATCCCACATGCCTCACGGCCAAAAAACAAATGAACAAAAAAACCCATAAAATGCAGGTTCCCGGGCCCCCTTATAATCCACTTCATCACATTCTAGAGTCGCACCCCTGGGATCAGAATTTTAGTGAGCAACCCAGTGCTTCTTACTCACTCTGAAGTTTGAGAAACACTGATGGAGAGGAACAATACTAACCCTAAGAAGACAGGCTGGGACCATGCCGTAGAGGTCGGGAGGGCGGATGGGGGAAGCTTTATTTATTTCAGTAGTCAGGGGGAGCGATTAGAGATTACACAGCAGGGAGAGTCTTTATCACAACTGATTTTTGGCAAATATTTGGCATTTGAATATTTTATTGTTATTGACTTACAGCTTAATTCAGTTTGTGATCAGAGGACATATTCTGTATGATTTCAGTCCTTTATGGAGACTTGTTTTATGGCCCAGCATATGGGCTATCTTGGTGCATATTCCACACGCACTTGAAAAGAATATGTATTTTGCGGGTGTTTTGGTGGAGTGTGCTCTATAAATATCAATTAGATAAAGGTGGCTAATAGTATTATTCTATCTTCTATGTCTTTCCTGATTTGGGGGAGGTCTATTGTTCTCTTAATTGCTGGGAGTATTACGGTCTCCAGCTTTGATTGTGGATTTGTCTATTTTCTCTTTTAATTTCGGGCATATCTGAAGCTTTATTATCAGACACACATTTATGATTGTTACGGCCTCCTGGTGAATTGACCCTTTTATCATTATGAAATGTCCCTTTTGATCACTAATAATACTCTTTTTATTGAACCCTACCTTATCTGCTGTTAACATAGTGACTCTAGCCTTCTTACATTTATAATTTTCATTGTATATCTTTTTACATCCATCTATTGGCAACCTACCTGTGCCTTTATATATATTTTTTTTTTTAATTTTTTTTTTTTTTTTTTCGGTATGCGGGCCTCTCACTGTTGTGGCCTCTCCCGTTGCGGAGCACAGGCTCCGGACGCGCAGGCTCAGCGGCCATGGCTCACGGGCTTAGTTGCTCCGCGGCATGTGGGATCTTCCCGGACCGGGGCACGAACCCGTGTCTCCTGCATCGGCAGGCGGACTCTCAACCACTGCGCCACCAGGGAAGCCCTATGCCTTTATATTTAAAGTGTATCTCTTGTAGACAGCGTTCTGACAGTCTTTCCCTTTTTAAAAATTGAGATAGAATTCACATACCACAAACTTCACCCCTTTAAAGCATAGGATTCAGTGGGTTTTAGTATATTCAAGAAGTTGTCCAACCCTCACCACTATTTAATTCTCTCTATTCTATTTTCAAGTTCTCTGACTCTTCCGTCATCTCCAATCTGCTGTTAAAACCATTCAGTGGGAATTTTTACTTTAGATATTGTATTTTTCAGTTCTAAATTCTCTAATTTTTATAGTTTCTAGTTTTTATAGTCTCTAGTATTTATAGTTTATGCTACTGAAAATTCCTAGTCATTCTGTCATTCTGAGCACGTTTTCCTTCACTTCCTGGGCATAGTTAAACTAGCCACTTTAACACTGTCTGATAATTCAAACATTTTGGTCATCTTGGGAGAGGTCACCATTAACTGTCTTTTCTCCTGAATATGAATTACATTTTCTCTTTCTCTACATGTCTAAAAATTTTGGAGTGCATCCTGGACATTGTGAATGATATGTTGAAAGGACTCTGGATTCTGTCAAATTCCTCCAAAGAGTATTGATTTTTGTTTGTTTCTTTGTCTTAGTGGGCAGGGAATTCGGCTGAACTTCAAACTCCAGAATCTAGTAGGCAGTGAATTCGGCTGAACTTCAAACTCCAAAATCTCAGTTCAGTAAAGTTCAGTTGAAACTTTAGCTGGGCTGCTTGGAGTCTACCCTGCTCATATGCATACTTGAGGCACCAGCCAGGGATTTGGGCAAAGTTTATACACAGAATTCAGGCTCTCTCTCTGTGAACCTCTCCTACCTGTGATTTCTCCCTCACTTTCCAACTTTTGCGATTGCCCTGAACTCTGTCTTCTGGTTACTCAAACCAGTAAGATTACAGGGTTTTTAATCTACGTTTCACCCACTCCACATGGTATAAATGGGGGCCTGCCTCCAGGCTACAAGACATGAAAAAAGAGAGAGAAACTCATTCGGTGGCATGCGCTTCCCCCTTTCTCTGGTGTCTGCCTGCTTTTACTTACTTTCCAATGCCTATAGGTAGTTTTTATTTTGGTCCGAGTTTATAGCTGTTATTTTACGGCAGGTTTGGCCAAAAGAAGCTATAAATTACTGGGAGCAGGAAGAGGAGAGATCAAATGTAGAAATGAAAGAGTGATCAGGGTGAGAAGTCAGGGGGGCTATTGCAATGGTACTAGGCTGGAAAAGATAAGGGCCTGAACCAGGGTGGAGGCAGTGAAAACCTGGAGAAGGAGGACTCTTGGGGCCTTGAAAACTCTACTGGGGTTCATTTCAACCATATGAGTTCCACAAAACAATAAGCTGTTAAATCCATTCATGCACCTCTTCACCCACTTTCACCCCCTTCAAAAGAGAAAACAACAAGTAACCCTAAACCTTGGCCTCCACGTGCCTGGAAAAGAGAAGGCATAGCTGAAACGCAAAGGACCAAAAAGAAAATTCTTAGCTTTTAAGCTCACAAGAACATAGCTCCTGGCCCTTTCAAGAAAAGTTTATGGATTATTTCAGGGTAATCAGTTACAAAGGATATGAGAGGGGTTTGTCCAGAACGGTTTTACGGTTTGAGCCTTGGACATTAGAACAAGAGAGACGTTATTAACAGAATGAGGGAATCAAATACAGGTGTGGGTGTGGGGTTGGAGATGCGGCAGGACCCAGAGAGAGGAGATCAGGCTATTTGGACATGTCAAGTTAGAGATGCTCACAGACTGCTGTCCAGTAGGACGCTGGCGGTGTGTGCCAGGAACTCCATAGCTCTTACTGAGATCAGTTTGGGGTTTATCCACACATTGGTGATCACCAGAGCCACGGGTCCAGAAAAGATCACTAAGTGAGAAAATATGTGGAAAGAGAAGAAAGAATGGGTGAAGAGTGAAACTTGCAGAACAACACTGAGAGGCTGAAACCAGTGAAAGAGCAATCGGAGAGGTAGGAGGAGAGCCAGAATGATGGAATGAGGCAGCCGAGGGAAGAGTTCAAGGTCAGAGACGTTCGAGACATGCAAGAGGGCAAGAACTGAGAAGAGGCTCTAGCAGAAGGATGGGCAGATGCAAAGGAGCAAGGGCTTACTTCAGAAGCAGAGTGTTTGCAGGAGCGACAGGCATTCAACATCACCAGAGCCTAAAGGACCAAGCGGGCTGTAGGGAGGGAAGAGTGAACCAGGGGGCCTGTAATATGACCCGGCCATCAAAGGATTTTGAATAGAGGAGCTTTGTAATTATAGTAATTGTTTAGAAAGATCACTGTGGCACCAGGATAAATTTGGAAGTAGACAGGGACAAAACCAGAGACTGGTGACCAGTAAGGAGGCCACTGCAAGAGTCCAGGCCAAAGATATTGAGGCCCAGTTAAGGCAGAAGCAATGAGGAGACAAGAGAGGGATGGATATTCAAAGCGTTTTTTATATTTTATTTTTTTTAAGGGGGGGGGGCTTCCCTGGTGGCGCCGTGGTTGAGGGTCCGCCTGCCGATGCAGGGGATGCGGGTTTGTGCCCCGGTCCGGGAAGATCCCACATGCCGCGGAGCGGCTGGGCCCGTGAGCCATGGCGGCTGAGCCTGCGCGTCCGGAGCCTGTGCTCCGCAACGGCAGAGGCCACGACAGTGAGAGGCCCGCGTAACACACACACAAAAAAAGTACACGGTGTTTTTCATAGAAGAGGTGTTGCAAACCCAAACGATTCATGTTGGCAGATGAACGGAAAGGCCTATCACATGCAGAATTATTTGCGAGGTTGTGTACTGATGTCTGCAACTTACTTGGAAATGGATCACAGAAATAAGACGAATTGATTGATGGAGGGATGGATAGACATGTAGGAAAGCAAGCATAGTAAAATAATTGTAGAATCCTGGTGGTTGGTATAGGGGTAGTCAATGTGAATTCTTTCAACTTTTTCCTAAGTTTGAAATATTCGTAATAAAATGTTGGAATAAACTTAAATGCATATCACATATCAGCCACTAAATCATGATCCAAAGACTTAAAAAAAAAATTCTACTGAGGGGGCTTCCCTGGTGGCGCAGTGGTTGAGAGTCCACCTGCCGATGCAGGGGACACGGGTTCGTGCCCAGGTCTGGGAAGATCCCACATGCTGCGGAGCGGCTGGGCCCATGAGCCATGGCCGCTGAGCCTGCGTGTCCGGAGCCCATGCTCCGCAACGGGAGAGGCCGTGGCAGTGAGAAGCCCGTGTACCGCAAAAAAAAAAAAAAGAAAAAAGAAAAAAAAACTGGGGGGGAAAGAGGAGAACTGGAAGAAGGAAGAATGGTGGGGTGTTGATGGTTGATGACGGTGGTGATAATAACAGCGGCTGGTATTTAGAGTGCATGCTATGTGCCAGACACTGTTCCAAGTGAAAGTGCATGAAGTTTGCATCTGATTGGATTTAGGGAGAAAGCAGAAGGGAGGGGAATGGGAAGGGAGCTCTGCAGACTGATCTACCAGTTTATGGTTTGGGCAGCTGGTGGTACCATTTTACTAAGTGCAGTAACCCAGGCAGAGGTGTACGCGGGCTCCACATAGAGGTTGGTGTATAAGAGATGTTGTTCTGTGTTCTCCGTCAAATTCAGCACCTTGGAGGGAAGCAGAGAGAATTTGAGTTCTTTGGCCTGACCCCTGACACGGAGTTCCTTGGGACCATCGTGAGTTCTGTTCCAACCTGGTCCAAGGAGAGCGCCCCCTACGTGTGCCGAGCGAGGACGCTGCCAGGTAAGTTCAGCCGAAGCCAGAGGGAACTGGGACTCCTGAATTCAAACCTTGACTCTGTGCTTTCCCCCCTGTAACCAAGGTGAGGCTTGGCAGTGCTCTAAAAAACCACAGAAGGATTACTAGTGTATTATTAAAGTCAATCTTTGTTTATTCATAAGTGAGTTAGCTGTTGGGTTATCATAACAAATGTTTAATCTCCACCCTCCAGCCTATGTCTGAATTTCCTCTCTCTGGCAAGCTGCGTGTGTATCCTGGCAAAGCAAATTCACCTTGATGCTAACTCAAGTGAGAGATCCCAGGAAATAATCTGCAGATGGGAGAGCAGAGAAGATAAAAAGATCCCTCAGTACCTTCTAAAGTCAAATAAAAATAAGTGATTATAATAGCATTTCTGCAGTGCCAACCAGGGACCAGACACTATGAAACACAGTTCTCATGCTTCTGTGAAGCATCTTTGTCCTACTGAGGAAACTGAGGTTCAGAGTGGTTAAGTAACTTGCCCAAGATTGCACAGGTGGTGAGGGATGGAACTAGGCCTAATTCCAGAGAACACGTTCTCACCACTGCACTACCATAGAAAGAGTTTTGAGTCATTGGCTCAGTGGGGTGGTATCCCATCCCACTCAACTCTAGCACATTGAAACTCGACTCTCATCGTAAGCATCATGATGTTTTTATTAGTGCTTATTTTCATAGAGATAGAAATGTAATGCTCCAAGTTTAGAGGATGAAAAAAGCAATCGCATGGGACTGGATGGATTTGGGAAACAGTCTCCACCTTAGTCATCCTGTTTAGATTAATGATGTCAGTAGGTGATTTCTGTTCTGATGAATAGAAGCGAGGCAGCTGCTAGAGGCTGGGCCCGAGGGTATAACTGCAGCTTGGTAGAAACATCATAGGGTAGGTTCTGGTCCTCAGCTTTGTTCAGAAACTCAGCTCGTCGGTTTCCCCAAAAGCCCACAGGAGACTGAGTTCTCCACCCGAGTCCCAGCGCATTTGTTTTCATGGGAAGATATGCCTGGCGGAACAACAGCCAGCACTGATCTCTTGCACAGGGCATGCCCTTCCCGGGGAAAGGGCCACATGAAGACCAGAATAGAACTTGGCAATAAGAGAACTAGAAAAAGGAAACCAACTTCACAGGCACTGAGTTGGGAGTGTGTATATGATTTGTGACTCTCCCTTGGACCTTCTAGATAACTGTCATTCATTCCTGGCCCGCCCCTGCCCTCCTGCTTATGGACAACATGTGGGCCACTCCACCCATATCCTTCTGTTGGTTTGTCCATACGTGATCTAGCTCATGATATGATATCATGTTTTTCTAAGACTGTAGCTGCTTTTATATGAATCATACTTCATGGTGGCTATTTCTTGGTGACATATAGAAGCACCTTATCCTTTAAAATCAAGTATATTAATAACAATTCCTACCATGTATTAAGTACCTACTCTATTGCCAAACACTGTGTTAAATCCTTTCCATATATTATCCCATTGAATCCTTATAACAATCCTGCAAGTTGTATAGCATTATCCCCATTTTACAGAGGAGGAGCTCTGGCTCGGAGAGGTTAAGCAACTTGCCGGTGACCACACAGCTGGTCAGTGAACCTAGTTAAGTTCATCTGACCCTGAAGCCTGGGCTCTAACCACCACTTTGCAATTTTGTTTAGAGTCTGTCCCCTCTACTGCACATTTATTCCTCTTACTTCCATATCATAATGAAACGTCCTGCCCTTGACCCTGTATACAGGGGTCTGTCTTATCCCCAGAGCCCAGAATCCATCCTTTATCTACCTCTCAGAATGTCTTGGACCATCATCCCAGCATCCTGATGCTGGAAAGGGCTCTAGGTGTTGGTTCACCCCACATCTTAATTTTACAGATGAGGAAATGGAGTCGTCGTTGTGTAGTGGCTGTGAGAATGAGCTTTGGAATTATACATGTCAATCCTGGCTTCTCTGCTGAGTAGCTGTGTGACCTTGTTCAAGTCACTTAACCTCTCTGAGACTCAGCTTCATTATCTGTAAGGAGTGAGCATCCATGGCCATCTGTTTGGTGGGATAACATTGGTAGAGCACCCCACACAGTGCATGGCATGTAGTAATAGTTCAATCATCGCTGGCTACTGTTATTAATAAGTGGTAGGCCAGAGAGGGTCGTGCAGAAGATGAGGGTCTCATCAGTGGCTGAGCCAGACCTCTAACACTCCACATTCCAGTGTTGCTTCCATTATTTCTTCCTACTTCCCCGTGAGTGAAATGGCAGAAATGTTCCAAGTCCCTGTCCTGTCCTGGTACAGGGAGCAACAGTTTTCCAGTTACATTAGGCATGTCATGTAGAGACATTTGGGTCCTGTCTGGAAGTACATGTGACAGGGGAAGTAGGAAGATGACCCCGAGAGCCCCAAGCCACAGGGCCTGGGGGAGGAGCAAGGAGTGGACTAGAAGTAAAGGCTCTACAGCAATTCCCAGCGTTCACAGTCATTGCCAAGGTCACTGGCAACTGATGATCAAGTCCCCAAGCCGAAGCCACACAGGGGCCAGGAACAGAAGGAGGGTGACTTGGAGAGTCAAGACCCCCAGTGAATACAAATCTCCAGTTTTAGCAAAAACTCCAGCTACCTCTTCCTTACCAAGCCACTCGCCAGTCCCACTTGAATTGGTGACAGGAAGTGTGTCATGCCAAGACCTGGCTGCACCCACCCATCCCAAAGATGCAGGGCCATAGGGAGGAGGCTCAGCATAGAGCCCTTAGTCATCCTCTCCTTCCGTTTTTGAAAAGGTGGTGCCTCCCCACTCTCCCTCCTGAGTGAGGTCTTCTCGGCTCAGGTCTTGGTAGAGAGGTGGGGAGGACAGACCCCTCCCATTGTCACATCTCCCCTCCCTTTGCCTCTTTGCCCCGCCCCCACCAGGAAGGCAGGACTGTCCTTAGACCCAGGCAAGAGGGACCCTTTTCTGAGCCCCGCACTTTATTTTTATTTATTTATTTATTTATTTGCGGTATGCGGGCCTCTCACTGTTGTGGCCTCTCCCGTTGCGGAGCGCAGGCTCCGGACGCGCAGGCCTAGCGGCCATGGCTCACGGGCTTAGTTGCTCCGCGGCATGTGGGATCTTCCCGGACCGGGGCACGAACCCGTGTCTCCTGCATCGGCAGGCGGATTCTCAACCACTGCGCCACCAGGGAAGCCCGGAGCCCCGCACTTTAGAAGGCCCCGTTCCGGCCCTGCTCTGGCCATGGCCCTCCCCGCAAGATTGACGAGTCCTTAGGTCCACATGGGCAGATCCCCCTGGAAACTGTGAGCTCCGAAATTCCCTGTACAGGTGGCCAGAGCCTGTGTCCAGTCTCGGCAGATCTCCTCCTTGGGTCTTTCTTCCAGAGGGCAGACACTCTGTTGATGTTCAGGCCCTCGGCCCAGAGGGTGGCCAGCGGGTGGGTATTTGTAGGCGGCGTGGATGAGCTTGGCCATGAGCCCATATCCCTGGGTGTGAGGCCCCTGGCGGTGTGGGCTGGAGCCAGGCTGGGCCTACGGGAGCTTCCCCCTGCACCTCCCCCTTTCCACACAGCACCCCGAGGCGTCCAAGAATCAAAAGTCAAGCCTTCCAGGTTGTTATGAAAAGTATATCTGTCAAAGTGGGAACACAGAACATATTTTATTTAACAATGTAAAAACATGATCAAATTCCGAATATTTAGACGTACGGTGTGTGGCCCTCCATTTGTGCCCTCGCCCCGGGCCCTGTAAGTACTGGGGATAGGAGAGGCCTTCCCAAGACCGGCCCTAAGAGGCAGGGGAGGAAAAGGCCCAAGTTGGCAGTACCCACACTGACAACCTCACCCTTCCTGTTCTGGCCTCTTGCTCACCTAGATCAGACGTGGACCTACTCCTTTTCCGGCGCCTTCCTGTTCTCCATGGGCTTCCTGGTCGCAGGGCTCTGCTACCTGAGCTACAGATACATCACCAAGCCGCCTCCGCCTCCCAACTCCCTGGTGAGCAGGGGCCCCGGGGAGGATGGAGAGGCTGAGGGGAGGGCACGGGCCCCAGGACCCCGACTCTCCCTCATTTCTCCCTCTAACCTAAAGATGTGGCTGGCAGCTCCCCCGGTGTATGGAAGAGAGCTAGGGATCAGGAAGAGAAGGCGTGGAATAGAAAACCCACGTGGCTTTCAAGGGGGCGCACACCCTGCCTGAAACGGGCAGCCCAGGTACCGCCACCTGGGATCGCAGGCCCACTGTTGCCACATCTTCACATTTTTTCCAGCAAAGTCAGAATTTCAGACTGTAATGTAAAATCTCTCAGGTTTCAGATCTTGGCAACTAATTTTTTTAAACTAAGCCCCCGCAAACCATACGCGTCACATCGGCAGCCCAAGTCTGGCCACCAGAGCTGCATCTTTGTTAAAGCAGCCATGCCCGCTGCAGAGCCTGCACAGTCTGGGGCCTGCAGACGCAGCTCACGCCCATCCGCCCCTCCAAGTCAAAGGCTAGATGAGCCATTTCCTGTAAAACTCTCGGGGCCTCCCCGTCCCCCATTCTTCCCCACCCTTCTCCCCGCGTGAGGCCCTTAGGGACCCAGGGCCGAGGCAGTTGAGCCAGCACCTCGAGAGCATTCCCCAAGGGCACCCCAAACCCGAGCCAGCTGCTTCCAGAGTGCCCGCCTCCTAGAGAAAGCACAGCCTACCCGCTCTCCCTAGACAACCAGACTCTGGAAGCGGCCCTCAGCTCACAGGCCGGGAGCCCTGTCCCTTCACAGAGGCTCCAGCACTTAGAGGAATCCCTGAGAAGGGATACGGGGATCGCACATCTTGGAAAAGCCCCCAGATGGTCTACCCCTTCCCCTCCACCCCCAGCCCTGAGGAGGACCGCGGCACGCACAGCACCCTCGGGGAGCTTGAACACACCCTAACGGGCACACTGTTCTCCCTGCATAGAATGTCCAGCACGTACTGACCTTCCAGCCTCTGCAGTTCATCCAGGAGCACATCTTAAGCCCCGTCTTTGACCTCAGCGGCCCGAGTGGCCTGGCCCAGCCTGTCCAGTACTCCCAAGTCAACGTCTCTGGGCCCATCGAGCCTCCAGGAGCCCCACCGCGACACAGCCTGTCTGAGGCCGCCTACCTTGGGCAGCCGGACCTCTCCATCCTCCAGCCCGCTGGCGGGCCACCTCTCCAGACACTCCCCCCACTGTCCTATGCCCCCCAGGCTGCCCCTGAGGGCGGGCCCCTGTCCTATGCACCTCAGGTAACCCCCAAAGCTAACGCCCCCTCCTACACTCCCCAGGCCATCTCGGAGGCCCAGCCTCCTTCCTACACCCCTCAGACCACTCCGGACAGCTGGTCTCCTTCCTACGGCATATGCAGGGAAGGCTCTGGCAGAGACTCCCCACCTATGACACTCTCTGGTCCCAAACACCTCGGAACTAAAGGTCAGCTCCAGAAAGAGGCACCATCCGGAAGCTGCAGCCCAGGTGGCCTTTCTCTGCAGCAGGTGACCTCCTTGGCTATGGAGGACCCCCAAGAAGTAAAATCCTTCCACCGGCATCTGGGGGCTCACACAGACAGAGAACCTGACTCTGGTGTCATATGCGGAGAGGAGCCAAGGACACGAAGCTACGTAAAGGGCCAGCTGCCCCTCCTCTCCTCTGTCCAGATCGAGGGTCACCCCGTGTCCCTCCCTTTGCAGACTCCTTCCTGCCCGTGTTCCCCCACAGACAAGGGTCCGAGTCCCTGGGGCTTGCTGGAGTCCCTCGTGTGTCCCAGTGATGAGGGTCCAGCATCCGAGACTGAGGCCAAGAGCCCAGGCCCTCGGGCCCCAGACCTGGAGTCGCCCACGGAGCTGGACTCTCTGTTCAGAGGCCTGGCCCTGACGGTGCAGTGGGAGTCCTGAGTGGGAACAGGGTGGGCCTGGGGCTTCCTGCTGTCCCCACCCTCACCTCGCATCCTTGACCGTCACTCCCGCACGCAGTGGCGCTGTGCACTGTACAGCCCGGCCCCGGGGGGTGCCCTTGAGGAACCGGGAGAAGGACGATGACAGACCCCGCCGTGGCTGAGCTCCTTGGGAGCAAAAAGGCATGAGAAGGGCTCCGGCCAGAGGAGTTACAGAAGTGCATCATATACAAACGAGCGAGCGGAAATGAGCATGTGCACGCCAAGTTCTGCAGGACAGGACGGACAGTCAGCGTGCAGGAGTTAATATGGGGAGCCTCCCGGAGACCCAGGGCCCCAGCTCCTAATACACTGGACGCAAAGTTCTCCATGAGCCTACCTCTCTTCATTCCTGGCCACTTTCATAATCTAGTTCAGCAGAGTGAGGCCTCTGCATCCTCTGTGGTTCCCCAAAGGCTAGAAAAGGAGCCTGAAAAAGGACACCTCACAGCAGACTGGGCAGAACCAAGACAACCTGCACTTCTGCCAAGTCCAGAGGCAGCCTGATGGAGAGACTCCAGGGAGGGGTGCGGCCTGCGGCTCATCCCCAACCTGAGCTACTGCCTGGAATTGCACCATTTCAGCTTCATTCCTCTACTAGAGGCTTTACCCCAAGTGAAATGCAGGTCCACCAGGGAGGGAGAACACAGAAGCCTTTTCTGTCGGCAGGAGTTTCGGACCCTATCCTGGCAGCAGGGTTTGAAAGGAACATGGGGCCATGGGGCAACCGAAGGAGACACAACTACAAACTGTACCTACTTCACAACTTTGGAAACTCAGCCTTGGATTCAGCCCACTTGGGTTCAAATTCCGGACTTAGTACTTACCAGCCATGTGACTTCAAGCAAATGAATCACGGCTCAAAATCTCAGTTTCCTCATCTGTGTCATGGGGATAATAACACTGACCTCACAGGGTTGTGGTGAGGATGAAATTAAATAATGTCTGCAAAGTGTTTCATAGTGCCTGGCTCATGGGCAGTGCCCAATAAACAGTAGTATTTCCTGTTGTGATTTTTAAAAAATAGGACAGTACAGGAGTGACCCACTCCCCCAATTCAGCTTGATTTTGGATCTGGCATTTTTTCATGGGCTTGAATTATCCTGATTTCCTCAGGATTGCTCCAGGCCAAGCTGCAGGAGCTGGACTATCTAGGAGGAGGCGAGGGAAGGGATTGCAGGAAACAGGGTCCAGGGACAAATGGAAACTTCTCCTTGAGTTCATAGGTGGAAGTTGTTTTGGGGGTGGCGGCAGCATTCTCAGAGGAGCTTCCTCCCCGACACCCCACCAGAGGCAGCAAGGGGCTAACCTGTCCTCCTGCCCTTGCACAGGGTCCTTGTCCGAGCTTTCAGCACGCTGTCACATCCTTTGTATCATTGCATCTCACGTGACCCCTATGATGAGGAAACCAAGGCCCACAGAGAAGGGGCTCCCCCCACAGGCCCCCACTGAGGCCGTGACACAGTGGAGCTGTGTTTGTTTGGAGCTCAAACCTAGCGATTTTTGTCTTCATCAAGAGAAGGAACTTTCCACACCAGTTTGGATTCTTGTAGGATGAGACTCCTGGGGCATAAGGAGGGGAGGGCCCCAGTGGGGTCCCCGAGGGGCAAGCGGCCCCGACCCCATCCTGTCCCAAAGCCCTGTCTGAACATTTCTGAGAAACAGCATCAAAGTCCAGTTGTGGGCTTCCCTGGTGGCGCAGTGGTTGAGAGCCCGCCTGCCGATGCAGGGGACACGGGTTCGTACCCCGGTCCGGGAAGATCCCACATGCCGCCGAGCGGCTGGGCCCGTGAGCCATGGTCGCTGGGCCTGCGCGTCCGGAGCCTGTGCTCTGCAACGGGAGAGGCCACAACAGTGAGAGAGGCCCGCGAACCGCAAAAAAAAAAAAAAAAAGTCCAGTTGCCCCGGTGAGACCCTTTCCGGAGCGTGCAATGCCCTCCGTCCTCTGTACCCAGTACTTGTCCCCTCTTCTTCCTCACCCCTCCCCTCCCTGCGACACAGCACCAGGGAGCACTGTCCTTATCTGTTTGTAATTAATGTTTAACATGTCTTCAGGGTCACTGGTTTAGACCCAATATCTCCATAGCAGAGGGGTGGACCGACCTCTCCAACACCCCCAGCCCTTTCTCCTCCCGGCAGCTGCTACGTTGGCCCTAATGACTGCTCCCTTCCCCCAAACTGCAAACAAGTCTGCTTCCTGTCACTCAGGGTGAACTTGGCCAAAGGTTGACTGTCTCACCTTGTTTAGTCATGAAAAACAGCTTAACAGCTGGACTGTTCTCACCAGGTGAGTGGGCCAGGGTGTCAGAGGATTTTTTTAGCAAAAGCCATAAACATCTCTTCCAACTCACAGGCCACAAAGCTCTCTAAGCTCCTTGGGGTGACAGTCGCTCCTACAGTCCATGACTCTCTGGGTCCTGTGACCCTCCTCAGGCTGGCCCTGTCCCCAGCAGGCTGCATACCCCCTCAGATCTCTGGCCTCCCAGGCAGGCAGCTCAGGCTACCAGCTAGGGGACAGAGTGTCCAAGGCCCCGGAGCTGGGCTGGGACATTGGCATTCCTCAGTGTCCTAGGCATTGACTCCACCACCAGGACTCTCCACAGCCTTGCCCCACGCAGTCCAGAGAAAGGTGAGTCTGCGAGGTGTCACCTGCCTCCAAGGCAGGCAGAGCCCAGCCCAGGAGCAAACGAAAAGTAGTCCAGCAGTGGCTGCACTAGGAGAAGTAAGAGGAGGAGGAGCTCAACCCCGCTGCTGGGAGTTTCCTGCCCTCGATGGTTCACCCTTCCATTCAGCTGCCACGATAGGCCGCATTCCCGACATTTGGCAAAGGAGGAAAATGTGGCTCAGAGGGGTTTCTTGCCCAAGATGGTTTCCTAAACTTGCCTCACCATGAGAATCCCCTGAGGATCTTACTAAAAATACAGCTTCCTCAGCCCTAGCCCAGACCTGCTGGATCCATAGCGACTGGGGAATCCAGATGCTTAGTAAACTCCTTTGATGATTCCTCTCAGGCAAATGGAGGGAGCCATGCTCTTATACCAATAATTTTCCTATCCTTTGGCCTCAAATCATCCCTAGAGCCACCACCCCCATCCCCACACCCTCAGTCCCTTAGCTGACTTTCCCCTCCCACTCTAAGGAGGAAGGGGCATAAGGAAGATGCGGTTTGACATGCTAGTTTGAGAAGAACAGTGACTGGAATTAACTGAAGTGTGAGGGCAGCAGAGGGAGGGAAGGGAGACTCAGGCAGGGAGAAAGGAGATAGTGGGAGAGCGCATTGGACCAGACAGTTCTCCACTTGACCACCAAGTGGCGCCATCATCCAAAGACAGTTGGGTTGCTGTCAGACCACGGTGTGGAGGTTCAGGATGGTTGGCAGGTGGAATAGGGTTCAAGTGACCCTCTGTAATGTTCATAAGTCCAGGGAGGGCAACGAAAGGGAAAAGGAGGGGAGAAAGAATGAAATATTTAAGATGTACTAGCCATGAGTTAAGTACTGTACCAGGCATTTCACGCATTTTAACCTCATTTGAATCTCATAAGCATTCTGCAAGATAGGTATTCATTCGTTCATTTTTGACAAGCATACACGGGGAATTCCCTGGCTGCCCAGTGGTTAGGACTCCGCACGTCCACTGCAGGGGGCACGCACGGGTTCCATCCCTGGTCGGGGCACTAAGATCCCGCGTGGCGTGACCAAAAAAGAAAGAAAGAAAGAAAGAAAACATATATCAAGGACCCAGTTGTATGCCAGGCACTGCTCCTGGGGCTAGGGATACAGGGAACAAGACAGGCAGGCAAGTTCCCTGTTGTCTTAGAGCTTGTATATAATTTGCAGATAAAGAAACAGCCCAGACAGGAGGCCAAGATCCCCCCATTTTAGTACAGGTGCCAGAGGTGGGGAATTTTTTTTTTTTTAATATTTATTTATTTATTTATCTGGCTGCGCCAGGTCTTAGTTGCAGTACGCGGGATCTTCATTGCAGCGTTCAGGCTCTTAGTTGTGACATGCGGGATCTAGTTCCCCGACCAGGGATCGAACCCAGGCCCCCTGCCTTGGGTGTGCAGATTCTTCACCACTGGACCACCAGGGAAGTCCTGAGGTTGGGATTTAAACCAAGGTTCACATAGCTCCAAGTCTGACCTCTGCTCAGCCTCATGGCCTGAGGGCTAGCGGCGCTCACATAAAGACACATCAGGAGGAGGGAGGGCATCATTGCGTTAGGGTACATGGAGTACATGGGAATCCCACACCCAGAAGGAGGGGTAGAGAAAGCTCTGAGAACGCCTAGAGTCATGTAGTTATCGGTGGAGCTCTCACTTAGCAAATGTTGCTGGGTGCCAGACGTTGCGCCACAGGCTCCACATTCCCTAATTGAATCTTTGCAATCAGACTGCAAGGCAGGCATCATTGACCCCACTGCACAGGTGATAAAACCAAAATGGCTAAGTGACTTGCCCAAGGTCATAGAGCTAGTAAGCGGGGGCCCCTCCATCAGGCTGCTTTGGGGGGAAGGGGTTATAGAACCAGTTTTAAATGTCTGTCTCGGGCTTCCCTGGTGGCGCAGTGGTTGGGAGTCCGCCTGCCGATGCAGGAGACACGGGTTCGTGCCCTGGTCCGGGAAGATCCCACATGCCGCGGAGCAGCTAAGCCCGTGAGCCATGGCCGCTGGGCCTGTGCGTCCGGAGCCTGTGCCCCGCAACAGGAGAGGCCACAACGGTGAGAGGCCCGCATACCACCAAAAAAAAAAAAAAAAAAATGTCTGTCTCGTGCTGGATTGGAAGCCCACACCTCTTGGCTGTAAAACAGAATCACATTCACTCCTCACAATGAATGTATAAATGTGGGTCTTAGAAATCCCTTCCTAGGTTGGGTCAGTATAAAATGAGAGATAGGGCTTCCCTGGCGGTGCAGTGGTTAAGAATCTGCCTGCCAATGCAGGGGACACGGGTCCAAGCCCTGGTCTGGGAAGATCCCACATACCACGGAACAACTAAGCCTGTGCGCCACAACTACTGAGCCTGCACTCTAGAGTCCGCGAGCCACAGCTACTGAGCCCATGTGCCACAACTACTGAATCCCGCGTGCCTAGAGCCCGTGCTACACAACAAGAGAAGCCACTGCAATGAGAAGCCTGTGTACCACAATGAAGAGTAGCACCCTGCTCGCCGCAACTAGAGAAAAGCCCGCGTGCAACAACGAAGCCCCAATGCAGCCAAAAATAAATAAATTTATAAATTTTTTTTAAAAAATGGGAGAGAGCCATCAAATGTTCTCCACCCAAAGATGCTCTTAACGCTGCAGCCAGGGAGGAAGGGAGATGCTTAGGAAGGGGGTTTCAAATAGGCCAGGAGACTGAGAATTTTTTTATTTTAATATTTTTTATTGAGGTATATTTGATGTACAATATTACATAAGTTTCAGGTGTACAACATAGTGATTCACAACTTTAAAGGTTATATTCCATTCATAGTTATTATAAAATATTGCATATTCCCTGTGTTATACAATATACCTTTATAGCTTATTTATTTTATACACAGTAGTTTTTACCTCTTAATCCCCTACCTTTATCTTCCCCCTTCCCCCTTCTCTCTCCCCACTGGTAACCACTCGTTTGTTCTCTATATGTGTGAGTCTGTTTCTTTTTTGTTATATTCACTAGTTTGTTTTATTTTTTAGATTCCACATATAAGTGACATCATTCAGTATTTTTCTTTCTCTGTCTGACTTATTTCACTCAGCATAATGCCCTCCAAGTCCATCCATGTTGCTGCAAATGGCAAAATTTCATTCTTTGTTATGGCTGAGTAGTATTCCATTGTGTGTATACACCACATCTTCTTTTTTTTTTTTTTTTTTTTTTTTTTTTTTTTTTTTTTTTTTTTGCTGTACGCAGGCCTCTCACGGTTGTGGCCTCTCCCGTTGCGGAGCACAGGCTCCAGACGCGCAGGCTCAGCATCCATGGCTCACGGGCCCAGCCGCTCCGCGGCACGTGGGATCTTCCCGGACCGGGGCACGAACCCGCGTCCCCTGCATCGGCAGGCGGACTCGCAACCACTGCGCCACCAGGGAAGCCCCGAGGGTTCCCTTTTAGGAGACTAAGATTTTGTCTGAAGAGCTCGCTTGTGTATTCTCTCCCCAACACCCTCTCCTGAGGGGTCCCCAAGGCACTAGGAAGAATGACAGGCACGGTGCTGCTGGGTGCCCTGAGGCCCCAGGAGGAGGCCAGGAGGGAAGCTGTGTCTCTGCACTGGGGCACAGCCTCCCCCAAACCTGCTCATCTCCCGAGACCTGGCTCAGGTGTATCTTCCTCATCATGTCCTGTTGTAACTGCCTGTCTCCCCGTCTAGATTAGGGCTTACTTCCTAACGTCAGGTATCTTCCCTTTTCCCTTCTGCATCCTCAGTGCCCACCAGGCCTAAGCAAGTATGAATGATCACGAGGGGATAAAATTGAGATGGGAGCAGGGCGAGCAAAGGTGGGGAAGAAAGTTCACACAGTGGCCACTCGGGAAGCCTGAGAACTTTGGACAGTAAAGGAGGAAAAGGCTTCCCCCCCTGTCCTGCCTGTGCCACACCCCTGCACACACCCTCGCACACACCCCACGGCGGGGCTGGTCAGTAGCTGCTGGAGGGGGCTGTGTAGAGATATGAGAAGAAACCCACTTCCATTTTCGCCAGTGATACCTTACGAGCATTAAAGGCTCATTTTTAGGTTACATCCCCTCCACGTCGTCACAAAGTCTGGGGGCCCAGCCTCACTATCTCCATTTTCAGAAGGGGAATCAGATGAGAGAAGCTGAGGGTCTTCCTCAAAGCACCTCTCACGGTGGTGGGTCGGGCGGGGGGAGGTAGAATTCAGATCAGAGCTCCCAGCAGCTGAGAAAACCTCCCCTGATGTGTCCTGCATACAACCAGGCCTGAGCTATGAGCTCCTTTCCACTGCAGTGGTGGGACTAGCGTTGGATTGGAAGGGATGGAGCCGAGGGGAGGAGCTGTCTTTGGGAGGGGGTGGGGGTGGGGACAGCTCCACCTGTTGCTGCCGTCTTGGCAATGCTGGCCCCAGGGAACGGCCCCTCCCTCTGTCGGCCCCCCCCCCCCAATAATTCTCATCCATTGTCATCACACTGCTTCAGCGCTGCTATATTTAAGGCCCGTGCGGGCTCCAAGATCACATTCTTCTCCCGGTCCCCGCTGAGTCCAGGGCAAGAAGAAATCGAGGACCCTCTCATCCTCTGGAATCTTCTCCCCAGAGACACCTAAGCGGGCACTGCTGCTTCTGTGAGTCACCTCCAGGGATCAGAGGTGGGGAGGGAGACCTCCAGATAATGAGACCCTCGGCTTTCCATTGGCAAGTGGAGTGTGTGTGTGTGTATGTGTGTGTGTGTGTGTCGGGAAAGGATTCTGGGAGATTTGGGGAAAAAAAGTATACGTGTGCTTAGGTATCACCCCAAGTGGAAATGAGAGGGGATTCTAGAAAAAAATCTCTGCCCCATCACACTGTTCTGTGTGGCCCTGGGTCTTCTGAGCTGAGCCTTCTGTGATGTGAAAGCTACAACACACACACACACACACACACACACACACACACACACACACACACATCATCTGGGGACACCCTGAGAAGTGGAGGCTTTCCTGCAGGAATCAGGCATCAGCAGGGACCGGGGTGGGCTGGCAGGTCCAGCAAACCTAGAGCAGTCCTGGCGGAGCCCTGCTTGGCCGGCCCGGCAGGCAGAGGATGAGAGCAAGCCCGGAGGGCCCGCATGGCAAGGCGGGGAGGACGTTCATCCAGCCTGGGCTCACCGGTACGAAACCGAGGCCAGCGCTCCAGCCCCGGAAGCTGGTGCGGAGCATTAAGAGCACATCCCAGCCTGGGCAGGCTGTCTCCGCTCCCGCACGCAGGACCCAGCTTTCCGCCATCAGGGCTCTGAGTCACTGTGGCTTGGTGCACTTCTCTTCCACTCCTGAGGAATAGGAGAGGCCTCCTTGCCCCTTCTCACTGAGGGATGCTGTCAGGGGACCGGGCGGAGCAGGGCTGGGGGTGAGCGGCAGACAGAGTGAGGCTTGGGAGGAAAGTGGAGTGGGTGGGGAAAACCACACAGCAGGACCCCTGGCCCGCGGCTTTGCACCCTCGGGGGAGGGCACGGGGGACGATTTCCCTTCCTGGCCACCCACACACGGCTGACCCCTCCGCAGCAGGCACACACAGCACTCTGGAGACAGGACTGGGAAGCTGCGATCTCCTCCTTGCTGCCTAATCCTTAGCCTCAGTCACTGCTTTAAAAAGAATCGATGGCTCATCCACTAAAGCCAGTGGTCTGGTTGCAGGCGGCCCTGAAGGTCAGGGATGAGAGCCAGGCTCGCCCTGCTGCGCTAATCAGGAACAGAGCATCCGGGGAAGGGAGCCAGCAGCTGATGCCAGGGAACGTTAACCCTCCGCTGCTGGGGCCAGGGGCCATGTGTCCCAGGAAGGCGGGGGGCCTCCCTGTGCAGGGTGGTACCCAGCGGCTCTCTCCTTGGGCTGCGAGGAAGGAACAGAAAGAGCAGGCCAGTCATTCTCTAGGTGCAGGCAGACCCTCCTCCTCAGGAGGAACTGGATGGGAAGCCCAAGGGGTGACTGTCCCGTTGTGTTCAGCCGAGGTCACCGTAGGAGGCCGGAGAAGCCTCACAGGCAGCCCTTGGTCCCGGCAAACACTCTGCAGCAACCCAGTCTGCCTTGGGTGTCCTTGGTGGAGCAAACTTTTCGGAACCAGAAGGATCAAATCCCAGTAAAATTGACCCTTGGCAGCCTGAGCCCCCCGACACCCCAAAACAGGACCTTTTAGGCCAAGGATCTCTGATGAGGTCAGGGGGCCCACCTCCCACATCGCGGACTTAGAGAAATGGTCCCCCACGGGCAAGTTCACACCCAGGTCAGAACACAGTCCGCGCACACACGCTCCGCCACGGCCAGCGGGCCCCGAGGGAGAGGCAGGGACAGGGCAGAGCCGGACCTCATAGAAGCAGACAGGAGAGGGCTGGGGGGGGTGGGCCCCCCTTCTGCTTCTGCCTTCATGCCCAGGGTCTACATCAGGGCCTCCCAGGCCAGAGGCCTGCCCCCGAATTCCCACCTGGAGAAGGATTGGAAGCCATTCCAGGGGTTCCACCAGGCTTCCTAGAGCTTCAGCGTCAGAGGGCCCTCCGAGGCCTGGTGGTGACACCGCACCCCAGATCTGGGAAAGAATTGAGTGCAAGAACCCAGAGCTAGCTAGCTGGAGGCACCCCACTCTCCTCGCCTGCCTCTGCATGTCCTGGGCATCAAGAGTGCTCAGTCCCTCACTGTCTGGGAAGCTGAGACCCGGAGAAGGGAGGGCCTTGCCCAGGTCATGCGGGGGGGTGGGGGTGGGGCAGATGCCGCTGGAAGCCGGGGGCCGCTCGGGCAGCGCATGGAGCGGTGGACAAGCCAGGCTGAGAGCACAAAGCCTGCCTCTGTCACCTGGGGCGGGGGGCGGGGGGCGGGTCCCCTCGGGTCCCCCCCCATCGGGCCGGGGCGGGGCAGGTCCCCGCCCCCCATCGGGCCTGAGCTCCCCTGTCTGCCCACGGGAAAGAGAACCCCTACTGGCAAACCTCCAGAGATGTCGGCGGACCCCACGGGGAAGGGGTGGGCGGACGCCTGGTGGAGTGACCTTGTACCTTGGCTCGGCAGGCTGGCGCTCTTGCAGCCATGACTCTGCCTCAGAGCCCGGGAGGTATGGCGGAGCCCCGGGCATCCCGGGCCGGGGTGGTGCACAGGCTGGAACACCGCCGGGAAGAGGAACAGAAAGAGAGGCAGCAGCACAGCCTGAAGATGGGCTCCTCCACGCGGAAATGGGCCTTCCGCAGCAGGTGGGAGCCTCAGGGGCCCAGCCCAGCCCCTGCCCTCCCCCCAGGGCCCTCAGTCTGACGGGGAGGCACAGCCCTGCTCTCTGGAGGCCCCAGTCTGCGGGGGGGGGGGGGGGGGGGGGGGAGGCGTAGCCTTGACCCCTGTGTACTTCAGTTTGAGGAGATGGGCACAGCTCTGCTTTCTGAGAGCCCAGGGTGAGGCACAGCTGTGCCTGTTGGTACCCCTGAGGCAGGAAGATGGATCCCCCCAGCCAGACCCCAGCCAAACCTGCAGGGGCCATGAACTCTCTTTTCCCGGGGCAGCGAGGAAGAGTATCAGTTCAGCGCGGCAGACTACGCCCTCGCAGCAGCCCTGGCTCTGACGACCTCCTCAGAGACATCGTGGTAAGTCAGGTGACCTTTCCAGAGAACCCTGGGCTGGGAAGAGGTCATCCTGTCCAGTCCTCTGCCTCCCCACTGGGCTCCCACACTCAGCTTAAAGAACCTGCCCGAAGTTACCCATCTAGACTAAGTGGCTAGTCAGAGGTTTAAGCCCGGGGCTGACTGACCACAAAGCCCGCTGTACCACCCTCTGGATGAGCCCTCAGGCAGTAGTGAGGGAACATCCCCGAGGGAGAGGCTGGTGGGGGTCTGTACTTCACCACCCGGCTTCCATGGAGGGCAAGGAGGCCGGGGATGGGGAGAGGAGGAGCAAGGAAATCAGCCCAAAGTTTGGACACGAGGCCTGAGATGGGAAAGCCTCTGATCCTGAGAGCATCAGGAGGCCTGGGTCCTGGTCCTGGCTGGCCTGGAGCAAGTTACCCAGCCTCAGGTCCCTACCCTATAGAATGGGGAGACTAAGACCTGTCCACCTGCTTGTAGTGAAAACAAGAGGAACAATGGTTTGTGAAAGAGCCTTATGAACTGTATCAATAACATTCATTACGCACCTTCTAAAAGCCGGACCCACTCAGGGTATTTTGGAGGCAAGAGAGGATTAAAAGTTGCCCTTGTCCTCAAGAAGCTTTAAGTGTGGCCGGCAGTGCTGGGCGTGGGGAAGGCAGGGCCGGGGCATCCCCACATCACCACCCCCAGGGTCTCCACCCCTGACGGCCTCCTTCACTGCAGGGAGTCCCAGCTGAGGCGCCGGACCAGCACCGTGGAGCTGGAGGAGCGAGGGCAGAAGCGGGTGGGCTTCGGCAATGAGTGGGAGAGGGCGGAGATCGCATTCCTACGGACCCAGTGGCTGCTGCGCCAGAGGCGAGACCGGAAGGCGCTGAGATGGCGGGTGAGAGGGATGGGCTGGGGCCTCCAGGGCCCTGGAAACTGCGACCCATCACATGCCATCCAACTCGACCTACCCCCTTCTCAAGAAGAGCTGGACATCCCAGTGCCCCAACCCTCTAGCTGTGTGACCTTGGTCAAGCAATAATTCTAACTGAGCCTCGGTTTTCTCATCTGTAAAATGGGTGTATGTGGTACCAGTGCTTGGTGTCGAGGTGGGAAGTAAATGAGATCAGGCTGGTAAAGTCATTTTCCCAGTGCCTAGAACACAGAAGACCCTCAGGGAATGCTACTCCTGACAAATGTCAGGGATCTAAAGCCACTTCCATACCCCCTCTCGGTGCAGGACAACAATAGCTGTAATACTTAAATGGGTGTTATCAGTGTCTATGTTTTTCACATATTAACTCATTTAATCCTCATTGCAACCCCACAGGAGGTTGTGGGAATATTATTATCATCCCCATTTTACAGATAAGGAAATGGAGGACTGGCCTATGGTCTCACAGCTAGTAAGTGGCAGCGTTTGGCCTTGACCCCACGCCCTGCCCTCTGTGGCACGCTGCCTCTCAGCCACTGGTGGTGGTGGGGGTGGCTCTAGCCCACGTGGGCCCGACTCCAGAGCCTGGGTGTCGGGGGAAAGGTAACAGCAAAGACGGGGGAGAGGTGGCGCCCTGGCTCATAGAAGTCACAGGCCCCCTCCCGCCTCCAGACAGAGGAGAAGGTCCGGGAGGCCAAGGAGCTGAGGGAGCTGTGTTCCGGACGCGGGCCCTGGTTCTGGATCCCGCTGCGCTCCCACGCCGTCTGGGAGCACACCACGGTCCTACTGACCTGCACCGTCCAGGCCTCGCCTCCACCCCAGGTCACCTGGTAAGCCCCCGGCAGGAGAGAAGGGGTCCTTGCCCTGCCCCCATGCTCTGGACCTCTGGGGGGTTCCCTGAGTGTGAGTTCCTTACACCCAACACCTCCCTTCCAGGGGCCTGGCCCCTCCCCTAGAAGTTCCTGCCGTCTTAGAAAAGCTGCAGACCCACAGACCCTGAGCTCTGCCCACCCCAAACAGAGCAGCAGCTGCTGGGGAGGCTCAGGAGGGGTTATTCTTAGCTGCCTCCCAGCCAGCCTGGGGCTAGAAGTCTGGGCTGCCCGGGGAGCCAGTGCTAGTAAAAATATAATTCTGGTGGCATGTGAAGGCAGCTGCTCTGAGCTGGACATCTCTGGGGCTGCAGGAAGATGGGGGGAGGAAGGGAGGGCGGGGGCCCTGCAGTGAGAAGGAGCCCAGGCCTCGCTCTCTCTCTGCCAACTTGGTGTGTGGTCTCAACTATGGCTCTTAACCTCTCTGGTCCTGCCTCCATTTTCTGTTCTGTAAAATGGGTTGAAGACCTCCTGTCCGCCTTGCACGTGGTGAGGATTTAATGCCACGACAACGCGGAAGCCCTCAGAACTTGAAAGGTGCTGGGAAAGCAGGAGGTGCCATTCCTGGGAATGAACCCGTAACAGAACCAGAGAGTCGAAGCCTTGCTGGCGGAGGCGGGCAGAGAGCCAGGAGCCTCCTGAGTGGGCCTGGTGGAGGTGGGGGTGGAGAGTAGGAGAGCGTAGGAAAGTGATCATTACAGTTGGTTTTTCTTTTTTTTTTTTTTTTTTCCTTAAATCATATATAATGCCTCAGAAGTCAGAGAAAGAAAAAGAGCTTAGGCTAAGAGCAATCAAGAAAAGTGTTCTGAGGGAGGTGGCCTTGGGGCTGGTCATTGCCAGGTGGCATTCATTCAAATTCCTTGGGGACCAAGACAGTCCGGTAGGAGGACCGCTCCCAACAGCCAGCCTGGGCTAAGTGGGGGTCAGCTGCTCAGCTGGCCTGGCCTGGCAGCCAAGCCCTGCCCTGCCCTGGCACTGAGGCCCACATCTAAGCCATTCCATGGGAGCCTCTTGGGAGGGAGTCTTGTTTCCACCCTTTCCAGGTTGCCACAACAAGGAGCTGAGCATTCCTTGTAAGTGGCAGAGGCCAAGGCCAGGCCCACCTCCAGCCAGAGGGACTCAGGTGGCCCCCGGGGCTCCTGGCTTTGGGATCTGGTTTCCCATCATCAATCACCTCCGGCAGGGCCACACATCATCCTGGGATCGGCCTCCAGAGCTCTGCCCAGGCCCTGGTAGAGACCCAGCCCCCCAGTTAGCAGGAAGATACTGGCTTCCCAGGCTTGCCAGGCGAGTCCATTCATTCAGCAATTATTGAGCACTTCCTGAATGCAGGGGCAACTTCAGGGCGAGTTAGGCAAGGCCCAGGCTGGCTATGTTTACACTGCAGAAGTGGGCCCTGGCCACAATTCATTCATGTCAGAATCACTCTCCCAGGCCAAGTAAAGTCTCAAAAGTAAAGTCTCACACCAAAATATGGCGAATTCCCTGGCGGTCCAGTGGTTAGGACTCAGCGCTTTCACTGCCAGGGGCATAGGTTCGATCCCTGGTGGGGGAACAAAGATCCCACAAGCCGAATGGCCAAAAAATTAAAAATTAAAAAAATAAAGGGGGAAGGGGGAAAAACACCAGAATATGTAGGGGAAAAACTAAACCTAGAAAAATACTAAAAGTCTCCCTCTTTTATGTGGGCCTCTCTGAGCCAGGCTCTAGGCTGGGTGCCTCACCCTAGCTGTCTCACTTAATGCTGTTTTACGATTGGCTGCCATTCAGCCTCATCCTTCAAGGGCCTGCCGTACAGGCAGGAGACTGAAGCCCAGAGGGGGGCAAAATGAGACCTCAGGTCTCTGGCTGTCCAGGTTGTGCCCAGAGCTGCAGCTGCTGCTTTTTCTGGGAAAGACAGAAAGCTGGCCAGGCTGAGTTGTCTGGAATGTTCCTGACAGCTAGCGGGTGGGGGGGGCTGACCTTGGCCCCCAGGCCTGGGAGATGTGGAAAGATTGGGCATGCAGATTAGGCACCATCCTCCCCACAGGAGACTTAGTTGGGCTCCTTTCAGAAGAGGTCACAGCCTGGGGGCTGTGTAGTGGGCTGTGGGCACAGCACTGTTTGGTTGCCATGGAGAAAAACGGGGGGGTGGGTGGGGTGCTGTCCAAGGAAGGTGATGTACTGAGGTTGGGGTGCCCTCTCTTGGCCAAGGCCTCCTCTTTGAATTCAACCACCACTGGGACTGACTTTTCATGCAAAGTTCTCATGGACACGGAGGCCCAGAGAGGGGGACTGATTTGCCCAAGGTCACACAGCAAGCTAATTTTCACAGACATTCACTCGCCAGCCCCGACTCCTCAGGCCTCCAGAACATACCCCAGTGGGCTGTGGACAGACACAAGGCCACCTCATTGTCCAGTGCCTGTGGCAGAGAAAACCAGACCCCAGAGTTCACAGAAAACAAAAGGAAGTATCCAGGGTACAGCGGGGCGGGGCGATCTGCGGGGCCATGCTCGGGAATCACCTGGGAAATTTTAAAAATTACTGATACCCAGGTCCCATGCCCAGGAACTCTGATTTCATTGATCTGGGCTTCAGACTGGACATGGAGATTTTTTTAAAGGCTTAAATAAGATAGATCTTTTTTTTCTTTCATGTAAATGTCTGATGTAGACAGGGTAGGGCTGCTATGGCAACTCCACCCACAGATTCCTCAGGGAAGCAGGCCTGTTCCCTCACACTGCTTCAGGGCACAGGCCTTCCTGGTTCGAGATGCAGCCCTCATGGCCATATTCTTGCCGCAGAATGGAGGGAAAGATGATGGGAAAGGGGCAAAGGATGTCATCAGAAGCTTGTACTTACTTTCTGCTGACAAGACTTAGTTTAGTCACATGGCCACACCTAGCAGAAATAGAGGCTAAGAAACATGTTATATTTACTTTAGAATAAGAGGGAGATTGGCTACTGGGGAACAATAAGCAGTTTCTGGCGCAAATTCTCAAAGGCTTACGTTCAGGCTCTGAGCATGGAGATTGTTAAAGCTTCCTCTAGTGATTTTAACAAGAACTGAGATCAAGAACTGCTGTCCTTGGGGTTGACAAGAAGGTAGGGATGGGGAACTTTCCATGGTACCCCCTTCAGAGAGCAAGGAAAAGCTGGGGCCCGGTCCTTGGGAGATACCACTGGTAGGGGGAGGGGCAGATACCCCTAATTACAGCTCTCTCTTCTAGCCCTCCAGAAGAGAATGAACCCTTGAGCATCTATAGCAGGGGTTCCCAACCCCTGAACCATCCCCCTCCCCACCCCTCCCAGTCCGTGGAAAAATTGTCTTCCACGAAACCGGTCCCTGGTGCCAAAAAGGTTGGGGACCAGTGATATGTACAGCCTTCAAGCTTTACATATCTTATCCCATTTAATCATCACAACAACCCTACAAGGTCAGTGCAATTATTATTCCCATTTCACAGATGAGGAAAACTGAGGTTCAGAGCAGTGAAAGTGCTGCCCTGGGTCACACAGGTCAGCAGCACAAAGCCAAGGTTGGAATCCAGGTCTGAGAGGCTCGGGATCCTTCCCACACAGAATCACACTGCCTTCCACAGACCACTGTGTCTCTACAGGTACAAAAATGACATGCGAATTGATCTCCGCCTCTTCCCTGCTGGAAAGTACCGAATCACCAATAACTATGGGCTGCTGACACTGGAGATTACGAGGTAGGACCATGAGCCCTAGAGACCCACGGCCCCCACTCCTAGCACTACCACGGCCAGAGCAATGAGTCCAAACCCTTCTCGAGCTATGAACCAAGTCAGCCTCATCTTCAGAAGTATCTGGGGTGCTTGTTAAAATACGGATTTGTGGGATGTACCCTCCTTTTACCCCCAGAGAGTCAGATTAAATAGGTCTGAAGTGGGGCCCAGGCATTTGTGTTTAACAGACACCCCATGTGATTCTAAAGCCTTGGAATACATGGTGAGAAATTTGGACTCAGAGGCTAGCAGCAAGGACTGAATGAATGCTGAGCTAGGCATGCGGGGAGAGCTCCTTGCTGAAGGAGAGAAAACACACGTATACACACACACACACACACACACATGCAAGGGGAAGCAGCTGGAAGGAGAGAGTTAGGTAGGCCTTTCAGGAGGTGGTGAGTCTTAAGCATGGTTTTAAAAGAAGAGTCAGGATCTATGGAGGGAAAATAGGAGCACAATCTGCCCCGAAGTGTGCATTATTCGTATGAGCTGCCAGGTGTTGAATTCCTCCGGGTGCTAAGCCCTGTGCTTGCTGCTTTACACATATGGTTGATAAAGCCCACCACCATTCTCAACAATGCAGGTAAGCATTGTTCTGTCCGTGTTACAGATGAAAAAACTGAGGCTCTGAAAGATTAAGTGTCTTGTGCAGCCTGTACAGGGCAGGGCCTGGGTTTGAGTCAGTTCTCTCCATCTGGGTTCTTTCCAATACACCAAACCCTCCACCTCAAGCAACTCGGGCTTCAGAGACACAAATATGAACAGGACCCTCGAGAAGCAAAGTGAGGCTACATGGACATAAATACCTGACCATCCAAGGCTACAAAAGGAGGTGGCCCGTGGGCTGCACAGTGGGGGAGAGCATGCAGGGCTGGGCAGCCTGGAGGGGGGACACATGGAACTGGCCCTTGAAACTAGAGGGATTCCTGCCCCGAGCAGCCAGGGGAGGTGAGGGGGCACCAAGGGGCCTCTCTGCTTGCTGATGGGGCTGGATGTGTGACTTGTGTCCTACCACCTACCCTCTTTGCCACCATGGTGCCCTGGGATGGAGCTGGCCCAAGCCTCCACTGGGAACAAGACAAGGCTGGCCTGGCTGGTGGTGAAACCCAGGCCTGCGGTTGAGAACCCCTGGGCATCCGGCCCAGTTCTGGCACAGACTGACAGTGTACCTGGGGCAACTCCTGCTCCAGGGTTCTGTTCTGGAGGTGTTGATAGGGCCAGAGGCCGTGCCTGGGAGAGGACTGGTCACCTCGAAGCTGGGTTGAATTCCAGTTGCCCCGAGACTCTGGACAAGTCACTTAGCTTAAGTGTTCTGATAACAATCATATTTTCAAAGCACTTTCACCTGAGGTGGTTGAGGCTGCTGTTACGTCCCGAGATTTTCAGAGGAGGACTTGGAGGCGTGGAGAGGGACAGTGGCAGCCCAAAGGCCCCCAGCTTCTCAGAGGCAGGCCCTGACCTAAAGTCCTCCCCCAGGCCTTCCTGTTAACCCCCGCCTTCCCCCCACACCCCACCTGCACGGGGACTTGAGTTTCCCGCGGAGCCCAGCCGTCTCAGGGGGAACATCTCCCTCCCTCCTTTTCAGATGCACCATTGAGGACGCAGCCACCTACACAGTGATGGTCAAGAACGCCTACGGCCAGGCCTCCTCCTTCGCCAAAGTCCTTGTCCGCAGTGAGTCCTGCCGTCAGGCCAGAAAGCCCACAGCAAACCCCAGATGAGCAGATGAGGACATGAGTCTGCGTCAGACTCGGGGAGGGACCCCCAGCCCAGGGGTATTTGGTCTGGGATCAGGTGACCGGGGCTGCCACCAGGATCCCCGCTCCCCGGGGCCTTCAGAGCAAGTGAGAGTCTCCGCCCTCAGACCATACAACCCACATCCCTGTTCGAGGGGACCCCACCTGCCTGTCCCCAAAGTGCATGCTTATCCCATTGAGCTGGGCTTGGGTCCAGATCCAGCTCAGGGCCTCTGGGAGGGCGGCCGGGCTACCAGCGGTCCTCAGGGGCAAAGGCCGAGTCCTACCAACTCCCCTCCTGACCCCCACTGCCCCTTTTGGCTTCTGGTGCATATTCCGCAGTTGGCTCAGGTCCCTCCTGGAGGTTAATCACAGCATGAAGCAGAGGAGACACGCAGGAGTCTGCCAGGCCCCAGCCCACATGCTGCCCCTGGCGCTGACTGGCCGTGTGAGCCTGGGTGCCATCTCACTTACCTGACCTCCCCACCTGCAAAGGGGGAATCCTACCGCCCCCCTCAGATACTCCTGTGGATTAAATGAGATGGTTTAGGTAAAACTTGGCTGGATCAGGCTCTTGGGGGAAGGCTAACCCTCCCTCCCCACGACCCCACGGCCAGGGCCGAGCCCAGCCCAGAAGGCCGCACCTTTGAGCCCAAGGCCTTGCCCTCAGGGCCCTGAGAGAGAAGCCGCACGTGTGTGGGTTCATGCACACACACACGCGCACACACACACACACACACACAGAGCAGCAGACAGGCCGGAGTCCAGTCCCCACCTCCCAGCCTCTCATCGGCCCTTCTTAAACTGTCCTTCACAGCCTCTCATCAGACCTTCTTAAACTGTCCTTCACAGCCTCTCCACCCCTCTGTCCTATTCCCCAAATCGCTCTTGGTAGGCGGCTGTCCCCACTGCCAGGCCAGGCTCTCTGGGTGGAATCTGAGCCGTCCCTATAGGCAGTGCCCAGGGTCAATTGCAAGGTCAGGCGTCGGGCCCTTGGGCCCTGCCTTCCTCTGTCTGCCCATCCTTCCCATCGTTTCATCCACATCCCCACCCCTCCTCCATCAAGGCCATCCCAGGGACCAGTGTCATGTCCTGGCTTCAGGCTGCTGGGGTGCTCGCTAGGTGATTATGCCTCAGTTTCCTCCTTTGTATGAGAGGATAATAACGACAACAACAGACAAGGCTGCTGTGGATTAAACGAGTTAATAAGCGGCACGTGGTACACGCTATATGTGAATAAAAACTGTTCTCACTGTCCCCTGGTGGTCCGTGTCCACACCACCTTGTACTTCACCCTGAAGCCTCCAGGAGGCTCTCTTAGCACTGCCCTGTGGCCCCACCAGAAATCCCAGTCTGACCAGGCTCCACCTGTAGGACTGTGATTCTGGCGGTGGATTTGGGTAAAGGAAGGAAACCATTGATTGAGCACTGACTGTATGACAGGCTCCTGCTGAGGGCTTTTTTCATGTGAACTCATGTATTCAGAACCCCACCATCAGGGAGGAGTCAGTAAGGAACTGAGGCACAGGAAGCCTAGGGAACTTTCCCCAAGCCGAAGGGAGAGCCCCTGCCAGATCAGGATTCAAACCCACGACCAAAGGCCATGCCTCCAAAACCCAGTAGGAACGTGGGCTCTGAGCCTTCTCCAACTCCATTTGCTCTGGGTTTTCAGCTTACCTGGGGAAGGATGCTGGCTTCGATTCGGAGATCTTTAAAAGTAAGGAGGCTGGGGGAGGGATGGGCCTTCAGGGAGGAGGGTGTCTGGGGCTCCTCGTCAGGGTCCCCAACAGTCCCCTTTAGAATATAGCCATCCACTGCCCGCAAAGGGATGTCCACGTGTGGTTTGCCTATAAACTGTTAATACTCATAGACTGGTTCCTGGGGTCCCTAGGCACCCCAGAGCTGCCTCCAGCTGCTGCACTCTCAGTGGCCAAAACTGAATGAGAAAGGCAAATCCCAAAAGACAAACCAGTATTTGCCGTTTCAGCTCATCTGGTCCCACCTGGAGAAATCTCTTCCCGACCCCTGGCCCCCAGGAGCAGGCCCCCTCTTCTCCTTGCTAACACCACCTGCAAAACTGTGAATCCTGACCCAGAGGAGTGGGGACACCCCAGAAGGGTCCTCACTCGCATCTAAGCCCCAGGCTAGGCTGGCAGCCTCAGAAGACTTCTGCCCTAAATTTTTGTTCCCACCCAGGAATGATGTTTGGCCCCAACGTGGAATTCACATCGGTGCTGAAACCAGTCTTCGCCCGTGAGAAGGAATCTTTCTCCCTGTCCTGCCTATTTTCTGAAGATGTATTAGACGCCGAGCAGAACATCCAGTGGTTCCGAGATGGTGAGGACCCATAGTCCTGGCCTCTAGCCTGCAGAGGCAGAGGTGGAAGCCAGAGAGGGACTAGAGCCCTGGCTCCGTCCCCACCCCTGGGACCCCCAGTGGAGAGAGGAACTCAGCTATGCCCGCCCCCTAACCGGTACAAGCTGGGCAACGGGTGCCGATGAGGTAGAGAGAAGCAGAGCACAGCCAGGTGGGTTCAGATCAAGCCACCCTGCAAAGTGTCACCGAGCACCCGTGGTGCCAGGCCCTGTGCTGGGTGCCAGGGCAGGGTTAGGAACAGACGTGCAGGAGCTCAAGGGGCTCTCCATCCAGGAGGAAGCAGGAAGCCAAAACTCAATTGCACACTGCCCGTTGAGAGCCTGTGGCTGGCCAGGCACCAGCCCAGCCCTTTACATCTATGGGCTTGACATTAGCACCCTAGGGGGTAGGTGATGACATTTGAAGCAACAAGAACAGAGGCCAAGGCCAGGAGCAGGTCAGCCTGAGGAGGGTCAGGGCAGGTTGTGACAATTGCCTCGGGCTTTTCAGAGTCAGGGTTGTAGGTGCAGGTACATAACTGCTACTCATGAGCTGGAAGATGCAGCGGCAGGGGTCACGGGCCAGGGCTGGGGAAGGCCGGTCAGCCAGGGAGGACAGGAACAGCTGGACCTCCTGCCCCGTTCGTGACCAGGCCTGCAGCCAAAGGGCCGGGAGCACAGCCCCCTGACACCCCAGAGCTTGAGCCTAGGGAAACTGCCCCTGCTGGGGGCTGGAGTGGAGGAGTGGGAAAGCCACGAGCCCTGAGAAACAGCTGCGATAACAGGCCAAGAGGTTTGCCAAACCTGCAGGTCTTCCGGAACAGAGGTGCTGACAGGAGGCAGGGGCCTTCGCGTGGCACAGGAACAGGATATGGTCCAACAGCAGAACCGTAGGACGAGGCCTAGAGCCCCAGAGCCCCTGCCCCTTCCCCTCACTAAGTTCCCACCTGCCCGGTCCCCAACTGCCTCACTGACACCCCAACTCTTTCCTGAGTCCCCACCCCCCTCAACAGGCCCCCCTCCCTCCATTAAGCTCACAACCCCTCCCCACCGAGCCCCACCTCCTTTCTCAAGCCCCCAGCATCCCAAAGAGCCCCTGACCCTCACACAGGGCCCCATCTCTCTTGTTCCCACTTCTTCACAGGACCTCCGACTCCTTACCGAGCCGCTCACCGAGCCGCTGACCACTTCCCTGAACCCTCATTACCTCCCTGAAGCCCCAGCCCCTTCCCTGGGCCCGGCCCTGCCACCCCCTGCCCTCCTCAAGCCTTCTGCAGAGGAGAGTTCAGAGGCCACCTTGGCAGAGTCCTGGAGGTCACCACCCCCTCCCCAACTGCCCAGCAGAGCCTCAGGCTCTAGCCAGGCCAAGCTCACCTCTGCCTAGACCCCCAGAGCATCTGTGGGTTCCCAGGTGAGGCCCAGATCCCCCACGAGCTCACCCTGGACCCCTCCCTCACAGGGAGGCTGCTGAAGTCCTCCAGCCGCCGGCAGATCCTCTACGCAGACCGCCAGGCGTCCCTGAAGGTGTCCTGCGCCTACAAGGAGGACGAGGGTCTCTACACGGTCCAGGTGCCCTCGCCCTCTGGGCTCCGGGAGCAGAGCGCCTATGTGTTTGTGCGAGGTGAGGGGGCGGTGAGGGACCGGGGCTCTGCCTTGACTGATGTGCTGTGGGACATTTGGGCGAGTCCCTGCTCCTTGAGGCCTCAGTTTCCATGCTATATATTGGGGTTGCTGGGGTAGAGTCTCTCTAAGAATCCCTGTGCATCCTATGACCCTCCAAAGGGACACAGCCTGAGAGTCTCAGATGCGGAGACACCTGGAGAGGGAGGGCTGATCGTGGGCTGGGATCATTCTAGTCCTGCTTGATTTCTGTCTCCTGGCTTTGCCACTTCACTAGCTGGGTCATTTGGGGTAATTCAATTCTCCTCTATGAGACTCAGTTTTCCCACCTGCAAAATGGGGGGGTTGCACCGGGACTCAGAGATTAGTTATGCCAATTGTTCAGGTGTGTGGTGTAGAATGGGCCCCTAATAAACGGTACTCTTACCCCCTACCCCCAGATGTTGTTGTTTGAAAGGAAGAGGCTGTTATTCAGGTCCTGTTCCTCGAGATCAAACTGAGCCCCTGGGGGGTGGCGAATGAGAAGAGGATGAGGGGTGAGAATGGGAGGGGGTCTGTCGCCAAGTGGACATTGACTGCAAGAGCCTCCCCCCCCGACTCTCTTCCCACCCCCACCCACCCCGGGCTTCAGATGCTGCAGCCAAGAAGCCTGGGGCTCCAGGATCCCCCCTGAATGTTCGATGCCTGAATGTGAACAGAGATTGCCTCATCCTGACGTGGACCCCGCCCAGCGACACCCGTGGCAACCCCATTACCAGCTACTCCATTGAGCTGTGAGTCGGTCTCTTCAGTGGCAGAGCCCATGGGGGTAGATGGCTCTGTGAGGATAAGAGCGGGGGCCACAGGAAAGAGGGACCCCCATGCCTGTCCTTGGAATAGGGCAGGAGGTAGATGCGTTATTTAAGGGTAATAAAAGGGTGTCCGCCCCTGGAGTCAGCCGCTGCCCTCTAGACCCTTTACAGCAGGAGCTGCCAAGGGGAGGGGCAGACATCAGTGCTTGAAACCTGAGCACATGTGGATGCTGTCCTCTCTGAGTGACAGAGCTGGAGTAGCACTGACGCGGGAGGGAGGGGGCACACCAGGAAAGGGAAGGCCTAGAACATCTACCTCCTTCACCTGCCGTAGGCTCCGAGGCCCTAGCTGGAGGTAACCTAATCCAGCCACTCGAATCCTTACAGCAATCCCTATCTAAGGGGGAGAGGGACTCTCTAGTGCCCCATTCTACAGATGAGGAAACTGAGGCACACAACCCCATCCAGCCAGTACTGAGGACGGTGGCACCCAGGGGGGCACAGAGATCCCAGACTCCGAGGGTCACTCTGGAAGCCACTCCGACAGGGAGTGGACAGCCCTCTGGGGAAAGGCTAACTTGCCCACTCACAAGCCACGTGACCTTGGGCAAGTCATCTCACTCTCTAAACACGGATCCCGTTGGTAGAATGAAGGTAATCACACCGAACCGTGAGGACCGCCAGGATTAAACGAGATAACAGGTATGGAGGGACACAGCACAGCTCCAGGCACGCAGGAAAGCTCCATGAAAGGCACTAGCTATTTTGATTAGCATCGTGGTTGGTGGAGGATGGTGAGAAGGCCTCCTGGGGCCCGGGGTTGGAGCCGGGCTTTTAAATGGAGAGGGATGAGCTGGGCCGGCAGCCCGGGGCGGTGGGGGGGGGGGGGGGTCCCTGGAAGAGGCTCACACTGGGAAGATGTGAGTCATGGGCAGGGGCTGCAGCCGGGGCCTCTCTCCCACAGGTGCCAGGGCGAGTGTGAAGAATGGGTGCCCTGCCACCGGGCCCCCGGCGGGACCTGTCGGTGCCCAATCCAAGGCCTCGTCGAAGGCCAGAGCTATCGGTTCCGGGTGAGAGCCATCAGCAGAGCGGGCAGCAGTATCCCCTCCAAGGCTTCAGAACCGGTTGCCATGGGCGACCCTGAAGAAGCCCGGAAGAAGACAGGTGGGCACAGAGGCCCTGCAGGGACATCCCAGAGCATCAGTCAGGGCATACTCGGGACTGCCTCACGCAGGAGACAGGCGCACAGCCCCCATGCCAAGCCCTGATCCCGGGGGGGGGAGACACAGCCCAGGCCTCAGGAACCCCTAATCTGATGGAGGAGACACAGTGCTGTCCTTAGCAACCCCTAGCTGGAGGGGGAAGGTACAGCTCGTCTGATGGAAGAAACACAAACCTGTCCACACAAGATGCTAATCTGGGGTAAAACCACAGCACCCTCTTCAGATGCCCTTAATCTGACGGAGGAAAACCGTCCTGCCTCAGAAGCCCCCAGCCTGGACGGCGGGGGAAACGCAGCCCTCTCAGCTCTGAGGAGTCAGCCTGATTTGGGTTTGCTGTGCCCTAGGGATCTGACCCCATCGCTGCTCTCTGTCCCTCTTTGTCCCGAGAGGACAGAGCATCTTTGGGGTCCAAGAGCAGCAGTGCTGCACTTTGGACCCCTGAGATCGCTGGGGGCCCGGATGGACCTGCTTGAGTACACACAGTGAGGGGCCGGAAGGCCAGGACCAGGAGCGGGGGAGGAATCAGCACCCAGCGTGGGGCAGGTCCTTCCCTGTCGCCTGCTGAGCCCGCCCACCACACACACCCTGCACCCCTTAGTTCTCCCCTAACATGTTCCCTTCCCCCCACTAGAGATCCCCTTTGATACGGGAAAAACGATCACGGTCAGCACAGATGATTCTGAAGGTACGTGTGAACCTCCTGACACTTTGCCTCAAGACTCCAGCCCCCTTTGCGGTTCTGGAAACTCTGGGCCACAAACTGAACCCAGAGGCAGAAACTGTCATGTGCAGGTTGTGGGGAGGCGAGCACGGGTAGGATCCAGGCCGAGGGGCCAGGCTCTCTGGTGGGCGACTGCGCCCCTCGCGGAGGAAGTAGACGTCGGGGAAAGTCCCGGCGGGACGCGGGGAGACATGGGTTCTGGCCCTGGCTCCGCCCGGCCTTGCTGGGTGACTGGAGCAAGTTCCTGCCCCTCTCTGGGCCCCAGTTCCCTCCTCAATGAAGTGAGGGGCTGAGATCTGGGGTCTCCGACGGCCCACACATCTCCCCTCCGGATGGCTCTGATTCCAGACTTCGTGACCATCCCCTCTCCCCCGACCAATGTCCACGCCAGCGAGATCCGCGAGGCCTATGTGGTTCTGGGCTGGGAGAAGCCAAGACCCCAGGGCAAAGCCCCGCTGACATACCTCCTGGAGAAGGTACGGAGACCCCAAGGGCCCCAGCCCCAGGCCGGCCTGAGAAACAGATGCACTGTGTTACCAGGACGTAGGAGGGTGTTCAGGGAGGCGCTGGGAGACCCTGGCAGTGTCCCCTGGGGAGGCCTGAAGAGAAGAGAATTTCCTGCCTGGAAGGCTTGAGCATAGCCCTGCACAGAGGCAGAGGGGTGGATTAAATGACCTTTCGAGGTTACCTCCAGCCCCGAGAGGCCAGTTACTGATGGCAGTTCCGGAAGCTGTTCACGGAAATACACAAAATTAAGAGACACAGACAATAACAACAGTAGATCCACCATGTCCTGCGTACACCCACACCCCAAGTCTGTCTGGCATCTGGTCACACATTGGGTCGAACACCTAACCTTGGCCAGGGCCAGGGTGGGAGGGAAGCCAGGATGGTGCCCACCTGCCAGGGTCACTGACGGACAGCACATACAGGGCATGGGGGGTGGAGGTGGGTAACACCAGGAAGCGGTTCTCCCTGGGGGCAGAGTAGGGGCAGGAGACTGGGGAGGGGGGCAGCTCATGTGAAATGGATTTCACAGTGGAGCGGAGGCATCGTGGCAGAGTAAAAAACAGCATGGTGTTAAGATCCATTCCAATCCTGGCTTCTGCTGTGTGAGCTACTTTGCTAAGTTCTCTGAGCCTCAGTTTCCTCCAGCATAGAATGGAGACTCTACCCTGTGAGGACGAAATAAAAGCACATAGTCAGGGTCCGCAGCCCTGGGACTGTAAACCCTTCCCAAGGAGATGCTCTTGCCTCTGATCCCCCTAAAGGGAGACACCAGGTTTACCTTCTCATTACTCGCTGGGTCCAGCACGGTGCCTGGCACAAGGCAGGTGGACAGTACAGGTTTAGTGAATCAAGGAATAAAAACGTTCCAGGGAAGAGTCTCTGGCTCTCATTGTCCAGATGGGCCTCTCTGCACATTCACAGGTGATCCTATTTCTCTGATATGGGAAAGCTATGGATAATGGAGGATTTGTTTTGTGAGGCGATAAAGTATAATGAGTAAGACCTTGGAGTCAAACTGCCTGGATTCTAATCTTGTCTCTGCTACTTACTAGCTGTGTGACCTTGGGCAAGAAATTTAACCTCTCTGTGCCTCAGTTTCTTCTTCCATAAAATAGACATAATAATTGCACATCTTATAGGGTTGATGTGAGAATCAAATTAACTAAAGCACGTCAAGACTTAGAACAGAACTTGGCACACAGTGGGTGCTCAGCCATGTTCCTTGGTTTTTAGTAGCGATTTCTTAGCCGACCTGGGTTCTAGGCTACTGACAGCCAGGTGGGCCTTGGGAGGGAAAAGCACAGAGAGGGCAGGGTCAGTGGGTCCCCCCAGGGCTTCTAGGTTTTAACTCTCACACCCAGACTCAGCAGAAGTGGCCTCTGGTTGCCTTATTAACCTGCATCACCCTCGGCTCTTCACCCTCTATCTACCCAGAGACACAGGATTTATGGCTGCCTTTGGGGCCCCTGATGCTGTGTAGAGTGAGCCGGTTTGGGGGTACCCACACCCGAGCTTAAATACCAGATATGCCAGCTATTAGATGCGTGACTTTTGGCCAAGTTACCAAAACTTCCTGAGCCTGAATTTCCTCATTGGTGGAGAAATTAACCCTTACTTTGCAGAGTTATTGTGAGAATTCATCCATTTACTCATATGTATTCGTCCCACAAACATAGACTGAGCACCTCTCATGCGTCAGTACTGTTCTCAGTGGTGGATAAAACAGACAAACTCCTGCCTCCAGAGCTGAGATTGGAGTAGGGGGTGGGGGATGGATGACAAAGAAGATGAATCCGAAAAGTATTTGGCACATTTGCTAATGGTAGGAGCTTAGGAGAAAGACAGAAAGCACGGAGGGGGTTTGAAATGTTGAGGGAGGGGCTGCTGACCTTTCATATGGGGGGCGGTGCTGGGGAGGCCACCCTGAGCAGGTGAGTTTTGAGTAAAGACCCAAAGGAAACGAGGGGCAAACCAGAGATTTCTGGGGGAAGAACATTCCAAGAAAAGGGACCAGCAAGTGCAAAGGCCCAGAGGCAGCGATTGGGCCTGGCACCATCAAGGAACAGCAGGGGAACACAGAGCCTGGTGAGTGGGCAAAGAGAGGCATGGAATGTGGCCAGACAGGTGGCAGGAGTCAAGCCATGGAGAATTTCGCTCTGAGGGAGATGCGGGGCTTGGGAAGGTTCTGGGCAGACACGGATGTGATCTGACTTGTGTTGTAAAAGGATGCCTCTGCCTGTCATTTGGAGAAAAGACTGAAGGGAGTTAAAGGTAGAAACAGGCAGAGCAGTTATGAGGCTATTGAGATAACTCAGGTGAGAGACGATGGTGGCTTGGATAAAGGCTGTGGAGGGGAGTATGAGGGTGATAAGCCATGGTTGGACTCTGGATAAATTTTGAAGGTAGAGCCAACTGGGTTTGTTGACAGAGCATCTTCGGGGGATGAGAAATGAGAGAAGGAGTCCGGGACGGCTCCCCGGGTTCTGGCCTGAGCAGCTGAAAGGACGGGTGCCACTAACTCGACGTGGGCTGCATTGGCATGGGGCCAAGTTCCAGGGTCAGTTCTGTTGAATGTGAGATGCTCGATGGGCATCCAGGTAGAGCCGTCACGGAGGCAGGTGGATCCAGAGTTCAGCCTGGGCCAAGGATAGAAGTGAGTGAGAGCACACGTGGGAAGGCAACCACTTAACCAAAGGCAAGTTTCTCTCCCTTGTCACAGTCGGTCATAGGTAGTGGCACCTGGGAGGCCATCAACTCAGAAACGCCTGTGAAATCCCCGAGATTCGCCCTTTTGGATCTGGAGAAAGGGAAGTCGTATGTCTTCAGAGTGCGAGCGATAAACCAGTACGGCATGAGCGATCCCTCGGAGCCCAGCGAGCCCATCGCCTTGAGGGGGAAGCCAGGTACCTGTGTGATGCAGCAGATGGGGCCAGGCCAGGTCAGGCCAGGCTGTCAGCATCCAGGGCTCGGGACCCCATGGCTGCAGGGACAGAGCCGTGCCCATTTCTCTGTCCTTGACCACCTCTACCTATCACGAAGCTGAAAAGCAACATGATCACAGGCCTGTAAAGTTTTAGACCATCAGGAATTATTGATACATCTCTCTGGGCAGGAGGCTCTTGAAAGTATAGACATTTTTTCTAGATCAGCAATTCACAGGTTGCAGAATCCAGCCAGGTCCCGCACAGGATCTGAGTGTGACCAAGTGGTCCCTCAGCTCCAAACGTCTCCAACCAGGGCCTGATTCCGCCCTGTGCAGCCAGAAGTGAGCCCCTGGGCAGGCCTCCGGCCCTCTCCCTGGTCCCACCCCAAGCTCCGCCTCACCAGGTGGGACCCCTCTCATCTGCAGCACAGCGTGGGCCTGGGCAGGTCATTTCTGAGCTGCGAACCTTGGTGTTCTCACCTGCCAAACCCATTGTTCTGAAGGCCTGGTTATCGTCCCCACCTGTGGCTCCTTCCTGAGTCTCCCAGCGGCAGCTCCATCCTGGTCCTGACTTCCAGGGGTTCCCTCTCTCGCTCAGGCCTCCGGATTCTGATAAGATCAGAAGGTTCCCTGCAGCTGCCATCACCAACTAGTCCTTTAAGGAACCCAGCTGCAGCACTGCCCGTCTGAGAAGAGCCTGATATGCTGCAAGGCCTGTTTGGGGAAGATTTCAAAGTCCTAGATTTGTACTGTTTCAATAATGTAGAAAAAAGAAATATATATATATTTTATTTTTTTTCATAGTAAGTATAAATAGGTTGGTGGGCAAATGGAGTTTTTCTTTAATTCTGGTCTGGTTCACATTTAGTCTTGACTCAGGGGCCTGGCCGGTGAGTTTGTGATTGGATGTGGGCAGTCTCTGGACCACAAGGCAGCCTTAGGGCAAAGTTCTGGTACAGTTCGGAGAAGGAGAGGAGAGGAAAAGAAGAGAGAGGAGGGGAGGAAAGGAAAAAAGAAAAGGCATTTACTTGTATTATGAAAGTGAAGTTATTGTACAAAAATGGGAAAATACAAAAGAAGCGAGAGAGAGAGAGAGAGAGAGAGAGAGAGGGAGAGAGAGAGAGAAAGAGGAAGGTTGGGAGGGAGGAGGGAAGAGAATTCCCTGCACCCCAGGATTCCGCTGACCAAGGGTAACCACTGTGAGCATCTAGGTGCTTGGCCTCTGGCCTTTGACACATGCATGCTAATGCATCTTTCTGAAAGTCCAATCAAACCACATGTAGAGCTTTGCATTCTACCTTTTAAAATTAACATTATACCACAAACGTATCCTCAGGTCTTGAAATCATGATTTTAGTGTGTGAGTACTACTCCATACATGGATGCCCTCAGCTCAAGTTCTTGCCTAGGGGTAGAATCAGGTCTCCTGGACACATGGGGCCCCTGAGTGCCCTCCTTCTGCCCTCTCCCGCCACCCAGGCTTCATCCACTGTCACACTGTCTTCAACCTGAGAGGGTGAAGGTGCTGACAGGACCTTCCTGAGCCCAGGACCCCAAGTCTGTTTCTCAGTACTTCCCCTGGGCCAAATGCAGAGCCTGGCTCAGAGTAGGTACTCAGTCGTTACTGGATTTATGTTGGATGGATGCTGAGTTCAGCCTTTGCCTGTTGACTTTGAGGCACCACCAGAACACAAGGAGAGGTGTCCAGGGGAAAATGCAAGATGAGGCTCTAGAATTCAGGAGAGAGAGCAGGCCTGGAGGTAAAGGCTGGGGAGTCTCCTGCAGAGAGGTGAGGGTTGAAGACATGGGAATAGGTGGACACTTGAGACGAGAAAAGAGGAGAAAAATGGAGCAAGTCAAGGAACAGACACTTGGAGGAGTCCCACATTTGGGGACAAAAGAGAGGGGGAGCCACAATAGGATGTGTAAGGAGTTTGAGAGTAAAAAGAGAACTAGGGAGGTCCTGTATCTGACATCCATCCATCCATCCTTTCATCCATCCATCCAGATCTGTCCATTTAACACATCATGGCAAACCCTACCTCAAGGAGTATAAGTCTCAGGGAGCCATGAAAGTTAAAGTTTCAAGGGAAATAAAATGAAGTTTCCCAGAGTTCAAAGCTAAGGCTGAGGAAAATTGTCAGATCTGGTGACTTCTAAGAGACAGAGAGAGCGATAGGAAGGATTAATGAACGGGGATTTTAGTGAGGAAGCGGAGATGTTTGGAGGTGAGATGAGAGAAGACTTTCAGAATACAAGAGTCTGGAGGACACCTCTGGGACTGGGAAAGAGCTGCCCAAAGCCCCCGGGCATGTGTGCAACGCACGTGCCCCCCTAGATTGCTACGTACGCACCTCCCCACCTCTCCCACACGCCTCCCCCTCCCCAGCCGTGTAAGCCAGCATCTTCACTCAGTCCACACTTCTGATTTTTAGCCACTCTCCCTCCTCCAACTCAAGTTCAAGCTTTCCGAGACACACAGACCTCTGTCTCCCTGACCTGGGATCCTGTGAAAGACAGCCCAGAGCTCCTGGGTTATTACATCTACTCCCGGGAGGCAGGCTCATCCGAGTGGAAAACAGTTAACAACAAACCCATCCAGGGCAACAGGTGAGTTTGCCCGCACCCGCTTCCTGCACTAGGGCGGGGCCGTAATAATAATGAAGCGTGCCATTCGCGGTACGGTTGGGCGTTGGGCACGAAGTTCTTTTCATATATTAGGTCATTTCGTTCTGGCTGCAATCCCATGAACGTAGGACTATTATTTCTATTATCATTGTACTAATGAAGACACCGAGGCACAGAGCAGTTAAGGAGTTTGCCAAAGCTCCCTCAGCTAGTAAGTGGACTTGACCCAGACAGCCTCTTTTTCGGCAAGCACTCACTAGGAGCGTGCTGTTTGCAGGTAGTGGTGACTGGCTAGGTCTTGTCCTTCCGGGAGCTTAGAGACAGAGAGGCAGCGCGTGCAGCCAGGGCAGCTGGGGTTCAGGCTCCACACCCGCCCCTCACTCGCCGGGCACCCCTGCACAGAGACCCCCCCTCTCTGAACCTCAGACTCCTGTGCCTTGCCTATCCCGCTCCCATTCCCCTCTGAGTCTCCCTCCTCACTCGGCGGCCCTGGTCCTTGCAGGCAGAAGCCTCGAGGCTTCTGGACTCATGACTTCTCTCCGTTTTGAGGCTCTGTGGGGGCAGGGGCTCATGTGGTGACACCCACCCCCCTTCCCTTTCCATCAGACGACCGGCTGGGCCCTGAGCACCCCTGTGGGCTCCCCTCACCCTGGGCTGCGAGCCCCGAGATTATCTCACCCAGAAAAGGGGGCAGGACCTGGTGCCCCTCTGGCACACAGTGCCTCACGGACACTCATGCTTTGTCACTGCTCAAGTTCTCCAGTTGGAGAATCATCAGGTTTCGGACAAATGAGCCCGGCGTCCAGGTTATCCCTAGGCTGACATCTCTCCCCTGACCTGCATTCAGAGGTGCGTCCCTGAAGGGGAGGACAGGGGCTGAGGGAGAGTCATGTGATGAAAGTGGCATGTCGGAAGAACGTGTCACACGTGGGGCGGGGCGTGGTCCTCTGGTACATCCAGAGACCTCGTCACATGCGTGCATGTCCTCAGTTACATGTGTCAGCGCTGGAAAGAGGCTAAACACTGCTGCCCAGGAGTGCTGCCTGGGGTGATGGTGTGAAGGGAGCTCAGCTGGGAGGTAGGGTCTGGTCCACCACCGTCCCACGAGCTCCTTAGAACCTGACTCACAGGAGATGCTCAAAAAGGACCTGAATGAATGAATACTGAAAGGGCAGGTGCTGCGCTGGGATTCAGGAGACCCAGGCTCAGTCCAGGTTGTGTTCCTAACTGGCTGTGTGCTCTTGGCTCACCCCACACCTTCTGGGGGAGCCCTTCCCTACCTGTAAAATGAAGAAACTGGATGGTGTGATCCATAAAGGCCCCTCTGACATTCCAACATTCAACTCCTCAGGGTCAACTGGCCAAGGGAAGCTCCCTGTAGAACAAGATTTGCTACAGGAAAATGTTGATAAGTGAAAAGGGAAAAAAGAGGTTCACAATTTGGGTCTTATCAAGAAGAGACAAGATGGGAGGACATTTTTCTCTAAGCCAGAGTGTCCTTGTATGTCTCTGGCTGATAATTCAGAGGTCTTTAAAAGGACTCTGTGCTTCAGTCACTGCATCCGTACAGATAAGAAGAGCCATTTGCTGTGTTTCCAGGACGAGGCCCAAAGTCCTAGAGATGTACCAGGTTGCTCAGTTTAGGGGCTGGCTACCTGGGCCTTCAACTGGTACCATCCCCAGCATATTTGCATTTTAATGATGGGCTCTGGCAGCTACATCCTTTAAAACCTTAAGGGCCTCATCCTCCAGGGGAGCAGGCATCACTCTGGGGGCAGGGGCAAGGTCTTTAGGCAAGAACTGAGGCCTCAAATCCTACCACGCTGGTGGCCACTTATCCCCACAAGGTTGTTCTAGAAAGTTCAGGAATGTCTCCGTGCTGCCGGTCTGGCCTTTCCTGAAGGCTGTACATTTCTCTCCCAGATTTACAGTTCCCGGGCTGAGGACAGGGAAGGTGTATGAGTTTTGTATCAGGTCAGTCAGCGAGGCTGGCGTTGGGGAGAGCTCAGCCGCCACCGAACCCATCAAGGTCAAGCAGGCTCTGGGTAAGTCCAAGGGGCAGGTGCAGCCTGCACACCTCTGGGGACAGACCTGGGCTGAGCAGAGAGCAGGGGGCTTATCGACCACCTCTTGGAGGGTCCAACTCCAGAGGCCATGGGGCAGAAGCCTTCTCAGGGGATCTGGTGCTGACCCTGACCACCCCTTCCTCTGGGGAGGAAGTAGCAATGGCCTGAGGCCATGGGGTGAAGTCTGACCAGCTCGGAGGCCCAGGTGCCCTGCACACAGCTGAGTCAGCATTACCGGTGGACGCTACTGGCTAAGTCCGTGTCCCAGAGCGGGGTGGGCACCCACTGGGGGAGGCTCGCTGCCTGCCTCGGGCCCCACTGCCCAGTCCGGCCGCCCCTCGGGAGCAGTGGTCCTCACCCCCTTCCCCCCCCCGCCCCCCGTAGCTACACCATCTGCTCCATATGACTTCGCCCTCCTGAACTGTGGGGAAAATGATATGGTCATTGGGTGGAAACCCCCTAAGCGGCGTGGAGGGGGCAAGATCCTGGGCTACTTCCTGGACCAACACGACTCAGAGGAGCTGGACTGGTGCTCGGTCAACCAGCAGCCCATCCCCACCCAGATGTGCAAGGTGAGGCTGGGATGCGGCCACTGGCCTGGGGTCCTGATTTGTGTGGGCGGAGAGCGGGGGTCAGGGTTGGAGGTCCTGAGGCTGAGAGAGGCCTCAGGTTTGGTGCCTCGATCATCCAGCTGATCGTCAAGTGCAAACCAATCTTATGTGAAGCTCCTATAGACCTCCTGCCGTGAACCTCGTCCCCTGCCTCCCCAGCCTCAGCCTTCACGGTCTGTGTTTTTGCTCTTCAAGGTCAGTGACCTCCACAGAGGCCACTTCTATGAGTTCCGTGCCCGGGCAGTAAACTGGGCTGGTGTTGGAGAGCTGTCGGCGCCCAGCAACCTGTTCGAGTGCAAAGAGTGGACGATGCCTCAGCCAGGTGAAAGGCTGGGAGGTGCCAAAGCCCAGCACCTGCCCTCCCCTCCCCTCCCCCAAACTAACAAACAAGATGACCGCTACCGCCGGGCTCGCTGTGCATTCAGGCTTGCTCTGTCGGTCCCAAACCCCAGACCCCTGCCCCCTGTAACCTCTGACACAGTCTTAACTCTGCCAAGTCAAGAGCCCCTGACGTTGGCCATTGACTGGCCCTGTACCCCCATCCAAATTATGCTCTAGCTCAACACCCCACCTGAGCTCCGATTCTCAACACAGACCAATCTCAAACCCCAAAGGCACACTGCTAGGTGAGCAACTCGTCCCAGTTTGCCCAGGACTTTCCCAGGAGTACCGCCGCAAGTCCTGTGTCCCAATCCTGGGCAAACAGGGCAGGTTGGCCGCCCTCTGCACCACTCCCGCAGCGCCATCAGCCTTCTCACAAACTAGCCCTTCATCTCCCCCTTAGGAAGGAAGGGTGACAAGCTTCCATCATTCTGTTCAGCTCAGTTCTGTTTTCTGCACAAAACCTTTACCTGAATGGCAGATAATCACTATGCGTGATGCTTTAGACCACGACAGCTATAAACAACTGATACTTGTTGGGTACTTACTATGTATTGACACTTTCCATAACTTATGTCATTAATGCTCACGACAGCACCATTTTATAAGAACTATTATTATTCCCATTTTACCGACGAGGAGACAGGAACATAGAGGCTAAGTAACTTGCCCAGAGTCCCCATAGCCTGAAAAAGGGTGTTTGCTGGGACATGAACCCCAGTGATCTGACTCTGGAGTCCACACCCTGAGCTTCTACATTAAACACAGAAATGGCAAAGAGATTAGAAAGATTAATGCTGTCTGGGACAGGGATGGGGAGGGTCAAGGATGTTTCCCAGAGGAAGTGATACTGAGCACACTTTGAAGAGTTAACTCGATTTCAGACACAGACCAAGCTTTGCCATGAAGCCAAGGCCGGCCAGGTCCCCACCATGTCCAGAGCAGGCACTTCCAGGCCTGGCGGGGAATGAAAAATTGACAAGCTCGCTGACCCGCCACCCGCCCACTGCCTGACTGGCTGGCTGGCCATTGGGCTATCCATCTCCTTCTCTACCCTGTCTTCCCACAGGACCCCCGTATGGCGTGCGGGTCTTTGAAGTGCGGGCCACCTCCCTGATGCTGACGTGGGAGCCCCCACTGTACCAAGGGGCCGGACCGGTCACAGGCTACCGCATCAGTGTCCAGGAGGAAGGCTCTGAGCAATGGAAGCCGGTCACTCCAGACCCCATCTCTGGCACCCACCTGAGGGTGAGTCCCTGCCCCTTTATCCTCTGACACGCCCTAAGCCTTCCCTGCCACAGGATATGGCAGGACTACAGAACATCAAAGCTGGAACGACCCTCAGAGATCACTGCGCTCACTTAATGGCAGCAGAGGACCAGAGAGGGGGAGTGGCTTAGCCAGGGTCACGCAGCGAGTCAGCAGGAGGTCTGGCCCGCGGTTGGTCTTAACCTGCTCCATGCTGTGCAGACGCCTCCCTAAAACCTCACTTATAATCAGCAAGGTATATTAGCATTTGGATATGCACATCCCTTGAGCTAGGAATTCTGCTTCTAGGATTGAACTGTAGAGAAATAATTAGTCAAGTGTGCAAAGACCTAAGGACAGTGATGCTCCTTGTAGCATTGTTTATAAAGGCAAAATTTGGAAACAACTTAAATGTCCATCAGTAGGGGGTTTGCTTAAATAAATCATAGTGTACCCTTAATGTGGACTCAGTGTCAGTGAGTGTAAAGGCTACAGTAGCTGAAGAAGTGGCAATAATATAAAGAATGAGGGAGGGCTTCCCTGGTGGCGCAGCGGTTGAGAATCCGCCTGCCGATGCAGGAGACACGGGTTCGTGCCCCGGTCTGGGAAGATCCCACATGCCGCGGAGCAACTAAGCCCGTGAGCCATGGCCGCTGAGCCTGCGCGTCCGGAGCCTGCGCGTCCGGAGCCTGTGCTCCGCAACGGGAGAGGCCACAACAGTGAGAGGCCCGCATACCGCAAAAAAAAAAAAAAAAAAAAGAATGAGGGAGAGCTAAAAACATGAAAAATAAAAATTTTAAAATTTTTAAAAAAAGAACGAGGTAGAGCTACATGTATGTTGTGACATAAAAACATATCCACCATATGTGGCTAAGAAAACAAAAAGCACAATACAGAGCAGGATATTTATATGTTAGATAACATTTAGAACATGTATATCATATTGTATATTAATGAACATAGAGGCATATATGTGTTTCTTAATTTAAGTGAGAAGCAAACTCTAAACGCTTTGGATAATAAGGAATCTAGCAGAATCATTGGTTTTATTCGCCTGTGGTGGTTGTTTTCACTTGCACTCGTGTAGAAGGGAAAGCGCAAAGACGACTCACACATATTTGTCATGTCAGAAAACAAAGGTGTCCATTGAAGCATTCTTAGCAGACACAAATTACTAACAGACGGTCCATCAGGATCACAGACTTCACAGCATCCATCTCTGAAGCCAGCATGTCTCACAGGCCTTCTTTGTTTAAGGAAAGTTCTGTGATGTGTATTAGAGTTTATCTTCTGCAGCTCTAGGGAGAGAGGGAGTATTTTCTCCACCTCATTTTCCTGAGGCATCTTTCACCAGCAGGCGGGAGGAGGGTGTGTGTGGGTTTCAAGACCACACGTTAGCACTCTGTTAGCACCAAGAGGAAAGAAAGCAGGCTTGAGAGGCCCAAAACAATGTGGAAAGAAGATACTAGCAAGCAGAATATGGCACATGTCACGTTTCTGCATGGTTTACGTGCATTTGCAAGTCTAAATGGATTTTTACAAAATTGTCAAATCTGGGAATGGGGCTGCCAGGAGAGCCTTACCCCTTCATTTTATATTCTTTTCTATCGTTTTAATATTTCCGCCAACAAACATGGATTTCTTTCATAATCAGAAAAAAATAAAAATATTTCCTTTTGAAACAATAACATTAAGGCTATCTCAGACCAAATGGAGAAGGGCAAGCCTCAGCCCGTGGATTGCTCTGAGATTGTGCAGCTTCCGCCCCCACGGGGCCCGGCTCCCTACAGTAGAGTCGGCCAGTGCTGGACAGCTGGCCCGAGAGAGCCACGCAAGATGGATGGTCCGTCAGCTCCTCAGGCAGGCTGGCTCAGGGAGGGGGAGCCTCGGTGACTTGGCACCGTTTCTGCATGTGGATGGTTGGCTGGCGTTCACTCTCAGTCATTCACTCAACACTCCTGGACACCTACTTAGTGCCAGATCTGGAACTAGATTGTAGATGTAAAAAGCCACAGTCAGAGTCCTTAGGGAACAGGCGATTACAATACTGCGTGTCGTACAATCAAGGAGGGTCCGAGGGATTCTGGGAGCTCCAAGGAGGAAGGTAAGAGACCTCTCCTGGCCTCGTCCCATCTGTCCAAGCTGAGTGGGCAAGGGTGAGCCGTTGTTGCTAGACCAAGAGAAGGGGAGGGCGTTCCAGGCAGAGGGCTCAGCAAGGGCAAAGGCAGGGAGGCGTGAAGCGACGTGCTGCATGGGGGACCCTGAGGAGTCAGGGAGTGAAGGGGGCGCAGAGAAGAGGACAGAAGGCTGAGGATGAGGAAGGCTTTAGGTACCAAGCCTCAAAATCGGAACTTTACCCTGAAGGCCACCGAAAGAGTTCAGTGTACTCAGACCGGCATCTTGGAAACGTTGGCAGAGGGCAAGATAGACCGGGAAGAAGGGTCTGGAGGCAGAGGTGTCTTTTAGGAAACTGGTGGACTAACCCAGGAGAGAAGAAATGAAGCTGCAGTCAAAGGCGTGGCTGGGACACAGACAGGCCACATTCAAGAAACGTTCGGGAAATCAAATGGGAACTTGGGCGATTAGATGTGTAGGGCTCAAGAAAAAGATGTCAAAGACGATGATCACCAAGCTTCTTTCTAGGGTGACAGATGGAAGAGAGGCAGGGGGGCGCAGGCAGAGAAAGGGTTTTCTTGTTGAGAGGCTGATGATGAGTTAAGTTCCGAGCCGCGGAGCTCCAGGCATCACAAGCGTGGGAGGTAATCTCAGGGGAGAGGCTCACCTGAAACTGGAACTCAGGAGAGCAATGTGCCCCTAGCCTGCCCCCCACCCCCAGGGCAGCCTGGCCCTCCGGGGGGTCCCCTGCAGCCCGTGGCCAGGGCTGCGGGAAGGGTGGGTCTTTGCCATCCTCGGTGCTAACTCTTGCCCCCTCCCTTCCCCCAGGTTTCTGACTTGCAGCCGGGGAAGACCTACGTATTCCACGTACAGGCCGTGAATTCAGCGGGCCCAGGGCAGCCGTCCATGCCCACCGACCCCGTACTCCTGGAGGACAAGCCAGGTAGGGGCAGGGGGAGAGCGCTGGTCTGCAGCGGGGGGACAGAACCTGCTGGGCCCTCACCCGGCCACACCTTCCTGCCCCTCATTCGTTCCTGCCTGTTTCTCTCCTGTCCACACTCTCGTTTATTTCTGTGGGATCCCAAGACATGAACATATGGTTTCCTTCCATGTGATGGGTCTTCCATGCTTTATATGCCACGTTCTTAAACTCATACCACTCTTCGTGGCTATTTAAAAGAATAGCCAGGGGCTTCCCTGGTGGCGCAGCGGTTGAGAGTCCGCCTGCCGATGCGGGAGACGCGGGTTCGTGCCCTGGTCCGGGAGGATCCCACATGCCGCGGAGCAACTAAGCCCGTGAGCCATGGCCGCTGGGCCTGCGTGTCCGGAGCCTGTGCCCCGCAACGGGGGAGGCCACAGCAGTGAGAGGCCCGCATACCGCAAAAAAAAAAAAAAAAAAGAATAGCCAACTTTATTTCAGATATGCCGTGTGGCTTTGCCTGCCCTTGCAGTCATGGCTCCCGAGGTCCGCTCCTACCACATACACCAGATGCTGCGCTGGCTCCTCACACTGTCTGGCCCTCCCAATAAGCCCCCGAGGGAGCCGTCACTGTGCCCACTTTAGAACTGATTTTATTGTGGCTCAGAGAAGTGAAATGACCAGGTCACGCAGCTAGTATACGATGGACTCACTCAGCTCTCCTCACTATAAAGTGTGTTCTTTTTCCATTCTTTTAATTATTCATCCATTCAGCAAGTATTTGGTGACACCCACACTGCACTAGGGACATGGCAGTGATGAGAAAGCAAGGTCCCTGCGCTGGTGGGGGGAGGGGCAGGACGAAGGGACGGTAAACAAGTAAGTGAGGAAAAAGTCAGTGCTAAGTGCTATAAAGGAAGTGAAACCGGGTGATAGGGTGGGGTGGGCTTTACTTTAGCCTCAGTTGTCTGAGGAGGTGACATTTGAGCTGAGAAGGAGCCGGATCACACGAGGCCTTGGAGGCCACAGCAAGGAGTCTGGGGTTTATTATTTTATTCAAGAGCAACGGGCAGCCACTGGTGGGGTCAAGCAGGGGAGGGACCTGACCCCGTTTATTGTTGGATCCTGCCCTCAGATGCTCGGGAGATCGAGGTCGGTGTGGATGATGAGGGCTTTATCTACATGGCTTTCGAAGCCCCCGAGGCCCCCAACTCCTCAGAGTTTCAGTGGTCCAAGGACTACAAGGGCCCGCCAGACCCACAGAGGGTCAAGGTCGAGGAGGAAGTTAACAAGTAAGTGAGGGGAGGGGGCAGCACGATCCGTCCACGGGCCCCAGACGTTGTCGGATGAGTGGGCAGAAGCTCGTGGGTGAGGCCATCCGGCAGGACCCCCAGATAAGGAGCTTGAGAGGACTGCTTGGTCTCTCATGGAGGATGCTGACTGCCACCTCGGGGAGAAGTGAGGGAGAGTGCATTGGAGAGGCTGAACCGGTGCCATTCATTTGCAGATCCTTCTTCTGTAAGGAAAGTGCGTGCCTCTATGCGGGTGCCTCCAGGAGACGCTCAGGACTTGGTTACCAGCCTGAGTGCCTGTGACTTGCTCTTGCAAGTTCCCTGGACTCAGCTTCCTCATCAGTAAAAGAGGGGTTAGGATGTCAAGTGCCCCCAGGTCTCTGTCCTCCACCCCCAGCAGCTCTGGCCTTGGCCCTGTCCAGCAGGAGACAAAGCTGATGACTTGAGCCCTGTGGAGAGAGGCAGGCCTGGGGGATGTGGCAAGTATGAAGACTGTTCCAGAGAGCCTGGCTAGTGAGGACCATTGAAGGTGGCAGTCCAGATGTGCCCTGGGCAGGGGACCCCAAAGAGGTGTAAGGAGGCTGCCACCCCTGCTTACTGGCTTGGCTGGGGTCTGGGCTGGGGTGCAGGGCTTGCAAAGCCGACCGAGACTCCCCAGCCCCCAGGCCTCCAGGGCACATGGCCCCTCTCAGAGCCTCTGCCCTCCTGTCTCTGCAGGTCCAAGATCATCCTGAAAGAACCTGGCCTCGAGGATTTGGGTACCTACTCGGTGGTGGTCACCGATGCTGATGAAGAAATCTCAGCAAGCCACACGCTGACGGAGGAAGGTGATGCCCCTGTTCCACTGCCACCTCCCCAGAGAGACGACCCAGACACGGAGTCCCAAACACAAATACCCCAGAGGCCAGCAAGAAGCAATAAAAATGAGTAAAGCAGAGATTTCCAGGGAAGTAGGCCCTCACCCACCCATTCAGTCAGTTAGCCAGTTAATAAGTATCTGCTGAGCACCGACCATATGCCAGAGACTGTCCTAGGCACTGAATTTCATCAGTGAACTCAACAGGCAAAAATCCCTTCCTGATGGAGCTCACGCTCTTCTTGTCTCTCTCTTTACTTTATCTACTTTTGATAAAAAGCAAAGGTACCAGTGAATTATTTCACTTCCTTCCGTAGCCTAAGAAAAACAACAGCATAAGTAGAATGATAAACTGCAAATGGCAGTCGGTCTGAGGAATGAGGATGGCAAAAGGGAGCACTGGGGACTGCGGTAAACCAGAGAGGGGATGCCGGGCCTCAGCGGTCATCTATGAGACTCACCCTCTGCTGTCTCCATAGCAACTGGGACAGCCCATTGTCCTCTCTGATGATTGCGCTGGAGGCCCTTTGATTTTTTTTAAGAAGCAGAAGCCAGGCAGGTCCAGAGTGCAATTCCAGTTCCACAATTTCCTGGCTGCTTGACCTTGGATAAGTCATGACACCTCTCTGGGCCTCAGTTTCCTCATCTGTAAAGGGGGATTATAATCCCTGCTGTCCTAAGTGAAACAATGTTGTTATGCAGATATACTTAGATGATTCCATGCAAACTAAAGCCATCCACAAAAGTAATGGGGTTTGCTTTTTGTTTTTGGACTGGATGCTTGCCATGTGTCCAGACTCATCATGCTAAGGACTCTGGAGCTTATAAGAGGAAATGAGATATGAGCCCTGCCCCTGCCAATTCATCCATGCAACATGTATTTATTGAGCACATGCTGTGTGCCAGATACCATGCAGATCCAGAGCTCAGCTTAGCAGAAGAGACAAGCCTAACACAAAGAAGCAGTTAGCAGTGAGACAGCACTCTGCTGACCTGCCCTAGACACATGTAGACTGAAATGCTCAGTGGGGAGAGCAGACCCTTAGATACTAGGACAGTATGGCTCAGTGGGGAGAACAGACCCTTAGATACTAGGACAGTATGGCTCAGTGGGTTAACAAGGGGCCTCAGGAGGCAGACAGTAATGTTCACCCCACAGCATGGTGTGAGGACTGCTGAGATCATGCAGAGCCTGGCACACAGTAGGTGCTTCTCTGGGGAGGTGGCACTTGATCAGGTCTTGAAGGACAGGAGAAGAAGCAACCTCAGGGTGGCCTGCAGCAGCCCCCACAGCCCCCTCAGTGTCCCAGAGCCAAGGCCTACAGTGGTCATCATGAACCCCTCAGTAGCCAAGTGACCCCAAGCTGAGTCTCTTGGGACTTTCACCCAGTGTGGACGCTAGGACGGCTTCCACGGACCCCACTGGCCCAGGTATGTCATTCTCTTTGGTTTCTTCCTTGCTTCTCCCTGTCCCAGAGCTGAACAAGCTGAAGAAGTTGAGCCATGAGATTAGAAACCCAGGTAAGCGGTCCAAGCCACCAGCCTTGGGCAGTCTTGCCAGGCCCACTGGGGTGCTCTGAGCAGGGCTGAGTCAGCCAAGAGCCAGAAACTAGCGGGCGGGGGGTGGGGGTGGGCAAAGGATGGGGACGTCTTGGGGCTGGAAGGTCAGAGACCCAGGGAGTCCTCAGTCCATGAAGGGAACAGAGCGGCCAGCAGAGAGCACATGGGATGCAAGGGAGGGCAGAGTGGCTGGTTTCTTCTTCTTCTTGGATTGTGGATCATCTAAACCCCTGCTTCCCTCCATTGGCCAGGAGTAGCTTTTGCTCCCTGGGGCAGGGGTCACAAATTTGGGTGCATATTGGAATCACCCCCGGAGCTTTTCAAAATCCCAATACCCAGGCCACACCCCAAACAAATCAGAACCTCTGGGTCTGAAGCCAGACACTGGTGTTTTTGAAAGTCCTTGGGGATCCAGGGTCCAGCCAGGGTGAGAAGCATGACCTCAAAGCTGTGGGAAGAGGATGAATTCCCTGAGATGAATTCAATCTAGGGGGACTGAATGTGGGAAACCCTCCCCAGCCCCTCACCCCAGTCGTGTCTGCGTCAGACTCTGAAACATTTTGCACATTAAATGCCCACAGTGTGCTCAAGGTGGGGCTGTTGGGAGTGGGGAGGGGAGAAGGGTTCCCTGCCCACCCTTTCCTGTCCTCTGCCTCCCAGTGATCAAGCTGATCTCCGGCTGGAACATTGACATCCTCGAGCAAGGAGAGGTGCGGCTTTGGCTGGAAGTAGAAAAGTTGTCTCCAGCCGCTGAGCTGCATCTAATCTTCAACGAGCAGGAAATCTTCAGCTCACCGGTAATTGGGGGCTCAGAATCCCTAAGTGAGGTTCCTGGCCCAGGAGGTGGCCTCACAGGCAGTGGTCTCCACTGGCTGCACCTTCCCCTAGCAGACATTTCAGAAACGGCCACCAGCTTTGGCTGTCACAGTGACAGGGTGCGGGGTGAGGACACCTGGATTTTAGTACCTGGGGGGTGAGTGGCAGGGATGCTAGACACTTGCCAACGCAAGGGAACACTCCCACAAAGAACTTCCCATGCCTCCCACAATTCTTCACTGTCCTGTCAAACATTTGTAAGGTGAAAAACCTACATTCATGCTTATAATTATCCAAGCCTAGATCCTAACTCTGAGATATAAACACAAAGAATTTTTTTGCAGTGTTAATATACACTGAATAGTTTTTATTCTATTAGCCACATTACCTATGCTTTCATTCATTTGCCTGTTCTTCTTGTACTCATGAGAATGTACATGAGTACAATCTCTCATGAGAGATTCAATCATGAGAAGATCTTATTTGTGAATTTCATCTCCAGATGGCCATCAAAAAATATGTGTTATAAAGAGGGGAGCTGGTTCTGACAGAGGAGAAAGAGCTCAGGGCTACATGTCAGAAGACTCATATTCATCTCCTGTGGGTTGTGTGCCCTTGGGCAGGTCTCTTCACCTCTCTGTGCCTCAGTTTCTGCATCAGTACAATGGGGTTGGTTGCCCCAGGATCAGGAGGAGCAATTGGAAAAAAAAAAAAAATAGATCTGAAAGTTCTGCATAGAGATTAAGCATGACCTTGGCTCATGGTAGAGGCAGGGTAACAAAGTCTGGACTCTTGGTACACAGCGCTGATACTAGCAGGTGCCACTATAGAAAAATCAAACTAGACGATTCTCTCAAATCATACATACACCCTAAATGTGGAAAATAAAACGTTTTAAAACTGTTAGAATGTGACAAAATGTAGATAAGTGCTAATTCTGGGTAGCAGGTACACAGGCTTTTTTATATTATCCTTTATAGTTTTATGGGGGATTTTTTAATATTAAATTGCAAAAGAAGTAGAAAATAACCAAAAAACATGGCACAGTAGAAGGTTGGGGATTGTTATTAACTGCAACTGATACAAGCACGCAAGACTCCTTCCAGTGTCTGCCAGGCCCCAGGGTGTTCTCAGGGGCCGGGTGTGGGAAAAGCCCAGTCTATACACAGGAGAGGGGTACCTAGGGCCCCCTCCCCAGTCTCTGAAGGCTTCTAACTCTGCATATATTACCCCCAAGTCCAACCACGCCCCAATTTGCACCCCACAGCACAAATTCCCTGGGATTGGAAAAGGACAGAAAGATTTTCAGATTTTGTTCTCCCCAGAACCGCAAAATCAATTTTGTCCGAGAGAAAGGCCTGGTGGAAATTATCATCCAAAACTTGACTGAGGACGACAAAGGGTCGTATACTGCTCAGCTCCAAGACGGAAAAGCCAAGAATCAGATCACCCTGGTTCTGGTGGATGACGGTCAGCTGTGCCCTGACCCCCGCCCTGCCCCATGCACCCGGCCTCAGCCTGATGCCCTCCTCTGGACCGGCGCTCCTCCTGGTTCACACCCGTTCCCCCCTCTGTGTTCACAGAGTTCGACAAACTTCTAAGGGAGGCAGATGCTAAGAGAAGAGACTGGAAGAGAAAGCAGGGTAAGAACTGCTGGGGCGAAGTTCAAACACCTCGGCCAGCAGGCCAGCAGGCCAGCAGGCCAGCAGGCAGCTCCGCAGAACTGCTGGGCAAGTGGATTAATATATCCCTCCGCCCTGCTGGATCCCCCCCCCGCCAGGGAGGGCCACTGCCATTTGATCTAGTGCTGTCCCCGTGGCAGAACGAAACAGCACTTGCCCAACCCCGAGAGTGAGCGCCCTAAACTTTGCACCCTAGATGCCTCACCCCAGTCCCCTCCCTCGTGGGGGCGGAATCCCAGAATTCGAGGGGCCAGTAGTCATTAGGTGCCCCTCCCCAGCTGCCTTCCCCTGTCTCGCCACCAGGTGGCGCCCGGGCCGAGCCCGGCGCTCTGACCGCTGGGCGTGCTGTTTTGCCCTCATAGGTCCGTATTTCGAGGAGCCTTTGCAGTGGAAGGTCACCGAGGACTGCCAAGTGCTGCTGACGTGCAAGGCAAAGCCCCCCCCCGCCCATCTCCAGCCCTGCCCCCAGGCCCCGTGGGGCAAGACCTGTGGTTGTCCCCAAGCCCCGTGGCTGTCTTTTGCCCCATTCCCTGCAACTCCACACCCTGTGCTGGTGTGATCCCAAGCAGAGGAAGGAGCCCCAGGGATTTTGCATTTAACTGGAAAACAAAAGCCCAGGGAGCAGAGTTAATTTGGATTAGTGTGCGCTGAGTCAGCCTTGAGCTAGATCTCCCAGCTGCTCTGGGAGGGGTTCTGGGGGTCAGGGGTCTGGGAGCAAGTGAGGGCTCTATATGTTGAGCAGTAGTCCCTGTGTCTGTTAGTAGCCCTGTCAGACACTGTTGTCAGCACTTCACAGCATTATTTTATTTCATCTGCCTCACAATCATCTGTGAGAGAGGTGTTACAATCCCCACTTTAGGATGAAAAACCAAGTGGGGAACTAGCTCAAGACTACATGATAACAGGCAGAGTCTAGAGAGCCCAGGTTTTAACCGGATGTGCCTGACTCCAAAGCGGGTGTTCTTTCTCAGCACCCTGCAGCCTTTTAGATAACTGCAGGAGGGCAGGAGAGGGGAGGGCGCACTCCCCGAAGCCTATGCATTCAGCAAACCTAAGTACCTACTCTGTGTTACACACTCTGCAAGCACTGGGCATACAAGGGTGAAGAAGTGGACTCCTTAGGCCTGTAAGATCCCACAGTCCAAAGCAAGATCGTGGGGAAAACAGCATAGCTCCTGCTGTGATAGAGACATGCAGGAAATTGATGACTTATAATGTGGCACACTCTGGGGTGCATAAAGGAAGGCTTCCTGGAGGAGGTGACACAGGCATTTACAAGAAAAAGTAGGGTAGGAAAGGGATCAAGAAGCAGAGGGGGGCTTCCCTGGTGGCGCAGTGGTTGAGAATCTGCTTGCCGATGCAGAGGATGCAGGTTCGTGCCCCGGTCTGGGACCATGAGCCATGGCCGCTGGGCCTGCACGTCTGGAGCCTGTGCTCAGCAGGAGAGGCCACAACAGTGAGAGGCCCGGTACCGCAAAAAAAAAAAAAGCAGAGGGAATAGCATTAGCACAAGTCCAGAGTCCAGAAACCATCAGAGGAGACATATGGTATGGGGAAGGGGTTGGCTGAGATTTAGCCTGGGGGAGGGGGTGGGGGGGAGTCATGTTTGTAAAAAAAAAAAAAAGGTTCTGATGAACTGAGTCATCACTTAAAAGAGAAAGCCTGAAGGAGTCTCCTCACTCCCCACCTTCCTCAGGTGACCAACACCAAGAAAGAAACCCGCTTCCAGTGGTTCTTCCAGAAGAAAGAGCTCCCAGATGGTCAGTACGACCCACAGACTGGAGCAGGGCTTCTCTGCATCGAAGAGGTAAGTGCAGCTCTGACTTCAGGGCTCACAGCCTCCAGGCAGTGCCAGGAGCCCTGGGCAGGGAGTCAGGACCAGGGTGAGGCAGGTGAGGCACTGACCTCTTGCACAAACTTTAAGGAAGCACTGAAAGGCTCAGTACTCAAGATATAATATTTCATGCAATATTTTTAAGGATCAAAATTCATGCCAAAAAAAAAAAAGACCATGAGGGAAAACAATACCAAAACTTTAAATAAAGACAGGCTCAGTAATACTGATTTTTCCTTTTAGTTGGATTCCAGTCCTGGCCCTGCCACTGACTGCATGGCCCTGGGCTAGTCACTGTCCCTCTCTGACCTCAGTTTTCATCTGTTACACGAGCAGGTCAGAGGGATGCTCTCTCAGAGATTCCTTCCTGCCCCTGCAGCCTGAGATTCAGGACAGGAAGACGGCCTCCGTGTGAGGCAGGTCTGGGAAGAGCAAAATAGGGCCTGGAGCTCACTTCTGCCACCCACGACCTCCCCGTGGCCCTCAGAGGAGTGTGACCTGGTTAAGGTAGAAATGCAAGGCTTATTCTTAAATATTCAATGTTTTTCTGCCTTGCCCCTGATTTCTGTGGCCTCACCATGTGCCACGGAGGACTACGGCAGATGCAGGTTTGCAGACTATGAAGGAAATAATGATTTCAAGGTCCTTTCCCAAATCCTGGCCAAGACGATGGCAAGTTTGCCTTTGTCATCACAGTGCAAACTCCTCACACAGGGCTTGGCATCAAGTAGGTGCTTAATACTACTGAGTCTTGTCATAATCATCCAGCTTATTGGTGCAGAACTTTCTGGCTTCTGAAGAGTTATCTCCCTTGATCCTCACAGCAACTATAGTACGTAGCCAGGGAAAGGATTATGCCACCATTTTACAGATGAGTAAACTGAGGCTCAGAGGGTTTAAATACCAAGATGACAAAGCTTGAGCGTGGGGCCGGAAGTTTCTCCAATCACTCTCACTGGAATTTGGCTGGGACTTTGGAGCCTTCACTGAGGGAGGGGGCAGGAGACATGGGAGAAGTCTGTTGGGGTTTTCAGCCCTTTGATACCCCAGTTAAGAGATGCTTCTGCCTTGAATCCTGCCTCATAGCACACTATGTAGAGATGGTTGGGGTGAGAGGGGCCCTTTGAGGGGACAGGGAGGCAGATATCACACCCCTACCCCCGCAGCCCCTGGAGGAGATGCTGTGTAATAAGAGGGCACAGCTGACTTCTGACCTTGCTTTCAAAGCATGACCCAAGTTCTTGCTTTGCTGAGTGTTGACCCAGGCTTCACTTAGGGTTGACAAGCATGTGCCAGTAAGGACCCCCTTATCCTGAGCAAAAGAAAGCGCACCTCTTTCTGAGAGGTGCAGAGAGGCCCCTCTATCCAGGGCCCCTGGGAAGCAGGGCACGCTGGTGGAGGGTGCGCCCTGATCGGCCCAGCTCTGCTAGGAGGGCTCACTTTGCTCTGTCCAGAGCAGCTGCCTGAGAATCACATGCGGGGCGTCTGTTTCTGCCCTCAGTTCCCCCTCTCGCCCCACCTCCAGGCCCAGACAAGCCCTGGGCTTGGGATCAAAGGGCTCTGGAGCTGGAAGGAGCCTCAGAGATCACCCATCGCAGGGGGGTAAACTGAGGCCCAGGGAGGAGAGTTAGGGGCAGGCCTAGAGCCCAGGCCTCCTGATTTGCTGTCCATCCCTCCTTCTGGAACTCATGCCGACACCGCCTTCTCACATCCTTCTTTCCAGCTTTCCAAAGAGGACAAGGGCGTTTACAGAGCAGAGATCTCCGACGAGCGAGGGGCTGACGACACCATCCTGCACCTCACGGGTGGAGGTAGGAGCCGGCGACATCAGAGACGGGCCGGGAGGGCCTCACATGGAACCAAGAGATGCAGTGTGACCTGTGGGGAAACTGTCTGGGATCCTCACTTGGGACAGCTGAGGCCCAGGGGAGTTAAGTGACCTGCCCACGGCTGCACAGCTGGTCAGTGGCAGGGCCTGGTCTGTGTGACGCTGGTGCCCATGTTCATGCAGTATCCCACAGCGAGCCCAGGCTTCAAGGCCCGGAGCCTGAGTTCTCTGCTCTGCCCCCACAGTGGGCCCCAGGCTCCTCACCAGGCTGCTCATCTCAGCCTGCAGGAAGACTGTCATGGCGGCCCATTCATCCTCCATCTGTGTTGCCCCCCTGCCCCATCAGTCACGCAGTGCCCCAGATCCCCTCCCCATCCCTAAGCCTGTGTTCTGAGAGCTGCTCATAAGGTCCACCAGCCTTTTCCAAGGACGGCCCCACCTGGTGCATCCCTAGGGGAGCCCTACATCAGCTGACCATTCCCTCTGTCTCCCTCCAGCCCTGGATGCCATCTTCACTGAGCTGGGCAGGATTGGTGGTAAGCAAGCCCCCTCTTTGCTCAGCACTGCCGTGATGCCACATAGCCTCCGGGGGACCTCTAGCCATCCTTGGCTGCCGGGGGTGGGTTTAGTTTCCAGCCTCAAAGACTGGGGGAGACGCTCCTGCCTCTTCACCACACTGTGTTCCCCCCACTACACCCCAAAGCGGGGGTGAGCTGGCTGCCCCCCAGATGTGCTGCCCAAAGGGCCTTGGGGAAGACTCACCCTTCTCCCATGCCTCCCCAGCCCTCTCTGCGACCCCACTGAAAATCCAGGGGACGGAGGAGGGGATCCGGCTCTTCAGCAGGGTCAAGTACTACAATGTGAACTACATGAAAACCACCTGGTTCCACAAGTAGGTTGGCCTTTGCCCTGGAGCCCTAGCCAGGCTGGAGGGGGCCCAGCACCTGCCTCAGAGCCCAGTCCCAAGGGCTTGGCAGAGACAGGGTCTCTCACCGCTCCTGCTGTCCACAGAGGGAGTCTGGGACAGGGAACAGCTGTTAGAGACACAGAAGGGAGGCTCCCCAGGAAAGGTGGGAACCCTGGTGCTAAGATCACTTTCCCAGAATATCCATGGCCAGAGAAGGACCATTGTCTTAGAGCACCATCTGGGAACTGGGGGAGAGAAGGATGCGGGAACGATGGAGAACCAGATGGTCAAGTGCCCTTATGGGCCTTTGCAGCCTTAGCAAACTCAGGCAGCCAGGCTGAGGGGAGAGGAGCAGGTAGAGGGATCTGGGGGGCTGACGACTAACTGAGGGCCAGGCCTTGAAGTCAGGATCAGGTATCAGAGACTCAGCCAGGAGCTAAGTGACCCCAGAGAGTTTGGGAGCAGAATTTTCCCAGTGCTTCTTACTTGCAAACCTCAGCCTCGTGGAGCAGACATTACTGCACCCATTCTATGGAGAAGGCTAGACAGACTTAGTCAAATTTGTCATGTGAGTGATACCAAGGCTAAGCTGAATTTCAGAACAGTGAAGCTCCTTCTCTAGAGTTTCTGAGCCCCATGACTAAGCCCAGAGGTGTCACTTCTGTGACAAAACACTGACATGGGCCAGGTGTCTTTAGGAATGAAATTCAAGTAAAGAAGGAAAGGAGTTTATATAGTTTATAAGAATTACGTAAGAATGATTGTGGGAAGAAATGCTGGGAGGTTTTAAGATGAGGAAAAGGATGAAGTGAGGAAGTGGCTCCCACTGGCGGGGTGTGGGGAGGTGGTCACTGACCCTGGAGCACCATTTCCTCGAAGTCCCAGCCTGCAGGACACATGTCACAGATATAGACTCAGCGCTGCCACGAGGTTTGCTGAATGAATGAATGATGAATGGATGAATGGATAGATATTTATCAGATATCTCATGGATGGTCACCACTTGCAGCTCACACATCTGGGAACAAAACCCCGGGAGAGGCGTTTGGGGCAGGGGTGCCTGTAGATGGGCAGACAGACAGCCCGTCCCGGACTGAGCTGTGTTAACCATTTCTTTGCCCTCACGTTCAGAGAGAAACGCCTGGAGAGTGGTGATCGGGTGAGGGCTGGCACCACCCTGGATGAGATCTGGCTCCACATCCTGGACCCCAAAGACTCAGACAAGGGCAAATACACCCTAGAGATAGCGGCCGGGAAGGAAGTCCGGCAGCTCTCAGCTGATCTCTCGGGGCAAGGTGAGCGCTCAGTGTCTGTCCTCAGTGAAGCCTGTTTAGAAAACCCCATGGTCTTTTGTGGGGGCTCCCATCTCCCCACCCAATCCTAGCACTGCCCCAAGAGAATTCTGGAACAGAGTGGAGGAACAGTCAGCGCTGAGCTCTGTGTGGGTTGCAGGATGGGGGGAGATTGGGGGTAGATGCCCTGATGCACCTTTTCCCCTTTTCCCTCTCTTAGCTTTTGAGGACGCCCTGGCCGAGCACCAGAGATTGAAGTAAGTTTCCTTGGCGTTTCTCTGTGTGATCAAGGCCCCTGGGGTGCACGAGTACAGGACCCTTCCTGGGAGGCCGGACAGCTCCACCTTTCCCCCGTCACCCCCTGCCCCCTACCCGGGTAGGACTGTCCTTTAACAAATGAAACACCAAGGCTTTTTCCCATTTCCGTTTTGCAGAGCCTTGGCCATCATCGAGAAGAGTAAGTCCAGCCGTATTTCTGTTGTTTCCACTTCTGAGTTTGGGGCGGCTTCCCAGCTGCTCATGCCTCCTGGCAGGTAGCTGGAGTCCCAGTTCCCCATGGGGTCTGTGTGGCTCTGGCCCGTCACAGAGCTGCCGGGAGACCCGGCTGGTGGCAGCGTGAAGACAGGTGGATGAGGAGTCCGAGGATACCTGAGACCGTGGATGTGGATGCGCCTGGTGCGGGCCTGGTGGCGAGTAGGCACGCGGCCGATGTCGGTGGGACTCCAAAGGCAGGGGCAGACAGGCCCGAGGCTGGGCTGATCTTGCCAAGCGAGGCCCGGGAGGGGACGACTTTAAAGCTGAAGCCGGTTCTGGCTGTCGGGGCCCTAGGGCCTCATCTAATCCGGGACACAGCCTCTGAGTTGCCCAGGGGGACCACCAGGTCCACGCACTGGAGCTTCTCCGGGTCCCCGCAACCAGTTCTAAAGTACCCAGTTCCAGGAGGCTGGCTTTCTGGTCTCAGTGAGCCAGCCGGTCAGTGCAGGACTTGCCATGAGGGGAAGCCTCCTGGCAGCGGAGCAAAGCAGCCCCGTTTAACCTGACAGTGAGGAGGGAAACGGACCGTTTGGGGCCATTGGTGGGAGGGGGCATTAGCCCTATGTGGCGTCTTGTCCCTGAGTGTCCCCACTCGGCGGGAAGTGCGGACCGTCCATAACTGCCATCTGGAAGGGGGCCGTCTGGGGTCTAAGAGCGGTGAGGAGCCCTCGCAGCAGGCGGCCACCTTGGTGGGCGGAGCGCAGCCTGCAGACCCGACTCAGCCGGTCCTGCCCCCTAATCACCTGCCCCCCCCATCCTGGAATGCCGAGTGTCTGCACAGGACACCCCCTCCAGGACCCTAACAGAGGGTCCTGAACTCACCACCTGTGGTTGCTAGGGCTGGCCAAGTTGAGCGTCAAGGGAAGCAGATTGTTGCGCCCGCCATGATGGGCCTGGTGAACGTTCCTCCCACAGCAGTGGCCATCTCTGGGGCCATCCTTCCCCTCCCCCTTCAACCCTGATTCAGGCTCCTTCTCCCCGACATCCGTTGCACAGACACCAGCCACTTTAGGCTCTTTGCGCATCCCTGATCGTGGTCTAGGGTCCGTTCCCACATCCTCGATTGCGACATATTGGCTTTTTCTGCTTAGCGGTTTACAATCGCAGTCTCCTCCTGCCCAGCCGCCGTGGCCACCAGGACCCCTCCCTTGACCAGCGTCAGTGTCCCAAAAGCTCCCTTCCTGTTCACTCCCTGAGCTGGTCCGTCACACCTGTTGTGTGCATTTTGCCAGTGTAAGGCTCAGAGCAATCTTATCACCTTCTCTCCCAGTCCTCAGGGGAGGGGCACCTCACTGTCACCGCCAGGTACCACCAGCCATGATAGTAACCTCAAGGCAATGACAGAAACACATGACGTCCCCTCTCTTCTGTTTATAAAGGCAAGGAAATAACATAATACAGGTTTAAGGATGTCCACCCAAAATGATGCAAATAAGAAAAAGAAGATACTTAAAAATAAACCTCAACTTCGTGGAACCTGCTGCTGGGAGGAAAACATTCATCACTGGAGGTCTCGTTTTTCCCTTCCAGATCGTGCCAAAGTGGTGAGGGGCCTGCCGGACGTGGCCACGATCATGGAAGATAAGGTACTGACTGTTCCCCAGCCCACAGCCAGCAGTCCCACCCTGGGGTCCCTCCTGTGTCCATCAAAGAGCACGAAGCAACGAAGCACCGCGGATTCCAGAGCCGAAGGGGCTGGATGCACCCAGAGTCTGGCCGAGTGACCACACCTCAGTGGTCACATGTAGTATAAAGGAAAGACAGCGAGCCTGGTGTCAGGCCCTTGGGGGGCGGGAGTGACAGGCCTGTGCTCACCCCAGTTCTACCCCATCTCTCCAGGCGGCCCTGGGTGTCATGGACTTCTCCGTGTGAACTTCAGCTTCCACAGGAGTTTGACTAGATGATACCTAAAAAGCCCTTTCAGGACTGAAGTTTTTCAAGTCTAATTTCTAGACAATGATAGCTAACGTTTTCATGTTGTTTACTTCGTGCCAGGCACTATTCCATTATTTCACCATCAAGGCAACCACATGAAATAGTGTGTTATTACTAGTCATACTTTATAGCTGAGGAAACTGAGGCCCAAAAAGGTTAAGGGACTTACCTAAGGTCATACAGCTTAAAGGAGCCGAGCTGAGATTCACAGCCTGGCAGCCCAGCTCCAGACTCTGAGTGTTTGGCCATTGCACTAGAGTGCCGCCTCTGTGGTGAGAATTGCTCTGTTGAGAATTTTCAAACTCAATTCTTAAATCTTTATGTTAAAGCAATCTAGCCTTATTTGCATGGTAAAATCATAATGAAATATACAATAAAAAGCAATAAAGCAAAGTCCGGGTCATTCTGGGGCAGGTAATTGCTAAAGTAATAACGGCCTGACAGTCTAATTATTAGTTTAAGTGTTCCTGTAGAAACGTTGAGAATGGAGGATGTGGGGTTAGAGTAAAACATCTCCCTTTACTGTTATTACTTTATGGGTCACAATAAAACACACATAATGAACTTCCCACAAGGAGCAGCTTGTACCAGGAGCTCCCTGGGAGTGTGAAGGTGATACCAAGGGTTATTGCAAGCGGGTGGACTGAGCGTTCCCTTCCTGTCCTTTCAAACAGACCTTGTGCCTGACCTGCGTCATCTCAGGAGATCCGATCCCTGAAATCTCTTGGCTGAAGAACGACCAGCCCGTCACCTTCCTTGACCGCTACCACATGGAGGTGAAGGGGTTGGAGGTCACCATCACCATCGAGAGGGTCAACAGCGAGGACAGCGGGCGCTACGGTGTCTTCGTCAAGAACAAGTATGGCTCCGAGACGGGCCAGGTCACCATCAGCGTGTTCAAGCACGGGGAGGAGGACAAGGTGCTGAAGATGTGACGGTCGGATTCAGGCACAGCCCGAGGTCTCGTCTGCATGGACTAGGCGGGTCAACCAGTGGCTTACAGCCTGGCGCAAGCCACGGAGGCGGGGCAGGGGGCATTGGACATTGTGGAACCCGGGACATGGGAGGGGAGTAGCTACACCAAAGTGGAGAAGCATAGACCTTGCTGGGGTCCAGGGAGGCCTCCAGGACAGGGGGATCAGCACTGGACTTGGAATGGGAGACCTACGTGCAAAACTTTCAACTCTCAACTCTCCATGAGCTTTGCCTTTCTCATCTATCAGATGGGAATTCCCACTCCTAGGGATTGTTTATGAAAACCCTTGAAGCCCAAATTTGGGGTTGTCACAACTGGGGATGTCCACTGGCATCTCGTAGGTGGCAGCCAGGGATTCTGCTAAACACCACAGCTCCTCACCACATAGACTGCAACCCTAAATGACAATAGTGCTGAGGTTGGTGTACCCCCCGCCCATAAACGGATTTATCACAATACCCCCTTTTGGATACTGCATTTTCAATTCACTTAAGTTCAACCAACATTCATTTGAAGTCTAGCGTGTGCCAGGCTGCAGACGGCATATTGGGAGCACAGAGATACATAATATGCAGGCCCCGCCCTCAGGGACACCTCAGCCCGGGAGGAGAGTCAGATCTGGGTGCAAATGACTCCAGGACAAGTCAGATGATCAGGATGATAAAACAGGTCCACATGAAGGTCCACTGGTGGTCAGAGGAGGGAGATGGGTGTTCATCCCAACTAGGGAAGGTGAGCTTTAAAACACCTTCATGGAACTAGCGGAATTAGTTGTTGGACCCTGAAAAACAAGCTGGATTTGGTGATCATGGGAAGGGATTTCAGGTGCAGGGAATGGCGAGAGCAAAGGTGAGGCGTGGGGGTGATGCTGCCTGGGTGGCCTTGGACGCCAGGCTGGAGAGTTGGATGACCTTCAGGACTCCCAGCTCAGGGCCTCTGCCTGGCAGGACAGATGCTGGTTGGCCTTGCTTGCTGGACCTCAGTACGGAGCTGGGCATCTCACCACCCTCCAGTTTCCTTCTTTTTTAAAATCAGATTGGGAGGGGTGGGGTTTATAAAGTTAGAGATGGTGGTTGTACAATTTTGGAAAACCTTGAAAATGTTGAAGGAGAAAATAAAACTCCTCTGTACTCCCAACACCAACACGTAACACCCACCTCTGATTTCTGAAATTAAAGGTAGAATGAATCACTCCTACATTTGCCACCTACACGCGCATCAAGGCATGATGGGTAACTTATACCCCCAGCAGCTACAGGTGCAGTCAGTCCAGGTGTTCGGTGAGGGGGGCGAGGGGGCCAGGTGTCCTGCCGTGCCCCGGCTGGGAAGGAGTATGGAGGATTATGCAGGTCTTAGAAGCAAACACACCCACAGGCTTGAAGCAAAGCACTCACTGTGTGATCTTGGGCATTTTTTTTTTCCTTTGTCTGGGCCTCAATTTCCCATCTATAAAGCAAGAAATCTGAAAGGTCTTTTTTTTTTTTTTTTTTTTTTTTTTTTGCGGTACGCGGGCCTCTCACTGTCACGGCCTCTCCCGTTGCGGAGCACAGGCTCCGGACGCGCAGGCTCAGCGACCATGACTCACGGGCCCAGCTGCTCCGCGGCACGTGGGATCTTCCTGGACCGGGGCACAAACCCGTGTCCCCTGCATCGGCAGGCGGATTCTCAACCACTGCGCCACCAGGGAAGCCCTGAAAGGTCATTTTTGAGGGTCCTTTCAGCTGACACGACCTCCTACCTAGGAAGAATGTGGACAGGGCAGGTCAAGGGTGGGGCAGTGGGGATGGAAGTCCCTGAGACCTTTGGCTGTTCTCTGTCTTAGCTCCTCCCACTTAATCCCAAATAAACCCCAAGTGCCACTCAGGTGGGAGAAAGGACCTTGCTAAAGGATATTGTGATAAAATTAAAAAATTTTATATCTGGTCTTTGTTCTTGGTTTAGGACACACAGCTCCTAAAACCCTTCGGATCTCCAGGGTGAAAAGAGCGTCTCTTGTATACTAATAAGATGGCTGGTGACTGGGGGCCCTTAGATAGCTTCAGGATGGGAGCTGGTCACCAGAAAGACCAAGGCAGGGCTAGAGGGTTAGAACTTTCTGCCCCCAGCCACCTCCACTTCCCTCTGGAGAGGGGAGAGAGAGTAGAGATTGAGTTAATCACCAATGGCCAATGATTTAATGAATCATGCCTAAGTACTGAATGCTCCGTTAAAAATTGCTAAGCGACAGGATTCCGAGGGCTTCTGGGTTTGTGGACACATCCAGGTGCTGGGAGCCTGGTGCGCTTAGAGAGGGCATGGGAGCTCCCTCCACACTCCCGACTCCTTGCCCTGTGGACCTCTTCATCTGATTGGCCATCCGTATCCTTCATAATAAACCAGAAACTGTAAGTAAAATGTTTCCTTGAGTTTTGTGAGCCATTCCAGCAAATTATCGACTGAGGGGGGAGTCATGGGAACCCTCAGCTTATTGCCAGTTGGTCAGGAGTACAGGGGACGACCTTGTGGCCTCTGACTCTACCTCTGGGTGGTTAGTGTCAAAACTGAATTGAGGGGCTTCCCTGGTGGCGCAGTGGTTGAGAGTCCGCCTGCCGATGCAGGGGACACAGGTGCGTGCCCCGGTCTGGGAGGATCCCACATGCAGCAGAGCCCCGTGAGCCACGGCCGCTGAGCCTGTGCGTCCGGAGCCTGTGCTCTGCAACGGTAGAGGCCGCAGCAGTGAGAGGCCCGCGTACCAGAAAAAAAAAAAAAAAAAAAAAACTGAATTGAATTGTAGGGCACCCAGTTGGTGTCTGGATATTTGGAGAATTGGTTGTTGGTGTTCAAATAACCCATGCATTTGGTGTCCGAAGTGTTGTGAGCCAAACCAGCTCAGAGTTATGCATCAACCACCTCCCCAGGGGTCTTTCCCATCTTCATCTATTCTATATTTCCTGGGCCCAGGGTAGATAGCGGTGGTACACCATCATCCAACAAAGCCAGACTCCGCAGCTTCACGTCTTTCACACTCTGCAGCCTGAACCACTGGCCTTGACTTTATTCTCCTCTCCTTAGCCTGTTCCCAATGGCCTCCACTCCTGCCCCAGGCCTGGGCCACTTCCAGCATCCCAATTTCGGAACCCCTCTGATTCTTCCGTATTTACAATTCCCAGTTGCTCTTTGTGTTATTCTTTTTTTTTTTTTTTTTTTTTTGCGGTATGCGGGCCTCTCACTGTTGTGGCCTCTCCCGTTGCGGAGCACAGGCTCCGGACACGCAGGCCCAGCGGCCATGGCTCACGGGCTTAGTTGCTCCGCGGCATGTGGGATCTTCCCGGACCAGGGGACGAACCCGTGTCTCCTGCATCGGCAGGCGGATTCTCAACCACTGCGCCACCAGGGAAGCCCTGTGTTATTCTTTACTGGCTCATCCTGGGAAGCATCTCAGTTGGTCCGGCCCGATCCCTGGTACCCTGCATGGGACTCAGAAAGTCAGAAACGTGGTCCCTTGTCTGGTGAAACCCATCAGTGAACCCACGGTCCTGGCATCCTCCAGGAGCCCTCCACGGATCTCCTGGCACGCTGGACTTCCAGGGAGCCAGGAAGGGGGTGCAGGCTGAAGGAAGGCCAGCCAGCCAGTGTGTTCCCCCTTTAGCATACCAGCGGCCCCTCCCCACACCCGTCTGCCACCTTTCACATACCAACCCCAGTGCCATCCTTGGCCTAAAGAATTGAGAGCCGTAAACAGGAAGAGCATGAGGGATAAAAACCCTGATGGGAAATGCCTGGCCTGTGTAATAATTAACCTCTACCCACTTGGCCTCCGCCACCGCTCATCAGATGCTTTCAATACCTCAAAACTTCCAAATCACTTCCAGCAGCTTGGGGTGACATTTTCATGCCAAAAATAGTTTCAGAAGCATCACTTCCCAGATGTCTCTAGCTAGAGGAAGCCAGATAGTTTATTTTCAGCATTTGAGAAAAGTTTCAACTCTGAGGCGGGGAGGCGTTTCAGCCAGGAAGTGCCCTGGGTTGAGAGCAAAACAAATTGCACAGCCTGTGAGGAATGTGCCCCTCCTCTCCTGGGCCTCCCAGAAACCCCTGTGCCCCTGGGCTGACTTTTATATCACCGCTTCCTGTGCTATAGCAGATCTAAAGAAAGAGAAACACGGGGCCACACAAAAGCCTTTTCATTCCAATTATAGAAATGTTCATGGCGAAGTGAGACTTTGGGTTTGCTTGAAAATACTCCAGTTTAAAAAAAGAAAAAAAAGAAAAAAGCAAGAGGAAGAGAAATAAATGAAATAAAGAGAAATAAATGAAAAAGTTAGCAAAACATTGATGATTCTTGAAGCTGGTGATGGGTATATGGGTACCATGCTCTCTACTTTCGTATATGTTTGGAATTTTTTCATAATAAAAATATTCAAAGACTCCACGGGAGACAAGCCCTTGGCAGTCTTTTCGTTTGGAGTCATATGAGTTACTTACCCAGCAATTAGTCAAGGACATTAGTTACAGGCGAGTGGCACAGGGTTCCTCTCTGGCAGGCAATGTATACAGCCTGCTATTTTTCAATCACACTAATTAAAATTAATGGTAACAGAGATGTTCTACAAGAAATAATTATCAAGTCATGGCTGTAGTTTTAAAAAAACATTATACATCCAATTGATTCGTTGACTCTGCATTCATTCAGCACAAGTTTCCTCAGCTTACTATGTGGTAGGAATAAACGGATTTAAAGCTTGGTGCTATAATCTAGATGAGATCCAGCTTTGCTTTACTTGATGTGTGTGCCTTAATTAAGTAATTTAAAGTTTCTGTGTCTCATCTGTAAAAGAGGGCTGCTGTGAGAATTAAATGAGGGGATGCTTGCCGAGTAACTAGCGTGGTGCCTGAGAGGATCGAAATAAATGACAGATTTCCCCACCCACCCATTCCCTGGAGTCTCAGTTGCTGGGGAAGATAGACGGGCTAATCCAGCTCCCACAGAATTCAACAGTTCCTTCTGCACTTCTTCGACTGATGACAGTACAGACACTTCCAGAGACAGGAGTACACAACCTCACAAGAGATTTTTAAAGTAGCATCTGTTGTATTCTTCCAATGATAGAAATGATAAATGGCTGCTGTAGAAAAATTGGACGAGACAGAAAAGAACCAAGAAGAAAAGTAAAAATATCCATAAGCTGAACAGACTTGTGGTTGCCAGGGAGGGGAGGGAAGGATTGGGAGTCTGGAATTATCAGACATAAACTATTATATATAGGATGGACGAACAACAAGGTCCTGCTGTAGAGCACAGGGAACTATATTCAATATCCTGTGATAAACCATAATGGAAAAGAATGTGAAAAATGATACATACATGTATAACTGAATCACTTTGCTGTACAGCAGAAATTAACACAACATTGTAAGTCAACTATACTTCAATAAAATTTTTAAAAAATGTATCCATAAGCCCTCCAACCAGAAATAAATACAATGGAAGACACTGTTTATTAACTAGCCTAACAGATATTCCCACCCCTTCCCCATTGCCACCTCCGCTCTCAAGACTGGAAAGCAAAATATTCACTTTCCCAGGCTCCCTTGTAGCTGGGGGCAGCCACAGGACACAGCTCTGGTCAAAGAGACATAAACAGAAATCTGCTGGGGCTCTTTGTTAGACTCATGTTCTCAATAGAAGGGACAGACACTGCAGGCACCAGACTACCCCCTTCCTCCTTCCTGCCTCAAATGTGGACAGGGTGCTTGGAGCTGGGCAGCTATCTTGTGACCATAAAAAGCAGATTGCAGAGATGCCAGCCCAACATCACCATGCTGCTGATGCCAGGCCTTCAGATCGCCAGACAACTTATGAGAGAAAAATAAATCCCTCTATGCTTAAGGCACCATAAGTCAGGTTTTCCGATCCTTTGAGCTAAAAGCATTCCCAAGTCACACACCACTTGTTAACATTCTTTTTTTTTTTGCGGTACACGGGCCTCTCACTGTTGTGGCCTCCCCCGTTGCGGAGCACAGGCTCCGGATGCGCAGGCTCAGCGGCCACGGCTCGCGGGCCCAGCCACTCCGCGGCACGTGGGATCTTCCCGGACCGGGGCACGAACCCACGTCCCCTGCATCGGCAGGCGGACTCTCAACCACTGCGCCACCAGGGAAGCACTACATTCTTTTTTGATGTATTTCCTACCAGTCTTATCAGAATTGAGAAGTCTTACATATAATTTCACATTCTGAGTTTTTTTCCTATGATATGACATCATAAAAATTTTCTCACATCACCAACAAGCATTCCAAAACCCTATGTTAGTGTTTATCTATCATGTAACTTATATCATTTCCATGTTCCCAGAAATAGTTTCTAATTTTTCACTAGTAAATGAGACTGTGATGAACATCCTCATATATAAATCTTTGCTTGCATCTCTGAAAAATTCTCTCGTATAGATTCTAGAAGAGGAATTACTGAGTCAAAGGACATGAATTACTAGGTCAGAAGCAGACTAGCTACATGGAAGGAGTGGAAGGAAACTAACTGATAGTACCCTGGCCTTCCCCTCAGGGACACAAATCAGAAGTTAGTCAATCATCCAACACATATTTATTTATTTATTTATTTATTTTTGTGATACGCGGGCCTCTCACCATTGTGGCCTCTCCCGTTGCGGGGCACAGGCTCCGGACGCACAGGCCCAGTGGCCATGGCTCACGGGCTTATCCGCTCCGCGGCACGTGGGATCCTCCCAGACCGGGGCTCGAACCCACGTCCCCTGCATCGGCAGGCAGACTCACAACCAGTGAGCCACCAGGGAAGCCCCCAACACATATTTATTGAGTAGCTATTTCACTCCAGGCACTATGCTAGATGCTGGTGATACAATGATGACTGAAACAGACATGGCCCCTGCCCACATGGGAAATACCATTTCTCAGATGGCCACCCAGAAAGATGGTGACTGGTTTTTATTGAACCATGGCCAACTGATGAAAGGAGAAGCTCACCATAAAGCTAAAAAGCAAAAACCAAATGAGAAAAATATTTGTGATCTCTATGGAAAATATAAGGCTAATATGCTTAATATACAATTATGATCCAATCATATCATGACTGGTATGCTATCATCAAAAATGATGCAAAAAAAAAAATTTAGAGGCATGGAAAGATGTTCAGGATAGGTTTAAAAATCAAAAGGCAGGGCTTCCCTGGTGGCGCAGTAGTTAAGAATCCGCCTGCAAATGCAGGGGACGTGGGTTCGAGCCGTGGTCTGGGAAGATCCCACATGCCGCAGAGCAACGAAGCCTGTGCGCCACAACTACTGAGCCTGCACTCTAGAGCCCACGAGCCACAACTACTGAAGCCCATGTGTCACAACTACTGAAGCCCACGTGCCTAGAGCCTGTGCTCTACAACAAGAGAAGCCACCGCAATGAGAAGCCCAAGAACCGCAACAAAGAGAGCCCCTGCTCGCCTCAACTAGAGAAAGCCTGTGGGCAGCAATGAAGACTCAAACAGCCAAAAATAAATAAATTAAATTAAATTAATTTTTTAAAAAATCAAAAGGCAGATTTCAAACAGTATATAAAGTGTAAGCTTATTTAATGAAAATTAAAATTGTATATATTTTAGAAGACTAGAAGGTAAACATCAAAATATTGACAGTGACTTCTCTAGTGGTGGGATTATAATTGATGTTTATTTTCTCATCCGCATTTTCAAAATCTCTATAAACTTGCATTATATTTTAAACAGAAGAGAGAAAAAAAATTTTTTGAATGTTTTAAAATCTACCACAGATATGGACCCTGTCTCTTCCGAACTAGCCTCTCCTTATTCTGTTTTCCTGCTTCCAAGATCCTGTTTATTTTGCTTTTGTAATTCACTCATCAATGTTACCTAACACCCTCACTTTATGATCCTTTGAGACTTAAGCCTACCCAATGCCTTTTTAAATTTCAGATACTGAATTTTACAGTTTTGGAATTTCCATTTGGTTCTTTTTTTTATAGTTTCTATCTCTCTATCAAGCTTTTCCTATTTTTTCCTTCATTATGAGCATACTTTCCTTTACAGCAAAAAGCACAGCTATAATAGCTACTTTAGAATCATTAACCAGTCACCTCAGGGTCAGTCTCTTTTGACTATCTTTTCTCTTGAAAAAGGATCACATCTTCCTTTTCTTTGTATGTCAAATAACTTTGGATTTCATTTTGAATATTATGTTATGAAGACCCTGGATTACATTATATTTCCACTACAGAGTGTTGATTTTTGTGTTCATTTTGTTAGGTAATTTACTTGGTTGGACTAAATATACAAACACAGTCTTTCGGCAAGCTGCTCAAATGTCAGTTCACTTCTTTTATCCTTAGCTGATCTGCTTGTAGTCTGTCCTATGTATGTGTAACTTAGAGGTTGGCCAGAGATCTGTACAGAGTTTATAAAGAAGTCTTCCCTCTGACTCTCACCTTTCCAGGATTTCCACCTCACTTTCCAGTGGCTATGATTGCCCTCAACTCTGTCCTCTGAGTTTTCAGGCCAGAAATACTGCAGGTGTTCTGCTGAACACCTCAAATGGTGCTGACTGCAGTATACTGAAAGGCATTTAAAAACTGAGAAACTCATCCTGTGCCATTCCTTTCCTCCAGCTGTTGACGCCTCTCTGGAATCTGTCTGCCTTTGTTTATTCTCCAGTGCTTCAGGTAAGATTTTTAGTTTATATTTTATTTAAAAAAATTTTTTTAAATATTTTGTCCAGAGGTTAATAGCTGCAGTCTGCAGGAGGATCAGTCTAGTTGGAGCTTACTTGGGCACACTGTAAGTGGAACTCATTGTGACTTACTCTCCTGGCTTCACTACTCCGTAGCCCCTTCTAGGTGAGGAGTCCCCATGGTCAAGAGGATGTGCTGCTCAGAGCATCCCTTCCTCCTGGGAAATGCCTCAGCGATTTCTGGCATCTGCCTCTGATCAGATTTTGGATAGGGCTGGGCACCCTTTGCCTTGGCACTCCAGAGACTGTCCGGCAGGTTTGACCCTTAAGTGGTCGCCCGTAACCGGACAGTCAGAACTCAAGTTACATTTTTTTGAATCATCTCAGTGGTAGCAAATCACTGAGCTCTGAGGATGAGTTTACTTTCAAAAGCTGTTAAAAGCCACTTGGAGGGACTTCCCTAGTGGCGCAGTGGTTAAGAATCCGCCTGCCAATGCAGGGGAATGGGTTCAATCACTGGCCCAGGAAGATCCCACGTGCTATGGAGCAACTAAGCCCGTGTGCCACAACAAGAGAAGCCACTGCGATGAGAAGCCCAAGCACCGCAATGAAGAGTAGCCGCCAATCACCACAACTAAGGAAAGCCCGAGCGCAGCAACAAAGACCCAACACAGCCAAAAATAAAAATAAATAAATAGGGCTGCTTCCCTGGTGGCGCAGTGGTTGAGAGTCTGCCTGCCGATGCAGGGGACACGGGTTCGTGCCCCGGTCGGGGAGTATCCCACATGCCTCCGAGCGGCTGGGCCCGTGAGCCATGGCCGCTGAGCCTGCGCGTCCAGAGCCTGTGCTTCGCAACGGGAGAGGCCACAACAGTGAGAGGCCCGCGTACCGCAAAAATTAATTAATTAATTAATTAAATTTAATAAAACAAAAACCACTTGGAGAAAACAGTATTGGCCTTAGACCCAGGCCAGAGGGTCTTCTTCTCTGGCCCCCATGCTTTAGTGGGCACTGTGACCCTCTGTTGGCTGCAGCCCTCTCCATGGGCCAAGGAGTCTTTGGAACCAAGGGGACATGGTAACACAGTCTGTGACATCTCCCCTTTCCAAACTATGCATGCAATACCCAACACCCAGAACTCTCTGGCCAAATGGTCCCAACTCACTTCCAGGACCTGCATGGACCTCTTCCACAGATGTGGAAGGCAAAATAGTGGCCCTTCAAACATGCCCACTTAAAATGAATTTTAATAGTTGGACAAGAAAGATGTGGTCAAAATGTAAAGAAACAGATCTAAGTTAGAATAGGGGAGCAATACACAGAGTGATTAGGGAGCTAGAATGGATTAGGAATGTGGCGAAGATGACTCATGTCCCTTTTGAGAAGAGTATAGTAGTTAAGCTTGTGGACATGGGCACCAGGCAGAGTCTGCATTAAACCCCAGCTCCACCACCTAACCTCTCTGTGATTCAATTTCCTCATCCATAAAATGGGGATACTCTTGTACTTTCCTCTTTGGGTAGCTGTAAGGATTAAATTAATTATTAAGTGTAAAGCACTCTGTAATGTGCCCAGCATGTGGCAGTTGCTCAAAAAAGATTAGCAATTTTTATTAGCTTCTCCCAACTTCCAGGCTCAGAAATGCCAGGGGAGGGGGAGGAATTGTATGGGAAAGACATAATCCAAAAATAAGTCATGATTTTAAACAATCAGTGATGTGTATTAAAGAAGAATCCATTTGAAATTGACTCTGGGGACATTCTCCTTGAATGGCATTGAATGAGCAGAGAATAAAATGCCATCCTAGCACATTACTTCTCTCTATTTACATAATGATAAATAAGTAAACTCTGTTTCTTGGAGATCAAAAGATAACTGTGGGGCTTCCCTGGTGGCGCAGTGGTTGAGAGTCTGCCTGCCGATGCAGGGGACACGGGTTCGTGCCCTGATCAGGGAGGATCCCACGTGTCGCGGAGCAGCTGGGCCCGTGAGCCTCGGCCGCTGAGCCTGCGCATCCGGAGCCTGTGCTCTGCAACGGGAGAGGCCACAACAGTGAGGCCCGCGTACCGGAAAAAAAAAAAAAAAAGATAACTGTGGAACGTTGACGGAAAAGAAAAGATGTTTATGAAGCTCAAATGCACATAACGTATCCATACTTTGTTATACAGCAGAAACTAACACAACATTGTAAAGCAATTATACTCCAACAAAGATGTTAAAAAAAAAAATGAGAACAGGAAGAGGTTGGAGGTTGTATAACCCACAGCGAGAAGTCAGTAGAAATGTCTAAAATCAATGCATTGAGAAGTAACCACACAAATCTATCTTTAGAGGTGTAGGGTGACCACTAGAAGAACTAAAAACAGAATCATTTCAAGTGGTAGATTCCAGATTGCTTTCTGAAGATGGGAAGGCAATTAACAGCATTTCGTTTACTTGGTATTTTTCCAATAACAATCTCTAGTCCCTAAAGCAGCCTCAAGGGGCAGGCTATGTGGGTTCAAATCTCAGCTCACTTATCTTGGTTCAATCGCTTCACCTTTCCAGAATTCAGTTTTTTCATCTGCCAAGAGATGAAAACAAGTGGGCCTACCTACCCAGGAGACTGTGAGCCTCTCCATTCTCAAAGGATTGGTCGGAGCTGGGTTTTGAGGCAATTCAGCTTCCAGCAGAGCCTTTGCCTCCTTAATTCTGAATCCGAAATTGAAGTGAATATGTTAACAGAGCAGATTACAAAAGCATGCAGCTTGCTGGCCAAAGAGCTCAGATCTCCCCAGCAGCTGTCAGCTGTGGTCGGGCCCCATGGGCAAAGGGACTGGCGGCTCAGCAAGATTTGCTCCTCCTGACTTTGACCAGATGAGCTGGCTTTCCCAGCTCTACCGTCCTGTGACATCTTTAGTGGCTTCCCACTTGCTTTTGTACCAATCTCACAGGATACTAAACATACTTAATAAAGTTGTCTCACCCACTTGGTGCTCAGCACATGAAAGTATTTCCAGATCATTTGTATTCTCAGGAAGTAAGAATAATACTTTGAGTACCAGATGCTATACTAGCAAATCATTTTCATACATACATACATGTACATATATATATGCATATATATTCACAGATAATTCATAAATATATGTTATATATTCTGCTCAACTGATCTCTACAGCTGCCCTTTGGTAGATGTAAACCAAAGGAAGATCAAGGAGGTTAGCTGATTTGCCAGAAACTGCACAGCTAGTAAATGGGTGAACCAAGATTCAAAGCCCAGGCTGCCAACTCTAAGACTCTTTTGACTGTAAATCATGATGTCTGTATGACACCTTTCACATTCTTCAAGATTTCCCCTGAAAATCTGGCACATAAATCATTCAATTCAAAGAGCTAGCTGGCCCTGGTCAATGCAGCAGCCACCAGCCACATGTGACCAGTGAACCCTTGAAATGTGGCCGGTCCAAACTGAAATGTGCTGAAGTATAAAATATACACCAATTTCTAAGACTTAGTACAATGAGAAAAATATGAACTAGCTCATTCATAATTTTTATATTGACTACATGATGAAGTCATAATATTCCAGATATACTGAGTTAAATACAATGTTATTAGAATTAATTTCACCTGTTTCTTTTTGTTTTTTCAGTGTGACTATTAGAAATTTTTTAATTCTATATATGGTTCATGTTACAGAATTTTATCTGTCAGACAGAGCCAAGCTAGACTGTTCAATTAACAGAGACATCTGTGGATCAATAGAGAAAACACTGGTGGAGAAGTCAGGAAACCTGAGTTCAAGTCCTAGCTTTGACATCATCTAGCTGTGTGGTCTTAAGCAAACCCCTCACCCTCTCTGAGCCTCAGTTTCCCCTCTCTACAATGAGGGACTAGATCAGATTATTTCAATGAGCCCTTCCACCCTGACAGTCTAAGTTTGTACCAGCAAATCTCTCAGTTCTCGGCACTTACTAACATCTTTGTCTTGTGGGAATTTCTCAGCCAGGAGTTCTATCTGCCCCATCTTGGTCATAAACTCCTTGAGGATAGAACAACAGTAAATTATCACCTCTCTGTCCCCCAGCCCCAGTCTCACTGCACTGTATAGCAAGCACACAGTGGGCACTTAATCATAACTTGTTGGTTTGAAACTTCTTTAAAGTCTATTATTAACAGTCCCTGCTTCCTTTTCCTTCATCTCTCCATTCCCCCCTCCCCTTGCCACCCAGGATTTCCCCAAAGATTCACATATTACAATTCCAAGGAGCGTGAAATAAGAGTGTAGTTTGGCAAAAGTTTAAGCAACTTCTTGTCACCCTATATGCATCAGCGAAGTGTAAAGCTGAAGGGTGGGTGTCACCTTCCAGCCCAGGACTTGGGATCCTACTAGGATCATCAGAGGTTGCAGAATACAAACAGTGGACAACTTTTTGTTCTGAGTCTGTCTTCACCCATGTTGAATAGGCCCCCCAAGTCACATTGTTAATTATGAAACTAATTTGATTAAAATTAAAACGCAAGTGAATTCACTTCCTGAGCAGTTCCTCTAGTTTCTGCTTTTAAGACTATGTTCTGAATTTAGTTAGATTACGAATTGCCTGAGAACAGGTGCAGGGCCTTGAGCATCTTGATATTTGGTGCCCTCATGGCATTGGGCAAATTGGAGAATGTCAAAAAAAAAAAAAAATCTTTGCTGGCAACAGAGAGTTAAATAGAAGCCGTCATCAACTTCAGGAACTTGGGCTGAGTGAAGTCTTCATTTAGAGCTAATGTAAACTGAACTGTGACCAAATGCTAGCACCCCGTGCTAGGACATGTGGCATTTAATCCTCTTAACCATGACGCAGGTTACTATTATAATGCCCTGTTCAGTTTACCTGGGAAGTTCGTTCCTTTCAAAAATGTGTTTTGAGCTCCTATTGTGAGTCAGACACTTCTAGACATTGGGGTCTGTAGTCTAATGAAAGGGAGATAATAAACAAATGAACAAAAAAACAATATCAATTCCACTCCTAGATATATACCCAAAACAATAGAAAACAAGGACCCAAACAGAAACGTGTACACTTCACAACAGCACTATTCACAATAGCCAAATGGTAGAAACAATTCTGAAGTGTCCATCAACCAATGAATGGATAAGCAAAATGTAGTACCTCTGTACAATGGAATGTTATTTATCCTTTAAAAAGAATGAAATTCTGACACATGCTGCAACCTAAATGTATCCTGAAAGCCAGACACAAAAGGACAAATGTTATATGATTCCACTTATATGAGGAACCTAGAAGTAGGCAAATTCATAGAAACAAAAAGTGGGATAGATGGACTTCCCTGGCGGCCCAGTAGTTAAGACTCTGTGCTTCCACTGCAGGGCCCATGGGTTCAATCCCTGGTCAGGAAACTAAGATCCTGCATGCCGCATGGCACGGCCAGAAAAGAAAAGCTGGGATAGAGGTTACCCAGGGCTGAGAGGAGGAGGGAAGGGGGAGTTATTATTTAATGGGTGTAGAGTTTCTGTGTGGGATGACGAAAAGTTCTGGAAATAGATAGTGGGGACGGTTACACAGCACTGTGAATGTACAATGGCACTGCATCATACACTTAAAAGTGGCTAAAATGGTAAATTTTACGTTATGCATATTTTTACCACAATAAAAAAATCAATTAAAAAAACTAACAATTTCAGATAGCAGCATGTAAATGGGGTGAGGTGATAGAGATTAAGGGTGAAGATGGAGCTATTTTAGGGGGTATTATCAAGGCAGGTCTCTTTGAGAAGCTGACATCTGAACTGAGACTTGCAATGTGAGAAGGGGCCAGCCATGTAGAGAATGTCCCCGGGGGAAGGATGCTGCAGGCAGAGACAACAGCCAGGGAGGGGCTCTCCAGCAGTTGAAGGAGCCCAGTGTAGCAGACTTGTTCAAAAATATTCATATCTGTTTTTCTCCTTCTGACTTACTTCACTCTGTGTGACAGACTCCAGGTCTATCCGTATGCTAACATATATATATGGAATCTAAGAAAAAAAAATGTCATGAAGACACTAGGGGTAGGACGGGAAGAAAACACAGACCTACTAGAGCATGGACTTGAGGATGTGGGTGGGGGGGGAAGGGTAAGCTGTGACGAAGTGAGAGAGTGGCATGGACGTATATACACTACCAAACGTAGGGTGGATAGCTAGTGGGAAGCAGCCGCATGGCACAGGGAGATCAGCTCGGTGCTTTGTGACCACCTAGAGGGGTGGGATAGGGAGGGGAGACGGAGGGAGACGCAAGAGGGAAGAGATATGGGAACATGTGTATATGTATAACTGATTCACTTTGTTGTAAAGCAGAAACTAACACACCATTGTAAAACAGTTATACTCCGATAAAGATGTTTTAAAAAGTCATATCTACATGGTTCATTATAGCTAAAAACTTTGAACAACTCCATTGTCCATCACCAGTAAGATGGATACACTAGATGTTATACGTTCACACAATGAAGTGCTATACAGCAGTAAGTTAGGACTATACACAATGACATGGGTGAATCTCACAAACATAAGTTAGAAAAGAACACATCCAGGGAATTCCCTGGCGGTCCAGTGGTTAGGACTTGGCACTTTCACTGCCAAGTGCGCGAGTCCAATCCCTGGTTGGGGAACTAAGATTCTGTAAACCTCGCGGGGGGCAGCCAGAAAAAAAAAAGAACACATCCGGTAAGGCTGTATTCATATAGAACTAAAAATAAACATAATTACATCGTTTGAGGATGCATACTGTTGGAGGACAAAGAGAATGAAAAGTGCCCACTGAACTGAGGGGATCTTGAGACTGAAAAACGAGGCAGGCAGCTCCATACACTCAATGGGTCAGTTTATTACAGGGTAACTTGCTCACAGAGTGGGATCGGGCAGATGGCAATCTGGAAGCATTCAGGGCTGCGCTCTACAGCACAGAGGGGCCATTGGGACGATGTTATAGTTAACCTAGCGAACGGGGGTACATGCTTGGAAACACAGAGTGCTCCCTAAGTCAAGATTTGTGAATGAGTAACTAGTCTCCTGCGCACTGGGAGTAAGTCAGCCAAGGTCTTCTCATTGTCTGGGAACTAAGAGCATAGAGGCCACCTGGACCTAACGATCATTAAACATTATCTATTAACTACAAAGCCCCGGACAGAGGAGAGATTTGCTACCATAGTACATTCGTTGTGGCATGCAGACTCTTAGTTGTCGAATGCATGCAGGATCTAGTTCCCCAACCAGGGATCCAACCCGCCCCCCTCCCCCACCCACCGCATTGGGAGCCCGGAGTGTTACCCCCGGACCGCCAGGGAAGTCTCCATATGTGTACTTTTTATATATGTAAGAGTCTGGGGAAAGATATGTAACAAATACATAACATAGAATTAAGATTCAGAATATACAAAGAATTACCAAGAATCAATAAGAAAAAGGCAGATGTATGAGTCAAGGTCCCGTCAGGTGACAGAAACCACACAGTCATTTGAACGGGGAAAGCTTAATGTAAAGTATTGTTATCTAATAATACGGGACTCTTAGAGTAATTAATGACTAAGGTGTAAAGAGAATGCCCAAGAATGAAGCAATAGCTGATACAGGGAACAGGCCTTACCTATAGGACTGAGGCAGAGCGCCCGAGGAAAGAACAAATCTGGAGGAGATTCAGACCTCATGAGAGAAGATGTTGCTCCACTAGATGGTGGAGAGGTTTGCTGAGATGCCGTAGGCCAGGGCTGACAAGCAGAAAACTGCCCACTTGGGTGAGAACAAAATTCACTAGGAAACTACTTAATGGAGAAGAATAGCTGGGAAGCCACCCAGTGGGTGCCAACAGAACTCACTTAGAAGACACCCACGTGGTGCCCCTGAAACTCACTGGAAGCTGCCCACAGGGCTGACTCTACAACTCACTAGCATGAGCACGGCTGTTTGTCCCACATACCACTGGTCACGGAACATTGCTAGCCACTAGGCATCACAGGAGCCAGAAAAGAACACGGAAATCCTGAAGAGGAGCCCCCTTCCCCCTGCAGTTTCCCCCAGGCATGCTCTACAGACAAGGCTGATTATCATGCCCGCTGGCAAAGGGAAAATATTTACAGGGGTCTTAACTATCTTAACTATCAAAAGCAGGGCAATGAATAGTGGCTTTAATGCTGAGACACAATAAATTGTTAACTGACACCACAAACAAATAACCCAGCGTATCCTTAGAAGGCTAGAAAAGAAACTGGTAAAATATCTATCTCCAGGGAGAAGTTCGATGGACAGCAAGGTAAAGGTGCATGCTTTCCATGGGCAGACCCCAGGGGAACTGCCAGGAATGAGACACCCACAAAGAAATGTGCCCCAGAGAGTCAGATGTCATCTGCCAGAAGTCAGATGACATCACCTGTAACAGGCTGGATTTCAGAGCATCAAACACAGAACTGAGATGGGGTGGCCAACCAGAGGAGGCATCCCCTACTCTGTGGAACTGCAGGGGGGTTCCCAGAGAGGGGATCACAAAAAAAATACACAAAATCACCTCACAGGACAGTCATCCTTAGATTTTCCACTACTTCAGTAGTAATCTGGCACCAACGTCAGATTAGTAGTGAAGCCACCAAAAACGCTCTTTCCCTCCCCCTGCCCCAGCCCTAGAGGGACCCAAAACAGGGCCCAGGGAGTGGGGAGGGAGGGAAAGGAGAAAAAGAGAAGATGCCAACCATGTGTCCTCCCCACTCTGGGAAAAGGGAAACTTTAAATTGGATGATAAAGTCTGAAGGTTTTACATCAGACTGGACTGGAGCTTTTTAGTACCCTGTCTGCCAAACCCATCAGTTGGGTTTTTTTTTTTTAGTTTTTTAACTTTTGTTTTATATACAAAGAGGTCATATTGTTTCTGCATAAGGTAGATTTCTGGATGACACGTTCAAGGAAGTTCACTTAGTCCAACTTAGTCCACCATGAGGCCAGCCCATAAAGATGGTGAATGATGAGGTAAGCCCTCCTGCACCTCCAAATGATGTTCATTCTGTTTCCCAAGGCTGATTTCTATCAGTCCTCTTTCATAATTAAGGTGTTTTGTGGGATTTTTTACTGGAAGAATTAAGGCCTTCCTATGCACAAATATTGTTTCTGCCACTGTTGCTAAAAACCTCCTTTGTGATATTAATCCCCACTGGAGACCAACCCTCTCCATGTCAAACAACAGAGGTGCCCATTTCACTTGAAAGATCGTTTTTAAAAACCTCCAAATTCTTCCCAATTCAAGACAGTTTATATTGTCTCAGTGATTCCCAGAGTTCAGAAGCATTGAAACTTATTTTTCTAGCAATAAAAGACAAATTTAGCTAAAACACGTGCCACTACAAACATTAAGCTGCCTGAATCGCTCCCCTCTGGCTAATAAACATTGCAGAAATTCCAACAGGTAAACTAATCTGAGCTCCTACTGTCTTGTCAGGAGAAAATGCATAAAAAATAATCCTGATTTACCCCTATTATTGAAAAAAGAGAAGGAAAGAAAACAAGCCCGAAAAAGATCTTCAAAAGCACTCGTAAAGCTGCAAGGTTCTGCCAAGCTCTTATGGGTTTTGTGAAATCTTACCATTCACAGCACCGCAAAAACAAACAATTCCACATACACTTTCTTGTTTCTGCCATCAATTTGCACCTGGGTTGGTGGATCCACTTTCAAGACCAACAAAGGAAAACTTCTTTAGATTCATGCTGGAAAAGACCTTACCTTGTTCCACTGAGCTCATAAACTGCTGGGAAGCATCGGGGTTTCTCAGTGTAGGTTCACAAGTCAGTCTCTAAGAAGATATCTACCCCATGCAAACACCCAGTGAAACAGACTCTTTTCTTAAAGCGTTTAGTAGATATAACAGCACTAGTAATATTGATAAAATGAGTGCACCAAACCCCTCTCTATGTAATATCACTATGAGTTAAAGCTTCAGACACACACATTAACAAAGTGACCAAAATTACTCAATGATCCCATTTTCTTCACAGGAAGCCAAAACTTAAAGAAGCAACTCCATGACCCGTGCTGCAGGTAAGTAATATATTTTCAGTCTAAACTGTCCTGGAGGCCGGTGACAATGTTCACAGCTCTGTAAAAATGGACAATAAAATCTTTAAAAGAATTTTCCGAGGTCAAACTAAAAATTTAGCACTATCTAAGTGGGGCTTGATAAACTAAAATACTAGTTTAAAAAAAAAGTTATTTTAATGAACAGTGACTTTCTGAGTCACTGGTGTCTCCAAGATACTTTTGTGGGGGTTTTTTTGTTTTGTTTTGTTCTGGGCTTAAAGAACAAACATTCATTTCCCAAAGATCTGGAGGCTGGGAAGTCCAAAGTCAAGATGCCTGCAGATGAGGTATCTGGTGAGAACCCACTTCCTGAGTCTTAGAGGGCTGTCTTCTGCTGTGTTTGAATGAGGGAGCTGAAAAATATGGAACACTTCACGAATTTTCATCTCATCCTTGTGCAGGGGCCATGCTAATCTTCTCCGTTTCATTCCAGTTTTAGTACTATATGTGCTGCTGAAGTGATCACTTCAAGACACCTTTGGATCTTAATCACTCACTTGTTCTTTGATCAAATGGAAAACCACTGCATTAATTCCATTTGGGCAAGTTGTCACTATGACCTTACTTGGTCTTGTTGCTTCTTGCTGGAGCGATTTTTCTCTACTCCTGTCTCTATAACTCAGAGGCTTTTACCAGTGATCTTGCCCTGACTGTAAAATTCTAGTTTCTAAAAACAAAGAATGCAAGGCTATTGGTTGGTCTAGAACATATTTTGTTAAATACATTGATTTCCTGAGCTGACCACTGACCAAAGTAATATTCTGCTGTCCCTGTCATCAGTAGCTTTATCCTGCTTTTCTATCTCCCAATCCAAGGCTGTCCCCAAAACTTCACTAGATGAGCCTTAAGTCAAAACACCCAAGTTCTGAGGACTGCATCTATCTCAAAAAAGGACATTCCATTCTAATTTATTTAAACCTCACTTTACAGTTAATCTTGGCTCAGAATTAAACAAAAACTTAAATAGAAAACTCAGTCAAACAAGTTATTCACATGAAGTCATAAACCAGCAACCATCCACCCATGCACCCACCCACTCATTCAGCCCACAAATATTATTGAGCACTTACAAAGTGCCTGCGTGCAGTATTAATTACTTGGAATGGCTCCCTGAGCAAAACAGACAAAATCCCCGCCCTTATGAAGCTGCCATTATAGTGGGGATGGAGGGAGGGGTGGGGGGAACAGAGAGGGGTACTGCTCAGCTGGTGCCAGTACCTCTGAGGGGCGTACAGTGAAGCTGCTTCTGCAGGTGTGAAAAACACTGCAAAGTGGATTCAGCTGCTGCTACAGGAAGGAACTGCCACTGCTGGGGTAAAGATCTGTAGCTGGAGAGATGTTCACCAGAACAGGAAGCAAACTGGGAGGAGCAAGTCCCTTCCTCCTCCTCCATCCCTGCAATCTCCCTCAGGCACTGTCTATGCAGAGTCTAACAGGGAACAGCTGGCAAAGCAGAAATGTAGTTTGTAGAGTCCCAGCACCAGCATTGCAAAGAATATATATAGGAAGGTGAGTTGGAGCTAAAATAGCTTCTAACTGGCACAATAATAAAAAGATAATTTAGGTTAGAAGATGATAAGGGCTTTGGGGGAAAGAAAAGAGCAAGGTAAAGAGGATCAGGAGAGTGTTCCATTTTAAATAGGGCAATCAGGGCGGGCCTCATTGAGAAGGTGATTTTTGAGTTATAACTTAGAGTGATGAGATGTACCACTAATCTAACAATGGTCCTATCCAAGATGTCTTCCAGGCAGTCACTGCACTGCCAGTAATTGTCCAGGACCAGCAAAATTCACTGCTTCAGGCCTTTCTTACCCAGATTTATATCTGAGACAGAACTGCTCCTATTTCTCACATTTCCTTTCCCAATCCTATGTAAACAGATGCTTTAAACTGAATCTCAGGGACAAAGCCCTTTCCTAAACCTGAAAAGATACCTGATCTGAGGGATTTATCACAGGTGGAATCATCTGGCATGACTCCATATTCCAAGAACATTCTAAAGAAAGCTTCTTCTCTGAAACAGAGACTTAACAGTTACACACACACACACACACACACACACACACACACACACACACACACACACAGGCATTCTTCAGCTTATGAGACTATTGATGCCAAGGCTGGGAATAAGCAAATTCGTGAGAGCTGTCCAGTCATCTCAGAAACCATTTTAGGGGGAATTCCTTAGTGGTCCAGTGGTTAGGATTCTGTGCTCTCACTGCCGAGGGCCTGGGTTCAATCCCTGGTCAGGGAACTAAGATCCCACGATCCGTGTGGTGCAGCAAAAAAATAATAATAATAAGAGTAATGCTGCACCTTTGAGCTTTCAGAAATGATTTTAAACATTGGCATATTCCACTATGTAAAATATAAGGGCTTTTCAGATAAAAAGTAAAAGCCTGGGTAGAGTGACCCACAGAACCAAGTAGCCTTGAAATACAAATTAAAACCATGAGGAGACATCACAACACTCCCATCAGAATGGCTGAATTAAAAAGACTGACGTGTTCACAAGGGCTTAGAGCAACCGGAATGCTCATCTCTTGCTGGTAGGAATATAAGATGGTGCAACCTCTTCGGAAATCTGTTGAGCAGATTTTTCTAAAGCTAAATATATGGCTACCTTCTCATTCAGCAATACCAATCCTAAGTATATACCCAAGAGAAATGGTTGCACAAAAAGACATGTACAGAATGTTCCTAGTAGCTTGACTTGTAATAGCCAATGACTGGGAAAAATTCAAATTAGTCAACAGATGAATGGGTAAATAAACTGTGGCAGAGGCATATAATGGGCTGCTACTCAACAGCAATGACAACAAAACAGCCCTCTGTACACTTGTCCATGAAGTACCCTATGGGGCCTTCCTGGGACAGACATCCCTATGTCCTCCACCTTCCTCTTGTTTGCAGAAAAACTTTAGCCTCCTAGGCCTTCCCCAAATTCCAAAGAATAAATTTAATCAGAGAAGTGAGAAAATGCAGAAGCAAAGGGAAACAGTCAAGCAAGACAAAATAATAATAGTTTAGCCATTAAATGGAGTCAGGGATGTTTAGTTCCTCCTCAAGTGCTATAGATAATATTCTGAGCTATATACATTGAGCTGTTTTGCAGATACTGAAACCCCCACCAGATGGAAGAAGTTAACTGTATGCTGCCCACAAGCATGTAGACCCCAGACCAGTTGGAACCAGAAGGCTGATGATGTTGACTCCCAATTACCTCACTACCAACCAACCAAAAGTATGTCCACAAGCTAATCATGCACTCCATAACCGCCCTCCCTTACCCTGTCTTTAAAAACCTTTCCCTGAAAGCCATCAAGGAGTTTGGGCCTTTTGAGCATTAGCCGCCTGGACTCCTTGCTTGATGTGCTGCAATAAATGGTACATATTCCTTCACCACAACCGGTGTCAGTAGATTGGCTTTACTACACGCGGGCAAGCAGACTCAAGTTTGGATCCGTAACACACTCAGTAACTTCGATGAATCTCAAAAACAAAAATATTGTGCAAAAGGAGCCACACACAAGAGCACATACTGTATATGCAAGAACAGGCAAAACTGATGATAATAGAAGTCAGAACTGTGGTTACCTCCAGTGGCGGAGTGATATGGATTGGGAAGTTTTGAGGAAGCTAGCTGGGTTGCTGAAAGCATTCTCCACCTTGATCTGGGTGGTGGTCACGTGGATATGTACATATGTGAAAATCCATCAAGCATTTAGGATTAGCCTGGCTATGAACTTTGTAATCTGTGTGTTATCCTTCAACAGATAAAAGAAAAAGAGAGGAAGAGAGGGAGGCAAGCATCTTTCCTTAGGGAAGCATGGTAAGAAATCAAATAGTCTATAATCATCAGCTGACTGCTCAAAGAGAAGTATGTGCTCAAATCTATCAAATATGATGCAGCCTCATCAATCAAGAGAAACACATCAGAACAGTCCAATTATAAACAAAATTCAAGCTGCTGTAAAATCTTTGAAGGTTATTCTAGTCAGCTCCACAAACTGGACAAGTGCCCTTAAAAACCTTTTAAAATACTAAAAAGTTTGTCCTGTGTTTCCTCTTATATGACAAATAGTGATGCCTTAAATCTTCCTATGGACAAATTAAAGCAAGTCCTAATCAAAAAGGCACTTAACCAAATATATACATCAATCAAAAAAGGAAACAAATAGTTCTGATATAATTTGATCAGTATTCTTTAGAATAGTAGAGAAGAGTGTGGAATTTGGCTGGCACTCAGTGTTTGAACAAACAGTTCAAAAATTACGCTTCTCTGTCTCCACAATAAAATATAAATATCTGAAACCACCTAACCAAGTGGATGACATAAGCCAGTTCATTAATTGCAAGACATTTTTCAGACAGCTGGTCAGCTACACAAGTCCCCCACCCCTACCTCTGCTGAAGGACACAGTTCAGGAGATATAAAAAACATTTGATTAGTAAAGAAACAACACAATGTCCAACATCAAGGGCTACGGTAAGTAGTGATAAAGCCATATCATGTAATATTGTGTAGCACTTAAAAATCATGGAGTAGAAGTCTACTTATTGACATGGCCAATACACACATAAAAAGATGCTCAGCTTCAATGAAAATCAAAGAAAAGTACATTTAAACCTAAAGAAATGTATTTTACAAGATTATCTGTAGTAAAAAAAAAAATCTAGGAACAACCTAAATGTCCATCCACAGGGGAATTTTTTAATAAGTTATAGTGTACCTATACTGTGGAATACTACACAGAACAAAGAGAATGAAGTAGATCTACGTGCACTGACAAGGAAACACAACTATTGTATATAACGAATTATTTTAAAATTTTATTTTATTGAAGTAGAATTGATTTACAATGTTGTTAATTTCTGCTGTACAGCAAAGTGATTCAGTTATACATATATATACATTCATTTTCATATTCTTTTCCATTATGGTATCACAGGATATTGAATATAATTCCATATGCTATACAGTAGGACCTTGTTATTTATCTGTTCTATATATAATGGTTTTCATCTGCTAGTCCCAAACTCCCAATCCATCCCTCCTCCACCCCCCTATAATGAAGTACTTTTAAAGCCACAGAAGAATCTGTATAAAGAAGCTTTTCCACTTAAATTTCAATGTCTATAGATTCACAAAAAGAAAAACTCCAGAAAAAAGAATGTCAACACTTCCCTCCACCAACAGATGGCACCGACTATAGTGAAAGGTCATTTTAGACCTGCCATGGTGAACAATACAGTCCATTACTCAACTGTGTTGACATCCTTGTGCCCAAGTAATTGTTCGCACATTATCAACCCCATAATAACCAATAAGCATAACACCCTGAGAATCTTGAAAGCACTAATAAGAGGCAAAATTACAAAAGTAACAAATGTAGAAATAACATTTTCTTTGAAAGTGGTGAGAAAATAAGGAATGGAAAGTTACAGGTGCATCTGGAAGGAATTGTCACCGTGAGAGCAGTTTTAAAGCACACAAAAATAAAGCATGCGGACTTCCCTGGTGGCGCAGTGGTTGAGAATCCACCTGCCGATGCAGGAGACACGGGTTCGTGCCCTGGTCCGGGAAGATCCCACATGCCGCGGAGCAACTAAGCCCGTGAGCCATGGCCGCTAGGCCTGCGCGTCCGGAGCCTGTGCTCCGCAATGGGAGAGGCCACAACAGTGAGAGGCCCGCATACCGCAAAAATAAAAAAAATTAAAAAAAATAAAGCATGCAATAAAGGAAAAGAGCTGTGTCTATTCAATCCAAACTAAGCAGAAAAGAAAAAAAAGATAAGTGAGACTGATGAAATGGAAGAAGTTTCAATCTGTGGCTAAAATGATCAGGATCAAATCAGCTATTGATCAACTAATTTGTCTGGAAGTAAGAAGTGCAAAGACTTAAAGTTTAAGCCCAAATTGACATCAGCCCTTATGAACTTAAGGAGAGGGAAGGGGTTGAGCCCCAGGGCTGGAAGCACCTCCTACCCCAGTTAACCCCAGGTGACAGAGAATGGCTCCTGGTGACTGCCTCCCCCCACCAAGCAGCTCCACTGCTCTCGGTTTCCCCTCAACTGCCTAGAGAGAAGAAACCTTGAGAGGCGGCAGTCTCCCTAAATTGATTCCCCAGCCTTGAGTACTGGAGAAGAGGGACGAGTAAATCATGTTTCTGTTTGCATCCTAACCCTTTTAGGGCTTTTGTATGGCCAACATCACCCCACATGAGACAGGAAGGAGGGATTTGACAAAAACTGGTTAGAACCTACTAAGCCCAAGATGGTGGAAGATTCGACTTCCAGTAGACCTTGAGCCTCATTATACGCTCATTGTAATACATTAGCATAAGCTAAGTGACACACGCACAGGTGCCATGACAGTTCCGAGGCTGACCTAAAAGGACAAAAGTGGGCGGTGGCCCAAATTCTGGAAATTCCCGCCCCTTCCCCAAAATAGTTGGAATAATCCTCCCACTCGTTAGCCTATGAAATTACCCAGCCCATAAAAACTAACAACCCCATATTTCGGGGCGGTATCACTTTTCAAAACGACCCTATGCCCTGGGACCGGTCTCCCTTCTCAGAAGGACCGCATTCTGTCTATGGAATGTGTACCTCTCTAAATAAACTTGCTTTCACTTTACTATGGCTCGGTCTTGAATTCTTACTTGTGCAAAGCCAAGGACCCTCACTTGGCAGCCTATCCCATCCCTATCGGTCACTTGCTTGAGACATGGGACATGACCATCCTCTCGTGCCCCATTTTCCTGCAACATACAGGCACCTGCCCTGGAGAAAGGTGAAGATTTGTTCTAAGACACTGGGGGGGGTGGTAGGCAGGGAAGCAAGGCAGACCCATAAACCAAACCAAATGAGTCCTAATCAAACAGGCAGTTATCCAAGTATACATACAAATCCAAAAAAGGAAGCAAAATCATTTTTCTCCAGACCCACTCCCACCCCCTCCGCAGGCCTCACTTCACATGTGGCCCCCTCCACTTAGCTCAAAAAAATATCTGGGCTTCCCTGGTGGCGCAGTGGTTGAGAATCCGCCTGCCGATGCAGGAGACACGGGTTCGTGCCCCGGTCCGGGAAGATCCCACATGCCGCGGAGCAACTGAGCCCGTGAGCCATGGCCGCTGGGCCTGCGCATCCGGAGCCTGTGCTCCACAACGGGAGAGGCCACAACAGTGAGAGGCCCGCATACCGCAAAAAAAAAAAAAAAATCTGGAACAACAGTGATTCATCTTAACACAAAAATATAGAAGGAAACATAATTAACTGCAAATACTATGGCAAATATTAAGTCCACATATAAAAATTGAATATCACTCAAAATTCAGGTTTGAAGTTATCACCCTTGGTCACCCATGGGGCAGGCAGGGAGCCTTCAGGTCCTGGGTTCTCGGCTTTCTGCCCTGTTTCCAGCTCTCTTTCACCCCCGACCCCCTCCATGGGGCTTCCTTAATTTCCCAAAAGTCTGACCTCATCCTGAGAGCCCATTCACTATCACATACAAGAAAGCCCTTCCACATCATTTTCCATTTACTAGAATTTTCTTTTCACCATTTTTTCCCCCTCAGGAGGAACTTTTCCCTCCTGCTGGGAAAAAGGAAAAAATTCCTTTCAGTCAAGAGGTCAGTGACCATGACCTCCAGAAATGGTCCCCAATAAAGAGATTCATGGGTGAACAGGAATCTCCAAGAATTGCCACAATAACACACAGGAGTTTCCTTCTAAGGTTCGTTTGCACAAATGTGGTCCCATCAACAGAGAGACTGTGGTCCAACACTGACACGTGTGAAGGAGGAGGATGCCTGCTGCCTCCTTTCTGGGGTTCCCGGCCCCCTCTTGTATCTCTTTGAGGGCTGCCAGGAGGTGGTGTCTCCCATGTTCTCTGCCGACAGCCAACCACTCCGGACTGCACATCTTGTTGCCCCTCTTGAACCAAAGCCCCCCGGTCTGCAGCCCCCACTGTGTCCTCAAATGCCACCCAAACCAGTGCTGTCTGAGGCACTGGTCCATCGGTCCTGGTCACATTGGCCTGGACACCAGCACACCTCTGACTCGCCCCTCATCTGTCTGTAGCTTTGAGTTTCCCAGGCCATTGCCAATTTCTTAGCAACTGTCAAAGATAAACAAAGCTGGACATAAGTTAAACCAGCAAAACCAGATTTTATTCAGTAACTACCGACAGTAGGGATATTGCTGAGTTCCGCACACTTTGTGCAGAGGTGACCAGGGCATTTTAAAGGGAGAATGAGGGAGTAGGGAGGGGAGAGACTGGGAGACTGGAGGTTCTATCCTTCCGGATGAGTGCCTTTCAAATGGATGGATGACTCTCAGGTCCTTGGAAAAGACACTCCTGAGTTGTAGGAGTTACATATACATCTCAAAAGGACAGGAGAAGAAGCCTTTGTCAGTAAACGCTCTAGGAAAGGGAGGTCAGAGACCTAGGTCAGGCGCTAACAAACAGTAAATTCTTTTGTCAGCCCTGAGCTTTTCCAGACAGGAAGGAACTCAAAAGCGGGCTCTGAGGTCTCAGGGACACAGCCTTAGGCTGCTAGAAGCCATGCTAGGGTTGGTTGCATCTCTTAGTGTAGGGGTTTGGATGGAGTCATCGTGTGCCAAGAGTTCTTGTATTTCTCCTTACCCGTCACCCAGATCCCCACCCTTGGGCTCCTGACCTTGCTGTTGCTACCTGCCTGCCTGCCACCCACCTCAATTCTTGTCCACAAGCTGCCAACAGCATCACCCCAAATGCCACTTATACATCTGACTCTGCAGCCTGCTTAACAGCTGCTGGCAGGGGAAGGACTCAACTTTCTCTTTGCTTGGGTTTCTGGTGCTACAACTCTCTCAGCTTTTACACCAGGAGCATTTTCCTTCCCCAGCGTAACCATGAGCCACCAGCAAGAGTTCCAGCTACTGCCTCACCCTGTGTAGAGGAGCCACTGCCCACACCTGTCCAAGGCCCCATAGCTGGGCCTGGCATGGCCACATTCCTTCTTCCCTATTGTCACCTCTCCCAGGGAACACAGTTTTTTTAGTTTCAAAATAGACCTTTGAAATTTATGGCCAAGGTCATATTTGAAAAAAAGAGGGTGGGGGTTGGGAGGGGAAAAGGCTGTTGAATTTTAAAACCTAAGTCATGAAAGATTCAAAGCACAATATTTATGTCTCAATAAATTCAGAAGGGCTTCCCTGGTGGCGCAGTGGTTGAGAGTCTGCCTGCCGATGCAGGGGACATGGGTTCGTGCCCCGGTCCGGGAGGATCCCACATGCCGCGGAGCGGCTGGGCCCGTGAGCCATGGCTGCTGAGCCTGCACGTCCGGAGCCTGTGCTCCGCAACGGGAGAGGCCACAGCAGTGAGAGGCCCGCGTACCGCAAAAAAAAAAAAAAAAAAAAAAAAATTCAGAAGAACGTGCAAGAAAGTAAAAGCAGTTTTTCCAGGTGCAGGATTGAGAGGAGAGAGGTGAGTTGGGGAGGAGAGCAGGGAAGCTTAAGTGTTAGTGTGTCACTGAGTAGGGACCCTGCTCCCTGCTATCTTCAATCCCGGGCCCATTCTCAAGAATAGAAATGATAGTAGAATCCCATAAAGGCTCACAGAGGACCCAAGAGCAGAGAATCACCCTTGCTGAGGCCCCAACCAATGCAAAAGTTGACTGCAGTTGTATGAGCAGTCCCAGCCAAGACCAGCAGAAATGCCGCCCAGCGCAGCCCAAATAGCTGACCCACAGAAACCTGAGCAAATAATATGATTGTTGTTATAAGTCACTGAGCTTGAGAATGGTTAATTACACAGAAATAGATAAATGAATTTGGACAAAATCGCTTTGTCTAAATTTGTACTGGGAAAAAGAAATAAACAACAATCATTTCTATAGCAAGAGGGTTATGTTTTTAAAGATGGGTAAACCTGTGTATGCTCTCTATATGCAGAGAAAATGTCTGGAAGATCACAAGAGACTGAATGATGGCTGGAGAGAGGAGCTGTGGGAGAGTGAAGCATACTTTCCACATGTCTGAGAGTTTATAAATGTGCATTACATTTATAATAAAAGGAAATTCATTGAGTACTTGGCTATATACCAGGCACTGTGCTAGGCATTAGGATTTAAAAATTGAGCTAGATATTGTTGTCCCTGCCCTGAGAAAGCTCCAGGCCTAACCATGACAGCCATGCAAACAGACCACTGATAGCAATCTGAGCAGAGATAGGAAAGGCATAAAGAAGCAAATGGACAATTTTATGGGGCAGGGTACGTAATGAGCACACTGGGACAGACTGAAAAAGTTCACAGAGGAGCTTAAAAATAAGTAAATGCTGGTGGCATAACTGGGGGAGGACCTGAGAGTAGGGGTGGAGGTGGGTGGCACTTCCCACCTCTGGGCTTCAGATCTTCCCTCATTCTAAAATGAGGGAATCAGGCTAAGTTATCTTGGACGCCACTTCCAGTTCTGAAGCCCTAGGCCTTCCTTCACGTTCTGTCCCTCTGTTCAGGTAGCATATTCATCACACAGTGAGAATAAGAAAACCTACACCATATGTAGGGGAAGCTCAACATGTGGACAGAGCTGTAAACTGGGACTCAGGGATGTGAGTTTCTTAAACAGACTTCTACAGGCAGATATTGTTTTGTCTTCTGTGATTCAAACACCATGTGTGAATTTCAGAGGTCAGGTGTAGGGGAGGAAAAATATTTCCTCTACCGATCTTAATTGGGGCTCTGTAACAAAAGACAGCTTAACAAGAGAAAACCAACAGAATTTTGTCAACATGTATATTTCATATAAACATGAGAGAAACTCAGAGATGAGTAATTTAAGGAGGTAACTTAGAACTCAGGCTTATGTAGTTTATGTAGCATCTTCAACAAAGAACAATAAATTTGTAGAGCAATGGCAGGTCAAAAGAAAGAAGTTTCAGGCTTCAAAGGGCAACAAACTATGTGAAAGTAAATACATGGGGGGAAATTAATGGAGTAATTTTGTAATTAATGGAGTAACTTTGTTTGTTTGTTTGCAGTAACGTTTGTCTCTGGGCTGATAAGAGTCCAGAGTCTTATAGTAAAGGAAAATTTATATCCTCCATTTAAGCAGAAATGGGGAAGGTATAGAGAGCTTTTCCTGCATTTGCTATTTCTTAATTGCCTTCAGCTCAAAATAATTCTTACATTAAAAAGGGATATTTTGACATATTCTGGTTTACTTCACAAGTTATGTAGACCAGCCATCCATCTGTAGATGGAATCACTGAAAAAAAATGGGGAATTTCAAAACAGAGGACAGTGTCTTATCTTGGCACCCAAGGCAAGTTCCTAGAACCTCAGCAAACCTTGCAGTGTTTTGGGAAAGAACACTGGAGTCAGGAAACTGAGTTGGAATCTGATTCCAGCTGTGTGACCTTGGGCAAATTACTCACTCAATTATTCTGTTTCTTCATTTACATGTTATTTACAAGTAACTGAGCCTCTATGAACCCACTCAAGACTTAAAATCAATTTCAAACATAATCACATTAAAACACACACACACCCCTGAAGGCAAAGAAGAGTAATGAGTATTTTTCCTGGAATTATAGTACACATCACATAGCAAAACTTCCCCAAAATCTTGACTTTGTAGGGGAGGAAAAATAATTTTCCTTTTACACTTATGAGTTCTTAGCTGAGACCCTTGTAGTAAAAAATAGAGAAAAGCATAAAAGAAAAAAGCGAACAGAAGTTTATTGACATGTATGGCTCATGTATACATGGGAGATACCCAGGAAAAATGAGCGCCCCAAAGAGGTGGCTTTAGAATTCAGGATTAAATACTATGTTAATAGGGAAAGAGGTAAGGGAATGTAGGCCTCTTAGGGGAGAGTATGCAATTTGGGGGAAAGATGAATGGGCTCTTAGTAGAATATATGGGAGATAAGATAGTTTGTGACAAAGTTACCTGGGTGTGGTATTGACATCCAGTCTCCTTTCCTATGATAAGAATGAATCTTCCCCTTAATGAAATTCCCAGGGAGGGGATTTATGATATCTGAGTTCCTTTAGGAGGATTTATCTTTAGGCAGATAGGGGAGTTCAGAGAAAGCCTCTCCATGCTTTTGTTGTTTATCAAATGCCTACAGTTCAAAATAATAGATATATCAAAGCAGCATACTTTGGGGCGTGGCATGGCCTAAACGCCTACAGTCATATTTTGTGGTGGCATATTCTACAGCCTTCAGCTCTTCCTTCAAATTCCTCTCCCTTTAGCAGCTGCTACAGTTGTTCCTCTCTCTGTCTCTCTCACTTACATCTTCCAGCCCCTCTTCACCCTCCAGCCTTACCCCCCAGGTCCAGCTATTCCTTTCTTATGAAGAGCAGTGACTCCACCTAACACCCTCCTTAGACGATTATCTACAACTATTCATTAAAATACTTTTGGTCTCAAAGACTGGATGAAGAACGCAGAACTTGCCAAGTGTTTGGGAGGATTAAATAAGAAAAGTATGTCTAGTGCCCAGAGAGAGCAGACACAGCAGATATGTGTTCCTCTTTTTGCCTTCCTTTCTCCCGGACAGTAGTGGATATTCAGAAGTGGAAAATGGGGCAGAAAAGCAAGTTGCCTGGGCTTCCCTGGTGGCGCAGTGGTTGAGAGTCCGCCTGCCGATGCAGGGGACACGGGTTCGTGCCCCGGTCCGGGAAGACCTCACATGCCGCGGAGCTGCTAGGCCCGAGAGCCATGGCCGCTGAGCCTGCGTGTCTGGAGCCTGTGCTCAGCCACGGCGGTGAAAGGCCCGTGTACCGCAAAAAAAAAAAAAAGAAAGAAAGAAAAGAAAAAGGGGACACAGAGGGGCTTTTGCACCTGGGAAGGCCCCACAGAATCCTGCTCATTTTCAATCCCTGCTTTTTCTTTGATACTCCTCAATCCTGAGGGGAAGGGGGTGGGATAATAAAGGGAATACAGTTTTGAATGAGAGGTTAATCATAAACCCAGCATGGGAACTTGGTTTTAGGGGAGCTCGGTTTCACTAGTTCTAGTCCCTGTGAGCAAAACCAATTGCACCCAGTCAATGCTACCTCAAAGCATGCTATGTGGCAGTTTCTTCTAAAGTTAAACAGTATTTAACCACATGACCCAGCCATTCCATTCCCAGTGTTACCCAGAAGAGGTTAAAGTATATGTTCACACAAGATTTATACACAAATGTATATAACAATTTTATCTGCAATAACTAAAGACGGAAAACAACCCAGATGTCTATCCGCAAGAGAATGGCCAAGCTGTGGTCATGTTACGGAGTCCAAGCTTGTACTGCCCACCACACAGCAGGCCAGCAAATCAAGAGACGACTTGTTGGGACAAGGAAGAGTGAATTTACTCAGAAAGCCAGGAGATCAGTAAGTCTAGTGTCCCAAAGAACCAGCTTACCGGAGTTAGCATTCAGCCTTCTTTCATACTAAAAGGGGAGGGTGGGGGGTGGGGTGGGGTGGGGGAGGAGGTAGCTGGTTGCTGCAAACTTCTTGGTGCTGGAATCCTTTGTTTCTGCAGCTGTCCCTGTAGGTCAGGTCACGATGTTCCTATAAACCTCCCACAAGACAAATGTTATTCTCTGTTCTGCAACTTTTCATGTCTATATGAATGGAAAAGTGTTACACCTTTAAAGGTCAGAGCCTTGAGGATGGGCTATCCTGTATATTTCAGGCTGCAGACAACATTCTTTCACAAAGGTGCAGAGCCAGCATGACTAAGCACAGGCCACAGAGCTCAAGGGTTAGCGCTAAAGGACTAGATCCAATATGGAGTCACGTTTGTTCTCTGTTACAGTCACTCCATACAATAGCACCAGCAATAAAAAGGAATAAACAGGCAGCCACACAGATGAATCTCAAAAACATTATGCTGAACAAAAGACACTCACCACAGGGCTTCCCTGGTGGCGCAGTGGTTGAGAGTCCGCCTGCCGACGCAGGGGACACGGGTTCGTGCCCCGGTCCGGGAAGATCCCACGTGCCGCGGAGCGGCTGGGCCCGTGAGCCGTGGCCGCTGCGCCTGCGCGTCCGGAGCCTGTGCTCCGCAACGGGAGAGGCCGCAGCGGTGAGAGGCCCGCGTACCGCAAAAAAAAAAAAAAAAAAAAAAAAAAAAAAAAAAAAGACACTCACCACAAAAGTGCACATACTAGATGGTTCTATTTACATGAACTTCTAGAAAAGGCAAAATGAATCCCTGGTGACAGGAGATCAGTGGCTGCCTGGGACCAGGGGTTGGGGAGGGGGGAGGATAACTGCACAGCAGCAGAAAGAAACCTTGGGGGGTGATGGAAAAGTTTTATATCTTAATTGTAGTGGTCATTATCCAAGTGTATATACACTGTCAAATCTCATTGAACCATGCACTTAAAATGGGTGCATTTTATTGGATGCAGATTCATCAGTAAAGTTGGGCTTTTAAAAAACTGTTCTGGGCTTCCCTGGTGGCGCAGTGGTTGAGAGTCCGCCTGCCGATGCAGGGGACACGGGTTCGTGCCCCGGTCCGGGAGGATCCCACATGCCGCGGAGCGGCTGGGCCCGTGAGCCATGGCCGCTGAGCCTGCGCATCCGGAGCCTGTGCTCCGCAATGGGAGAGGCCACAGTGGTGAGAGGCCCGCGTACCACCAAAAAAAAAAAAAAACAAAAAAACAAAACTGTTCTGTTTCTGCAGGTCTCAGAGGCAGGCTCTGAATACAGCACCTGGTATGTAACAACTGATAGTAGTTATTCCAGTATCCCAAGGAAAACCATTCCCAATCCCGAATCTGGGGTGCCCTGGAGAACACCCCCCAGAAGTCTTTCTCACCCAGGGTTGGGTTTGTGCAAGTTCAAAAGCTGATTGAAAGGGGTTTCCTAACTCAGCTCTTCCTGCTGTGGCGGAGAGCAGGCCTGAACTATTTCAGGCCCGAAGGCAACATCCTTGAGAAGTTCTATCTGGAAGGAGTGGGAGATCGCCATGGCAACCTGTCCCAGGCCCAGCCCTGGCCAGGCTCCAAGGCACACAAATAAAGCCATTGGAATGTGGTGCAGGGCAAAGGGTGTGGGGGAGGGAGGGGGAGAAAGTTGCCAAGTTTCCATGAAAACCAATAATGTGAGGCCTGAGGCCCTGGGAGCTGTCAGGGAAGCTGGGGGGGTGGGGGGGCCCACAGGATCAGCCCCAGGGAAATATAACATGTGCACAGACAGACAGACTTGTACACACACACAGCCTGCTTGGAGAACAGCAGCGCTGCTTTTTGCAAAGAGAGGCCTGATGAAATGAGAGCCCTGGCTTTAGAGCCTGACAAACAGCCCTTCCAGTGTCCAGTGACACTTCCTAGTAACCTCAGGCAAGTTTCTGAGCCAGTTATCTACTTGGCCCACTCCCTCCCCTCTTTGCCCGGAGGTCACCTTCTCCCTGAGACCTTTCCCAGTAACCTTACATCAAACTGCAGCCTCCCCTGCCCCAGACGCCTGCTCTGCTTGATTTTTCTTCATGGCACTTGGCACCACCTGACATATGAGATATTTCACTTATTCATCTTGTTTGTTGTCTTGTTCATGTCAGTTCCACAAGGGTGGGGATTTTCATCTGTCCATGCTTTCTCACCAGTGCCTAGAACAGTGCCTGGCACATAGTAGAAGTGCACAAGGAACATGACAGCATGGACTTCTCTGTACATAGCTTTCTCATCAGCAAAATGGGGATAATTCCACCACTGTGGGGTTAATGGGAGGGTTAAAGGAGTGGGTTTAAGGCTTGAGGTAGGTGCCCAGCCCTTAGTGGGGTTCCACTACGGCAACTCACTGTTAGAGTCTTCATTTAGTGAGGCTTAATCGTGAACAGGTTCCTCATTACCACCCTTCTGCACTTTGGTCCACATTTAAAATCAACTTTCCTGGGTTCTTACTTGCTACCCTGACCCGAGTCCAAGAACTTACTTGTGTCCACGTTCTGCAAAACCACTAGATATTAAAGACAATGGAATCAGATTTGACGCACAGAGGCATTTCTCTCTCTCTAAATATTTGTTAGGAGACTGAGCAAATGAACTAATTAATTCATAGGAAAACAAGGTCTTAAAAATGTACAGACGAGGACTTCCCTGGTGGCGCAGTGGTTAAGAATCTGCCTGCCAATGCAGGCGACACGGGTTCGAGCCGTGGTCTGGAAAGATCCCACATGCCGCAGAGCAACTAAGCCCGTGTGCCACAACTACTGTGCCTGCGTTCTAGGCTCGCAAGCCACAACTACGAGCCCATGTGTCACAACTACTGAAGCCCGCGCACCTAGAGCCCGTGCTCTGCAACAAGAGAAGCCACCGCAGTGAGAAGCCCGCGAATCGCAACAAATAGTAAGCCCGGCTCACCACAGCTAGAGGAAGCCCGCGCACAGCAATGAACACCCAACACAGCCAAAAAAAATAAAATTAATTAATTAAAAAAATGTTTTTTAATTTACAGACGATTTGTACAGGCAGGGAATGTTTAACGTGTCAAAGGAGAGAACAGGTATTTCTTGCCTTCTTAGAATGTGCCAGGTGGCATGTTAAGTACCTGACATGTCTTATATTGTTTCATCCTGTGTCAACCTTACAAGGAATGTATACAAGAATGAACAAACTGAGGTCAGAACACTGGCCTGAGGCCGCAGAGCATTAAGTAGTGGGACAGGAGTTGAACCCAGAGCTGACAAGCCCCACTGCCTGTGTTCCTCCTGCCGCCCCACCCCACCTCCTTTGAAAATTCATTTGGTAAATGGCCTCTTTGCCAAGCTAGGGACTTTGGATACATTCTGTTGGCAAATCTAAATAAAAAGCAACTGATTATAAATATATGGGAACTACTAAGGAAGGAGGAATTATTTCTGCCTGAGATAAATCAGAAAAGCTACGGAGGGGAGGTGGGACTGTTTCGGGACTTGTATTTCTATTTCATTAAACTCGTGTTTGCAGAGGTTATCACTGGCTTTTGGTTCCAACACATGACAATGAACAGCACTTTCTATTCATATGAGTTTTCCATCGTGTCATATTTTCAGCAGGTCATTCCTTTGGGATCCCGTACTTTTATCTATAGCCATTTACATCACTTCATTGCCAGAATTTATCATGTTCTGGCAACGGCCACTTTCTGAGGGGCTGAAGCCTCCAGCTACAAACCTTTAAGAAAGCAGAGAGCGTGGAGTTTGGAGCCTGCTTGAACCCACTCTCCTGTTCAGTGACTTCACAGAGGAAACTTGCAATTAGCCAAGATGAAAGCATTTACACAGCAGAAACAGACAAATGCTTTCAAAAGAGGCTCTTTTTTGTTTCCCCTAGAGAGCCGTTGTTAAACATTGCACCAACACACAATGGGCTTCACTATTGTGAAAGAGCAGAGAGAATCCTGGATAGAAGTCAGAAAACTTGAGTTTTAACCTGGTGATATTACTAACCCACTGCAACCTCAGGCAAGTCATCTCACCTCTCGGGGCCTCAGTTCCCTTTTCTATTGAATGGAGGGAGATTGACTAGATTCAAAAACCAGTATTGTTAGGCCCCCAAGTTATTCCTCAAAAAGAAAACAGTTTAGAAGTTCTTCAAGCAATCTTCAATATTAAAAAGAATGAAAGAAAGAAAAGAAAACCGTGCATGAATCAATCCCCTGATAAGACCCAATAGGTTAACTTAAGGAATGAATTGTGCTTACTGGTTAAAATCTTTCAAAATCTGAAACTCAGGGGAAAGACAATAAAAGCAGTCAGCCCTCTGCTCCCCTCAATCCAATATATTGAGCACCGGAAATGGGGCGGTCACTGCTGGTCACTGATGCTCTCATGCTGGGGAAGACACAGTCCCTGCTCCCGGGAGCTTGCAGACTAGGGAGGTAGATAGACAAGCAGGCGCATTGTAACAAAGGGGACCCATGCTCTGATGAAGGAAGAAACAGGCTTTAAGGGAGCATAGAGCAGGGGCACTGTGAGTGTTGCGAGAGTAGAGGACAGCTTCTTGGGAGAAGAGACATCTAATGGGAATTAAAGACCAGAGGTCAAACAGGGTAGGAACATTGGGAGAATTTTGCAGGCATGGAAAGTAGCTGGAAAGCATGGGACTAGCTGGTGCCAGAAAGGCACACAGGGCCTTTTGTATCAGGTAAGGGAGTTCAGAATTTATCTTTAGAGTACCGGGAAGCCATTGAAACGTGTGTAAACAGGTGAGTAATTTGAACGTTATAGAGCTCATTCAGGCTGTTATGTTGGGCAGCAATGGAAAGGAAGCAACACTGGAAGCTGGGGGACCGGTTCAGAGGCTCTTGCAGCAAAACAAGTCTGGTGACTCGGTAGAGTGCGAATGCATTAGGGCGTGTATAAGTACCCTGAGGCTGCTGTAACAAAGTACTGTTACGGAACAAGGTTCTTGGCCTTCCCCAAGCAGTAGAAATTGACTAGAGGAAAGACAAGAAATTCAGGCACGGCTTTATTGGCTCCTCTGCTGCAGCAGGGGGGAGTGAGAGCAAACAGTAGGTTCCCTTGCTTGCTCCATCACCGAGGTGGTGGAGAGCTTGTTTCTTACATGGGGTGAGGGTAGGGATGCGTCCAGAGGTCGGGCCAGAAGGGTGGCTCAGGTGGTATTGTGTGCAGGGTGCATGCGCTGCTTTTGCTCCCGACACCCTGTTTTTTCTCCAGGCTCTTCAAAAGTGGCATTTGGGTTTTTCGGTCTCTTTGTATCTTTTGGGTCCAGAATTTGTCCCAGCTGCCCATGCAGGCAGTTATTTTTAGTCCCTTATAGTTTCTTTGTATTTTGTTGCTCAAGGAGAGGTGTGTCAGGTGCAAGCAATGCAGCACTGCGGCAAAAGTGTCCCAGGTCCCAGCCTGTCTCAGTACCACAAATTTGGCAGCTTAAATAACAGAAATGTATTCTCTCACAGTTCTGGAAGCTAGAAGTCCAAAATCATGGTGTCAGCAGGGCTCAGCTCCCTATGAGACTCTGGGTAGAATCTTCCTTCCTTCGCCTTAGCATCTGGTGGGGCCATCAATCCTTGTGTTCCTTGGCTTGCAGCTGTATCTCTCCAATTTCTGCCTCTGTGTTCTCCCTGTGGGTCTTTGTCTCTTCACATCATATTCTATAGACACCAGTTGTATTGGATTAAGGATCCGCCCTGCTTCAGCATGATCTCATCTTAACTAATTACATCTGCAACGACCTTATTTCCAAATAAGGTCCCATTCTGAGGTTCTGGGATCTAGGAGTTTAACATAGCTTTTAGGGGGACACAATTCAACTTGTAATAGGGAGAGATTTAAAAATTGAAACAATAAAACTAATAAATTTATTAGGTATCAGGGGAGGGGCAAATAAAGGCTAGAAGTCAAGAGTTGCATGCTGATTTCTGAGTAGATGGTGGTCAAGGGAACCAAGCAGGGAACACAGGAAGGGAAGTGGATTTCAGGGAGAAAGTGATGAGTTTCATTTTGGATGTGTATCAATTTAAAAATGTGTTCAGGGCTTCCCTGGTGGCGCATTGGTTGAGAGTCCGCCTGTCGATGCAGGGGGCGCGGTTCGTGCCCCGGTCCCGGAGGATCCAGCATGTTGCGGAGCGGCTGGGCCCGTGAGCCATGGCCGCTGAGCCTGCGCTCCGCAACGGGAGAGGCCACAACAGTGAGAGGCCTGCGTTCCGCAAAAAAAAAAAAAAAGTGTTCAGCTGCAAAAAAAACAAAAAACCAAGGCTATGGGGGTTCCCTTTTGCCATATAACAAGCCCAGAGGTAAACAGTCCAGAGCTGGTACAGTTGTACCCCATTGCCATCAGGAAGCCATGTTCCTTCTGTCTTTCCAGTTGCCAACATTACCATGTAGGGCTTCACCCCCTGCCTGTGTGTCCTGGTCACCTACAGGCTATTCCAACTCCAGCAACTACATTCCAGACAAGCAGAAGACGAAGGAGGTGAAAACATGAGGAAACTGTTAGAAAAGCAAAAACATCCCAGAACCCTCTAGGCGTGTGGGCTTCAGTAGCTGTGGCACACGGGCTCAGTAGTTGTGGTGCATGGGCTTAGTTGCTCCACAGCATGTGGGATCTTCCCGGAACCAAACCCGTGTCCCCTGAATTGGCAGGCGGATTCTTAACCACTGAGCCACCAGGGAAGTCCCTCTACTGTCTTTTACTTGAAACCACTCACCTGGTGTCTGGACTTACTGAAGCTCAGGTTCTTTGTCTCAGAGCAGAAAGAATTCAGCAAGAGGCAAAGCAGCAAATAGTAAGTTTGTTAGCACGGGACGCTTGTGAGAGATACAAGCAGGCAGGCAAGAAGGCTCTACCCTGAGGACTGAGAGGACTTTATTTTTATAAGCAAAAGAAAAGTGGGGAGGGGGGAGAAGACCACCTTCTTCCTCATTTGGGTGTAGATATCAAGGCTTATATCATTAGTTCCTCCTTAAACCCTATATGGTCTAACCGGGACTGCCATGGCACCATTTAAAACATATGTATATTAGCAGAAGGGTGGTAACCTATACTAAAATCTGGTCATTCATCCCAGGTTTCAGTATAATGTCTCCTTTCACTTCGTTTTTTCCCCCTTTCACCTCTATTCCTATGTTGGCTACAGGCAGAAATGCTACTCTTCAAGGACCATTAAGTCCCTGACTTCATGTAACAAGATTCAGACCCCATATCTATTGTCTTATAGTTCAGGTTTGTGGCTTGAAGTGTGCCTGGTGCTCGAATGTGCCTGGTCTTCCTTCAAGGTAGCGTAGATTGTTACTAGGTTACTGGATTCTTTTCTTGAGTGGTCATTAGCCTACAACAGTCTCCCAAACTCCCTTAAAATCCCCTCTGTCTTCAATCCCCTAGTGGAATTTTTTGTTAAAATACATTTATTTATCCTACTCTCCCTATCACTGCGGCTGCGCCTGATTCGGGCACTGAGAAGAACACCCTTCCTGGAGGCTGTCAAGCTTCAGCAGACACTGCTGCTCAGATAGATCAGGTCCCATCAATGCCTTAGGGGTTTCACAGGCTGTACTGAACAGCCTGGGGGATTCTTTGATAATCCAAACCTTCAAGATCTTAGCAGGCTTCCTCTATTTGTTTCAGTTCTATGAATAACCCTCATCAAAAGATCTTGCCCAGCTCTTTTCCAGAGCTGAAAATTGGCAGAATATGCCAACCCCAAATATGCTACTTTGCCATAAGGATTATTTTGAGCTAAAGACATTTGAAAAGCAGCAGGTACAGGAAGGACACTGACCACCTGTGCCCACCCCCTACCCACTGCACTTTTCTTCCTGAAAGCAGGAGATAAATAACTCCCTAGTGCAAGATGCCAGGGGGAAAGAAACATTCTTACCACCAGAGATGGGGGTGGAAACAGGAGAAATCTACACAAACAGACCTTTTTAAAACAACTCATCCTACCTTGGTCTCCCCATATGTTTTACTTTTCCACAGTCGCTAGTCTTTGTTCAACTAAGTTTATAGACACTTGGGCCTTTCTGCTTTTGGTGGGAGGGGGGGTGTTCGGGGCGGGGGGAGGTCAAGGGGAGGGAGGTCTTCATTTTTCTATGGGAAATGTCCACATAAAAATCCATATGCTTTTCTCCTGTTAATCTTAGTCAATTTAATTCTCAGGCCCAGCCAGAGACCCTGCGAGAATAGAGATACAATTCTGCCTCCCCTACAGATTTAAGTCTGAAGACCTGATTTTTTAACTTTGTATTCTGCCAACCTGCTTCTCACTTAAAGGTCTTTGTCTTGGGACAATCCAAAATAAAAGATGGGGGAGGGCTGGAGTGGGGAAGAAAATGCCCAATGCCCTCTTTGCTGGTAAACCTACTCCCTTGAACTGGCAGATACTTCTTAATGGAAAATGTCTTTTGGAGGACTTTGCCAAAAGGGGCAGGAAATCAGTACACAGCAAACTTTTAAATGTTTTCTACCATTTCCTCTAGCCCTGATTGGCATGGCTCTGTCCCAACCAGTAGCAAAAAACAGTATGATTGAATGCCACTGCATAACAAAGCCCACCAGCTTTCCAGGCTGCAGCCCTTAGGACCTCATTAACTACCATTCTCCTCCACTCAGTCGATTCCACAGATTAGGGCCTGTGACTTCCAGAAACCACCTTAAACTACAAAAGTCTACATGCATCAGGGTTCTTAATTGTAAGCAACAGAAGCTGATCCTGGCTGATTACAGAGAAAATAAATATATTTAAAATAATCTCAATAGCCCACAGAATCTGTGTGAAACTGAAGAAACTGGCTCAAGATTAAGCTTCCAAGAAAAGGACTGAAAACCGAAAACCTGGCCTGATGAAGAAACTGCTGCTTCTGCTACTGGCTACTGCAGTTGCCACCATGATGTGCTAACGCCGTCATCTGCATTTCAACCAGAATCTCCATTTGATTCGAACCACCGCCACACCGGGAATGCTATCACTTGTGCATCAAGAGCTCAGCTCAACTTGAAAATGCTGTATCCCTGAAAGCAATTCATCTCCGCCACTGCCAGGAAAATGGTTTCCACGCCAAGCCTCCTTCCTCAAATTGTGCCCTTCTGAATCAAAGTTTCATATGGGTGAGTCCCATTGGTGGAGAATAGCTCACAGGCCTAAGCCTGACCACAAAAAAGACTAGGAAACACCTTTCTGAGGAAAAGGGACCGATGAGGCTGGAAATCCCCCCAAACAGAGCAAAAAGTACCAAGAATCCAGAAAACATAGCTTTGTGGGGCATTCAAGTGGAGCAATCTGGTAGCTGCTGACTATGCATATCTAAAGTTTGGGAGAGCTACCTGGGCTTGGGAGCATAGAGGTGGTATTATGGTTTGAACTGTGTCTCACCCAAATTTATATGTTGATACCCTCCTCTCCATTACCTCAGAATGTGCCTTTATTTGGAGATAGGGTGTTTCCAGAGGTAATCAAGTTAAAAAGAGATCGTGAGAATTGGCCCTAATCCAACATGACTGGTGTCCCTCTAAAACGGGGAAATTTGGACACAGAGAGAATGCCATGTAAAGATAAAGGCAGCAAGCCAAGGAACATGAAAGATTGCCAGCAAACCATTAGAAGCTAGGAGAGAGGGAGGCAACAGTTTTTTTCCTTACAAGCCTCAGAAGGAACCAACACCACCACACCTTCATCTAGGAGTTTGAGACAGCAGTGAGGGGGCCCAAAGAGAGATCTTAGTTCCCTGCCCAGGAGTTGAACCTGAGTAGCCTGGATGAAAACCAGAAATCTTAACCACTAGACCACCAAGGGCTAGAGGCTGGAAGTAAAGTGGGCCTGGCTCTTGCCCCCGTTTGAAAGCAAGAATGTTTCAAGGACACAGAAACTGTAAAAACGACTACAGAGTTTACTATTAGAGACACAGCGCAACAAGTGGGAGAGCACACAGAGAAAGAGTTTAAGACTGAAGCAAGGAGCTTCCCTGGTGGCGCAGTGGTTGAGAATCCGCCTGCCGATGCAGGGGTCACGGGTTCGTGCCCCGGTCCGGGAAGATCCCACATGCCGCGGAGCGGCTGGGCCCGTGAGCCATGGCCGCTGAGGCTTTGCCTCCGGAGCCTGTGCTCCGCAACGGGAGAGGCCACAACGGTGGGTGGCCCGCTTACCGCAAAGAAAAAAAAAAAAAGACTGAAGCAAGGCTGAAATACACACCCAGAGAGAAAGGGTGTGGGCCTCCTTCCTAATGAGGAGGAGCGCAGTAAACAGGTGATTGAATCACTCGTGTAGGGCAGTCCTTCTGGGTCTTTGTTTACCTTTGGCCAATTATCTTGTTTCTTTTTTCACACCTGACTGGGCCTAGGATCCTCCCCAACATGTGTGCTCAACTTTTCGCTGAGACGGATCCCACAGCAGAGGCCTGTGACGGTATGTCCACCCTTATTATGGGGTGGCGCCCCCTCCTTTTTGACCCCCAAGGAGTCTTTCTGCTCCTGTGCAGTCGGGGGAGTTTCCCTGACCTCAGCAGTGGTCATCTTACTTCTTTATTCCAGCAGAGCTCAGCTTCTGCCGCTAGCTTTGTCCTTGGAGTGTCTGGGGGAAAACAAAGCTTCCATTTTAGTTCACTTGACAAACACGAGCTCTCCAGCCCAGGAGCCCATCTACCTCCTACCTCAGAAGGCTAAGGAAGGGGAGCGAGGGCTAATACCTGGGGACATATTAAAGGGGAGGCATCTCTTCCTCCACGAGAAGAAGGAGGAAAAGCCAGGTGCAGGTGAGATGAGGATTCCTGGGCAATGACCTATTTTAGGAAGCATTCTCAGGAACAACCTGAAGGGAATCGGGAAAGGAAAGCAGGAAGGGAAGGGGGCCAGGCAAGAACGCCATGACAGCAAAGTGCCACGCAGAGCGCCCTGACTTGGGTTCATCCCCCTGGGGAACTCCCACACCTCAGAGTCATCCAGGCATGGGGCGAGTTTGCCGGGGTTTTTATACTCCCGAACCCGGCAGTCAAAGGTTAAGAGCTGTCCTTTGTGGGTGGAGGTGGGGAGGATGAAAATTCCTGGCCACCTCCGGTTTTCTGTGCAGGCTGAGTGATTGATTCAGGCAGCCTGAGGGCAGTCCTCAGACAAGAGACAGAAGTGCTGGCTGTGGGGAGTGAAGGCACATGGGGGTGCTGGTATGCCCCCAGACAATGAAGGAATCCAAGGTGACATGGGCAGAGCTCTGGTAGCCTCTGCTATACAGCTGTGGGTTGTCAGGACAACAAGAGAGTAACACAGGAAAGGTTCTATATCCCCTTCTATTCTATAGGGAAGACGTTTGAGGAGAATGAAGAAGGTTTAAGTTTAAAGTATGAAAGAGGTGCTCGCTTCAGCAGCACATATACTGAAATTGGAACGATACAGAGAAGGTTAGCACGGCCCCTGCGCAAGGGTGACACTCAAATTCGTGAAGCGTTCCATATTTTGGGGAAGCAGCTGTATAGCACAGGGAGATCAGCTCGGTGCTTAGTGACCACCTAGAGGGGTGGGAGAGGGGGGGTGGGAGAGGGAGGGTGGGAGGGAGACGCAAGAGGGAGGAGATATGGGGATATATGTACATGTACAGCTGATTCCCTTTGTTATAAAGCAGAAACTAACACACCATTGTAAAGCCATTATACTCCAATAAAGATGTTAAAAATAAATAAAAAATAAAGTACGAAAGAGAAAGCTGATCAGGAAGGTACAGAAAGATTGCCAGGCAACAGTGAAGTCCCAGTTGAGAGAGAAACCATGAACTTGTTACGGCACAAACACCAACAGCATCCAGGTATAACAGGACGGTGGGGCAAAAGAGGAGTGATTGGCAAAGACGTAAAGGCATTCGGTCTTTCCTGGGCAGGAAGGAACTTAGAACCTTAGAACTGAATAGAAAGGGAGACAACGGAGAGGCCAGGGTCTTGGCAGTTTTAACAAATTTGAAGAACAAGTATTGTGGGAGCAACTGGGTTAAAAAAATGTGGAAGGATGAGAGGGTGTGGTCCCAGATTTAAGAAATGATGATGCAAGGTCCAGGCTGTGGCCATTATGGTGGGTACCTAAGGTGGAACAGAGGGGAAGGTCACTGGAGTTGAGGAGGTCAAAGAACCAACAGGCTGCTCTCAGCAGCACATTGCTGGTGCCTGAATCACCCACTCCTCTTCCCCTCTCCTCTCCTGGCTGAAGCCTGGGGGACCACAGCCAGAAGCTGGGACCACCGCAATCCTGCCAACTACAGTGCAAAGATGAAACAGAATTTAGAAACAATTATTTGGCTTGAAGACCAGAAAACCAGACACTATGAGATTAAAGACAGAAATATTTAAGAAGCGTTCACAGCAGCGACTGACCCAAGTTCTTTGAAAGGTATCTCAGTGCCATGTTTTCAAGATCGCCAAGTAGCAATTGACTGGCTTCTTGGTTTAGCTGTTAGACTTGACTATGCAGGTAATGCTGAAAAATACAAAGACTTGGACATGATGGTGCAAAACATGCAGACAGTGCAACTAAAAATGCAGAGCCATTGATCCATTTGGATGTAAATAATCCCGCTAGGAAGGCAGGGGTAAAGGCTTCGGTAACCTCCTTTGAGTTCAGCATCTCGGTGATTACCTGGTAACGATTGAGGCAATTCTCATTATGGTCCAGGAGCTCCTGAACAGGATGCAGTTGCTGGAGGAAATCGAACAAAAGAAGGTTTGCCTGTTGCTTTAGACGAGCATATTCTTGGTTTGGACACAGGAAGTGCAGTTCTCCATGAAGCTACTCAAATTCTGGTGCATATAGAAGAGCTCAGAGAGCTGCAGACAAAAATGAATGCAGCCAAAAAAAAAAAAAAAAAAAAGAATGCAGCCAGAGTGGCTGTTCAGGCGATTCTTGCTGATCCAAAGACAGACCACAGGTTGGGGAAAGTTGGAGGATGAACATTGTAGGCTTTCAGCTTCTCACCTGCTTAGTACAATTGGGAACCATGTACACTCTGGCATATGTTTGGAAACCAAATGTCACATTTTCAAAGGAGAAACCCCAGAAAATGGATGATGGTCTAGTGATTTACCATCATTGCTTTTTCTTTAATAAAGTTCTAGGAAGTGGGGGAAAGAAAAGAGAATTAGCAGGATGGGTGTGGAACGGGTCATGTACATGGACACTGAAGACTCAGGAAGCCTCAGAGCCAGGCGCTGACTAGAGCAATGCTAACGGTAATAATCATCACTGACACATACTGACTGCTTCCACCTGCTTTATCTCATTTCATCCTCCTTCTCTTCCTTCAGGTCTTAGCTTAAATGGCACCTCATTCCCTAACCCCCTTCCCATCATAGTTCTTCATTCTGTCTCAAACTCTTCATAGAACATATATCAATTTATAATTATTTTCTTCTGTTCACTTTTTAGCTGAATGACTGTCGAATGCCAGTAACTATTCTCCAAGGTGGTTACTATTACTATCCCATTTTACATCCAAGAACATTTAAGCTCAGATATTAAGTGCTTTACCCAAGAGCACACAGCAAGTGGCAAACCTGAGACTGGAACCCAGGAACATCTGACTCCAAAGCCCACATTCTTAATGATAACACCTCCAAAAAGTTTTCAGTGGCTGAGAGGAGATGACCAGGAAGTGGGGAGAGAGTAGGGCAGAGATGGGTATACAGCCCTGCTTCCAGATTATACGGTAGTTGTAGGACCAAGCACCTTCATACTAGAAATAGTTCAGAAGTAGCACTGGGAAGGAAGGAGGGCTGCTAACCTACCTTCTGACCCCAGGTGTTCGAAATGTGGGCAATGCATAGTATCCTTTTGAGAGAGCTGCAGAGAAATCTCTCGCAGGAGCTCTGGGTTTCTATTAGCCAAGAGGTAGAGGGAAATTTCCACGAGGAGCTCACACTCCGGGAGGGTTTGCTTAGCATAGGATGAGGCTCCAGGGGATGCAGCGGGAGGCTTTAGGGGAGCAAAGCAGTAGGAAGAGGCAACCCAGAGCAGAATGCAGACGATGGTGTGAAAGAAGATATATAATGGGGAGGCTTATATTTTGAGCATTAAACCAATGATCAGAGGGCTATGGGGAAGGTCAGGTTCAGCTGGCCACATATTTGCAAAGAATCATTCTTACCAGTCTTCTGATGGGCAGGAGAAATTCAGAGTATTCTGGAAGAAGTCAGTCTTGTCCTAAGTTGGTTGGGTTTTGAAGACAGTCTCATCCAGGTACACTTACCCATGAGAGTTCTGTTTAATCCCCGGGACTCTATCAGCAGTTGAACACAACAGAGGGAGTGGACATGATTCAGGTCTCCAGGAATGTGTCAGGGATGGCCTGTACTGATTTGCTTCAAACAGAATCAGAGAGCACAACAGGGTAAGCCTGTAAGTTCCTGGGCAAAAACTGTTGACTCAGCTCTGTAACTCCAGAATGTAACAGGTGCCCACCTCGCATACCAGAAAGAAGCTCGCTAAATGCTTGTTGATTGAATGATTGCGGGTTTATACTCTTTGTGATGGAATTCAGCACAGCCATCTAGTAATATGGAGTATTATAGAGACATTTAAGTTCAAGATTAGATTTGAGTAAAGATTGAATCAGTAGGGCTCCCCCGCAAAATCCTTGAAATATAGCAAATTGGAGACTATTTTTTTGTGTGTAGTGAAAAAGCCTAACATATGATTTTCCATCTTAACCATTTTCAAGTGTACAGTTCAGTCGTATTAACTATATTCGTATATTATGTATATTGTATATACGTGTATGTATATTTTCAGAACAATGTATATTTCACACTGTTGTGAAACAGATCTCCAGAACTTTTTCAGCTTGTAAATCTGAAGCTCTATACTCATTAAACAACCCCCCTTTTCCCCTGCTCACCAGCCCCTGGAACCCACCATTCCACTTTCTGTTTCTATGAATTGGACTACTTTACATACATCATATAAGTGGAATCATACAGTATTTACCTTTTTGTGATTGGCTTATTTCATTCAGCATAACATCCTCAAGTTTCATCCATGTTGTAGCATGTGACAGGATTTCTTTTCTTTTTAAGGCTACATAATATTCCATTGTATGCATATATTATATTTTGTTTATTCATCTGTTGATAGACATTTGGGTTGCTCCTACCTCTTGGAAGTTGTGAATAATGCTACTCTATATATGATTGAACAAATATCTCTTTGAGACCCTCCTTTCAATTCTCTAGTATATATATTTAGAAAGAGAATTGCTGGATCACAGGGTAGTGTTATTTTTAATTTTTTGAGGATCTTTCATACTGTTTTCCATTGTAGTTGCACCATTGCACAATGTTGTTTTTTTTTTTTTTTTTGCGGTACGCGGGCCTCTCACTGTTGTGGCCTCTCCCGTTGCGGAGCACAGGCTCCGGACGCGCAGGCCCAGCGGCCGTGGCTCACGAGCCCAGCCTCTCCGCAGCATGTGGGATCTTCCCGGACCGGGGCACGAGCCCACATCCCCCGCATCGGCAGGCGGACTCTCAACCCCTGCGCCACCAGGGAAGCCCATTGCACAATCTTGACAACAGTACACAAGGGTTCCAATTTTACCTCATCCTCACCAACCCTTCTTATTTTTTTTTATAGCCTTTCTAACAGGTGTGAGGTGATATATCATTGTGGTTTTGATCTACGTTTCTCTGATGATTAGTAATGTTGAGCATCTTTTCACAGGCTTGTTGGCCACTTGTATTCATCTTTGGAGAAATGTTTATTCAAGTCTTTTGTCTATTTTTTGGTTGCGGTATTTGGGGGTTTTTTGGTTCGTTTTAGGAATTCTTTATTGATTCTAGATAATAACCCCTTATCAGACATATGATTTGCAAATAATTTTTCCCATTCCATAGGTTGCCTTTTTTCTCTGTGGATTGTGTCCTTTCATGCACAAAAGTTTTTAAGTTTGATGTGGTCAAAATGTAGAAGATTTTTTGACCACAATGAAGTAGCTAAGAGATCATGGACTAACACATCTAATGTTGGCAAGAAAATCTTGCTTACATGATTAGGAAAATATGCAAGGTAAACTGACATTTGCACTCAAACATCTTTTTATCTGAAGTGTTGGCTTTGGAACTGAGCCTGCAATTACTCTAGGCTGTTTTCCTCAAGGGGCTCAGTGCAACACTGGACCTGCTTAATACAGTAAAGCTGATGTTATAAAACTTGGTGCGATAAGACGACAACAACAAAAACTAAAAAAACTAAAAAATAAAATGAAACATGGTGCAGAAATTATCACTAAGGAAAGATATTAAGCAAAACCAGTAATATGAGTGGTTTAAAAGTTGCCACCTGGATTATGCAGCCAATACGGTTTTTTTTTGGGGGGGGGACTGCACCATGCAGCATGCAGGATCTTAGCTCCCCCACTGGGGATCAAACCATTGCCACCTGCGGCAGAAGCGTGGAGTCTTAACCACTGGACCACCAGGGAAGTCCCACAAATGTTAATAAAACCCTTAAAGGACATGATAGAATACTTTGGAAGTAATGTTAAGAAAAAAAAGTTAGATATAAAATTGTAGAATTCATTTTCATAATTTTAACAAAACACATGCAGGACCATAAAGCTGAAAATTCTGACGGAACATTGCCAAGACAAATTAAAGAAGACCTAATTAAACAGAGAGGTATACACCATGTTTATAGATTGTAACATTCGATATTGTTGAGATACTTTAGTTATCTTAAAACCACTAATGCCCATCAGCAGTAATTCATTATTTAAAATGGTGGTTTACGTTTTATATTGCTAACATCTGAAAAGTGTAAGCATTTTACTGGGATACTCTATGTTGTTGAGTTTGATTGATTTCAGGGTGGGCTCAACAAAAAAGTAGTTTCTGAACCTGCAAAGGAGATGACCAGTGCTGGAATTGTGGGGTTTTGACTGGGGACAATCCTATTTTTTACTGAGTGAATGTCCTACAAGTGAGCAAATCCTTTTTGACTCCTCTTCAGCTGGGATTAGCCTCAGCTTCAGAGGTAGAAGGAACATGTGGCATCACCTCTCAAGATGGTATGAATAAAATAGTCCCTAGGGCAAGAAATCTTAAATTTCCCCATCAATAAAAAGAAAGTATTCCTGTGTTCCTGGGTGCTGGAGCTGTATTCAGATAAGTTTAGATGACTGGAAAATTAACTATTCACATGAAAGTCACTAATCATTCTCATGCCCTAGGGCACTCCAATATGAAGAGTCAAGTTGAAGACGGAGAATCAGCCAGCAAGGGAGACTGAAAAAGAGTGTTTACTAGGATGGGGCGGGGAACCCTGTGTGGTGTCGTAGAAACCAAGTGAAGAAAGTATACTAGGTACTGTATGAATCAGGATCCAATCAAAGGAAAGCAAACCAGTTCTAGGTATTTCAGACAGAAGAATTTAATAGAGAAACTGGCTACAAGAGTATTAGAAGAGATGGAGGAGCAGAAGAGGAGAGGGGCGATTACTCAAAGATTATTAACTTCAGGAAGCCATTACCACTCTGGGCTAGAGGTGCAAACATGTTACCTGAAGCCCGGGGCACAGTATCCCTAAGGTTCCTGTTGGTTGCTGGAGCCCAGTTATCTGAGCAGGAGCCCGGGAGCCTGCACTTACAGGTTGTTGCTCCTGTGTCCACAGGCACCACCCAGATCCACTGCTGCCATTGTCACTAGAGCCAATGCTGTCACCACCACCAACACCATACTGCTCAGCTGTACTGCTGTCACTGATGCCAAAGACACCACAAGAAACCAGAGTCAGAAAGGGAGGCAATTCTCTCTTCCTTTCATCTTCCAGTGCCCTTCATTGACAAAACCTAAACAGAAACCAGCTAGCTCGGGAGTCTGGAAAATATCATTTGTCTCTCTCTGATACATAGCAGGGCACAGAAAGGCAGATAAGGGCCTAGAGCAATAGGCAAATGACCAGCATAATCTACCCTTTTGGTCATTCAGCATCCCTTCTTATTCTTCTACCTATATTTAGGTCAAAGACTAAATTGAAGTTACTTACCAATGCTGCCTACATCTTAGAAACCTTTCATAGCTCTCCATTACCTTCAGAGTAAAGTCAAAACCCCATAGCTTGGAGGTTAAGAACCTACCAAGCTAGACCAAGCTTCCTTTCGTTAACTGCTCACTATTCCAACTACGTTGATCCATATTTCATTTCCCAAACACATCTGGTATATTTCTCCCTCTAAGCCTTTGAGCTTGTCATTTCTCCCACCTAAAATGCATTCCCCTTCTCATCTTTTCTACCTCCTCTGCTCCAAGCCTACCCAACGATCACAGCATGGCTCAGGTTCAATTCCTCCACACAGCCCCCTCCCAAAGGCACCAGCCCTCAGCACTCTTCCACTCTCTGAATTCCTCAAGTTTATGCCACTGATAGAGACCAACTAGCCTTCCTGGCATCCCCATGGCACCTAGTGGCATGTTGCCTCCAACGTATCCATTTACTGGCTGATTTCTGGCGGTGGAGGATAAGGAGAATGAATTGGCAATACATAGCCGACTATTAATTGGAAGCCCAAGGCACTTACTGCCCAATATCAGCTTCCTGCCATCTCCCATAGGCCCCACTAAGGCTCTACCTGTTTAATTCTGAATTATGATTTGGAGCAGTTCATCAATTCTCCATAGCAACCTTCAGAGGAGCTCAGCAGGCCTCCAGAGACATTGTTCTCAGATTACTACCAAGCTAGCAACCTGGTTGAGGGTATTACTAAACCACACAGCTTGCCAGCTAATATCAAGTCAGAGCAGAAGCAAACAAAATGTTTTCAAGGGTGTTGCTCAACAGGAATCATGTGCCCTGAGAAAACTTGCAAAGACTCAGAACTAAACAAATTTCTGCTTAGCCATCCCAAGTCTGCTCCTGACAAAGATTAAAAGAAGCAAAGCAGCTATCAATCCTCGTTCTCTGCGGAAGTTTAAGATGTGGTTCAGGGCTTCCCTGGTGGCGCAGGGTTTAAGAATCTGCCTGCCAACGCAGGAGACGCGGGTTCAAGCCCTGGTCTGGGAAGACCCCACGTGCTGCGGAGCAACTAAGCCCGTGCGCCACATCTACTGAGCCTGCGCTCTAGAGCCTGCGAGCCACAACTATTGAGCCTGCGTGCCAAAGCTACCAAAGCCCATGCGCCTAGAGCCCGTGCTCCACGACAAGAGAAGCCACGGCGATGAGAAGCCTGTGCACCTCAATGAACAGTAGGCCCCACTCGCCGCAACTAGAGAAAGCCTGTGCGCAGCAACGAAGACCCAACGCAGCCAAAAATAAATAAATTTTTAAAAAAGATGTAGTTCAGAATACCAAAGACGTGGCTCTTGTCCCAGTTCTGCCCTGCATGAGGCATGTCCCTTTCCCTCTCTGGATCTCAGCTTCCTCATCTGAAAAATTAGGAATTTGCGCTAGATAATCCCCAAGGGCCCTTGCAGCCATGAAATCCAAAGACATCTTTAATTGCTTTCTGGTCTCCTTTTACAAAACATCCAATTATTCATGGAAGACTATTAATCATCTATTATCTCGAAAGCCACCACATATGACTGTTCAGATTGTACGCTGAACAAATCCAGAGGGCACCATCTACATTAGGTTTGTGTGAACTGTACCCCCGTGTGGAGTGGTACACAACCTGAACATCCAAGCATAGCAGCCTTGATTATGCTCTTCAATTTTGACAATATTTAAGTTTTCACCTTTTATTTTCTTAATACCCGTTGTTTCCTGACCTTGGGTCCCTACCAGCCGAGGTGAAACTACATTAATATCTGGTACTGAATGAAGTACTCTCTTATTGATTAACTTTTAATCATGGGCAAGAAATGAGAATAATAACATTAGTACACTATTGACCACATATGTGCAAGATACTTTACATATATTAACATTTAATCCTTATGAAATCCTATCAGGGATAAATATTTCATCCTTATCTTTGGATGGGAAAGTCGAGGCTCAGGGGGACTAAGTAAACTACCCCAGGGTTCCTAGCCAGAGCTAGAAAGTGGCCGAGATGCGGATTCAAAGCCACGTCTGACTCCAAAGCTCATCCTCTTTCCACTCCACCACCCATGACACCTTCTATACGCTCCATACTCTGCCAACAAGCTTGACATTCTTCTGATATCAGTGAACATGTACAAGTAATTGGAACATTCAGTTAACCAGAAACAGCAGTAACGTTGCATAATCGCACTAGAGAGAAGTCACCACTCACCCATTTCCATCCTGATGTTGCCGCTAACTAGAGATGTGCTTACCTCTCTGTGGGCCTGTGCTCTCATTTCAAATAGGAGTGACGTCTTGGGACCTTTTTAGGTAAGTTAAGTACCAGCAATTCCTATAGCAATGAGCATTTAATTATTTGCAGTCTCTGAGTTTTTGTTAGTCTTTTTGGCTCCGGCTAAACAGTTGTACCACTCCTGTGACCACTTCAGCCACCAAGGAGAGTTCTTTGCGGTCCTTGCTTCTTTGTGCCTCCCTCAGGGCACTCCTGTACTTCTTCCCCCTCAGCCTCAAGATCCCAGGTCTGAGAACTTATTCCATGTAGATTTGTAGGCTTTGAGACACTAGCCTATTATCAGCAGCCCTTGTATCCTGCCCTCTCGTGTCTCCAGCTTTTTCCGGATTTCCCAGTGAATCGAGCATTGCATTCCTAAAGAAGGCTGATGTCAGAGTTGTGGTCAAACAGGAGGTGAAATGGAAGGACAGATGCTGGCTGCTCCTTCACAGACCCTGTCTTTCGACTCAGCATCAATCAACAGAACTAGAGGATGTCCTAATGAGCAGCCATAAAACTTTCAGATCCAGACAAGGTTTTCCTTCTCAATATGAATAGTCAATCATCATGGCTATGATTATGAGTGTAGGGGAAAAAGGAGATCTAAATAAAATTAAAACGTGAATTATTTCCCAAGTGCAGCTGTTTTCTGCTCCATAACACCTGGATACAAGATATGATATTTTCTTTATTTGTCTATGTCACACTATATCTGGTTCTGAACTCTTACCTATGTGGATGGGAAAAAAATATAATCTTCATTATATGTAGAGGCCCACTTCTTTCCCCTTCCCCTTCCCCTTCCCCCAGAATTGTACTTGGGTATCAGGGCACTTAGACAAATGCTGAAATTTGTGGGAAGGTTCTCTGATCCTCAGTGTCTGGAGGTTGACACTAAGAGGCTCGTTACCCAAAACTATATGGCCTATTAAAAGATGACAGTTCATAGCCCAGTTTGTAGTGAGTGGGGACCTCACTCACTCCCAAGATTCCCATGATGCTGAGGGTTTAAACCCCAGGTTCCACGCATCACTTTCAACAGAGGAGCAGCCCCTCTTGGAATGCTGCATGGTGGCTGGGCACTGGTCTCTGCCACTCTTGTGACCACCACTGCCACCAGGGAGAGTTCTCTGTGGTCCCTGCTCCTGTGTGGCTCCAGCCTGCCGTCTAACTCTGGAAAAGGGGCGTGTTATTGGTGAAGCTTAGATCACACATCCATGCCTTTGCTACAAGGGAGGCTGGGAAAACAAGCATCTATACTGTGTCTCTTACCAAGACATGGAAAGTGAGGGATTCCCCAAACAAGTCATGGGCAGGAACAAAGAAGGACAATGTCTGTACTGCTTTAACCTGTGGATCTTGGCAAAACCCCTTGTCTTCTCTTGGGCTCAGCTTCCTCAGCTGAAAATAGAGATAATGACACTGACTTCACAGCGTAAAAGCCCAGGAGACAAAGGCATACCTGGGCAACCCAGCCTCCCTGTCTCCCGGGTGTGGCAGGATGGGGCAAAGGTAGACGAAATCCCAGGAGAGGGAGCATGCCTGGAGGTGATATGTTCTGGCCATCAAGGCAAGGAAGGACCTGAGCTGTAATGCCCTCTAAAAGTGGGAATCATCCAGAAGTCATTCCTCTCCAACAGTTAACACTGAGCTAAGAGCATTCTAGAAGGAGTCAGACTTCAGGAAAGGAAAAAGAGAAAGAAAAAGGTGCTTTAAAATGGGACACTGGGCTTCCCCGGTGGAGCAGTGGTTGAGAGTCCGCCTGCCGATGCAGGGGACACGGGTTCGTGCCCCGGTCCGGGAGGATCCCACATGCCGCGGAGCGGCTGGGCCCGTGAGCCACGGCTGCTGAGCCTGCGCGCCCGGAGCCTGTGCTCCGCAACGGGAGAGGTCCGCGTACCACAAAAAACAAAAACCAAAAAACACAAAACACTATGACTATATACAGTGAAAGATATATACATATTTTTAAAACACCCTGCACAATTCTACAGTTACTCTGTATTTATACACCATATATACGTGTGTGCATACATATAGAGAGAATTTGTCTACATATGTATACACAAAATGTTTACAACCGAATTGAAAAATGGGCTAAAGGAGAAACAGAAATGGTCAGTAAACATGAGAAAAATCTTCATTTCACTAACAATCAAATAAACGTAGTTTTAAGAGGTAAAAGTTTTCATCTATAAAAATCTAAAAAATTGCAACTTCTTTTTTAAGATGATGTCCAGAATTGGTGAGAGTAGCTGACCCAGGCTGCGAAAACTCCTAGATCTCCTAGATATCATCTCCCTTCCTGACCCAGAGGGAATTAAGTCCTCCTTCTCTGTTTCAGTGTCACCCTAAACTTCCATCTCTTATCCCTTATTGTTACTGGCTACTTATATGACTGCATCACCCAGTTAAATTTCAACCCCCTGAGAACTGTGGCTTATTCTTCAGTGTATTCCCAGTTCTAGCAGAGAATATAAACTTCTACACGTTTATTCTGTGTTTATTGAATGAATAAGAAGAGTGAAATTGGTACAGATTTCCAAAGGGCATTTTGATCATGTCTATCAAGTCCTTAAATTCTTTAATATTCTTTGACTTAGTGATTCAAAACTGAGAAGTCTGTCCTAACCAAAAAATACAAAGATATTTATCTCAGGGTTAGTTTTAAATGTGGAAACAATGCAAATGTCAAACATTCAGTAATAGATTAAATTTTTTTTAATTTTTATGTCCTTTTTTACTGTGGTAAAATGCACATAACATACGATTTTAACCATTTTAAAATGTGAAATTCAGTGACATTTAAAACATTCACAATGTTGTGCAACCATCACCACTACCTTGTTGCAGCACATTTTCCAAAAGGGAACCTCAGGGCTTCCCTGGTGGCGCAGCGGTTGAGGGTCCGCCTGCCGACGCGGGGGACACGGGTTCGTGCCCCGGTCCGGGAAGATCCCACGTGCCGCGGAGCGGCTGGGCCCGTGAGCCATGGCCGCTGAGCCTGCGCGTCCGGAGCCTGTGCTCCGCAACGGGAGAGGCCACAACCGTGAGAGGCCCGCAAAAAAAAAAAAAGGGAACCTCATACCCATTGAGCAGGCTCTCCCCATTCCCCCTTCCCCCAGAAGGGGGAACCACAATCTGCTTTCTGTCTCTATAGATTTACCTATTCTGGATATCTCTTATAAATGGAATCATACAGTACTGTATGTGGTCTTTTGTGTCTGGCTTGTTTCATTTAGCATAATGTTTTCAAGATTCAACCAGGTGGTAGTAATTCATTCCTTTTTATGGCTCAATAATATACCATTGTATGAATATACCATATTTTATTTATCCATTAATCAGCTAATGAACATTTGGGTTGTTTCCACCTTTGGCTATTGTGAATAGTACCGCTATAAACATTGATGTCCAAATTTTTGTTCAAACACTGTTTTCTGTTCTTTGGAGTATATACATCAGGAGTGGAATTACTGGTTATTTCTATGTTTATGTTCTATAGTAATTCTATGTTAAATTTATTGAGGAAGGGCCAAACTGTTTTCCACAGCGGCTGCACCATTTTACATTCCCACCAACAATGCACAAGGGTTCCATAGATTCACATTTTATTACGTGCTTTTGCAATGTGAGACTGTTCTGGCATGAATAAAACAGACAAGTCCCTGCTTTTAAGAAGCTGACATTCAGGGACTTCCCTGGTGGTCCAGTGGTTAAGACTGCATGCTCCCAATGCAGGGGACATGGGTTCAATCCCTGGTGGGGGAACTAGATCCCACATGCATGCCGCAACTAAAGATCCCGCATGCCGCAGCTAAGACACAGTGCAGCCGAAATAAATAAATAATAAAATAAATAGGTAAATATAAATAAAAAGAAACACATTCAGCAGGTAATAAACAAGTAAATAAATATAAATCTTCTTTTAATTTTTTTTCAATTATTTAAAAACGTTAGGGCTTCCCTGGTGGCGCAGTCGTTGAGAGTCTGCTTGCTGACGCAGGGGACACGGGTTCGTGCCCCGGTCCCGGAAGATCTCACATGCCGCGGAGCGGCTGGGCCCGTGAGCCATGGCCACTGAGTCTGCACATCAAAACGTTAAGACCCATTCTTAGTACGTGGGCCGTGCAAAAACAAGCTGCAAGGCAGACTTGGCCCGAGGGCTGTAGTTTTCTGACACCTGATGTACACTCCCACTTACCAAGACTGACCTAGCTGCTGCCAACCTGCCGCCAACCTGCCAGGTACAAAGATCAATGCTGAGCCTGGGATACGATGCCTCACGACTTGCAACCAACCCCTTCAGCAGGAAGAGATAGGGTTACTGTGATACCACGGCGTTTGGGAGGAATGCGTGTAGAAACCAGGTGATCCTGGGACTTCCCTGGCGGTCCAGTGGTTAAGACTCCAAGCTCCCAATGCAGGGGGCATGGGTTCAATCCCTGGTTGGGCAACTAAGATCCTGTATGCCGCGTGGCACAGCCAGGAAAAAAGAACCCAGGTGATCTAGTCAGGTCTCTCTTCATATCACTTACTTGACAATTGTACTATAAATGGACAAGTGCTGCAACCCTGACCTGAGAAGGACATGGTGACGAGGGGCTCAGTCCACCATGGGTGAGCCATCAAGATTTGGAGAAGGGACATGAGCATGAGGATAGCGGAGGAGGGGCAAGATGGGTGTCAGCTGTGGCCCAAGGCAGCTGCAGCTACGGAGGTAGTTCATCCCAATTTGTCCTCTTCCTCTTCCAATTTTTCCCCTTCGTAGGAAAGACCCATGCAACCCGTGAAGGAGATGCTCCCCAATAATGCCAGAATAAGGGGATCTGCATGGAGCAAGGCATGGACTTTAGCCATCATGTAAGTGTAACTGAGCAGGACCCTATGGGGCCTTCCTGGGACAGACCCCTCCCCCATATCCTCTGCTGTAGCTCCTCTCTGAAGTACCCAGGTAACAGTATCTCATGCATATTTCCTGAGTTTTTCAGATGCTAAAAATCACCACCAAATGCAAGAAATTAACTACCTGATGATCATGTGCATGTAGGCCTGTCTAAGGATCAATCACCATCAACCAATCAGCGAATTGTGCATGAGCTGATGACATACCCTGTGACCACCCCCTCCCTCTCCTGGCCTTTAAAAATGATTTGCTGAAACCCTTCGGGGAGTTCAGGTTTTTGGGGACACAAGCCACGCATTCTCCTTTCATGGTTCAGCAATAAACCTTTCTCTGCTCCAAAGTCCAATGTTTTGGTTTGTTTGGCCTCACTGTGTGTCAGGCACATGAACTCGGAACGTGAGTTCAGTAACAGAAGTGTGCCCGCTTAGTTCTCCCTTTCGAGAGTGACCTTCCCCCACCACGTGTGTTGTTAGCTAATTGCCTCAGCCACAGCGCCTTCAGGATCCAGTCCGAGAGCAGAAGACCAACGTCCCAGCTCAATCAGTTAGGCAGATGAAGTTCCCTCTTACACAGCCTCTTTCAGATGTTCTATTCAGGTCTTGCATTGATTGGATGAAGGCTCTGCCCACGTTAGGGAGGACAACCTGCTTTACTCAGTCTACTTGTTCAATTGTTAATCTCATCCCAAAACATCTCCACAGACACACACAGAATGATGTTTGACCACATGTCTGGCACCCCAAAGCTTAGTCAAGTTAACTATGTTTGTCTATTTGTGTGTTGTGCTTCAAACAGTCTCTGACTATAGGCTCAGTGACACTGATAAAAGGTATAGATACCCGTAAGCAAGCTTTTTTACTCAGCCTATAGTTACTCTCTGGGACTGGATAGTAATTGATGGGCATCTTGGATGATATAAAACTAATCTGATTAAAATTAAGATAAGTCAATTATGAACCATGTAAAGCTAACCTAAAACTCAATTTTACAAATACTGTGTACCTCACTAGCTTAAGAACTCCTTGAAAATACAGGAACTGTCTTAAATTACCTTTTATTCCCTCAGCCTTATATGCTGTCAGAAAGCCTTATAATGTCTCAAAGGTTCAGTCTCTTCATCTGTAGAATGGGGATTAAATGATTAAATGAGATAGTGCAGATAAAATGATAAACACAGTATCTGGCATGTAGTTAGTTATTGTTCAGTGTTAGCTTTTATCATCATCATCATTTCTACATAAATCAATTATGCGACAACCATGTAATGAAATGTACCCTTTTAATGTATCCACAACATCTTTCCTTTCCCTCTTCTTCCTTACAAACAGAACTCTAATTTTGTTGAGAATAAGAGTGGTTAGCCTCCCTTGATGATAGCGTTGGCTACAAGACCCAGTTCTGGCCAATTAAGTATAAGTGGGTATTGTTGTCTCTGACTTAATAAGTTCCTTGAGTGTGGGGGTGGGGGGTGATTCAGCTAGTATATGCCTTTTGAACTTTGTCCTACTTTTTCTTTTTTTTTGGACTGTAGACATGATGCCTGCAGCTCCAGCAGCCATCCTGTGACCATGAGGCAATCTGAGTATAGAAGCCAGCACTAGGGATAACAGAGAAGAAAGAATGAAGGAGGAGCCTGGATATCCTGAAGCTGCCATACCAGTCCTGGACTCCCTATTCCTGACTTCTCATTATACAAAAAATAAATAAATAAGTGAAACTAATTTGTTTTGACCACTCTGTATACCTGTTTCCTCATCTATAAAATGGAAAGAATAATAGTAACCTAGCTCATAGGTTTGGAGTGAGGATTAAATGGGTTAATATATGTGACTTAAAATAACTGAAAACTATGAGCAGAATGACCTCTGAAAATTGTAACATTCTGCTACTTCTTGCACCACTTCCTTTGCTCTTTTGTGAGAAAAGTGCCTGGCATTTAAGTGCTCAGTAATAAATGTAAGCTAACATGATCAACATTATTATTATTTCAAGTTTTTGTTACAGGCAATTGAACCCAATTCATAACTGATACAGCAGTGATTAAAAACTATACCTATTAAAACTATCTAATGGCCAGGGAAGATAATTCTTTTTTAAAAAAATTTATTATTTATTTTATTTATTTATTTTTGCCTGCGTTGGGTCTTCGTTGATGAACACGGGCTTTCTCTAGTTGCGGTGAGCAGGGGCTACTCTTCCTTGCAGTGCGCGGGCTTCCCCTGGCAGTGGCTTCTCTTGTTGCCAAGCAGGGGCTTTAAGCACGTGGGCTCAGTAGTTGTGGCACGTGGGCTCTAGAGTGCAGGCTCAGTAGTTGTGGCCCACGGGCTTAGTTGCTCCATGACATGTAGGATCTTCCCAGACCAGGGCTCGAAACTGTGTCCCCTGCATTGGCAGGCAGATTCTTAACCACTGCGCCACCAGGGAAGCCCCAGAAGATAATTCTTTATAAAATGTTTAGTGAGGAACAAAACACATTATAAAACTGTATATATAGTATGACCCCAATTTAAACAATTATAGAAATGCTCAGAAATTCGGAAAAGTCTTAGAAGTAATTAGTTCTGAGTGGTATGATCACAGGTAATGTTTGTTGTCTTTATAGTTTATTTCCAAAATGTTAACAATAAACACAGGACATTTATAACTGGGAAAAATGTTATTTTAAGACATTTAAAAGGCGGCTAAGATATAACAAGTGATTTTTACTTTAAGCAGATTCAAGGTAGCAATCCACGTGCTAGAATAGATCATCTAAGGAATAAGATAAACAAATATGTGCAGTAGTGGTGAATTCACCCACAGAGCAGGACTAGTGGCAGCCTGAGGTTAAAAGAAGAGTGTGTACATAGGTAAATTGATCATGTGTTTATGTATGTGCCCCAAAGTTTCTGATCCACAAGTAAGGAATGTCTAAAAGGGAACACTGGGTCCTCCTCAGTCTGGGGAACTTGGCTTGCTGCCTACTCATTAGAGTGAGAAGGCATCTAGGAAACACCAGGCATGTCTTATTAAACGCATTTAAAGAGCATGCTTCTAATTGATTGATTGTTCATGGAGACAGAGGCAGTGCCAAGCACCATCCATGGCAATTGTCTGAATGAAACAGTTGCAGCAATAAAATTAAGCTTGATGTACTGACTCAAGGTTTTGGTTTTGTCTATGGAGACAGGCTCATACTTCCATGGCTTTAACACACAGAATTCGTCCCTGTGAGTCTCCCTCTAGCTGGTCGTCCACAAATCAGGAAAGAGCTGTTTTAGGATCAAGGAAATTCAAAGGTCTTATTTGTGCAATTTTACACTTGGGTCTTACTTGTGCAATTCTGAGAACAGTATGCAAGGAAAGTGGTTTCTGATATAAATCCCAATAAAACATAATTTCTTCAAGAAGAGGTGCAGTGCCAACAGACCGTTTTCAGAGATTAACATTTGGCTTTCAAAAAAATTATACCAACCCTGGTATTGTGCTTGGAATGAAATACGGTGCTCTTAATCACACAAGGCAGCACTTTTGTGAGGAAGTGTTTTACTTCCAAAATTCCTTGGTGTATCTCCCTCCCTACCTGCCTCACGTGCTCCCACCACCACCTGCAGCAGATTTAGAGTTTGGTAAACTGCCCAGCTCAAGGCCCAGCTGAGTGGTGCTTACTTTCTCTACTTTTCCCAGTATCATCTTTTTCAAGACTGGGATACTAATGCACAAAAGATAAAGGGGCACTTGGTATGTGAGGCAGAAAGCGATTCCAGTGAGTAAATATTTGTACCTCACTTGCTCTTATGATTTGTCAAGGCATTATGAGTAATAATAATAATTGCTAACATTCAGGGCAGGCTTCAATGGCCGTGCTGCCTGTGTAGTTGCACGGGACCCCACTCTCGGAACAACCCTGCACTTGGCTTAGTGCTCTGCTACTGTCATCTTAATTTTTGAACGTTTTCATTTTGCACTGAGCCCCACAAATTATGTAGCCAGTCCGATTAACATTTACAGGGCACTCGCTATGCATCAGACTCTGTTCTAAACATTTATCCATATTAAAGTTGGTTGGAGTACCACCAAACTGTATTAATTTCCTCATTACTGAGGGTAATTTACAGGAGTCTGTTTTCTAGCCACTAAAAAGTGCTTAAATTGATTTAGGAGGGGGGAGTAAGGAAACACTTGTTCAGCAACTGTTTTTTAAAAAAAAGTTGTTTTTTTTTAAAACTGTCACATTACTGTCTCTTTCATATCACAGATCTGCAATTACTTGTTGACTAGCTTGTTTCCTACGGAAACATAAGCTCCATGTTTTTCACCACTGAATTTACAGCATCTAACGTAATGTCTGATACATAATAGGTAATCAGTAAATGTTTTAATAAACTAAGTGTCCAAAGTATCTTGGAAAATATAAACGTAGAAAAACAATGTCTCTCCTACAGAGCACAACAGATTATCAAACCACTTAATTGCTATGGATGCGGATTGATGCAAAAATAATGCTTTTTTGTCGTTTTGTAAAATAAAAGTTCATTTAAACAGTTCTTAAGTCCCTGCTATCTGCCTGGCAATGTGCTACATGCCGGAAGCATTCTAATAGATGCAGAAACACTGCAATACATGAACAATGCACACTCAGGAAGCCGTTAGCAACAGACAGTGGAGATGACAACGGAGACTAAGATGTGAGGTTTGCGTCCCATTTTGGTAGGGAACAGCCTTTAATGGGGAGAAAACCCCGTGGATAGGTGAACGAAACAACCAAGAAGGGTGTACGCGAGGGGCAACCTGGGCAAAGGCGCTTAGGGAGTGAGTCCACCGCGTGCAGAAAGCACTGGAGAGGCAGGTCTATCTCTGCAAGGACACACACCTCCCTCCCTTTCACACTAACACGAGAGGCCGTAAATTCTTCTCTTGCCGATGAGAGATCTGATAAAAGCCAGGTTATCACAAGGACCAGACAGGGGAAAGCCTGTCCCTCCGAATTATAATATTTAAAACTCAGTCCAGTTTGTAAAAACTGTACAGTATGGTGTACAGGTTAAAACATCTGCTTCCTGACTTGCGGGGGGGGCGGTCAGGAGGGGAGAACGCGGTGCAAGGGAGACAAGGGCGGCAAAATAAAGCACTTAAGAAAGAAAGAGCGGGCTAGCGGGAGAAGGGGAGGCAGCTCAAGAAGCCAATGAATGAGATCTAGACTGCAGCACGTACTCCCGCCGCCCGAATGCGCAGGCGCACGCCGCGTGATCTCGCGGGAAAGAACCGTTGCAGGTCCCGGCGTTGCACTCAGGTAGGAGGTGGGGGCAGGCGGGAGTGAACTCTCGCGAGAAGAGGCGTTTGTCGTAGCGGAGCTTTCTGGCTGTGTGTCTCGAGGATCTGGCGCCGGAGCTGCGGACGGTTTGCTGAGCCCGTTAGTGTCCCTGCTGAGACCCACGCCGCCGTCATGTCCCGGTACCTGCGTCCCCCCAACACGTCTCTCTTCGTAAGGAACGTGGCGGACGATACCAGGTATGTACTAGGGAGGCATTCCGGGCCCAAGAGGGGAGGCCGCGGGCGCTCGGAGAGGACCAGTGCGGCGGCGGCGGCGCGCTGGGCCTGCGCCTGGGGAGGGGAAGGGCTGAAGATGGCGGGTTCCGCGCCGGCTTTCTGGCCCGAACTAGGCCGCGCAGCCGGCATAACCGCCGCGTGGGAGCGAGGGCGGCGCCGCTGGTCCTACCGGGCAGCCGCGGGAGAGCGGGCCGCGTGGCGGCGTTTCGGTCCCCTCCCCCTCCGCAGATGGGGGCCCCTTCCTTCCCGCTTCCTCTCCGGGCGTTCAGCTTCTGCCTCCACCGAACATCAGCTCCCCCCATTGATTTGAAGTTCACGTTCTTTGGAGTGCACGCCCCCTTGGCCCAGAATTTTTTTTTTTTCTAGTTAAAAAGAAAAACTGCTTTGCAGTAAAATAACGGATCGGGGGAGGGGAGTGTGGCGAAGCATTTGCTACCCTTTTTGTTGTTGTTGAGTTTTATTTGCGATTTTTTTTTTTTTTTGGTGTTGTAGATGTTTGGATAAAGGGAATGTTGAGATTAGAGATATAAAATTCTTCCACTTAAACGGTACGAACTAGTTCTTCCCATTTCCGGGAAATACTGGCCACCCTTTGAAAACGGAGGTTTAGGAAGCCTCTACAATTAGGACGTTGATAGCTAAATTGGATTAATTCTGACCGTCCCTTTGTTCTCGCCAGTTCCCTTAATTGCTTGGAGTTGCCGTCATACTTTTTTGGAAGAGGTTTTATCACAAGATGAGATTTACTGTTTAACAAATAATCACTCTACACCCACAAAAAATTTAAGAAGCCTCGTATGATTTATATTTTTTGTCTTACCTTTAAGTAGGGCGAGTAAGCAGTAGTCATTACTCTAGCGTCTAGGAAACTTTCCCCTTTATGTCATATTGACATTTATTGAGGAATTATATATATTTGTGACTTTTATTTTTCAAACTTTATCTACCTACTATTAAGTGTGTAACCCTGTCGCTAAAATTTGGAAGTAAAATAAGTGCTTTGTATTTTTTAGAATACCAGAGTTGCTTTGATACTGTTAAAATAGTAATAGTTACATACAACTCAATGCTTCTATATTTATGAAAAATAAAGGCTGTGGATAAAACAATAGAGATAAGGTATAATGAAGTTTCCTTAAATGTCTGTTTTCCTGTTGTTAATGTAAAATAATAATAGGTTTTATAAACTCCGTTATTATATTCCAGAATCTTGCATTCTGGCTTTTTTTTTTAGAAAGACATATTGTATATTCTTACTGTTGGCTCTTGATGTTGAGATTTAGAAAGCTTGTTTCAGGTCACCCAGGAACATAGCACAGTCTCAATTTTCGTTAATTGAGATATTACAGAAAGAAACCTATTTGTTATAAAGAAACTTTTAAAGGAGTGAACTTAAAAATTTGGCATCTTTTTATGATGTTTTAGGTCTGAAGATTTACGACGCGAGTTCGGTCGTTATGGTCCTATAGTTGATGTGTATGTTCCACTTGATTTCTACACTCGCCGTCCAAGAGGATTTGCATATGTTCAATATCCTTTCTTCAGATGGCTGATTAGTGAGGGGTGTTGAAGTTTGAAATTCAAGTTTTTGTAAGAGGTAACATCTAAAAAGTAGTTTTTTTTTTTTTGTCTTCTAATAAATGTTTTGTCTTCAATTTTTTCTAAGTTAATTCTGACTCACACATTGCTCTTACTATTTCTTAAAGTTGATCCAAAAACAGTAAAATACTTAAATTCCCATTCATGCTGCTGAAACTCAAATCAATGATTATAATATGTGATTTAAATCTGAATACACTCTGGTTGCTACCACCTTTAATGTAACTCAAAAGTTAATATGTTCTTGTGCTTAGCAATTAAAGTTTGGTATTCTTGTTTGTTAACTTGAATCACTTGATCAAAAACAAATTGTATAACAATGAGGTAAACTTCTTTAATATTGTCCCCTAATTTGCTGTCCTCTGTTGTTACCTCAGAGAATGTAAAGCTGTACAGTTATGGCGACCCCAAAGAGAAAGCATGAAAGAACCTTTAGAGTAGAGTTCAACACTTAAGGCAAGTAGACAAGCCAAAGACCTCTTAAGGATCAGGCTTGAAGAGAAGGGAGAGTTTGGGAAAAGAAAATATAAAGAAAAGCTGGAAGAAGGACAAGCCTAATGGGAGACAAAGCCTCGCTTTATCTACAAAAGGGGGAAAAGGTTGTTTTTCAAAGTTAAAGATAAAGCCATCTGTCATATTTGGCCAAGCATCTCATGACAAGTCCTTCTGACAAGCACTTAAAGAGTTAAAGGTCAAGATGAAGTTGAATGATGGCCAAGATTAAAGGAGTCATACCTGATGTATCCTACAGAATAACTTTTCCTTTTTTTTTTTCCTCATGTTTTGTAAGCAGTTAATTTTCAAAATTATTCTGGTTTGGTCTAGTGACAAAACCTGTAACTTGGTTTACGTGGGCCTTTGATGTTGTGATGTGGTCTTGTATAAATGCACTCTCTTAGCTTGTGAAGTTAAAGTGTACCAGGATGTAATGTTGTTAAGCTTAAACTCAGCATATTTCTGTTTTGGACCAAGTGGTCAGGTGCCATAGTGTAGCAGGCAGTGCTCTGTGGAGTAGGATGAGGTTCTGGAGTCAAGGCGACTCCATAGAGCCATGCTTAGAGGGCACACAGGTGCATGCACTGGGGACTACTTAGAAACGGCTCTGGTGGTTTTATAAGGTCAGATGCACTAGAGATACTCTCTGTTTATAGATTTTTTAAAGGGGCTGCTAGGGGCACACACATACTCCTAACATCTGAAACTTAGCTCTTTGAAACCTGCTGGCGCTGAGTGCTTTAGCACACGTGATCAGTTGGCCCAGAATGGGTTGCAGAAGACCTTATCTTTGGTATGGGTACGTAATCAGGATCTGTGGGAAATTGTTCCTTGGCCCAGAGTTTCAGGTGACATTACTTCCTTCAGTGAGATCATCTGTGGCAACAAAGGTTTGGGCTGTGGACTTCAGGCTAGGAAAAACTCCTATTGCTTAAATTCAGTGGATCTCTTGAAACTTAGCAGAGTTCTAATTGAGACTTAGGCGAAATGCCAAAAGCTGCTACTCCTGCAGGGCCAGTGATCAAGGACAGTTGTGGGAATTGGTTGCAAAGTTCTGTTACAGAGAGGATAAGAAGTATATCTGGCTTGGTTAAAAAAAAAAAAAGTAACGGTACATTCTGGCTTACAATGTTGGCCTGGTTTTACCTGGTTTGGGGGTGGCCTGGGAACTAGGATCAGCAGTTTGACTGAAGAGTATGTGATACTTGAGCCAAGAGGGAGTTAACCAAAGGAATCTCAAGGTGTATTATAGCTATTTTTATACACAAAGTTTGTCTGTGGTCTTCAAATAGTTAAAAAGAAACAGGTATCAGGATTTTGCAAAGACCTTGAGTACAGATTTCTCCGTAACTGGCCTCAGAATGATATTTGTCTGTCCCTGCTGTGGTCCTCTTTTCTGTCTGACCCCATTCCCAGCTAGCTTTCTCTTAACAGGTCAGGTAGAACCTTGCCATGGCTCATCCAACCCAGGATTCTGTTGTTTGTTTTTTTGTTTTGATTTGTTTTTCTTTCCTTCTCTCTGGTACGCGGGCCTCTCACTACTGTTGTGGCCTCTCCCGTTGCGGAGTACAGGCTCCAGACACGCAGGCTCAGTGGCCATGGCTTACGGGCCTAGCCGCTCCGTGGCATGTGGGATCTTCCTGGATCGGGGCACGAACCCGCGTCCCCTGCATCAGCAGGCAGACCCTCAGCCACTGCGCCACCAGGGAAGCCCCAGGATTCTGTTTCTGAGGGTAGCCCTGGAGGATGATAGACTCTCATTAATAATTTTTATACTTTTTGGTCTAAATCCTTTAAGAAGTTATTCTGTCGCAAGGTAGTATATCCTTTAAATGAACTTGTTCTTTTCAGTTATTTTAGAGCCCAACTGCATTAGCCTGGAGGGGTGGTTGATTATAGTGTTCAAGGTTCTAAACTCCTCATAAACCTTTGTCTTTTCATGATGAAAATCTCGTGATTTAGGACTTGAGAAAACCTCTCATTCACTACACATAATATTCTCAGAGAGAGAGAACTGGGACCCTGTTATGGTCTTTAAGTCCTTCCAGAACAAAAAATAGGAAATCTAGTGAGGCAGACCTTTTAGTCTCTGGAATAAAATAATATTAATATCAGTCTTGAAGAGAGTATATCGCTTCAGGGATTTTTTTAATCAGCACTCAAGATCTGCACTCCTCTCAAATTTAAGAAATAGAAATGGACAAGTTAAAATAGTGAATTTTATTTAGTACAGAATGAAAATCCACAGCCAAACGTAGCCTAGCTCCCCTTCAGAAGCTTTTATATCAAACACTGCTCTGAATATGTGCTTGGCTTCTATTAGAATGGTGGTTTTAGGAAAGGAACTAAATTTGGTCAGAATAACTTTGTTGGGGGAGAACAAGGCACAACAGCCTCTCAGATCAGAAATGGGTACCAGCGGTTCCTGCTTTAGGCTTATAAATATTATCTTGAAATTTCTCAAATTGAAAACCAGTCCCAAATGCACTTCTCTACGGGAAGCTTTATGTTTAGTGTCATGGTTAGGGCTTTCCAGTCCAGGAATCTTTAGAAATGGTCTGTTATTTCTTGGCAGCATGCTTTTATGGTCTGTGCATGGATATAATATGATTTCTTAAGTATTGCTTGGCATTCTCTTGATATCTACAAGTGGCTGGTGTACCAGTCTTCCCAGTAAGGTGTAATAAGGAAGACAACTAAGTGAAATAATAATGTTAGATATGTCTGAGAAAAATAGCAAGATTAATTTGAGGTTGATGCTTTCGTTTCTTGTAAGGTGTATTCTGCTTGCTTACACAAGAACTATTGGCATTTGCTTTTTTTCATTTGAAACAAAAATGAAAAACAGTTTTGGTTTTATTTTAAGAAATTTTTGTTTTAGCATACAAAATAAAATTGACATTTGTTTTTCTTTTTTGTCTTGTTTTATAAAATTCTTAAAACTCAGGAAAATCTTCTGATGGGATTACTTGGTAGTTCAGCCATAACAGACCTTATTTTAGTAATAACTTTATAATGTGTGTTCATAAGTGTTTTCAAACTCATGCCTTAGGGAGTCACAAGTACTTTAAATACTCTATAAAGTGTTTATAGCTGAATCAACCAACCAGTTAGTGGGGTCTGGTTGAGTTTCTAGAATAATATCGAGAGATTGTGAATTGTTCCAGACTTACCAACTGAACTTTCATTCATTATCAAAGTTTGCAAAACTTCCCAAGCCCCTTAACATTTAGCACATTTGAGGATGTTCGTGATGCAGAAGATGCTTTACATAATTTGGACAGAAAATGGATTTGTGGACGCCAAATTGAAATACAGTTTGCACAGGGGGATCGAAAGAGTAAGTACCTTTTATGTCTATATGTAAAATGCATCATTTCTTTTTTTTCTGTATATAGATTTTTTTTTTACTTGGGAGTATGATTGCTTTACAAAGGTGTGTTGGTTTCTGCTGTATAACAAAGTAAATCAGCTATGTGTATACATCTATCCCCTCCCTCTTGGGCCTCCCTGCCGCCACCACCCCCATCCTACCCATCTAGGTCATCACAGAGCATTGAGTTGAGCTATCTGTGCTATACCACAGGTTCCCCACTAGAGGTGTGGATGGACCTAGAGTCTATCATACAGAGTAAAGTAAGTCAGAAAGAGAAAAACAAACATGTATTAATGCATATATGTGGAACCTAGAAAAATCATACAGATGAACCTGTTTGCAGGGCAGGAATAGAGATGCAAACGTAGAGAATGGACGTGTGGACACGAGAGGAAAGGGTGGAGGGTGGGATGAATTGGGAGGTTTGACATAAATACAGATTTTAATTTTATTTTTTAGTTTTATTTTAAAATTATTATTATTATATTTTGCGGTATGCGGGCCTCTCATTGTTGTGGCCTCCCCCTTTGCGGAGCACAGGCTCCAGACGCACAGGCTCAGCGGCCATGGCTCACGGGCCCAGCCGCTCGGCAACATGTGGGATCTTACCAGACCGGGGCACGAACCCATGTCTGCTGCATCGGCAGACGGACTCTCAACCACTTCGCCACCAGGGAAGCCCTTAATTTTATTTTTTTAGCCAGTTTATTTATTTTATTTTTGGCTGCTTTGGGCGTGCGGGCTTTCTCTAGTTGCGGTGAGCAGGGGCTACTCTCTGTTCCAGTGCGTGGGTTTCTCATTGCAGTGGCTTCTCTCTTGCGGAGCACGGGCTCTGGGCACAAGGGCTTCAGTAGTTGTGGCACACAGAAATACATCATATTTATACAAATTGTTCTGAGAGTGCTTCTTGGAAGTATTGTGCAATATGTCTATCTGTTCAAAACCCAGAAAGATAGTTTTTTAGGAAGATAGAGTATCTTGAATACTTTGCAGAATTTCAAGGTAGACAAAAGGACTTAGAATGCAGTGATCAGAATGCCTGAAATATGTTTGCACTCTTTAAGAAGGTAGATCAGTACTATCAGCTGTGGCATTTTTAATATACTAAGAGTGAAATTGAAAAGTATAAATTTTGGAAAGTTTTGGTTCTCTTGAGCCATTTCCCTTCTGCATAAAGATCATCAAGGTGTAATTGGGTAATTATGTAGGTGCTTGGCTGTAGAAATGAACAGATAGATTGGGAAAGAGTATATAGATGAAATTTAGAAAAGATTTTATATTAGTACTTGGTTTTTATTAATATGCAGGCATATACCAGGTGTTGGCTGCATGCTAATGAGGCATAAGTATAGGCTTTGGGGTCAGATACACCTAGGTTTGAATTCTGGCTCAACTGTTATGTTTCCTTAAGCAAGATACTAAAAGATAGAGATTAAAATAGCTCCTGGAAAAAAAAAATAGCTACTAAAGAGAGGGGGGGAGTACTTAGGGTAGACACAAGCTGTTGGTGATTCTCTAGTTCTTGGGTTGAATGATAGGTTCCTGGGTAGTCAGTGTTATTTATACATTCATACACACATGCATAAAGTATCTGCTTCATAGGATTGAGTGAGATAACGTAAGGATTGAGGACTGTCCGGGGTGTGGGTAAGTCTAAGGCATTCGACAAGTGTTAGTTTTCTTCTGCTTTTCTTTGTCATGGTTTCTCAGAACTATATGTATATTATCGCATTTTGACACTACATATCATTTGTAGGCCACCATTAAGTATTTTGTCATTGTTAATTTTGTTCCTAATGAATGGAAACCATGGTAGGATAATTCCAAATTAGCATATGTTTCAAAAGTCATTTGTATTTTAATTCGGAATTTAAAAAATACTTTCATGGTATATTTTCCTAATGTCGAAGTAGTTGGCATATTTTTGGACAACAAACTAGATGTGAGAGATCTTTGAAGAAACAAAATAGTTGGGAAGATATTTGAGGGTATCATTTTTAACATAAAACGGTCTTCAGGTAGACTTGCTTGAAAATAAATACCTTTTTCAAGATTAACATTCACAAGTAGCCACGAGATTTGGAGGCATAAAGGAAGGGGATGCAGGAATTTTTCCTATAATTTGGAGGCTTAAATACTACCATTTTAATGTTTGTAAATGTTTCTGTTCTGTGTATTTCATAGCTCCAAATCAGATGAAAGCCAAGGAAGGGAGGAACGTGTATAGTTCTTCACGCTATGATGATTATGACAGATATAGACGGTCTAGAAGCCGAAGTTACGAAAGAAGGAGATCAAGAAGTCGTTCCTTTGATTACAACTATAGAAGATCTTATAGTCCTAGAAAGTAAGTGATGTGTACCACAGAAAAGATTGTTTGTTGGCCTTTAATTTTTTAAAATCTTCTTGTATACTGTTAATTATGTACATTGTATGCTTCATTGAGACTAAAAATATTTTCAGTGCTTTATTTTAAAAGTTTTATGGTTCACTTTTTTAATTAGAAACTTGTAAATAGACATGTGTCACTGTTTGCTTTTTCTGATGTACTTTTTAGCAGTAGACCGACTGGAAGACCACGGCGTAGCAGAAGCCATTCCGACAATGATAGGTAAATAACTTTGCTTTGAAAAAGACTATACATTTGTCAATTTCAGAGTGAACTTTTGCTCTAAAAATAACAAATTTGATTAATATAGAATCTAATTTTTACTCTAATTGTATCTCTCCTCTGTTTTGAAAGATTCAAACACCGAAATCGATCTTTTTCAAGATCTAAATCCAATTCAAGATCACGGTCCAAGTCCCAGCCCAAGAAAGAAATGAAGGCTAAATCACGTTCTAGGTCTGCATCTCACACCAAAACTAGAGGCACCTCTAAAACAGATTCCAAAACACATTATAAGTCTGGCTCAAGATATGAAAAGGAATCAAGGAAAAAAGAACCACCTAGATCCAAATCTCAGTCAAGATCACAGTCTAGGTCTAGGTCAAAATCTAGATCAAGGTCTTGGACTAGTCCTAAGTCCAGTGGCCACTGATAGTATAAACCATGATATTTTTAGGCATGTATCATTCATTTACTCATAGTTTGGTTTACTTAAATTATCAGGAATACAATGTTGCAATGATGCTTAAAAAAACACTTGTCAGTTTTCCCTGTACCAGGCAATGGTTATTATTAAAATGATATGCTGTTGAGAAGCCACTCTTAAGAGTCCAGTTTGTTTAATGTTATGGGCAGCTACCAATTTGTGGTGTCTCTGTATATTTTTGTAAAGATTCTCATTTTTTAATGCTTGAGGTATTGGTGAAAAGATGTTGGTTGACCATAATTTGCAACATTGTCTTATTAAAAATAAACTTTCATATCCATATTTGGTAGAACTGTTAACCTAGAAATGTAGCTTGCTAATAAGGTAGAATGATACAAAAGTGAAGTTGTAGCCACCGTACAACACTGACCCGACTAGACACATTTAGGTTCAGGGTGGACCTTTTTGTCTTGTCAAGGTGTCGAGACCCACGATGATAATTTATGACACAGTACGGAATAGTTCTTTTGTTAACCCCACTGTCTTGGGGAATGACGCCAACTGGGTTAAGTAGCATTTTCAGGGAGATGGAATTTTTGATTGAAACACGGAGCCTTCACTTTTCTGGTTTCTGTGAAGATTTGGAACCATACAAACATCAGAAAAACCCACCTTAAAATTTGGGCTGGTTGATGATGGCAGAAATAATTTTAAGGGGAAAAGAATGCTCTTATGCAGTTACTCTAAACTTTAAGGAGCATTGTTGACCATAATATTGCTTAGTCTTCTTACTGCTGTTAAAAGCAAGTAAAGTGTTTTCAAAGTAGGTTTTGTTTGTGTGTGCACATAGTGTAAAAGGACTGAATTTTGATGCTTAAAGCACTTGGTGTGTGCATTTGTATCAAAATTTGCTCATATCTTATGAAGGAGGCTGTTCTTCACGCCTCAGTTTATTTAATGTGAGGCAAGTAAAAAGACAACACTCCCATTCTACGTGATTCTGTGGTGCCATGAGATTTTAAATAATTCTGGAAAAAACTAATTTTAAGGGAGTCACATCTCTTGAGGTTTTGACTGATTATCCATGTTAGTACCTGATGAAAATAATACCCTAACTCTTTATAATTTCTAATATCTCTCTGTGAGATCATTTGGGGGCAATAAAAAGTGACTTGACATGTCCAATCTCATTTCAGAGTAAAAGCTGGCATCCTTAAAATTTTTAGATTGCTTGCTTACAGGCATAATAAATAAGAAATGTTGTGGGGAAAACCATTCCTTTTAGAGGATTACTTTTTTCAATTTTGGTTTTAGTAATCTAGGCCTTGCCTGTAAAGAACAAAAGGTGGTTTTTAAATACTGTTTGTGGAATGTGTTTAAAGGATTGATTCTAGAACCTTTGTATATTTGATAGTATTTCTAACTTTCATTTCTTTACTGTTTGCAGTTAATGTTCATGTTCTGCTATGCAATCATTTATATGCACGTTTCTTTAATTTTTTTAGATTTTCCTGGATGTATAGTTTAAACAACAAAAAGTCTATTTAAAACTGTAGCAGTAGTTTGCAGTTCTAGCAAAGAGGAAAGTTGTGGGGTTAAACTTTGTATTTTCTTTCTTATAGAAGCTTCTAAAAAGGTATTTTTATATGTTCTTTTTAACAAATATTGTGTACAACCTTTAAAACATCAATGTTTGGATCAAAACAAGACCCAGCTTATTTTCTGCTTGCTGTAAATTAAGCAAACATGCTATAATAAAAACAAAATGAAGGAAATAATGATTAACTGGAATTATTATAGTTTTGAATGAGATTATACAATAACAACGGATTTAGGAATATTTTAAATCAGTGTTGCACTAGGCACAGGTTTTACTTTGGAAGTGATAGAACCTGCCAGAGAGGTACATCTTTTACGTAGTACTTAAAAATTCCTTATGTAATGTCAGTTGTTTCATTATTGCTTATTAAACCACTTGGGTTAAATAACTTAGAGGTTATTGGTAGTGTGGAGATAACGCATTAAAATGAAATTTGAGTCAGCTAATTTTAAGTTTATATTTTCATTATTAGATGGACCAATAATTCTGCTCTTCCCCATCCTAAACAAGATGGATTGGGCCTTATGTTTATGGCATGATTTAAAATATTTTTGCATTGAATGTTCATGAGCACTTAATATTAAGTGATAATCACTGTGGGGAACTGGTTTAGGCATTTTGTGGTTTGAGTTCAAGCTGCTTTATAATGACAAGTATAGCCGATATTTATTGAGTATTTATGATGTGCCAGACACTGTTCTAAAAGCTTTATGTGTTAACTCATTTACTCATCACGAGACCCTATGAGAAAGATACTTTTATTTTCTCGTGTAACAGATGATAAGGAAATGGAGGCACAAAGAAAAAGCAATAAAAGGCAGATCCAGGATTTGAGCTCAGCCGGATCCTTACATTTTTTTTTTTTAATGGACTGTAATTAGAGTAGATTGGGGAAATAGACCGTTTAATTTTTCTGTCTGTATAGAATTAGAAGTAATGGTTTCGTTTTTATTTTTTACTGTGTCACTTATTTTTAGACTCATGCTATTTTTTTGAGAACCTTATACGTTATTTCTAAAGTGACATACCTAAATAACATAGCTTCAAAGGGACTATTTTATAGTTGAACCCATGATAGATAGGATCCTACTGCTACTTAAGGATCCTTATACAGGGCTTTAATGTTGGGTTACATAATTGAGTTCCATAATTATTGAGTATCTACTGTGTGTCTGGCACGGCTCAGTATTGGAGTAGAACATATCAAGACTCAAGGGAGAGCTGACACTTCACCTCTCTTTTTGCTTAAGATCTGTCTGCATTTTTTTTTTTTTTTTTTTTGAAGCCAAGTAAGCAAGAAGAATAATGACAGATAATGCTTCAGTGAGAAAGGAAAGGTGCTACATAGAGTATGAGCTGTTAAGTTACAACCCAGGGAAAAGACCTGGGAACTATTATACTATTCTCTTGAAAATTTGGCCCTGTAAGCTGCTACATCCAGTTCAACTAACAAAATCCTGTATACCACAGAGAAGAATAAAGAAAACCAAACTGACAAACATCCTTCTTTTATTTAAGACCAAACTGCAGCTGGAATACCCAGTACAGTTCTGCTTACTACACTTCAAGAAAGATCTGAGAAAGCGGAAAAAGAACCAAAGAAGGGCAGTTCAAGCGACCAAAGGGTGGGTGGAAGGTGCTGCAGTATGAATACTGTACGAATATTTTGACTCTGGTCTGAAAAGATAAAAGAATGTTATCGAAACTACATGGAATAATTGAAGTCCCTTCAAGTTTGAAAGTAAGCATTTTAGGACAAATAAAAGGAAATTCAACTTTGTACTTGTGGAAACTAATCCCTAAATCTGAATAGGTTTATATTGATTCATGAGTAACAGGTCCATGTTAAATTGGAAACTAGGATGTTTGAATATCAAGGAAGACAGCCATAGTCTCTTAACAGTGCCTCTATTGGTCTGTCTCAAACTGAATTCGGTGAGAAAAGGTATGGTCCAATATAAACTTGCTTATCTCTTAAAATCAGTTGTTTTTGCTATTGGCAAATCTTGCCTTTGTTTATTCCAGTGCCAGTGTTTTCTGCTTAATGGTTTGCTTTGTTGGCATCTGAGTTTCCTTACTTGTATGCCACATGTGGTTTACATCTTCCTTAAACACTCTCCCACATAAATTCCAATTATACTTGACATCCAGCTAAGAGGGTCCATCTCTTCTCACCTCTTTCCTAGTCAGTATATTCAGCAAACATTTACTGAGCCCTTACTGTGGGCAAAAATTGTACTGGGTAATTGGGGAGAAAAATAGATAAAATTCACTTATTCAATAAATGTCTACTGAGCACAATCCAGTGAATCATTACAGTGTGCCCTCACTGTTTTGAGGTGTATTATTCATAATTATTTTACACCATTTATATCCCATGTAATTATAAAACCCAATATACTATCAAAGATAAGTAATTTTGTGGTTATTTGCCATTTAAAAGTATCCAGTATTTGTTTTCATCCCATTAATACAAATAATGAAGAAATGATTTGTTTTAATCTGTAATAAACTGATTTATTGTGCAGTGACTGTAATATACTAGAGGTATATATAATGGTTAACTCTGCCTCCTCAAACACGTTAGGAAACAATCCCCAAAATAAGTATTTAACTTTGCATCAGATGTAAAGCAGACACTGGGTGCTATAATTAGATTATTTTGAGGCAGACAGCTGTTATTCCCAACTGATATAGTATGTTCTGTAATTGAGAAAATGTTCACCAAATATACTTTCTAGCGATTTACATGTACATTTTATAGGGGACATGTTCTGTGTATAGTGAATAAATAACTTTTATAGTATCACAAAATGTTTTGGATTCCTTAGTTCCTTATTAGGATATGAAGTTTATACATTGATTTCATCACTTGCATATTTGGTTTTTGTCTTTATTTCTGCCACATTTAAAACTTTTTGTGTAAAGTTACTCATCTAAAAATACAGAAGTGTTTAAGCCTTTAATTTATAAAGATTTTGAAAGTATAGCAGAATATACCTAAGGGAGATATGAAATGGAGGTATTTTTACCCGTTTTAATTTTTCAAACTTGCCCGAGATCACACAGCAAGTAAGTGGCAGATACTAGATAAGTGTCCAAGGTTTTTCATTTGGTTCATCTTTATTTTTTTTAATCAAATGGGGAAATTTTATAACTACAGTTAATATAATGGAATCTAGAGTTCACTTAGAGGGAAGATTTAATAGATTTATGAAAATAATTACAAAAAGTATTTGTAACTTTCTTGGATGGAAAAGGGATGAAATGTAATCCAAGATCTCAACAGCTGTTGACTCACTTTCCAGCCTGGCTTTCCAAATTTCAATCTCATTGCATTTTGACCATATTCCTGTTTACAAAATCCTGAGATAATTTTGAAGTGGGGAGGCTGTGACTTGAACAGCACAGTGGAAGCTCAGGAATAAAATAACAGTGTTCAACTAGGTGGTCTATCAAAGCTTTTAGGAGTCCCAGGAGTGAATTGTCCTCACTGATGAAAGAAGTCAGCAACCTATTCATCTTCAACTACTGACATCTGTAAGACATAGCTAGCTGCTATGGAAAAGGATCTTTTTTGGGGGTTTTTCCCTTTGTCCCTTCCTCCAGCAGTGTCGGTTATGTTCATTGTGTTGTTTCTATGTATTCCTAACAGTTGTTTCATCCTTATGTTAAAGATGGGGGATTCCTTTTTTATTTGGAGTACAAAGCAAGGCATGTAAATTCATTTTGTTGACAATTGACAGAGTAGTTTGTAAAGAAGTAAAAGGCCTCTTTGTGTTGTTTGTTGTAGAGCACATCTCTGAATGCTAGATAATGAAATAAACTGGTCTAGGATCCAAAAAATCTTGGATTTTTTTTTTTTTTTTTTTTTTTTTTTAGGTTTAGTTCTGCCTGACAGATTTGTGGCTGGGTAGGCTTTCCTCATTTGTGTATGAGGTTTGAGATGTACTCTACCTCACTTGGTTTATGAAGTAATTGCCTATGAGACAGTTAAAACACTAGAAAACTAGTGTTTTCCTTCAGTTTTTTTCCCACCTTGTGCTTGCTTCTGGGATGAAGAGAATTTACCAGAACTTAAGTGTAAAAGATAGGTTATGGGCTCAAGATTCCATCGTATTATATACGCTGCCATCAAAAAGATAACAAGTTTAAATTGTAACACTGACAAGGCTTATGCTATGGCTGACTGCAGCCCTACTGGGTAGGTGAGTTCTAACAACTCTTTGGCTCTTACACGTACGATTTGAGAAATTCATGTCAACCATACTTCCTGTACACTAACCATAACTTTATTAGTAGCTTTCTAAGATGTGAGATATCTTATCAATACAATTATTAACTTTTTAAGTTAACTGTAGCTATTAAAAATTTTTGTAGTTAAAGCCAATGTGCTCTTAATTCTCTGAACACTTTTACCGCTGGAGTCAATCCCAAACCAAAAATCTAGTATATACTGTATTTACATGTATACATCAAAACCTAACATAAAGATGCTTGGGATGAAAATTGTTGAATCTAGTGGGATTCCAGTGCGCAGTACTGCAGAGAACTGGGCAACTCTTGCTACTGTTAATAGAAATTACACTGGGAATAAACAGGAAAAGACTCATTCCAAATCAGTTTCTTCCAATAGTTTGCATGAGAAATTCACTGCTTGCTTAGTATAGAAATTAAAAGATTTTTCTTGAACTAGTTTAAGCTATCCTATCATTTGGAACTTATAGAAAGCCAGTTTAGTTTTTTCTCCTCCAAGGTCCCCTTGTGAAAAGTTTATGGAAAAAAAAATTTGCAGAATTTCTCAAATTGACAAGAACTCTTGTGTTTATCTAAGTCATCTTAAAATGTAGAAGAGGGAGACAGGCGATTAAACCTGCTTAATTCAATTTGGTATGAGATGAATTCAGAAGCTTTTTATGTAAGTTTCCAAAGTAATATTCTGTGGCCTTTTACTGTTAGCCATGCTGGGAGGAGGAAGCCACAGTTGCTTTTTTAGTGGTATAGCTGCTAATCCAAATGTCTGCATCAGTTAGCAAATTGGTTGCCTCTTAAAACCAACAGTCCTATTGTATTTCAGTAGGATTAATTATGTGCATTCTAAGAATATTATGTAGTCATAACAATTTTTATACAATAAAAACAAGACACGGGGAAACAATTTTATTTTTTAATTTCATGCTTCAAATTCCTGTATGTACATTAAGTACTATTATATAAAGTTGCCTTTAGGATATCACTTGATGTGGGCAATATTATCTCACCTGAATTTATTTGGAGAAATACAACTTACCCATTCTGCTTAAAAGTATCAAAAAAGCTGCCAAATGAGAAAAGAGGGCACCTACAATCATATTCTAAATAGACACCCCCCACACTTTCCTTTTAATTTACTATTGGGTTGGCTATTATAATTAGCGCTTATCTTTAAGGTAAGCAAAACATGTTATCATGGTATTAGGCAAGAAATTGCATCTTTTGCAATGAGTGGTCCCCTGGGTTGTACCTGTTGAACAAAAAAACCCCACTGGCATTGTACACTATACTCATAGGTTACACAAATTGTTGAAAGCCAAAATGAATCTAAGAGGTTCGAACCCCTTAATCTTTGGGCTTAAGAAATTAAAATCCTATACTGCATTTCACATCTCAAAAATAGGAAGTGTTTTAGCAGCTTAAAACCTTTTCAGTTATATAAAACTTCTTACACTAGGATTTACTTTGAAATATAGTTTACAGCAAGATCAATTATAGTATACGTACAGTGGCACTTTAGCACAAGGGCAAACTTTAAAAACAAGGTTTTTTTGGACCTTTAAAATTAGGCCATAGTATAAAAAGAGTCCATGTCTTACATTCAGCAAATTCATACTAAAATATTCTATTTTTGTAGGATAAATGCCAACAAAACTTTACATATGCTACAAGTTTATTACATATATTTACATGGCTCTTTCCTAGGTATGTAAAACTTTCACATTATACAGCTCCCAACTTTAAACAAGCTTTGCAGGGATGATTTGAAGCCAGATCACTGTCAGAATAGCTTGTGCAGTGCCATAATACTAAAATGTATTCTGAAAGCTACTCGGTGAACACCGAATACTATTTCTATAAAAAATGGTTTCGGTGCATTTGTTGGCAGACACCTATCCACTGCATGTCAGTAGCAGGGACAATGGGGTGTACTGTTTCATTCTAAATAGCCCCTAGTGCCTTTTCCGCATTCACCACCGTACAGTTCACTAAAATACAACTATACTCTTAAAAAAAAAAAATTCACATTTTCTTTTGGCAGTGCATCAGATTGTTGGCATATTACTGGTGTAGGTGTTTCTAGGACATTAAACTTTAAAATACTCAACTAGTTTTCAACCCCTGTATGTCTTAACTGGATGCTTATAATCACATTTACCAGATCTCAACACGTCAATCTGCCGATTCGTGAATGATAATCTTAAATTACTATTTCCCCCCAAACAGGCAACAGAAAAAGTTGATTCCTTTACCATTCCCCCAATCTAAACTTGACTGGTTTCACTTGAATGGTTACTCAGTTGAGAACTTATATTGATATGAAGTATAATTATCAATAATTTAGTTAAGTTGCACTGATTCTGCCATCACAGTGCACATAACACACAAAACAGTTAAGTCTAATTATATTTTCTACGTTAATTAGCAGTTTTACAGATTAAATTCCCTAGTGAATTTGGTCTGAGACAATTGCCAATTATCCTTAAATATGACTAAATTTAAACACATTAATACTTTATTTCATTTTATACCTGTACTTTAAGTAAGGTTTTAAGTTGAAATGTCATTATTTCTTTATCAGAAGGATTAAAGGAAACAGGAACCCAGTGGCTTGGTGGTTTAGGAAGAACACTTGGTGATGGCGGCTCACTAAATTTGGCTCCAGCATAGTTCTGATTAGTTTGAGACTTAAAAAGTAAGGTGGGACTTGATAAGCTAGAGTTCCAGTTTTGATTATTTGGAAAATTTTTGTTCTTCCCCCCACTTTGCATGGCCTGCCATGCAGCTGCTGATGAATTATAAGTATGTCCTCTTTCCTTTTTCTTATGAACAATCTTCATCTGGGAATTCTGATCCTTGGTCTTCTGTCTACTAAGCTGTTGTTGGTTCTTACTAACGTTTCTAGACTGAGGGGCTGGAATGTTATACCTCTCTCCACCACCCATCTTCAGCTTCTTTGTCACCTGTAAGTGAATGCAAACAAAATATTGAGTAGAATTCCACTTCAAATAGTTCAAAACTTTAAGAAACTTCAATAGCTCCAATTTGTAACTCCAGAAATCTTGCGTAAGATGCTATTCAGCTGCTTTAACGCCACTATACTGTTCACACTTCATTACATGCACTTTATTACCTTCCTAAGAGAAGTGAGCTTATCCACAAATCTGAATAATCGTCTATTTAAAAGTAAAAACAGTTTAGGATGAGTCCATCATAAAATGCCCCACTACAACGGGAAGTTTTTGATACCTTTCAGTCTGCTTTTCAGATTGCAGGATTTTCACCACCTGTCCTCTTCCTTGCTGCCACGCCCAGGATAATAGGTGTTGCTTTCTGATAGATCCTTTCCTTTGTCTCAATACAGAAGTTTTCATGGGCCGATCTGCTGAGTTCAGCCTAGGAGCTGAGGCCAACATCTGAGTCTCCTCAGCACACAAGTTTGAGAGAAGTCTTGGCTAGAAAAGCAAATATTTCATTATTAAAATTCAAAAACACAGGAGAAAGTGATCGTTTATATTTACTACAGAAACAGTTAAAAAGTGACTACTTCTGAACTAAAAGGCAGAAAATGAAGTCTCTAAAGATGGCTTTGACCTTGTAACTAGTCATCATTTAAAAACCCTCGAGATCCAGGAAACCCTGAGGAATCTGGGGAGGGAAATCCCGCAGCAAGCTGCATCTTTTTCCTAGGAACCTTTCAGATTCTCGCACGGATTTTGTGACCAAAATGTTTAAACCACGGAAGCATTAACCTTTACAGCCATGCCAAGAAATGGGCTTAAAATCTTTCCTAAAGACCATGTTTTTAAAGTCCCACCAGAATTTCCCAGTCTTTGGACACATCACATATCTGTTTTCACAAAGCCTCCTCTCCCAACGTGTCTACGTCATGCAGCTCTTCCTTTGGTTATGAACTCTTGACTCCTCCCCGTCTTAAAATAAGTTTCACAAGCCGTAACAAGCGAAGTCAGTTCTTAAATACACAAAAATGCCTCCCTATCGTGAACATTAAACATTAGAGATTTCATTTGATATTCTAAGAAACCAAGTTACCGAACAAATAAGAAGCCCTCTTCTTTTCGAAAAGGTGAGAGGCCCTTCCAGACTATGTTAACAGCCCTAAAGAAATTAGTTCCCGGATCGTGAGTCATTCCCAACGCGAGCCCGGAAAGTTCGGTTCTGCCGACGGAGCTGGGCTTCCGAACGGCTCAGCGTTCCTCGAGCCCGGTCCGGGAACCCGCTCCTCCGGGCCGCTCGCGCCCGCCCGGCCTCGGATCTCGCCTCCTTCCCCCAACAATGGGGAGCGCGGCCGCCAACATGGCCGCACCCGCCGCGCCGCCGCCACTCACCGACTTCAAACCCGGGACTACGGCGGCGGCGGCTCCTGCTCGGCGTCGAAGCCCCTCTCCCCTTCCAGGGAGAGACGAGGCACGGAACGAGCGAAGCCCACGAGCACCGACGAGACAGCTGCAGGCAACCTCAGCGTCCCGACCGACCTTCCCCTTCTGCCTCTACCGACAAAATGGAGGCGGTGGTGAGCACTAGAGCGGGGCCGGGGGGCGCGGCGGCCAATCAAAACACGCCTTTGCGCGGCCCGGCCAATGATACGCGGGCCGACGCCTGTTGCTGGGGCCCGACGGGGCCGGGGGAGGGGAGGTGGTTGCGGCCGAGGGTTTGAAATCCTCCCCGAGAAGAGCATGTCGGGAACAACCGCCACGGCCCCGGGTTCCGTTCCTCCGCCGGCTACCGGGTGACACCGGCCTCTCCCGGAGGTGCCCACCGGGTTCGCCCGGCACTACAGAACACGTCCAACGCCACCCCCTCGTGGCGACTCCGGGGCCCGAGCCCGGCGCTCCGGGGAAGGGGCGTCAGCAGCCCGCCCGGGCAGCGGCTTTCACCCGGGCTGCCCGGCTCGCGGGGCCCGCGGCCCTTGGAACCCGATGGTTCCCCGCCGTGGGGAGTCAGCGAAGGGGCTTTGAGTTCCCGGGTTAAGTTCAACGAGCCGTGTACCCGATCTCTTACTGATGGAAGGTACTCCAGCAAGTTGATTTCTGAAGCTGGCCCTTGGCCACTTAGTCCTGACACTCCTGTCAGTGTTCCCCGGCCACGGGGACTTCTTTGCAGCTCTCCAGCTTGCGGTTCCCTCTTGTCCTCCCTGCCCGCAGCCTCGAAATTCTTGAGTAGTTGCCTCCCTTGTGAAGGCGTTTCTGACACAGGTGCGGATCACGTTAATCAGTTCCTCTTCTGTGTCCCACTGGTCCTGAACTTCAGTCACACGGTGTGGTGGCTACGTGTCTGCCCCCCCCACACACACCTCTTTCTCCGAGCGCAGAGCACACTGTAAGCGCACAAGAAAAATCTGTTGCGAGAATGGGGCTCCCTTATTCCCCTTTCTGCCCAGTTTGTAAGTGAAAGCGGGGAGAAAAGATAGAGTTAAGTCGGTTATGCCACCAAGGTGCAGGGAAGAGGAAAAGGGCAACTTCTTTGGAGTAAATGGATAGCACCCCAGAGTTTGTGTTTTCAAGAACACCAATTTCTATGAACATGTACGCATTTTTGTTACAGGATTTATATGTACTTTTTATTTGTTACAGGATTTATATGTACTTTTTATAAGTCCCACATAATTCGTTTTTTAATCTTCAGTTTTTCTGCTACCATCATCCCCCACCCCTGTGTTCTTGTAGCCATGGACCTTAATTAAGTTTCTTAAGAAAACCAATTTAAAAGAGGAGTTTGTTAATCAATTTGGTGAAATGTGTAGAATGAAAAAGATATTTTTGAGCATGGGACCTTCAGCTGCTAATCATTATAGTCAAGTAAGATGTACATAGTACATCCTTACTGTATGACCTTACTGAAAGTGTAATCTATTTCCTAAAAAATTCAAGAAGCTGGCTTAGACATCCAGCCAGATTACAGCCAGGTTGTATTTAATGGATTCAAGACTTTGGCTTAAGAAAAGACCCTTACATTATATTTTTTAATATAGTGATTTGTAAAATGAACAGTCTGGTTTCAGTCTGAGCACTTCTCTTTTCTAATTCTTTTTTATTGTCATCATCCAAATATCTTTCAAATTCATGCCTCCTATACTCCTAGCTCACCCTCCTTTCTACCCTCATGAATCTGATTGTGTTACTTTAAAACAACAACAACAACAACAACAAACACTGCATTGGCCCCAAATTGTATTACAAAATTAAATCACCCTCCGGATCTTATCTGTATAAACATACGGGTAATGTATTGGATGCTTGTAAACACACACACGATGTACTGTATTGGATACTTGCTCTGCCTCCCTCTGCCCTGTGCTAAATTGTTTTACTTACATCATTTCATTTAATTTCCACAAATGGTGGAGTAGGTGCTATTTTGATCTCTACTGTACAGATCCGAAATCAGAGGCTCAGTTTAAAGCCGAAAGCCACACACTAAGGCTCCAGAGCCTACCCTGTGTTCCCTGCAGCATCCGTGTCACCTCTGTGTCCTCCCCAGGGCCCAAAATGTGCTTTGCCCAGAGCAGACACTGACTGGCTGCTGACTGGGGTGCTGGGGAAGCTTGGGCAGGGTGAAGCCTCCTTCTTGCCGTCTGGCTGAGCCAGCTTCTCTGCCAGAAGGTCAGAGTCAGACTGCCGTTAAAGCCTTTACCATGTCCCAGGCTCCCAGGAGCCTCCCAATATAGCTCCAGCCTCATCCTTCATTAATATTTACCAAGTGCCCACAACAGCTCAGAACTGGAGAGCAGGAGTTAAAAATCACATCCTTTTCAGGACATCTGATCCAGCCTCTGCCTGTCCCAGGCTGGGCTTTAAAGGTGGTTCCACCAACACGATCCAATTAGTGATTCTCAGTTCAAATAGGAAAATGTTGACATAAACAAACCTCTCAGGATGTGGATCAGCCACCAATACTGGGCACCAAATGCATAATAAATACGTGGGTGTTTAATACCAAGCATTTATTTAACAAAGATTTACCTGGTGCCTTCTTTGAGGCAGGCACTCCGCCAAGCCCTGGGAATACAACAGTGAATGAGGCTCCATCCCAGCCCTAAAAAACTCAAAAAGCTTTTCCCTTTACCACTGTTCAGAGAGGGAAGCAGGTGTCTGAGGAGATTCATTTCCTCAGTTCTTCCTCAGAGAGTCAAGGGCAGGCAGTGCCAATTGTATGCAAACACAAAAATCAACCTGCTAACACTGCGAAGGAGTGCAGGTTCCAGACCTTGTGCTCAGACCCTGTAGAATGGAAGGTAAAAGGAGAGGATTTACACACTCGCCGAAATCCTTTCCCCTGAGAATCTGTTTTGAATTATGTATCTGTGGGAGCTAAAAATCAACATTACCTACCTAATCTGTAAGTAGAAGTGAGGCAAAAGACGTTTCTGAAAGTCCAGCTTTGGAGGACGGGCAAGTTGCAGGCTGATGCTTATTCTGTTTACACCCCAAGAGGGCCAGAGCAAGTGAGACAAACCCGAGTTTGCCAACTATTTGGAACAAGTCTCTAGTTGAACTGACTGGCTTTCGGGCTGGATCACTTACCCCGCCAGGGTGTCTATCTCAAAACAGGCCGCTTTGGTTCTGTTTCTTCCTCAAGCTCATCTATGAATTCAGAGGACAGCTTTGAATGCTTGCAGGTCTGTCAGCTGATGGCTTATTTCATTACGGAAAGCAAGGTCTTGGCATCTGCCAAGAGTAAAGTGGACGGACAACCTGCCTAATGTTTTCATGTGCCTTAGGACTCCTGTTGCCAAACTGGTATCAAAACACACACCCCTCCATGCACAGTGGTTTTGTTTCCTGGGGAAGCAGCTGCTGCACACTCCCCAGTTGCTCACACATTCCAGAGCGGTTGCAAATCAGTCCTCAGCCATTACAGCCATTTCGCTCTAATTGGTAAATGGGGCACAGGATGTCAATGTGAAACTCCCACACTTCCTCTGACTCTGACCCAGCGATTCTCAATCTTCAGTACCTTTAAAGGGTTCTGCTGCCTGGACCCCCAGCCCAGGATCAGAATCTTTGAGGATGGGTGCTTGGCTGTTCCAGTTCCAGCTTTAGGCTGGCAGAATATGCCACTCCTAAATATGCCACTTTGGCATAAGGATTATTTTGAGCTAAAGGCACTTGAAAAACAGCAGGTGCAGGAAGGATGCTCTGACCCTCCTCCCCTTTTCTTCCTGAAAGCAGGAGAAAACACCCTTGTGAAAGATGCCCTTCCTGGGCTTCCCTGGTGGTGCAGTGGTTAAGAATCCACCGGCCAATGCAGGGAACACAGATTCAGTCCCTGGTCTGGGAAGATCCCACATGCTGTGGAGCAACTAAGCCCCGTGGGCCACAACTACTGAGCCTGAGCTCTAGAGCCTGCGAGCCACAACTACTGGAGCCCGCGCGCCTAGAGCCTGTGCTCCGCAACAAGAGAAACCACCACAATGAGAAGCCCGCGCACCGCAACGAAGAGTAGCCCCTGCTCACCGCAACTAGAGAAAGCCCACGCACAGCAACAAAGACCCAACACAGCCAGAAAAAAAAGATACCCTTCCTATACCAAGAGCAAAGAAACGTTCTTATCACCGGAGACAGGTGGCGGGGGGTGGGGAGGGTGTCAAGGCCAAGAGAATTCTGTGCAAACAGACCTTGTCAAAGTAAGTCTGGAACGAAGCAGACCACTGTGGGCCACTCCCCACCCCTCCCCAAGTATTGCTACAAAGGCCCATTCACATCTCCTGCCTCTTGTTTATAGAAAAACTGAAGTCTCCCAGGCCTCCCTGAGTCACAAAAGAGCAGGCTCAAGCAGCTAATGATTAGGACAATAGAGTCACAGACTCAGTGATGCACCTTCCTGAATTGTTTTACAGATACTGTAACTGCCACCAGAGGGAAAAAGCTAACTGCATGATGACCAGACTGCAGCTGTGACATAAACTGCTCCATCTTGAGCAGTACTGAAACTGTGGCTAGCACAGCTCCAAGAACTGGCCTTGAGAGAACGGGATTAACACTAATGCTCATAATAATCTATATCTTTGTGGGCATCTAAATAACTGTAGCTTGTTCTGCCTATATATGTAAAGGGGCGAGACAACTGTCAGCAGGGAGATGCTACATACCCATGTCGACATCTTCCACTCTAAGGATACAGTGCCCTGTGTCAACATGAAGAAGTTACAGAAAGATGGACTTTCACCCATGATCCCATAGAGATGGAATGATGTTCTGACCAGAGGGGATTTGTGAGCAGCTTTTGGCAGAAAAAAGCTCTTTGCAGGAAAGAGCTCTCTGCAGGAGGCACCCCTTTATCTTGACACTAATCTTAAACCAGGCACCCCCATGCTCTACTCATCTCCGGCCCTAGTACCCCTTTTAAATCTTTTGATCACACGATAATTTGCCTAGCTTGTTGGTTCTTTCCATAGATGAGTGAAGTAGAAATGAAGAATAAGTAATTAACAGATGACCAGATCTCTTTCCTAGCTTCCCCTTCAGTAATTTCTTGAACAAACTGTGTGAACAAAATAGCATCTAAATAAAGATCATGAGTCCCCAAGGACTTATTTTACTTAAAATTCATTTGGGCTTTGGCTTATTTCTAAATAAAGAAATAAAGATCAGGAGGAGTCGACAAGCCTGCACAGTGGGGTATGGGGACGGCTCTGACCCCCGATCTCAATGATTAAGATTACTTCTCTGTTTCCTTTTAAAAACTTTCATGGCCGAGCAGAAACTTCAGCTATGGTTTTGGAGGATGTTGAGTCCACCTTCTCCCCAGATTGCCGGCATTCGGTTTAATGTCAACTTTCCTTTCTATCAACACTGACAGAGTATTGATTTTGTAGGCAGTGAAGAGTGGGACCAAATTCAGTAACAACTCTTATCTTCTTTTAGGCTCTCCATATATTTTAGTTACTTTTCCACAGTTGCCTGCCTTTGTTCAATCTAGTAGAAAAGCATTTAGGATTTACCACTTCTTGGGGTCTTCATTTCCCCATGAAGGCTCCGCATCACATAAAACATATTAAATATAGACTTGAATGTTTCCACCTTGTTAGTCTGCTTTACATCAGTTTAATTCTCAGGTCCAGCTGAAGAGCTTACAAAAGTGGAGGTAAAGTTTTGCCTACCGTACATCTGATTCCAGTGTCTCACTCTGGTTGACAGCTCCTGCTCTTAAGTTTTTCTAAGGGCAATCCCCTAGCATGGTAATGTATGCGTGAAGGGGACCCCCTTTTTCCTCCATAATCCTCAAAGGTGGTGATCACACGAACAACTGCAAAAAGCGAGAAACTAGCTCCTGAACACCCAGAGGTACTTAGATTAACTTCATAAAGTGTTTGTCTCACAGGTGGACTCCAGGCTCTAGCAGCAAGCTCCCTGCTCGTCCATTGAGCCAAGCTGTCCATTCCTTGGCCCACTGCAGGGGCTGAGCTCCCAGTCCTTCAGGTCAGAAGCCGTGTGAACAGCGAGATGGGAAGCAATGTTTAGAAGAAGAACAAACAAAACAGGCTCAGATGGATAACTGGATTGATAATAAGAGGAAATCTGGGACACTCACCGAAAAAAAATAGTGGGAGATGAGAGCCATCTACTTATATTGGGTTAGCCAAAAAGTTCGTTCAGGTTTTTCCATAACAACTTACGGAATATATAAGATCATGACAATACCTGTCTCCCAACTAGTCACGCCCAGGGCGTGAGGAAGAGGCACACAATCCTCAGCTCAGAAGTCGTTGGAGTCGCTAAAGAGAATCAGATGAGATATGAGCCCCCTCAAACTCTCACATCATGTCTGCTCAGCTTGACAATCTCTGAATTTCTGCAGACACCTTGCCTTGTCACTTTCTACTTTGTGTTGCTTTGTACTGTAGCACCTAGCATTTTTTTTTTTTTTAATTTTTGTCTGTGTTGGGTCTTCGTTGCTGCACACGGGCTTTCTCTAGTTGCGGTGAGCAGGGGCTACTCTTCGTTGCAGTGCGCGGGCTTCTCATTGTGGTGGCTTCTCTTGTTGCGGAGCGTGGGATCTAGGCGCGTGGGCTTCAGTAGTTGTGGCACACGGGCTCAGCAGTTGTGGCTCACGGGCTCTAGAGCACAGGCTCAGTAGTTGTGGCACACGGGCTTAGTTGCTCTGTGGCACGTGGGATCTTCCCGGACCAGGGGTAGAACCCATGTCCCCTGCATTGGCAGGCAGATTCTCAACTATTGTGCCACCAGGGAAGCCCCATGTAGCACTTTTAACACATTCCAGATCTACACTATCAGAGTGCTTTCACAAGCATTATTTCAATCTTGGCATTAGCTCTACAGGAGAGGTGTTATTACCATTCTACAGATGAAGAAGCTGAGGCTCAGAGAGACTTTTTCAAGTCAGCAACAAAGATCTCTCTTAAACATTTTTATTGGAGTTTATCTTGTTACATAAGTAACGTGTGTTAACTGTAGAAAAGGCAGATAAACAACAACAAAAAAATAAAACATCTTACCTCCCAAAGATAAGCACAGAGATAAGGCTTTCAGAGGATGTCCTTTCTGCCTTTTTTCTGTACTGAGAAGCCGTATGGAGTGGTAAGAGCACAGACTCCAAAGCCTGTCCGGAGTCAGTCTCAGCTCTGTGACTTACTGGCATATGACTGTGGCAGGATTTTTAACCTCTCTGTGCTTTAATTTCCTCATCTGTAAAGTGAGGATAATACAATACCTAATAGTTAGTGTAGGGAATTAACTAAGTCAACATCCTTGAAGTACTTAGAAAAATGCCTGGCACATAGAAAGCCCTCTGTTATTGAGCTTTTTTTTTTCTTGTTATGAGAGTGGTAATAAATGGCATATGTTCTTTTGTTATCTGACTTTTTTTTTCACTTCTTAAACTCAATATATTGTGAAGGTGTTTCTGTGTATATATACATGCCTACGTGGTTGTTAACAGTGTTTTATGTTGTGATCATCTGTCGTTAATTTCACCAACCCCCTACTGTTGCTTGTAATCTTTTGCTATTACGCGCTGAGTTGGATATGCTTATAGATAAATCTTCACTTCCTTAAATAAATTTTCTTTAAAATAAATTCCCTTTAAATAAATTCCTAGAGGTGAAATTACTAGGGTAAATATATAGGTAAGACTTTTAATGTATGCCCCCAACATCAGGGTAAAAGTGAAGTCTCAGGCTTCCAGCTTTGAGATACTATTCTCCCTCCTCATTATTTATTTATTTTTAAAATTTATGGCTGCATTGGGTCTCTGTTGCTGTGCGCGGACTTTCTCTAGTTGTGGCGAGCGGGGACTACTCTTCGTTGCGGTGCTTGGGCTTCGCATTGCGGTGGCTTCTCTTGTTGCGGAGCACGGGCTCTAGGCACGGGGCCTTCAGTAGTTGTGGCTCACGGGCTTAATTGCTCCACGGCATATGGGATCTTCCTGGACCAGGGTTCGAACCCGTGTCCCCTGCATTGGCAGGCGGATTCTTAACCACTGTGCCACCAGGGAAGTCCTCCCTCCTTGTTATTTATGGCTGCTTCTGTGACATTGGGTCTGTAAGAGGAGTTAGTGAATTTACACAGAAGGGAAATAGTCTAAAGAATCAGAAAAGGTTTTCTAAAGGGGCCACATGTTACATGTGGCCCCTTTAAGAAATATGCCTGTGAGACAGTTCTTTCTTCCGGGAACATGATGCTAATAAGGTCTACTTACTCAGCACAGTTGACAGCCTCCATAGTCATCGATTTGGCAGTTAATGAGCTACAAACATCTGGAATTTTCCACTGACTCGGGTGGCTGATGTTCTCTGGCTGATTGCATAGGTTTGGGAAGAGACTGAGCTTCAAGCTTCCATGGCCCAAGAGCTTGTGTTTTGCCACAGCACAAAAGACATAATGATATAGCTTTAATAGATGATTAACACTTTGGCCTAGTTGACACCATGGTGTGACTACACAGGCACCAAGGAATCTCCATTAAACCCACAGCTTCTAATGAATGGGGAAGTGAAATATCTTCCCGAAGGACAGTCTGATCTCTTGACTCCAGTTCACCATGATGACTGAATTTTTATACCGTCTCCTTGCCTTTAATTGATAGATCTTTATTTTATTTTGTTATAAGTGTTACCTTGTGCAATTCAAAGGTATGTCCTTTTGCGTATTCTAAATGTACCCCTCATTAGATAATAAGGGGTAAGTATTGACCACTTTACAATGATCAAGACAGTGTACTAAGCAATTTATATGTATTATCTTATTTAATTCTCAATACGATCCCCCTAAGGTAAGTAATATTATTATCCCTATTTAACAGATGAGAAAATTGAGATTCAGAGAGATAGGTTAAATGATTTTCTCAAAGTCACACGCAGAGAACTCACACCTGGGTCAATGAGATACCAAAACCTCTGCTTTTAGCCTGCTACACTGAGATAGTCTTCAGGGTCTGTATTTCTAGAAAATGTTCAGAATACAGCTTGATCTGGAATGGAAGGTAGCCACTCTTCTGAGTCCAGGCTATCATCAGCCTAGTAAACTTGCACATATATTCTTAACACCAATTAGAAAGGAAGCAAAGAAAAACTAGACTATAAATATAGTCTCCCATATGTGGGGTTATTTTCAGAGGGATCCTGCCCACAAGGGTATTTCTGCAGTGAAAGAGTACTGCTAAGAGGAAGAAACTGAGGGACCTTCTGCAGGAGCCACAGCCTAAGGAGGAGCACGGCCCCCTGCAAAGAAATTACAGCCAGGTGAACTCATGAAGAGGAGTTCCTGAAGGACCCCCCAAAATGCCCAAGAGCAAAAGAGGCAGCTTTTGACATTCATCAAGCCAGGAAAACATGAAGTCATCTGACAAGAGCTCTGGTCCAGAAGGAGCTTTCCTGCTCTCCTTTACACTTCTTCCTCTGTGACTGAAATCTCTGTTGGAAGCCAACCTGGAGCCTCTGTGCCATGACAGGGTCATGGAACAACAATCCAAGACAGCGCTGCAGGGCAGTGCTGCGCCCAGGAAGCTGACTACATCTCTTCTGAGCTGTTTTGTGATTTTGTGCTTCTGCCTTGAAAAAGTACATGGGGGATTTGCCCCCGTCCCAAGCTTAACCGTGTAAAACATCCTCTTCCCCCTCCCAAACCAAAACCTACGAATTGGGACTTTTTAACAACAGCCCCTGGCTGGTGGGAGAAAAAGCAAACAACCTGGAAATGTAGGGTTGTTTCTATGGAAAACACCAATAATAAAAAAACAGTGGCCCTACATGGGAGTAATAAATGATTATGGGTATTGTTGGTTCTGGTATAAGGATAAATTAATCATACAGAGTCAACTGCCAACATTGGAATTGTTGGCTCGTCCATTGAGACAAGGCTTCTTGCCCAGAAGAACACAGTGATAGATTAAATTGTGAAATATATTGTAGATGATTTAGGGGTACATTGTTAAGACTTGTCCATGCGGACCTCTGGGACACGTAGGAAAGTTCAGGAAACTTCCTCCTTCGTAGTTTCTTTTAATGGCTTGTTACATATTAGCTTGGCTTTGTTATTAGTACGGATTGAACCTACTCTAAGAAAAAACAATGATGTTTTGAGAACCTTTAGAATTATTTTAAAAGTACATATAGAAATATTAGGTACAATCTGTTATAAATATCTTCTGAAGTTTTAGTTAAACACCTGATGATGTAATCACTTAGGGTATATAAATCTGACTGTGAGAAACTAAAGAGAGAGAGACCATGCTTGTACATACACAGTGTTATTGATTTATTTAACTTCCCCTCGCCGACGCTGTCCATCCCTCGGGTACTCCTGGACCTGCAGGAGCTGGACTCCCGCAAATCTCAGAGATGTCAAAAGCTATATAGTTAGCAAGCTGCAGAAGGAGAAATAAGGAAGACGAGAGCATCAACTCTCAACCAAGTTCAGAGTTCTGATTATAACCGGGACTGACCAGTTTTAATTACTGAGCTAAAATTGAGTTTAAAATTTAAAGTGACCACAGAATTCTATTACCCCAAAGAAAGGACGGTAATGTAAAATAACAACTGGTGTAGCACAGACAACATCCAATCAGACATTTGACCAATCAAAATTAGACAGCCAGTAGGACCGTTGGGAGTATACTGGCTGAATGTCAGCCCTGCCTACGAGTAAGCAAAAAGGTCACCTCCCCATGAAAATAGGTGTTTTGACTGGAAAAGAATTATCAACCTGAACAGATTTAAAAGAATAAGTTTATGTACCTAATAACAATCAAATGTATGAAGCAAAAATTGATAGAACTGAAGGGAGAAATAGATATTTCTACAACAATAGTTGGAGACTTCAATATGCTATTCTCATTAAAAGATAGAACAACCAGAAGGAATATAAATAAAGAAATAGACGACTTGAACAACACAAACCAACCAGATCTAACAGACATATACAGGACACTCTACCCAAGAACAACAGCACACACATTCTTCTCAAGTGCACATGGGACATTCTCTAGTATAAACCATATTTTAGGTCACAAATTAAGTCTAAATATATTTTAAAATATGGATATCATTTAAAGTATCTTCTCTGACCACAACAGGATGAAGTCAGAAGTCAATAACAGAAGGAAAACTGGAAAATTCACAAAATTGTGGAAATTAAACAACACACTCTTAAACAATCAATGGGTCAAATATGTCACAAGGGAAATTAGAAACTACTTAAAACCAAATGAAAATGAGAGCACAACACCCCGAAACTTTTGCAATGCAGCAAAAACAGTGCTAAGGGAGAAATGTGTATGTATAAGCACACTAAAAACAAGAAATATCTCAAATCAACAATCTAGCTTTACTACTTAAGGAACTAGAAAAAGAACAAACTAAGCTCAAAGGTAGCAGAAAAAAGGAAATAATAAAGATTCAAGCAGAGATAAATAAAATAAGAGAATAGAAAAACAACAGAGAAAATCAACAAAACCAAAAGTTGGTTCTTTAAAAAGAAATTCAACAAAATTGACAAATTAGCTATATTGACTAAGAAAAAAAGAGAGGATTCAAATTACTCAAAATCTGGAATGAAAGTTGAGACACTACCAATTCTACAAAAATAAAAAGATTATGAGAGTACTATGAACAACTTTACTCCAACAAATTGGATAACCTAGATGAAATGGAAGGATTTCTAGAAACATATAATCTACCAAGACTGAGTCAAAAAGCAATGGAAAATTTGACTGGACCTATAATTAGTAAGGAGATTAAATCAGAAATCAAGATCTGACAAAGAAAAAGCTTTGGCCTAATAGCTTCACTGGTGGATTTCTACCAACATTTAAGAAGAGCTAACACCAATCCTTCTCAAATTTTTCCCAAAAATTGAAGAGGAGGGAACATTTCCTAACTCATTTTATAACACTCTGCTACCAAAGCCAACAAAGACACGACAAGAAAAGAAAACTACAGACCACTATCCCTTATGAACATTAATACAAAAACTCTCAACAAAATACTATCAAACTGAATTCAACAGCATATTAAAGGGATTATACACCATGACCAAATGGAATTCATTCCTGATATGCAAGAATGGTTCAACGCACAGAAAATCGATCAATGTAATACACCACTTAAGTAAAATGAAGGAAAAAACCACATGATCATTTCAACTAATGCAGAAAAAGCATTTGACAAAATAAAACACTCAACAGGGCTTCCCTGGTGGCGCAGTGGTTGAGAGTCCGCCTGCTGATGCAGGGGACACGGGTTCGTGCCCCGGTCTGGGAAGATCCCACATGCCGGAGAGCGGCTGGGCCCGTGAGCCATGGCCACTGAGCCTGCGCGTCCGGAGCCTGTGCTCCGCAATGGGAGGGGCCACAGCAGTGAGAGGCCCGCGTACCAAAAAAAAAAATAAATAAAAAATTAAATAAAACACTCAACAAACTAGGAACAGAAAGAAACTACCTCAACATAATAAAAGTCATGTATGAAAAACCCACAGCAGACATCATGCTCAATGGTGAAAGAATGAAAGCTTTTCCTCTAAGAACAGGAACAAGGTAAGGATGCTCAGTTTTGCCATTTCTATTAAACATAGTCCTGGAGTCCTATACAGTGCAATTAAGCAAGAAAAAGAAATAAAAGTCATCCATATTGGAAAAGAAGTAAAATTATCTCTGTTTGCAGATGATATGATTTTATATGTAGAAAACCCTAAAATTCCACCAAAATCAATTAGAACTAATAAACAAATTTGACAAAGTAGCATAATAAAAAGTCAACACCCCCAAATCAGTTGCATTTCTATAAACTAACAATGAACAATATGAAAAGGAAATTAAGAAAACAACTCCATTTATAATAGTATCAAAAAGAATAAAATACTTAGTAATGAATTTAACCAAGGAGGTGAAAGTCTTGTTTAATGAAAACTAAAATTAAAAATTTTTAAATGCTAGAAGAAATTTAAAAAGACATAAATAAGTGGAAAGTCACCAATGTTCATGGATTGGAAGACTTAATATTGTTAAGATGTCAATACTACTCAGTGATCTATACACTCAATGCAATCCCTATCAATAACCCAATGACATTTTCGGATAGAAAAATCCATCCTAAAATTCATATGGGTCCCAGGGGACCCTGAATAGCCAAAAGAATCTTGAAAACAGAAGAAGAAAGTTGGAGTCTCACACTTTCTGATTTTAATACTTAGTGCAAAGCTACAGTAATCAAAACAATGGGAAATTGGCATAAACATAGACACACAGATCCATGGAATAGAATAGAAAGCCTAGAAATAAACCGTCACATATATGGTCACATGATTTGCAACAAGGGTACCAAGACCATTCAGTGGAGAGAGGACAGTCTTTTCAACAAATGTGCTAGAAAAACTGAATATCCACAAGCAGTATGAAGTTGGACTCTCATTTTTTTTTTGTTTTTGTTTTTTTTTTTTGTTTTGTTTGTTTGTTTGTTTGTTTTTGCGGTATGCGGGCCTCTCACTGTTGTGGCCTCTCCCGTTGCGGAGCACAGGCTCCGGACGCGCAGGCCTAGCGGCCATGGCTCACGGGCTTTGTTGCTCCGCGGCATGTGGGATCTTCCCGGACCAGGGCACGAACCCGTGTCCCCTGCATCGGCAGGCGGATTCTCAACCACTGCGCCACCAGGGAAGCCCTCATTTTTTTTTAAAAAAAAAAGAATCTTTCTTTTTTTTTTAATATCCTCAAGGTTTTTATTTATTTATGTATGTATTTATTTTTGACTGAGTTGGGTCTTCGTTGCTGCGCACAGGCTTTCTCTAGTTGCAGTAAGTGGGGCTACTCTTCACTGCATTGCATGGGCTTCTCACTGCAGTGGCTTCTCTTGTTGCAGAGCCCGCGCTCTAGGTGCGCAGGCTTCAGCAGTTGTGGCTCAGGGGCTCTAGAGCACAGGCTCAGTAGTTGTGGCGCACAGGCTTAGTTGCTCCACGGCATGTGGGATCTTCCCAGACCAGGGCTCGAACCTGTGTCCTCTTCATTGGCAGGTGGATTCTTAACCACTGTGCCACCAGGGAAGTCCCTGGACTCTCATTTTATTTTATTTTATTTTTTTTTTCTTTTGTGGTATGCAGGCCTCACTGTTGTGGCTCTCCCGTTGTGGAGCACAGGCTCCGGACGCGCAGGCTCATCGGCCATGGCTCACGGGCCCAGCCGCTCCGCGGCATGTGGGATCTTCCCAGACCGGGGCACGAACCCGTGTCCCCTGCATCGTCAGGCGGATTCTCAACCACTGCGCCACCAGGGAAGCCCGTGGACTCTCATTTTATACCATATACAAAAAAAAAAAAAAAAAAAAAAAAAACAACCCCAATGCATCAAAGACCTAAACATAAGAGCTAAAATTCTTAAGGAAACATGACACAAGATTTAGATTTGTCAGTGATGTGTTGGATTATGACACCAAAGGCACAGACAACAGAAGAAAAAATAAGCAAACTGGACTTCATGAAAACTAAAACTTTTGTGCCTCAAAGGACACTATCAACAGAGTGAAATGGCAACCTATCGAATGGGAGAAAATATTTGCACATCATATATCTGATAAGAGATTAATATCCAGAATATATAAAGAACTCCTAAAAATCAACAATGACAAAATGACCCAATTCAAAAACGGGCAAAGAAGTTGAATAGATATTTCTCCAGAGAAGATATACAGATTGCCAATAAGTATATGAAAAAGATGATCTACATCACAAATCGTTAGGGAATTGCAAGACAAAACCACAATGAGATACCCCTTCACAACCATTAGGATGGCTATTATAAAAACAAAAACAGAAAAGCAAAAAATAATGAGTGTTGGTGAGGATGCAGAGATATTGAAACCCTTGTGCGTTGCTGGTAGGAATGCAAATTGGCATATGGCCACTGTGGAAAAGAGTGTGATGGCTCCTAAAATAATTAAAAATATAATTACCCTACGGTTCATCAATTCCACTTCTCGGTACATACCCAAAAGAATTAAAGTGGGGTCTCAGGGACTTCCCTGGCGGTCCAGTGGTTAAGACTCCTGGCTTCCACTTCACGGGGTGCGGGTTCGATCCCTGGTCAGGGAATTAAGATCCCGCATGCCCGCGGCATGGCCAAAAAACAGATTATTTTTTTACAGCCCTGTTCACAGCAACATTATTCAAAATAGCTAAAACATGGAAGCAACTCACGTGTCTATTGATGTGTGAATGGGTAAGCAAAATGTGGCATACACATACGATAACACTACTCCACCTTAAAAGGGCAGGAAATTTTGACAGATGCCACAACATGGTTGAAACTTGAAGATATTATGCTAAGTGAAATAAGCTAATCACCGAAATACAACTACTGTATGATTCCACTTATATGAGGTTCGTTGAGTAGTCAGACTCATAGAGACAGAAAGTATAACGCTGCTTACCAGGGGCTGGGAAGAGGGGGAATGGGGAGTTATTGTTTAATGAGTATAGAGTTTCCCATGATATTGTAAACTATACTTCAATAAAAACAAACAAACAAAAAGTGCATATAGAGTTTCAGTTCTGCAAGATGAAAATGTTCTGGAGATGGGTGATGCTGATGGTCGCACAATACGAATGGACTTAACCACTGAACTACACACCTAAAAATGGTTAAGTTGGTACATTTTAAGGTCTGTGAATTTTACCACAGTAAACAAAAAAAAAAGGAGAAGAAGAAGTAAAGTAAAGATACTTCTTTATAGCATGGATCTTCTTTTTCAACATACTATGATACTGAGACCTATCCCTGACATGGGGTCTGGGGCAAGGGTGCAGATGGAGACCCACATATCATTTGTCTCATTATTTAAGTGGGACAAACTAAAAATCATTTAAATAAAAGATGTCCTGTCTTAGTACCTTGTCAAATTTACATTCATAACGACAAAATCAACCACAAGCCTTCACGTCATTTGGATGCAATTGCCTTATGGTTCAAGATCATGGGGCAAGAGATGCGGAAAGCATTTCCCTGGGGCCTGAACAGTGTTCATCATTAAGAGTGGACGTTGAGGGTTGTCTTGTACCAGCACTGGATGCTGGAAGTGCCCATGTGTTCTTGCCATGCAAAGCAACCCCGTATGAGTAGACAGTCCTGGGGCTCCTATGACTGGCAAAATTAGGTTTATTTAGATAGTCCGGTTTTCATTCCTGTGTTCATTCATTTTGAGACAGGATGATAATCACCTGCTCGTGTATTTCATTCTTAACAATTCTTTTTGTAATTTGATTTTGAGCTTTCGTTTTTTTCTCTTAATCAATAAGAAAGAAGCTCGGGGCCTTCCCTTGATTGCAATAAGGAGTCAGCCCGTCACTTCAGTGCTGGATGTGGGGGAGCATCCACTTCCAAAGTCACTCACCTGGCTGTCCGCAGGCCTCAGGTTCTTCCTGGCTGTTGGCTGAAATCTTCGTTTCCTTGCCACGGGAGCTTCTCCTCAGGACAGCACAACCATACGGCAATATTTTCCTTCAGGGTGAGTTGAAGTGGGAGAGCAAACGAGATGGAAGTCACAGTCTTTTTCCACCTAATCTCAGAAGTAACATCCCAGCCCTGTTTTCGTATTGTGGTAAAATATGCATAACATTAGATTGACCAACTTAACCACTTTTAGATGTGCAGTTCAGTGGCATTAAGTGCATTCACCCTGCTGTGAAACCATCGCCACTACCCATCTGCAGAACTTTTTCATCTTCCCAAACTGAAACTCTGTTCTCATTAAACACTAACTCCCCGTGTTCCCCTCCCCCCAGCCCCTGATAACCACCATTCAGTTTTCTGTCTCTGATTTTGACTACTCTAGGTACCTCACTGAAGTGGAATCGTATATTTCCCCTCTGTGTCCAGCTTATTTCACTTAGCATAACACCATCAAGGTTCATCCATTGTGGTAATATGTATTAGAATTTCCATTCTTTTTTAAGACAATAATATTCCCCTGGTAAGGATAAACCACATTTTGTCTATCCATTCATCTGTAGATGGACATTTGGGTTATTTCTACCTTTTGGCTATTGTGAATAATGCTACTGTGAGCATGGGTGTAACAAATATCTGTTCAAGTCACTGCTTTCAACTATTGTTTTGTAGCCACAAGTGGAATTGATGAACCGTATGGTAATTATATTTAAAGAATTTTCAGGAACCACTATTCTGTTTTCCATAGCAGCTGCACACTTTTATACTCTCATCAGCACTACACAAGTGTGCCAACTTCTCCACACCTTTGCCAACACTTGTTATTTTCTGGGTTTTTTGTTTTTCTTTTATATTAACCATCCTAATGGTTGTGAAGGGGTATCTCATTGTGGTTTTGTCTTGCAATTCCCTAACGATTTGTGATGTAGACCATCTTTTTCATATACTTATTGGCAATCTGTATATCTTCTCTGGAGAAATATCTATTCAACTTCTTCGCCCATTTTTGAATTGGGTCATTTTGTCATTGTTGATTTTTAGGAGTTCTTTATATATTCTGGATATTAATCTCTTATCAGATATATGATGTGCAAATATTTTCTCCCATTCGATAGGTTGCCATTTCACTCTGTTGATAGTGTCCTTTGAGGCACAAAAGTTTTAGGGTTTTTTTTGGGTTTTTTTTTTGCAGTACACGGGCCTCTCACTGTTGTGGCCTCTCCCGTTGCAGAGCACAAGCTCCCGACGCGCAGGCTCAGTGGTCATGGCTCACGGGCCCAGCCGCTTCGTGGCATGTGGGATCTTCCCGGACCGGGGCACAAACCCGTGTCCCCTGCATCGGCAGGCGGACTCTCAACCACTGCGCCACCAGGGAAGCCCCCAAAAGTTTTAGTTTTCATGAAGTCCAGTTTGCTTATTTTTTCTTCTGTTGTCTGTGCCTTTGGTGTCATAATCCAACACGTCTTTGCCAAATCTGACATGGTGAAGCTCTTGTTCCATGTTTCCTTAAGAGTTTTAGCTCTTATGTTTAGGTCTTTGATGCATTTTGGGGTTATTTTATGTATATGGTATAAAATGAGAGTCCAACTTCATACTTTTGCTTGTGGATATTCAGTTTTCTTAGCACATTTGTTGAAAAGACTGTCCTCTCTCCACGGAATGGTCTTGGCACCCTTGCTGGAACTCATGTGACCATATATGTGAGGGTTTATTTCTAGGCTCTCTATTCTATTCCATGGATCTGTATGTCTATGTTTATGCCAGTTTCCCATTGTTTTGATTACTGTAGCTTTGTAGTAAGTATTGAAATCCGAAAGTGTGAGATATCCAGCTTTGTTCTTCCATTTTCAGGATTGCTTTGGCTACTCAGGGCCCTTAACATCTCACCACTTTTGCTATATTCTGTTTATTGGAAGCTAGTCACTGAGTCTGGCCCATAGTCAAGAGGAGGAAAGGATGTAAATACAGTTGTCTCTCAGTATACGCAGGGGTTTGGTCCCAGGACCCCCTCAGATACCAAAATCTGTGGATATTCAACTTCCTTGTATAAAATGGCATAGTAGTTGCTTATAACCTAGGCACACCCTCCCATATACTTTAAATCACCTCTAGATTACTTATAACACCTAATACAATGCAAATATTATGTAAATAGTTGTAAACACAATGTAAATGCTATGTAATTAGTTGCCTGCTTGTGGCAAATTTAAGTTTTCCTTTTTGAAACTTTCTGGAAGTTTTTTCCCCCTGGTATATTTTCAATCTGTGGTTGGCTGAATCTAGGGATGCAGAGGGCTGACTGTACCAGGATGCGGGGGTTACTGGCAGCCATTTTAGGGGCTGCCTACCAGAAGAGCTAACATTTACTGAGGATTTACTATACTAAGCTACGTATATGTACACATACTCATTTAATACTGACAATAACCTTGGAAATCTCTAACTATGATTAGACCTAGTTTGTACCAGAAGGCATTGAGGTTTGTTTTTTTTTTTTTTTTTTTTTTTTGTGGTACGCGGGCCTCTCACTGTTGTGGCCTCTCCGGTTGCGGAGCGCAGGCTCCGGACGCACAGGCTCAGCGGCCATGGCTCACGGGCCTAGCCGCTCCGCGGCATGTGGGATCTTCCCGGACCGGGGCACGAACCTGTATCCCCTGCATCGGCAGGCGGATTCTCAACCACTGCGCCACCAGGGTAGCCTGACATTGAGGTTTAAACAGAGTAAACTCTTTACCTATGGCCCCACAGCTACAAAATGATGGGGTTGAGATTCAAACCCAGCCTGTCTGATTCCAAATCTTGTTTTTAGCTGTTGTACTATCCACGCACACTTGGCTGTTTCAATAGCTCAGGTGAATGTAAAATGTTTTTGGTTATAATTTAAAGCTTAAATTGACAATTGCCAAGAGTCTCAGATGACTGTTCAAGAGCAGAAGAATCAGCTCTTTCACCTGCATTTAGCACTAGTCAAATGAATCCTATTTTGGTTCAATGTCAACTTGTTAAGGAAGTTTGCTCCTCACTGTGGAAAATGAGTGACAAGCCCACTAACACAAACATGTTGAAGAATTTCCCTTCTTGCTACACTGGAAATGGTATAGGCTCTCCAGACTGCTTCTTTTCTTTTCTTTTCTTTTTTTTTTTTAATATTTGTTTATTTGGTTGCACCACATCTTAGTTGCAGAAGGCAGGCTCCTTAGTTGTGGCATGGGAACTCTTAGTTGCGGCATGCATGTGGGATCTAGTTCCCCGACCAGGGATCGAACCAGGACCCCTGCACTGTGAACTCAGAGTCTTAACCACTGCACCACCAGGGAACTCCCAGTTCTCACGACTTCTATAAGAAGCACCACAGCTTGAGGGAAGCTTTTGGACCTAACTTCATGGGCAGCTCATAACATCAAATCTCTCGAACTTCCCCAGAGTTTCTGGATGAGGTCACACACAAGAGAACTTTGAAAAAACAGGTTTTCACAGAACCTCTGGGCCTGAGAGAGTTCTGCATTCAAATAACTTCTCCCCCACCTCTTCCCCAGTCAGATTCTGCTGCTTGTGAACGGAAGATCCTCTTCCTACCCTGAGAAATGTGTCCAGGAAAGTCTGCTGGAGCCATAAGGACTCTCTGCTTCTCTTTCTTCCCCTTCTGTTGAGACCACATCTGCAAACTCTCAGTGAGAAAATGATACGTTTAGTTTTAAAGCCCAGGATAGAAAGCGTGGTTTAGAAGTGTTTCAGGAACAATGAGATTTTTTTTAAATGTGTTTTTTGAAAGGTGTTCTTGTTTTCATCACACTGTAATGAGCAGATGTAATTGCCTTAGCCCTTCAGCTTAAACAAGGAATCCACTCCATCCACTCTTTTTTCCTGAGCTCCAGTTCAGTCCTTGGAGCTGGATTGGATCCTTTGTGGGTGCAGTGATGAATGAGACATGGATCTTGCCTTTAAGGCATTTTGACAACAGGAGTCAGAAATGAGAGCAACTGTGTACACTATACAGCAGAGCAAGCCAAGTGCTCTGAGGGAGCTACAAAGAACTATAAATAAGTTTCTTCATGTTTTGCACACAGCACTACTTTCATTTAGAGAAGCCCTTTCACTTACTTTCACAAACTCTCCTTGAGTTCCGCCCCACCCCACTGGGTCAACACAATGTTAAGAGCACAAGCTCTGGAGCTCCACAGCCTGGCTTTGAATCCCAGCCCTGCCACTCAAATGATGCACAGCCTTGGGCAAGTATCTTAATGTCTCTGGGTCAGGTTCCTCACTGGGAAAATGGAGATGATAATGTCTATCTCACTGGGTGGTTGTGAGGATTAAGGGAAGTGATGTGTTTAAAGGGCTCAGAGCCCAGGAGGCACAGAGCATTTAATAACATTAGCAGTTGCAGCATTCCCCTTCCATAAACGAGGAGCCTGAGGTTTAGCTGACTTGGGCAAACTGACTTGCCCAGAATCATTCAGCTAGTAGCCAGTGGACCAGGGCTTGAACCCACGAATTCTCACACCAAGTCCAATGCTCTTTCTGTTGTTCAGCAGCCCGAAAGCTATGGGAGTTCAGAACTTGACCCCGGGTCTGGGAAGAGGGGTTGGGGGTGCGGGCAATGGAAATCCAGGGAGGTTTCCTAAGACAGCGTGGAATGGAGATTGTCCTTGAGTTCCCGTATCTGAAAACCTTCATCTAAAGATAAATTCGAAAAGATACATACACCTCAATGTTCACATCAGCACTATTTACAATAGCCAAGACATGGAAGCAACCTAAATGTCCATCGAGAGATGAATGGATAAAGAACATGTGGTACATACATGCAATGGAATACTAGTCGGTCATTAAAAATAGTGAAATAATGCCATTTGCGGCAACATGGATGGACCTAGAGATTATCATACTAAGTGAAGTAAGCCAGACAAAGACAAATATCATATGATATCACTTACATGTGGAATCTAAAAAAAAAAAAAAAAAGATACAAATGAACTTATTTACAAAACAGAAATAGACCCACAGACAGAGAAAACAAATTTATGGCTACCAAAGGGGAAAGGGGTGGAGGAGGGATCAATTAGGAGGTTAGAATTAACATATACACACCACTGTAAATAAAATAGATATAACCACCAAGGACCTACTCTATAGCACAGGGAACTGTACTCAATATTTTGTAATCGCCTATAAGGGAAAAGAATCTGTAAAAGAGGGCTTCCCCTGTGGCGCAGTGGTTGAGAGTCCGCCTGCCGATGCAGGGGACACGGGTTCGTGCCCCGGTCCGGGAGGATCCCACGTGCCGCAGAGCGGCTGGGCCCGTGAACCATGGCCGCTGAGCCTGCGCGTCTGGAGCCTGTGCTCCGCAACGGGAGAGGCCACAACAGTGAGAGGCCCGCATACCGCAAAAAAAAAAAAAAAAAAAAATCTGTAAAAGAATATATGTATACCTATATCTATCTATATCTATATATACATAACTGAATCTGGCTGTACACCTGAAACTAACACAACATTGTAAACCAACTATACTTCAATAAAATAAAAAATAAGTAAAGATATCTTCCAACAGCAACTCAGTTTGACAGTGTATCCTCTTAGATGTATTAGTGTAATTTCTTTCTTCATGTCGCACATTCAGTTACTTTTCATGGCTCCCTCCTCTGTGTTTTCAAACACACGGTGCACACTTCTTTTATAGCACTCATTGGAGGGTATTTGGGTTATCTGCAGTTCTAGTTACTATTGTTGCCTAATGAGTCACCCCAAAGCTTAATGGTTTAAAGCAACAGCAATGGTTTCATTATCTCTCCAAGTTTCTATGGGTCCAGCATACAGGAAGGGTTGGCTGGGCAGTCTGACTTCGGCTCTCATGTGGTTGCTGGTGGCAGATGGTGGATGAAGCCACCTGGGCATCTCTCTGTCTTCATGGTCTCTCAGAGCCTCTCCTTGTGGGCTCTCCACATGGGCGAGTTTGGGCTTCCACACAGCACGGCAACCTCAGGGCTGTCAGATCCTTTACATGGTAACTGAAGTCTTCAAGAGCGAGGGTTCCCAGCCTTGAAAGTCACATAGCATCACTTCTGGCAGACTCTTTCAGTTAAAACAATCACAAAAGTCTTCCTAATTTCAAGAGAAGGTGACATAAACCTCACCTCTCAATGGGAGAAGTCATACAGATGGGAGACGTTGTTTAGGTCGCCTCTGGGTGATGCAGTCTGCCAGTCTTGCTTTTGTGTCCACCTTCCATAGTAGAACAGTTGTGCGTTCATTCACTCATGCCGTCGTCTGTTCACTCATCAAACATTTGTTGAGCGCCTACTATGTGTCAAGCACTAAGCCAGTCCCTTTATATAGATTATTTCATCTAATTTTCATGTCAGCCCTTTGAAGCCAGTGCATTATCCCATTTAACAAGTGAGGAAACTAAGGCTCAGAATGGTGCAGTGATTTGCCCGAGGCCACACAGATAATGGAGAAGCAGTGATTTTAACCGAGAACTGCCCATTCCAGAGCCTATGCCCATTCCTTACACCAGGCTATGCTCCCAGCTTCGACATAACCTGGTCACCAGTAGGGCCTTTGGATCTGATCTGCACCTTGGTGAGTCTCCTTACCCTCTATTCCCCCAGGGTAGGTCAGTGGCTGGGAAAAGGAATGAGGAAGACACTGCCTGGGACCAGTGGGAAGAAACCCCAAGTCCTGGGCCAGCCGTGGGCCTTGCATTTGTGGTTCCAGAGGTTCTGGCTGCACAGTGCATGATTGAGATTCATGCCTTTTATTTTATTTTATTTTTTTTTGAGGTACGCCGGCCTCTCACTGCTGTGGCCTCTCCCATTGCAGAGCACAGGCTCTGGACGCGCAGGCTCAGCAGCCATGGCTCACGGGCCCAGCCGCTCCGCGGCATGTGGGATCCTCCCGGACCGGGGCACGAACCCGCGTCCCCTGCATCGGCAGGCGGACTCTCAACCACTGCGCCACCAGGGAAGCCCATCGTGCCCTTATTGATGCACCCATTCACACATGGCAAATAAGGTTTATTTCAGTGCCAACTCCAGTGGACAGTGGCAGCCTGGAGCGCTGCATTGTGGAGGATTGTGAGTAGCACTGGGCTCAGCAAGAATAAGGGCCTCTATCGACTAGTCATGTCTACCATGGGCGTGCAACTCAACTCCCGGCCCTTGCATCCACCTTCCCAATATTATAAAGTTACATCTCTTTTCTTATGGGAGGATACTAGGATGCAAGCACCATGAGGGCAAGGACTTTGTGTTGTTTACTGTTGTAACCCCAGCACCTAGAACGGGGCCCAATGGGAATTAGGATCTCTATAAACATTCATTGAATAAAAGAGACAGTCATGACATAGAAGTTAACTGGGTTGACTCCATGGGTTTGAATTTCAGCTCCGCCCCTTGCTGGCTGGATAACATTGGATAAGTCATGTTATTTAACCTTTCTGAGGTTCAGCTACTTCATTCACTCATTTGTTCATTCAGTAAATATTAGTTGAACACCTAGTATGTACCAAACACCCTTCTAGGCGTTGGCGATGTAGAAGTGACCAAAATAGACATAGATCCCTGCCCTCGTGGAGTTTATATTTTAGGGGAGAGAAGCAGACAAATGAACAAATAAGTGAAATATAGAGATTTATAGAAAGGACCTTTAGAAAAATACAAGTTTCTGGCTTTCAGACCATAATGCTGAACTGGATTAAAATGCAAAGAGAGGGCTTCCCTGGTGGCGCAGTGGTTGAGAATCTGCCTGCTAATGCAGGGGACAAGGGTTCGAGCCCTGGTCTGGGAAGATCCCACATGCCGCGGAGCAACTAAGCCCGTGAGCCACAATTACTGAGCCTGCGCATCTGGAGCTTGTGCTCCGTAACAAGAGAGGCCGCGATAGTGAGAGGCCCGCGCACCGCGATGAAGAGTGGCCCCCGCATGCCACAACTAGAGAAAGCCCTCGCAAAGAAATGAAGACCCAACACAGCAAAAATAAATAAATAATTTAAAAAAAAAAAAAAAAGGATTGAAGATCACTTAAAAAAAAAATGGTTAAGATAGAAATAAAATAAATAAATAAATAAATAAAATGCAAAGAGAAAAAAGCAAATCAGAGTCTCCAAGAACAATGAGAGAATATCAAAAGTTATAAGATATGCTTACTTGGACTACCAGAAAGAGAAGAAAGAAAGAATGGAGTAGAAGAAATATTTGAAATGTTAATGGCTGGTAACTTTCCCAAATTAATAACAAACACTGAATCACAGATCCAAGAAGAACAGAAATCTTATCCAATGAGGTAAATGCCCCCAAATGCACAGCTAGACATATCATATTCAAAATGCAGAAAACCAAAGGCAAAGAGAAAATCTTGAAAGGTGTCAGGAAGTTGGGGATAGTGTGATAGAAAGAATACCTTATCTATAGAGGAACAAAGATGATAATTACACCAGACCTCTCATCCAAAACCAGGAAAGCAAGAAGACAGTGGAGTGAATACTTTAGTGTGTTGAGAAAAAAAAACCCCATGAACCTAGAATTCTATCCAGCAAAATTATCCTTCAAAAGTAGATGAGAAATGAAGACTCTCAGACAAACAAGAACCGAGGGAATTAATCTCTAGAAGATTTTCTCTGCAAGAAATTTTGAAAGAAGTTATTCAAGAAGAAGTAAAACGTAGGTCAGAAACTTGGATGCACATAAAGAAGAGCAATGTAGAAGGAATAAATGAAGAACTCTTCAAGAACTAAGTTGACATTCAATATCACTTTGAACGTTGGAATAAATGAATGAGTGAATAATAGTAAATGTCAGCCTTTTAAATAAAGTGTTTGGTGATATTTCAAAAAAATATATATATAGTGGGTGTCAGATGATGATAAGTGTTTTGTTTGTTTGTTCTGGCTGCATTGGGTCTTTGTTGCTGTGCGCCGGCTTTCTCTAGCTGCAGTGAGCGCGGGCTACTCTTTGTTGCGGTGCACGGGCTTCTCATTGCAGTGGCTTCTCTTGTTGTGGAGCACAGGCTCTAGGCGTGCGGGCTTCAGTAGTTGTGGCACGCAGGCTCAGTAGTTGTGGCCCACGGGCTTATTTGCTCCACGGCATGTGGGATCTTCCCGGACCAGGGCTCGAACCCATGTCCCCTGCATTGGCAGGCGGATTCTTAATCACTGTGCCACCAGGGAACTCCCCTCAATCTGTTTTTGTTTTTGTTTTCTTGAATGGTTAACCTGTCAATTAGCTGGTAGGTATGTATGTGTCTATAACTGTGCATGGTGAGGGTTCAATACCTGGAGGTTGTTTTTATTTTCCTTTCATTTATTCAATGGACGTTTACTAAGTACCTACCGAAAGTCAGAGCTGGGCGGTCCACCCCATCCTCTAATTTTACTGGAGAGGCATCTAAGGCTCAGACTTGTTCAAGATCACACAGCCAGGCTGAGGCAGAACTACAGCTTGAACCCCAATCCAGTCTTGCCTCCACCGTTGCTTCCTCAACCATTCAGGTATTCCCCACAACCCCTTGCTTGTGGACTGTTTCCTATGTCCTCTCATGGGTCCTGAAAGCTATTGGAAAATTATTCCTGACACTTGTTAAAGATGGTAAGAAAGGCTTTATTCAAGGGCTGGGAGTGGGGGAGCATTATGATAAGTGTAGGGGCCACTGCAATGGTTTTTTTGCAGTGGGAAAGAGATCGGACTCAGGTCTGAATACAGTACGGGCAGGTGGGGATTTCTAGCCAAGGGGCAGGGTGGGTGTGAGTGGATGGAAAATTACTAAGAGTCAACATTAGGAGTAAGGGGTGTGGGGGGTGGGATTCTGGCTAAACTGCCCTAACAGGATTCCTGCTGAAGGCCCGTCAGGGCGAGATCGGACATCACCTGGGGCTGGTGGAGGCTGAGGAACCCAATTAGATATGGAAGGAGATCAGACATGGAGGATGGGGGATTCTAACTAAACCAACCTCGCAGGATCCTTGCTAAAATGGGACAGCGCAGAGATGAACATGAAAGTCCAAAAGCTGAAGCCTGATTGAAAAGTTCAGGGGAGCCTGAGTAGAATTTGGTCGAGGCGAGAATCTTTGTTGCTATTCCGTCTACGATTAAAAACCATGAAATAGGGCTTCCCTGGTGGCGCAGTGGTTGAGAGTCCGCCTGCCGATGCAGGGGACACGGGTTCGTGCCCCGGTCCGGGAAGATCCCACGTGCCGCAGAGCGGCTGGGCTCGTGAGCCATGGCCGCTGAGCCTGCACGTCCGGAGCCTCTGCTCCGCAACGGGAGAGGCCACAACAGTGAGAGGCCCGCATACCACACACACAAAAAAACACAAACCATGAAATAGTTTAGTCAACTTTCTTTTCTTGGAAGGTTCAAGATAAACCTATCGACAGCTTCTTGAGCCAACTCTGAGTCAGGAGTGTCCGCCAGTTGGACACTTTGGAATCTGTCCAGAGTGGAAACCACCTTTGCTGACCCTCAGATAGATTGCTCAGTCACGGGGCCCAGCCAGTCAGGCATCAGGAAGTGCCTACCTCTGACCCATTTCCCTTGACCCTGCATGGAGGCCTTGGACGCTGCCTCCTCTTTGTTTAAAGCAAGGTTCTTCCTGCTCCTCCCCTGCCTTTGGGCTCATTTTGTCCTCAGCCTTAACTCTCTGTGCCCTCTCTGCATTTCTCTGAATTGGGAAGTGAAAAGAGGGCCCTCCCCCCTCCTCCAGGACATTGCCCGCTAATCAAACCGCCCCCACCCCACTCAGGCTGCCGCCCTCCCGTTCCCTACGTCTTGCTGTGTCTTGTGCCTTTTGGACTCCTCCATAGACCCAAGCACAGTTCTAGACACAGAAGTAGGCAAATAAATACCTACCAGCTATTTGAGAGATGTAACCATTCAAGAAAAAAACAAAAACAACAACAGATTGAGACGTGAGACTTGTGACCTAGCAGGGAAGATCCACAGGGGAAAGGGTTTGGGTAGGCCTGGAAGGAGTCGGGATCAGACAGAAAAGCAGGACGGGGAGGGCGCTGCAGGCTGGGATGACAGCGTAACCAAAGATGCAGAGGCAGCGATAGGCAGCGATATGCAGGCGGGTCAGCATTCCAGACCTGGACAGGAGGCCCTCTAACAAGTGTTTGCAAATTTCAATTTGTGGGTGATTAAAAATTATGTTTTTGGCTACAAATAACTTTATTTATTATTATTATTATTTTTTTTGCGGTACGTGGGCCTCTCACTGCTGTGGCCTCTCCCGATGGGGAGCACAGGCTCCGGACGCACAGGCTCAGCGGCCATGGCTCACAGGCCCAGGCGCTCCGCGGCATGTGGGATCTTCCCGGACCGGGGCGCGAACCCGCGTCGCGTCCCCTGCATCGGCAGGCGGACTCTCAACCACTGCGCCACCAGAGACGCCCACAAATAACATTTTAAAGAATAAAACAGAGTAGATTTGAAGAGAATAAAGAGGATTATTACTGTTACATGAAATTGATGCTGTAATTTTATTCATAGCATGTAAATGTTATTATTATTATTTTTAGATAGTTGGTTATTTAAGTAATTAAATTGCTACTTAAGTACAATATTCCTTCTTTACTAATGCTTGCCACAAAAGCTAATGGAAAACTTGGAATATCTCAAAGACTTAGATGTCAAATCTCAAAGTGTCCAACAAAGAAATAATGATGTTTTGACCAGCAAACTCCATCACAGAGCATGTGAAGGAAATATTAGATATGGTAATCACTTGGATCTGTGTTTCAAGTAATTCAGAGAAGAGGGGCACACTATGCATGTTCAACAACCTCACGGGACGTTGGCATAGCCTCAGCGCCACACAGCTCGTAATTCATAAGCTCTTCGCCAGAGCAGGAGACAAAAGTCCTGAGAGAAGTGACGAAATCAATTTAAGATGATCTTGTATGATTCACTTTTATTTCCCTTGGAAAGACCCACAAAACTAAAAGATATGGGGGAGGGGGAGGAAGGACACCTGGGTCAATGTTGTATTGTGTCCTGGATGCTAATCTTTCTTTTTAAATTAATTTTTATCGGAGTATAGTTGATTTACAATGTTTGTTACTTTCTGCTGTACGGCAAAGTGAATCAGTTATGCATATACATATATCCACTATTTTTTAGATTCTTTTCCCATGGAGGTAATTACAGAGTACTGTGAAGAGTTCCCTGTGCTGAGGAAGTGCGAGAGTGGCATGGACATGTGTACACTACCAAATGTAAAATAGATAGCTAGTGGGAAGCAGCCGCATAGCACAGGGAGATCAGCTCAGCTCCGTGCTTTGTGACCACCTAGAGGGGTGGGATAGGGAGGGTGGGAGGGAGACGCAATAGGGAGGGGATGTGGGGATACATGTATATGTATAGCTGATACACTCTGTTGTAAAGCAGAAACTAGCACACCATTGTAAAGCAATTATACTCCAATAAAGATGTTTTTTTAAAAAGCTCAATAAATGAAAGTTATTCCATTAAAAAAAAAAAGAGTTCCCTGTGATGTACACTAGGTCTTTATTAGTTATCTATTTTATATATAGTAGTGTGTATATGTCGATCCCAATCTCCCAATTTATCCCTTCTCCCCCTTTCCCCCCTGGTAACCATAAGTTTGTTTTCTACATCTGTGACTCTATTTCTGTTTTGTAAATAGGTTCATCTGTAACATTTTTTTTTAGATACCATATATAAACGATATCATATGATATTTGTTTTTCTCTGTCTGACTTACTTCACTCAGCATGACAATCTCTAGGACCATCCATGTTGCTGCAAATGGCATTATTTCATTCTTTTTTATGGATGAGTGTAAATATTAGAAATATACTGGGTCATAATGTAAAATGAATTTTTCATGGATAACAGTAAAAAAAAATTTTTTTTAAACTTTTACTAAACCAGCCTGTTCATTTCACACATGAGGGGACTGGGGCTCATAGAGAGAGCTAGGGCAGCCCTGGGGACCGGACACAGATCTCTTGAATGCTGGTTCTCTTCCACAAAGCATGCCACCCCCTGAGCTAAGGGAGCAGATAGAACTCAGCTCTTTAATGTATATATATATATATATATATATATATAATTATCATTATTATTTTTTTTGGCTGTGTTGGGTCTTCGTTTCTGTGCGAGGGCTTTCTCTAGTTGTGGCAAGCAGGGGCCACTCTTCATCGTGGTACGCAGGCCTCTCACTATCACGGCCTCTCTTGTTGCGGAGCACAGGCTCCAGATGCGCAGGCTCAGTAGTTGTGGCTCACGGGCCCAGTTGCTCCGTGGCATGTGGGATCTTCCTGGACCAGGGCTCGAACCCGTGTCCTCTGCATTGGCAGGCAGATTTTCAACCACTGCGCCACCAGGGAAGCCCAGAACTCAGCTCTTAAGCACTATGGCTCCCATTATTTTTCCCTCCCCGGGGACACTCCCCATTTTTTCATTCAACACATACTTGTTGAGCGCCCACCATGGGTTGGGCATTTGTGCCAGGTACTGGGATAGTATGAAGTTTATAATGGGAATGTAGAATTTACTGCCCGACGTTGGTTTTCTCTTGGGTTAACTTTAAAATTTTTTGTTCTGATTGGGGACATTGAAGAAAAATTATTCTGACAATTGTTAAAATGGTAAGGAAAACTTTGTTCAGGAATACTGCGATAGGACTATTGCAATAGGGAAGAGAGATGGGGCTCAACTCCAAATACAGCAAAGGCAGCTGGGGATTTAAAGCCAAGGAGCAGGGTGAGGGTGCCAGTGGGTTGAAAGTTACTAAGAAGAGATATTGAGGGTAGGGGGATTCTTGCTAAAGGCAGGCCAAGGACTGAGACATCAAAGTTGGGGGATGAGGGAACTTTCCTGGTGGTCCAGCGGTTAAAACTCTGCACTTCCGCTGCAGGTCCCTGGTCAGGGAATTAAGCTCCTACATGCCACGTGGCCAAAAAACAAAACAAAGTTGGCGGATGAGGAATTTGAAAAGATATCAATGATGGGAGGGGAGGATGACTTGGTAGCCTTCTTTGCTAAGACTGGGTTGGGCAGGCCTAAGGCAGGACAGGGGCCAACATCAAGGCCTAGTTGAAAAGGAGACTCAGGGGAGCCTGTCTAGTTTGGTCAGGGAGAGAGTCTTAGTGACGGCATCTATATCTGTCTTATTAATCTCGTGTTTACAGTTGTCCCTGATATTTATATGGTGCTTTCCATTTTTTGCATTTAGTTGCTAGGTAGTATTAGTACAAGGGAAAACTGAAGTTCAAGGAAATTAAGTAACTTGATCAAGGTCACACAGCTGTTCAGTGGCGGAACTGGGAATGGACGCCCAGGTCCATCTGTTTCAGAGCCCAGGTGCTTAACCACTGCCCTGCACTGCTTCTCATGGCCAGACCCAGTTGGAAAATCCAAAACCAGTACTCTGCTACTGAAGGTGCCTGCCACAGGTTCTGATTGGGAGCCCAGATGTTATCTGCCTGTTTGCACTGCTGTCTGAGCCCAATGGTGAGACAGGAGGCTATTATTAAACTCTCTCAGGTCCCTGAGCCTAGCAGGCTCAGATCTGCTCTCAGCCCCTGCCGACGCTGTTATTTATAGAGCTGATTGTTTCCCGCTGCGGCTGGGGCTCTGCCCCCAGGGCAAAGAGCCAATGGAAATATCCACATGCTTGGCCTGGGCACCAGAGCTCAAAGTTTGGCTCCAGATTCAGGTTCTGTTGATCCACCCTCTAATTCATCTTTTTAGCCGTCCTCTCTCCTCCGTCCCCAAGGCTCCCATAAGCATGCTGAGGCCTTCAGCACCTCTGGCCTGGGCTTGCGGCAGCCGAGAAAAAAAGATCAAAAAGCTAGCAGTGGCTCTCTGGTTCCCTGCGGAGGGATCCGAGGCAGGCATTTTTGTCTTCTCCCTCACATACATTTTAAATTTCCCAAATGTCTGCAATGAGAATTATTACACTTTTAGGGGGGCCCCTTGGGTGAGTTTACTGTCTTAAGTAGCCCCCTCCAGTCTAGGGTACCCTCCTCGCAGGTAACTGATTCATTGATGTACTGAATTTCTTTTATCGCCCTTCCTCCTGCGCTCCCCTCTGCCCCTCCCCCTCCACTACAGGTAACCTCTATGCGGTACCTCTTTGGTCACCAAATAACCTTGACTTTAAATGTATCCTTGTAAAATATGTTGTCTTGTTTTCTGTGTGTGGGTGTTTTCTAATCTACAAAAATAGTAGTATGCCACACGTCTTATTCTGCTTGTCTCTTTTTTTTTAACTTGCACATATGTGGACATTGTGACTTCTGTTTCATTTCATGATCAGAAAAAAAGGCCCAACAAATAGCAAAGGTGGGGTCTGATGGATTTCAGAGGTAGCTGTGAGTGGATGCGGAGTCACATGTCCCCTTCTTTTGACGTACAAAGGCAACACCTTGGAAAAGGGAAGAATAGGTACCCTTTTGGGGAGGGGATGTGCGTGCATTCATCTCTGAGAAATTCCCAGCTATCCTCACTGGGAGGGCCGGAGAGGGAGAGGATGGGACAACACAGCAGTGCAGAGCCAGAAGGGTCCTTAGGCAGAGGTTGCAAACTGGAGGCCCGCAGGATAGATCCGGGCTGAAGATGTGTTTTTTGTTTAAACACATGTTTGATTAAAAAAATCAAGGAATTCCAGATTTGGGGTAGCTCTTGAAAAGTCATATGGTTTGGCCACTTGAGCTCATTCCTTCAAGGAACAATCAGCAGAGCCGAGAGGCAAAACCTCCTTTGTGTCAACCTCCTGAGACATGGCGAGGGCTCTTTCAGCTGAAGTATAGTTGATTTACAACGTTGTGTTAATTTCTGCTGTATGGCAAAGTGACTCAGTTGTGTGTGTGTGTGTGTGTGTGTGTGTGTGTGTGTTTGTATAAAGATATACACATTCTTTTTTATATTCTTTTCCACTATGGCTTATCCCAGGACATTGAATATAGTTCCCTGTGCAGTAGGACATTGTTGTCCATCCATTCTACATGTAATAGTTTGCATCCACTAATCCCAAACTCCCAGTCCATCCCTCCCCACCCTCCCTCCCCCTTGGCATCCACAAGTCTGTTCTCTCTGTCTGTGAGTCTGTTTCTGCTTTGTAGATAGGTTCATTTGTGTCATATTTTAGATTCTCTATATAAGTGATATCATTCGGTATTTGTCTTTTTCTTTCTGACTTACTTCACATAGTATGATAATCTCTAGTTGCATCCACGTTGCTGCAAATGGCATTATTTTGTTCTTTTTTTTATGGCTGAATAATATTCCATTGTACCTATGTACTACATCTTTTTTATCCATTCCTCTGTTGATGGACATTTAGGTTGTTTCCATGTCTTGGCTATTGTCAATAGTGCTGCTATAAATATAGGGGCGCATATATCTTTTTAAATTATAGCTTTGTCCGGATATATGCCCAGGAGTGAGATTGCTGGATCATATGGTAACTCCATTTTTAGTTTTTGAGGAACCTCCTTACCGTTTTCCATAATGGCTGCTCCAACTTACATTCCCACCAACAGTGTAGGAGGGCTCCCTTTTCTCCACACCATCTCCAGCATTTGTTATTTGCAGACTTCTTAATGATGGCCATTCTGACAGGTGTGAGGTGGTGCCTCACTGTAGTTTTGATTTGCATTTCTCTAATAATTAGCAATGATGAGCATCTTTCACGTGCCTATTGGCCATCTGTACAGCATCTCTGTACTTTAATAAATTCTCCTGGAGAGTCTGATGAAGTTAAAGTTTGAGAAACATTGACGGGGACCTAGTTCCTCATTCCTGGATGAAGAAATTGAGACCAAAAAAAAGAGAAAGTGTTTTGTCTGAGCAACTGTAGATTCTCCCCAAACCAGAATGTAAACCTAAGGCTAGCCCAATCCCAGAGACTGCACTCAAACCACCCACCACACTGGAGAACCTAGTTCTATTTACTCTCAGCTTATATTCCCACTAAATGTACAAGAGTGTCTCAGCACAGGCTTGCCATCATTGCTATTTTGTGTGTGTGTTTTTGTTTTTGGGGGGCCCAATTTGGTAAGTGAATCACCATGACTTAAGCATGCATTATGCAACCACCTAAAAGGGTGCTAGTAGTAAAACTTTGCAAAGATACACAAATCCTTTTCCGTGTAAATATCACCACCAATATCTGCATTTAGTAGATTAAGATAATTGTACGTCAGGTATTTTTAAAGCAGAAAAATAGCAACGGTTTGGTGAAAAGATGTTATTCCATAAGCTTGCCAGAGCATTTCATTTTCATTTTCCCAGGTCAATTCAGGTGCCCTGTATACTGGAAACTGAGTCCTCTGAAAGAGTCAGATGGCCTAGAAGTTACCAAGGCAGCTTCCCTGAAGCTTGGTAGGAAAGACCCGACCCAGGAAGGTTCCTCCTTCAATCAGGCCCCAAATATGGCAGTGCTCTGGGCCCAACTATGGACAGATGCATCCAGTAGGCGGCAGTGTCTCACAGAACAAGGGCTGGGGGAAGCTGTCCACTAGGAACTCAAAAGAGCGACTCCTGGACCCTCCCCTGCAGGGGCACCTAGCCCTCCCTGGGGAAAAGCAGAACAGCCTTCTTGTGTGGGCCCCCTCAGCCCTGCCCACGATAGCCAGAGGACTTGGAGATCTGGACCGACCAAGCAAGAAGGGCCCTTATCCATCACGTTGTCCAGTGCTGCCCAAGGTGTGTCCAAGGACCAACAGCATCACCTGGGAACTTGTTAGGAATTCAGATTCTCAGGCCCCACCCCAGAATACTTTAGTCAGAAACTTGGGGCGGGGTGGGCCAGCAATCTGTGTTGTAACAAGCCCTTTGGGTGATTCTGATACACGTGGAAGTTATAGAAGCACCTATCATTTTAGAAGTGGGGAAATCGAGGCCAGACAAAGGAAGTAACACAGCCAGGCAGTGGCAGAACCACACTAGAACCCAGATTCCCAGTGTTCTTTCCACCTTAGCCTTTAAGTAGCTTCCTTCTTTTCTTCCTTCCTTCATTCATTTATTCCTCATTCATGCATTCAGCCTGCCATTCCACTCTCCGGGCTGCGATGGAGAGCAGGCTTTGGGGGCAACCTCCCCCTTCTTCTTCATGATGAGGTTTCCTCAAAACCAGGGATCCGGGAGTCAGTGTCATGGAAGCGTCTGCTGGATCTTTGCCAGCTCAACCTTGGTGTTCTCCAATTCCGGTCCAGACAGAAGTCTGATGTAGGTTGCAGGTGGCCCCCACACCCCAGCTACCTCCTGTCTCCTTTTCCTTCTTTCTTAGCATCCCAGGGTCTCTTCCCATCCTTACGTCAATTACTTGCTCTTAGGAAGAGCACAAGAGTGCTCCCCCAAAAGACTTGTCATCAAACGAAAGGCCTCCCAGAGTGGGGTTTGCTCAGAAAGGGACCTGGGCTGGGTCTAGAGCCGTTTCTCCACCTCCGTGTTATTGACATTGTGAGCTGGATAATTCCTGTGTCCTGCTCACGGTAGAATGTTTGGTGGCATTCTTGACTTCCACCCACTAGGTGTCAGTAGGATCCCCTCCCGGTGTGACATCTTCAGATATTGCCAGAGGTCCCCTCTGGGTGGAGTTGCTAGATAAAATATAGAATGGCCAGCTAAATATCAATTTCAGATAAACAACAAATAATTTTTTAGTATATGTATGTCTCAAATATTACCGTCCTATATTTTTACTTGCTGAATCTAGTAACTCCACCTCGGGGGTAAAATCTCCCTTCTTGAGAATTACTGGCCCAGATCTATCTCTTGGGGTCTGGGATGTGTGTGTATGGGGGGGGGGGGGCGGTGCATTAGGTGAAAAGATCTGATGACATAATTAAAGGCCATTACCCTAGGGGGTGAGAACTTTATCGTACTCATCTTTGTATCCCTAAGGAGAAGTAGATTCTCATTAAATATTCTAGCTGATAACAGGTGTGAGAATAGTTTGAACTGTATCAGGTGTCGGACTGGGCGTTGGCTACACACTCCCTGCCCTCAGGGATCCCATGGTCCAGCAAACATAAACTGAAAATGGTGTTTGATCTGACCCACTTCGCATTTTTAGAAGATTTGACTTGATGGTCAACATTCTAAAATTGGAAGCCACTACATAAGTCAGGTTTTCTAGTATCTGTTGAACAATGTGGTACATCTTCCAAATGCTTGGAACATCTAGCAATCGGGCCTGCACTCCCAAGTAGCAAGGCTTGCCTGGAGCTGAGAGATGTGTTCCCCTTTTCCCCTGCAGTCCCCACCACTCCTTATTGCCCCCTACCAGCATCCTTCACCCATTTATGTTACCTGCCTGGTGCCTGTAGGCATTTGGATTTCAAAGCTCTAGTCTGGTGGGGAAGAGCATTAGAATGGAATGTCCTTTTAGGTGATCTGTGTAAAAAAAAAAAAAAATGGGTGCATTATCCCCATTTTACAGATGAAGAAACTAAGGTTTAGGGAGGTTGAGTGAATTGCTCAAGATCATAACAGCTAGGCTGGGTTGGAACCCAAATCCCATGACTCCAGGGCCTAGGCCCTGGCCAGAGATCCCCGTGAGAAACAAGTCGACTGTAAGGGCAAGGTCGTTGTGACACCGGGTACCCAGAGGGGAAGTGGTGACGGGGACGGAAGGCCAGAGCTCCCCACACTCACCCATCTGTGAGAAAGCAAAAGTAAGAGAAAATTGGTTTGAGGGCAGCAGGAGCTCTGACGGGGACCCAGGGCTGGGCCTTAGACACACAGCTGCCAGGACTCAACATCCAGCTGGGTCAGGGAGCTCAGCCAGGGGACAACCGTGAGTAGCTCTTTCTGTTGTCTTATTTTGGGCTTCTTCCTCATTCTGGAAAACCTGTGTTCTTACCTTATCCCTTCCCTCCAGGGTTGTAAGAAGCTGGGTGGGCCTGCCTGGGGCCAGGGGATTGATGTTGTAGAGGACTCCCGAGGTTTTTGAGGACCAACCCCTGGAAGGCTGAGGGCTGGTGCAGTCCCCACCCTTGGACAGGACGAGAATCAGCTCTCAGCATTCATGTCCGCCAAAGTCAGGACACAAGGTGATGATCACAGCCCACAGAGAGCCCCTCTGTGTGCCAGGTGCTGCTCTAAGGGCCCTTCATGTTTATTTAATCCTCGCGACGGTCTAAATCATTCCCCGCTTTACAGATGGGGGCTCCGCGATTTACCTGAAGTCACATGGGTGTTAAATGAGAGCGCTGGCCTTGAACTTAGGCATTCTGGCTCCACGGCCCACTCTTCAACCACTTGGCTCTCCTGCCTTACAAGGTACAGGCCTAAACAGCAGAGGGTGGGCCGGGAAAAAAAAAAAACCCAAAAGACTAAGGCTGGAAGAGACCATCTGGTGAGTCCTGGCCTTTGTTTTACAGGTGGGGAAACGGAGGCACAGAGAGACGCAGCTTGCCCAGTTGGGGCAGCTCGGTAATGTAGTGTAGTCTATCTAGTCCACACTAGACCCGGGAGGCTAGGGGTCCACTTCCCTGGAGGTTCCACTCAACGAACAGTAGTGTTGATGGGTGTGCCCTGGGGTCAGGGCCCAGGTGCGAACCCCAGTGCAGCCTCTCGTAGCCCTATGGCCTCAGACAAATCACTCCACTTCTCTCCCACTCAGCTTCCTCTTCTGAGGACTCTGGGCCCGACCATCAGTCACAGGTTCGTGCGAGTGCTGACGGGGTGATGCCAGCACTAGGATGGGTACCTGTGCTGGGCTCAGCAGGTGGCCGAGGTGGTGATTCTGATCTTCACCCCATCTGCTCTGGCCCTGGATTAGAGATGAGGAGAAATGAGGCTGCGGGCTGTTTTTCCCTGGAATGGGTGGCATGTAGACACCTTCGGGGCATAAAGACCAGGACTGAGGTGGGGGATGGGCTGGGGAGGAATCTGGGGAGGCCCGGGAGGTGGCACCCGACAACACTGGCCCCAGCTCTGCATCTGCCTCCTGGCTCACCTCGAGACGGCCCCTAACCTGCCCTGGGGCCAAGCATCAATTTCTATCGGTGAAGCATGTCCTTTATCCTTTGTCTGGTTAAGGTCAGGTTAAGGTGGGAAAATGGCAGCCCGGCTCAGCTGAGCAGAGCCCTCAGCGCCAGTCTCTTTTCTTCCCTCCTCATCTTGTTGCATCTATTAATCTTACCTCAGGCTCTCAGAGGTGCATAAAATGTTCTTTGATTCGTTCTTTTGTTTGTTTGTGTGTTTGTTTGGCTGCGTTGGGTCTTCGTTGCTGCGTGCGGGCTTTCTCCAGTTGCGGTGCGCGGGCTTCTCACTGCAGTGGCTTCTCTTGTTGTGGAGCGCGGGCTCTAGAGCGCAGGCTTCAGTAGTTGTGGCTCACGGCCTCTAGAGCGCAGGCTCAGTAGTTGTGGCTCAGGGGCTTAGTTGCTCCGCGGCATGTGGGATCTCCCGGGACCAGCGATCGAACCTGTGTTCCCTGCGTTGGCAGGCGGATTCTTAACCACTGCGCCACCAGGGAAGTCCCTATTCGTTCTTATTAAAGCACGTTCAATAAGACTCTGAGCCCCCATCCTCCTGAACTGGTCAGTAACTGAACCTCAGTGTGTACGGAGCTTCCCCCGCCCCCACCCCTGCCTTCAAGCATCACACATCAACTCTTAGGGTCACCTGCAGAGCACAGAGTGAGAGAAGCCACCCAGGCTTCTCCTTTGGTGAATGCCCCTTGTCCAAAGGGGTTGGATCCTCTGAAGTCCAGCCCTGTCCTCTTCTCTGGCATTCCTGGAGCCCGGATTCTTTGCCAAGGCTCGAATCCCCTGTGTCTTGGGTTCACCCTCAGGGTATGCCACCTGGCAACTTTCCCCAGAGGTCCCACCACCTCCCCAAGGCACTTCCAGGCCAGAGCCCAGGTCCCCAACACTCAAGGACCCATGACCTCTGGTCCCCTCCCTATGTGGGGCCATCTCTCCTCTCTCCTTGGCTTTGGATCTCAGATGCAGGCTCTTCTCTCCCCACCCGCCTGGGACACCAGCTTAACCTTCTTAGGTTTTTCACAAAGGACAGAAAGAAGGGCTGTCTTCAAACAGCTTCTGCTTTCCACCCCACCCTTGCGCAAAGTCCCTGAGCCGGGAGACACCAAGGGCACTCTGAAGGGAGACAGGCTGCCCTACCCTACAGAGGAGGAAAACCAAGGCTCAAAGGCAATGGGTACTCGCTCAAGGTCACATGGCCGAGGAAGAGAGGAGCCAGTGTTGGGTCCTGCTCTGCGGGCTCCAAAGCTTGTGCTGTCAATCACCGAATCCTGTGGAAGACCCAAGTCTCCCTCACCAATTCGTCGGGTGGCCCTGGCTGAGCCACATGACCTTTCTCAACCTCAGTCTCTTCAACTCTAAATATGAAGCTATGGTGGCATTACCTACCTGTCTCAAAGGGGTGCTTGTTTATTTTCTGAAGTTAACATTTACTCAGCTTTCTAGCACGACATGCTGGAGCTCTGCTAGCCCTGAAGACTTAACCTCTTTCAATCCTCACAGCAGCCTGTGGGGGAGATGCTATCACTGCCCACATTTGAGAGGTGAGAAACTGAAGTTGACACGGGCTTCAGACCTTGCTCAAGTTCACACAGCTGGTCACATGGCAAAGCCGAGACCCAAACCCAGGTCTGTCTGAACCCAGAACCATGGTACATTGTGGTGAGAATCAAACAGGAAAACAGTTGTGGAAAGTGCTTCATAAGCAGTAAGGTGCAACGCGGGCTCCAGGGTCAGCCCTCTTCCAGCAGAAAAGGACAAGACCATTATTCTCTATGGCCACCATATCCTGGAGAGATAGGCTCCACAGAGCATGGGGTGTGTCCTGCCCCCACCCCCATGCAGCAAAGTCCCCAAAGGAAAGAAAATAGCAGACCAGGGCAGATCCATGGGGTAGGTCAGGTGGGGAGGAGCCAGCCCAGTGTCATTAGACCCAGGCATGGGAAGGAAAGCTGTGGGTATCCAAATGGGGAGGGTTTTGTGGCACCTCGGGCAGAAGTGACAACATGGGTGGGTTGGGCGTCCTGTGCATTTTGCTGCTTCTCTTCCCCTCCCCCACCTGCTCCCACCCGTACAGGGGAGGCCCCTGATCTGCTCACCCAGTGAGTCAGAAGCAGCCCCTCCCACCAAAGTCCCCCTGCCTTCCTCTCTGGGGGTTACGGCCACCCCAAGTTCCTCTTTGAGAATCACAGCTGCATTCACAGTGTTGCCTCTGTCAGAGTTCAGTGAGTCCATCCTTTATGTGTCTCCGTGGATCTGCCTGGGTCCTGGGGAATCTGAAGGAGCCAAAAGCAGGAGATGGGGGCATGCTGAGGACCAGGGGGGAGTGAGGTGCTTCATGGACCTTCTCTGAGTTGTCACATAATACCCACTGGACAGATGAGGCCACCAAGGCTCAGACACAGCAGGTAAATGGCAAAGACAAGAGTCAAGCCTGGGTCTGTCTTTCCACTACTTTCCGCCAGCTCTTCCCAACAGGGAAGAAGGTGTTCCAGAAGGTTCACATTATTGGAATGTTTCCATTTTTTGAAAAATTAGCGAATAATTATTTTGCCATTTAAAAGTTATTTTTCTCAGGGTGAGAGCTTCTTAAGATACACGGGAATCGGGAATTTCCTGGTGGTCCAGTGGTTAAGACTTGGCACTCTCACTGTCAGGGTCCTGGGTTCGATCCCTGGTTGGGGAACTAAGATCCTGCAGGCCACATAGCACAGCCAAAAAAATTTTTTTTAATAAAATAAAATAAATGGAAGAATCAAAAGCAGCAGTTAGTGGTGATCAAACAAACAATAACTTCATGACCCCCAACCAGGCTGTTCATCATTTGGCCACTGGAGTGGCTTTGGCTGATACAAGGTTTTACTTTGGTCTTATTCTTAATCTTATGTTGTTTAATTTATACCTTTAATGAACCAATGATTAAAGAAAGGAATTAAAGGTAACTCTGAGGTCGAATACACAAGCAAATAGGAGAAGGAAGATGATGACTCCTCTGCAGATAAGTCTCAAGATTTATCATTTGCATTTATCTGCTCAAACTCCTTATATAGCTTGTCATAAAAATTCTTGTGAGTTACAAAATTTCAAAGATTGTTAAAAAGAGAAAATAATATGTACTCTTTCTTTCCCTGTGTTGGACATAAAGGTAAGCTATACCTGCAAGACATATGCAGAGAGGTGCTTGCAAATAGGGACCTGAGAGCTATTTTATCTTACCATACAACAAACATAAAGTTCTCTTTTTCTGTTTTTTTTTTTTTTTTTTTTTTGCGGTACGCGGGCCTCTCACTGTTGTGGCCTCTCCCGTTGGGGAGTACAGGCTCCGGACGCACAGGCTCAGCGGCCATGGCTCACGGGCCCAGCCGCTCCGCGGCATGTGGGATCTTCCCAGGCCGAGGCACGAACCTGTGTCCCCTGCATCGGCAGGCGGACTCCCAACCACTGTGCCACCAGGGAAGCCCTAAAGTTCTCTTTTAAAGTACAAATCAGATTTTTTAAAAATTTGTTTATTTTTGGCTGTGTTGGGTCTTTGTTGCTGCGTGCGGGCTTTCTCTAGTTGCGGTGAGCGGGGGCTACTCTTCGTTGTGGTGCGCGGGCTTCTCATTGTGGTAGCTTCTCTTTTTTTTTTGGTAGCTTCTCTTTGTTGCAGAGCACGGACTCTAGGCGTGCAGGCTTCAGTAGTTGTGGCACGTGGGCTCAGTAGTTGTGGCGCACGGGCTTTGTTGCTCCGCGACACGTGGAATCTTCCCAGGCCAGGGATCAAACCCGCATCCCCTGCATTGGCAGGCGGATTCTTAACCACTGTGCCACCAGGGAAGCCCTACAAATCAGACTTATAAGCATCAAATGCAAGAATGCAAACCCCCAACTTATTTTTTTATTTTATTTTTTATTTTTGCGGTACGCGGGCCTCTCACTGTTGTGGCCTCTCCCGTTGCGGAGCACAAGCTCCGGACGCGCAGGCTCAGTGGCCATGGCTCACGGGCCTAGCCGCTCCGCGGCAAGTGGGATCCTCCCGGACCAGGGCACGAACCCGCGTCCCCTGCATCGGCAGGCGGACTCTCAACCACTGTGCCACCAGGGAAGCCCATGTTTCATTCTATTTTAATGTCTATTTGGTCCCCCATAAAACATCACTTTAAAATTTGTTCAGCAAACATGCATTTTCTTCTGTCATGAATTTAAAGCAAATCAAGCACATATGCCACTGTAAAGTGGGGAGAAGTCAGAATTTGTTTTTATATATTATGCATATAATTTAAATAAAATAAATGTTGGGGAAATTTTGGAAATAATACACTTATTAAAAATAGTACATTTGATTTAGGGGGCTTCCCTGGTGGCGCAGTGGTTAAGAGTCTGCCTACCAATGCAGGGGACACAGGTTCATGCCCTGGTCCGGGAAGACCTCACATGCCACAGAGCAACTCAGCCCGTGAGCCACAACTACTGAGCCCACACACCTACAGCCTGCGCTCCGCAACGAGAAAAGCCACAGCAACGAGAAGCCCGCGTAACCCAACACAGAGTAGCCCCTGCTCACTGCAACAAAAACCCAACCTAGCCAAAAATAAATAAATTAATTAATTAAAAAAAAATAGTACCTTTGACTTAAAAACACTTCCTTTTTCATGGACCATAGAAAATTATGATATAGCCCAAATAATTCTCATGGGGGTTTGTAAAATTATATTTTACTGTGAAATAGTTCCTGAGTCAGGAGAGATGAGAGGTGGTCTAGTCCAACCATCTCATTCTATTTTATTTTGCTCTTTAAATTTTGGATATGATCCTCAAGTAATCTGGGAGAGAAAATGCACACAAAAACAATAAACATAATAGCTAACATTTATGAGGGTTTATTAAGTGCCAGCCGGGCTCTGTGTTATGTGTTTTCTACCTGCCGCCCACCCCATTCACTCCTCACAACCACCCTGAGGGGAGATAATTTCATTATCCCCATTTTACAGATGAGGACACTGAGGCTCAGGATAGTGAGGTAATTTGCCCAAGAGCCCACAGGTTTAATAAGGGGGCACAATCAGAACTCACAATTGTGACTCAAGGCTGCCTGTTAAACCTCTGCCTCTTCCCTTCTTATTCTGAGCTGATCCTTACCTGTTCACCACCTCTCTTCACGGAAGCAGGAGATAGAAACCAGGTTACCTTGCAAGTGGGTATACTGAAGGAATCAGTATTGCTGGATCTGATCCCAAATCCTAGGCCAGAAATGGTAATGTGCTTTCCTCTTCACGGCCACGGAGGCCAGAAGCCAGACAGATCTCCAGACTCATGTGAATTCATTCTATCACAAAAGGCTATCGCGGAATCTGCATGAGGGTCAACTCCACAGAAGTCTGGCCTCTCCTTATCTGTCCGTGGCCTGAGTGCCCACACTGGGTTTAATTTAGCATCAGCCACTGTCCAGCTATCCCTGTGACCCTCCAGCCACTCTGTCACCACGCACATCTTAGCGGCCTGCAGCCCTACGGCTCAGCCTCTTTACTGATGCCAGTTCCCTCAGTTATACAATGGGAGTCATACCACTTCCCTCATTGGCTTGTTGTGTGGAATACGTGAGTTAATGTGTAAAGGGCGTAGCATGGAGCCTGGCCCACAGTATACAGTAAGTGCTCATTCAGTGTCACTTTCTGTCTTTGTCATGAGCACTGGTGTGTTTCAAGAGCTGAGCCTCCAGGGCCTTACGCATCACCACCCCACCACTCCCGCCTCTGCTTGGGGGCCAACCCGCATTGTAACCGCCACCCCCACTGCTGCAACCCTAGAAACAACCAGAATCAAGATTAGGGAGGGACCCCACCCTTTGGGATCTGGCCAAGCCGGGAAGAGGCAGAGCAGCCTGCAAGGAAACCGCAGGGGATTCAGAATACCCACCATGCGGTTAACCTTTTCCTACTCTCTGCTATACAGAGGAGCCACCATGAAAAGTCCCCAGCGTCCTTTAACGGCCTCTCTGCGCCCCCACCCCCACCCCATTACAACGCTTTGCTTGTCCTACAGAGAGCACTTCATGGGTGGAGGGGGCTGACAGGCCACTTCTAGGTGTAATTTTAACAGTTTTAACAATGCTCCTAAACACACCTGCTCCCCCCGCCCCAGCCCCGCCATGCTTCCCATTGACTCCTGACCAAGCTTCCACCAGCAGCAAGTACCCCCAGGGTGAGGGGGAGCCAGAGACTCTTATCGGGCATTTACACTTTAATGACTGAGTTCCTAAAATTTTCTGTAGTAGGTTTTCTTTGAAAGAGGAGGATAGGGACTTCCCTGGTGGCACACTGGTTAAGAATCTGCCTGCCAATGCAGGGGATGCGGGTTTGATCCCTGGTCTGGGAAGATCCTACATGCCGCAGAGCAACTAAGCCCTTGCGCCACAACTACTGAGCCCACATGCTGCAACTACTGAAGCCTGCGTGCCTAGAGCCCGTGCTCCGCAACAAGAGAAGCCACCGCAATGAGAAGCCTGTGCACCGCAACAAAGAGTAGCCCCCGCTCGCCTCAACTCGAGAAAGCCCGCTCACAGCAACGAAGACCCAACGCAGCCCAAAATAAATAAATAAAATAAAGTTATTTAAAAAAATAAAAAAGATAGAGGAGGATAGGCCTTTAGTTCCTATTATCAAGATGAAGATAACCAGCACAGAATCAGAGTGAAGCCCTGAATCGTAGAGATGCTCCCTGCAGGGGAGAACTAAGACACATGTCTTCAGACAGCATGTCAAGGCGCCCATCTTGAGACTGAACCCTGGGATCTGCTAAAGCAGGAAACGGGGAAGCCTATGTATTTACAGTATTTCAAGAACTGCCCACCCCCGAAGGATAGAGGTCCCCAGGAGAAAGCTTCAGGATCTGACTGAGCAGGAGGTATGAGGGTGATTGGGCCTGGGCCTGGGTTCAAATTGGGCTTTACCCTCTGTATGACCTCGGGCAAGTCACTTCATTCCCGTGTGCTTCTATCTCCTCGTCTGTAAAAGAGAGACACGAGAATAGCACCACCTTCCCCTCCTCGTTGTGAGGAGTCACTGAGTTTACATGCAAAGCCCAGTGCTTGGCACACAGCAAGCCATTGTCATTAAGGTACAGTCCCCTCTACCCTGTGATCCCCGTCTCGCCCATATATTCAAGGCAGGCAGGTCAGGCTCTAAAAGGCTTTTGCTATGTCCTCTTGCCACAGAACCTTTGAGAGTCACTTTTGAAATGTTAAGCCAGGCATGCCCCTCCTGCTGATGTATATTCTATCAGTCCGTCTTTTCCCCCATAAATCGATCAGTTGTGCCTACTTTGAGAATCTCGAAGAAGGTGGCCCTCCCTGAGGATTTTCACAAGTGTCACAGAACTCCTTCAACCAATTCACCGGACAAATATTCCTTGAGCAGCTGCCATGGGCCAGGCAGCGTTCTAGGCCCCTGAGACGACGCAGCAGGGAACAAAACAGACAATGAGCCCCGGGTCTCTTGGAGCTGACCTGTCAATGCCCCGCCAGTTAATGGTGGTGCTGGAGGCCCTGGTTAGAGGAAATGGTCCAAGGAGGAAAGGAGGAAAATGAGACCAGGGAAGAGACTGTTGCCCAGAGTGTGAGAAAGAACCCCGTCCCCCTCCATCCAGGCTGGCCTGCCTTCCAGGGACTGGGTCTGGCACCAGCTATAGCAGAGCAGCCTGGCTTTGGGTTCTGATTCTGCCACCTACAAGCTGTGTGACCCTGGGCAAATCCATTCAGCTGAACCTCACTTTCCTGATCTCTAAGATAGTGAGAATAAAACATTACTATCTGCAAGGGCAGTTTGCAGGATAAAGGAGAGAGTGCAGGTAAAATGCCTCCTGTAGTGTCTGCCACAAAGGAAGCACAGGAGACAGTGAAAAATTCATTTTCCTCATACGCTTTAACCACCACAACACATTATAACAGACTGAATGCAGAAGCAGAGATGAGAATCCAGCTGCCTGACAATAAAGATATCTGCCCCCCCAAATTATTTTCATTAAAAACATGTTATTTCTATTAACATGTAACAACTTTATTAAATATTGTTTCTAAGTTGTCAGTTTTCGTTTCTACCCAGTAGGTGTTGAAAGATGTAACCTGCAAAGGAAAGCCCTTTAGTATCTAGGTAACTTTTGAGATGGTAAAGGGGTGCTGAGCCCACGAAGTTTGAGAACTGCTGCTCCAGGCATTCTCACTGTTAGCTCTTTTCCAACCTGACAAATCCCTGCACCCGCTCCCCGCCTCTGCCCTGCCCCAGCCCTGCCCCAGCCCTGCCCCAGCCCGCCCCAGTTGTGTGCAGTTAATTGCACAACTCACAAAATGGAAGGACCAAGTTGGAAGGGGTTTGAGATCTCATCTGGTGCAGATGGACATTCTGAGAAGGGGACCGTTTTGCCTGAGGTTCCCAGGCATCAGTTCCACCCCAAATGGGACCTGGAATCCAGACTCCTATCTCCTTGGCCCAGGAATCTCCTCATGATTGCCGGCTGTCGGGTACTGACTTCTTTACTGCAGCCTGGTTAATAATCCATCAGGCTCCCAGGCATATTGTCAGCTTCCTGTTCACTCAGCTCCAAAAGTCCTGATTGGAAACAGGATCTTCTCGCCCTGTTCACCCCCTCTCTCCTGCCTTTTGCCTTCCTCCTTGACCACGCCCCTGCCCTCACACCAGCCCAAGGGCATAGCAGACATGGCATTGTCACTCTCATTTGTTGCCAACTAACAAAGAACTTGAGACAGTGAGGAGAGGGACTTCCCTGGCAGTCCAGTGGTTAAGACTCTGCGCTTCCACTGCAGAGGGAGCGGGTTCCACCCCCGGTCAGGGAACCAAGATCCTGCGTGCCATGTGGCATAGAAAAAAAAATTTGAGGAGAAAGCTACAATATGTGTACATATTATATATACATATATAATCTGCCATCAGTGGCGGGTTAACTGTGTACCAGGCACTATACTAAGCGTGATGCTATCCCAACTAGTCCTCGTGCTTCACCACCGATGAAATGTGGTCTACATGTCATTCCCATTTTACAGATGAGGAAACTGAGGAAAAGGAGTGAATGAAGTAAGTGACTTTATCCAAGGGCACAAAGCTAATACTTGGCTGAGCCAGGACTGGGAATCAGCCTGACTGGCAAATCCATGGGGAGCAGGACTTCACCAGGCTGATGGCGACAGGACTAAAATCTACACCAGCTGCTAGTAGCAATGGAAGCATGACTGAGTGAAACTGGTCAGAAGAGGAAAAAGACAAAAAGAGAAAAGAGATGTGATTTGACCCTGGGACTAAAGACCAAAGATTGCCTGTGTCTGCTGTCACCTGGGCAGTGTCATGCGTTAGATCCGGTCCCTTTATCAACTTGACTTTGTCATAACATAAAGGCTCAAGTCCTGGCTTGGCCTGCCACTTGCCGTGAACTGGGGGCAAGTGACTTGCCCTCTCTAAACCCATTTGCTCGAGGAATGCTACCTGCTTCAGATAACAGCCATGAGCCCTTCCCTGCTTTGCAGACTGTCAAGTATGATCTGAATGTGGGCCTTATGAGTCTATTCTCTGAAAGGGAAGTTGCTGGAGTATAAGGTAGTTGAAAAGAAGAAGAAGATATTTGAAAAGACTCAACAAAACTGTCCTGTGGGCAGATTTCAGGTTTGTTCATTTACCGTGTAATGGTTTGGAGGAGGTAAAGAATGTAAAGCAATAGGATGGGACCCTGGGTCTTCAGAGGAATGAACAAGAGCACAGGTTCCTGACGCCCCCAGCCAGCCTCTTAGCAACCCTGTACCCCAATTTCCTCATTTATGAAATACTGAAAATAATAATAAGATCAGGTTTAAATGAGATACTGAAGAGAAAGTGCTAGTGCGATGCCAAGAGTCCATCACCACTATCCTCCAGTCTTCTTTTCAGATGGCAGTATGGAGGCAACAGAGAGTAAATGACTTCTCCATAGAATTAACCAGTGCCAGAGCCAGCTTCAAACCCTGAGTATCTGCTTCCTAACTTGGGACGCTTTTCTTTCTACTACATCGCACACACGCTCTGTCGTTCAATTAGGCGGCCAAGCTACTGCTTAATTGTTTTAAATAATTATTTCACCTGCACATCAACCATGCTGGTATTACAGGGAAAATATTTTTGCAACTCAGAAGTAAACTTGCAAACAGTTAAAAAAAAAAAAGAATTCAGGTATTAATTTCCCCAGTTACAGATGAAGAAACTGAGGCTCAGAGAGTTTGAGTAACTTGTCCCTAGGTCACACAGCCCATCAGTGGCAGAACTGGGATTTGAACCCTGCAATGCTTCATTCCGAAGATGTGGCATTTAACCTTCGCTACAGTGGAAAGAGGATTCAGGCATCATTTAGCTCAATTCCTCCTGGGAGAGACGCTGGAGATGATACAGAATAATGAGGAAGGAAGGTCCAGGGAGAGTGAGTGTCCAGACAGCAGGTGGTGACCCCACAGACCCCTGGGCGGGAATGATGAATGATGAGTAGATAGCAGCCTTGGGACAAAATCCTTCAGCCCCACAAGGCAGATTCATGGGGACTGGGTTTCTTCGAACGACCAATAGACGTTTGAGAAAGGAATTGTAGAGGAGACCTCAGTGATGATCTTTTGCCCCAATTCTGTAAAATACAAACTCTTTCCTAGAAGGACTGGAGGTGACCTATGTTATGAATTAGGGCAGTGGAAATAAAAGTGAAGCACTAGAGAGACTTCTCTGGTGGTCCAGTGGCTAAGACTGCACGCTCCCAATGCAGGGGGCCTGTGTTTGATTCCTTGTCTGGGAACTAGATCCCACATGCCGCAACTAAAGATCCCACATGCCGCAACTAAAGATCCCACATGCCGCAACTAAAGATTCCACACGCCGCAACTAAAGATTCTGCATGCCGCAACGAGATCCCGAGTGCCAAACTAAGATACGAAACGGCCAAATAAATATATATATATATATATATATATTTTTAATTAAAAAAAAGAAAAACACTAGAAACTACTCAAAGGAGCAATAAGTGAATGAGGAACCAACCTTGAATGACCCAGCACTGCTGGCTTGTACTGCATTTAGCTCTGAGCTTCCTGGCAGTTGAGGAAACACGAAAGTTTGTCTGAAGAAACCTGCTTTTTTCCTAATAGACATTTTTTCATTCATTTATTCAATAAGTTGATTTGAAGATATTTAAGAGCCTACTTTTTGCCAGGCCCTGTGCCCAAGGGCTGGAAATCCAGGAGGAAAGTACTAGAGAAATCAGTTTGAGAAATAACCCCTTTGGCAGCCCTTTGCATCTCTCCTCTAAGGCAATTTCCATACTCTGCCTCGCATCGATAACCTTCTCCTGCAACTCATATCACTGGAGAAATTTTAAGTTCCTTCTTCCACATGCTGGCCTACCTCCCCTGCCAAATCCATTTTAGGAATGACTATCCTATTGCTCTGTTTATAAGGTTAAGGAGTCTGGACAGTTGCCAACCTTCTAGTTAACTCTCTGCTTTAGACCTGCTGCTTGTGGTTTCCGCCTCTTTCCAGAAGTCTGGATTTGTGGGCCAGGAACACTATGGTGAGAAGCTCACAGTGAGGCTTAGGGCACGGGAGGACTGGGACAGATGGATAATGTCTGCCATGACTTGGGAATGGGGAGTGGTGGCTTGGGGGCCATCAAATTGCCTTGCTTATGCGAGCTGAGTTCCATCTCCATAGGGCTGCTTAGCTTAGCTCGGGCCCTTCATCAAAAGATCTCCACCAAGAGTCTATTGTGGGCTCTTTTTATGTGAGGGGAAGTAGAACGCAAAGATGCCACCACTCCCTGACCCAGATTCTACGCTCAAAATTAGAAGCTCACAGTCCAGGGAGCAATATGAGGAAAAGACACAAATAATGGAAGGTAGACAGTGATCCATGAATTAGGACTCAATGAGTTTCATCCTCGTAGACAGGTAAGGAGAAACCAGAGAATGCTTCCTGGAGGAGGTGGCTTTTGATGTAGAGCCTGAAAAGCTAAATAAGATTTGGGCAAAGGAACATAGCCCACAGCCCAAAACTCCAGAAAACTTTCTTGCAACTGCAACCAAGTGCTACCAAGCATGGAGGGGAAGTAAGAGAAGAAAGATGGAAGGAAGGCCCCACGACACCCTTCCTATGGCTGAACATAGCACCAAGAGCCCTGCTGGGAAGCAAGTCAAGAGCCTCTACTTGGTATTACTAATGGATCATTCATGCAGGTCAAATACGTTTTTTTGTTTTTGTTTTTGTTTTGTTTTTGTTTTTGTTTTGCTGTACGCGGGCCTCTCACTGCCGCGGCCTCTCCCATTGCAGAGCACAGGCTCTGGATGCGCGGGCTCAGCGGCCATGGCTCACGGGCCCAGCCGCTCCGCGGCATGTGGGATCTTCCCGGACCGGGGCACGAACCCGTGTCCCCTGCATCGGCAGGTGGACTCTCAACCACTGTGCCACCAGGGAAGCCCTGTTTTTGTTTTTTTAATGTGATGGTCTGGACTTCATGGCAGTAAAGTGTCCACTGGGGATGAGTGAAGAACTTTCTATATGCCTAAGTTCTCAGACGACAGTTGGACAAGACAAGCACAGAATCCTGTAAGAATCCTATAAACTAATTCTACTGAGTATGTCCTGCCATTCATTAGACACATACTGTAAGCCACCATTCATTTCATAAATTTCCATCACTTGATTTCACAGCAGTGTGATATGGGTAGTATTCCTCCTAGTTTACAGATGAATGAAACAGAGGCTCAGACAGGTGAAGTAACTTGCCCAAGATCACACAGCCCGCAAGGTACAGAGCTGCATTTGAATCCAGGGCTGGTTGAATCCAAGGAGGTCTGGTTGCCAAGCCTGTGACATTGTGATCCAACACGGTGAGTTTCCCAGAGGAGACCTTAGAAGTGGCCCAGGCAACCCACTTGCTTTAAAGATGAGAAAAGAAAGACCCAGACAGGAGAAAGGACCTGCCCAAAGTCACTCAGTGGCAGAACAGGGACTGGAACCCAGGCCTCCCCACTCCCAGTAAGAGATAAATATGATGGCTCCCGACCTCCAGTCTCAGCTTCTCACTGCACTTGTAGCAGCCACAATCAAAGGGCCAGCTCCTTCTCACTCACACAAGGTTCCCAGTGCCTTTGGGCTTTCAACACAGCAATACAGAGGGGCCAGCTGTGACCATGGCATACTTTCACTTCACACTTTCAGTTCGGGTCAGTAAAACCCCCAGGCGCACCTTTTGCTGAGCAGCTTCTGAGCACTCACTGCGGACCTTCGCAGACACTCAGCAGGAGTCAGGGCTCCAGGTCCTGGACACCCGCTGCAGCATGGGCATGCTCTCTGGGGAAAGAGTGTCATGTAGTTTGGGGGTTTGGCATCTTTCTAAGGTGGGAAAAGCACTTGGTTGTTTGTTTCTCTCTCTTTTTTTTTTTTTTTTTTTTTTGCGGTATGCGGGCCTCTCACTGCTGTGGCCTCTCCCGTTGCGGAGCACAGGCTCCGGACGCGCAGGCCCAGCGGCCATGGCTCACGGGCTTAGTTGCTCCGCGGCATGTGGGATCTTCCCGGACCGGGGCACAAACCCGTGTCTCCTGCATCGGCAGGCGGATTCTCAACCACTGCGCCACCAGGGAAACCCTGTTTCTCTTTTAATACTACATTTGTACGATGTCAAGTCACAGAATGTTTTTGCACGCATCAGTGGTTCCTAATATTTGGAACTCCACTGACTCGCTGATTTTATTTTTAAAAAATGAACCCTTTCCTCCTAACAAACGCACAGACATGAAGTCTCACCTACACTTTGAAAGGAGTGGTACCCCATCACAGCCTCCCCAGGGACCTGGGTAAAGAGCCATGGGGGAGATTGCCAGCCAACTTGGTTTTCCCAAGGAGAATCGGACAGGTCTTGTCATTGTCATTTTACAATGAGAAGAGGAGCTCAGAAAGCTGAAGGGACTTGCCCAAAGTCACGTGACAAACCATGCGGAGGTGGAACTGGAACAGTTGTGTAGCACAGCAAGCACTGAGTCTCTCTCTGCACCGGGCATTCAGACCAGTCCTTGCCCGGGAGGAAGGCTCATCTAGATGCCAGAAGCTCTGACTCCAAAAGGGATTTCTATCTGCTCAGAGGGAAGGCAGACAGGGAGCTGGGTTTCCTGTTGCTCTGTGCATCCTGTTGTCGGATGTTTTCTTGTTAGGACCTCCATCCAAATGCCTGCATTTCCTGGCCTTAATTTGGACAATAACGATAGGTTGGTGGCCACGCCAGGCCTGGGTGAAGCTCAAATGCCAGCCGCCACCACCCCGGCATCCCTCTTCTAGGCTGGACTCTGTGTGGGGTAAGCCATCCTCTGATGGTGGGGGGCTGTTTTCTAAGGGAAATATGGCAAGAGAGTTGGAGGGGGATGGGACTGGGGCTGCAGGGGTGCATGGAGGAAGCTTCTAGAAGTGGGAGGGTGGATATGGGATCTGAGAAAGGCTTACACTGTCTCTTATTCATGTCCAGGGCTGAGAACTCGGCTGGCACCATTTCCTGTCTCACTCTGGGGTGGCCTTGGCAACATTCAGCAAAGGGCATCCATCTCAGGGAAACACCCCTTTTCAGCTTTTCGAAATAGGGTCACTTATATGCTTACAGCACGAGGGTTTTGATTGTGGTTTGGGGGATGTGAAATCTAGTTCCAGCTCTGCCGCTGATTTGTTGGGTGATCTTAGAAAATTACATCCCCACCCTTAGACTGTTTCCTTGATGGTAAAATGACAGAGGTGGATTAGATGAGAGGTTTTCAATCTGTTCCTTGGAGCCTGAGGGCTCCACAGAGGAATCTGGGCTGCCTGGAAGAGAGGACATAGGTGACATGAATTCAGATTTTTACCTGATTTATGAATAGGTGTTCCATTGATGGTAAAAAGCATTCTGCTCCCTTAAAATTTAAAAAACACTGGATTATAAGAGCTGCCACTTATTAAGCTCATATAATGCTCCAGGCACATTACTGTCAACAACTTCACTAAGCAGGTTGAATTATTCCATTTGAAGATGCTCCTAATAATATTAATAATAACAATAATAAGCACTTCCATATGTTATGTTAATTTACTGAAATCCTCACAAAAACCCATTTTACAGATGAGAAATGGGAAAACAGAGGTATTAGGTATCTTGAACAAGGTCACCAGACCAGAATTTGAACCTACCCTATGTGCTCCCCTCCCCCTAACACTCTTACTTGGGATCTACACATTGGCAACAGCCCCTTACCGTCCAAATGGGTTTCATTCATGAAGCAGTTTTTGTTTGTTTTGGCCCCCCGCTGCGGCTTGTGGGATCTTAGTTCCCCAACCAGGGATCGAACCTGGGCCCTCAGTAGTGAAAACGCAGAGTCCTAACCACTGGAATTCCCCATCAAGCAGTTTTTTAGCACCGACTAGGTAGCAGGCATTGCGCAAGGCACAGAAGACCCAGAAATAATGAAAGCTCAGTCCCTGACCTTGACAAGCTGTGTGCCCTCCTCCAAGTAGTTTAACATCTCTGAGCCTCCTTTATCTATGCAATAACAATAACCACAATTCCTATATCAGAGATTGTGTGGATTACTTTAGACTGTGGCTGAGAAAAAATATTCTGTAGAAGTTAAATTGCATACAAATGTTGGCTGGTGCAGTTATCAACCTGGTTGGAGAAAAGAACTGGTTATAATATATACAGAGTAAGTCTAGGAACTTGGTGTGTGACTGCGGGGTTGTGGAAGCTTTCAGTGGGTGAAAGATGAGTCCAGAAAAAAGATGAGCCAGGGAGAGGAACCCCTGGGGCAAATGTGCAAGAAAGCAGAACTATCTGAGGAACGGTGAGGTAACCAGTTGAGCCCAACTGGGGCTGCCGACAGCAGCTGCAAAGGAATACTTCTGACCTTGCTGTCACCAGACAGTACAGCACGTTGGGGTGGGCTAGCGCTGTCCCACGAGCCCCTTGTCATTTAAAATGTTCTAGTAGCCACAATAAAAAATAAATAAATAGTGGGATAGGGAGGGTTGGAGGGAGATGCAAGAGGGAGGAGATATGGGGATATATGTATACGTATAGCTGATTCACTTTGTTATACAGCAGAAACTAACACAACATTGTAAAGCAATTATACCCCAATAAAGATGTTAAGATAAATAAGTAAGTAAGTAAATAAATAAAAAGAAAGAAACGGGCCAAAAAAAGAAAAAGAAACGGGTGAAATAAATGTTTTTATTTAGCCCAATATATCATTTTGATGGGTAATTAATATAAAAACATTACTAATGAGCTATGTTACCTTCTTTTTTCCATACCGTCTTTGAAATCTGGTGTGTATTTTACACACAAGGCATATCTCCATTCAGACTAACCACATTTATGGTGCAGGTATAGACAGAACTGGAGTTGAACCCCAGTTTTCAACTCTTAAATAACTAGGTCATCCTGAGCAGTTTCCAAATTAAGAACCGTTCAGTGAAGTGTTGAGCTCTCTTCTAAATATATTTTATGTATTAATTCACTTAAACCTTATGACGTGAATTATCTATAATGGTGGGTTACCATCATTATTCCCATTTTATAGATAGGGAAATTGAGTACAGGGAGCCCAGAGAGCATATCATTCCTAAACTTTCTCCCGCTCTAAAACGAACACACCCAGCCTGGAAGTTACTGTGAAGGGAGACTTGAAAATGCAGTGAAGGTCCTTCTCACCCAGACACACCAGGAAACCACTGCTTGGGAACCACAGGCCTCTCTTGTCCCAACTCCCACTCCCTGATAACCTCTAGCAAGACCAGAAGTAAGGTGAGGAGAGTGAGGCCCTCACCATGGGCGCAAAATTTAAATGGGTGCCAAAAAATTATAATAAATTCTGGTTTGAGTGTAAAAAAAATATTTAAACCTTATAAAATACTGTTGTGAGTTTTAATGACCTACTTTTCCATTTTTCAATGATAACTACTTTTTAGTGTTTTACTGTTTAATGTTTTGAGGGGGAAAAAAAAGCCAGTAAAGAATACAGGGAAATGTCTACATAGAGGAACTCATTTTTTTCCCTTTGCCTCAGGCAAGACATTGCTTTCTAGTCTAGTCTGGGGAAAAAAACCTGCATTCCCTCCTGCTTCTCTAGTTCCTCTGCCACTGTCCGCGAGTTCTCTTCTCTTTATCTACTCTATAAATCCTCTACATTCTCCTAAGGGATTGGGCTTTTGGCTCAATGGTGTGATGTTAACATTTATCCTTGTTGACACATATAGTTCTAGTTCATTTTTTACTGTTTCATTTATTTCTGTGTATGGATGTACTATAATTTATCTATGCATTTTGCAATGGATGGACTTTTGTTGTTGGTGGTGATGGTGGATTTTTTTTTTGCTATTTCAAAAATGCTGATTGTACATGTCTCCTTGGGCACATTTTCAGGAGCGGAATTGGTGCATCTCAGGGCAGTGGCTCATCTTCAACTTGACTAGATTTTGCCAAACTGCTCTCCACAGTGTTTGCCCCAACTTACACCCCCATCACAGTGCTGACCGTTCACACTCCACATCCTCTCCAGTACTCGATATTGTCAGATTCATCTTTTTGCTGATCTGATGGGAGAGAAACTTGCCTTTCTGTGGATGCTATTGAGGTTAAACATCTTTTGAAAGGATTATTGACCATTTCTCTTTTGTGCCTGATATTTTTCTTATTTGTAGGTTCTCTCCTTCATCTTAAGTAATCTTGCCTGTGGTTTGTCTGTTTTATGATCTTTTCAATGAACTAGTTTCCGTCTTTGTCAGGACTTCTTATTCTCTGTTGTTTTACCATGTCATCAGTTTCTGCTCTTATTATTTCTGCCTTCTGCCTTCTTTGTAGTTTTGCTGTTGCTCTTTTTCTAATTTCATGAGTTGGATGTTTAGCTCATGAGTCTTTTTTCTTCTCTAATATGAGCACGTAGGTCTATAAATTTCCCTTTCAGGGCTTCCCTTGTGGCGCAGTGGTTGAGAGTCCGCCTGCCGATGCAGGGGACACGGGTTCGTGCCCCGGTCCGGGAAGATCCCACATGCCGCGGAACAGCTGAGCTCGTGAGCCACGGCCGCTGAGCCTGCGCGTCCGGAGCCTGTGCTCCACAACGGGAGAGGCCACGACGGTGAGAAGCCCGCGTACCGAAAACAAACAAACAAACAACAACAACAAAAAAACTTCAGCATCTTACCAAAACTGGCAAACAAAACAAAATAAAACATCAATGCAAAAAACCCTCCACCATATCACTCTGGATTCCATTTTTTCTTGGTTTTGATTTCCTCTCGGTTTTTGACCCTAGGAGATTTCCTTACTTTCAAAGGGAAGTCTTAGGTGTAGTTTTCTGGTTTTTTTAAAAAGACCAAAAGAGGCAGGTCACTTTTATTTTATTTTATTGAGGTACAATTGACATGTAACATTATATTAGTTTCAGGTATACAACATAATGATTTGATATTTGTATATACTGTGAAATGATCACCACAATAAGTCATTAACATTCGTTACCACACGTAGCTGCAAATTTATTTTCTTATGATGAGAACTTTTTTTTTTTTTTTTTTTTTTTTTTTGCGGTACGCGGGCCTCTCACCGCTGTGGCCTCTCCCGTTGCGGAGCACAGGCTCCGGACGCGCAGGCTCAGCGGCCATGGCTCACGGGCCCAGCCGCTCCGCAGCATGCGGGATCCTCCCGGACCGGGGCACGAACCCGTGTCCCCTGCATCGGCAGGCGGATTCTCAGCCACCGCGCCACCAGGGAAGCCCCTATGATGAGAACTTTTAAGATCTATTCTCTTAGCAACTTTCAAATACAATATTAGTAGCTATAGTCATCATGTTGTACGTACATTCCCAAGACTTATTTATTTTATAATCGGAAGCTTGTACCTTTGACTACCTTTACCCATTTCACCCCCCGACCCCAACCCCTGCATCTGGCAACCACCAATCTCTTCTCTGTATCTATGAATTAGTTTTTTTTTTTTTTTTTTTCAGTTCCACATGTAAGTGAGATCATATGGTTTGCAGGTCACTTCTGCTTCTTGAATTCCCACATGCCTCTCCTAAGGCAACCAGTACAGACCTAGCACCCCACTAGGAAGAAGAAAGGGTAAAATAGAGAGAAGCCAATATAAATCGCTGTTTCAACATATGATCCATCGCACAGGTAAAGTGTTTGATTAGAGTCAGTGATTGTATGAGGTCATTCTTGCGCTGATTGAAAGAGAACTCATTTCTTCTTCTCATTGTACTACAGCAAAGCCTTCTTGGTAAGCCCGACAGAAGCCGAGGGACCCAGCCCATGGAGATATGCTGGAAGATACAGGCAGCCAATGGCTCCATTGATGGCTTGGATTTCAACCCCATGAAGGATTACATGATCCTGAGCAGTTCCCAAAAGATAGCTATCGCGGTGCTGTGCACCTCTCTGGGCCTCCTAAGCGCCCTGGAGAATCTGGTGGTGCTTTACCTGATCCTGTCCTCACACCGGCTCCGCAGGAAGCCCTCGTACCTGTTCATCGGCAGCTTGGCTGGGGCTGACTTTCTGGCCAGTGTGGTCTTTGCCTTCAACTTTGTAAAGTTCCACGTCTTCCATGGCGTTGATTCCAAAGCTGTCTTCCTGCTGAAGATCGGCAGCGTGACTATGACCTTCACGGCCTCTGTAGGCAGCCTGCTGCTGACCGCCGTGGACCGCTACCTCTGTCTGTGCTACCCACCTACATACAAAGCCCTGCTCACCCGTGGGAGGGCGCTGGTGACCCTGGGCATCATGTGGGTCCTCTCGGCATTGGTTTCCTCTCTGCCTCTCATGGGATGGACTTGCTGTCCCAGGCCCTGCTCTGAGCTTTTCCCCCTGATCCCCAACGACTATCTGCTGGGCTGGCTCCTGTTCATTGCCGTCCTCTTCTCTGGCATCGTCTATACCTATGCGCATGTCCTCTGGAAGGCCCATCAGCATGTAGCCAGCCTGGCTGAGCACCGGGACAGGCAAGTGCTCGGGATGGCCCAGATGAGGCTGGATGTGTGGTTGGCCAAGACCTTGGGGGTGCTGCTGGCCGTGCTCTTCATATGCTGGCTCCCAGTACTGACCCTCATGGTCTACAGCCTGGCCACCACTCTAAGCAAACAGGTCAAGAAGGTCTTTGCCTTCTGTTCCTTGCTCTGCCTTGTCAACTCCATGGTCAACCCCATCATCTACGCCCTGCGGAGCGGGGAGGTCCGCTCCTCCGCCCACCACCGCCTGGCCCACTGGCAGAAGTGCCTGAGGGGCCTCAGGCCTGAAGGAAAAGAGGTCCCGAGGTCCTCAGTCACTGAGACAGAGGCTGATGTGAAAATCACTCAGGGGCCCCATTCCAGAGAGCTGTACTGCTCTGATCACTAATGAAGTCGCTTTCACAATTTTAAATAAGCCAAGTCAGAAATCATTTCAATCCCTGGAGGAGAGTGTCTTTGATCCTCTCATCTTACTTGAACCAGCTGCAGAGATTTTATAAATCCCCGAATTGTCCCCGGTCATCCCTCAATTCAGCCCCTTTGTCTCCTCCCCCCCCCCACGCCCTATAATGAATAATAAACAGAGCAAGTGGGAAGAGGGGGAAATTCTCGTACTATGTGCCAGGTATGGTGCTGACATTCCACAGTCCATCATCTCCAGCAAGGATTCAGCCCCATACTTTTGAAGATCCCCGGACACCCATATCTTACATATCAGGGAGGCTAGGTTCCTACCAAAGGGGCTTAAAGCAGTAGGCAAGAGAAACTGTTGATGGTGAGGAGGACTGCAGAGGAATCCTAATGCAATTATTTGGAGCTACAGATGGAATAAAAGGAAAGATATTGATTAAACGTGTCTTCATTTAATACTTACAAGACGAGGTGTTCACTATTCATTCATTCATCCACCCATCTCACAAATATGTGCCAGGCTCTGTGCTAGGTCCTGGATGTACAGCCATAAATAAGACTCTGCCCCTGTCTGATGGGGCTCACATTCTACATTCTGGTGAGAAGAGAGCCAATAAATAAAGAAAGAAGATGATTACTGGTGGTATAATGAAGGAAATTGTCAGGGTCGTGAGATAGAGATTAACTGAGGTAATATTAGGTAAGGTAGAACTACTATGTGCTCTGGTCATAACAGTCAGCTGGCTTTTACTGAGGTTTTACTATGTGCCAGGCTCTGGGCTATGTGGTTTTAAATGAGGGATCTCACTTAGTCTTCACAGTAACCTGATGAAGAGGGTTTGGTATCCTCATTTTACAGATGAGGAAATCTCTGAGAGGGAAAATCACTTGCCTGAGGTCACACTGCTAACCTGTGCCCAAAGCTGGGGTTTCCAACCCAGTTCTGTTTGACTCCTAAGCCTCTTTACCACTAACCTCTTGGCCTAGTTCAGTCAAATTCTGCTCGATTAAGATAGTAATAATAAGTCTATAAATAATAATGACTTCAATAATAATAAGTCTAACAGTGATAAATATGTATAAAGCATAAGTGATAATATGACTTAATAGGTCCAATAATAATACTAGACTTTTGTAACATCAGATTGCTGCAAACTTATGATAATAACTCATCATTATTTCTCAACATACTTCATTTTATGCCCTGTATTAAACTTCCTGCAACAATTTTCCACAAACTGAGTGGCTTATAACAACAGAAATTTATTCTTTCACAGGTCTGGACTCTAGAAAATCAAGTAGTATTGGAATACTACTCAGTCATTAAAAAAGAATAAATTCCTGCCATGTACAACAATATGGATGGAACTGGAGGGGATTATGCTAAGTGAAATAAGTCAGAGAAACACAAAGAGTGTATGTTATCATTTATATGTGGAATCTAAAAAAATATATATATATATATATAAAATATATATATATATATATATATGTATATCACATCCTCTTTATCCATTCATCCCTTGATGGGCACTTACGTTGCTTCTGTATCTTGGCTGTCATAAGTAATGCTGCTATGAACATTGGGATTCATGTATCCTTTCGAATTAGTGTTTATATTTTCTTTGGATATATGCCCAGGAGTGGAATTGCTGTATCATATGGTAGCTCTATTTTTAGTTTTCTGAGGAACCTCCATACTGTTTTCCATAGTGGTTGCACCAATTTACATTCCCACCATCAGCATACAAGGGTTCCTTTTTCTCCACATCTTTGCCAACATTTGTTGTTTGTGTTCTTTTTGATGATGGTCATCCTGACTGGTGTGAGGCGGTATCTTATTGTGGTTTTGATTTGCATTTCTCTAATAATTAGCAATGTTGAGCATCTTTTCATGTGCCTATGGCCATGTGTATGTCTTCTTTGGAAAAATGTCTATTCAAGTCTTCTGACCATTTTTAATCAGGTTGTTTTCCTTTTTTTTTTTGCGGTACATGGGCCTCTCACTGTTGTGGCCTCTCCCGTTGCAGAGCGCAGGCTCAGCGGCCATGGCTCATGGACCTAGCCGCTCCGCAGCATGTGGGATCTTCCCGGACCAGGGCACGAACCCGTGTCCCTTGCATCGGCAGGCGGACTCTCAACCACTGTGCCACCAGGGAAGCCCCGCAGCATAGAGTCTTAAAGGGGCTGATCAATATCTGTGGCACTGAACTGCTTCTGAAAAGCTTTATATTACATTTTGGAAAATCAAATTTTATTTTAACCCAAATACCTATCTTTTTGTAAGGCAAAGAAATGGGATGATTTTTTAAAGGTGGATATGTGGCTCCTTAAATTTGGGGCATGCCTTTCTTTATTCATTGGTTGGGTCCTATCTCATTTCAGCAAAGAAAATGCCCAAGTGCCTGGCATAAATTGATACTCAGGAAACATCTGTTTAATGAATAAAACTAGAATTTTAAAATCATTGAATTAAATGCACTTCCACACTTTTTTCCTCTTTCCTTTCACAATCACACTCTATTTCTGCTTAGAGTTTATGGAGGGGGAGAGCAAGGGAGAAAGGGGACCTCAGGTATCACAGAGAACTGCTCCCATTGTTTAGATGAGGAAACGGGACCAGATAGTGGACAAGACTTGCCCAAGGAGACCCAACAAGGTGGTGTCCAATGCAAGAAACCTAGGTTTCCCAACTTCCAGTTTTTCTACCCTATTGCAATGCCGCTCACCTGCCCCTACAGATTTACATTTTGGTTATGAGGCTAAGGAGGAATAAAGGTCATGGTGTCCTATTTTATCTCCCCCAAGATGAGTTCTGTAACATCAAAGACCATTACCCTGATCACTAGAAGATATGTATGAATTCTTTTTGTTGTTGTTGTTTTGTTTGTGTTAGGTGTCTGGGCTTGCTGTTGTGGACAATATTACAACATAATCTTGCAGAGGAAGTGACGAAAGAAAATGGCTGTTCATTCAGCAACAGCCACCGTGTTTCTTTATCACTCCTAGAATGAGGAAGTGCTTCCTTCTGTCGACACAGCCTTTGACAGGTTCTCCTGCACCTCCTGGGGTGCAAGAGAGAAGCAACGTTTGAGAGACATAGATTCTGCATCTGGAGACATGGGTTCTGGTCCCACCTCTGATCCAAACTAGTTGCATGATCTTGGGCAACTCCAATCCCCTCTCTGGGTCTCAGTTTCCTCTTCCATAAAATGGTAAGAGTAAAGAAGGGGATAGTGTCGGGGGTCTCCAAAGTTCCTTCCAACTCTTACCTGCAGCAGTTCTCACTGATATGTAGGTACCAGCTGTGCCATGGGGGAGTCATTAGACTTCCCACACCTGACAGCCTCACCGCCTGTTTGCGCAGGCACAGCCTCTACCAACTGTAGAGGAATTTGGTGAGCCCCCTGCCAGACAAGGTTCACACAGGCACTCCTTGGGCCTGAGGCTCTCAATTTTCTCACGCTGTTACTCTAAAAATATTCCTTCGTGGTAGCCTGTGCATGGGTCTTGTTTTTCCAACTAGATGTTAAGCTCTTTGAATTGCCTCAAAATTCCCAAAGCAAGTTCAAAAAATATTAGACTGGCAAAATGGTCACACCTGTTCTTCCTCTTTCAGCGCCCACTTTCCTCCCACCTCTCCTCTTATAATGCTTCTTCCCATCGTCCTTCTGCCTCGTCATTTCTGCCAGGGCTGTTACAATGCCCTTCCATCTGGTATTCCTGCCTCCTTACTTGTTCTTCCATGCTACAGCTCAAAAAGTCCCCCATAGCTGCCAACTGCAAAATGGACCAGTCCCAGTTCTCTGCACACACCGGGCCTTCCACACCCCCTCGATTTCACCCCGCAGTGAATTCTAAAGTTTTCAATCATCGGTCACACCGCCATCCTCCTCGCACCTTTCTCCCTTTGAGAGCCAGCGGTGGTAGGGACCGCCCACCAGAAGGGGAAGACGCTCGGTAGCCGAGCAGCCTCGGTTGACCCACCCCTTTTTCCTTCCGAGCCAATCATTAGTTAGGGTGGACGGGGCCACGCGCCCGCCCCGCACTTGCGCGTTCAGTGGCGGCCGTGGGGCTCCAAGACGGCTGTGCTAAATCTCGAGATGAAGTCGCAGGGGGTGGGCGCCGGGCTATTGCTGCTGCTGGTGCTCGGCGCGGTGCGGGCTCCGCGATGCGCCCACCCTCCGCGCTGCACCGACCCTCCGCGTCGCTACACCCCGGACTGGCCGAGTTTGGACTCCCGGCCGCTGCCGGCCTGGTTCGACGAGGCCAAATTCGGAGTGTTTGTGCACTGGGGCGTGTTTTCTGTGCCGGCCTGGGGCAGTGAGTGGTTCTGGTGGCACTGGAAGGGCGAAAAGCTGCCACAGTACGAGAGATTCATGAATGAGAACTACCCGCCCAATTTCACCTATGGCGACTTCGGGCCAAGATTCACTGCGAGCTTCTTCCACCCGGACAGCTGGGCCAACCTGTTCGAGGCCGCCGGGGCCAAGTGAGTGCCGCCGCGGGGGGCGGGCGGGGCCCCCCTTCCCCGGCTAGGGCTGACCCGGGCTGACCCGAGCGCCGGGAGGGGGCTTAGGCAGGTGAAAACCGAGCCGGGGGAGGCTAGGCGGCTTGCCGGGTCACACAGGTGTCCGTCTGACTTCAGATACCGGAGGTACTCTGTTTTGCCTCCTGAAGGATGCAGAATTGAATATGGCACGCCTGATCCTAAGAAGGTGCGTCTGGTTGAGGATTAGAAGGAAATAAAGGTTTCCGGTTGGTGGTGGACTGCAAAGCCCTCAGTGTCTGCACCTGAATGTTGAGAGGACTGAGCGAAGTGATACCTAATGTCCCTTCCGGGTCAACAAGGCAATCAGGATTCCAGGATTTTAAGCCGGTGGTGTGGAGTCTGATCCTAGTTCAGCTGCGAACTTGAACAAGGCATTTTACCGCCCTACCGCCTCCTTCCATGGTTGTAGACAGGGATTGTGTTCCTCCTTTCAGTTTTAGTATGTCCCGGAGGGAAGGGAGTTCTGGTGTGCAGTGTATTTGGGCAACAATACAGATTCTCTTTCAGCTGCTCTTCTCGATGCCTTGCACATAGAGAGTGCTCAAGAAATGTCAGAATTGTTTTGAGAACTGTTGCAACTTGCTTGTGAATGGTTCAGAGAACTGAAAGTGCAGAGCCCTGGGGCTGGGAAGAGAGAGGCAAGGACTCACAGGGTTGTTGAAGGCTGGGGCTGGTCCTGAAGGAACCATCCTTGAAGACAGGATGTTGCAGGTATTAAGTCAAGGGATGATGACCCTGAGGCTGCTGGGCGGGAAGTGGGTTGGAGGAGAGTAAGAATGAAGGCAGGTAGGTTTCCCAGCTCCTGGTTTAGGACTTTGTCTCCTCACCCGTCTTCCAGGTTTTAGTTTCTCTTGGACTTTAAGTTCTCTTGTACTAAATAGAAATTACAACTGATGTTTAGTGTTTGCAATTAAGTGTATGGGAATATAAACCCTGAATAAGCAAAGAAGGAGTTCACTGTCTTCCAGAAGCCTTAGAAATGCATAATTTTCAAATGAAGAAGTTAAAATCAGGGAGACATCCTTTGTCCAGGACAGGATGCCCTTGCTATGGACAAGATGACTGGCCCAGACAGAAGAAGGGAACTAATGTCCTAGACTCCAAATCCCATGACTCTAAGGTGAAGGTTCTTTCCACCACACCAGGGGTCTGCAACCATGGCCAGAGGGATTGGTCCTCTGCCTATTTTGGTAAGTTTCTTGAGATGAGAAGGATTTTTACATTTTAAGGGGTTGTTTTAAAAAAGTAGAAGAAGAGGGGCTTCCCCAGTGGCACAGTGGTTAAGAATCCTCCTGCCAATGCAGGGGACATGGGTTCGAGCCCTGGTCCGGGAAGATCCCACATGCCCCGGAGCAACTAAGCCTGTGCACCACAACTACTGAGCCTGTGCTCTAGAGCCTGCGAGCCACAACTACTGAGTCCGCGTGCTACAACTACTGAAGCCCGCGTGCCTAGAGCCCGTGCTCCGCAACAAGAGAAACCACTGCAATGAGAAGCCCACGCACCACAACGAAGAGCAGCCCCCGCTTACCACAACTAGAGAAAGCCCGCGTGCAGCAACGAAGACCCAACACAGCCAAAAATAAATAATTTTTTTTTAAAAGTAGAAGAAGAATATGCCACAGAGAGGACTGTGATCCACAGAGCCTGAAATACTGTCTAGACCTTAAAGTCTTGAGCTCTCCACCTCAGCCAGTGATTAAATTGTCACATGTGAGCACCAGCTATTTTTCTGCCATAAAAGTAAATGAAATGGTGAGTGATTTGGTTGTTATTTCAATACTTGCCTTTTCTCCCCTTTTCTTTTGGCCTTTTGTCACCTCTGTGAATGAGAGGCAATTCATATGGGCTTGGTAAAACAAACAGCTTACTTTTTTATCATCTGCTATTTCCAGTAGAGATTTCTTTCTCCTTTAAGGCAAAGGATTTTTTTTTAAAAAGACCAATCATCAGTACACAGAAGGGTTGAAGAACTGGAAAGCCAAGGTGTACGTATTTTCCCTTACCTATTCCTTCCTTCTTTCCAAGTCTCCTGCTTGTTTGGGAACTAAGGACTGTGGCTTCCCTGAGTTTGCTTTCATTCCTGGAGCAATACCCAAGGGGTGTTGTGACTGAAGCAACTCCCTGGGTGTCACTAATATAGTCACTCATACAAGTACAGCTGACCCTTGAACAACATGGGTTTAAACTGCATGGGTCCACTTATATGCAGATATTTTCCAATAAGTATACTGGAAAAACTTTTGGAGGTTTGCGACAATTTGAAAAACTCACAGAAATTGCCTATTGCAGTAAAAAGTGATCTCTCATGTTCTCATGTATTTTTCATCTTTAGTGCAATGTCATAAACCTTGAGTAATACCATGGGACCCACACAAAGCGCCCCTAGTGATGCCAGAAGTGATCCCCCAAAACAGAGAAAATTCAACATTACAAGAAAAAGTTGAAGTGCTTGATATGTATCGTAGATTGAAGTCTGCAGCTGTGGTTACCCGCCATTCCAACATAAATGAATGTTAAACAACAACAACAAAAACCATGAAGCTGTCACTGCAACTATGCCAGGATGCCAGGAGGTGTGAAGAACCTTGCACTTCTTGCATAGTACCTTTTTATCTCATATTGAAAATGCAGCTTTGATGTGGGTGCAGGATTGCTATAAGAAAGGCATACCTAAAGACTCTAATAGGATTCGAGAAAAAGTGAAGTCGTTACATGATAACTTAAAGCAAAAGGAAGGTGAAGGATCTAAAGGTGGAGAATTTAATGCCAGCAAAGGATGGTTTGATAATTTAAGAGGTTTGACTTTTAAAATGTCACGGTAACAGGCAAAGCAATTTCTGCTGGCCAAGAGGTGAGTTCCCAGATGCCACTGAGAAAATCATTGAGGAGAAAGGATACCTGCCTGAACAGGTTTTTGATACAGATGAAAGTGACCTATCCTAGGGGGGTGGAAATGCCATGAAGAACATTTATTAGTAAGGAGAAGAAGCAAGCACCAGGATTTAAGGCAGGAAGGGACAGGCTAATTCTACTGTTTGGTGCAAATGCAATCGGCTTTATGATCCGGACTGTCCTTTTCTATAAAGCTGCTAACCCACGAGCCTTGAAGGGAAAAGATAAACACCAATTGCCAGTCTTTTGGTTGTAGAACAAGAAGGCCTGGACAACGAGAACACTTTTTCTGGATTAGTTCCATCGGTGCTTTGTCCCTGAGGTCAGGAAGTATCTTGCCAGTAGAGACTGCCTTTTAAAGTTCTTTTAATATTGGAAAATGCCCCTGGCAACCTAGAACCCCAAGAGTTCAACACCAAAAGCATCAAAGTGGTCTACTTGCCCCCAGACACAACATCTCTAATTCAACCTGTAGATCTTTGGGGGTCATAAGGACCTTTAAGGCTCATTACACATGGTACTGTATGAAAAGGATTGTCAATGCTATGGAAGAGAACCCCAGTATAGAGAACTTCATGAAAGTCTGGAAGGATTACAGCATTGAAGATACCATTGTTGTTACAGAAAAAGCTGTGAAAGCCGTCAAGCCCCAAACAATAAATTCCAGCTGGAGAAAACTGTGTCCAGATATTTTGCATGACTTCACAGGATTTGTAACAGAGCCAGTCAAGGAAATCATGAAAGATGTAGATACGGCAAGAAAGATGGGGAGGGGGGAGGGCTTCCCTGGTGGCACAATGGTTAAGAATCCACCTGCCAATGCAGGGGACACGGGATCGAGCCCTGGTCCAGGAAGATCCCACGTGCTGTGGAGCAACCGAGGCCATGCGCCACATCTACTGAGCCCACGTGCTACAACTACTGAAGCCCGCACACCTGGGGCCCATGCTCTACAACAAGAGAAGCCACCGTGATGAGAAGCCCGCGTGCCGCAACGAAGAGTAGCACCCGCTCGCCGCAACTAGAGAAAGCCGGTGCGCAGCAACAAAGACCCAATGCAGCCAAAAAAAAAAAAAAAGCGGGGTGAAGGGTTTCAAGATGTGGATCTTGGAGAAATTCAGGAGCTAATAAACATCACACCTGAGGAATTAACAGAGGATAGCTTGATGGAGATGAGTGCTTCTGAACAAGTGCAGAGGAAGGAGATGTAGAAGAAGCAGTGCCAGAAGACAGATTGACATTAGACAATCTGGCAGAAGGATTCTGATTACTCAAGACAGCTTTTGACTTCTTTTACCACATGGACCCTTCTATGATATGAGCACTGAAACTAAAACAAACAGTGAGGACTTCCCTGGTGGTCCCGTGGTTACCCGTACAATGCACGGAGCACAGGTTTTTTGTTGTTGTTGTTGTTTTCGGTACGTGGGCCTCTCACCACGGGGGTCTCTCCCATTGTGGAGCACAGGCTCCAGACGCACAGGCTCAGCGGCCATGGCTCACGGGCCCAGCTGCTCCGCGGCACGTGGGATCTTCCCGGACTGGGGCACGAACCCGTGTCCCCTGCATCGGCAGGTGGACTCTCAACCACTGCGCCACCAGGGAAGCCCCAGGGAGCACAGGTTTGATCCCTGGTCTGAGAACTAAGATCCCACATGTCAAGCAGTGCAGCCAAAAAATAAAAACAAACAAACAAACAAAAAAAGCAAATAGTGGAAGAAGGATTGGTATCATGTAGAAGCATTTTTAGAGAAATGTAAAAGCAGAAAAGGCAGACAGAAATTGCGATATATTTCCATAATGTTACACTGAATTCCTGCCTCTCCTGCCTCCCCGTCCACCTCTTCTGCCTCTGCCACCCCAAGACAGCAAGACCCACCCCTCCTCTTCCTCTTCCTCTTCAACCTACTCACCATGAAGACCTTTATGATGATCCACTTCCACTTAATGAACAGTGAATAATCATTATGCCATACAGTTAATAAACGTATCTGCTGTGTGTGTGTGTGTAAGTGTCTTCATGTGCAAACCTAAGAACTGGACGGCAAGAACTGTATGAAACGTTTTTATGTCATCATCATCGTCATCATTTTGCCTGAGTATTCATCACATAGAACATCATATGCAAGATTGGTATGGAAGTGAATAGCCAATCCTTACATAAGCATAAGGTGAGTGACACGATAAAAAATTACCAATGTATCAGTTTTCTTACTGTTTTAAAACTTTGCGTTCAAAGAATTACATTACCATACAGTATGCCCTCCCCTCTACCCCCTCATAATTGGATAAACTGTGTATCACAGGCAAGTGTTCTTTTTTTAATGTAACAATGTTTCTAATACTGTGTTATGAATAGGATTATAATACCATATGCCATAAAAATTTTACAATGATTCATTCGTTAGTGTATCGGCTAGGCTACCATGAAGCAATCATATTGATTACACTAGGCTACTGTAAAGCAGTCATATTGCTGCTTCTATTATCAATGCACATGTCGTTATACCTGCAAATAAATATGAATTTCTTTTTCACATTAGCTTTTCACTTTTTATATCTAGTTTTAGTAATAATTATGATATCTGCAGTGTTTTGTATCATGTAAGACAGTATTGATGTGGGTACTGACAGGTGGTTCATCTTGTAAACAGACAATGTAAACTTATGGTATCAATAAATACAATACAGTACTATAAATGTATTTTATGATTTTCTTAAGAACATTTTCTTTTCTCTAGCTTACATTATTGTATTAATACAGTACATAATACATATAACCTACAAAATGGGTGGGGTTTTTTGTTTGTTTGTTTTTGTCCACACTGCATGGCATGCAGGATCTTAGTTCCCCGACCAGGGATCGAACCTGTGTCCCCTGCATTGGAAGCTCAGAGTCTTAACCACCAGACTGCCAGGGAAGTCCCCCAGAATGGGCATTAATCATTCATTTATGTTATTAGTAAAGCTTCCAGTCAAGAGTAGGCTATTAGTAGTTAAGTTTTCGGGGAGTCAAGAGTTATACATGGATTTTCTTCTGCACAGGGCGTTGGCACCCCTCACCCCCACGTTGTTCAAGGGTCAACCATACATTTTCTGTAGTCAGTTCTCCCAACCATTTTAAAAGCCTCAGGCATACCAGGTAAGTTCGTGCCGGTGGCCCACTGCCCACTTCCTTTGTTCATATGGTTTCAATGTCCACAGGTATGTAGTCCTGACAACAAAGCATCATGAAGGCTTCACAAACTGGCCAAGTCCTGTGTCTTGGAACTGGAACTCTCAGGATCTGGGGCCCCATCGTGATTTGGTTGGTGAGTTGGGAACAGCCGTCCGAAATAGGTGTGTGTCCACAGATGATTACTCCATCATCACTTTTGATCTAGCCAACCAATGTGCCGTGCCTTCTCTACTCTTGTGTGTTTTCTAAGTTTGCATTTAACCAGTACCTTGAAGGGCTTCTGGCCTTGAATTAGCAGTGTTTGATGCTTGGCAGTTTTCATATGACCAAAGGTGACACCATCAGAGAAGTTCATAGCCCTGTCTGCTTAGGTGAAGGATACCCAGCGTAGACCCCAATGCTTCATTTGCATTCTGCAAAGGATTTTTTCTGGAAAGCCTACCAACCCCAGGCCTTTTCCAGTATCTGATGGAGGCCAGGGTTGGGCCTCTCATCTTTGTGTCCTCCTTGGCTGTCAACACAGAGCTTTGCAGGCATTCAGGGAAGGTTTAGATGAATAGTAGATCAAGAGAGAACTGAAAAGGGCAGTTAAAGCAGCAAAAAGTGAGATAAGGAGCCAACTTGTTTATTCAAATTAATGTTTTCTAATATTTGCCACTTAATAAAAAGTAACTTTCCGAGATCAAAATGCTGGGAAGTGGCAGAGGTGGGATTTGAACCCAGGTATTTTGGTTTTGGATCCTATATTTCTGGGTATGTTTGCCTCTAAGGAGGAAAAGTGGTATTTGTGTCATGCCCAATCTCAGCTCTATTGTGATTTGGCAAACTTGATGTCGTATTTAAGGGGTAGACCAGCTGCCTGTTTGTATAAGTAAAGTTTGACTGGGACGCAGTTGTGCCCATTCATTTATGCATTGTCTCTGGCTGCTTTCAAGCTACAATTGCAGAGTTGGGATAGAGATCACAAGGCCTGCAAAGCCTCAAATATTATCTGGTCCATTGAGAAAGCATTTGCTGACTTATATCCCCGGTTAAATATTCAGTTTCCCAATGCTGTGCTCTGCTAATAGTCCTGCTGTAAGACTATGAGATATTGATTAGATCTGGACTCTAAGATCCTTGATTTTTACCTTCTTTATATTTATTTAGTCCCTGAATCACGTTATGAAATATTTAACTTCAATTGTTTCTGTCTTACCTGTGCCATTGCAATGTTCCATTTACTTCTTACTTGTATTATAGTGTTTCCAAAACACTCACTATTCTTAACTCAGAACAAGCTTTATTGTGTATGAAAATAGGTCACTTTAACCATATTTCATTTGGGGAACATTAAGAACTTTTTTTTTTTTTTAGAATTTTATTTTTTTTAAATGGCAGGTTCTCATTAGTTATCCATTTTATACATATTAGTGTATATATGTCAATCCCAATCTCCCAATTCTTTGCCCCCCCCCCACTTTCCCCTCTTATTGTCCATACGTTTGTTCTCTACATCTGTGTCTCTATTTCTTCCCTGCAAACCGGTTCATCTGTACCATTTTTCTAGGTTCCACATATATGCGTTAATATACGATATCTGTTTTCTCTTTCTGACATACTTCACTCTGTATGACAGTCTCTAGATCCATCCACGTCTCTACAAATGACCCAATTTCGTTCCTTTTTATGGCTGAGTAATATTCCATTGTATATATGTACCACATCTTCTTTATTCATTTGTCTGTCTATTGGCATTTATGTTGCTTCCATGACCTGGGTATTGTAAATAGTGCTGCAATGAACATTGGGGTGCATGTGTCTTTTTGAATTATGGTTTTCTCTGGGTATATGCCCAGTAGTGGGATTGCTGGGTCGTATGGTAATTCTATTTTTAGTTGTTGTTTTTTTTTTTTTTTTTTTTTTTTTTTTGTGGTACGTGGGCCTCTCACTGTTGTGGCCTCTCCCATTGCGGAGCACAGGCTCCGGACGTGCAGGCTCAGTGGCCATGGCTCACGGGCCCAGCCGCTCCGCGGCATGTGGGATCTTCCCGGATCGGGGCACGAACCTGGGGATTCTCAACCACTGCGCCACCAAGGAAGCCCTATTTTTAGTTTTTTAAGGAACCTCCATACTGTTCTCCATAGTGGCTGTATCAATTTACATTCCCACCAAGAGTGCAAGAGGGTTCCCTTTTCTCCACACCCTCTCCAGCATTTGTTGTTTGTAGATTTTCTGATGATGCCCATTCTAACTGGTGTGAGGTGATACCTCATTATAGTTTTGATTTGCATTTCTCTAATAATTAGTGATGTTGAGCAGCTTTTTGTGTGCTTCTTGGCCATCTGTATCTCTTCTTTGGAGAAATGTCTATGTAGGTCTTCTGCCCATTTTTGGATTGGGTTGTTTGTTTTTTTAATATTGAGTTGTGTGAGCTGTTTATATATTTTGGAGATTAATCCTTTGTCCGTTGATTCGTTTGCAAATATTTTCTCCCATTCTGAGGGTTGTCTTTTCGTCTTGTTTGTAGTTTCCTTTGCTTTGCAAAAGCTTTTAAGTTTCATTAGGTCCCATTTGTTTATTTTTGTTTTTATTTCCATTACTCTAGGAGGTGGATCAAAAGAGATCTTGCTGTGATAGATGTTAAAGAGTGTTCTTCCTATGTTTTCCTCTAAGAGTTTTATAGTGTCCAGTCTTACATTTAGGTCTTTAATCCATTTTGAGTTTATTTTTGTGTATGTTGTTAGGGAGTGTTCTAATTTCATTCTTTTACATATAGCTGTCCAGTTTTCCCAGCACCACTTATTGAAGAGACTGTCTTTTCTCCATTGTATATCCTTGCCTCCTTTGTCATAGATTAGTTGACCATAGGTGCGTGGGTTTATCCCTGGGTTTTCTATCCTGTTCCGTTGACCTATATTTCTGTTTTTTTGTGCCAGTACCATACTGTCTTGATTACTGTAGTTTTGTAGTATAGTCTGAAGTTAGGGAGTCTGATTCCTCCAGCTCCATTTTTTTCCCTCAAGACTGCTTTGGCTGTTCGGGGTCTTTTGTGTCGCCATACAGATTTTAAGATTTTTTGTTCTAGTTCTGTAAAAAATGCCATTGGGAATTTGATAGGGATTGCATTGAATCTGTAGATTGCTTTGGGTAGTATAGTCATTTTCGCAGTATTGATTCTTCTAATCCAAGAACATGGTATATCTCTCCATCTGTTGGTATCATCTTTAATTTCTTTCTACGGTGTCTTATAGTTTTCTGCATACAGGTCTTTTGTCTCCGTAGGTAGGTTTATTCCTAGGTATTTTATTCTCTTTGTTGCAATGGTAAATGGGAGTGTTTCCTTAATTTCTCTTTCAGATTTTTCATCATTAGTGATAGGAATGCAAAAGATTTCTGTGCATTAATTTTGTATCCTACAACTTTACCAAGTTCACTGATTAGCTCTAGTAGTTTTTCTGGTGGCATCTTTAGGGTTCTCTATTTATAGTATCATGTCATCTGCAAACAGGGACAGTTTTACTTCTTCTTTTCCAATTTGTATTCCTTTTACTTGTTTTTCTTCTCTGATTGTTGTGGCTAGGACTTCCAAAACTATGTTGAATAAGAGTGGTGAGAGTGGGCATCCTTGTCTTGTTCCTGATCTTAGAGGAAATCCTTTCAGTTTTTCACCATTGAGAATGATGTTTGCTGTGGGTTTGTCGTATATGGCCTTCATTATGTTGAGGTAGGTTCCCTCTATGCCCCCATTCTGGAGAGTTTTTATCATAAATGGGTGTTGAATTTTGTCAAAAGCGTTTTCTGCATCTATTGAGATGATCATATGGTTTTTATTCTTCAGTTTGTTAATATGGTGTATCACATTGATTGATTTGCATATATTGAAGAATGCTTGCATCCTTGGGATAAATCCCACTCGATCATGGTGTATGATCCTTTTAATGTGTTGTTAGATTCTGTTTGCTAGTATTTTGTTGAGGATTTTTGCATCTATATTCATCAGTGATATTGGTCTGTAATTTTCTTTTTTTGTAGTATCTTCATCTGGTTTTGGTATCAGGGTGATGGTGGCCTCATAGAATGAGTTTGGGACTGTTCCTTCCTCTGCAATTTTTTGGAACAGGTTGAGAAGGATGGGTGTTAGCTCTTTTCTAAATGTTTGATAGAATTCACCTGTGAAGCCATCTGGTTCTGGACTTTTGTTTGTTGGAAGATTTTTAATCACGGTTTCAATTTCATTTCTTTTGATTGGCCTGTTCATATTTTCTATTTCTTCCTCGTTCAGTCTTGGAAGGTTATACCTTTCTAAGAATTTGTCCATTTCTTCCAAGTTGTCCATTTTATTGGCATAGAATTGCTTGTAGTAGTCTCTTAGAATGCTTTGTATTTCTGCGGTATCTGTTGTAACTTCTCCTTTTTCATTTCTAATTTTATTGATTTGAGTCCTCTCCCTCTTTTTCTTGATGAGTCTGGCTAATGGTTTGTCAATTTTGTTTATCTTCTCAAAGAACCAGCTTTTAGTTTTATTGATCTTTGTTATTGTTTTATTTGTTTCTATTTCATTTATTTCTGCTCTGATCTTTATGATTTCTTTCCTTCTACTAACTCTGGGTTTTGTTTGTTCTTCTTTCTCTAGTTCCTTTAGGTGTAAGTGTAGATTGTTTATTTGAGATTTTTCTTGTTTCTTGAGGTAGGCTTGTACTGCTATAAACTTCCCTCTTAGAACTGCTTTTGCTGCATCCCATAGGTTTTGGATCATCATGTTTTCGTTGTCATTTGTCTCTAGGTATTTTTTAATTTCCTCTTTGATTTCTTCAGTGATCTCTTGGTTATTTAGTAACGTATTGCTTAGCCTCCAGGTGTTTGTGTTTTTTATGTGTTTTTCCCTGTAATTTATTTCTAATCTCATAGTGTTCTGGTCAGAAAAGATGCTTGGTATGATTTCAATTTTCTTAAATTTACTGAGGCTTGATTTGTGACCCACGATGTGATGTATCCTGGAGACTGTTCTGTGTGCACTTGAGAAGAAAGTGTAATATGCTGTTTTTGGATGGAATGTCCTATAAATATCAATTAAATCTATCTGGTCTATTGTGTCATTTAAAGCTTGTGTTTCCTTATTAATTTTCTGTTTGGATGATCTGTCCATTGGTGTAAGTGAGGTGTTAAAATCCCCAACTATTATTATGTTACTGTCGATTTCCTCTTTTATAGCTGTTAGCAGTTGCCTTATGTATTGAGGTGCTCCTATGTTGGATGCATATACAGTTATAATTGTTATATCTTCTTCTTGGATTGATCCATTGATCATTATGTAGTGTCCTTCCTTGTCTGTTGTAACATTCTTAAAGTCTATTTTATCTGATACGAGTATTGCTACTCCAGCTTTCTTTTGATTTCCATTTGCATGGAATATCTTTTTCCATCCCCTCACTTTCAGTCTCTTTGCGTCCCTAGGTCTGAAGTGGGTCTCTTGTAGACAGTATATATATGGGTCTTGTTTTTGTATCCATTCAGCAAGCCCATGTCTCTTGGTTGGAGCATTTAATCCATTCACGTTTAAGGTAATTATCAATATGTATGTACCTATTATCATTTTCTTAATTGTTTTGGGTTTGTTTTTGTAGGTCCTTTTCTTCTCTCGTGTTTCCCACTTAGAGAAGTTCCTTTAGCATTTGTTGTAGAGCTGGTTTGGTGGTGCTGAATTCTCTCAGCTTTTGCTTGTCTGTAAAGCTTTTGATTTCTCCATAGAATCTGAAGGAGATCCTTGCTGGGTAGAGTAATCTTGGTTGTAGGTTCTTCCCTTTCATCACTTTAAATATATCACGCCACTCCCTTCTGGCTTATAGAGTTTCTACTGAGAAATTAGCTGTTAACCTTATGGGAGTTCCCTTGTATGTTATTTGTCGTTTTTTCCCTTGTTGCTTTCAATAATTTTTCTTTGTCTTTAATTTTTGTCAGTTTGATTACTATGTGTCTCCACGTGTTTCTCCTTGGGTTTATCCTGCCTGGGACTCTCTGCGCTTCCTGGACTTGAGTGGCTCTTTCCTTTCCCATGTTAGGGACATTTTCGACTATAATCTCTTGAAATAATTTCTCAGGTCCTTTCTCTCTCTCTTCTCCTTCTGGGACCCCTATAATGTGAATGTTGTTGCGTTTAATGTTGTCCCAGAGGTCTCTTAGGCCGTCTTCATTTCTTTTCATCTTCTCTTCTTTATTCTGTTCCACGGCATTGAATTCCACCATTCTGTCTTCCAGGTCACTTATCTGTTCTTCTGCCTCAGTTATTCTGCTATTGATTCCTTCTAGTGTGTTTTTCATTTCTGTTATTGTATTGTTCATCTCTGTTTGTTTGTTCCTTAATTCATCTAGGTCTTTGTTAAACATTTCTTGCATCTTCTCAGTCTTTGCCTCCATTCTTTTTCTGAGGTCCTGGATCATCTTCACTGTCATTCTGAATTCTTTTTCTGGAAGTTTTCCTATCTCCACTTCATTTAGTTGTTTTTGTGGGGTTTTATCTTGTTACTTCATCTGGTACATAGCCCTCCGCCTTTTCATCTTGTCTGTCTTTCTGTGAATGTGGTTTTTGTTCCACAGGCTGCAGGACTGTAGTTCTTGCTTCTGCTTGTGTTAAGAACTATTAATAAATCTTATATGAAACAATAAACCTATATTAATTAATTCAGCTACACAGAAAATGTTACCAATGATTATTTGAGTGATAAGATTTTAGATATTTTATACTTGTCTCTATTTTCTAGTATCTCTTCCATATGTATCCTTATGATTGACAGAAAACATTTTTTAATAGGACTACATGTTATTGAGATAATTGACTTAAAAGACAAAAGGTGGTTTAAGTGACATTTGGTGTTAAGATATTTATGTATAAAAATAATTTGTTATGTGTATTATCAAAAACATAGTAAGCCCAATCATTTTGCTTAAGTGAATGATGAGATAATTTAAGGAAATTGTTGTGGATCCTGCCCCTCTGCATGCCCTATGGATAAGTTTCAGTGAGATGTAAAAATGCTGCAACTGATTTTTCTTAAAATAAATTATTTTTCTTTGCTTAATGACAGTTGCTGTCCTGTTTTTCTATTTAAGGAACATACGCTATGGACTCTATCACTCACTCTTAGAATGGTTCCATCCTCTCTACCTACGTGATAAGAAAAATGGCTTCAAAACACAGCATTTTGTCCATGCAAAAACAATGCCAGAGCTATATGACCTTGTTAGCAGGTACAAAAGAGAAATTTTTTTGGCCTTATGACCTTCAGCAATGACACCTGAGCTTCTTATAGGATACTGTTAAGTTGAGGGGAAGGGGGAAAGGGGTAGGAAATCAAAATAGTAAAAGTAGTGGTTGTGTTAAGACAAAATATATATATTTTTCTACTTTTCAGAACTTTCATAATATGGTCATAGTGCCTCTATAAACTGAAACAAACAAAACTGAGGATGGTAGTACGTCAAAACTTCAGTTCCCTCCTTACATGCTATTTCCTTTGTCAGGACCTTGAGGAAGGGCAGCTTGGTCTAACGGACCCTGAAGGGGATTCGGCATCTGGCAGATTTGTGTTTGAATTCTGGCTCTTGTTACTTACAGGCCTTAAACAGGTCACCCTTCTGAGCCTCAGATCGTTACTCTCTGAAGTGGGAATAATAATGCCTTCTGTATAGGGCTCAGCATAGTATGTGAAAAGTATTTGTCGCTATACCTGGAACAGAATAATGGTGTTGTTATTACCATTATTCTTAAAATGATGACTTTCACTTTGGCATTTGTCCCTAGTCTTCACCACGTTTTATTCTGAGTTTGCCCTTCTTGCTTCTGGGGGCTCCTAGAGGATGGTGGACCTTTAAAGATTAAGAGGCAGCCATCTCTGCCTGGACTCTCATTGTAGACCAGAAGACAAAAAAAAAAAAAACCTCCTTGCATCCAGATGACGTCTCTAAGGAAATAGTAAAGTTTTAAGAGATCAGCATAGGCTTTAAGTCAGAAATCCAGTTCTTTTTTCTTACTGACTGTATAGCCTTGAACAAACTACTTCATCTTTCTAGAACTCGGTTTCTTTATCTGTTTATACATCACAGGGTTGTCGTGAGAATGAATGAGGTAATGAGTATAAAGGGCCTAGTACAGTTTCTCATACACAGTGGAACACAGACCAACAGTGCTTCTCTCACCTCTCAGACAGGCAGTCATTTTCCTGGAATCAACCTGCTGTCCTAAGTAGTTACAGAGAACAGCACAAGAGTAGGCATCAGGCAGATTTGCATGTGGGTTCCAGCTCCTGTTACTTACCAGCCTTGTCACCTAAAACAAAGTACCCTACTGAGCATTAGCTTCTTGCTTTCTAAAGTGGGAATAATAATGCTTACTTTATAAATACACACACACACTCACACCTCATAGGGCTCAGAGTAATAATATGTGAAAGATGCAACTGTGGCTCAAGTGAATTCCATAGAGTTTTATAGTCAAAATTTTGGGTAGTTGTCCCCCCAAATGCATTTGGTGGAACAGTTCAAGCTCTTAATACATCTTAAAAGCAGAAACATCAATCCTATAGTTCTGGAGCACCACTCTTTTCATTGGAATTAGTTACCGGAAGGAAACCAAATTGTATACGCACTGATTACAACTCTACTTTTTAAGTTAAGACATTAAAAAGAAAAAGATTAGGAAGAAATACACCAAAGTGCTGTGTATCAAACAGTGGTTGTGTTAGCTAAGGGGTTTGTGTGTGTGTCTGTGTTGTCATTTTTGTCTCTTTAATTTTCCACCTTCTCTGCGCTGCGGTAGTTTTTTGGTACTTTCCAAATAGGAGAAAATTAATTTTTAAATATTTGTTGCAAAGATAGATCCGTAAGGCTTTCCTATGAATGGATTCAGATAATAAACATTGTTCTCATTGTTTGTCTCAGGTACAAACCTGACTTGATTTGGTCTGATGGAGAGTGGGAATGTCCTGATACTTATTGGAACTCTACAAATTTTCTTGCTTGGCTCTACAATGATAGCCCAGTTAAGGTACATGATTATATGACTTATCTCTTATTTTTCTGTTATGATAAAAGAAAATGTGAGGAACCAAGATCCGGAGTAATAGCAATAATGACAACAGCAACAATAATAACTAGTAATATCAACGTGGGTGGGGTAAGGATCAGGGAACTTAGTGGATGTTAAAGGTTTCTCCGCTAATTCAGTTTTGGCCCCTTACTTGGAGTATAATCTTTCTTCTTCTCCTTGAATTCTTGATTTTTACAAGATAGTTTTAAATCTTCTTAAATTTAAGTAGGCTGGAAATAGTATGTAGAAGTCCCAGACCACCATAGAGAAAATAAACTATTAAGTAAACAGACATTATAAATGAGAAAACCACCCCAAAAATTAACATATAAAACATGTAAAATTAAATGATAAGAATAAAATGTGAATATCTATGACTTCACCTACTCTATGTTGATTATCTTAAGGGGAAATTTCATTTCCCTTATATTCCAAATTCTTCTTTTTGAAATTAATTAACTTATTTTATTTTTTTGGCTGTGTTGGGTCTTCACTGCTGCACGCCAGCTTTCTCTAATTGAGGCGAGCAGGGGCTACTCTTTGTTGTGGTGCACAGGCTTCTCATTGCAGTGGCTTCTCTTGTTGCAGAGCGCAGGCTCTAGGCGCATGGGCTTCAGTAGTTGTGGCACACGGGCTCAGTAGCTGTGGCTCACGGGCTCTAGAACGCAGACTCTGTAGTTGTGGCGCACGGGCTTAGTTGCCGTGGATGGCATGTGGAATTTTCACAGACCAGGGCTCGAACCTGTGTCCCCTGCATTGGCAGGCAGATTCTTAACCACTGTGTCACCAGGGGAGTCCCTCCAAATTCCTGAGGGAACTTTGCCTACCTTGTCCTCTCCCCGATAATCAACACTATTACACTGCACAATACCTGCCCATTTAAAGTTTGTATTTCAATACACTTTCAAAGCAGCAGACATCTTAATCTTCACTATAGAACATTTCAAAAATTTTACATATTCTAGATTTGTTGTGGATTTTAAAAATCTTAAGTATAAGACCAGTTTGGGGCTTCCCTGGTGGCGCAGTGGTTGAGAGCCCGCCTGCCGATGCAGGGGACACGGGTTCGTGCCCCGGTCCGGGAAGATCCCATGTGCCGCGGAGCGGCTGGGCCCGTGAGCCATGGCCGCTGGGCCTGCGTGTCCGGAGCCTGTGCCCCGCAACGGGAGAGGCCACAGCAGTGAGAGGCCCGCGTACCACAAAAAAAAAGACCAGTTTGAAGTGAGCTTTCTTGGTAGATTCATAAACCTCTAAGGATCTCATTGGGTAAATATTACTAAATTCAGAAAATGGAGAGAAAGAAAAAAGGAAAGATCCTATGTGACAAATTGAAGCAAATTCAGATTGGTTTTCTGGGACTTGCGAGATGTGTGGGGACCTCTAGTGGCTCAGTTTTATGGTTCTTCCCCGATGGTCCTCAGGCTGGGGTGGCTCCGTTGTGGATCCTTGGGTGGGACACCATAGACCCTATTCTACCCACTCTTGTTCTGAATGCTTTCTCACACCTTCAGAAAGAGGGTTGTTTTGGAGATATACTCATGTTAGGACAGTACTTTTAGGAGAAATAGTCCTTTCTCCTTACTTTCTATTCTCTCCAGTTCCCACGTGGCTCACCCCTGAGCCCCCCACAGGTCTCCCCTGGGAGGTCACCTTCCCCGTCACCCTATCTAAAATTGCAGCATGCCCCTGTCACACTGTATGTCTTTCTTTGCTTTATCTTTCTCTTACCACTAAGATATTGATAGTGGCCTAACATATTTCAGATATCATTTACCTCATTACTATCTGTCTCCCTCACTAAAGTGTCAGCTTTGTGAGGGCAAGCGTTTGGGTCCGTTCACTGCTATGTCCCCAACCCCACGAACAGTACTTGACCCAGTTAGGTGCGTAGTAAGTATTGGTGCAATGCAAACTAAATCTGGCTCCTGGCAATTTATATTCTTTCCTGGAAGAAGCAAGAAATACTCCTGGATCAGTGTTCCCTGTTTATGTTCAAATCCCTAACTCTGCTGTGATGTCACATTATAATTTTTCCACATATAATTTTTCTCCTCAGCTAGTCTCTGCTGGATTTCTGAGGGCAAGAACTGTGTTTTATTTACCATAGATAACCCAGTATGAGCCTCATAGTAGTATTTTTTTTTAAACACTTATTTATTTATTTATTTGGCTGCGTCAGGTCTTAGTTGCGGTGCGCGGGCTCAGTAGTTGAGGCACGCAGGCTCTCTAGTTGTGGCACGCGAGCTCTAGGGCACACGGGCTTAGTTGACCCACAGCGTGTGGGATCTTAGTTCCCCGACCAGGGATCGAACCTGCATCCCCTGCATTGGAAGGTGGCTTGTTAACCACTGGATGGCCAGGGAAGTTCCTTATAGTAGTAGTAAATGTTTACATTAAGCTATTCCATGTAAGGATTTCTCAAAGTTCAGCAAAACCTTGAGGGAAGGAAAAGAATGTTTGATTTTTTTTCTTACCTAAGTAAAGAAAGTCAGAGTTGTATAGTGGAGAGCATCCTGGGCTGGGTTCAAATACCTGATTCACAGGCCCAGCTTTCTGAAACTCTGCCTGGGGATGTGACCTCGGGCAAGTCTCCTCCTCTCCATTTCTCCTCTGATAGAATAAGTGGTTTACTAAATGATTTTAACAGGCCATTCCAGCTCTGACATTACACATTGCTAGGCCAGGGTTTCTCAGCCTCGGTACTATTGACATTCGGGGGCTGGATATTTCTTTGTTGTGAGGGCACTATCCTGTATGTTGTAAGATGTTTAGAAGCATCCCTGGTCTCCACCCACTAGGTGGCAGTAGCACCACCTCCAGTTGTGACAACCAAAAAAACTGTCTCTAGATTTTGCTAAAAGTCTTGTCCAGGGCAAAATGGCCCCCAGTTAAGAAACACTGCTCTCGGGCTTCCCTGGTGGTGCAGTAGTTAAGAATCTGCCTGCCAATGCAGGGGACACGGTTCGATCCCTGGCCCGGGAAGATCTCACATGCTGCGGAGCAACTAAGCCCGTGCGCCACAACTACTGAGCCTGTGCTCTAGAGCCCGCGCACCACAACTACTGAGCCTGTGTGCCACAGCTACTGAATCCCGCACGCCTAGAGCCTGTGCACCACAACGAAGAGTAGCCCCCGCTCTCTGCGACTGAAGAAAGCCCGTGCACAGCAATGAAGATCCAACACAGCCAAAAATAAAATAAAATTAGAAAAAAAAGAAACACTGCTCTCGACTAAGTCTGCTTCTTGCTTCCAGGTAGGCACCTAAGATATCAAACTGTGTTACGTAAGGAAGCTAAGTGATTTTACCCCCGATGACCCCGGTACTCCTTCCTCCTTTAGGATTTTGTCGTAGTAAATGACCGATGGGGTCAGAACTGTTCCTGTCGCCATGGAGGATACTACAACTGCCAAGATAAATTCAAGCCAGAGACCCTGCCAGATCACAAATGGGAGATGTGCACCTCAATAGACAAGCTGTCCTGGGGCTATCGTCGCAACATGGCAATGGCTGACATCGCAAGTGAATCTCGAATCATTTCGGTAAGAGCACCTGTGAGGTAGTGATTTGTTAACTACCTTCTGACTAAGAGTGGTGGAAGCACTGTGGATGGAAGTGCAGGCTGATAGATCCCTTTAGGGTTATTGAACACACTCATAAAACCTGTCCTAAGGAACTAGGTATAATTAAGAAGAGTTCTGTACAGAGATGTTCTTCCCAGGATTATTTTCAGTTTGACATTTGGGTTGTTTCAATTTCTTGCAACCATAAAGGAATAATTATGTAGATTTAGGGATTTTCCTTAACCATTAAAATGTTTCTGAATGTAATATGGATTAATGTTTAGGGGGTTGGTGTAGTATCACAACTATATAGACTTAACTGCGTAGGAAAAACACCGAAAGGAAACATCTAAAGTTAATGGTGTGGGGCTTCCCTGGTGGCGCAGTGGTTGAGAGTCCGCCTGCCGATGCAGGGGACACGGGTTCGTGCCCCGGTCCGGGAAGATCCCACATGCCGCGGAGCGGCTGGGCCCGTGAGCCATGGCCGCTGAGCCTGTGCGTCCGGAGCCTGTGCTCCGCAACGGGAGAGGCCACGACAGTGAGAGGCCCTCGTACCACAAAAAAAAAAAAAAAAAAAAAAGCTAACGGTGTGGTGTCTTTGGGATACTATAACAAAACCTCCTTTGTAAAATGTTCTGTATGTTGCCTTAATTTTCTGGGCTGCCTTGAAGTGCTACCATTTGAGGTCACACACGCATCCCACTCCAAAAATCTTGAAGAATATATCTCTTTACAGCATGTTTTCCTGAAGGAGCAGCATGCACATTTATATAGCCCACCACATACAAAGTGTCCTGAAATTCATCAGAGCTTTTCTACCTCCCCAGAGTCTCCACAGCACCTGCTCTAAATCTCTCCTGTCTGACCCCTGCGTTCTCTCTGGATGGCTCCATGGGATTCCTTCACGGCCAAGGGCTTTGTTTTCAGTTCCCTGCTCACACTCTGTGCTTGGGACACACGACCCTTCCCACTGCATATGGCACCACAGCAGGTGCCGGTTCACCGGGAAGTGCCTGTGATTACTCCCTGGAATTCGAGTTAATATATTTCTCTACCTTGTAGCAGGATTTTAAAATGTTCTAGTATGAGCCTATCCTGCTTTTATAATGACAAAAATATATAGTATTTTCCAAAGGGTAAAGGATATTCACAAAACAGAGGGAGAATGTAGCCTAGATTCTTTTTCTTCCCTTCATCTGTGTGTGTTCTAAGCATTTCTCCAGTCTTGGCATTCAGAGCTGGGATTTCCTTGTTTCTGTTCTCTCCAGGAACTGATTCAGACAGTAAGTTTGGGAGGCAACTATCTTCTCAACATTGGACCAACTAAAGATGGACTGATTGTTCCCATCTTCCAAGAAAGGCTTCTTGCTGTTGGGAAGTGGCTGAGCATCAATGGGGAGGCTATCTACGCCTCCAAACCATGGAGGGTACAATCTGAAAAAAACACGACCTCTGTGTGGTGAGTCTAGCCTTGTGTTACGTGCAGGAATGGGATGTGGCCCATCCTGAGCTGGCATCTTCTTGGGTTCACAGTGGTACAAGCCAGGCTGGGAGTCATCTTGAAGAAATGCAAAAGCGGTCCTTTTGCTATTAAATTTGTGCCCAGGTTTATGTTTTAGGCCCCAGGGTATCTTTGACTAGTAAGGGAGGCGGAAGGCTTGGTGAAGAAAGAAAGAGCTACAAAGTATCAGTCAATTTGCTTGACAGCGTTACCCCACCTCCTAAAAATACTAATAGCTGATATTTGCACAACATCCACAATATGCAGGCTTCATTCTAAATTCTTTCGCCTAGTTTAATCCCCTCAACAATCCCACCAAGTTGATACTATCATTATCAGGTTACAAGCGAGAAAGCAGACTCAGGGCAGGAATGTCACTTGCCTAGAACTACAGAGCTACTAAATGGAGAAGTCATGATTCATACTTGGATTGTGGATCTAGTTATTTGATCTCGTGCTTCAGTTTTTTTCGACTGCAAAATGGGGTGATGATACGTAACTTCCTAGGGTGTTTGTAAGGGTTAAATGAGATAACATATGTAAAGTATCAGCAGAGTGCCAGGCACAAACTAACTGCTCAGTGAAAGGCCTCTGTAAGTGTTATACCAGAGAGCAGGGGTCTTTGGATCAGGGGAAACACATTCATCCTTCTGTTTTGGATGAGTTTCTATTTAGTGATTTTCACCCTCTTCTCTACGCATGGTGAAATCTCAGAACAACAAACTTGTCTTGGGAATTCCCTGGCTGTCCAGTGGTTAGGACTCTGCGCTTTCACTGCCATGGGCCAGGGTTCGATCCCTGCTCGGGGAACTAAGTTCCCGCAAGCAGTGCTGGGTGGCCAAAAATTTAAAAAATTAAAAACAAAAACCCCAATTTTTCTTCGTTGCACACCTCGCCCTTATTATATCCTTGACTGTTTTCATATGGGTTTGGAGTCAAAGAATGATTTGAATAATGAGGCAGGTGGCTTCAGTGTGAGATAACTAGTATAAGAGTTAAAAATTTTTAAAGAAAACTTAGAACCCCGTAGAGAGAGAAAATGGAAGATATCGCCAGAAAGAATCTTCCAGGGCTGCTTTCTTCCCACAGACCTTAATTGGTATCGAGCTATTAGTGCTTCCTCGTAGCAGTGACTGAAGGTCTTGGAATTGGTAGATAATTGAAAGGGGAACGTATAAGGTCACGTGGCAGGGTAATAAGCCAGGTATCTTTGACAATGATGTTTCTTTTTTCCCAGCTATACCTCAAAAGGATCAGCTGTTTATGCCATTTTCCTGCACTGGCCAGAAGATGGAATCTTAAGCCTTAAATCCCCCATAACTACTTCGACTACAGAGGTAAAGAGCCTCCGTGAGTCTTGTCCGAGATGTAACTTTTTGTAAAGGAATTGGCAAGCCTTCTCTAATTCTTCCTTCCTTGCCCACGTTTCTCCCATATTTATTCCCCTTTTGGACTCTGTCTTCCCTGCCATGGCCCAGCGTAGTTGTTTCCCACCACGTTCAGGCCACGTTCTGTGCTCACCGGTGCATTACTGTTTTTTCGATTCCCTTTTGCTTTCTGCAGGTAACAGTGCTGGGAATCGAAAAGCATGTGAAGTGGTCCCCAAATCCAGGTAAAGGTCTCCTCGTGTACTTGCCCCAGTTACCACCCTCTGCTCTTCCGACTGAGTTTGCTTGGACTGTAAAGCTGACAGGAGTGGAGTGATCATTGGAGTTCAACAAGAAAGGGACACTGCCTACACTTTGATTTTCCTCTTACCGTACCATCACGGTAATAAACTCCTCTTGTCTACTCGCACGTCTCTTTTCCAACGCATTTTAATGAAAGGAACGAATTACGTGACGCTGATGTCTCACAGGAGCAAAGATCTGAGATCGATTGCTAGCATCTCTCTCTCTGATCAGCAGAAGGGATTGAACAGTTAAGCTCATCCTAACTTTGGGAATTATCTGCGATGGAAACTTCACTCCATTCTGTGTTTCATAACCTGCTTGTTTACTCAAATGACTTCAGATCAAGAATAAGCCAAGTCATCTCATTGCCTATGGGAGGAGCTGAAAAGGATTTGGCAAAATCCACCACATGCTATTTATTTAGCATCAAATGTGACCAGTTACCCCCACCTACCCCCAGGAGCAGGAGATCCTGGAGGGGAAGGAAAATGCTTCCTAGGCTGCTAATAGCTTTTTAGAAGTTTCCAAAGCAAACTAAGAGCTCTGAAATTCAGTCTGTTTACAGTGATACTATGAAGAAAATGAATGTGATTCTATGCTGCTTTCTTTAATACAATCAAATAAATAAATTTGTACATCCAAATTATTTTCTACCAAAAAAGCATGTTGTAGCTTTCTTCTTCCAGTTTCTGTATGGATTGCTTATAGCCTTATGTTTATGTTTTATAAAAAAGTAGAAGGGGGGTAACCTGCCAAGTCTCTTTAATGCAGAGAAAAGAAAGTAATTCCTTTGGTTCTTCTACTCCTCACTTCTAGTTCCATTCTTTTGAGGTGACTATCAGTTCACCCTCTTTAATTGTTATAGATCTAATAAAGTTTTCTGTTTCTTTTTGTGTGTGTGTGGTACGCGGCCTCTCACTGTTGTGACCTCTCCTGTTGTGGAGCACAGGCTCCGGACGCACAGGCTCAGTGGCCATGGCTTATGGGCCCAGCCATTCCGCAGCATGTGGGATCTTCCCGGACCAGGGCATGAACCCGTGTCCCCTGCATCAGCAGGTAGACTCTCAACCACTGTGCCACCAGGGAAGCCCTCTCTGTTTCTTTTTTATTTACTACATGTATTTGGAAATCCTTACTCTGCGTTTACAGAAAATTTGTTTTTCTCAAGCACATATGAAACATTTACAAATGTAAATACCAAAGACGCAATATCATACGGACTATATAGTATGTCTGCAACATATTTAAAGGAACATAAAAACTTGGAGGAAAAAAACTTATGTTTGGAAATTTTAAAACACACGTCTAAATACTTATTGATCAAAGAAAGCACCATATGGGGAGTTAGAAAATACTTAGAATGATAATGAAAACACTATGCATTGAAACTTGTGAAATGTAGGTTTTAAAAAGTCTTTAGAGAGGGTTTTGGGAAGATGGCAGAAGAGGAATCACCAAGAATCTGTCTCCTCACCTAGACAACAATTGCGCTGGCAGAACCTGAGGTAACTGTGTAACTATTTTAATGTAACTATTTTGAAACTCTGGAGTCTAAGGAAGGCTTGCAACTTCCAAAGGAAGACTTAGATGGTAAATTCCGGTAAATTCTGTTCAATGTCAGCTACCCATCCCTCATCCCTAGTCATGGAGTAGGCAGCTGTGCATGTGTTCTTGGAGCAACTTACACACAGCGTGTGAGAGCCGAGCTGGGCAAAAGGACCCTCTCCTCCAAATGTCAGGGATTTGTGCTCTGATTGCTGCTTTTGACCACAGAGTTACAGGCAGAGAGGTGGGCAAGCCATTGTTGTACCTTCCCCATTGTTGCAAGCCCCTCCTCCAACAGCTAAAGTAACTTCCAGAGGATGTAAAGGGCTGGTGCTCTTTTTCCTCCCTTTTGTATTTTCCCCCTTTTGGGAGCTCGACATTAAAGGTTAGGAAATTCAAAAGCAACTGCTTATGTGGGGAATATTAGAAAGTGACCATGCATGCCTAGGGAAAGAGTCAGAAAAGGCCTGAGATCTCAAGTTTACACCTCTAGCTTATCCTAGGCACAGAGACAGCCTACAACAATCAAAAAGGAAAAAAAAAGCAATGAACAAAAACTACAAAAAACAGAAAACCCTGGGGAAGGGGGAGGGTCTGATTTCCAGAGTTGCCATATTATTAGATTCAAATGTCCAGTTTTCAACAACAAGAACAACAACACAATCGACATACAAAGAAACATGAAAGTATGGCCCATTCAAAAGAAAATAGTAAATCAACAGAAACTGTTCCTGGAAAAGAACTGATGGCAGATATACTAGACAAAAACTTTAAAATAACTTTTTAAAATGTGCAAATAACTAAAGGAAGATGTGGAGAAAGTCAAGAAAATGATGTATGAGTGAAATGAATGTATCAATAAAGAGACAAAAAACCTAAAAATAAAAATTCTGGAGTTGAAAAGTATAATAACTGAAATGAAAATTTCACTAAAGGGATTCAAAGGCAGAGTTGAGTAGGCAGAAGAAAGAACAGTGAACTTGATGATAGGACAGTGGAAATTATTGAGTCTGAGGAGCAGAAAGAAAAAAGATTGAAGAAAAGATCATATATTTGGCCATGAATTAGTCTCAGTAGATTTTTTAAAAATAGATATTTTTCATAGTATCTTCTATGACCACGACTAGATGAAGTTAGATATCAAAGTTGCTTTTTGTGTGTGTGTGGTACGTGGGTCTCTCACTGTTGTGGCCTCTCCCGTTGCAGAGCACAGACTCCGGACGCGCAGGCTCAGCGGCCATGGCTCACGGGCCCAGCAGCTCTGCGGCATGTGGGATCTTCCCGGCCTGGGGCACAAACCCGTGTCCCCTGCATCGGCAGGCGGATTCTCAACCACTGCGCCACCAGGGAAGCCCCTAGAATATTTTTATCATCCCCAAAAGAAACCCCGTACCTTTTAGCAGTCACTCTCATCTCCCCTCAACACCCTCCCAGCCTTAGCTAACCGCGAATCTACTTCCTATCTCTGTGAATTTGCCTGTTCTAGGTAACTTACACAAGTGGAGGCATACAATATATGGTCTTTTGTGTCTGACTTCTTTCAGTTAGTATAATTTTTTCAAGGTCGATGCATGTTGTAACACATATCAGTACTTTATTTTTTTTATGACTGAATAATATTCCATTGTATGGGCACACCACCACATTTTACTTATTTATTCATCACTTAATGGACTTTTGGGTTGCTTACACTTTCCAGCTAATTATAAATAGGCTGCTATGAACATCCGTGTACAAGTTTTTTTGTGGACATATGTTTTTATTTCTCTTGAGTATATAGAGTGGAATTACTGGGTCAAATGGATTTTTTAAGGCTAATATTCCATTGTACATATATATCACATTTTGTTTATCCATTCACAAGCTGATGAACACCTGAATTGTTTACACCTTTGGGATATGAGAAATGCTGCTATGAACACTGATGAAGAAGTTATTTCTTTGAGTTCCTCCTTTTCAGCTTTCTTGGGTATATACCTAGGTGTGGAATTGCTGGATCGTATGGTAATTTTAAGTTTAGCTGTTTGAGGAATCACCAAACTGTTTTCCACAGCAGCTGCACCATTTATATTCACCATTTATATAGTCATGTATAAAGATTCCAATTTCTCCACATCCTCACCAACACTTATTTTCTGTCTTTTTGATTATACCCATCCTAGTGGATGGGGGGAGATTCCTTTATTTTCAAACCACTTTTTAACGTTATAATATTCCAGGAAATCCATTTCAACAAAGTTTTCCGATTTATTGTCCATAAATTGGTATATTAAACAGTGCAGTATCTTTAAGTCTGGCCTCTTGTTTTATTCATGGCTTTTTTGTGTGTGATCAATGTGCTTATACAATGTCAATTTTATTAGTCCCAAAAAGCCAGTTTTCTTCTTTTTTTAATTGGATGATTCTCTCGCAATTGTAACTTTTTTCCCTATATCATTTGATTTTCTACCTTTTATTTTGGCCTTCATTCTACTTACTTGGAGTTTTCCAGTTGTTCTTTTTCTCACATCTTGAATTAAAACAAGATTCCAACTGCAGGTAACCCTAGGCCAACTCTCATACATTTGCTAGAATTACTCTTACAGTAAATATTTACTTAGTGTCAGCCATGTACCTGGTATTGTGGGCACCACAGTGAACAACCAGTTAAAGTCTTTGATCCATTTTGAGTTAACTTTTGTATGTGGCATCAGGTAAGGATCCAACTTCATTCTTTTGCATGTGGATATCCAATTTTCCCAGCACCATTTGTTGAAAAGACTGTTCTTTCCCCATTGGATGGTCTTGGCTTTCTTATCGAAAACTATTTGATCATATATGCAAGGGCTAATTTCTGGATTTTCTTTTCTCTTCCATTGGTCTATATGTCCCCCTTTATGCCAGTACCACATCATTTTAATTAACATAGTAAGTTTTGAAATCAGGAAGTGTGAGTGCTCCAACTTCGTTCTTTTTTAAAAGAACATGTTGGCTATTCAAGGTCCTTGAGATTCCTTATGAAATGTAGGATTTTTTTTTTCTATTTCTGCCAAAACCATCACTGGGATTTAAATAAGGATTGCAGTGAAACTGTGGATCACTTTTGGGTAGTATTAACATCCTAAGAACATTAAATCTTCCAATTCATGAACATGGATATCTTTTCATTTACTTATGTCTTCTTTAATTTCACCAATGGTTTGTACTTTTCAGTGTACAAGTCTCAAATGTCATATTTATTTTAAATGTCATGCTAGTATTTTGGGGTCAAGTTCAGCCCTCTAGCTGCAGGCTTGAGGATTCTGTCAGTAATGCTCTGTTATGAAGGAGAAGGTTTTTGGTGCTGTGGAAGCATAACAAAACACTTATCATGTCTTGTTCTCTCCCTAGCTAAAATCTGAGTCCCTTGAAAAGAGGGACAGTGCCTTCTCTGCCTCTCTTGAGAATGCCAGTCAGTGCACTTACTAGTTGGATATCCACCCACCCAGTAGCCACAGTGACTACTTACAAAATGCAAATTTGATCGTATCTTCCTGCTTAAAATCCTTCAAAAGCATTGCTATTAGGATAGCTGTTATTAACGTGTTCTCCAAAGCCCTGTGGTACAGTCCCTGTCAATCTCTCCCATCTTAATAGGAACACTCCTTCTAACTCCCTGCCGGCTCTCCAGTCATTGTGGCCTTCTTTTCATCTCTCTAAAACAATGTTTTCAAACATTTCTAATTGCAGCCTACAGAAAGAATTTTATTTTATAGTGCAACCTAGTTTGTTAGGCATTAACAAACAAAAGTTTTGTAAAGCAGTACAGTACTTAGCTTTACTACTTATACAATGCACTCTGATATTTTCTATTCTATTTCTTTGAAAAAGTACCCATTAAATTGATATTATTACCCATGAGGTACAACACACATTTTGAAAAACACTGCTCTGGGCATTCAATTTCTTTGCCTCGGGTCCTCTGCATATGCTATGCTCTGTCGGGAAAGCTTTTCTTGTATCCTCTTTACCTGGGTAAATTTTACTCATTCTTCAATCAAAGGATGCTTCTCTCTCCGGAGTCGACTGCCTGCATTTAAGTCCTGAAGATCGTGATGAATGAGTTAATACATGCAAATAATTCAGAACAGTGCGTGGCAAATAGTAATGCTTCATCTTATTAATGCGGAAGGTAATTCTACAACTATTCATGTGACCGTTAATATCTGTCTTCCCACACCTCCCAGACTACAAACCCATTAAGTCAGAGACTTTGGTTAACTTTTGTTCATCTTTATAGTCCTAGTGCCTCACTTCGTCTGGCACACAAAGGGCGCGCATAAACAACGGCTAAGGAAACACTGCCCAGAAGAAATAAAAACGTAGACAGACTGGGCACGGAGCCAGCGTATGGCGTCACCACGGCGCTCCAGAGGCCCCGCCCCACAGGCAGAGCCCTGCCCACCTGGCTGTCGGTGGTCACGTGGGGCTCCGCTGGGTTGCCGCCGGGGAAGCTGGGCCAACATGGCGACAGTGAAGAAGGCGCTCCTGTGGCGACTGGTGGGCTTGGCGTCCCCCCGGGCTGTAAGTGCCCCAGCCCACCCAGGGGCGGTCCTGAAGGCACCGTGATGGTCAGGGTCGGGGGCTTGGCCCATAGCGGCTGCTCTCTGAGAGGCGAAGCCGGACAGCACATCAGGCCAGGGTTGGGAGGGCTTTGGAATCTTGGACCCTCTCTGACCCGTCCAAGTCCCTTGAGGGGCATGGGGAAACTGAGGCCCACAGATGGGGAGCGACTCGCCCGGGTCGTGGAGACCTGGGTCGCCATCCCAGGCGTCCTCGTTCCCTGGCCAGGGCTCTTTCTGGTGACCCTGGCATCTGTCTCCCTGTAGTTGAGCTTAAGACTTCCTCAAGTCCCTCATTAAGGAAAATCATGATTGCCCTGCCAGTTCGAGTGGAGAAACCCAGGTCATCCCCCTCCGGCCGTCTCCATTTCCAGCTCTTGTTGCATTTGGGGACGCTTGGCGAGCTACCCCAGCGTGGCGAGCAGGACTTGGATGGCGTGCGCCAGTTGTGATTCCCTTGGAATGGTACTTTGGGCCAGTTTGATCGTGGTGTTTCCACCTCTTGCCCATGCTCGGGGAGTGGAAGGAAAGTGTAGGAGACCTAATTGTATAAAGGGTTGAATACACTGTGTTGGGTAAAGCTCGAGCTGAGATGTCCCAGTGGTTCTGAAGCCACTTTTTCGGTTGAGTGACAGGTCTCTAAACCCCGGTTTTCTTGATCAATGACATGAGAAAACATTACCTCAGGGTTGGTTGGGAGATTAAGGAAGACGTAAGTAAAGCATTTAACATTGTTCTCGCTCTTAGTAAGTGATTGCTCAGTTGTTGCCTTAGAGTTTAGGAGGAGTTTAAACTGGTAAAAATTACACTGTCTTGGCAGTAGGGGCCCCTCTCAGAAAACCACTTCAGTGTCTACTAGACCACCTTCCCCCACCGATCGCTCATTGCAAATAAATGCAGTAAGTCCAACTTGAAAAGTTAAGAAAATTGAATGCGATGGTGGATGTAAATGGGATTTGAAAAAATTCCTCGTGTAATGAATTGCTGGTAGTAGGCCCTCCCTCCATGGGGTAACTTGCACAGACTTGATGTCAGAACCAGACGGTTAAATCCAAACTTCCTCACTTCCTACCTGTGTGATTTGGGGTCTTTCTGAGGCTGTTTCCTCCTCTATGGAATTGGAATAGTGATAGTTCCTGTCGTGTAGGGACTAAATGAGGTGCTGATGTCTGGAAGTTAGCACTGGGCTATAGTCAGTTTTAGCTGTTGATAAAGGTACCGTCACTCAGGAGGCTGTGGCCCAGGGTTTGTGTGGTTAGAGGGGATTATTTCCATGCAGAACTTCACAGAGGGAATGAACTGGGTGTTTAACCAAGGCAAGAGAAGACTGGGGGGACCGAAGGGTGGCAGAGGCAACATGGCCTAGGGGTTAAGAGCATAGGCTCTAGATCCACACTGCTGGGTTCAGATATGAGCTCAGTGACTAGCTAACCATGTGACCTTGGGAAAATTACTTAATCTCCTTGGACTTCAGATTTCTCACAGTAAAATGGGGATTATAATAGTTCCTACCTAATAAGGTTGTTGAGAGGATAATATGGGTTAATATGTAAAAGGCTCTTCTAAGTGCCTGGCAAATAGTAAATGCTTCAATAATAGTAAATGCTTGTTTTGTTGTTAGTGTATGAAGAGTTGTTATGGGGAAGGAAGTAGAATTGAGTTTATTCTGTTCTCATAAAAGAAACTTGGAAATAGGTTTTACATTCTTTCAGCAACATGCACTGGTTATTTATTGAGCCCATATTAGGTAGCAAGGCCTTAGAAACATAACAATGAATAAAACAAAGCCCCTGCCTCATGGAGCTTACATTCCAGTGCGATCCTTTTAGGGTAATGTACCAGCAGAGGCTGAACATCCCTTTTGGAGGGATATTTAACTTGCAGGGACCTTCCAGCCTAGCCTGTTGACTTCCTGAAATTCAGTGGCTCATCACCTTAGTCTCTAGGAAGCTTTGCTGTCTAAAACCAAGGCCAATTCAGGTGAGTTGTTTAAGTTACAGCTGATTCATAGCTGGGAATATTTCCTTCCTTAAGGGTTTCAGGAATTTGGGGTCCTTGTCAGGGTCCCAGTACCCTCTCCCCTTGCCCCATTGCAATATGTTTATCCAGAGCAAATCTGGTAAAATGTAATTAATTTAAACAGTGTTAAGTAGTACTAAGAAGAATAGAGGAAAGAGGGGAAAAAAGCCTTGTATTACTCGGTGGTTGGGGGGAGGGGGAGATTTTCTATGGAGGACTATATATGGGACAGACTTCACACAGAGGAGACTCGGGGCCTTTTTTTTTTTTTTTTTTTTTGCGGTATGCGGGCCTCTCACTGCTGTGGCCTCTCCCGTTGCGGAGCACAGGCTCCGGACGCGCAGGCCTAGCGGCCATGGCTCACGGGCTTAGTTGCTCCGCGGCATGTGGGATCTTCCCGGACCGGGGCACAAACCCGTGTCTCCTGCATCGGCAGGCGGATTCTCAACCACTGCGCCACCAGGGAAGCCCGGGGCCTTTTTTTAATGTCTTCAACTGCTGAAGGTTTTATCTCCTCTCAGACTCACTCTCCTTGTCATCACCCAGCCTATGATTATAAGAGAACAGAGCCCCATCCATCCCCACAACCCCACAAAGTCCAAGACTACTTCTCACCACACTCAGTAATTGCCCTCCTCTGGGGCAGGTATGCCCTGCAGGCATTTATTTGTTGTTTTAATAACTATTGAATGACTGCTTCCTTTGTGCCAAGCACAGTGTCAAAGGTGAGAGTAAGTGGAGGTTATGACAAAGTTGCTCATAGAGCATACATCCTACTGGAGGAATCATTGAGCAGGCATTATTTGCAGTGCTCTCAAGGAAGTAATTATAGTCCTGAAATAGAAAATAATGAGGGTGAGGGGATTGGCAGCTTTACAAAGGGTAGTCAGAGGGGCCTATCTGTGACTGAAAGATGAGAGGGAGCCAGGTGTGGGAAGGGCCAGGTGAAAAGCATCCTGTGGGGAGGGAACTGTGAGCCCTGAGGCCCTGCTGTGGGAGAGAGGCTGGTGGGTCTGGAGGATAGTGACCCATCTGAGGGGTGGGTGCAGAACAGCAGGAACCAGTAATGAGTTCTCTCGGAGATTGGCAGGAGTCAGATGATGAGAATCATATAGGCCGTGGTGAGTGGGGAAGGAATGAGTCAGGTTTCTGGCTTAGGCAACAGGGTGCATGTGATGCCTCTTACTGAGATAGGAAGACTCAAGTCGGACTGGGCTTTAGGAGTGATTAAAGTTCTGTTTGGGGACATCTGTGTTTGAGGGCGCGAATAGGTTTGTTTAAAAAAATAACCTAGGGGCTTCCCTGGTGGCGCAGTGGTTGAGAGTCCTCCTGCCAATGCAGGGGACGCGGGTTCGTGCCCCGGTCCGGGAAGATCCCACATGCCGCGGAGCGGCTGGGCCCGTGAGCCATGGCCACTGAGCCTGCGCGTCTGGAGCCTGTGCTCCGCCACGGGAGAGGCCACAACAGTGAGACGCCCACGTACCAAAAAAAAAAAAAAACCAACCCTATCAGTGAGTGGCAAGTGACAAACTGCATCTTATGGGGTAGACTGGACATAAGCAACACACTTCAAGTGTCACCGTCTCCCATCACCCCCAGACGGGACCATCTAGTTGCAGGAAAACAAGCTCAGGGATCCCACTGATTCTGCATTACGATGAGTTGCATAATTATTTCAGTATATATTACAATGTAATAATAATAGAAATAAAGTGCACAATAAATGTAATGTGCTTGAATCGTCCCGAAACCATCCCCTCCCCCCCCTACAGTCCGTGGAAAAACTGTCTTCCACGAAACCAGTCCCTGGTGCCAGCAAGGTTGGGGACTGCTATCTTACTCTATTCCTGTTTCTAAGTGAATTTTTTGTTGTTGTTGTTTTTATTATTTTTATTATTTTTTTTTTTGCGGTATGCGGGCCTCTCACTGTTGTGGCCTCTCCCGTTGCGGAGCACAGGCTCCGGACGCACAGGCTCAGCGGCCATGGTTCACGGGCCCAGCCGCTCTGCGGCATGTGGGATCTTCCCGGACCAGGGCACGAACCCGTGTCTCCTGCATCGGCAGGCGGATTCTCAACCACTGCGCCACCAGGGAAGCCTGTTGTTGTTTTTGATTCTAAAACAGAGCAAATGTGAATTAAAGGGTGAGAAATATTGCTTCTTGTCTCAGTATTAGTGAAGATGGATACATTCTTTCAGATTTGCTCCCTGGAGAATTGTGACAATTTCCTCCTGTTACTTTTGTTTCCTCTTGTAAACCCAAGGTTAGCACCTCATCTGTGGGTACTTTCCCAAAGCGAGTGAAAATTGTGGAAGTTGGTCCCCGAGACGGACTACAAAATGAAAAGGTAAGGATGGAAATCAACCAACAAAGTTTTTGCAGGCTTTGAGAGTTACATGTGGTGGGTGCAGAACTATACCCAACTTAGGGCCGGGTTGGGGAGGACAGGCAGGCACCTGTGACAGTTCAGCCACAAGTGTTGTGACCCCGGGCCCACCTTAAGGCCCTGTGTGGGGGTGGCCGGTAAGTGCTGCAGGAGTGCAGAGGGAAGGTGAGGGCGTGCCTTTGATCCAGCAATTGCACATAAGGGGATTTGTCCAAAGGAAGCCGTGAAAGTCACATGCAAAGATTTAGCCTTGTGGATGTCCCTTAAAACCCTGTTGTAACAGCAGAACAGTTGGAAACAACCTAAATGTTCAGTAGGAGGAAAGATAACTCAATTACATTAATGACTTCATAAAATGGAATATTGTGAACCCATTAATAATACAGGAGTATATTAAGATGTAATCAGATTATAAGATAGTGTCTATATATATATATTTAATCTTATACTTTTGTGTAAGAAACAAAAAAGTTTATATATGTGTGGGAGCATCTGCCTAGAAAAGGATCATAGAACAGGGCTGTCCAATAGAACTTCCTGTGAAGACGGAAGTGTTCTAGGCTTGAGCCGTCCCATACAGTAGCCACTAGACACTTGTGGCTGTTGAGCACTTGAAATGTGACTAGTGTGGCTGGGGAATTGAATTTTTTAATGTAATTTTAATTAATTAAAATTTAAATAACCATGTATGGTTCATGTCTAATGTACTGGACTGCACAGATCTAGGAAGTTACCTATCAGGGTATTAAGAGTGTTATCTCTGGGAGGTTTTAAGGGTGGTTTTCTTTTATTTTTGGCATGTTTTTCTGAAATAATCATGTATTAATTATTTTTTCAATAAGAAAAACCTCTTAAAAAAATTTTTTTAAGCATGATCAGCCTACCTTTAATAGTGAGTGTTGGTTGGAAACAATAAGCTGTAAGCTCTCTGAAGACAGGATCATGTCTGTTCTGCTCACAACTGTATCCGTAGCTCCTAGCACAATCCTTGGAACATAGACGGCTCTCAAAAATTACTTGTGGAATAGATTAAAGCGGCGGGAGAGAAATTGGGGGTGGACGGACCTGGCGAGAAGGCCTTGGAGTTTTTAGGATTTTTGACCTAATCCTGTAAGTACTAGGGAGCCATGGAAGGCTTTTGAGCAGGAGAGTGAGATAATGGAGACTGTGTTTTAGAAGGATTCCTGTGTGGGGTGAATTGGTAGAGTGACTGCGACCATGCCGTAACATACATGGGATAATGATGGTAGATTTGGAGATAGGAGTCCACAGAGTCTGGTGAGCAGCTAGACGTGATGAGGGACAGAGAAGCAATAGGCTGATCATGTGAGGACGAGATCCTGTGCCAGCTGAGAGGCAGAAGGGGGAGGGTGTGACCCTTTGGAGGCCACATCTCATAGGACCCAGAAGGCTTGTCATCTCTGCCCTTTCAGGCCATGGCAATTTGTTTATGATGGGGTCATAAAGTAACAAAAATTTACTTTAAAAGCCTGTATGACAGGAAAATACTGTTTCCATGTCAGTGTTAACTCATTTTCAAGTGAGAAACTGCTTCCACTGCAAAATGCTATCAGTAGAACTCGAAGACAAGCCTTGTTCTGCACCTGTTGGCCAGGATGACATGTGAATTCATGTTAGTGTTTGAAAGCTGAGATGGTGAAGTGCTTGTTATAGTAAAAGCTTTGAACTAACAGGCTGCATTCCGAGACCATTTTATTACTGACTTTGCCAACCTGTCTTTTCTGGTTTTTCTCTGCATTACAGAATATTATACCTACTCCAATGAAAATCAAACTCATAGACATGCTTTCCGAAGCAGGACTCCCTGTTATAGAAGCCACCAGCTTTGTGTCTCCCAAATGGGTTCCCCAGGTGAGCCCCAGCCCTCAGGCCTGTCTCAGATGAGAGGGGTGTAAAATTCTGCACTTGCCCTGGAAGTCAGTAGAAGTCGGGAACGTAGGTTTCCAGGTCTCTGGCTTTGAGGGCTCTCTGTGCTTCACAGTAGCATGTGCAGCAAAAGAGCCTGCCCCGGGAGGCAGGTGGCTTGGATTCAGTCTTGGCTCTGCCCCGACTTGCATGGTGAGCTTGGTGAGGCCTTCCCCTCTCCAGCTTCAGGATGACCTCTCAGGTCTCTTCTGGCTCTAAGAAGTCTAGAATCTCTAGGCCTGTCTAGAGGTGTGGCTTCTGCGTTTGCAAAGGGGAAACACTGGCGACTCCTGCTTCACTGAGATAGTCAAGTGGGAAGAGAGATCCTGTTCTAACTGAGTTAGATGGCACTGAGCACAGTGCCGGGCTCGGAGCACATTCTCAGCAAATGGCTACAAGTACCATTGCTGCTGTTGCTCCTTATGTAGAGTTGGCAGTGTTAGCCATGTGGAGAAACTGGGGCTCTCACCCATGCCAAGGAGCCTTCTCACTCATCAGCAGTCAAACAGATAGTAAGAGCATTGGGGAGACTCAGCTCTGCAAAACGACTCATTCTCTAAGGGTCCTGGAGAACAGAGATTTTGTGCTAAAACGGTTTTCTCTACCTGAACTCTGCCTGCCCTTGGTGGTGACTTGGCAGTGTCTCCTTTGGCTCTCAGATGGCTGACCACGCTGAAGTCATGAAGGGCATCCAGAAATTTCCCGGCATCAGCTACCCAGTGCTGACCCCAAATTTCAAAGGCTTCCAGGCAGCGGTAAGAGACTTGTTTTGGTGGGGGCCCCTGAAATGAGATTGATGGCATTGGCCTCTGTCTTGTCCCTGGGCTCAGTCCCTGTCCCAGGATGTCTGTCTGAATGACTTATCTCCAGCGGTGATGGGCATCGTCAGACAGACCTGGGGGCAGTCCTGGCCCTGCCACTCCCAGCTCTCTGATCTTGACAAGCTGCTAAACCTCTTTGAGCCTCACGTTCTGCCCATAAAATAAGGTTAATGATGGTACCTAACGTCGTGAGGATTTCAGGAGATAGGATGCATATGAGTTGCTCAGTAAGAGCCTGGTAGAAGATAAGTGCTTAATAGACGTTAGCTCTTGTTGTTGCCCATCTCCTCTTTAAAGAAAGGTGATTGAGCTCTCCACAAGACTTAAAGGTAGTTGCTAGTATCTGTCAGCTTTCTTATAATTTTACATGAGAACATCATTGGAGATGTTGATTCCGAATTTAGGCAAAAAGCTTCTTTTAAGAGTGACTTCCAGGCTGGTGATGGCAGCAGCATTGTTGGTCCTTGGGGAAGGCCAAGGCTTCTTTTTTATTGAGATATAATTCACTATTAATTTCCTAGGGCTGCCATTATAAAATATGAAAAAACTAGGTGGCTTAAAACAATAGAAATGTATTCTCTCACTAGGCTAGAAGTCCTAAATCAAGGTGTCAGTAGGGTTGGTTCCTTTTTCTTTCTTTCTTTTTTTTTTTTTTTAATTTATGTTTTTATTTTTGGTTGCATTGGGTCTTCATTGCCGTGCGTGGGCTTTCTCTAGTTGCAGCAAACAGGGGCTACTCTCCATTGTGGTGCGCGGGCTTCTCATTCTGGTGGCTTCTCTTGTTGCAGACCATGGGCTCTAGGCACACGGGCTCAGTAGTTGTGGTGTACGGGCTCAGTAGTTGTGGCTCACGGGCTCTAGGTGTGTGGGCTCAGTAGTTGCGGCTCGCGGGCTCTACAGTGCAGGCTCAGTAATTGTGGCTCACGGGCTCAGTTGCTCCGCGGCATGTGGGATCTTCACGGACCAGGGCTCGAGCCCGTGTCCCCTGCATTGGCAGGCGGGTTCTTAACCACTGCGCCACCAGGGAAGCCCAGGTTGGTTCCTCGGAGGGCTCTGAGAGAGAATCTTTCCATGCCTCTTTCCTAGTTTCCGGTGATGATTGGCAACCCTCAGTGTTCCTCCGCTTTTAGGAGTGTCACTCCAGTATCTGCTTCCACCTTCGCTGGCCTTTCCTCTGTGTCTGTCTTCACATGGGCGCAATCGTATAAGGGAAGCGGGACTAATACGACTTCATCTTTACTAATTACATCTACAATGACCCTATTGCCAAACAAGGTCACGTTCTGAGGTACTGGGGGTCAGCATTTCAACATGTCTTTGGGAAGGGCACAAATTGACTTAACGATATTCATATATCATAAAATTCACCATTAGACAAAGGTTTTTGCCACTCTGTGTGGGTGTTCCTTGAAGAGAAAAATGCTGAAAGGAATTCACCTGGCTGTTGGCAGGTTGCTGCCGGAGCCAAGGAAGTGGCCGTCTTTGGAGCTGCCTCCGAGCTTTTCAGCAAGAAGAACATCAACTGCTCCATAGACGAGAGTGTGCAGCGGTTTGACGAAATCTTGAAGGCAGCTCGGGCAGCCAGTATCCCTGTGCGGGGGTGAGTCTGACCACATTGGTGCTGCCTCTCTTTATTTCCTCAGTACCATTCTGGAACAGGGCCAGGCTCGAACTCCAGCGACCGTCCCTCACAGACTCCATCCTGGGTGCGGGCAGCCCAAGCTCCGCACCCAGACATCTTTTCCCAAGTAAATTTGGTCAGAAGAAATCCTGGCAAGTGCTTTCTCCAAACTTGATTTTTGGGTCCGTTCACCAGAGGAATCTAGCAGGACAGACACTAAACAGGGTTTGTGGAGGTCAGTTTAATCCTCGCTCCACCACCAACTCTTCACACATCCCTGAGGAATCCCCTCGGCCTCTAAGATGTGTCCGACATCACACCTTTAGTAGCAGTAGTGCCAGGTGTTGTCCACGTATTACCTAATTGCAGCCTCACAATCGCCCAGGAAGGAGGCCTCTGTCCCCACTTCCAGAGGACAAAACTGAGGCTCAGGAAGGATGAAGAGTCTGCTGTAAGGTCCCACAACAAACTGCAGCCAGAATGCCGTTTCAGAAGTACACCTCTGATCACATCACTCCCAGGTTAAAAACCTGCCAGTGACTCATCAACTCCAGACTTTTCAACATGGTTTACAAGCCCCTGCGTTTTTCAGCCCCTGTCACTCTCTGCAGCCTCATTGCTCACGTCCCTCTTCTGGCCCTGCTTCCTCAGCACACTGCATTCCAGCCAACTGGAATTTCTTTCCATTTTGTCACATGGCCCAGTTCTCTCCTGCCTCTGGGCCTTTGCACATGCTTTCTGTAGACTCAGGACACTCTTCCTTCTACATCCTACTTGTCAGGGCTAACTCCTGCTCATCTTCAGGTCCTCTCATGGATGCCAGTTTCTCTAAGAAGCTTTCTCTTCCCTTAGGTGGAGTTGGTGTCCCTCCTCTGGGCTCCCAGAGTCCCCTGAACATCCTCTAACAAAGCACTTACCCCTGCTTGTTAAATTCTCCTCTGCCTCCCATCCCCCACTAGACTCTGCTCTCCGTGAGGGCAGAGCCCACCTCAGTCCCTGCTGTACTCCCTCTCCCAGCTCTGGGCCTAGCACATAGTAGGTGCTCAGGAACCGATGGGCGGATAGATGGATGGGGAAGCAAGGGCATGTCAGGTCTTCCTGACTCCCAAGCCGGTGCTCCTTCCTCAGTATTTCTTTAGATTTTCTGTACTCAGCAGTGATTGGAGAGTAAGAAGAAGGATTAAGGGCTTCCCTGTTGGCGCAGTGGTTGCGAGTTCGCCTGCCGATGCAGGGGACACGGGTTCATGCCCCGGTCCGGGAAGATCTCACGTGCCGCGGAGCGGCTGGGCCCGTGAGCCATGGCCGCTGAGCCTGCGCGTCCGGAGCCTGTGCTCCGCGACGGGAGAGGCCACAACAGTGAGAGGCTCGTGTACCACAAAAAAAAAAAAAAAAAAAAAAAAAAAAAAAAAAAGAAGAAGGATTAAGATGGAAAAATACACTGAGATGTTTGAGTCTGACGTTTATTTATCCAGCAGACATTTATTATGCCTCATAATATGCAGAGTACTTTGTAAGACTCTAAAAGGTTTTAATGGAGCCTCAGCCTGAATGGGGTGGGTGGACATAGAAGCCGGCTACACCCAAGATCCAGACTCCTCACCGTAACTCGCAAGACCCCATGATCAGGCCGGTGGCCTCCTCTCCAACCTCATGTTGTACTTCTTTGCCCCTTGCTGCCCATACCTCAGCTGTTTTGTCCTTTGTTCTGTGTTTTGAACACACCTATTCTTCGGTCTCAGGGACTCTACGCTGGTTCTTCTCTCTGCCTGGAACACGGCTCTCCCCCCATCTCAGCTCCAGCTTCACGTCCTCACAGGGGTCTTCCTGGGCCATCCTACTGTTGTTGGCCTCCTCTGGTTGCTCCTGTCACGCTTCCCTTGTCTTTCCTTCATAGCACATCACTGTTTGAGATTATGTCCTTCCCTTATTAGATCACTTTTTTATCGGCTGCCTCCCTAACTTGAAACCTTAAGCTCCGTGGCGGTGGGGATCCTTTCAGTCTTGCTCACTGCGCTTCCCCAGTGCCTGGCACACTGTAGGCAGCTCGGTATATATCAGTTGAATAAATGAGTGTTTGAACCCTCTGGCCACTCAACTGGAGCAGCCGATCCCTTGGCCCTCAGCTGGCCCAGCTCTTTCGTTCCCGCTTTGGTTTCATCCATCCTTGGTCCTCTCCCGAGCGTGGCCCCACTCCGTGCGGCTCAGCTGGCTGCCCATATTGCCCTCTTTAGCTTCTCTTCCTCCTTGTTGTTGGTCTCTGGCTGCCTCTCTGTGTGTCGCCTGCTTCCTGAACTACAGACCTGGTAGTTTCTTCCCTTCCCTGCTGTGGCGCTGCACTGCCGGCTCACCAGCATTGAATTGGCCTCTCACCCAGGCCCTTGGCCTCCTGCCCGGCTTCCGGTTTGGGTGCAGGCTAACCAGGGATGTGTGTCAAGCAGCCACCCTGCCCCAGCTCTGCTGGCCGAGGAGCCCGGGGGCATTGACAGCAATCCTCCCTGTTTTCCCACAGGTACGTCTCCTGTGTGCTTGGATGCCCCTACGAAGGGAAGATCGCCCCAGCTAAAGTGGCTGAGGTGCGTGTGTGTGGCGGGGGGCGGGCGTGGGATTTCGTGGGGGTCGGCTCGCGTGCCTGCCCGAGTGCACAGGTTGCTCTCACCACACTTTCATGGTGGGTCACGGATTTCATCTGTTTGCCCAGCTCCTTCATTAAGCCCCTCTCAGAGCACAGCCCTGCCTGCGCTCACCCCTGGAGGGCCACCTCCTAGCCTGGCATGGAGTCTCTGAAGCCCCTGCCCTCTACCCCAGGGTGAAAGCCCTTGACTCAGATTCCAGTCTGGTCAGCAGACAGGTGATGTGAGGTGAGAATCCTCTGCAGAGGGGTTCCTTGTAGTGGTTGGAGAGGCCATTGACATCCTCTGAGAAGAACACAGGGCGGGAGATGAACTTGAACAACCCAAGAACTTATGTCACTTTGCCCTCAAAACCACCCAGCAAATTTGGTGTTATTGTTATTCCATTTTACAGTTGAGGAAACAGACTAACTGCCACGCAGGTTGTAAATGGTGAAACCAGGTCTCAGCCCCCATCTGCTTACCTCTAAAGCCCCCTTGCTCTTCCCACACACCAGGTAGCACCCGGAAATGAGCATTGGTAACAGTAGCAACTGCTTATTGAGAGTGGCTGCTGTCGCCCAGAATCTCAGCCTCCGGTTGCCGCCAGTCCTCCCTGTATCCCTGCAAAGGCTCGTCATTGTTTTTCAGAAGCAGAAATTGAAGCCCAGGAAAGTCAGGTCCGTTGCCGAGGTCCCATAGCTAGAGAGCAGCCCAACTGGATTTTACTTCAGCCCCACGTCACCCCCAAGCCGGCCGCTTTTGCTGCGCCCTCTACCGCCCGCTGGCCGCCACGGCTCCTTGCCATTCTGCCCACATGGGCAGTCGCAGAGGGGGGCTCGCCGATTTCTTTATCCATCAGACCACCGTTGAGCAGCACCACGTTCCTGACCCCACCTCCCCCTTCTCCCCCCTTCTCCAGCAGAGCAGTGTGGAGCAGCATCTCCTCAGGTGGGGCACATACTGCTCTGGTCGTGCAGTGATTTGGGGGTCGACAAATGCGCTTCTAAAAATTGTCATAGTTATGTACTTCTCTTAAAAATATATCACTAGCACCTCAGACCCATGATTTCACACATCTTCCTTCCAAGGATAGAGCTACGCGAAAGGAATCAGTTCTACTGATTCTGGTTCCTGGGTCTGACACAGTGTGTGAAGGTGGCAAGTGAAGGACTGGATGGAGTTTGAGACACGCGCGGGAGGAAAGCACAGGGGTTGGGGCCCCAGGGCCTGCGCCCAGTGACCAGCTCTGCTCCTTACGTCCCAGTCTCCTGATGAGTAGAAGGAGGGTTATCATTCCCGCTCAGAAAGTTGTAAGGAGTCTATGGTCTGATAGGAATTTAGTGTCTCACACGTGGAGGTGTTCTGCGGAGGCTAAGGACCCCTGGCTTGAGGAATCTGAGGTCCTCCAAACGCCTGCTTGTCTCCCCAGGTCGCCAAGAAGATGTACTCAGTGGGCTGCTATGAGATCTCTCTGGGGGACACCATTGGCGTGGGCACCCCTGGGACCATGAAGGATATGCTGTCCGCCGTCATGCACGAGGTGCCAGTGGCTGCCCTGGCTGTCCACTGCCATGACACCTATGGCCAGGCCCTGGCCAACACCTTGATGGCCCTGCAGGTAATCAGGGTATGTCCCAGAACAGAGGCACATGTCCATTCTCCCAAAGGGTACGGTGGCAGGACAGCTGTGTTTCATTTATTCTTTCAGCAAGCGTTCACTGTGCTGAAGGCACATACCTGTGTGCCAGGCCGCGGGCTGGCCATGGTGGACACAAACATGTGACCCTGCCCTGAAAGTGCCTGCATCTGTCTGTTAGGAGAGACAGTCGAGAATCAGGTGATAATCCTAATGCATTGTGACAGATGCCACGCAGGGAGGAAGCGTGGGGCTCGGGCAGGCCCCAGTCCCAGCTGGGGAGGTCAGGGAGGATTCACCAGGGGAGGCCTGAAGGACACGAAGAAGTTAAGCAGTTGAAAAAGGGAAGCGGAAAGGTGGCCAGGCAGCACTGCACTGTAAGACTAAGGTGGGGTCAGGGAGGACTCGGGTGCCCCGGCCCCGCCCTAGCGCACAGGGCTGCGAGTAGGTGTGCGTGTGCCTCTGTGTAGCGAGAGCAGGCAGGAAGGAGGGAGGGAGGCAGAGGTCACTCACAGGGAGAACCTTTAATGCTGTTCCCCGAAGATTGGACTAAGACCTCAGATTGGGTTTCTTCTGAGGCTGGCTTCTTGCGGGCTGGCCCGGAATGAGGGTCCCATGGCCCAGCAGCTGCTTAGAAAATTCTGAGTGTCTGACTACAGGCTGCCTTGCTGTAGTGATAGTCCAAGTCTAGTCGGCTGTCTTTAGGTTAGCTAGAGCAATCCTGGGCCTCCTTATTTTTTCCCCTCTTTTTAGTTCTGTTACCTCCTTGAGGCTCATGTCTTTAAGCCAGATGATTCTATTACCTTCTGGGTCTGTTTTCTCAGAGGTGAGGTTTAAGGAGAGAGGAGAGAGTGAAACAGTCATCTTAGGAAAGTGGGAGCACTGACCTAGGGAAATGGGATAGGCCCCCGAGGAGTCAGAGGCTTGACACTGGGGTGAGGGAGCGGGGGTGGGTGAGTGAACACAGGAAGCAACAGGGGTCTGAAACCTCAGCAGTGGGAGAGGGTTAGTTTAGATGATCGGGAAGGGCCCCTCTGAGGAGGTGGCTTTTAGGCTGAGAAGGAGAAGGTGAGGAGTCAACCATAAAAGGAAGGAGGGTAGATATTCCTGGCAGAGGAAACAGTGTAGCATAAAAGACTCACACTGTTTTAGGAACTAAAAAGGGGAATGGTTTCTTTCAGTGGGATTTTCACGTCGACGGAATCATAAGCCAAAGAATTTCAGGCAGCAGATGGCAGGTATACAAGAACCGGCTCTGTGGGCTCTGGGCCCCACAGTGACAGCCGTGTTTCACCATCCTTGTTTGCAGATGGGAGTGAGTGTCGTGGACTCTTCTGTGGCGGGACTTGGAGGCTGTCCCTATGCACACGGAGCGTCAGGAAACTTGGCGACCGAGGACCTGGTCTACATGCTGGCCGGCTTGGGCGTTCATACGGTAATGCCACCTGCCTCCTGGTGGCAACAGCCCCGAACTGACCAGAGCTCTGCCTGAAGCCAGAGGACAGAAGCCGCTGGGTTTGTTCAGGGTTTTTGTGGTGGTGCTGGTGTAGTTAAGAGAAGGGTGCCAAGGGATTAGGGCCGTTCTGTCATATGTTTTGGGATAACAGACCACGGTAGATGGAGGCCACGAGGAGGCAGGCCCTCCGTGTGAGTCTGACCGTTCAGTCAGAGGAGGCACCGGGGTGGAGGGAAAGAGCCCTGCAAGGGTAAAGCCATGACCTGAAATGAGTCCGTTTCCCCTGCACCTTTGTTTTGTTCTCTGAACCATGAGAGCAGTAGAATTAGCCCCCCAGGGCTCTGCCGCAGTCAGAAAGGGCCCTCAGTGTGGGTTGGAAGCAGTGTAGCATCTGTGCTTTTGGATTAGACAGAAGTGGATTAAAACCTAGGTCACAACAGGTCACACACAGGCTGTGTGACCTGACAGATTACTTCACAGCTCTGGGCCTAGGAAATGGGAATAGTAACAGCACCTTTCTCACAGAGTCATTATGAGGATAAGAAAATGTGGGATGCTTAGCCCAGAGCTAAGCAGATAGTACGCATCAGTAAACAGGAGCTATTGTTATCAAGAGGTTTTCAGTGTGGCCCTTTCAGTTGGTGGGTTTTTTTTTTTTAATTTTTTTTTTTTAATTTTCACTTATTTATTTATTTTCGGCTGCGTTGGGTTACATGCAGGGTTTCTCTAGTTGCAGAGAGCAGAGGCTACTCTTCGTTGCAGTGCGTGGGCTTCTCATTGCGGTGGCTTCTCTTGTAGCGGAGCACGGGCTCTAGAGCGCAGGCTCAGTAGTTGTGGCTCACGGGCTTAGTTACTCCGTGGCATGTGGGCTCTTCCCAGACCAGGGATCGAACCTGTGTCCCCTGCATTGGCAGGCAGATTTTTACCCACTATGCCACCAGGGAAGCCCTTAGTTGGTGTTTTTACTCCCGTTTCTCTCTGCCTCACGGTCCTTACTTCAGCATTCAGTGTTTGACCACTGTGGGCCAGACCTGTGCTAGACTCTGGAGTTGGAGAACCACACAAGACTACCGAGCTCCCTTCCCCGGTGGCGGCACTACAACCATTTCACACATTGAGGGCAGTCAGAGGGGAACCCCACGTGCCACGAGGACACCACCTCACAGGCAACTAGTATCCTGTCGTCAGAGGAACAAGGGCCTGGTTGTCTTCACCCGTACACGGTTTTCTGTCCAGTCTGCTGTTTCCCTGGGTGTTGAGGGCATGTCGTGACTTACTGCGTCCTCTAACTTGTTTCTCAAAGGGTGTGAACCTCCAGAAGCTCCTGGAAGCCGGGGCCTTTATCTGTCAAGCCCTGAACAGAAGAACCAGCTCCAAAGTGGCTCAGGCTACCTGTAAACTGTGAGCTCCTTGCCCCCCGAAGCCCTGGGGGACTGTGTGGGAACAGGGACATGTGTGGATGACTCACGGATGGGCCTGTGGAAATGGGAATGAAATCAACAGGAGTAGGCACCTCACTGCCAGCTCTGCACCTAGGTCTCTCCTGGCGGAAAGGAGGTGGACTGGAGTTGCCTGGCCTCAGGCCCTCCCTCCCTGACCTGAGTATGAATGAGAGGCTTGGGCAGCTGGAGGTCTCCCTTCACCATGGACCCAAAGGCCCAGGAGTTGGATGCCCGAGGGCACTTGGGAACCCAATTCTCTGACTTGGGTTGATCCTCAAGTCTCATCTCCAGGTGAAACCTGCCAGCTGGCCACTCTACTACACAGCTTGATGCTGCCATATCCTGGGGGCCATCGCTTGCTGACTTTGTAGGGCAAAGGGGCAGGGAGGAGTTTTTCCCTCAGCTGACAGAGGGCATTTGGTGAAGGGGTGAGGGCTGAGCTGTGGTGGCCACCTGCCAACTCCAGCACCTCTGGAAAATCTCCACTTTGAACATGATTGTCGAAAATAGCTTATGTAATTAAAGGTTTAATGACATAACCATTCCAGTGTTCTGTTGTGCAGATGTGTGTACATAGGGGACAGGGAATAAAGCATCTTTTCAACATTTCCTCTAAGAGGAAAACATAGACTTCAGTTTATTAATCTCTGAATTGTCTCCCTCTTTCCCCTCTTTAGAATTGGGGAGGTCGGTGGTAATGAGAGTGCTGACCAGAGCGCCCTGGGGAGGTTGTTTCTGAGGCTCGTGGCTCTGTGACCTGGGCCGTTGCACAAGGTCCTCTGGGCCTGGGCAGGTGCAGCTCTAGGCGCACTCAGCTCTTGGGACCTCAGCCTCTCCTGCCTGTCAGCGTCCTTGCTGGACTCGGGTAGGCCCAGGGCACTCACGCTGTGGGACACACGTGTGCATTTCTTCCTTGGCTCGGGTTTCATCATTCAGTATGTCATGCCTTTATACACATCATTCCTTAGCCCTCCCTTTATTTTAAACAAAAACAGAACACCATGTTCTAACGTACTATTATGGTAGGCAGGGTGCAAACCGTACCAGGCTGACCGCAACTGGCGCTGTAATTCCTGTTGTAGTTTCAGGGCTCCCTTAGCGGTATTTAAAAAAAATATATCTATCTAATCTATCCATCTTATCTATCTAATCTATCTATGCCGGGTCTTCCTTGATGCGTTCAGGAGTTTTAGGTGTAGCATGCATGCGGGATCTAGTTCCCCGACCAGGGATCGAAACCCGGGCCCCCTGCATTGGGAGCGCGGAGTCTTATCCACAGGACCGACAGGGATGTTCCCTTTTGGCGGGTTTTTAAACTGGACTTTCCAGAACGGCAGCCTCCGGGCGACCCCTACCCGTTCCCGTCCTTCGGCGCCGTCCCTCTCGCCTCTGTTCCAGGCAGCCATCTGCTTCATGCCAGGGTTACTAAAAAGAGTTTGGCAGCTACGAAAACAGTGGAAAACCTGCGGGTGAGCGTGGAGCCACGGTCTTCGGCCCCGCGGTTGGCTGTGACTCCCGCCGCGGGACGGCTGCCGGGCGCCCCTGAGAAGCCCCATCTCCCGGGGCGCGGCGCCTGTTTCCCGTGGTCGGGAAAAGCGCCGGCACCTGGGCTCGCGGGCGCGGCTCCGGGCCGTGCCATGCCTTCCTCCGCCCACCGCCCAGGCACAGGTCGGTACCTCCCTCTGCGGGACGTGCCGCGCAGGCGTCCTGAAGACGCAACTGCCTTGGTCCTCCCGGCGCTCCGTACTGCGGTCTCTCCGCTGACACGTCTCTTGGGGGCGTGGAGGAGGCGGGGCAAGAGCGGGCTGTCGGCTCTTAAAGGGACTGGGCGCGGAACTCGGGAGGCGGCGCCGTTCGAGGCAGCGCTGGTGCGTGGTGCGGAGCAGGTTCGGGAGGAGAATGGGGGGCCTGGGCGGGTTTGCGAGGGGCCGGGTGGTCCGCCGGGCGCAAGGGAGAGTCTCGTGGGTCTGGGTTGCGTTCTGGGCAGAGTTCTGCCAGGGCGGACCCACCCTCGCTGCTCGCAGCTCCCGCTGCCTTGGCTGGGGTGGCCGGGGTTCATTCATTCCCGGCCGAGGCACTCCTAGTTCGGACCCCTCCGAGCCACCCCCTCCGAATCCCAGCCTGAGGCTCAAGTACACTTGATAGCTCACGGCCCTGCGCCCCCTGCCCTCCATTTTACGGACTGGGAAAACTGAGGAGGCGACAGCTGGACCAAGGCCACTCTGCGAGTCGGAGGGAGGCCGGCCTCACCAGCCTTCCTGCCTCCCATGGCTCCTCCGCCACCACTTTCCGGGGACCGGCATAGTGCGTGGAGCTCGGTGGGACGGGGGCGGGGGCGGCTTCAGCGTCAGGAGCGGAGTCCAGCGGGAAACAGTGGGGGCGGAGGGCGAACTGCTTGGGGAGAGGGGCGGGGCTTTGAGTCTGGAGATCCAGATTATAGCCCGGCCAATGCTCGCTTTGTGACTTAAGGCAATTACTTCACCTCTCTGACCTTAGTATCCTTTTTTGTAAAGTGCCAGTAGTAACACCTGCCTCATCAGGATGTTGGGGGAATTCAGGAAAATAATGCAAAAGTGCCTAGTACAGAGCCTGGCACGCAGCGGGCGTTCAGTCAAGTGGGTCGGAATTGGATGGGCCCAGAAGAGGATTGACGCAGCTCGGAGGAAGGCGGCTGCGGGCCAGGCCGCCCGGAATGAAAGACCTCAGTGTCTGGGTTTCCTCCCCCGCCCCCCTCCTCCGCTCCACCGTCTCTGCCCGTCGAGTTTGTTCAGGGCGGTGGTGCACACCTGGCAGTGGAGCCTGGGGCCGAGGCCACGTCTACACTACCCTGTTCAGTGCCACCTAGAATTAGGCGGGATCCTTAGCTCCAAGCCCGGAGTGGCATCCGCACAGGCGGAACCAGCCTGGCTGATCTGGGGTGGGGCCCACTCCAGGAGTGCAGTGCTGTAACCCCAGAGCTGGGCTCAGCCTGCCTGGCAAAAGACCCCACCCTGAGGCCATCTGCTATATTTCCTGCCTCCTCCCAGTTGACCTTTGTGGAAGGGAGTCAGGGGGCTGCTTACCCCAGGAGGTATTAGTCACTGAACCAAGGAGCCAGTTTATACCTAGTGATGGCAGAGGGACTGGGAAGTTCCGAGTCTGAGCAGACAGAACCCCTTCCTGGGTTCTTGGAGTGCCAATGCTGCTGCCTTGTTTCCTTCTGTCCAGAACTGTCCAGTCCCTAGACACCTGGGGGAAGGCAGTGTGGAGCCTAGGGTTCCATCTTCCCAACCCCCGGTCAGTTATGGCGCTTGTGCATCAGTCTCCCCACCTGTACCATGTGGCAGGTCTTTAAAATCACCTCATCTGACCCTCACACTACCACGTGATAGTTGTACAGTTATGAACTCCATGTTATAGAGATGGAAACTAAGGCCAAGAGAAGTGGTCTCTCCAAGGCCTAAGGCCAGAAAGTGATGGTATCCAGTCTTGGACCAGGGCTGACTCCAGACCCATCCTATTAACTAGGGCGCACCACTGCCTCCCTCTGACGCCAGAATCCAGACCGAAGGAGGCCCTGAGCAGGCAGCCTCAGCCACCTCTGAGTCTCTGTCCTGGGCCAGGCGCGATGGCAGAGAAGGTGCTGGTAACGGGTGGGGCTGGCTACATCGGCAGCCACACCGTGCTGGAGCTGCTGGAGGCGGGGTATTCGCCCGTGGTCATCGACAACTTCCATAACGCCATTCGTGGTGAGCAGGCGGAGGGGGGCTGCGGCTCCCAGAGGGATGGAAGGGAAACCCTGTGTTCTACCCCCGCCTCCAAGAGATGTGTGTCTGGCCAGTCCCTTGGGAACCGAGCACCCCATCTCCTCTGACTTTGATGGCCTCTGTGTGCCCAACCAGGAGGGGGCTCCATGCCTGAGAGCTTGCGGCGGGTTCAGGAGCTGACAGGCCACTCTGTGGAGTTTGAGGAGATGGACATCTTGGACCAGGCAGCCCTACAGCGTCTTTTTAAGAAGGTGGGTGCTTGGCAGGCAGACAGGCAGGGGTCATAGCCCAGGGCCAGGCCTGTAAGCAACCTCTGACCCCAGCTTTGCAACCCTGCAGCACAGCTTCACGGCGGTCATCCACTTTGCTGGGCTCAAGGCTGTGGGCGAGTCGGTGCGGAAGCCTCTGGATTATTACAGAGTTAACCTGACAGGAACCATCCAGCTTCTGGAGGTGAGGCATGAGGCAAGGACACAGACACCGTGAGGGCCCCTGGCCGGGTACGTAGTGCCAAACACGGTGGCAGAGCCCAAGCTGTGTCATCTTCGACAGGTCTTTGCCTCTCAGCCTCAGTCTCCCCTTCTGTAAAGGGGAGCCCATAGCTCAGCCCCGCCCACCTAGGAGCGGTAAGGGGGCGGGAATAACGTGTAAGGCAGAGGCCGCTGATGCCTCCCCTCCACGGGCAGATCATGAGGGCCCACGGGGTGAAGAACCTGGTGTTCAGCAGCTCGGCCACTGTGTATGGGAACCCCCAGTACCTGCCCCTGGATGAGGCTCACCCCACAGGTGGCTGTACCAACCCCTATGGCAAGTCCAAGTTCTTCATCGAGGAAATGATCCGGGACCTGTGCCAGGCAGACAAGGTGAGGGCCCCCTTTGACTCAGCCGTGGCTCCGCTCACAGACCCCTCACAGGCCAGCCCCGCGAGCCTGAGGATGGGATCCTGATCAGCCTCCACCAAGGAGGAGGCTGGGGTTCAGGAAGCAGCAGTGACTTGCACAAGGTCACAGCACTTGCAGGGAGGGCCCGATACCCTGCTCCTTTCTAGGGATAGAGAACCGGCAGGGTGGGCTCTGGATTCAGCTGGGACACGCAGCCCGCACCCCACCCCCCATCGTCTGACCTGCGTCCCACAGGCCTGGAATGCAGTGCTGCTGCGATATTTCAACCCCATTGGCGCCCACGCCTCGGGCTGCATCGGCGAGGATCCCCAGGGCATCCCCAATAACCTCATGCCCTACGTCTCCCAGGTAAGGGAGAAGGGAAAGCAAGGGGGTGGCCCTAGGCTTGAGGGCTACAGCTGGTGCCAAGGTCCTGGGAAAAGCTAACCTGACCTCCACCCCAGGTGGCGATTGGTCGACGGGAGGCACTGAATGTCTTTGGCAATGACTATGACACAGAGGATGGCACAGGTGAGCCCAGGACAAGGAGGAGCCGGGAGGGAGACTGAGGTGGGACAGAAACTGTACTGCACCCAGCACCCCACCACCTCCTCCTCTGCAGGCGTCCGGGATTACATCCATGTCGTGGATCTGGCCAAGGGCCACATCGCGGCCTTGAGGAAGCTGAAGGAGCAGTGTGGCTGCCGGGTAGGAAGAGAAGGGAGAGAGGGGAAGGAGACAGAGGCCCGGACCAATGGGGCCCAGAGGGGTAGTAAGTCCAGCCCCCGGCACAGACCCTGTTCTCCTCTCCGGGCAGATCTACAACCTGGGCACAGGCACGGGCTATTCGGTGTTACAGATGGTCGTGGCCATGGAGAAGGCCTCGGGGAAGAAGGTAGGCTGGCAGCCCACCCTGACCCACCCCCAGCCCCTCCCACTAACCTACGTGACGGGGCATCCCAGCACCGCCTGTCTCCTCAAGCCTGCCTTAGGACTTGACGCCTGAGAGCGAGACCCTGCTCTGGACCTCCATTTCTTGAGGGCCTGGTCAGCAAGTTGGCAGGTAAGGCCAGGGCCAGCTCAGCTAAGCTACAACCGCCCCCTCTCTTGCAGATCCCGTACAAGGTGGTGGCCCGGCGGGAAGGTGATGTGGCTGCGTGTTATGCCAACCCCAGCCTGGCCCTCAAGGAGCTGGGCTGGTCGGCAGCCTTAGGGCTGGACAGGATGTGTGAGTGCTAGCCCAACCCCTGACCCTGGGTGCTGGCCTGGCCCCTGGGAGAGAGTCAGGGGCTAGGAAAAGGGCCGCCGGGGGTCTGGGCCTGCCCACTCCGGGCTGTCCGAGGTGGTGCGGGACCTGCACTCCAGCGGGGACCCTGAGCACAGACCTCGCCCCATCACAGGCGAAGATCTATGGCGCTGGCAGAAGCAGAATCCTTCAGGCTTTGGCGCGCAGGCCTGAGACCCTCACCTACCAGGGACCAGAAAAGGAAGAGAAACAACTGCCTGCTCTCCAGCCTCTGGCAGGAACCCAGGGGCCTCAGAGCCTCCCCTACCTCAGACCCCAACTGTGCCCACTCAGCCCACCAGGCATGAGGCCAAGGGCACCACTGACCAGGTATCAGGGGTCTCTATTCCACAGGGTCCAGGAACCCAGGAGGACCACCAAGAGCAAGTGGGGCGAAGCAGGGCCCTGAGACACACAGAACGCCCTCCTCCCAGGCACTAATTTATACTGCTACTAAGGAGCTTCCCAAAGTATTTAAAATAAAGTTTTCTTACACTGGAGCAGATTCTTGCACGTGATCACACTCTACCCCTTGGATAGAATCATCCAGGCCTAAGAGTTGAAGCAATTTCTTTAATTTTATCGGAATCCCGACACAACAAGAAAAACACCCAAAACTACATGGAGACAGAAGACGCGACACGACTCCTCCCCACCTCCCCCCGGCCCTAGAGTGGGGACAACGTGGGGTGAGGCAGCTGGGGGAGACCTTGAGCCTCAGTCCAGCCCTGCAGGCTCCAGGCCCGCCGGGGCGGAGGGTAATGGGGAGGCAGGGCCCAGCCCCCAAGTCAGAACGGCTGAGGGGAGGCCCCCTCGAAGGACTCTGCCCCGTCACCCACACTCCTGCGCAGGGGCAGGGAGCCCACAGCAGCAAGGGGGCCTGGGCCACGGACACATTCATGATTGAGAAGCAGCTGGAGTGGAGGCAGGAGAGACACGATTATCTGGGCAGAATCAGCTGGCGGGAGAGGGTGGGAGGTGGGGCCTGGGAGGGCCCCAGGGGCCAAACCCTGAGGTCACAGGAGGGGCCCAAAGTGGGGCTAGTGAGTGAGGTCCTGAGTGAGTGGGTCAGCGGCTGGGCCCCTTTCTCCCGCTGCCTACAGCCCCTCCAATACTGCTGCCAGGGGGGCCCCCCCCCTCCAGGGAAATGGGATAAGAAAGCAGCCCACCCCCTGCGGCAGACAGCCAGGTGGCTGAAGCCAGGAAGGGAGGCCCGGCCAGGCCTTGGCCTGCCTGCCCCAGAGGCCTGTGGGAAAAGGAAGGGTCCAGGAGGGTGAGAAAGGGGTTCGACCGGCTCAGATCCAAGATGGTGCCGCGCGTGCCAAGTCCCCCATGAGCTGGGGGACCGCGCTGGGGGCCAGCAACTGTAGTTAGACAGGAGGCAGCAGCTTCTCAAGAAACTCCTTCACAGCTGCCATCTCCTGCGGGTGGGGGGTGGGAACTGTGAGAGGCTCCTGGCTGGAGGGAGGAAGGAGGAAGGAGAAGGGTGGGAGTGGGAAGCAGCCCCTCAGCACTGACCTGAGGACAGGAGCTGTGCATGACCCCGGGGTAAGTCTTGAACTGGACCCTGGCGGGTGTGACAACGGACCGGAGCTTCTCGGCTGTCAGGGCCCCAAACCGTACGGGAACCATGGGGTCCAGCTCCCCGTGACACTGAAGGATGGTCAGGTCCTTGGCACTGCCGTTGGCTGCCTGTGGGCCAGACGGGACTCAGAGAGCAAAGCCAGTGCTTGGGCACAATCCCCCAGCCTCAAGGAGACAGAGGGCAGGAGCGGGGTCGTGGAGACACTCACCTGGGGGAAGGCCCGGTGCAGAGGCAGCCAACAGCTCAATGCCACAATGCCGGCCAGAGGGTGGGGGCAGGTGAGGGCTGTGTAGAGGGACAGGGCTCCACCCTGGAGGAAGGAGAGAATGAGGGCTCATGAGGGCACAGCTCAGCTCCCACCACCCAGCCCCCCTCTCTCTCCCCTCACCTGTGAAAAGCCTCCCAGGACGATCCGATTGGCAGGGATCCCATTCTTCATCTCATGCTCAATCAAGGCCTTGACTGGGGGGAGGGGGCATGACTGGGGGGAGGGAAAGCTGCCACAGGGACCCAAGGAAGGGAGCCAAACAGAGGTACTGCCAGGCACTTTCCTGGGCGGGCAGAGGGGGAGAGGGAGGATGCCGAGGAGGGGCTGGGGCCTTACTGTTCTCTGCTGCCTTCTTAATGCCAGCCTCGTCCTCTGGGGCATCTGGACTCAGCCCCATCAGGTCAAACCTGGAGGAGCAGAGGCGTTGGCAGCTACTGGGAGACCTGGGCTGGCCCCAGGCAGCTCCCTCAAGCTCCTATTCCCCCTCTGCACACTCACCAGGAGGGCATCACCATCTTCATGTTGAGTGTCACAGGGATCCGAGGCCTGGGGAGGGACAACAAGAAGGGCCGTCATGCTCAGGAGGGATGAGGAAGCCACAGCAGAGAGCCCAGGTGGGGGCAGGGCAACCCCTGGGGAACCTCCCAGCAGGCAGGGCCTGTGTTTAAGGTGTTGCCAGGCAACTTGACACGTGGGGCTGAAGGCTGTGGTTGGGGCATCGGCAGTAGCCATGGAGAAGCACAGCCCAGCACTCAGTGTGAGGGGGTTCCGGCTCAGTCGGTGAGTACTTGGGGCAGGGGTACGGGGGTCCTGGTTCTAGGAGTCTCAGGTCTAGGAGGCCTTGGGGCTGGGGCTGGACCCTATCCCTGAGGGTTTCACAGGAATGATGAAGGCTGAAAATGGCACTTGTGACTGCTCTGGGCCCCAGGCCCCAGGATGCAGCCGGCAGGAGAGAACAGGCCTGGGACCACAGGACCACCCCCCATCCTCAGCCCCTCCCTTGCTGGGGTGACACTCACGCATGGGGACAGATGTACTTGACATGAGGGAGCCGGATAGTAGAGAGGGCGTCAGCCCAGCTGTGCCTGTAGGAGGGAAGAGAGAAAAGGCACTGATGTGGAGAGGGAGGAAGGGAGGGTGCAGGCCTCTCCAGTCCTGCCCCCTGGGCCCTCCCCCACTTCCCCAGGAACACCCCCTCCCCAGCTCACTCACCCTGTGTCTCCAAGGCCATGTAAAAAAATAACCTGGAAAAGGATCAGAGATGGGGAAGAGGGCAGTCACCATCCTGCTCTCACTCTCACTCTGTCCTCCAACTTCTGGCCACCCCTCCCTCACCCCCAAGGACCTGGAGGGGAACTGAGGTGGCAGCCAGACAGGCGATTAAGCCCCTGCCTCCCGGCTGCAGGCTGCTCACCCTCTCCTCACTGCCACCTCTATTTTCCCCACGCCCCCTCCAGCCAGTTCCCCAGCCTGTACCCTGGGGGCTGCCGTGGGTAGCGGAAGACCCTTACCGCAGCTGTTTCCCGCTCAGCTCCAGACACAGTGGCAGCATCGGTGAGCAGGGGCACAGACATGGTGTTACCACACATACACTGCAGGGCTCCACGGCTGGGGCCTGTGCACATTCGGGGCAGTGGTCAAGAGCAAGGCCAGGAAGGGGAGAGAATCCTGACACAGGAGCAGAGCCTCAAACCCAGGGCCTACCCAGGCCATCAGCCCCTCCACCGCACCCCAGCTTCTATCCTGAGCACAAAGAAAAGCCAGGCAAGAAGTTCTGGGCCTCAGCAAGCGGGCAGGAAGTTTGCCTTCACTCCAGGGCTGAAAAGCAGGGGCAGCCACCCTAGTGGCCCTGCTTCTGGCCCCCCCCACAGCCTGAGCTTGCTGGAGGTGGGCAGAGGCAGGGCTTTGGGGCCGTGGGGCAGGGAAGCCAGGGCATCCCCTGCTGCCTTCTCCCCACCCAACACCCGTTGGCAGGTAACTGCCTCCTCTCCCTGCTCTCCAGTCATCCCCCTTCTCTAGAGCCCTTGCGTCCCCTCCTCCCCAACTCCCGGCCCTACTGGGAAATGAAGGGAAAGAAAACTGCCGGGAAATATGCTTCCAGCCCCTACCCTCAACCCCACACACATTTTCTCCAACTTCCCTCCCATCCAGCCCCCATCAGCCTTCTGGCTCAGCCCTTCTCAGAGCCCCTGGGGGCTGCCCATGTCCCCAGAAGGCACAAAAAACTCCGACCCACCAGTCGCCTCCTAAACAGTGCCCCCCGCCTCCCTGTATGAGGCCACCTGCTGTTGCCCACTGACTCCAAATCGGTCCCCCAGCTCGGCCATGCTCTGGGACTCCCAAACACACAAAAGAATGCCAAGCTGGCCGGCTCCTCCCGTCCTTAGCATCCTCCAAACTCCCCGGCAGCTTCTGCTACCTGCCCCTAAGTGCCGACTCTTCCTAGCAGCGCCCACCCCTCCCACCCCACCAACTGGCTTCCCCCGCCCCTCTCCCCCGAGCGCCCCTCCGCACAGGTGGATCCCTCACCTCTGACCCTGGGGTACCTCTTCCCACACAGGAATGCACCTTTTGTCCTAAGCTGAGATTCCCTTCCTTCCCCACTGAGCGACTTCCAGCCCTCACCCCAGGCCCCTCCTCTCAGAGTGGTGCCTTCCCACCTGACCTGGGGTCTTCATCGCCACAGTAAAAACTTCCACCCTGACCCATGGTCTCCCACTCCCCACAATGGGAACTTCTATTCTGACCGAGGGTCGCCCTCCCCACAGTGACAATTTCTATCCTGACCCCGGACCCGCTTCTGCCCACAAAGGGGCGTTCTACCTTTGACCCTAGAGAGCCCCCGCCCCACAATGGGATCCTCCACTTCCGACCCTTAAGTCCCTCTCATCACACCGGGACCCCACCTTCCTCCCACCCTCTGCCCCCAAAGTCCCCCAGACCGGCCAGCGCCTCTTCGCATCTCACTCCCCACCCCCATCCCTCACAACTGCGGTTGCCGCTCCCCACTCGCCAGGACCCTCGCGCTGGGCCGATGCCCCGCCAGTGCCCTCCCCGGGCCTGCTGGCCCCGGACCACGGTACCTCCACTCCTGGGGGTTTCGAGACCTCTCGGGCGATTCTCCTCTCTCTCCCGCACAGACACACACTCTTCCCCCTCTGCCGCCCCCGCCGGAACTTCCGTTCGAGTCCCGGGAACCCAGCCATCGCGCTGCCGGAAGTAGCCTGGCCAGCGGTACGGAACCCGGAAGTGGGCGTCGGGGTTTCTTCAGATAGGAGCTGCCATGTTGGGTACGGTGGGGGCCCCTCCCCACAACCAAGCCACGGAGTCTCCGGCCGGCCGCATCTAGACGGTGCCTCCGGGGCTCCCACTTGTTACTACCACCCGTGCGCCATCTGGAGGAAACCTGTCCTGAAGGAGGGGCATTCCTCACACTAGCAGAGTTTCCCACCTTCCCATCCATTATGGTCTTGGATATCCACCACTGGCCCTCACGTCCTGTTCCAGGGTCATGGATAAAGTCATACACTCAGCTGAAAAGACACTTTGAGACCATCTACTCTTCCAATCTTATTTTAAAGATGAGGAAACTGAGGCTCAGGGGAGGGAAGTAAACACCTACCTCAGGATTACACTGTAATGCTGCCTCTGCACCTGCTTCCCGAGCTGTAAAACGGTGACAACCACCCAGCTTACTTCACAGCTTTGCTGTTAGGCTCAAATGAGGCCGTGTAGAAATGCTCTATACAGTGTAAAATCACAGCGTGAGGACGTGACTCTAAAAAGGACCCTGGGAGAAAAGAACACTGGCATCAGCAGTGTCCGAGACAGTTGGTCAGGAATCGGAAGTGTTGTCTTAGCTCTGCCCTCAGCAAGCAATACCACACAGACAGTGCACAAAATACCACCATCAGTGAGCTCCAGTTAACAAAGACGGTTTCCATTTGGTCACCGAATCACTTTGCTCCTTGCGGCATCGGTGAAGTGGAATGGGGCTCAGGGTCCACATAAAAGCTGGAAGGGGAGGCAAACTGGGTTGCAGGACCATGTCCCTGACAGAGCCTGTGGGCATCTGCACACAGGAAATGAGTCATCCCTCAGCAGCTTAGCACTCATTTGCCCAGCTTAATGTACACTAGTTTTTATTTTAACTGAAAGAAAACAGTATATCTGGAAGCTCAACAAAGCACTTTTTTCCCAGGTTAAGAGGCAGTTTGGTCTTAAGTGCTCAGCAGGTCACAGAGCAGGAAAACTTTGGGTCCAGAGGACACAGCAGGCCAAGGATCCAGGGTTGGAAAGGGGGTGAATGGATGAGGACAACACAGTTGCTCCCACTCCCAGAATCCCTGCTGGGTCTGCTTGTGGAAGAATAAACAATTCCTCCTGCACCCAATCACCTAAGACACTGTGGCACTTTGAGCAAATTTTTCAAGTGAAGCTCAAGTTCAGAGGCCTTGTCTCAGAGGCTACCTGTGATTAAGTGCTAGTGGGATTAATGGTTAGTCTGTTCTAACACTTTTAACTTTATTTTCCCCCTACTCCAAATTAAAACATAGCCCTTCTTTATCTCCAAATGACCCAACTGAAATAAAGAGGCTGTGGCGGAGGAGTGAGTAGGACCCTTAGTGCACCGAGAATTGTATTTGCATTCTGGTTGATTTCAGGCTGCATTTTTAGAAATTTTGAGGCTTGGGCAAGGCTTGGTGGTGGTAGGCTTTCCCCAGGATAAGCTGGAGAAACAGGCTAGCAACAGTGTGGGCCAATCCCTCAGAGGCATTCTCTCAAGAGGATTAAATTCAACACTAATTTCCATTATCAAGTGTTTCTATTTTCTGCAAAGGAGAGAATACTGACCACTTCAAATCCCCTCTTTTTTAGGATACTTAAATTCTGTCCAGTTGCAGTACTGACTTTCAAAACTTAAGTCCAAATTCTTGGGTCCACAGTCAGACCGTAGGTACTGCTCACTTCACTTTCCTCACCATCATTTCTTCTGATGAGCTCCAGAATCTGTTCTCCCTTGTTTCTGAAACATCACCTTGCAACTTACTTCCTTACCTGAGAAATGGAATATAAGGTTTTTAACCTCGCCTTCTTTACAAAATGTGGGTGGGTGGGTGTAGGAGCGTTTTTAGCCTACTGTACAGAATTAAACCTGACCTTTCCTGGAGATACTGATCTCGTGTCGATTTAATTGTGGCACTTATCATCTACCTAGTCCAAAACAACAACAGATTTCAAAGTTTCATACAGTTCTCAGTAAAGGTTTCATGAGTACTACCAAGAACTCAAAAGAATATACAAACATTAAGTCTGGCAAGGATTTATTAGGAAGCTTATTAGTCACAGTGAATAAAAAGCCATGAACAGAACTGAGATCTCCAAATTCTGCCACTGGGCTTACAACACTAATTAGAAGCTAATAAATATTAAGGATGTCCCAAGAGGAATCTTATCTAAGTCCCAATCTTACCCCGACCAGGATACCAAAAACACAGAAACGATGCCCACGCTCTCCTCAAACTGCTTACCTGGTTAGCAGGAAAAAAGAACTTCTTCTCAAGCGATTAAGCATCATCAGGAGATTCTTGCTCTTCTAACTATAACCATGGGACACTAGTGCACGACAGACAACTCCAAGCTGGGCAACGTGCCAAGAACGTTGAAAGATGGCAGGGAGAAGGAGCAAGCAGGGACAAGTGTTTCTAGGCGGAGACCCTCCTCATGGTTAATACGAACACAATGCTGAGGCTTCACAAAGTTTACTGCAGCCCAGGAAGAGTCTCCATTTAAAAAAAAACAAGTCACACAAAAATCCTGCCACAAAGCAACAAGACACTTGGGATCCCATGGCCACATTAACTGGGAAGGCAGGCATTATCCATGACTGCCAGGTGCCGACCACCCCAAGACCCAACTTCTGCAGGACCCCAGAGAACCACGATTGTCCCTCGGCACCCACACGACCCTTCCCGGGGGTGTGGTGTCTTCCGTAGGTCAGGTTTCTGCAGCAAGCCCCAAAGACAAAGCTTGGCAGAGGCTGTGGCAGCCAACTCTCTCTGGAGCCCCATCTCTCTTTGTCTTTCCCAACAGTATGTCGTACATCTTCACTGAAACAACACCTCTGTGGGAGCCTTGGCCAGCCCTTAGGAAATAAAGTGTGTCTGTGGGGTAACCTGATGGACCCTGTGGTCAGCTGGGTTGGCGGATGCTTCATAATTGCAGATGGTCACCTCATGTCGGCGAAGCTGCAAGAAAATTAAGAGGCTGGGTCAGCTGGCCATTGCCCAGACCACACAATGGAGTGGTCCTTATTCAGGCTCATTTCTAGAAGTCATCATCTAATCTCTTCCCCGTTCTGATACTTTTTATCCTGAGAAGCCTGGGTAAGATCGAATCAATGATTCACCCCATCACTTAGAAGAGTCATTCCTCCACTATAATGGAGGCACCATGAGAAGAAGACCTTGTCTATCTTGTTTATCACCCTATTTCTGGTGTCCAGAACAAGAAAGGTTACCAACAATGTTAGATGAAGGAAAGAATTTTAAGGTGAAAAACTGCATTGATATCAATTGTATTATTTCAACCCCCTTAAAATTCCTATAGCCTGTCAAATGAGACAGTTTACAGTGATGAAACCAAGAAAAACTAGACTGGGAGCAATCAATGTCTCACTTGCTCTTTTTCCTTTCCTTCAAGCTCCTACTACCACAGCATGCAGATATACAAACATATGTACACATATTAGAGGGGCAATAATACTTCCAACCCCATCTTACCTCAGTCCATTCTCCTCTCAGGCCAATATAAAAGACCTTTGTGGTATCGGCTCCAAAGTTTTTTGAAATATGAATTGAGAGATGATAGACATTTGAAAAACGAGAAATTCTAGAGGATGAAGGAGTGGAGAGAGAAGACAACAATGAAGAGTTCAGTGAGAGGCTCACTACCCATGTCAAAAAAGTCAATTCCAGCTCCATCTTATAGTAAAACCCAGGCAAATGTCAGAGAACAATCTTGGGGCCTTACGTCTCATTCTTCTCCTTTGGGCAAGCAATGAATACAGTGAACATTTACTGAACCATCTGCCAGATCTTGTCCAAGGCAATAAGGACAGAAAAATGAATCAACACTGCCCCTGCCCACAAGGAACAGGAATGAGAAATGCTGTGCGACCACGCAGGGATCTAAAAGCAAGCTCAGTAGGAAAATGAGAGGTAAGGTGGTCACATGTAACTCGGCTGCTGTAAGCCCACTATGCAAAGAGGAATTCTGAAAACATCTTTCCTAAGACCATACTAGGAGCTCATTCAAATCTGTCAATTGCTTCCAGGTTAACAAGTCTGTGGCTTGCACTGAACCTCTGCCAAAATTCGACCAAGCCTAGGATCAGGCCTCTCCACTGTTTTAACTTGTTTCTGATGCTAAGGAAGCAGGAGATGGGCCAAAAACAATTGCAAGCCCACTAAATGCTAACGCACAGATGCTCACTGCAAATGAGGGAGCGCCTGCCATTCTCAGAAGCCAAACAGTAGAAGAGAGGCCCAGTGCTTACTTTGTAGCATACTCTAGTTCTCCTGTAAGATCCCGGTTCAGACTAAAGGTCTGATCTGGTTCCCTGTCTGTATCATCAAAGCTCATCTGTGGAATGTTCTTGTACCTGGGAAAAGAAAGGGGAGAAAAATCAAGAAATGTGCAGTATCACATTTTTCAGGTTCTCAGAACTTCCTACTGACTCCTGAACTGCCCTCGGTTCTATCAACAGGAGATCAAATTTTGGAAATGGCATTTTACTGGCATTTATACACAAATATCTTTAATCCACAAGAGCTGAGAACTGCAACATAAGCCAATGGCATCTTTGAGTGGGTTAAGAGCGCATGAGAAGCAATACACAAAGCGATAGCTCAAACTGGGTCACATGCAGCAAATGCATAGAGAAAATAAGCAACTCAGCACATTCAGACCAAGCTGAGGATGTTAAATAAAACAGCTTACTCATGGGGAAAAAATACTTTGGCAGAAACATCTTAAACACAGTTAAGAGACAAGATCAGGTAACCCAACGCTCAAGCATTTTTCTGTGTTCAAAATTACCCTATATATAGAGTCATCTTACAAGTCTTAAAAAAATACAACTTGGGGATTTCCATTTTGAAGAAAGCACAAAAGAAAGCACAAAACTCACAATGGGCTTTGGAAAGTTAAGTAAAACTGCTAGTGAAGAAACAAATTTGCAAAGACATATCTAGGAAACAGCAGTCTCCTCTGTAACTCACAAATTCTAAAGGACTGGGCCACACACACCCCCCAAACTCTAGAGTGTCTTATTAACACACCTACATGGGAGGGGCCTAGATATTAGCTGCAGCAAAATGCAAGTAACATAGGAAAGCAAATGTTTGCTTCAAAGTGTTTCTAAGAATGATGCACAGAATAATAATAATAATAGTGAACATTTATAAGCAGTATTATGAGAGGCAATGTAGCACTGTGGTTAAAAGCAGTGTCTCTGAAGCCAGACTTCCTAGGTTTAAAGCCTGGTTCTGTCACTGACCAGCTGTGTAATTTTGGGCAAATGATTTAATCTGTCTCTTAGTTCATCATCTGTAAAATGGGGATAGTGATAGTACATATCCCATACAGCTGATGTGGATACTAAATTGAATCTAAGAGACACGCTTGTTAAAAAATTTTACTATGGAAAATTTCAAACATACATAAGAGAAAAATATAATGAATCTACATATATTTATTACTGAGCTTCAATAATCAAGATCATGCCAGTTTTGCCTATCACCCCCATTTTGTTTGTGCTTGATATTCTGAAGCAATCTCAAACGTATCATTTCATTCATAAACATGTCCGTATATATCTCTACAAAGTAAGGACTTCGTAAAAAAAAATATGATACCATTTTACAATGAACAACTTAACAATTAGCAATAATTCTTTAATATCATCTAACCCCTAGTGTTCAAATTTCACCGATTTAAGGTCTCAAGTTAACTTTTCTGAATCTATCAGTGACATGTCATAGTTGAACAGATACTGCTTTTTTCTTTATCAATGGTACATAAAATAATGGTGCATTTTATAATCAATGACATCTTAGATTTGATAAAGTGCAAAGTGCTTAGAACTGAGGGCTCTATAAGTATTTGCACCTGCCTTTCCAAAACCAGGCACATACTATGGAATTCCCTGGCAGTCCAGTGGTTAGCACTCTGCTCTTTCTCTGTTGAGGGCCCAAGTTCAATCCCTGTTCAGGGAACTAAGATCCCACAAGCTGCACAGCGCAGCCAACCTCCCCCCCGCCCCCCACCGCAAACCAACAAACAAAACGGGGCACATACTACATTCCAGATTTATTCTAAGCTCTTTACACGTTATAGCTCATTTCTCTCCACAATCTCAAGAGGTTCAGACTATTATTGCCATTTTACATATGAAAACATTGGAATATAGAGAAGTTAACGCCCAAAGTCATGCAGCTAGCAAGCGGTACAGCCAGAATTTGAACCCGAGTATTTACCCCAGAGCCCCCTCTTAACTACAATGCAACATGGATGTCTAGTCTTGTCCAGTCAATCCATCTCGCAAGTAAACGAGTCCCAGAAAGCATCAACTCAAACATACTGTTTCCTTACAATGATTAAATATGTGGATTTGCTTTCAAATTCATGTTTCTAACATTCAAAAATAGTGTCCATTTCTTGAATCTCTCATTTAAATTGATCAATTTTTCAGAAGAACTTTTTATGTAAAGTTCTTCTGATATTTGCTTCTCCCCCCCTCAGAAAGCAGTGTCCCCTCCTTCTAGAAAGGCTACGCTGGAGTAAGGCAACTTGTCAGAAAGGGAGTACTAGCTCTAGTATCAACAGAGTCCATGTTACAAGAGGTATATAGAACTTTGCTAACTAAAGGCCATGTAAACTCAGATGGAGTGCTTCCATCTCAACAAAACACACAGAAAGATTGTAATTGTCTGAAACAGCAAGGGAAGATGTTGAAGCTAACCCCAAGAGTAGACTCCTTAAAGATCATTTGAGATCTGCAGCTGGGTTATTAAGAAAACTGCAAAGTCATCAACAGTTGGCATTTATAGGATGCTCTCTGAATGGTGCCACAGCAAATACTTTGAAGAGAGACAAGCTGTTGGCCCTAAAGATACTTAATCTAAAAATGCCGTTAATTCAGGAAGAGATAAGTGTATTCCAATGCAGAACAAACATAAGACTTTCTTTTAAGAAGGGAAGGGGATATTTAACCCAGTAAAAAGAAAAAATTAAGACTATTCTGGAATAAAGTGCTACCAGAGAAAAGAGAAAAAGGGATAGGAGCTTCTCGAGGGCCTAGACCCTTGCCACTTACAGTCTCATCTCAGAGGGGTGTGAGTCATCATCTTCTCCCATTATAATGATACCTTTGAGCTTGACATTGCCTGTAAATCTGCCAGAATGCAAAAAAGAGGGTTGTCAACCTGGGGTTCAATCTCTGCTGAGCTGTGTGACCCTGGGCAAGGCCCTTCCCCTTACTGGGCTTCAGTTTACTCAAGCGTCAGACTTGTGCTAGATAATTTCTAAGATCCTGTCTGCCTCTGGCATTCTCTGGTTCTAAAAAATTTACCTTGACTTCTCAGTTATCTTTTAACAAATACATCTTTTTTTGCACCACGGAAGCTACTCACACCCACCTCAGTAATTTACCCCATTTCCAGAAACAGATGTGTGCTCTTGACACAACCATGGAATGAATCCTGATAAGGCAACTGGGTACAGCCTCTTTAGCCTAAGGCAAGCACCAAAGAAATACTTACGGAATATTAAACAGAAGCTCTTCATCTGCATCACTTTCAACAAACTGGAGGGGAGAGGAAGGAGAAAGGAGAAAGCAACAAATATTTGCTGAGTGCCTACGACTTTAGGCATCTTCCACCCTGCTTTACAGCTGGAGTGCAATGCAGATAAGTCAACCGCCCTCAGTTTTCCAGCACTTGTTAACTTCCAGGACCGACTAGCCTCCTGAAATTGTATGCAGAGATCTGTGCGTATGCGGTCCACAGCTTTCAAATGGCTCTACGCCCCACAATGGTAAATACTCTAGATAGGATAACGTGCTTCATCTCCCTAGGCTGGTCTTCGGTCTTCATCAGGTGATAAGTGATCAGGCAGCCACTGGGACCAGTGGACAAACGGTAGGGAAAACGCCCAGATGGGTCATCCTCCCTCACTACCTCCCGCAGCCCTGGAACTGAACGTTGGCCGTGTAAAGCAAAGCGCCCCTTCCCGTCTCTGGGCCTCAGCTCCTCTACCTACAAAATGGGGAGATTCGACCCTGTTCGCCTCTCAAAGGTCTGGCAGGAGACGGGCACGGGAAAGCGCTTGGCAAACGGGCCGTGGTTATTTTTAACTTCAGAAACGAAGCTGACAGAACAGACGGGTGGCCTGAGGCCCCGCGCGGGTGCCCGCCCGCCCAGGCCCCGAAAGGCCCACCTTGGAGCGGTCGGTCCGCTCCTCCCACGGCTTGAAGACGCCGCGGCCGCTGCCCTCGCGGCTCTCGTTGAGACACTGCAGCCGCTCCAGGTCGATGCGCAGGTACAGGCCGTAGGCCAGGCCGCGCTGCTCGGGAGGCTCCTCACGTTCGGCGGCGCAACGGCAGCCGCCCCCGCCGTGACTGTGGCCGTGCGACATGGCGACGCCGCCGCCCGCGCGTCCCCGTGCTCTGCCGCCGCCGCCCGCGACTCTCTCGTTTCGCTCCGGCCGCCAAGCGCGCCGCTACCGCCGCGTCGTAAAAGGCGCCCCTGTGCGGCGCAAGCGCGTGGGGAGAAGAGGGCGGGGCTCGGAGAGGGTAGACGTTTGCTAAGGCGCTTCCAGGGACCGGGAAATTAAGGTTGACTCTTTCAGTCCTGGAGACGGATGCTATTGCCGTCCCAGCTTCACAGATGGGGAAACTGAAAAGCAAAGATTAAGCTGGTGTTCCGACTAAATGGTGGGGCTGGGTTTCGATTCCTCTTCCTCCTTAGGCTAAAGTCTGTTCTCTTTTCGTTTACCACCACCGTTTTTTGGGAGCTGGTGGCGCAGTGATAAGGCCCCTGAAGAGTAGGGAGCACAGCGTTATCACTGCCGCCCATGTGCACGCTCAGGCGCTTAGAGCTCACAAACCCACGTTCATAACCACTTTCTTCACAGTGGGCTTAGTGGTCGAGACCATAGGCTTTATGCACAGCTGAATCTGGAGACAAGTCCTGGGTCTGTTATTGACTGTGTGACACCCTGAATAAGTCATGTTCCCCATCCTGAGACTTTTTGTTCCTCGTCTGTAAAGTGGGAATGGTAATATCTGTTTCATAGGATCACAGTGAGTATTAAATGAAATAATGCTCTTCAAGAACTCAGCATAGTGGCTGACACATGGTAAGAATTCAATAGTTGAGTCAGATCTTGGTTGAAATCCAAGCACTGCCACTTACTAGCTTTGTGGCCTTGGGCAATTAATTGATTTAACCTCTCTGAGTCTCAGTTTACCCCCTGTAAAATAAAAGGATTGGACTAGATGACCTTTAAGTCCCCTCCCCATGTGATGTTTCAGAGCAGTTTTTTCAAACGGCTGGTTGTGACCCATTGATATGTCTTAAATTCCATTTAGAGGATTGTGACCAGCATTAAAAAATTAAATAGACTAAAACAGAAAATTCAGAATGTATTACACATTTTAGTCTCCACTTATGGAACTTTTGTTTCAGCTTCTTGTATACTCAGGTGCAATTTAAAATGTTTTTCACCTTTTGGGTTGAGATCAAGAGTGGAAAGCAACTGTTTAGAGTTGAAATGATTCTGGTTTCGGGGTAGAATGCGTTCGTACCTCTTGGTGGAGACGGGGAGAGATAGGAAGTTGAGAGAGTTAAGAACTACTTCGGATAGCCCCTACCCTTCACTCTGGCTCTGAAGTATCCAGACCAGACTGGGGGCAGCAAACCAAAATAAACATCTGCTCAAGTTCCATTCAGAAATATTTTGATGTCCTAGTTCAATTCTTTGTGAAGCAGGCAAGCTTGGTTGTGGTTCAGATAGCTCAATGTTATGACTTATTCCTGCTTTCACGTTACAGTTTCAGGGAAGAGGACTGGCACGTGCTAAACGCTTAGCGAATATTTGTTTGATAGAATGATACACTCAGTAGCCTTTCTTTGGGAAGACTGTATCCCACTGCAGGGCTAACCCAGGCCTTCTACTCACTTTTGGCTTCTTTGCTGTCATTTGCATTATTGTCATCCTTTAGTGATTTATCGAGCAGTGTGTGCCAGACATGGTGCTAAGCACATAACTACATTATGCAGCTCATGTAGTTCATCTCAGTTATATGTCACGTGATCTTTAAGATATAGGGAGTGTTACCCAATATTATCCCCAATTTGAAGGTGAGGAAAATTGAGGCTGAAAGAGGTAAATTAACTTGCCCAAGATCAGATAAGTTTGGGAAATAACTAGGTTTTGAGCCTAGTTTGTTTTCCTGAAACAAAAAAGTATACATGAAGTAAAGATGTTGTATCGATTAGCTTATACCATGTAACAAATCACCCCAAAACTTAAAATCTTTAAACAACAGCATTTATTATTTCTCATGCTTCTGTAGATCACCTGGTCAGTTCTTTTCTGGGCAAGTTGGGTGGGCTGATTAGTTTGGAATAGCCTCACCCACAAGTCTTGTTGATATGGACTGTCAGCTGAGGTGATGGCCACAAGTCTCCTGCAGACTACCAGAACTCAGACACATTGTTGCAGTTGCTGAATTCCAGGAGCACAGGAGGGAAGACCCAATTGCACAAGCATCTGTTAACCATCAACCTCTGTCATTTTTGTGAATGTCCCGTCAGCCAAAACAAGTTTCATTGGCCAAATCCAAATTCAAGGGTGGAGAGATAGACTTCACCTTTTACTTGGAAGAACTACAAAATACTGCTGGCTCCCTGCTCTACTCGCCCCCAATAGACCCATACTGGTTATCTTTTGTTGTGTAACAGATTACTCCCAAATTTAACCGCTTAAAACAACAGTCGGCATTCATCTCACAATTTCTGCAAGTCAAGAATTTGGGAGCCGCTTTGCTGGGGGGCTGGGGGGTTCTGTCTTGGCTCTCTCACGAAGCTCAAGTCTTCCGAAGGCTTGATGGAGCTGGACAATCCAGTTCCAAGATGGTGCTCTCGTATGGCTGGCAAGTTGGTGCAGGCTGTTGGCACAAGGCCTCACCATACAGACCTCTCCGTAGGACTGCTTGAGTGTCCTAGTGACATGGTGGCTGGCTTTGGCCAGAGCGAGTGATCAAAGAGAGAGCAAAGTAGAAACCACAATGTCTTTTATGGCCTAGCCGTAGAAATCACATATTGTTGATTCTAAAATATTCCACGGTTCCATAGGTCAGCCATATTCAGTGTGAGCGGGAACAACATAAGGGTGTGAATACCAAGAGATAGAACTCATTAGAGGCCCCCTTGGAGGTGGCTACCACACTACCATACATATTAAGTGACCACTGAAAATGTCTTTAAATTTCTCTTGCGTTTAATTGGTAATTTGGATGAGGATAGAATCTCTCAGAATTTTGAAGCTATTGCTCTGTTGTCTTCTAGCTTAGAGATACAGTGCCATTCTGATTCCTGATTCTCTGTGTGGGTTTCCCTCATTCCATTTCTGGAAGCTTTAAAGATCTTCTTTTGGTCCCTAGTATTCTGAAATGTAATGCTGTGGCTCTTTTGTCATTCATTGTGCTGGATACCTGCTGGACCTTTTCAATTTAGAGACCCTAGAACAGAATGTGAGCATACAGGTTAAGACTCCTGCACGCCTGTGCACAAGGCCCCTTGCAGGGACACATTTTAGGGGTAAGAGAAGAGGGGTGGGGCTAGGACCCTGTTCTCTCCCATTCCACCCACCACCTTCTAGTGCAGAGCTCCAAAGGCTCAGAAATCTGAAGGTGGCCTCCAGGTCACTGCGAAGGTTCATTTGTCAAGGTAGCAGAATAAGCTGTATTTTTTGTTTGTTTGTTTTTGGCCAGGCTGTGTGGCTTACAGGATCTTAGTTCCCCCACCAGGGATCAAACCCGGGCCCACAGCAGTGAAAGCACAGAGTCCTAACCACTGGACCACAAGGGAATTGCCTAGCTGTATTTTTTTTAACTGTTCATTAGCTCCATTTATAACTTTTTAAGTATACCACCATTTGTACTCTTGCCTCAATCCTGCAAATATTGAGTGTGGCCTGCTGGGCAAGTCACTTAGCCTCTCTAAGCCTCAGACTTGTCATATATAAAATGGGAATAATAAGAGTACCTACTCTGTAGGGTTTTATTATGAGGGCGATATGAATAATGTATGAAAAAGGTTTGGAACAACATCTGGTGGGTTGGAAAAGGGTAGATAGTGTCCATTACTTAGTGTCAGCTCAGCACCCCCGTCTGGTTCAGTGGGAAATTGCAATTGCTAAGGGGGTTGGATGTGGAAGAAACCAGCTCTTGCAAGGTAGCCTGGCTCTGATTTGCGGATAATGCCTTTTGCCTCTCCTTACTCTGTCTGTCTCTTCTCTTGCACTCCTATGTTGCAGGGATGTCTGAGGACAAATGGGAATTCTCACCGACTTCTAAGACTTACCCTGGGGCAGGTAGGAAAAGCTTCCAATTTTTTCTTTCTCCTACTCCCAGGTTCATCTGCAAACATTTCTGTGGCAAAAGGACTGCTGAATTAGTATCCACCTTCCCTCCTCTCCTGTCTCAATTAAGCTGGGCGAAATGAACTATTTTTCTGTCACTTTCGAATGCTTCCTTGTGGCAAACCGAGAGTATTGTACTAATAATAGCTAATAACCATATGGCACTAATAATGTGCCATGCACTGTCCCAAGAGCTTTACTTACATTGTTTGTTAATCTTCATAATTATAGGTGTCCTATTATTTTCATTTTATAGGTGAGAAAACTGGGGCACAGAGAAGCTAAGTAACTTGCCCATGGACACACAGCTGGTTAGTAGTGGAACCAGGATTTGAACCCAGGCAGTGGGCCTCCAGAGGCTGTGTTGAGGCTAGCCACACTGAACCACCTCCAAATATTAATTAACATTTATTAAGTACTTACTCTGGTGCAAGGCTGAGACCCCAGAGCTCAGGCTGTTAACCACCATGTTATGCTCCATGTACCAGCTAGGTTACATTGGACAAGTCATTTTCCTCAGAGCTTCAGTTATAACAAAAACCGTTTACTAAATGCCCATTCCATGTTGGGTACTTCACCTAATTCATCACTGACATCCTGGCTGACATGTCTTGAGCTCTTTTTATGTTCCAGGCACGATTTTAAGCACTTTACATGTTTGAACTCATTAAATCATTATATGATAGCTCCACAAGGTTGGTGTATTTTCCTCATTTGGGGAGGAAAACATCGAGACACAGAGAGGTTAAGTGACCTCCTGAAGCTTGGAAGTGTGGAATTCAAAGCTGGGTGGCCTTGTGGAGTACCTGAGAATCCAGGCTACTGTGATTGCCTTTGGAGTTAGCAAATATTTCCAGTTCTCTGCATCAAGGTGCATGGATGGATTGTACTTCCCTGTCCCCTTGAATTTAGGTGCAGCCAATGAAATATGATGGAAATGATGGATGTCACCTCTGGACATAGCTTAGGGTCCAGTGCAGTATTCTTAACTTGCCTTGAAAATCTTAAAAGGCCTCCCTCAGCCTGGGTCCCTGTCTGAGGATGACATAAAGCAGAGCTCCAACAGACCCTCAGTGGACATGTAGTGTGAGTGAGAAACAAATCTTGCTTGTGTTGAGCCACTGAGATTTGGGAATTGTTGCTACACCATAACCAAGTCCAGGGTTCCTTAACCTCTTTTCTTTCTTTGCTTTGGAATAGTTCAAGTGGCATTGGTATTATCTAATCTTTAAGGTTGAAAGAATTCTCCTATGAAATCTTAGGCCTGGAGCTTTTTTATAGGGCAAGCTCTACAACTATTTTCTCTATTTTTTCTATGGTAATTAGTCTGTTTAAATTTGTCATTTCTACGGGTCAATTTTGGTAAGTTGTATTTTTCTGGAAATTATCCACTTCATATAGATTTTCTGGGTTTTAAATACTGGGAAATTTTACATAGAAGTCTAGATTTCTGTCTTTTCTTTAAAACTCGATGATGTGGCAACACTGGGCCCTGCCTTCTGCCTGGAAAGAATCAGGTGGAGCTGTGTAAATAGCCCTTTTTCCGTCTGTTCCCACCACTTCCCACTGTCTTACACCAAACTCCTGGTATTTGTGACCCCTGAGATAACAAGAAATTAGGTAGTGTCTGCCTTTTTGGTGGTTGTTAGGGGCTATGGTTTAAGGGACCTGAAATAGAGAGGAGTCCAAAAACAGAAAAGCTGAACTAATCCTATCTGGGGCAGCAGGGGCTAAGATTTCAATTATCAGGAAGGACTCATTGACCTCAGGATAGTCCTTATCTCGTGATCCTAAAGCTTTAATTCCTGTCAAGAGAAAACAAAACTTTGCCTTTCATTATGCATTTAGAGGGAATGAAGGAAGGACAGTAAAATTTATTGAGCTCCACTTCTCTCATTGAATCCTTACAAGAATTCCTGTGAGGTGTCATTATTCCCATTTCATAGATGAGGAAACTGAGGCTCAGAGAGGTGTCACAAAGCTGAAGAGTGGTGGAGCCAGGATTTGAACCTGAATCTGTCCTATCCCAAAGCTCATGCACTGTTTCCCCACTGTACGAGACATTCCCAAACCAGGCTGCTCATCAAACTCATTGGGGGAGGCCTATTAAAAAAGTACCTACTTCCAGATCCTACCTCTGACCAATTCAGATTTCTGCAGTGGGGCCAGAAATCTGTAAACAATGATTCTGGGAATTCCCTGGCAGTCCAGTGGTTGGAACGCTTTCACTGCTGGGGGGCCGGGTTTGATTCCTAGTTGGGGAACTGGGATCCCACAAGCCACGTGGTGTGGCCAAAAAACCAAAAGAAAACAATGATTTGTGTAGTTATTTGATTACTGTCTCCCCTACTAGATGAAAGCTCCATGAAGGGAGGGGCCATGTCTGTCTTATGCAGTGACACAGAGTGGGGACAGCACAGTATTTGCTGTGTGACTGAATATGCAAGCTTCCCAGCCCTGACACACAGGCCAGCTGTGAAAAGCTTTTACACTATTTGTGGAAAATTCGCCGGAGCAGTTCTCAAACTTTAATGTGCATTATAAGAACAATTGCTTGGATTCTTTTTTTTTTAATGCACATTCTGGGGCCCCAAGCCCAGAGACTCTCTGCTTGCGAAACATGGGTATAGCTATATAAAACTTTGATGGCTTGAACTTTCCTCAGAAGTTTCTGAAAAGAGTTGAGACAGTAGGCATCACAGAAGGAGAAGTCTGGGGGCCTGTGAGGACAAACTGCCTATCTCACCAAATAATCAGGTTAGCCAAATCACCAGGGAGACACTCAAGTGGATGTAGAACCTTAGTGGAGAAACCCTGTGAGAGGGGCATCTGTTAAGGTGATGAGCCAGGTAGAGGATTCTTCTGGACATCAGTTACACGAAGCACAGAAAAGTCATTCCTAGAAATGATTATAGGGTCTTGGCCTGGGCATCTTTCTGCATTGGAGTTTGGCTTTGTTCCAGAAGCCTAACACTGGCTATGTGTTTGCGTGTGAGATGGGAAATGTGACTGAGAACATGGGCTTGGGAGTCAGACCAACAGCACACAGCACCACTGGTCACCACTGTGTGACCTTGGGCAAGTTCTTCATTTCCCTGTGCTTCAGCTTTCTGTTTTTAAATGGGGGCCGTGACAACCTACCTTACAGTACCATTGTGATAATCAAGATAATGCACGTATATGAGACTGTGGTTCCTGGAACATGGCAGGTATATAACCAGTGAGCTCAGTTACACTTACCTGACCATGAGTGCCAGACTTGACTGCATGTTACTCTACATATCCCAGGGTCTAATACAGGTCCTGACTCAGCAAATGTTGAATTAATGAATAAGGGACAAAGGGCTAACTTACAGACACCGGGTAAAACCATCCATTGGATACCACATTCCATCATTAACTTCAATGCATAGTAATTTGTAACAGTGAGAATTAGATCCAGTAAAGAATTGGGAAAAATAAGTCCAGACCATACACCAAGAATACCCTCTTTAGGAGAGAAGGGATCATAATAAAACCGTGTTGCCATGAGATGTTGAGGTTTGATGTGAGAACCAAGGCTCTTGATGTATGTAGGGGCTGAAACCAAGCCCTTGGCTCCACCCACGAATGCTGAAACTCTCGCAGCTCAGCCAGGGCCAACACAGCAGGTTCTTATTAAGCCTTTGCTGCCACGACCTTTCTGCCTGTGTGCTCATTGCGCTCTCACTAGGAAGCCAGTGTAAGACTGAGGAGACCTATCTGGGTCCTCCGTACCCGCTGGAAGTGACTGAAAGGTAGAGTGGCACACGCTTCGCAGTCAGAGAATCTGGGTTTGAAATCCTTTCCTTTGCCACTTACTAGCTATATGGCTTTGGCTGTCATTTCACCCCTCAGAGCCTCCGCTTCTAACTGTAAACCGGGGTACCAGGTCAGTCCCAGGGTTCCAAGTGCAGTAAGGGACAGTGCATGGTCCCCACCAAGTGCTCATTTCTATCTGAGTTTCCTTGCTTTGCTCATAGGGTTCTCTCCCTTTGAGTCCCCTTTTCCCAGACCTGCTGTGCTACAGTACAGACAGAAATCCAGCATCCTTTATGGCCCAGCCCAGGGATTAAGATCTCTGCCTCACAGCCCAGAAACCAGACATTGTGACCGACTTCCATTCTCTGACACAATAAGGGAGAAAGGAAGAAAGACAACAGTATATGGTGTTGTTTTTTTTTTTTAATTTAGACATGGAATTTTCCTTCCTTTTCATATAACTTATCTAATTAAAATATTCATCTTGGTAGTTACCACAAAAAAGTAACATAGAAAATTGTATTTACATTTTGGGACCAAAATACAAATGAAGAGCAAGATAATAGCTTGCTCCTTTCCCTCCCACTTCCCGGAAAGAAAGGAAAAGCCCCAAAGAAACTGATCATCACACCAAGGATCACAAAGGTGTTAATTTGCAACTCGGTGATTTGTATGTAGTGTAGCACAGAAAAAAAAAAAAATTGCACAAGTTTTCACAAATGAGACCAAAGGTTCAACATCATCCTGTGTCTGCTCTGCAGGCATATCAATAGCCCAGGAGAGGCGGTAGTTTAGAAACTCAGTTTTTCCTCTTCCCTCTTCTTACCAAGTCACATCCCTGGTGCAGACAGTCTTGGAGGGGGAGAGGGAAAGATCTGGCTCTATGCAAACAGGGGTGATCCAAAGATGGATAGTGATGTTGGGATGTGTCTTTTCTTCCCTCCCTGCCCAAAGACTCCTAATAAAGGAAATGAAATCATACACAACTGTATCAAATATGAAAAACTGGTATCAATGGTAAAGACTTGAACACACAGGTAAGAGACAAATTCAAGGCGTGGACAACTAGAGGAAGCTATTCTAGGCAACAGGTGTCTGGCACCTGACCCAGACGCTCATTTGGTTTTAGATAAGAGGCTTTCTAGTATCACATTTGGGGAGCAGGCTGGGGGACTGGTGGAATGGTAATACAAACAATCAAGAGAAAGAATGCTTTACCCAATTCAAAAATACAGCAAATTAAAACACAGCAACGCTTGTGTCCCTCGGGTACCCTGCACAGCAATGCACACTGAACAATGCTTCTGCTGCACAGACTTCCTGCTGAGTCGCTCAGCAGTCTTCAGAGTTAGCCTAACTGAGGTCTCCAGGATGGTTAAAAACAGTGGGCTCCATATCCTGGGCTTTGAGTGAGCTTGTCAAAGGGACTGGTAACTGCCAAGCGCCATGGGCTATCACACTAACCACACCCTCAATCTGCTTCTCAGGTTTCTTAAGGATGGGCTTCTCACATTTATAGTATCTACTTCTACCTGGGTCACAACCAAGTGGGTTCCTACTAGATTAGTGTCCTTCAACAGCCAAGGACACTGACACTGTCTTCCTAGTTCTGATTTTTCCCCCTATGTCAACTCGAAAGTGAGATACTCCCTTCCCAAGACTGGTGGATGCCCTTGTGGCTCCCTCATCCTGATGCTACAGCTCAGACCCTTTCCTTAAACTGGTCCTTACCTCCAAATTCTGGTTTAAAGATTCAAAAAGTAGAGAGTTTCAAGCTGCTAAGTTCTCTACAAAACATAGCAAACTGTTGTGCTCTTTCAATCACATGATCTTACCTTTTAAAGAAAGGCAGAAACAAAACCAATTCCCAACGCAGCATTACCTTTAAAAACCATTCACTTCTAGTAGCAATTCACAGGGACTAAGAGATTACAGTGCTGGATTTTAAAACTCTAAAGTTGTATTTGGGGGCCTACAGAAAGCCCTGCCATGTGTTTGTGTCTTGCCCCATGCCAGTGGGGAGAAGGAAAAATAGGGGAGGAAAAAAAACCTAAAGTTTTGAATTAGAAACTGGAAATTATAAAAATACTGGAGTTCTGTGCCCTCTAGTGAGCCTCAAAAACAGTGGGACCTGGCAAAAAGGCTGGGGGGAAAGAAAGACTCTAGAACTTCCCTTAATAAATAATTCCCTGAATGAGTAGGAAAGAGATGCACCTGCACAGGACCTCAAAGCAACTGAGGGTCTCAGAGGCGGGGGGTGTCTGACCTGAACACTTCCTGTCACCACGCCGGGGCTCCCCCTCCAGGACAGGCAGCCCAGGACCCATTCCTCGCTCTACGTGCAGCACGTGCCACACAGGCTCTGGGGACACCCAGTCCTCTCTTTGGGCCAGAGTCTACTCAGGAGAGATGAACTGGGACAGGGGAAAGGCTTTCAATCGGCTTGTCTAACAAAGAACCCTAAAAATAAAAGGCTAAGTGTGTGGTAGAGGACCGGAAAAAAATAAGAAAAACCCCAAAAAACAAAAAAAAAACCCTGGGGGTAATATAAATACAATCTGGGGGCAATATTTATTAATTAAAACTATGTCTTATAGTTTACAAAGAAGGTAATTAACAACAAAGGTACAATTGACCTTAAAATCCTCAGTGAGCGTGAGGCTTCACATCTTCTTCAGAACTGGGAAGCGCTCGCCAGGCAGGGAGGCGGCAGCTGCGGACACAGGCACAGGCACAGGCATGACGCCTGCTGACTGTGCAGGCAGGACTCGGAGACCAAAAGCCTCCACGAAGTGAAAGATCCTGGTCTCCTCCGGAAGTTCCATTCCCCAACCCCCCCCTCGTCCTCGTATTCCTCCCCGCAAATTTCATTTCCAAGGTAAGTCCTCAGTTTATCGTCGGGAGAATCTGTTCTTGAAAGCTTTAATCGTCTTGGCCATCATTGGGGCAATTTCTGTGAAAAGAGAAATAAGGCAGTTGTTTCAGATCCATGGCAGTGTGGACACCAGTGGTTTACAATCAAACAAAGCCTTGTTACTCTTGGCTCTACATAGCCAGACAAATGGATACAAGTAGCAGTTATCTGCCAACCCCATAGAAAAGCAGCAGCCCAAAGGTAACACTTCCCCAGCACCTGCCAGGCCCCTGACAATCACCCCCTCTAATTCTCACAACTTCACCAAGACTCGGGCTGGACCCTGTATGGTAAGTGGCAGAACTGGAGTTCAAGCCTTGCCAGACTGTAAAGGCCATTCTTGAGCCATAATTTAACTCTGCCTCACCAATATTCAAACCAGCCCAAAGCACCCCCTTCCATACCTGTCTGTCCAGTGTAGCAACAGGTCTGAGATGAGCTAAATGCACATACCACCTAAGAACAACTAGCCTGCCCTCTGGCCTGGTTAACCTGAACCGAGCCAAAGTGCAAGTCAGGACTCCCACCCTCCTGTGGGTCCTGAAGTAAATACAGAATAATGCTTTTCTTAAGTTAGGACACCGCTATAGAATATTGGGGATAGTCTACAGTAGTAAAGTTAGTAAAATACAAAATAGACCCAACTAGATATAAAAAAAAATGCTTGGAAGGTGGGGTTATAAGGTAATAAAACTTCAATAAAATTATTTAGCTGTTAATAATAGCAGGTGGAAACTCCATGTTATTGCCTGGAGAAACAGGTTTACATTTAGGTTGAAAAAAATAAAAGAAAAAAAAGCAGAGTACCAAAATGAATATTCATTATGATCATAATTTAAACGACACACAAAATATGCACTACGAACAAAGCAGGGGAAGGAGGTCCTGACATTTAGACCAGCTGTGTGCAAGGCATCACATACGCTACATCTAACACACAAAGTGTGATGCAGCAGTAATAACATTAGAGGGGTTCAAATACTAGTTTTGAAATATCTGAGCAGGAGCTCCAAGTTACCTATTATTATTTTTTTTTTTTGGCGGTACGTGGGCCTCTCACTGTTGTGGCCTCTCCCGTTGCGGAGCACAGGCTCCGGACACGCAGGCTCAGCGGCCATGGCTCACGGGCCCAGCCGCTCCGCGGCATGTGGATCTGCCGATGAAGGAGACACAGGGCACGAACCTGTGTCCCCTGCATCGGCAGGCGGACTCTCAACCACTGCGCCACCAGGGAAGCCCCAAGTTACCTACTCTTCACAGTCGGTTTCCTAGGATCACAGGAAACAGTGCTGCTGACCATGGGTGCCGAGTGGGCACTGCTGGTACTTGGGCCATCGTAGGCAGGCTCCTCGGGGCTGGCGTTAAAGCTGTTGCTGCCGCCACTGCCCAAGCGACTGCTTCCTGAGAGGTACGGCGCTGGCTTGATCCTGGGACACAGAGCAAAGCTGCTAGTCAAGAGCAGGAGAAATCTGCCCTCGGCGCCAACAGCCTGAAGCTGGCTGGTCTGAGGACTCAGTTCTGTGGCTCTGACCAGTGGACCTAGTACCCTAGATTCTGGTGATGGCTCGGAAGTGACTGTGATAGGCCTTCAGAATGAAAGATAATCTCGACTAACTTTTCACTGGTTAGGTGTAAATCTGTATTTTGACAATGCTAACGTACTTAGATAATTTAGTCATCAGAGTAATATGTTTTTTGTTTAAATGGGGAAAGGAAAAGCCTTAGGGGATGTGTCCCAGAAGCCAGGCCCTGTTCTCCATTTAATCTTGACCACCCCCCCACCCCCCGACCCCACCCAGGGGCAGGAACCATTATCCCGACCACAGTGCAGTCAAGGACGCTGAGGTTCAGGGAGGTCAAGTGCCCAGAAGGTCAAGGTCAGCCTGCAGAACCCACCCTGCACTGCCAAGCTTTCACCCCTCGAAAGGAATCGCTTCTTGCCCCTGGGCTGCCTCTCAGGGCTGAAAGATAAGCTCTTGGGCTCTCTCTCTCCCCGAGCAGCAGAGACCACAGAGGAGCAGAGATCTTACCTGATCTTCTCAGGCACAGCTGCTCCTCCTGTTCCAAACTTCTCCTGCCTCCTTCGAACATCACGAGGTGGCTTGGCCACAGAGTTGACAAAGGCCATTTTTGCTTGTCGACCTGCAGAGAAATGGAGGTTAATACCTGCCTTCTTGAGCTGAGATGTTAAAGGTAGGGAATTATCAACCCTGGAAACCCCTCTGTAGGGTAGCATGCATAGTGACAAAAGAAACACCTCACCCTTTGCCCTCTTCTGCAAATGCAGGAGAGATTTGGGGGCCAGAGGTGATACCTGAGCTGAGCCCACCACGGCCCTGCTGTTGACCAGAGCACAGGGCTCACTATTCTGCCAGACCCACGCTGCCCCCTTACCTTTGGGCTTATTGGCGTGCGCAGATCGGATATTTTTTGTGAGGACTCGCAGCCGCTGCTCTCGGGCATCCTGAAGCCGCAGGTACATCTCCCGCCACGACTCATACTCTTCTGGCCTTTCATCCTTAAAGTCTCGGTGACAATGAACTTTCCATAATTGATCCGTTTCTTCAATTAATACCTAAAGTCAGAACCAGGACATCATTTACATGCAAGTACTCTTACACATCTCTTTTCCATCCTTAATCACCCAGAGGGACCAGCTTCCTAATGATATTGTGTTCCTCTTAGTAGTAGTAGTATATTAAAATACCACAGTTCTAGGAAAGAAACCCAAATCACTGAATTAAAAAATGTTAAGTGTGAGGCACTATACTAGCTGCTTTGGGGGGTTGTGGGGCTAGGAGAGAAGGCAACACAAAAATTAGTTTAAGATCAGTCTTTTCCTTTAGAAAATCAGTGCAGGGTAGGAACTGGGATGAAGTCAAATCCAGGCATTTCCCCATCACTACACTGAACTGCAATGGCCAGGGGCCACTTAAGAAGGATATGTCATAGGTCCTTTGAACTAGAGACCGCTAATGTAATCAGACGAGCATCTCCAGTGTTAGGAGGATTTGGGGATAGATCTGTTTGTCTCTAGGAGACACCCAGCCAATCTTATATTCACCAGACACCTGAGTGTCAACACATAGCTCTGTCCCTGCGCTGGATCCCAAGGGCTGTGCTGCTAGAATTCTCCCTTGACCTCTGTAACTAGGCAAGCTCCAGTGAGGTGTGGGAAATGGTCCCCCTCTCCCACCTTTCAATCCCATCTTGATTCTAGCCCAAGAGGCCTACTTAACATGCCAGGAGCAGGTGTTAAAAACCTGCCTGTTTAAAGGCCTACAGACAAACCCAGAACAGTGAACCAACCACCACCTGCCCATCACCGTGGCAGATTCAGAGACAAAGCTACTCGTGGAGACGCAAGCCAGCACACTGCCCTCTTCCCATCCAAACAGGACACTCACGTGATTGTATTCCTCTATGCGATATAACTGATCAGGTGTACACCTCTCCAAAACAGGTTCAAGAAGAGAATATGGGACACCTCCCACTTCAAAGATTGCTGCAGAGAATCAAAGGGGAAAAGCACTGAGTAGTGGCCAAGTCACCTGGTGTCCCAGTGCCACAACGTGCTGAAGAGCAAGAGAGAAGCATGTGACTTACAGTCAATGTTGTTTTTAAGCACCCGGATGCACTGCTCGTGCAAGGTCATCATTTTGGGGAGATAGGCACACTTGGAACCAGAATAGACCTGCATCTTGGAATTCATTCTTCGTCCAGTGAATCCAGCTTCTTCCTCTTCCTGGGGTGAGGAGAGTGCTGTAGGGCAAGAAAAACAGGAGTGTAAGTTATAAAAGGCACTGAGCGATACAGTGAAAACTCTCCTTCCACCCCATTCCCCAGCCTCCCAGTTTCCTTTCTCAAAGACAACCAATGCTACCAGTTTCTTGTGTCCTTCCAGAGAGTCTATGCAAAGATAAACTAATATTTATTTTATTCCTTTTTAACCAATCAATAACATACTCTAACCATTCTGTCATTTACAGTTTAGAAATCACATCACTACACAGACTTTGTACTTTTTTTTACACGGCTGCGTAGGATGCCACTGTGTGCATGAACCATGATCCCCCTGTTAGTCTCTTGCTGAGGGACACCTACGTAGCTTCTAACTCTTATGCTATTAAAACTAGCCTTTATTTATGTATTTATTTTTGGCTGCGTTGGGCCTTCGTTGCTGCGCGCGGGCTTTCTCTAGTTGCAGCAAGCGGGTGCTACTCTTCGTTGTGGTGCGCGGGCTTCTCATTGCAGTGGCTTCTCGTGTTGCGGAGCACGGGCTCTAGGCACACGGGCTTCAGTAGTTGTGGCGCACGGGCTTAGTTGCTCCGCGGCATGTGGGATCCTCCCGGACCAGGGATCGAACCTGTGACCCCTGTATTGGCAGGTGGATTCTTAACCACTGCACCACCAGGGAAGTCCCTAAACTAGCCTTTTTTTAAAGCCCCTATGGAATGTACAGAGTAAAAGGCTGCTGGTAATAGCAGCAGCTAAGATGTAGCAAACTCTATGTGTAAAAACCCAGAGCTCGGAGCTTTACCAGCATTATCACTTTCAATCCACCTCATAGGCAGATACCATTATTACTCCCATTTACAGAATATGAAACTGAAATCCAAGGAAATTAAGTTGTTACCCAAGTTCACGTGACTTGTTACCCTAGTTCATGTAACCTGTAGTAGAAGCCGGAGCTGGGATTCAAACCCAAGCCATCAAACTCCAGAACCTGTGCTCCTAGGAGATGCACCAAAATCTGATGACAGACCATGAATGAATTTTTAAAATCATTTTCTCCATTAAAAAAAGAAAAAAAGACAAAGAAAATTACCTTTTCGCTTTGGTTGGAAGGCAGACATCAATTCAAGGGAAGGAAGTGGGCGGTAATTGGCCTGTATCACAGGTAATGGAAGGTCTGGTAGCACTGGCAGCACATCGCTGGGGACCTGCAGAGAAGAGACCAGTGACTGGAGAGCCCCTCTCTACAGGCACAGCTCTTTCCCACAGCCGACGCCCAGCAGTGTTGACGTGGCAGATAACTTCACAGGCATACCCAGCCCGAAGGAGGGGCGGCAGCTGTGCCTGACACCACCTAAGTCAGGAGATATGGAGAGATGGGCCCAGCACAATGGGATGCCTCAGAAAAGACTTCTCTTGGGTTCTACGGACCCTGGCGGCCAGAGAGAGGTGGCCAGAGAGGCTGGGAGGAAATTACTTCCAACTGAAATTCAACAGGCCACGGGAAAGCCAGCCCAGACAAACAGCGGTGGGGTCGTCTACCGGCGCAGGTGCTCTGGCTGGGAAGGGGCCACACGGGTTACCTTTTTCAGCTTGGCTGAATGGGATCCAGCTGGCAGAAGCTTCTCTGACTTGTTTTCGTTCACCTTAGGTAATTTCTGAACTGAGTCCAAGTTTTTACTAGTGCTTTTGGAATCATTTTTTTTAAATCCTTTTTCTCCGGGAGTCGTGGTTGAAGTTTTCACAATCTTTTTCTTTTTCTTCCGGGGCTGGTCATAGCTGAGGTATGACTCAAAAGACATGGTGGGCTGCTCGAATTCATCATCCACATCTGCCTCCTCAGCTTTAAGGAAGGAGCCCACTGACTTTCTATCTGAATGAGAAGGTTTTACTTTTCCTTCTTGAGTCTTTAGGTTGTTAGAAACCTTCTCTTTTGCCTTGGGCAACAGGTCTCCTGCCCCCTTGCCTATGTCTAAGCTTTCTAGACTCTGCTTGTTTTTGTCTGATTTGGTTTTCTCTGGGTCTCTATATTTTGGTTTTTTAAGGTGGTTGTCTGATGCCACCTCCAAGGGGGGTAAAACCTTCTTGGTGCTGCCCTCTTTTCCCTTCTCTTTCTTGACACCACTAGAGGGCGGTTTCTCCTTTGTACTGTCCCCTGAGGGTGGCCTCCGCCGGTTTTCCTCTTTGGAGATGGCCTTGTGTGATTTTTCTCTGCTCAAAGAAGACTTCTCATCTCCTTTGGAATTCACCAGACGTTTTTCTTTATGGGAAGATCTGTGCTCCTTGCTCTGACTCACAACCTCTTTTCCTTGGGCTTCCCCCAGGTGTCGTTCTTGACTGACCCCCAGTCTGTCCTGAAAGGCATTACTGTGGCCTTTGCCAGGCTTCGGGTGTGAAACAAAGGGCTCGTGGTCCTCCTCCAGGGATCTGTAATGGTCCACAGACACCTGATGAGGGCTGGCGGATGACAGTGGGGACTGAACATGGCCGTAATCGGAAGATTCGTGATCTGAAGAGTAAACTGGAGAAACTCTGTGGTACCTCTTTCTCTCGTCTCTCCTCTCATGACTGTGAGATACTTTGTGAGGCCGCTCAAGCTCTGAGAGTTTTCTGTGTTTTTTCTGTCTGTTATCAGGACTACACGACTGGCTACCGGAGGCTTTCCAGCTTTCTGGGTAGTCCCCCTCTACCTCCTCCTCCTCCTTAAGGGCATCCCTGGGGCGCTTTCGAGAATTGCTCTTCTCAAAGTCCTGTTCATCAGGCTCAGTATTTCTAAAATAAAAGAAAAAGCAGATGAAGCAGATATACATCTCAAGGTAATCCTTGTTCAGAGGACAACGTCACAGGACCTGAACTCACAAAAGAGATGAAGAGTTTACAGAGTTAGAAACAAGGTTTTGGGAGGAAGGTAAATGGGTTCTGCTCAAAGATACTCAGCTAAGGTTTAAAACTGGGAAAGCCCAAATATTCAATAAATGGAAAATGACGAGTTTAACTACAGGGCACAAAGAAGATCAAACATCTTGTGGACGTTAAAATACTTAAAAAGCTTTTCAACACAGGGAAATATTTAACTTGTTACATTAAAAAAGAGCTGTAGGGCTTCCCTGGTGGCGCAGTGGTTGAGAGTCCGCCTGCCGATGCAGGGGACGCAGGTTCGTGCCCCGGTCCGGGAAGATCCCACGTGCCGCGGAGCGGCTGGGCCCGTGAGCCATGGCCGCTGAGCCTGCGTGTCCGGAGCCTGTGCTCCGCAACGGGAGAGGCCACAACAGTGAGAGGCCTGCGTACCGCAAAAAAATATATAAAATAAAAAATAAAATAAAAAATAAATTTAAAAGAGCTATAATTTACATCAGTTTATTCACAACTATATAAAAATGCCTTTTAAGAACAGGTTAAAAGAAACATTCCAATATGTCAATAATGCTTATCTTTGGATGGTAGAATTAAGAAATTTTTATTCTTATTTCTATTTTTAAATGTCTTCTAGTATTCTATAATGATCATGGATTATTTCTTATAATTGAGGCAGAATTGAGGAACTTTTCTTACCGTTCCACAGGAACCAGCTTCTTCCACTGGGCCACTAGGTCCTTGGCAAAGCTTCCGACATGCTCATGTTTTCGCAAGCTATTTACCGTTTTGCCAACCCCGGTCTCCTACAAAGTTGACAAAGGAATTGTTAGAGGGTTGTAGAACTAGGCTCACAATTTTCTAAAGAAATAACACCTCCTGCTTTTCAACAAACCAATACTTCCTTCCAAAAACATACCTTGCAAGTCTCAGTACAAACTTACTTTGTGTCTGTGCCCCAAACATCTAATGACACACAGTAGCAAAATGCACCAGATTCAGAAGAGGAAAACACTAAATTAAAACACTTCTAGAACTTTAGCAGTAATAACAAGAGTGATCATGGCAGGTGTTAGGCACTGAGCTAAAAGCACTGCATACAGTGTCTGAATTAATACATATATGATAACGCTGTGAGGTTAGGACCTGGCCCATTTTACAAAGAAGGAACAGCCTAAAGTCACAAACTTGGATTTGAATCCAGGACTAGATGCCAATGTTCTTTTAATTTTTAGAAAAAAAACTGAGATAAAATTCACTATTTTAACCATTTTAAAGTTCAGTGGTTTCTAGAATACTCACAATACTACACAACCATCACCACTAATTCCAGAGCATTTTCATCACCCTAAAAAGAAACCCTGTTCCTCCCAATTCCCTCCACCCCTGGCAATCACTAATCTAACTTTCTATGGATTTGCCTATTCTGGACATTTCATATCAATAAAACCATACAATATGTGGCCTTGTGTCTGGTTTCTTTCACTTCTAAAGCCCATGCTCTTACTGTACAATCTCTCTGGTCGGGAAGGGGAGGGGATATAGCTATAACATCTAAAGTTACATAGTTCTTACCGCAAGAATGTCTACTGTAATAGGCAAGGTGGAGAGTTTCTTCAGATATTTCAATAGCTGCAGAGAATAAAATAAACATTAATTTCTATACAATCATAATCATTCACTGGAACAAATAAGAATAATATCCAATGGTTAAGTACTTACACTGCTCTGTAGTATACAGTAGGGCTGTTATCCTTACTTTACAAGTGTGAAAACAGACTCAAAAAAGTTAAGGTACTTGCCCCAGGATGCAAGCAGGGCAGGATTCACTCCGGTCTGCGGCTTTAGATTGTGTGCTTTTAGCCACTATGCTACACCAAGGGGAAATAAAACTTAGAGAAGAGAATCAAACCTATCAGCTCTAAGAAAAGTAATCAACAACTATCTTTCTGCCCAGTTTTGAGAGAGACTTTCTGAGAAAGGAGCCAATTTTAGGAAATTACTCATGCACCCGGCATAGAGGAAAGTAAAAAGGAGAAGAGGTCTCTACAGAAAAAGGGTATCATGTTTCCAGAAAAAGTGTGTTTAACAGAACTGGGTTTTTTCGATGTAAGTGGGAAGCCAAGACCAATTACAAGTTGCTAGAATCAGAGCTTTGCCCTTGCAAATGGTGAACACAAAATGTCTGGGTAGATTAGAGAAGCAATCTGGGTTTGGTCACATTTCCTTTCTGTATTCTCTTGAGCTAGCTCAAAATCAGATAGCAGAACTGTTAAGACAGAGTTCCAGAATCAGAGACAGGCTTCAGTTTGGCCCTGCCACTTCCTTGTGGGGTGATCTTGTGCAAGTCACTAACCTCTCTGAACCTCAGTTACTTCATCTGCAAAACAGGAACTGGATCCTGTCTGTACTTCACAAGCTGTGAGGATTCAGAGAGACAAACCATGAGCAGTCTTTAGCCATAGGGCCTGGAATGCTATACAAGCTCAATAAATGCTTCTTATTAATCATTTCATTCATCAACTGACCATTCTTTAAACGGCTACCCTTGATCCTCTACCAGATATTCCCCAGCCAATTCCTACTTGCTCCACTTCTACCCAAAGTCATGACTGCTATGCCATTCTCTAGGAAATAGTTATGTATATATAAATATACCTACCATTCGAGGAGTGCTGTAAAGTACAAGTAGTTCAAAATAGATTAACTGTGACTACCTTTATATTTAAATATCTGATAACAAGATCCGTTCTCTTCCTATATGTAGCCCAGGCTACAATTAGTATGCTATATTGCTACTAGGTGGAGTAGCAAGTATGTTTTTCTGGTCATTCTACTTCAATAATTACTGAACCTGGTTGCTAGGCAGAGCAACTGGATCACATGTGATAATCTTGTTTTGACTGGGAACATATGAGAAGCCAAGTGGTGTATCTAAGGAGTTTCACCTTCATAGTTGAGTGAAAATTATCCTCCACTTCGAATTCGATCACCACCACCATCCAACTCAGGACAAAGTATATGTGTATTTCTTGTCATCAAAGCTGTGGGTGCAAAGATGAATGCCAATTCCTTTTCTTAAAGGAAAATTTAGAATCACTGAAAAGGTTAAAGACAGGTTGTCTCCTCTAATGCCATTCCCTGGAAGGTATTTATATACTATTTATATAGTAAATATATTTACTTATTTATATATATATATTTACTATATAAATAAGTTTATATAAATATGAAGTAAATATATTTACTTATTTATATATTTGTGCACTGGCTACTATGCTACATACTTACATGTTTTACCTCATTTCATCCTCATTAACCAACTCTATAAAATGGATATTATGTTCCCCATTTTACAGATATTAAAACTGAACCCAGTGAGGTTAGGTAACTTGCCTAACAAGCGAGTAGGTCAAGTGTGTTTACCACAGCATGTACTACAAAGCCAGGAGAAATATCCAACATAAAGACACTGTCCTTAGAAGACCAGAAAAGGAAATGAAGCAGTAGTTCATGTGCCTCTTAGCACACTCGACACAAAGCAGAAGAACCCCTCCTTAGTGTTACGTTGTCAGACAGTTTAGAGTCCACAGAGGAAAGAAGGTCACCACCAGGACAGAGTCCCAGGACCTCTACAAAGGCCACATATAAGAATGGGGCCAGCAGTCATCGAAGGGGTGTTCATCTCAAAGCCTAGCACTAATTGGAAGTGTAAACGCTGCCTTTCTGCTTCGTTTTGGGTTAGGAGGGACGACTTAAAAGCAGATGAAACTAAAACCCTAGAGATATTCAAATCAATTTAGCCCAACATAAGAGAAAAAGGGCTTCAGAGCTCCTCTATTTTCAATGAGGTTCAAAAAAGAACAAAGCGTTAAAATGATAAAGCACTTTGGGTATCCTCAGGTTGGTAGAAACTTGCTGTTATCAAACCTAGGGACCAGTTGTAGTCTGCAAGAACTGATAACAAATCTCAGTTATCCTCTGCACACTACTTCAACACAAAAAGCTAGAGATATTCATAATGTCGACCCCTCGTTCTCCACTTGCCTTCAAACTGTGTTCTTCCTAGTTTCCACGTTCAAACTGTAACACAGGACAGGTAACTTTACCAGCCATGAAAATTGTTTCTACTTAAATAGTAGGAACCAAGTGACCCTGGTTTGCCTGATACCTTTTTCCCCGAGTAAGCCTAGATCATAGATGGGCTTAAAGTGAAAAGAGAGTTAACGTTAAACACCTATGTTTCATACGAGGAAACCTATGAATATAGGTGTGGAATCAACCGTTTGGCTAATAATGGTTTGAAATCAAGATTTAGTTGTAAGTTCAGTACTGCTATATAATCATCTTGCAGTTTCAAGAACAACCTGTGGCAGCCTGTTGGGTTAACAGAAGGCTGAGAAGGCCAGTGTGCCAGCTTGCAGTTTTCCCTCTGCATTAGCTCATTTGTGAATGCCAACTATTGTGCCCTCTGCAAAAATGATCTTCATAATGCAAAGTCAGAATCTCAGGGTGAGTTTCTATCTGGGAAGAGAAAGCCCAGATACTCACAATCACTAATAGTTCAAATAGGATGTGAAGTCAAACAAACCTTTTCTTAATTTGAAATTTCATGCACATCGACTACTGGAAAAGCTACTTCAACATTTAAATTCTAGTAGGAAAATGTAGACACTACACGGTGCATTTTTTTTTTTTTAACCCGATGGAAAACCAAAGTGGGGAGATGGGGGCGATTTACATCATATTGCTCTAGGATTTTTTAAAAAATCAGTCACAAACCTACAATGTTTGGGAAAACAAGCTAGTACTCGGAAATAATGACCATTTATTAGATGCCCACAAAGGGTTACTGTAAAAAGAAACTTGTAAATATGTCTGTCCATTAGGTACTGAAGCCATTATAGAAAATATAACACAAAACAAGTGAAAGCATTTCGGTTTTCACAGACTTAAAGCTAAAATGTCCTGAAGAAGTGGATCTTTGAGCTAGGTATGCATGAGAAGAGTTAAACAGTGGTCTGATAGTGAGATGCGCTGAGCAGCCTTTAGAAACGAAGGGAAAAAAACCTCACCTATGACAGGCCAAGAACAGGTGAAGAGAAAGGGGCCCTTCAAGAAAAATTGTAAAGAGCGGAGATTAACATCTACTGAGCACTTCTGCCTTTTGGTTCTGTCCTGGGAAGAAGCAGGTGAGGAAACTGGCTTAGCAAGGAACATCCCTAATATCCATGGCTGGCAAGAGAATTAGAACTCAAATCTCACCGCTTTATTTAGACTGCCTACCTGGATTATCTCCTCTTCAAAAGCCACTCTGGGGTTCAGAGATCCAACTCTTACAACACTGTACACTCCAGCTATAATGCTGACAGAGAATGTCAAACACCTTGAGTGTTTTCATCTATGTATTTCAATTTAAAAAAAAATTCTAACATCCACGGGACACTCTCCCAGACACCAAGAAGCTGGATGGAAGAAAAGTCGCAGAGAGAGAAGAATGCATTTAACTTAAGAAAACTGTTAAGGGGGAAAAAAACCTAGCTGAGTGCAATTAAAAATGGTTGCCCATCACTCGCAGCAGCCAGAAACGGTAGCTCTTACCTTTCTATCAAGGCCAGAAAGAAATCTAGCTGCAACTTCTAAGCCTTGTTTTTTTTCTTTCCATTTACAACCTAAGTTTTTAGTTAGGGTGATGTGAGGTTTATTTTGTTTTGAAAGAGATTTACTGAGAAGGCAAAAAGGTCCACGCTCTAATAATCAAGCCAAAGCAATAAAAACGTCTTAAAGACGCAGGACCACACACCGAGCCTAGACTCCATCAAGCACAGGCAGAACCACCTCCTTCTCCCAACAAACATCGAAACACACTAAGAAATCAGAAACATTCCGCAGGGCGAGGAATGGAGCGGGCAGGAGTTAACTCCGGGCGAGCTCTCCCGACAGGAAACAGCTGGCCCGGGACGCCTGGGGAGGGCTCCGGGAGCCCCGCCGGCACGCGGTGTCCGCCCGGAGCCCGCGGGCGCCCGGCCCGGGAGGCAGGGAGGCCGGGCAGGCTGAGGAGCACCGCCCGCCGTGCGGGGTCCCACCGCGTGGGCAGCGGCCAAGGGCCACTAACTTCCCGACCGCAGGCCGCAGACCGGCGGGGCCGCGCTCCGGGTCCGAGCCCCCAGGGCCCCGGCCGCTCGGGAAGGAGCCGCGCCGGGGCCCGCGACCGTTACGGGACCGCGCCGCGCCCAACGCCCGCCCCGCTCCGCGCTGCCCGCTCGCTCACCTTCTTCGGATCCGGGTTCGCGGCCAGGCGTGCCTGCAGCTTCTCCACAACTTGGAGCGCCGACTCCGCCGCCATCGCTGTCACTGGCGCGGCCTCCTCGCCGGAACTGGGCTCGCGTCGCGTCCTCTGGCTGCAGCTCCGCCCTCCGTGCCTCCCCCGCGGAGACGGAAGCGCGACTGGTCCCTTCCGGGACTCTGCGAAGTGGGGTGGAGGGGCCGCGGGGCGTGGGGGGTCCGGCCGGCTGCAGGCCCCGCCCCCACGGCCTGTGGTTTGCGGGGTCCGGTCCTCTGCGCCCTCCCGGAGCCGCGTTCGCCGGGAGCTGGAGCAGCTTGGTCCGCGCGCTTCGGTTCCGCACTAGTCGCCGCTGGGCAGCCTCGCTTCTGGTCCTCGTAGTGCGGAGCCACGGCCTGGAAAACCACTCCGGTGTCCAGCCAAGGCAGGACGAGACCACTGCGCTGGACCCTGCCTTTATAAATCCTAGCCCGCCCCCTTGCGCTGTGAGCCACGCCCCAAATAACACCTGCGTGTGGTTCCAGGGTGGGTTTGCGGCTCAGGAAATCTGGGATTAACGCTAGTGACCACCCTTGATTGGGGGCACTAAGCCCAGTGGTTGAGCTAAGTTTCACTCTCAGTACAACCCAACGAAAGGAGGTCTATTATTCCCATATTACAGATGAGGAAACTGAAGCTCAGGGAGACTAAATTAACTTGCATGTGGTCATGTAACAGGAAAGAAGTGAGGCTGGAATGTGAATCTAAACAGTCCAGGTCCACTGTGACCGCACATCTCTGAACAGGTCAAGGATTTGAAGCCCAGAGAGTGAGAGTGATTTGTCACAGAGAGTGACAGAGAGTGTCACAGAGAGTGATTTGTCAAAAGTCAGTTTAGCTACAAGAGGTAATAGCCCGTGTCTCACTTTCCCCCCCAAAAACAGTGTCTGGTACAGAGGTAACAAATAAATACTTCTTGAATGAATGAATGAATAAATAAATGAATGAATGGCTGTTTCCTCTAAATCAGTAGGGCCTCAATCAGACAAGCCCAAGACACCATCCTTGAGGGCCCTTATCCTCATCCTAGAAGCACTAAATTTTACTATTAATAAAGTATTATTACTACTAAAAAAAAAAAAGCTACTAAACAGTTGAAAATTGGTTGAAAATACCAGCATTGATTACATGTTTGATTAGATCATATCGCATTACACACTAATCTGATCGCCATCAACAATTTGGCAGTGTACTGAGCCTGACCTCTCACCCAATGTGGGAAAGCCCAGCGGCTCTTCAGGTCTCGGCTCTGCTAAAGGTAAAAGAAACCATACAAATTGTTTCTTCAAATGAGCTTTCATTCACTCAGTAAATTGAGAAGCCCTCCTCCCCCCCACCCCCCCACCCCCCCACCCCCACTGTGTTCCCGCCCCCTCTGCTTGGTGACCTTTCCTCTGCAACGAATGCTTTTCAGGGTGTAAATTGTCAATTTATTCCTCTGTCTTCTCACTGAGCTGTTTATTTATCAAGTGCAGTGACTGACCTGTCCAACTTTATTTTATTTTTTGGCTGCACCGTGTGGCTTGTGGAATCTTAGTTCCCTGACCAGGGATCGAACCGAGGCCCTCGCAGTGAAAGCGCTGAGCCTTAACCACTGGACTGCCAGGGAATTCCCTGACCTGTCCATCTTGAAATCTCTGTTGCCCAGCACAATCCAGTCCATAGAATCAGCATTGGATAAAAAGTCCGTAAAGATTAATAATCACCCATTCAGTGCTCTAAGACTCAACCATGGGGTATAATGGAAAACACATCAAACTGGTGTGAGGAGACTTGGATTCTAGTCCTGGCCCTAGAATCTCCCTCTCCTGCACAGCAAATGCTTTTAAATTTACATTTTCAATGCCTTCCATTTTAAAAATGTAACATTTGGTGTAATGGAAAAATGGGCCCATTCCTGACACAGAATTGCTGACTAACTGACCTGGCATATACTTAGGACACATGGAACACTTCGTGCAAGTTACCCAGGGAGATCTCAACAACCGGAATGAAAAGAAACAATGGGGCTTCCCTGGTGGCGCAGTGGTTGAGAGTACGCCTGCCGATGCAGGGGACACGGGTTCGTGCCCCGGTCCGGGAGGTTCCCACATGCCGCGGAGCAGCTGGGCCTGTGAGCCATGGCCGCTGAGCCTGCGCGTCTGGAGCCTGTGCTCCGCAAAGGGAGAGGCCACAGCAGTGAGAGGCCCGCCTACCGCAAAAAAAAAAAAAAAGAAAAGAAAAAGAAACAATGTATGCTGCTGGGGGGTATGCACCCCATCCCTACCCCATCTATGCCAGCCTGAGGCAGGGTTATCTGCAAAGTAAAGAACTCTTACACTTGAATATTTGTCTGTCTCAGATCAGTTAATTATGTCATATGTGTCATTCTGATTAAAAAGAAAGTTTTTAACCAGTTCTAAAAGTGATACTCTGTATATGTTCACTGGGGGATTACCAGATGGTAATCTAATCCTTGGTTTATGCAAGGATTTTCAACAACAGAATGAGTTCCCTAAAGTCTGAGGCTGTTTTGTCCACCTTGGATCTGCAACACCTAGCACACAGGTGACATTCCATGAAGGTTTCTTGAAAACTGAACTAATTATTATTCACCTTAAGGCCAGCCCAGAGTGTCATCTGAAAACCTGAGGGGGTTAGCACTATACAGCCCCTTGTGAGAGGACTTAAAAGACCCATCTTTTATTTTTATTTATTTATTTATTATTATTATTTTTTCTTTTGCGGTACGCGGGCCTCTCACTGCCGTGGCCTCTCCCCTCGCGGAGCACAGGCTCCGGACGCGCAGGCTCAGCGACCACGGCTCACGGGCCCAGCCGCTCCGCGGCACGCGGGATCCTCCCGGACCGGGGCACGAACCCGCGTCCCCTACATCTGCAGGCGGACTCTCAACCACTGCGCCACCAGGGAAGCCCAGACCCATCTTTTAAAGCAACAACAAAACATGTTCAGAAGGCATGTTTAAGGCTATCCTGGGAGACAAAAATGGGCGGGGAGGCTCGCTCTCTTCTGCTATGCACGCTTTTTGCAACAAATATGTTCCACATTTATGATGAGAACAACTTAAAGACATTTTAATTTTGGAAAAGAGCAATCCCAGGCTGGTTGGCACTAGAGTCATTTAAAACACTGAAAGACAAGACGGGGGATAAACCAAACAAAAACAAAACAAAACAAAAAACCAAGCACTTTGATAGCAGAAAGGGGCCCTTGCCTTTCACGGAATGGTCAGGTGGGATTCTGTGGGCTGGACAGTGTGCTGGGTGAGGAATACTGGCGGGTGAAGGGCTTCCCCCTTGGACCTCTCCTGGCCTGGGCTCCGCCACTCCTCTCTCTAACCAAGTGGGCGGCACCTGAGGTTTGTTGGGTCGTGGATGTAAAGGACACAGGATTGGAGCTCAGTGACAACCTGAGCTCCAGTCCCCACCTCTACCAATGTTGGCTGTGGTCAAGTTACTTAAACTGGCTGAAATTGTTTCTTTATAGATTTCTTGTGAAGTTTATTAATATGTTATATTAAGTAACTGACATACAGTAGGTATTTTTTTTAAAGAACAAATTATTAGAGAAAATTCATTGCCTTGGTAAAAAGAATATTATGTTCTGCTGTAAAGGAGAATATCAACCCATCTGGGCAGTTTTGTTCTGCACAGCTGTAGCCACTGTTCTCTTCCCCAGTAAGCTCATTTTTCTGAATTGACGATATTCATCTTTGTTTCACGTACTTCAAACATGTTCAGTTGGTGGTTATTTTACTTAGGGATGGCATCTTTCTGAGTTCCACAGGCTAGATTTGCCCCCCTCAAATGTGGTAATGCAAGCAGAGACTGCCAGCTCCAAGGAATGGTGTCTGAGATTCAAAGTCCACACCTTTCATAGACTTGCCTTGAAGTTCAGTTAAACTCTCTACTAACTAGTTAGGGATATCAGGCCTAGAAACCTCCCGAGGCCCTTTGTCTTAAGAGGGCAGACTGAAACATTCTGTAATGCCCATGGAGAGCAGTCCACTGAGAATCTGTATTTATGGGGCCGGGGCAGGGATGGGGGCAGGGGCGGGGGTGGGGGGAGCTACTATAAAAATAAAGAAGTATCAAGGATATACTTTGATACTTTTATACTATGAATTTATATAAATTGTATCCAGGTAGTAACCTAACTATGAATTTATATAAATTGTATCCAGGTAGTAACCTAACCACCTGTCCCTTAGCTCTTTACCTTGTTTCATTTTTGTTTTAACATCTATCACAATTTGAAACTGCCTTATTTAGTGGTTCATGTTTTTATAGTCTCTTCCCCCTCTGTGAGCTCCATGAGGCATCACTGTGGCTAAAACTACCTAGAACATAGTTAGGCACTCAATATTGACTGAGATGAACGAAAGGTCTACCTCACGGAATTATTGTTTGGATTTAACGAGATTACGTGTGAACATACCTGGCAAAGGGCTATCAACCAACAATGTTATCTTCATTAATCCTCACCATCCATTTTGCAGATAAGGAAATTGATGCTTTGGAAACTTGAGGGACATCATGCCCTCAGCTCCAGAAACTGAGAGTGTGGTTGTGGTCTTTGCTGAGAATGCCCTTAGAGGTAAGTTAGAAAAAGTGTGAGCTAAATAAAAGCAGCTTGCCTGGCACACATAGGGCTGGACAGTAAAGAGAAAGAACAGAGAGGACGGACGGAGAAGAAAGAGAGATTGATTGATTGGATTAAGTCTGGATCTATTAACTTTTCACCCCCACTATCAGCAAAGGTTTAGGAACCCTCTGAGTTTGGGTGTCCACAGGTTACAAATTCTCAAAGGGGTCCATGTCTCCCTTATCTCTTTGGAAAAACCAACCAACCAACCAACCACTGGGTTAAGCAGAGAAGATTAAGAAGGCAGCAACACCACTGAGGTGGGAAGAACTGCTGCTTGTTGAGTGCCTTATAGGTGGCCCAGCTCTGTGCTACCATTTTTTTTTTTTTTTTTTCTCGGTACGCGGGCCTCTCACTGTCGTGGCCTCTCCCGTTGCGGAGCACAGGCTCCGGATGCGCAGGCTCAGCGGCCGTGGCTCACGGGCCCAGCCGCTCCGCGGCATGTGGGATCCTCCAGGATCGGGGCACGAACCCCTGTCCCCTGCATCGGCAGGCGGACTCTCAACTACTGCGCCACCAGGGAAGCCCTGTGCTACCTTTATATGTTATTTCTCCACCTTCCAACAGAGAGACAAAGCAACTAGCTCAAACGCGGTAAATGACAAACCCCAAACATGAACCAAGGTCTGCTCAGCTCGGAAGCCCACACTGGCTTGCACTCCATACCTGAACACCTGGGTGCTGGTCACCTCTCCTCCTTCCCCAGCTCATTGCTTGACACTGGCCAGGCCTGCTTCCTCACCTGTTAATTGAGGAGGCCTGATGTATCAAAGCAATAACAATAACAATGGTGGTAACACCGCTACCAATTCTTGGCACTCACAATGTGCCACACATTATGCTAAGCAGTTTGCATTAACTATCAACTGTTCCCAAAAACAATCTTGCAATATAGATATCATATAATCTCCATTTCACAGATGAGGAAACTGAGGATTTATGACCTACCTAAAGTCACAGAACTTGTAAGCAGCACAGCCAGGAGTCAAAGCCAGGTTTGTCCAGCACCAAAGCTCAAGCTCTTTGATCTTAAGCTTCCTTGTTTCCCCTTGCCAGAGAGGCCACTTGGGAAGACACCATCCAACTGACACACTTCATTCATTCATTCATTCATTCACTCACTCCAACTTTGGTGCTGGAGTGGACCAGGAAAGGGGAAGGGCAGTACCGGATGAATTGGTGAGGAAGGCAGGGGGCAGATTATGGAGGGTTTTAGAGACCGTGGTAAGGACTTTGTATTTTACTGTGAAGTTTTACGGATCCCAGGTAGGGGAGTGGTAAAACCTATAAACTAATTATTTTAACACTGTAGACCGGGTATCAAGAATTAAGGACTACAATTAATTTGATACTGTGCTTTAAAACAAACTCAGCAATCCCTTATAACAGTCATCTGATCAGAGAGACTTGACCTAATCACCTTATATAAAGCAGTGCACACATGCACTCACACCCACACACCTCTGTCACTATATTTTTCTTCAAAGCACTTATCATTACCTGATATACACTTAATCTTGAACAACACTGGGGGGTTAGGGGTGCCGACACCCCTCGAAAATCCCCATATAACTTTACAGTCAGCCCTCTGTTTCCATGGTTCCCCATCTGTGGATCCAATCAACCTTGCACAGTAAACATAGTAGTATATATATGTATGCGAAAAAAATCCATCTGTAAGTGGACCCATGCATCTCACACCCATGATGTTCAAGGATCAACTGTATTTCATACAGTGTCTGTCTCTCCATCCCTAGAATATAAATTCCTTGTTTTTTTTTTTTTGTTTTTTTTTTTTTTTGCGGTATGCGGGCCTCTCACTGTTGTGGCCCCTCCCGTTGCCGAGCACAGGCTCCGGGCACACAGGCCCAGCGGCCACGGCTCACAGGCCCAGCCGCTCCGCGGCATGTGGGATCCTCCCGGACCGGGGCACGAACCCGTGTCTCCTGCATCGGCAGGCGGACTCTCAACCACTGCGCCACCAGGGAAGCCCATAAATTCCTTGTTTTTGTTCACTGCTTTATTCATCAACACCTAGGACAGTGCCTGGCACACAGTAGGCAGTCAATAGTTATTTATTGCATGAACAAATAACAAAGATCTGTTACATGCCCCTGCAAAGAACAGTGTACATTTGCTATCTATGCTTGTTCATCGCCTCAATCAATATGAACGTTGGTTTCTGTTCTCACCACTCTACTGAAAATAACTTTTCAAGGTCACCAGTAAAATCCCAACTGCAACATCTGAAGGTGCTTTTACTGTGGTAGATCTCTCTGCTGTATCTGACACTGGTGATTTCTCCTCTCTGGGAAACTCCATTTGTTGGCTTCCATGACACTTCCTCTCCTGATTAACTTTGAAAGCTTCCGGCTGTTCCTTTTCTGTCTCCTTCATGGTCTCCTTTCCCTCCACTTCTCTCCCCTTAAAGGCTGTAGTTCCTCTGAGTTTAGTCCTGGGCCCACTACTATTATGATACCACACTGTCTTTGGGCATTCTCATCTATTCGCATGGCTTCTACCACCATCTATAGGCTGGTGATTCCCAAATCTATAGGTCTAGTCCCAAACTTTAGATTGCCTGGATGGAGAGCAGAATCTATCTGGATGGATATTCCTCCTCGATGTCCCCCATGGCCCTATGGCTCAGCAGGTTCAAAGTGGAGCTTGCCATCTTCTTCTTAAACCTCCTTTCCTCTAGTGAGCTAGGAGCTGCTGAGACCGAGATGATTGAGAACACCACTGCTGCCCCAGGACAGAGGAGGGCAAAGATCGGTTTTCAGCCTGAGAGGAAACGCAAGGAAGCACTCACACCAAAACGACTGCCCCCATAGCTGGCCTATTAGAGGCTCACAGCCTCAGCCCGAGGACTGCCTGTTCCCCCCAGCGCTGCTCCGAACCCTCATCCTGGCTGTTTGTTGGGCATCTCAAATGCGAGATGTGCCCACTTGACCTCACCATCCTCCCTTCCTAAATCACCGTTCCCCACATCTACAGCTGGCGCCACCATCTGTCCACATTCCTCCGGGCTTGAAACCTGAAAGTCATTCTTGATTCCTCTTTTCTCTCCTGTGACGTTGAATTAATCCTGGTGATTTTCATTCCCAAACATTTTTCTTTCTTTCTTTTTGCGGTACGCGGGCCTCTCACTGTTGTGGCCTCTCCCGTTGCGGAGCGCAGGCTCCGGACGCGCAGGCCCAGCACGGCCACGGCTCACGGGCCCAGCCGCTCCGCGGCATGTGGGATCTTCCCGGACCGGGGCTCGAACCCGCGTCCCCTGCATCGTCAGGCGGACTCTCAACCACTGCGCCACCGGGGAAGCCCACAAACATTTCTTGATTCCATCTTCTCCTCGAAATTCCTACTGCCGTGAACCCTCCTCGGCTCTGAAAATATGTTAGCTCTCTCAAATTCTCTCTCTCTGCACACTTCTCTCTAACAATTGCTTAGACTCCTTTTATCTGTGGAAGGGGACATTTTTAGGCAGAGCAAGGCAGGCAACAGGATCTAGCAAGAGTTTTATTTTCACTGAGTTTCCTTATACAGTTAACTTCTTTTTAATGTTGAGTAATAATGATTTTTTTTCATTTGGACATAAAATTTCCTTTTAAAATAAATTTATGTAAGTGAAAAATAAAGAGTGAGTCTCGTTACATAAAAATTAAGTGGATACTCAGTAGTGAAAATTATGAAGGTGGTTCAAGAATGACAGAAGTGTGGGAAACACTAAGATAAGATCCAAAACCCTTAGGAGAACATATTAGCTCGAACCATATGAAACTGATGATATCTATTTTATTTAATTTATTTATTTATTTACTATATCTGACTATTTTTGTTTTGACCTACAAAAATGACAATTTCATATGGTTCAACCTACAAAGTCCTAAGTTTTCTAGCCCTCGCCTATGTTCCAACACAGCCAACTGCTTGCCGCTGTCCTGCACACACCACATTATTTCCCTACTCTGTATCTTTGCCCAAGCCAGTCCTTCTCCCTGGATACCCACACATTCTTAGGACTCATGTGTCCCCACCTTCAGGAACCTTCCCTGTCACCTGTCCCCAGAGGCAAGTGAGGTGTTCCCGCTCAGTGTGGGTCTCCCCACCTAGACTGTGCACTCTTTTAGGGAAAAGACTCTTTCTAAAATGAATCTCCGTAGCCTCTGCCTGGCACACAGTAGCCCCTCAATTAATCTGTAGCTAATCAAGTGAGTGAGTAAATGGAGATCTATAAAGAAGGGAGGCCTCAATTCTGCCTAGAGGGCCAAAGGAAGCTTCAGAGAGGAATCATTTGACCTAGATCTTGAAGGCTGAGAAGGAAGGAATTTGCCAGGTGAAAAGTGAGTGGAAGGACACTCCAGGTGAGGCAACAAAAGGGACTGGAAGGGGCTTCCCTGGTGGCGCAGTGGTTGAGAATCCGCCTGCCGATGCAGGGGACACGGGTTTGTGCCCCGGTCCGGGAAGATCCCACATTCCGCGGAGCGGCTGGGCCCGTGAGCCATGGCCGCTGAGCCTGCGCATCCGGAGCCTGTGCTCCACAGTGGGAGAGGCCGCAACAGTGAGAGGCCCGCGTACCACCAAAAAAAAAAAAAAAAAAAAAAAAGGGACTGGAGGTCTGAGAGAGTCTGCAGTGCTGGAGGAAATGGAAGTATGGCTTGAGTGGAGGGTAAAGGAAGGGGGAGACGAGGAAAAAGGCAATGCTTAACAGTGTACCCCCCACCCAGTCTTGGTCAAGATACCCCAAACCAATAAATACATCCACAAATAATTCCAGTGGGTGTTGACTGAAGGGGTGTGAGGCTGGCGTATTTTTCTACCTTGAAAACAAAAAGCTGGTAATCTGAGCACAGATGCAAAACCAGCCATGCAGAACCACACTGTTCAATCCGCGTGACCTCCCTGCAGCCCTCAAGGAACTTACTCTCTAGGAAAGCCGTTGTGTAACCAAGAATCAGAGAGACTGCCACCACAAAGACCAGGCTAGATCGGCGAATCCCTAGGAAGGCTGCTCCTGGGAACAGAGTTGCCTAAGACGGGCAGATTGATTCAGAGACAAAGATGGGTTAGATCCCTCCCCACCGGATGAGAGGTCCCTCTGACCTAGTAGGAAGGCAGACTAGTTATGGTAAAAACAACAAAAATCAAATGGAAGACTTAGTATTGTTAGAAGAAATGGATGTTTTAAACATTTTCTCATTTAAAGCACAGCCTTTTTTGTTTTGTTTTGTTTTTGTGGTACACGGACCTCTCCCTGTTGTGGCCTCTCCCGTTGCGGAGCACAGGCTCCGGACGCACAGGCTCAGCGGCCATGGCTCACGGGCCCAGCCGCTCCGCGGCATGTGGGATCTTCCCAGACCGGGGCACGAACCCGTGTCCCCTGCATCGGCAGGCGGACTCTCAACCACTGCGCCACCAGGGAAGCCCCAAGCACAGCCTTTTTTATTACTGTCCCCACTTTATAGAAAAAGAAACTGAGGCTTGGTGAGGTAATGGAAACCACTGGGACTGGAATTCAGGTCTATGGCTGTGAAAACAATGCTCTTCCCACTTCAACACAAAAGAGGCTTCACTTCATAATTGACCAATGGAGGAGGGAGGACCTCGGTATCATGGGGAAAAGGGCACATTCAATTCCATGTATTAATATGATGTGCACAAACTATCAAGGGGACACTCATACCTCAGGCTTATCATCCTCAGCCTCGTGTTAGGATCATTTCTAAGCAGTTAGCTATCAGAGTTCCAATCTCTCCCTCTCTCAACCTCCAGTACCTCTTTCAGTAAACACTTCCCTAATCACCTACAAGAATCACTGTTCCCTTAAGGCAAGCCAGTTCCTCTTTTTACTTCCTGGTTTTAACAGGGCAAGACACAGACAAATCTCTCTCAGTCTGTCTTCTCATCAAAGTGGGGGAGTTGTGCTTGTGGAATAAGCCGATAGCTAAATCAATACTACTTGGGCCGAGAACTGCAAAATGAAGAAATATCGTACTCTTGAAACAGGACTTGATTCGTTCAAATATTCACTGAGCTTCCTACTGTGTAGCAGGCACTGTGCTTGGTGCTGGGCCCCCTAAGATGTGCAGACAGCACCAAAGCTGTGAGGAGTCCAGTCTAGTGGGTGTGATGTTATTCAAAAGAAAAATTCCATTAGGGAAGCCCTAAAACTATCAGCAACTAGAGCATGATCCAAAGACTTAAAACAAAAATTCTACTGAGGAACAAAATACTTCTATAGATACGTAAAAGGATGTTCAATCTCACTAGTAATCAGGGAAATGCAAATTAAAACCACAATGAAATACCCACCAGACGGAATTAGTACCTGATAGCAATACTAGGCCAGCAGACCTGAGGTTGCAGAACAGTAAACATGATCCGGTGCTGAGGAGCACAGGTACAGCAGGCACTTATTAAATCTTTTGCTAATCCAAGAATAGAAAGGCTAGAGCAGAGACAGCAAACTGGCAGCTCGTGGGTTAAATATGGCCTGCTGCCATGTTTTGTTTGCCCTCAAAGTGTTTACAAAATGGAGCTAATTGCCAAGAGTTAAAAATTAGGAGATTTCACAACTTCTCTCGAAAAACAGTTACGATCTAGCAGTTCTTGGCCAGTCCACGTGTGGCTGGAGCTGAATAGCAGTGATCCCCTCCTTCCACCACAGCCACCCACTCTTCCACCCTCTGGCACTGGGGCTGCTGCACTGACTTCCACTACCTCCAGCCCTGAAGTGTGCTCCCCCTCAACTGAAGACTGAATGAGATCCGCTCCCAGGGATAAGATCCAGAAAATGGTATTATCACCTCTGCAACAGGGTCAGGAACTACAGCGGGAGACGGGAGATGATTTCTTCAGCAAGATATTTACATACCATTAACCCAGATCCTTACAACCCTGCGGGAAACCAGGGCTCAGAGAAGTTAAGAAATTTGCCCAAAGTGTGGCAAAGCTGGAATGCAAACTCAGGAATGTCTGGTTTAGCTAATATTGATTAAGCACATTCATATATTTAAGCACTTTTAAGGGGCATACATGAACTAAAAATTTAGTTCTCACTTCAACCCTATGAGATAGCAATGATTATTATCTCCATTTGACTCATGAGAAAATGAAGGCACAAAAGGTTAATGACCTGTCAAAGTTCACACAGGCAGTAAGAGGCAGAACAGGGATTTGAACCCAGTCATCTCGTTGGAGAGCCTGAATCTCACTGCAATGCTGACAGGCCTCTGGAGCATCCACAGAACAAGTCTCCACCTCCCAGATCTTGGACCTCGCCAATATACGGTTCAGTGGCTCCCTTCCAAGACATTTTGTGTTAGCCTTTAATACCAAGATGGGATACCACACACCATCCTGCAAAGTATTCCACCCCACTTATCCAGATCAGCGTGGTCTCCCATTTCTATGGACACACTACAATTTGCTTAACTTATCTCCCTATAAACATCCGTCTCCCATTTTTCCTTACTGTTTTTGTTTTTAAAACTGATGCTCACCCCACACCTGCCAGGAGGCCAAGTTTGGGAGAGCCCAGAGCTTATTCAGGGGTGCAGGTCCAAAAGAAAAAAAAATTGAGGCAACAAACATTCTCTTTCACCTAAATTTGTGCACTTGAACATATCCTCTATAGGATGATTCTAAGTAGCATTATGGGGTACAGGTCATGCATGTATGAGATTTTGATAGATATTTAGTTGCCCTCCACAGAGGCTCTACCAATGCACATTCCCACCAACACCCTACCACGGGCCTGTTTTCCACACCCTTGCCTCCACTGGGTATATTTTTTCTATTGCTTTCTATGCACCACTCTCAAGCTGTCCCTGTTAAGATGCTGCGTTATTTTTATAAATCAGTTCTGTTTCACCAGTATGATTACAACTGTAAAAAGAACATAACAAAATAATCTATGTCTAGTTTAAAAAGAGGATGGGGGCAGAAAACACACCACAATGATGGCAGTCACTGGATTTATGTGGGCATGATATAAATGATTAAATTTTTCCCCCCGTATTTTCCAAATGTTCTTAAGAGTGTTACTTTGATAACAGTAAGGGAAACCTTCTCCCTGCTGTCCCCTATTCCTATACCATGCCCCAACTTTGATTTTTTTTTTTTTTTTGAAGAAAACAGGCCCAGAGTGTGTCTTTGGGGCAGCAGGGAGGAGAGGAACTAAAGAGACATGCCATCAGCCAGATTTTGTGGAAGAAGTGCCCACCGCCCCCATCCCGCCCTCAAGTGGGTAGTGAAGGTGGTAAAGAAGGAAAGAAAGGAGCTGGAACTACTCAGGAAGGGCCTGAGGCAAGATGGAAAAGATTAGGGAAACTCTGGGGCTTAACAGTGGGAAGGCTGGCAAAAGAGTGGACAGCTGTTTACAGAGGCCCGTTAGGATTACAGGGCCACGAAATGCTTCCTAAACCTGCGTCTGCCCAATACGTCAGATTCCAGGAAACAGCCCCCTTACTCACCTAAGTTTTCCAAACCTGAAGTTAGGAGCATCTTAGATTCTTCACCTGTCCACCCCAGCCATCAGATCCCATTGACTGTGTCTTCCTAACTCTCTCAAAATCCATTTGTTTCTCACATCGCCTTAGTTGGGGCTCTCATTCTCTCTCGCCTGGATCACTAAACCGTCAACGCCACCACCTCTGCACCCAGCCCCCCTCACTTCCTGCAGCGCTGTCAATTCAGAGCGTATCTGGTCCGCCAATCTGATCTGGGTTGGACATTTCCATGGCGTGGGGCCTGCGGCCCTGATCTCAGCCCCGGCTGCAACGCTGGAATCACCCAGGGAATCTTAAAGGTGATCCCAAGGCAACAAGTCCCCATATCCAGAGATTCAGAGAAAGCATCTAGGGTGGCCCTTTTACACTTTGTTTCCCCTCCTCCTCCAGACAATATATTGAACCCTACTGTGAGCCAGGCACTTGCTGGGCACTGAGTAATTTCAAGAGAAATGAGATACAACCCTTGCCCTGAAGGAGCTAATAAGTTAGTAAGAGAAATGGTTTAGGGTTATAGGGCCCAGATGGTTCGTTTTTAAAGCTCCCTCAGGTGATTCTAATGTGCAGCCGGGCTGACAAATGCTGCCTCCAGGGGTCCTTTGTATGGTGTTCAGGAACTCGACATCATTCAGTCTTTCAGCAGATATTTATTAAGCACCTGCTGTGTACCAGACGCCTGGCCAGCACGGAGGTTAAGCGAAGAGTAACACAAGGGCCCTCGTGAAGTCTGGGGTTTAGCAGGGTCAGTCTGGGGCTCTTCGTATTTTAAGCCTCGGTTCTGCCTCCTCCCACCCCCCCACTCCTTGTTCTAGTCATCCTGACTGATTTGGGATTCCCCAAACTTGACCCACTGTAGCCTCAGGGCCTATAAACATGCCAGTCTCTCAACCCAAAAATCTAGCCCCCAGCCTCCTGGCCTAGTTAAGACTCAGCTTGAGAACCACTTCCTCTGAGAAGCCTCTACCGAACCCCATCCCCAGGTCTGCCCGGATTAGCAACGCACCCATCTCTGTACCTAGGATTATTATTGTCCATTTCATTGTCCGGCACCCTTACTATACTGTGAATTCCATGAGGGCAGGGATAGTGACTAAAGCATCTCTGTATCCCCAGTGGAGCCTCTAATTCATTGTTTGGTGAATCCAGAAATGAGAGAACTTGAATGACCAAGAGGAGGGTCTGTGTAAGAGGTATCCACCTAGGACAGTGTATGGTATGAGCAAGTTATGAGCAGATTGGAAACTAGTTAGAGGAGGTTTACAGCTTCGGAAGCTTCTGCTTCAGGGAGCTAGGCTATGGATAGGAGGTTTAAAAATACACAGCTTTATAACCACCAGGGATGCAGATAGATAGGTTACATAGCATCAAAACTGAGTAAGACAGTGGTAGCCTGACTTTTCTTTGAAGAAGTGCCCTGTGTGATGGAAATAAAAGAGGATTTGTTCTAGTTTGCTTTCTAATTTGGACATTTGCTTGTTATGTGACTTTGGGTTAGGTCTACCCCTAATATTTGTAGGGCCGGTGGCAGAAGTGAGAATGGAGGCCCACATACCATGTGTCTCAGTATCTAAAAGTTATCAAATGAACTAATAAACCATTTAAATACAGTTTCTGTTCTATTTTCCTACTTTGTTTCCTTTTTTTTTTTTTTTTTTTTTTTTTTTTTTTTGCGGTACGCGGGCCTCTCACTGTTGTGGCCTCTCCCGTTGCGGAGCACAGGCTCCGGACGCGCAGGCTCAGCGGCCATGGCTCACGGGCCCAGGCGCTCCGCGGCACGTGGGATCCTCCCGGACCGGGTCACGAACCCGTGTCCCCTGCATCGTCAGGCGGACTCTCAACCACTGCGCCACCAGGGAAGCCCTATTTTCCTACTCTGATAAACATACCTTCATAATGACCTGGAAGTCTAGGTTTGAATTTCTAATTCTTAGAGTTCTTGGGAATATGGTGGAACAAGGGAAACGAAACTAGCCCAACCTCCCTGCTTCTCTTCCCACCGGTGGTAGGTAGAATAATGCCCCTCTTTCCCAAGATGTCCACAGCCTAATCCCTGGAGCCTGTGAATGTGGTATCTTACGTGGCAAAGGGGGATTAAGATTGCTAATCACCCGACCTCTCCTCCAGATGGGGAGACTATCCTGGATTATCCTGGTGGGCCCAACATAATCACAAGGATCCTGAGAAGTGAAAGGGAGAGAAGAGTCAAAATCAGAGAAGATGTGACGACAGAAGCAGAGTTTGGAGTGATGGGGTTGCTGGCTTTGAAGACGGACGGAGGGCGCCACCAGCCCAGAAACATGGGTGGGCTCTAGAAGCTGGAAAAGGCAAGTCAACGGATTCTCCTCTAAAGCCTCAAGAAAGGAGTGTAGCCCTGCTGACACCTGGATTACAGCTCACTGAGACCCGTTTCTGACTTCTGGCCTCCAGAAATGTAAGAAGATACATTTGTGATAACTTTTAACAGCAGCAACAGGAAACTAGTTAACCGCCCAGGCTCTGCCCTGAACCAGGAAGCCTCATGTTTACCTGCTGGGCCACGCCAGTCACAAGTCCTAAGTGGCCCTCCCACCAACAACTGCCCCTTGGCCACCCCAACATACACCAGTGTTCTCGGGAGGAGGGACCCAGGAAGGAGGCTCTAGAAGAGAGCTGGGGCCATTTGAGCAAGGCAATGTGGGTTTTCTGTACTTGTGGTTGGTCTGGAAGGGGGAATGGGCTCTAGGTTGGCACAGTCCCTGGGTCATGTGGGGAGGCACACAGCTCCAGGGCGTCCAGGGAAGGACCCTTTAAAGCACAGAGGCCAGGATCCCACAGGCCGTACTGCCTCGAGTCAAATGGCTTCACCTCCCTGAGCCTCATCTGGAACATCAACCAACCGGATCACTACTGAGCATCTTGTCTGTGCCAAGTGTTATGCTTAGAGACAGCTGAATGGTAAGGGGCTAGTTGGCACTGAGCAATCCCTCAATAAACTTTCATTTCCTTCCCTTTCTACTTAATCTCAACCAAACCAATAGGCTTGAAAATTAAAAATAAAAATCCCTTGCTTAAGGGTGGCTTCCATTTGCTTTTCGAGGAGCCTGAAGTCCTCCGCAAGGCCCCGCAAGCCCGACCTTCCCTCTCCACTCTGCCTCCCCCGCTGCTTCCCACACCGGCTTGTTCTTCCTCGACTGCACCGAGGGCCTCTGCTGCTCCTGGCCTTCCCCCCGCTGTCCCTTCTGTCTGCCGTGTTCCGTCCTCCGCACACACCCACCCCCTGTCACCAAGCTGACTCTTTCAGGGCTTGGTTTACATGCCATTCTCTTGAGGAAGCCCTGCCCAGTTCCCAAACCCCACCAACCAGAGCAGGTTCACCTGCTCTCTTCTCTCCCAACTCCAGGAAGCACTTCTCTGTAGCACTTAACATGATGGCCGTCATAGAACTATTTGTATTACCTTATTTTGGCGAAATGTAAGATGAATCTATTTTCATATTTTTTCATTTCATTTTCTTCAAGACAAAGTCCAAAATGTATGACTTTTTTATGGTGGTAAAATAAACATAACATAAAATTTACCATTCTAACCATTTTTAAGTGTATGGTTCAGTGGCCTTAAGTACACTCGTTGCCATGCAACCAGTATCACTGCCCATCTCTAGAACTTTTCATCATCTCAAATTGAAACTCAATACCCATTAAACAATAACTCCTCATTTTCCTCTCTCCCCAGCCCCCGGTAACTACTGTTCTTTCTGTCTCTGTGAATTCGACTACTCCAGGTACCTCATATAAGTGGAAATCATACAATATTTGTCCTTTTGTGTCTGGCTTATTTCACTAAGCATAAGGTCCTCAAGGTTCCTCCACATTGTTGCATGTGTCAGAATTTCACTCCTTTTTATGGCTGAATAATATTCCACTGTATGGATGTACCACATTTTGTTTATCCATTCATCCATTTACGGATGAATCTGAGTTGCTTCCACCTTTTGGCTATTGTGAATAATGCTGCTATGAACATTGGTGTATAAATATCTGTTGCCCTGCTTTCCAATCTTTTGTGTGTATACCCAGAAGTGGAACTGCCAGATCAAATGGTAATTCTACGTTTAATATATATTGCTTGGGCTTCCCTGGTGGTGCAGCGGTTAAGAATCCGCCTGCCAATGCAGGGGACACAGGTTCTATCCCTGGTCTGGGAAGATCCCAAATGCCGCAGAGCAACTAAGCCCGTGTGCCACAACTACTGAACGTGAGCTCTAGAGCCCGTGAGCCACAACTACTGAGCCTGCGTGCCTCCACTACTGAAGCCCATGCTCCTAGAGCCCATGCTCCGCAACAAGAGGAGCCACTGCAATGAGAAGCCCACGCATCACAATGAAGAGTAGCCCCCTCTCACCGCAACTAGAGAAAGCCCACGCGCAGCAACAAAGACCCAACGCAGCCAAAAATAAAATAAATAAATTTATTTAAAAATGTATATATATATATATTGCTTTTCTCCATTCTTTAATACTATCCCTGCCCCCTTCCTTTTTTTTTTTTTTTTTTTTTTTTGCGGTACGCGGGCCTCTCGCTGTTGTGGCCTCTCCCGTTGCGGAGCACAGGCTCCGGACGCACAGGCTCAGCAGCCATGGCTCACGGGACCAGCCGCTCCGCGGCATGTGGGATCTTCCCGGACCGGGGCACGAACCCGTGTCCCCTGCATCGGCAGGCGGATTCTCAACCACTGCGCCACCAGGGAAGCCCTCAATCAATGTTTGTTAAATGAATGAACGAATGGCAATTTAGCTGACTTGGGTGAAGGGTGGAAGCCTGGAGGAGATAGAAACAGAAGAAAAGTGGCAGCAGTTCCTGACAGGGATTTTTACTCCCAGAAGTCCCAAGGAGGGTACCCACAAGTTTGTCTTGTTTTCCCCAGTTTTTTTTTTTTTTTTAAGGTTTCATGCCTTTCTATGGAGCTCATCCTGTCTATGGCCTTACACTTGAAGCTCTTAGGTAGAAGTATGTGAAACTACATCCAAGTATCTATGGTTCACTCTCATGAGGCAACAGGAGCACACTGTGAATTGCTGCTTTGAGTCAGAAGGAAAAGGGTTAGAAATCAAGCCCCACCACCTCCTGGTAGTGACTCCGAGCCTCTCTCTCTCCTATCTGTAAAATGGGAATATTATATAATTCATAGGGCAACTACAAAGATGATCTCAAATATGTAAAGAGCCTGGAACCAAGGGGATGTTGTCAATAAATGTTCTCCTCTTCACCTCGTCTAATCCCTTCCCCCGGCCCCCTCCCACACACAGATTATGTGTGCTCAACTGACAGCCATGATCATCTGTTTTGGAAAGCCTTAAAGGTTTTGATCACCGTGGGGGCAATTTGTAAAACGAAGACCAAAGGAATGTATTCTAGGGCACAGAGGAATTCATTATACACCACACATTCTCTCCACAGAGGCTCAATCCACAAGTAGAGCTGAGAGAGTCCTTACTACTACTCCCAGATCAGAAATGCTAGGCACATGGACAGACACTTGACCACATGTGAAATGATGATGATGGAAATGCCTCACAAGGAGAGACAAACTATGTTGGACTTTGCATGACACTTTCACATATATTATCTTTTTTGAGCCAGGCAGGAAACAGATGGAGAGCTGAAAGACTGCTCTAAGGTTACACAGCCTGCATTCGGCAGTAAGGCACCATGCGAACCATTCAGGAGATTTGGGTTCAAATTCCGACTCTGCCATTCACTCATGCTGTGACTTTAGGCATGAGACAGTAAATGAGACTCAGGCAATCTGTTTAAATACATAATAATGATTACTTGAGGCATATGACTTTTAGACACTTGCCCTCCAGAGTATGATATTTTGCCTTCTTAGAGAGAGGAAGGAAAAAATCAAATACATGGGGGGGGGGGGCAGGCCAGCATCGAGTTCTACTCAAAGTATGCTTGGATGACCCTCAGGATCAGCACCACCTGCTACACTGTTAGAAATGCAAATTCTCAACTCTGCCGCAGATCTACTAAATCTGCATCCCTGGGAGGCCCAGGAATACGTATTTTATTTAATAAACTCGCTAGGAGATTTTTAAACCTGCTAAAGTTTGAGAAGCACTTTGCTACACACAATGCATAAACTGATTCATCCTGTATCCTGCTAACTCCCAAGTTTATATCAATTTCCCCCACTTATCCAACTGCTTCTGTGACTTCTCCATTTAGATGACTAAAAGGCATTGCAGATGTAATGCGTTTCAAACCAAACTCTTGATTTTCTCTCTCTGAACCTGCTCCATTTGCAGTCTTTGCACACTGGGAACTAGCACAGCCATTGACCCAGCTCTTCAAGCCAAGAACCTAGGTGGCAATCTTGATGCCATTCTCTCTCAGGCCCCGTATCCAATGCAACCCATCAACAGATCCTGTCAAACCAATCTTCAGACATCCAGAATCGCACCCTGCTCACCATGTCTTCACCACTACCAACCTCGTCCGCCCTCTCATTGCAAGTGCCTCGACATCCACTCCTTGACCCTACAGCCTTCTCTCCTCACAACTAATCTTTTAAAACATGCATCACGATGTCAGTATGTCTTACTACTGGTGATGTTAATCTTGATTGCTTGGTTAAGGTGGTGTTACTGAGGTGTCGCTTTTCCTAGACCTTCTCAGCAGAAAGAGCTAGAAAATATGTGTTTATACTAACTCATGTACCTACACACATTTATCTCTTTCGAGTTCCAACCAATACCAGCAACTTCAATCCAGCACCACAGGGTTCATTCTAGCATTTCCCCTTTGCTTACTGGTAATTCTTCTGGTCACTTCTTTTTCAACACTGAGAAACCTGATTCTCATTATCTACAATATATTTACTTATTGTTCGATCCTAGAATAAACATCAAGTAATTTCAGAATTGCTAACTCACATTCCTCCTCCTCTCTCTTCCCCTCCCCAGTGTGATGAACGAATTTACCAACTAGAATACAGTGTTTGTGTACAGTTCTTTTTGTCTTTAGCCTTACAGTTTCCAATCAAACACTATTTTCCAAAGTTACTTAGCTCAGATCCTCTCTTCTTCTACCTCTTTAGTAAAATATCAATATCATATACCCGCTAAGAGCAATGCACTGAGGAGGGCACTTTATCTCTGTAGTATTCCTCCCCCAAATGCACCAACCTCAATCTAATCATGAGAAAACGGCAGACAGACCCAAAGTGAGGGACATTCTACAAAGTAACTGACCGGTACTCTTCAAAAGTATCAGTGTCATGAAAGACAAGGAAAGACTGCCACGGACTAGATGAGACCAAGGATAGATAACTTAATGCAACGTGGCATCTAGATTGGATCCTGGCATAGAAAAACTGGTGAAATCCAAGTCTGTAGTATTCTCTCAACATTAATCTCTTCGTTCTTTTCTTTGGCCGCACCACATGGGATTTTTAGTTCCAGGACCAGGGATCAAACCCGTGACCCCTGCCTTGGAAGCGCTGAGTCTTAACCACTGGACTGCCCGGGAAGTCCTTTAAGTTCTTAGTTTTGATATCATTGTGCTATGGTTATATAAGATGTTAATATCATTTTTTAATTGAAAATTTTATTGAGATACTTGTAGATTCATGTGCAGTTGTAAAAAATAATGGAGGTCCCTTGTACACTTCGTCCAGTTTCTCCCAATGGTAATATTTTGCAAAATTATAGTATAATATCACAGCCAGGATACTAATATTGATACAATCTACCTATCGTCTCCATTTCACTTGTACTCATTTGCGTGTATGTGACATCTATTTTTTTGTAAGTCTTAAATCATTCCAAACCAAAAAGATTTTTTGAAAAGGTTGATGAATTGGCACAATTGAGATTCCCCATCCCCATCTCCTCTGAGAAAGGGGAAGGGTCCACCACCATGCCAGCTTCAACCATCTCTGTTACTCCCAGCCCCTATAGGTATTTAAATATGTGAACCCTGGAGCATGTAATTTTATTGCTGGCCAATCCAGCAATAAAATGCTATGAATCTCTGAAAAAAAGAAGGTTGATGAAATGTCACAGGCATGGGGGGAGGAACCTACATCAGACCACCTCAATTTCCTTTCCAAGCCCCCTCAACACCTTCCCGTCACATAATAAACCCAAACTCTTTATTACCATGGCCTTTGAGGACTTAAGTGTCTGCTCTGCACCTCTCCAGCCTCTTTTCTTTCCATTCTCCCACTCCCTTGCTGTGTTCCAGTGACAATGGCCTCCTTGCAGTTTCTCAAAGTGGCCAGGTCCTTTCTCATGTCAAGGTTCCCTCTGTCTAGAATTAGCACCTTCCTAGATACTCATAACAAGGCTGCCTCCCTCACTTCAGGTCTGTTCAAATGTAGCCTGCCCAGAGGTCTCCCCTAACCACTCTTTTTATTTATATCCTCCATCATCTTCTACCCAGTTAACTTTCATACCGCTTAATCAATGCTTGATGTTATATATGTGTCTGTTTACTAAATGTAATCCCCATGAGAGTAAGTATACCCAGAGCTTAAACAGTACCTGAAATACACTAGCTTTTTTTTTTTTACATTTTATTTATTTATTTATTTGGCTGTGTTGGGTCTTTGTTTCTGTGCGAGGGCTTTCTCTAGTTGCGGCGAGCGGGGGCCACTCTTCATCGCCGTGTGCGGGCCTCTCACTGTCGCGGCCTCTCATTGCGGAGCACAAGCTCCAGATGCGCAGGTTCAGTAGTTGTGGCTCACGGGCCTAGCTGCTCCGCGGCATGTGGGATCTTCCCAGACCAGGGCTCGAACCCGTGTCCCCTGTATTGGTAGGCAGACTCTCAACCACTGCGCCACCAGGGAAGCCCTACACTAGCTTTTGATGTTTATTAGATGAGAAACTAGATAGATGTTACCTATTCTATTCTTCTAAACAAAGGCTTTTTAGAAGTTTCCTGTAAGAATGTCGAAGCCAGTGCTTGTCATGGACCTACCATATGGTATGATCTCATCTATTTTTTTTTAATTTTTAAAAAATTTTTAATTTTTACTTTTTTTATTATTTATTTTGTTTGTGCCAGGTCTTATTTGTGGCAGGTGTGTTCCTTAGTTGCAGCTCACTGGCTCCTTAGTTGTGGCCAACGGGCTTCTTAGTTGTGGTATGTGTGCTCCTTAGTTGCGGCTCGAGGGCTCCTTAGTTGTGGCATGCGAACTCTTAGTTGCGGCATGCATGTGGGATCTAGTTGCCTGACCAGGGATTGAACCTGCATCCCCTGCATTGGAAGGTACTAAGCTCCATGGCCTGTAATCGCTTTTCAGAACTTGCACTCACTGACTTCATTTGTTGTTGCCATCTTTGAAAACATGAAAAGTATAGCCTTGAAAATTATAGGCCAAAGCCTATCAGTTCTACAGAGAACACTTGATATTCTGGAAGGATAGGAGATTTTTGAGACTTCCCCAAATTTATACTTCCATATAATTGCCCCCTAGATATGATATAACTGGGGGGAAAAGAAGACCCTTAGATACCCACTGATCACATAAATCCAGGACTATGGTGCTTTATAGAGCTATTAAATACTTGTCAACTTTTGCCCGACCTTTTCCTTCTCCTTGGATGATTTTTACTGTGGATGAAAATGATGGAAACAAATGGCATTTCCTCTTTGCTGCAGAGTACACAATATTCTGCCTATACAGGGGCCACCTCACATCATGGATTCAAGGCTGCCGAATCTGACTTCCACTCTTTATCCCCCATGGGTTTGTGTCTGTGAAACCATTTTCTTTAGAGCACATCATCTTCTCTTCACCTCCATCACCCTCACTAGCAAATGCTTTTCATAACAGATACCTCTTAGGATGTCCCAGCAAAATTACAAATTAAATTTTGCTACAGACTTCCAGGTTTGCTTGCAAACAGCTGTAATTCTGACTAATATTCACAAACACCAGACGCCACTCAGCTATCTCTACTTGCCGTCCCCTCTCCGACTGCCCCATTCCGGGTCACATCACCTTACATCAGGAGTATGGCGAAATGTTCCTGGTTCTGCCTCTGCCTGGTCCTGATGGCCCTGGTACCCTGCTGCTAGGAGGAGCTTTGTAAACACAAAGGAAACTGATCATCATTTGACCATTTGTGTCATAATAACTTCACTTACATTATTTTCACTCTTCATAATAACCAAGTCACATAGGAATATCTATCGCTACTTATCAAAGAAACTGAATTCAGGGAAATTAAGAAACTCACCAAGATCGGAAGGTTATTAAGAGCCAGGACTGGGATTCCATCCCCGGTCTCTGTGGCTACAGAGCTCGTGCCCTCCCCATTCCAGCCAGAGGCTTCCCAAAGCCTTCCTGTCGTGCCTCCCACACTGCTCTCGGCTCTAGACACAACTTAACATCCTTCTTCCTGCTTCCATACCTTAGTGATCACTATTGCCTTGTCCGAAATGACTTTCCTCAACCCTTTTCTTTGCCTGGTTCACTCACGACACCGACATTTAAATCAAGTGAATTTTTGTCATCAACTGTTGCCGCCCCCGCCCCCTGCCCCCCCTCTGCAAAACACACACACACACACACACACACACACACACACACACACACACACAGAGTAATCACAGAGCAGCCTAAGCAAAACTCTGGCACACCATCCATCAGTTTTCTAACCTGCTGTATCCTAAAGTATGGTGTGGGTACATGGACACAATATTAAATAATATTGAATCGCAAAGTGAGAAAGGTATCCCCTCCTTTCCGTTTCTCTTCTAATCTCTGACGACGAGGAGGACATTTCAGTGCGGTGGCGGTGATCAGGTAGGTGGTGGTGAAGAGCACAGCCCCTGGAGCCCCACTGCCTGGGTTCACTCCCGGCTATGCTCCGTAATAGCCATTGACTTCTCTGTGCCCCAGCTTCTTCATATGTACTATACAGATAAGAGTATAAATGGGGCCGTTCCAAGGATCAAGAGAGTTAATAACATTAACTCATTACCTGCTCAGGGTAGGTGCTCAGGAGCACATAATTACTATGGTTCTCTTTAGCTCCTCTCTGACTACTGCTACTTATTCTTGAATAGAGCAAGCCTCAGGCCCAGAGCCTTTAGCAGGCAACAGAATCTAACCAGCTACTGATACTGATGTTCCAGTTATAGTAGGATATAGAGAGATATAAATTTAACAATTGAGTCCCTTTAAAATAAATATTAGGCACGAATACAGGTGGTACCTGGATATGGCAAAAAAATAATAATAAAAGCAGTATTGGAACGAATAAAGTTAGAGAAGTATACTCAAGTGTTTTCTCTCTCTCTCTCACACACACACACACAGATAACTATGTGAGGTGATAGGTGTGTTAGTTAACTTGATTGTAGTAATAATTTCACATGTATACATATATCAAATCATCACATTGTATATTTTAAGTATATATAATTTTATTTGTCAATTATACCTCAATGAAGCTGAGGGAAAAAAAGCTGTGGAAGCATATTGTTGATTTTGCACTTGTCTCCCCCACTAAACTGGGAGTTCCTCGGGGACAGAGACTATATTTCATTGCTGTATCCCCCAGATCCCAATACACTGCAGGCCCACAATATGAATTTGCTGAATGAATGAGTTACAGAGAAGTATACAGCCTAGTTCAGTGGTTCTCAAAGAATGGTTCTTGAATCAGTAGCCTCAGTATCAACTGGGGACTTGTTAGAAATGCAAATTCTCAGACACCACCCCAGATCTACTGAATCAGAAACTCTGAGGGTGGGGTCCCAGCAAGCTGGTTTTGACAAGTCTTACAGGAGATCCTAATGCACTCTTACATTTCATCATCACTGATCCGTAAGACAAAGATACAGAGCAGGGCTGGAAGACAGCCAAGCCAGAAGGCAGAAAGCAAGAGCAGAGGTGAGAGGAAGCTGCTCGCATGACAGCACTGTGTATCGGGACAGACCCACAGGTTGAGACGCTACCAGGAAGAGCAAAGATTCTATCATGGAAAAGATTAGTTCCTTGTGGATCTATCAAGTACCAGGCCAGGAAACCAGGCCATCTGGGTTGGGCTTGGCTCTGCCTTTAACCAGCTGTGTGATCTTGAACATGGCCCATTAGCTCTCCACCTGCTTCTTCACCCATCGGTGCTCCACTGAGAGGGTGCTGCCCTTCAGGGGTGTCCCTCCATATTTGGTGCGGGACTCTCCCAGATGATTCTTTCACTCTCTCTCTAAGGCCTAAGACCTCTCCCCCGCATCCTTACTCTCCTGCTTCACTGAGAAAATGGAAGCTCAATCAGAAGAGAATGTCCACCGATCTCCATCCCACATCCACCACCTACCAACATCTACACCCACATACTCAGCCTCTTGACTTACCAGCCACAGTTCTACCCAAACGGAACCCCTTCACTTGTGTGTTAAAAGTAACCCCTCTCGCTTATGCACAGGTATTGCTACAGCACATATCCCCTCTCCCATATCATTTTTTTTTTTTTCCTACTGGACTTTTCCAATCACCAGAAAGGCTATTTCACCCACCTTTGCTCCCCTTGACAGCCAAACTCCTCCTAAGAGCTGTCTATACCAGCTGTCTCCAGTCACTCTGCCCAGGCTGTCACCTCTGCCACCCTACCAGCACCTCTCCAGTCAAGGTCACTAGTGCCTCCACGCTGAGAAATCTAATGATCAATTCTCAGTGCTCACTTTACTTGACCCACCGTCAGCACTTCCCTGAGCTCATGACGCCCTCCTCCCGCACGTGTTCTCACTTGGCTTCCAGGACACCAGATTCTTCTGTTTTTCCTCCTACTTTACTAGTCTCTCCTTCTGAGCCTCCTTTGTCAATTGCTCTTCTTTTCCCAGACCTCTTAACGCTGACGTACCCCCAAGGTTCAGTCCTGGGTCGTCTTTTCACCACACCCACTCCTTTACGATTCGATCCGGTCTCAAGACTTTAAATATGGATCTCCTGAAGACCCCCAAACACACATGTGAAGCCCCAACTCCAGACTCTGGGCTGCCTATTCCACATCTCCCCTTGGATGATTAATAAACATCTTAATCATGTTCAGAATGGAATGCATAGTTTCCTGTCGAATCTGCTCCAAATACAGCCTTCCCTATCGAAATTAATGGCAACTCTGTATTTTCTGCTGCTTAGGCCAGAAATGTTAATCATTCTTGATTTCTCTTTCTCTCATATCGCTCATCCATTCATTCAAAGAAATCCTGCTGGTTTACCTTCTAAACCTATTATCTGACCATTTCTCACCACCTCCAATACTGCCACCATGTCAGACCCAACATGGCTGGATTATTGCAATACTTTCTAACAGGCCTTCCTGCTTCTACCCATTCCCCTATATTCCAGTCTCAAACAGCAGAGGTAGCTTTAAAATGGAAGTCAGCTCATGTGATACCTCTGCAGAGTGATCCGTTTTACTCACAGTGAAGGCCAGAGTCCTTATAATGGCTTATGAAGCCCTACACAAGCAGCTTCCTCACCCGCTTACCTCTCTGACCTCATCTCCTCCTACGCCGCCTGGCTCTACTGGTCTCTGTGCTACATACCCCTCTGGTGGGGGGCCTTTGCTCTAGCTGCTCCCTCTCTGGAAAGCTCTACCTCACAGATCCATCTGGCCAACCCTTACCTCCTTCAAGTCCTCTCAAACCTCACTTTTTCAATGAGGCCTACCCTGACCACCTTCCCCATCCCCCTTTCCCCACCCTTTTTCTTTTCTCCACAGCGCACATTATTTTATGACATACTTTATAATTTACTTGTGTCTTGTCTATTATCCATCTCCTTCCACTAGAATCTAAGCTCTACAAAGGCAGAAATCTTTTGTTTTTTTGGCCACGCCATGTGGCATGAGGGATCTTAGTTCCCCGACCAGGGATCGAACCCATGCCCCCTGCGGTGGAAACATGGAGTCCTAACCACTGGACCGCCAGGGAATTCCCAGAAATCTTTGTGTTTGCTGATATAGTCTAAGAACTTTACACAGTGCCAGGCATATAGTAGGCACTCAAAAACTTTACAGAATAAATGACTTAAGTAGGACACATTTTTTAAGATAGTTACATATCTATTTAGTATATTTACTGGAGAACAATACACTAAAAGTAGGGGAATTCCCTGGTGGTTCAGTGGTTAGGACTCAGTGCTTTCACTGCCGTGGCCCTGGGTTCAATCCCTGGTCGGGGAACTAAGATCCTGCAAGCTACATGGCACGGCCAACTAAAAATATATAAAGTAATATAATAAACATGTCGAGCCTGTAAATTCAGTGACAGGTTCTTTTATGACTGTTAAAGAAAATATCTGGTAAATAACAGTACTTCAGAATTAAACTAGAGGTGGTTTACAAATTGAGAAACTCGGCCCGCTATATACAGACAGGCAAATTCAAATCCTCTGCCATTCTAGAGGGCCTTCACAGCGTAAGGGTTGCATCCTATAACTTTCAAACCTGGCTGTGCACACAAATCATCTAGGACGTTTGTTACTAAAAGGATTCCTACTTCTCCTCGAAGCTCTTTGGGGTTGGGGCTGGAATCTGTATTTTAAACATATGTCTCAGGTGATTCTCCTGCAACCAGTCCAGTGCTGGGCAAGGATTAGGACTTAGGGACTGCTGGACCAGATCCCCTCTGAGGGCTCTTCTAGCTCAGTTCTGACTGTGTGATTGAAACACAACTGACTACCCTGGAAAGCAGGATTTTTCAAACTGCAGATTTAATGGGTTAGAACCAGCATCAGGAAAAAAAAAAAAAAATTAACAGAACAGACTATAAAATGAGAATGCATTGCCTGTAGTAAGGGTATTGTTTCATGAAATATTTTTCAGAGGTGAGTATATATGTATTTAATAAGTGGTGATATAAAATGTGTGTGTGTGTGTGTGTGTGTGTGTGTGTGTGGCAGGGTGCTGTGGTCAAAAAACTGAAAGCTATTTGTTGAGAGAACAACGAATCTCAACTTTCAGTGCTGTAAAATGCAAATTGCTAAGCCCCACGAAGTTCAAGTCTCTGAGTGGAGTTCAGGAATCTGCATTTTTAACAGCTGATTGATGCAAGTGGCCCTAGACCACACTTAACTGAGCTCTGTGAACTCAAACCCACCCCCAGGACCCAACTCATGCAGTGCTTTTCAACACTGGGGGAGGCAGAGGAAGGGGGTTGGAATGCCCAGGGAAGGAGCAAATCCCAACCCTCCCTTTTCTGGGTGGTGCTAAGGGATGATCTGGAAAAGCATAGTTAATATCACTGTACTGTAATATTGGGGAGGAGTCCTATTTTGTTCTTTATAACATTAAAAAGGGACACTGGATTTTTTTTCTACCTGAGAAGTGGGGGAAGGAGGAACATGTACTTTTTGTCCACTTTAGCAGCAAGGACTGTATCTGGTTCAATGCCATGCTTCAGGGAGGTAAGCACTCAAGTATTTGCTGAATGAATGAGGAGAGAAATACTGAACTGAGAGAACAGGAAGCTGTGGCTGGGTCCTCTCCAAGTTCCTGTCATTCTCAAGGCCCCGTTTTTTTTTGTTTTTTGTGGTACGCGGGCCTCTCACTGTCGTGGCTTCTCCCCGTTGCGGAGCACGGGCTCCGGACGCGCAGGCTCAGCGGCCACGGCTCACGGGCCCAGCCGCTCCTGTGGGATCCTCCCAGACCAGGGCACGAACCCGCGTCCCCTGCATCGGCAGGCGGACTCTCAACCACTGCGCCACCAGGGAAGCCCCAAGCCCCAGTTTTTTGAAAACAACCCCCTGAATCTGAGCTTACTCAGCACCTTTACAGTGAATAACCCTCAACCTCATCTTCTTTCCTTTCCCAGGAAAGAGAAGCACTCAAGTCTCAGAATAAAACCTCTTACGTTTAAGCCTACCACAGACCACAAAGAATATATATTCAATAAATATGTAATATTTACCTACTGATAACAGCTCCTACTATGTGATTTACATATACTAGCTTTAATTCTTGAAAATAACCCGGAAAGGTAGGTGTTGACCTATTTTACACAAGACTTTAGGCCCAGAGAGGTTGGCTGACTTGCCTGAAGTCTCACCCAGGTAGTAAGGGGCAGTGTTGCTGGCTGTGCCATCTGAGCAAGAAGCTGGTCTCGGAGGTCAGACACTGGGAGTGCATGGTGAGACACAGCCTTGTGCCTGAGGTTACAGAACATGAGCTACAAAATGCACACATCTCCCATTCTCAAGAACTTTCTTCCTTTAATCATAACTCAGTAGTAGTTACTTGGGTGTTTGTCCCTGTAGACCCAGTCTTTGAAAAGTAAAGACCAACTCCATTTCTATGACTGTCAGCCCTCTTGGGGACTTGGAGAATGTAGGCTAGCATTTTGTGGGCCTGTCAACCTAATTTCAAGGAAAATTTAATGGAAGTATATTTCAAGGGGCAAGATGTGTGGTTTAATCTTATTACAACAGAAGCTATGAAAAGGTTTAAACTTATTACAACAAGAGCTATATAAAACTGTACAAAAAGACAGCTGGTCTCTATGTCCTCATCATCGTAACACCTCATAGTTATGAAAACTAAATGAGATAATACGCATGTCAGGAAAGAATCCCAACCAACATCTGGGAAAGCACACCCCTCCCCCCCAGGTGTTTGCATGGACCGCCACCCTCAGAGTAACAACTATTGCACAGCTATTTCCTAAAATTGGAGTTGGAAAAGGGGTGAAGTGGCTGCTAGTGGGACCTTTCATAGAAAACAAGCCTACACTATCTGCCAGGGACCTGCAAGGGACTTGAGATGCTTAAATTCCAAATTCTGTGCTCTTACCCACTGTGATATACCATGTAATGATTCAGCAGAAGCAGTCTTTTTTTTTTAATAGGTGCCTTTTAATTAACTGATTGTTTTCAGTTATTTTGGAGTACAATAAGAAATTTGGAATTTTGAAAATAGAGAGGTGGTATAAACCATATTGCATTTCCTCATAGAATTATACCCCGTTTTTTACATACAGATCCATAAGAAATTGCACACATAGAAAACAATACAGGAAGCAGAACCAATCTTTAAAAGCAAAAAATAGAAATACACTATAGGAAAACATTTCCAGAGGCAGTCACCACAGTATTAAAAGGGTTAAAAGTCATGTTATCAAAGCAACGTGTTTAGCAGGGTAACCGGGGGAGTCTAGAACATCACTTCTGCTTAGGTTGTCAAATGCCTTTATCTTTTAAGCTACTTTCAGATTCCAGGTAACTGTTGGTATATTTATTCCATTAACAAATTCAACCAATAGTCATAAATATAATCCTAAATCATGTTACACAAGGTCCTTAATTGGTACAGTCACACATTAGTTTTGCTCAGATATGTAAAAACACAAACCATCTGCATTTGTTTCCTAAGCTTTCCTGCACCTGCACCTTGGACAGTCAAGTTCAGTCTTCCTGGTGCTCCCGGGTACCTCAGGCTGGATTCCCCTCTGACAACCACAACCTTGGTTTCCAAAACAAGCTGCTCTTAAAGTGGTGCTGTACCCCCAGGCACCAGCTAGGTCCCCAGTGGCAGGCAGTTTTAAATATCTGCGGGTGGTTTCTGGGCCCTGACCTCACCACTCACCTAGGAGGCCTGGCCCTTAAGCCTTTAAGACTCAGGCCCCTCTGGCACCCTACTTATTGTAGTCTTTACTCACCAGTCGGCTTGAGCGCCTCAGTGTCCACAGGGAGTCCAGCAGGTTGGGACTAGTGGGTGGTTAGGCTGGAGGAAAAGGCCAAAGCACAAAACCCAATAGGCTTTGCGACAGAGGGTCAGAGAGGCTGAAATTTGCTGTTCCTCGCCTATGGTCACGGTGCTGGCAGAAGCAGAGCAGAAATCATATAACACCATCCAACAGCTTTAAGATACAAGAAGCTTACACATACTCACTAGGCAGAGGGCCAAGAAAACAGGACAACATTGCTTCGGCTGGGGCAGTTCTATGGAACTGACATTCCTGACATTTGGTGCTGGCTGCATAGATTAAGGTAGTACGGCCTATACATCTAAAGGATGGCACGGTACGAAGCCACTGTAATGACATGAGAACACTTTATGTTAAGAGGGGGAAAAGAAAGCAGACTACAGCTATAGTTTCCTCTCAATTTGTTTGTTTGTTTGTTTTTTAAAAAGGCCTAAAAGGTAACATTAGCCATGTTTGTGAATTAGCATTTCCAATGGAGAACCTGTCTTTAGTCTTGTGACCCTCATGCAGTAATTTCTGACTGAAGTTATCTGGCACATTTTCCACCTAAGAGCTCAAAACGGTAACGTATGCACATACACGATGTCCCGTGACTACACTTCCCTGGATGGATTCTGGCCTCTCCCGTCCATTTGGCCATCCGATGTGGGTGACGTGCCAGCACCCTGGGACAGCAGCCCACGTGCTCCCTCCCTTTCTGCCCTAGTTCCCCTTCCTAAAGTCTGTCTTGCCAAAACAGCTGGAGCCTCCAATGGCAGGCTCTACGATCTGGCTCCATACAGACCTGACCTGACCTCTCTCCCCAGCCCTTGCTCCCTCTGGCTGTGGTCTCCCTGCTGCTTCTCCACCAGACTGGGACCTGCCAGCGTTTGCGCAGCTGGCTAGCCCCGTCACGTAGCTAAAGTCATCAGTAACCACCCTGTACCTACCCCCATAGCACTTCACACATTTGCGATCATGCCGAATGGCGGAATATTTGATACCCTTGACCTCCAGTAGCCAACAGCAGCCCTAGTTACTGTGATAACCAAAAGCCCACCTCCACAAATATCCAAATACCCCAGGACGGGGAGGGGCAACACTGCCGCACTTGGGAGAACTCTGCCCCAAAGGGCAGTTGCGGGACTGCAACATTCATTCCGCCAAGCAGCGTCTAGTGTTCCCGGGCCTGAAACTGGGATATAGACAGATGCCCGCCAGGGACACTACCTTATTCTGAAGACGGCCACATGTAGTGTGGGTGCAGAGTCACCTAACATCTACCTAAGTTTTCGTGGGTGGCAGCTGAGGAAATGAGAAAAACCACACAGCAGGAACTTCATAAAACTAAACTTATTAAAGAATAAGTCTCCCTGTTATGCCTTCCCTCTCTCCGTTTTGACCTTAGGATGCGGTCAGCGCTGCTACTCTTTGGTATGCATACACATCACCTACAGATCTTGTCAAAGGAATTCGGGTCTGAGGTGGGGCCTATAGGAGTTCTAACAATCCCTCAAGTGATCTAAGCAAGCTCAACCCAAACATCAATGCTTCAGACCCTGTGTGACATTTGTCTGCAAGCCAAGCTTCTCATCAGAGAGCGGGTAAGCTTTCCTGGCACTGTTGCTCTAAACTGGTTAAGGAAGCATCCTCACCTGTTCCAGTTCCCAACATGTTTCATCACTCACCTAAAACACCACTGCTAGAAGTAGGAGTAAAATCCGGCTATTCTCCAAACTCCCTAGGGCCTTTCTTCCTCTGGGCCAGAAGCCCAGGCAGCTTAATTTTTAAATGGGACGTGAACTCAACTGAGTACACAATACAGCAGGACCAAATGGAGGGTGGGCAGGTTTACACTGTTAAACTATAGTACCACAAACTTACAAACATGGCTACATGGCAGGTGGCTAACAGTAGAGAGCACAAGGACGGCGATACTATTCGAAGGATTTTCACTTTCTACCTTTCATTTTCCTGCAATGCTTTATTTAGATGAAGCCAGCATACACTCCCCCACCTCTGGAAAATATACCGACTTCCCACAGCAGCTAGCACCCAGTCCTAGTGAGCTAAGATATTCACCAAGAGTTACTTTGTTCTCAAAGACGTTTACTCCAGTTGTAGTTGTTAGTGAAATTACAGATGTTAAACAATGAGGTGCCCCCACCTATGAAAGTGAAGCTGAATCACAAGAATTGGGCTCCTTCACAAGCCTTTACTCCATTTACAAAGTGGTGGCCCACAGTAAAGGACTGAGAAGTGAACGCACATTGATGTTTTAAGTGAAACAAAAAGTTTATGCCAACACATTCCATGATTCTCCCCTTTAAGCATCTGGATCTGATGCCTAAGACTTTACCAGGAGGACAAAGTAAGTAGTATCTTCAGAAAAAGTTGGGCATACCGAATAACTTCAAGGTTGAAAAATACCTACGAAGGCAGCTATTAAATTAGAGAACCATTTAACAGCAATGAAAAGGTGGCCCAGGGACAAGTGAACTCATGAGCCACAAGTGAGTAAATTATTGAGTTAACTTGTGCTCAAAATTTAAACTATGAACCACTGGCCACGTATTATGTCCAATAGAGAAATGGTGGCTTTTGAATGTCACTGCTTCAGTGACCTGGTAAAGTACAGGCAAGACACGTTCCACTTTCACACCAAAGGGGGAGCAAACTGGTTAAGAGTAACATTTCTCACAGATGATAACACAAAATTAATCCCTTTCGAGCACCACGTGTCTGGTACAAGTTTAAGCATTCCACAAGCATTAAATCGTTTAATCCTGAGGGCTATAACCGTCATTGCCTTCACGATACATGTGGGGAAGCTGAGGCGGATGTTAAACACAGCTAATAAAATGCAGGGCGAGGAGTCCAATCCATGCAATGTGTCTCAAAGACCACCCCCTTTTCTCTACTTATAGTCTCATCAACTCTAGATTCTCATTTTAAAGGAAAACTTGAGTCCAATATTTAATCCCAAGCACCACACCAAAGCCTCCGATCCTTGCAGACATCATTGCTGGTAAAACCTCTAGTGAAGAGCAGAATCGCCGAACAGAGGGGAGGTCCTGCACCCCACTTTAATCAAGACTCGAAATTCAAACCCAGCCCCGACCACGCCCTCCCCTCTACAGTCAGTTTGCACGGGGTCACTGCACCACAGCCTGTCAGCAAGGGTGTGGTGAGCACAGACAGTGCCGCGAAGCTCTCAGGCTCGGATCTGCCGGGAAACACTGGCATCCAATCGGGGGATGACAGGGCTGTTACCAGCTATTGCCATCGAAGCTTTAAGTGGCTTGAGGTCCAGGGACTTGAATATGGCCAGGCTCCTTTCACAGAACACACAACAGTAATTGTACATTTCACTGAAAACTTTTTATTAGCCTTTTGGATAGAAACGGGAATTTATTTGCCAGGAAGGATGATCCCATCATACTGAAAGAGAACAGATTTTATTTTTTCAGAACAGGCGGTTAACAGTAAAGATTGCAGCACTGGCTAACGTTCAAGAATTCAAATCAGGTACGTGAACTTTGGCTTTGAATCCCATATCCTTAAACAGGAAGCTGGCCATCTTTAACAATTGCTACACTATGCTCAACTGCACTATACCCCGAGAAAAGGGGCTCCTGTTAAAGCCATATTCCTCCCCTTCCAGCTATCTGCATTCGTGGGGCTGGGGATAAAGCCTGGTTCTGGGTGTTCTTGTAAACCACCAACCCTGGAAGCCCACTTTCCAAGTTGCCCAAATGTTCCACCTTTGAAAGAGCCACCCAGCAAAGGGTGCTAGACTTTGCAACCCCGTCCCAACTCCATTCACCAACACCACATTCCACCACTTCACCTGAGACAGATCAAGCTTTACCTTCTGCTGGAACCAGCGCATGGCCTCCTCTTTGCTGATTCTGTGTTTGGCCCCAATGCAGCCTGTCCTGCGCTTCTTGTCTGCGATGCTGAAACCTGGCCTACCCAGCACCTGTCCCAGGAATAACCAACAGTCACCTAGCCAGCTCAGAGTCAAGAGCAGACAGACAAGACTCACACATTGGAGTGACTGATCTTTAAGAGTTACCTGGTGGCCCAAGAGACCCATGATCTCAGTGTCTGATGGAACCTGCATCCTAGATAACACATCGGCTCCCTATACACTATAGGTCTGCTCTGGAGGCTAGACTTGCAGCTCCTCCCCGCTCCACTACCTAACTTCCCATGGTAGCTGAGGATTCACCACTGCCCCCACACCCCAAAGCACTTAAAAAAAAAAAAAAAACAGCATGGGCTTCCCTGGCGGCGCAGTGGTTGAGAGTCCGCCTGCCGATGCAGGGGACACGGGTTCGTGCACCGGTCCGGGAAGATCCCACATGCCGTGGAGCGGGCTGGGCCCGTGAGCCGTGGCCGCTGAGCCTGCGCGTCCGGAGGCCTCTGCTCCGCAACGGGACAGGCCACAGCAGTGAGAGGCCCTCAAACCGCAAAAAAAAAAAAAAAAAAAAAAAAGCAAATAAATTTTCCTTCAACATGTGCATCGTAGAAATCTTAAAATTTCAAGAAGCACAAAGAAATAACTATTTCTCTCCTCTGCTTCAGCTCAAAAGTGCTTCTTAAAGGTTTGTCATCCCCTGTGAGCACCGAACTCTCACTACCATTTGTCTGGATATTCACATCTAGTAAGGAGAGTGCTGCCATCCTTCAGGTTCATACTAGTCAGGACTTCAGGGTTTTGCCATTTACTTACTTTGATGGTTGGACCAAAACATTACAGTGACACAAATGGTCACGTCTACATTAAAATCCCCATCCTGAGCAAACAGCCCCATCGTCAAACCTGCTTCCATGTCCTCTGGATGGAAGCCACCCCATTCCCAGAGTCTAAGGGAAGAAGCGGGCAAGGGCAGCCTCAGTGCAGCCAACCCAAACGCCAAAGGCAATGCCAATACCAGCTCTCAAATTTTCAATTCAGTGGCTGGATGGAACTGTTTCCTTCACCCACCTCTGAGCAACATCAGTGCTTGCTAGATCCTAGACCGTAAACGTCACGGATCTTGTCCATCTAGTTCACAGTGCTATATCCCCACACCTGCCACCAACGAGGTGTATCTTCCCAAGGGAGAGAAGACAGACAACACTCAGAGCCCCAGCCCAACATGTCACCATCAAGACAGCACATACGAAATAAAGGAGGAACAGATTCCACTCTCACAGACCAGGAGTAGAAAAGATTAAGTATTCATACCACATAGAAGTCCAGGCCGTAGATACCAATGCTTGGGTCATATTTGATCCCCAGATCGATGTGTTCTTGGATCCCAAAGCCAAAGTTTCCAGTATCTGAGAAGTTATTTTTTCTTAACTCATACTCTCGCACCTGAGGGAAAAAAACGCAGCAATCACTCCGTCAACTCAACCCCCCAATAACTAGCTCAGCCTGCAACACTCAGGACCCCCAAAACACAATTCAGTGTAATTTGGCCAGCAACAAAATCTGATTTTCCCACTGCACCAAATCACAGCTATGGATTTCATATAACTACTAACTTTCAAAGGGAAGGGAAAAACCCTTTAGAAGTTCAAAAAAGTCAGAAGACAGAACATTAGTGTAACTACTGCCTCTGTAACTATGTGCTAGCTGGCGCTCTTCAGTATTATCCCACGGAGGGATCAGCCTCACCTTCAGACCTTTCTCCAGGATTTCTTCTGCCTTGGCCCCACGGACTGTGCAATGGACAGCAATTTTTTCATTTCTTCTGATGCCAAAGGATCTGACGGTGTATCTAGCTGCAGGCAGGGGGTAACAAGGAGTCAGCTGTTATCATACTCCCACTGCACTCACCTCTTCCCCAGAAAATCATCTCTATGACTCCAAAGAGACATTAAGTATCCATCCACATTCTAAAGTGGTGTTCTAATCGGTGTTAACTTGTATCAGTTAACCAGATGCATTTCTAACACAGAAACAGATTTTCCAACTTCCAAGTCACTCAGCCATACTCGAGCAATTAAAACCTCAGAGCCATAATGGCAAAGTCTCAGGAAGGGCAAGTGCCAGTATAAGCTAAAGGAAAATGACCATGCATTCTACTAATAATGTTTATTAATAATAGCTAATATTCGCCAAAACCTTATTGTATCCCCATTTCACAGAAGCCGTGAAAGGTTAACTTGCACAAGATCAGTCAGTAGTAAGAGGCAGGCTGTGACTCCAAGGACTTGCCATATTCCATTACCCCAAAGCAATGAAACTCTAAAAACAAAAAATGTAACAACAGTAATGCCTACACTGTGCTTGGTATGCAGCAGGCATATCATATAACCTATTCTGTACCCCGCGATCTCGTAATGCAAACCATCCCCTGTATGCAAATAAGGAAGCTGAGGCCCAGAGAAGCCGAAGTCACAGGCTAGCAAGTGATGGAGCCGGGATGTGAACCAGGTTAGTCTAGGGACACAGCCCTGTTTTAATTGTAGCCTATGTAACCCTAACTGCTAATCAAGCCAAATACCATGTTCTGCGTTCCCAACATTTCCACGCTACCTCATACTCTCGTTATTTGCAAAAATCTCTACTTGGGCTAGTCTTAGCTTGATCTCGGCTCATACAAAATCTGGTATTCCAATACCACTCCTATGTTGGAAGGGAGATACTTCTTGGGAAGCTCAGGAAGGCAATGCTTTAAAGAGATATCACCTTCAAAAGGGGTACAAAACAGGCTTGACAGCAGGCCAGGTAAGAAACATCCGGACATCCCCAGCCGCCAGCCCTCTCCCTGCCGGCCACGACTCACCTTTGGAGAACACAGGGGTCTGGCCTGTGAGCTGCTCCAGCACCTTGGCTGCCCGGGTCAGCCTGTCTCCACTCTCCCCCACGCAGATGTTGAGGCAGAGCTTGCGGATGCGAAGTTCCCGCATGGGGTTCTCCTTCTCCCCTTGATCCTGCTGCAACAGGGAAGCGCAGCCGTCAACACACACAACCCCGCCAGAGCTGCCAGCCTAATATTTATACATAGCGCATTTCCGCGCATCCCAAATAGTCCCGGAAGCCCTTAAAGGTTCAAGAATTATCACCATGTTTGTGGGGAGGCACCGAGGAAAGACATCTCGGGGTCTTGTTTCTCCTTTCCCCACGCACGGAACGGGTGAACAGAAACAGGACAGGTACCGAGTGGAAAATTTACAGACAATGAGGGTGAACCCCAAGGGGCTCAAAGTGTAAGGTGCCGGAGGGCGCCCCGTTACACGGCCGGTGAGCGGTGAGAAAACAGCACGTGGCTGGGCAGCGTCCCCCACCCCATTCGGAAGCTGTACAGTGGCTGCGGCCGAAGCCTGGCCTCTGCCCCGAGGAGGAACCGGCTGAGGCTCCCCAGCACCGGGCAAGTTTCAAGTCCCGGGGCCCAGCAACAGGTCCGAACCCCGCGTCCCAGACACCCCTCCGATCGCTCCACTGGCCCTCGCTGCAGCCTGCGGGCCGTGCTTCTGAGCCTCCCGCGGCTGCCCCGAGGTTGCTCCTGGGAGGATGGGAGGAAGGTGACAGGGTCCACCTCCGCGCCCTCGGCTCGTATGGTTCTGCCAGTTTCGGCACGGCCGGCATTGCGGGCTCCGTTCTCCTCGGGCGGCGGGAGAGGTAACCCCCGCAGGTTCCGCCGGCCGTGGATGGAAGTGGATGGAAGGGAAGCAGACCCAGGCCTCGGTTACTCACCGCCATGACGGGAAACAGGAAGAGAAAATGAGACTTCTGAGCCAGGGCCTTATGGGCCAGGAGGCGGACCCTTTTCCCAGTCTAACCAGAGAGATGAGGGAGAGGAAGAGAGGCGCGTCTAGAGCCTCGTAGAGTCGGCTTCCCCCTCGTGGACACAGATGTCAACTGCAGGTGACGCTGGCTGACCACTGGGGCGTGGGCTTATCCAAAAGCCGGTTTTTAAAGCTCCCTGGACTGGCATTTCCTTGAATTTCCGGTCCCCAGGGTCTCTGTTCCCGCCCACAGCCTCAGGTACGGTTGGTTCTTGAGTGTTGAGACTGCCCGAATACTCTTAAGTCAGTAATGCAAATTATGAAGTAACAGTTTTACTCTGTAACAATGTAAGCAAATGACATTTAAATATTTAAGTTAGAACAGAGTGTTGGCTTAAGAGTCCTGAGCTGTTGGGCTTCCCTGGTGGCGCAGTAGTTAAGAATCCGCCTGTCAATGCAGGCGACACGGATTCGACCCCTAGTCCGGGAAGATCCCACCTGCCGCGGAGCAACTAACCCCGTGCACCACAACTACTCAGCCTGTGTGCCTAGAGCCCGTGCTCTGCAACAAGAGAAGCCACCGCCATGAGAAGCCCGTGCACCGCAAAGAAGAGTAGTCCCCGCTCCCTGCAACTAGAGAAAGCCTAGGCGCAGCAATGAAGACCCAACGCAACCAAAAATAAAATAAAACAAAAAAAATATAATTTTTTTTTTTAAAAAAGCACCCCTCCCCCAGCAAACCATTAAAAAAAAGAAGAAGAAAAAGAGTCCTGAGCTGTGAAGACAGGCAGCTGTGGTCCTGTCTTGGCTAGCTCAGTAGCTATGAGATCTTGGGCAGGTTACTAATTATATCTCCTTCAGCCTCGGTTTCCCTCAGCTTTAAAATGGGTACTTATATCACCTGAGGTTGTTGTGAAAATTAAATGAGGTTATAATAATAATAACAATAATAATATAGTGGGTTATTCTTATTAATGTAAACCCACTATATTCAAGCAACACCCTCCCCCAAAAAAGTGTTAGACATGGTACATAATCAAGAGAGGGTCATCCTGCAGGCACAAAGATGGCTTACAGATTAGTCTGACAAAGTACTCCAACCTCAGACAGTAACAGGTCTCCCTGGTTTGCACTAAATCCTCATCATCAGGACCCAAGGGGGTGCTGTGCCAAGATCCACATCCCAGACAGAAGCTGGCTGTGAGTCAGGGGGTTTCTTTGACAGAGACAGATGGAGAAAGGAGAACATACAGGGCTTTGGTGGAAAAGGAGTGAAGGGGCTTTCTTCTACAGCCATAATTCCTTCTCTCATCCCTGTGGGGGAGGTAGAAGCCCCCAGGTTCTCCTTGTATCATCCTTAGGGACGAAAGGACACTTCTGGGAAGCTGGGCTGATGGAGGAAAGCAAAGAGAAAAGGCCCATCCTCTGAGCCTTCTCTACCAAGCACCCAGCACTAGTCCAGAGCAGGGGCCTCAGGCAGCCCCCTAGGATGCGCAGAGCCAAGGGAGGGACTGCTCCAAAACTCCAGAGATGTGACAGCTGGATGTACCACATGATCCTGCCTTTTCTGTTCCTATAAAGTGCATTATTGGACCCACTGGCAAAATCTGTAGACTTCAGAAATGTATGCATGGTAATTTAATGCTTGACCTGATTATGTGAGCTTGGTTACATAAGAGAATGTCCTTAGGTTTAAGAAATATACATTCAGGGACTTCCCTGGTGGTGCAGTGGATAAGACTCCGTGCTCCCAATGCAGGGGGCCCAGGTTGGATCCCTGGTCAGGGAACTAGATCCCACAAGCATGCCGCACCTAAGAGTTCGCGTGCCACAACTAAGGAGACTGCCTGCCTCAACTAAGGAGCTGGCGAGCCACGACTAAGACCTGGTGCAACCAAATAAATAATAATAATTTTAAAAACCTCAGTAAACTTTCAAACTACTTGCTATTAAAAAAAGAAAAAAGAAATACACATTCGGTATTTGGAAGAAAGGGGCAACATATCTGCAGTTTATTATCAAACGGTTCAGAAAAAAATGCATATTTAGAGGGAAAAGAATAAAGCAGATGTGGTAAATTTAAGATTTGGAGAATCTGGAGGAAGGATATGTGGGACTTCTTGCAACTTCTCTGTAACTCTGAAATCATCAAAGTAGAGAAAATAATTTCAGGGAAACATGTACCTAGGACGATACATAAAAGCTTATCCTCAAGAACTCCCATCTCATTCCCTCCCACTACAATTTTTCTCCAGCCGAGGCGCTTGACAGCAGTATCCACAGGTGGTAGGTAATGAGGAATAGCTAATTGATAATGATATGCCGTGCCCAGTAGGTACCAGCTCACTCAAACTTCAACATCCCTGTGGAGGCAAATACTATTGCTTTCCCATTTAATAGACGGACACACAAGGCACACAGACATTCAGTAACGTTTATAAACACTAAGCCAGGGGGTCTAACACCAGAGTCCAGTCCTGTTCTAGGAACTGATGAACTAAGCCAGGGCCAAAAGCTGCCCCCGGCTTTCCCTTTACACCTTTTCCTCCCTGTGACCCCAGCTCTCTGGTTCTTGCACCAGTCAGGCCCCCAGGAGGAAGGCAGAGGAGCAGGATGAGACCCAGCACCCCTCCGCTTCCTCCTTGCTTGAGACATCCACGTCCGTAGAAGCAGAGGCAAAAAGACTTGTGCTTTATCCCCATGCCCGAAACTCATCAGCGAAAAGAAGACCCACTTAGCAGGGGCAGGTTTAGGACAGCCCAGGCAAGAGAAGAGCAAGTCCAAGTCTTCTCCTTGAGCCACTCTTTCCCCGGGTGTGGCTCTTCCTGGGCTTCCCCTGGCCTAGAGGGCCCTGAGGAGCCATCACCACTCACTTTTGGGCGGCTTTTATGGTCGCCTTGGTGACTCTGCCTCAAGTAGCTGCTTTTTTCTCCACGGCTTTGGTGACCCTGACAGCCTAACACGTAGCACAGAGCCTAGCGCAGAGTAGGAAGGGCCATTCCCTGTGTATTGAGTTCAGAAAGTTCTTGGGCTTCAAGCCCAGTCATGCCTAAGATAAATGGGGAGTCTAAGAGATTGGGGCATCTGAGACTTTGGGTTTAATAGGCTCCATCAGTAGTTCTGGTAATCCACTAGATTTGAAAACCACCGTACCAGAGAGTAGTGGAAGGAAAAAAAAGTCCCTACTAATCTCTTTACTGTTCACCTTCTTTAGGTCAGTGCTTCTCAGACTTTGATCTGCACCTCAGTTACCTGGAGATCTTGTTAAAATGAAGATTTGAATTCAGCAGGTCTGGAGATGGAGCCTGAGAGTCTGCATTTCTAACCAGGGGATTCCCATGCTGCTGGTGCACGGACCACACTTTGAGTTAGCAAGGCTCAAAAGTGGCCCCTGCCTTCCCGTGTGACACTAGACAAGCTGCTTTCTCTTTCTGGGCCCTTCTAACCTGGCACTCAGATCCTCTGACCAGGTTCTGCTTCCTAGCTCAGGTGTGACACATTGGGCAACTGGCTGCCTGGAGGTGGGAGGAGGGAGGGAGCAGCCCCGGTGGCCAGTTGCTGTTGGGCCTTACCAAGGGGTGGGTACTCAGGGAAGCTTTCCATGCACATGGGATTGCTCAGAATCATCCGGGTGATGCCTGCCTCCCCAGACTTCAGGGCTTTACGGTTGTCTTCCAGCTTCTCGCCTGAGTGCCAGTCAAGCTTCTCTCTCAGCTCTGCCAACTTGCAGGTGATGAGCGCTGTGGCAGTCCAGAACTGGGGAGTAGTCAGCTGCAATGCTGCCAGGATGGTTGAGGATGATCACCTGGAACTGGGGGGAAGTGGGGGGGGGACGGGGGATGAGGAGGGTATTAGCCAAGCATCCTTCAAAGGAGGTGGCTCTAACCAGCTAAGGGGTCTGCTGCCTTGGACACATTTTAAATTAGAGTGAATATTTGAATGTTTATAGGGTATACCAAGTTCCGTGCAAAGCAAAGGTCATTCATTTCAGTTTAATTTTCACAGCAGGGAACCTGTGTAACCCCAAATTTCATAGCGAGGAAGTGGCAGAGCTGGGTATAAATGATGTCTATGAGTGATAGATATTATTATGTGTACTACTTCCCCCCCCACCTTTTAGACAAATGGATTATAATAATAGCTACTTAACTTGTTAGGTGGCCCCAGGTCAGCTGTTTTATACATCACATCATTTAATAATCCCAAGATCACTGCAAGGTCGTCCTAGCCTCCACATGCACAAAGAAGAACGTGCTAGGGGCTTCCCTGGTGGCACAGTGGGCAAGAATCGGCCTGCCGATGCAGGGGACACAGGTTCGATCCCTGGTCCGGGAGCATCCCACAGGCCTCAGAGCAGCTAAGCCCACGTGCCACAACTACTGAGCCCAGGCGCCTAGAGCCTATGCTCTGCAACGAGAGGAGCCACTGCAATGAGAAGCCCGTGCACCACAATGAAGAGTAACCCCGCTTGCCGCAACTAGAGAAAGCCCGCACACATCAGCAAAGACCCGATGCATCAGCAAAGACCCGACGCAGCCAAAACTTAATTAATTAATTAATTAATTAATTTTAAAAAAGAAAAATGTGCTAGACATTGCATTAAGAAAGGGTTTCATGGGACTTCCCTGGCAGTCCAGTGTTTAAGACTCGCACTTCCACTGCAGGGGGCGCAGGTTTGTAGAGGGAGCTAAGATCCCACATGGCACGTGGCGTGGCCAAATTGAAAAAAAAAGAAAGGGCTTCATATTCTGACTCTGGGCCAAGGAAACACCCGAGAGGCCCAAGCATACAGATTCCCAGGTTCCACACAAACCTACTGAATCAGAACCACTAGGGAGTGTTCTAGGAATCTGAATTTTTGAAACACTTCCCCAGTGATTTCTAATGCACTTGGTTTGAGAACCACTGCTTTGAGGCAGCAAGATCATACTTTGGAAACTAACCAGGTCAGCAAAATGCATCATCTCGTTCAAGGGCGAACAGCAAATACACTGCAGAGTCGGGGTACTAACCCAGACTGACTGTACCCACACTGCTGACAAGAGCCCAGCATGGAGCCTGTGCTCAGTGACCACTTCCTGAATGACCCAGTGACCCATCCTGGTCTCAGGACGGTATGGCCACTTCAGGAGGACACCCGTAAGTGTGCTTTCTCACCTGGGAGAGGAAGTTCCCATCTCTAAGGGCGGGTCATTCCTGCTGTCCCCTGCCACGTTGCCCTGCCTGATGTCCTTTAAGGACACGTTCTTCACATTGAAGCCCATGTTGTCACCAGGCAGGGACTCAGCCAGGGCCTTGCGGTGCATCTCCACAGAGTTGACCTCGGTGGTGATGTTGCAGGGTGCAAAGATCACCACCATGCCCGGCTTGAGGATGCCAGTTTTTACTTGGCCCACGGGCACGGTGCCAATACCTGGAGGGACAGAGAAACCAGAGCCTAGTGGGTCCTCAACCTCAAGCACCCCCACCCAGCATGTGCTCACCCCCAGCCTTGTAGACATCCTGCAGGGACAGCCGCAGGGGCTCGTCTGTAGGGCAGGCAGGCGGCATGAGGGAGTCCAGCGCTTCTAGTAGCATCGTGCCTGCCACGTTCCCTTCCTTCCTGATAATTTTCCAGCTTCAGAACCAGGGCATCTGGAAAAGCAACCAAATATACACCTTACTCAGCCCTGAGAAAGCCTGTCCCAGGTACCAGCCCACACTTAACATGGGACCTCAAGGAATTTCTTTAAGCATTCTGGGCCTGGGCTTCCTCATCTGTGAACAGGCAATATCACTGCCTACTGGCAGACCAGTGTAAAGACACAAAAGACCACACTCAGTCCACCAAGCACAGTACTTGATACGTACTATGTGCCCACTAAATGGTGGCAATTACTCCAAATCTCGCAGGCATTGCCCCTGAGTTGAGCCCATACGTTTTAGGAAGCAGAGATTCCTAGAATCTGAACAGCCCTTACATCTCATTCCATCTGCTCATTATACAGATGGGGAAACTGAGGTCCAGAGAAGAGAAAGGACTTGTTAATGTTCAGCAAAGTTAAGTAAACATTAGTAATAAGAACGAAAACAAGACTCAAATACGCTAACGCTCATACCTTCTAAAGACTAAGATGCTCCCCAACCGAAGTACCCTAAAGAATGTGCTGGGCTTCCCTGGTGGCGCAGTGGTTGAGAGTCCGCCTGCCGATACAGGGGACACGGGTTCGTGCCTCGGTCCGGGAGGATCCCAGGTGCCGCGGGGCAGCTGGGCCCGTGAGCCATGGCCGCTGAGCCTGCGCGCGGAGCCTGTGCTGACTTTCAGTATGACAGTGCATTGTATGCAGGCCTTTTAAGCAGACATTGTATTTACCCCTCTAAAAACCCTACCCAAAGCTCATCAGAGACATCATCTTTGCCTTCAAAGATATATCAATTAACTGGAAATCTATGACAGAGGACATACAGAAAGAATCAAGCTGGTTGATATTAAGGGCCAGGTGGGCTGACCAAGAGCTTGTCCGCACTTGGAACTTATAGGTCAGGCAGACAGTTGCAATCCTGAAGAAGTTCCTCCTTTCAGCTGTAGGTCCTTGAGCAAACGTCTAGGCTTCAAAACTTCAGTATCCCACCTGTATCAAAGGAAACACCCGCCCCTACCACAGCACTGTAGAGAGGGGTAGGTGCCCTGGCCTTGAGGGCACTCACAGCAAGCTCTGTGAACTCTCAGTTCTTAGTGAGACTCTCAGAAGGGGAAGAGGCAACAGCTGCTATGGGTGAAAGGGTGGAGAAGGGGCATCAGGGAAGGTTTTGGTGGCTCCAGTCAAGGAAGCCTTCTTCCATGGAAGAGAAGCAAAGCTATGCAGTACGGAAGCCACACTGAACACATCTCACCTCATGGACTCAAAACTTAGTGGCCCAAGGAAGAAGGCTACCATTTCTATTAACACTCAACTCTTATAGAGGATGGGGGAGAGGGGAGAGGTAGGGGGCTTTGAAAAAATTTAATAAGCAATTTTGTATAAATAGTTCAAACTTGTAAAAAAATTAAAGTATTCCTTCTTTTTCCAGAGGGGATAATTGAGGGTCAGAAGTAGGTCGCCCAAGGACCAATAGCTGGCAGATGGTTAAAACAGGAGTTGATAATGAGGCCAACTCCTTATCAAACACCGGCCTCCTCAACGAGGATGAGCTCTTCACTTAATGTGAAGAACTTGGCAACTCACTTAGCTCTGCGCCAACTCACAGACCTGCACAGCCTTTGAGGTTGGCATCATCTCCATCTTAAAGCTGGGGAAACTGAGGAGTTCAATGTCACAGGTACTTGAGAGCTGAGTCTAAACTCCAAGTCTACCATCTAGTCCACTGGCTGCATGCTTTGTTCTTTTAGCATCTAGAACATGGTAGGTGCCTAATAAATGCTCTAAAGGACATGAGCATGAAACTCCCTTATCTGACTAGCTGAAATGTGTAACAAAACTCAGGGTGTGGGTGGGACTTCTTCGCTGGCACAGTGGTTAAGAATCCACCTGCCAATACAGGGGACACGGGTTTGATCCCTGGTCCGGGAAGATCCCACGTGCTGTGGAGCAACTAAGCCCAGGAGACACAACTGCTGAGCCTGCGCTCTGGAGCCTGCAAGCCACAACTACTGAGCCCATGTGCCACAACTACTGAAGCTCCATGCCTAGAGCCCGCGTGCTGCAACTACTGAGCCCGCGTGCTGCAACTACTGAAGTCCGTGCACCTAGAGCCCGTGATCTGCAACAAGAGAAGCCACCGCAATGAGAAGCCCCAGCACCACAACGAAGAGTAGCCCCCACTCGCCACAACTAGAGAAAAGCCCGCGTGCGGCAACTAAGACCCAATGCAGCCAAAAACAAACAAACAAACAAGTCAGTATGGGGAAACAGGCATCAAAAGCTTCAGATTTGTCTTTATTTTTTATTTATTTATTTATTTTTTGTGGTACGCGGGCCTCTCACTGTTGTGGCCTCTCCCGTTGCGGAGCACGGGCTCCGGACATGCAGCCTCAGCGGCCATGGCTCGCGGGCCCAGCCGCTCTGTGGCATGTGGGATCTTCCCGGACCGGGGCATGAACCCGTGTCCCCTGCATCGGCAGGCGGACTCTCATCCACTGCGCCACCAGGGAAGCCCCAGATTTGTAATTTTAGATGAGTCCCCCTTTACCACTAACGCACTCTTAGCTTGTCCCTTTACCTTTTAGATTTTTCTCAGCACTTGTCAACATACACGATATTATTCCCCACTCCCAACACACACACTCACACACACACACACACACACACACACACACACAAGACTGTGAGTGCAGTGAGCAGAGCTGCTTCTTATTCACTGTGGTACCCTCAGCACCAAGCATAGTGCCCTGTGTGCAGAAGTTCAAATACTGTCCAAAGGAGCACATTGCCAATGGCAGTTCTAATCTTTCTCAAGGACAATTGGGCAGGATATGTCAGAAGACTCCAAAATAATGCCTACCCATTGTTTCATTAGGGATTATACTACTTAAGTTATCGAGGACACATGCAAACATTTATTTACCAAAATGCTTACGGCAATTTTAAATAAAATTAGAAACACTATTCTTAGAAGCTTGTGACCTTGGGCTATTCCTTAACTGTGTTCCAGTTTTCTTATTTTGCATGGGAATAAAATGCCTTCTTGGGGCTTCCCTGGTGGCGCAGTGGTTGAGAGTCCGCCTGCCGATGCAGGAGACATGGGTTCGTGCCCTGGTCCGGGAAGATCCCACATGCCGCGGAGCGGCTGGGCCCGTGAGCCATGGCCGCTAGGCCTGTGCATCCGGAGCCTGTGCTCCGCAACGGGAGAGGCCACAGCAGTGAGAGGCCCGCATACCGCAAAAAAAAAAAAAAAAAAAAAAAAAAAAAAACCTTCTTCATGGGGTTCTGTATGTGTAAAGTGCTTAGTCTGGTATCTGTCACATAGTAATTTCTTCTATCATTAATCACCATTTTCAATTAATAATGGATACGGCTAAACAAAATACTGTATTTTGAAATTGAATACAAAACACACCCATTAACTACTGAACATGTTTAAAGTATTTATTTATTTAGGTGTGCCAGGCCTTAGTTGCAGCATGCGGGATCTTCATTGTGACATGTGGCATATTTAGTTGCGGCACGCGGGCTCGTTTTTAGTTGCGGCATGTGGGATCGTTAGCTGTCATACAGAATCTTTCAGTTGCAGCAAGGGGGCTCTTAGCTGCAGCATGTGGCATCTAGTTCCCTGACCAGGGATCAAACCTGGGCCCCCTCATTGGGAGCGTGGAGTCTTAACCACTGGACCACCAGGGAAGTCCCTGGACATGTTTAAATGGCAAGGCAATGTTTAAAATTCGAAGTGTTTTAGAATATTATGTTTAGTTTGAGTCCAGCTGTGAACGTCGAGAAAGAACGACATGAAAACTAGGTTATCTGTTAAGCCATGGGATTGCAGTTTGTGCTTCATATCTGCATGAAATGCTCCTTGTAAAAAGTTAGACATTATTTTTATAGTCAGAAAAGGATAGCTATGTACATGGGAGCAAAAGCTTAAGAATCCTCAAGTCAGTTATAGAAAAGGGAGGCTTTAGGCAAATGCAGTAAGTAGTAGCAGTTAGCGCTTGAGCTCCAACTGTTTGTGTGAACAGGTGCCCATGTGGAGTCTCCCAGGTAATTGCCACAACCCCATGAAGTGAGTCCTAAACCCCAGAGCATTAATACCTCACTCGTCCCTTAACTGTGGGCAAGGGGGGGAAATGGGGCATGAACCCAGGTCTGCTGCTAGAGCTAGACTTCCTCAGTAGGGTGACACTCATCTGGGAATGTTAAACCCTCCTAGATTCTGGGATCCACGGGCACAGCGACTATATCTTAGACATTTATATTGCCCCCCATAACTGCCTAACCCGACTTGAGAGGTAGGCTAGCTTAGACGCAGTGAGCATGGGCTAGAATTCTAGACTCTGCTAGCACTACCCAATAGAACTTTCTGCAGTGACAGGAATATTTCATAACTGCACTGTCCAATATGGTAACCACATATGGTTGTTGGGCACTTGAAGTGTAGCTAATGCAACTAAGGAACTGCGTTTATTTGATTTAATAATTTAAATAGCCACATATAATCAGTGGCTACCATATTGGACAGTGAAGCTCTATGCTTACTAGTCATGTAGTCTTGAGTTACCTCTGTTTGTTCCTCTGTAAAATGGGAATCAAATCATGTATCCCACGGGGATGGAGGTTACTCACAGTGACTGGCTTAGAAGCACACTCCAAATCCTAGGCATTATAGTCTAGGAAAAGCCCAAAGATTTGAGTTGGAAAGTCTCATGTAATTGGCCCTGCCCCCCAGCCGCCCTCACCTTTGTGCTGGGTTCTGTCATGTTGTCCCCAAGCCCGCCTCAGATAGGCACAAAGACAACAGCCTCGGTGTTGTAACCGATCTTCCTGAGAGAGGCCTTCACCTCCTTGCTGATTTCCTCAAAGCGCGTCCTACGGCGAGGAGGCTCTGTGATGTCCACCTTGTTGACCGCCACCAGGAGCTGCTTCACGCCCAGTGTATAGGCCAGCTGTGCATAATCACGGGTCTGCCTGTTCTCGACGACGCCAGACTCAGAGTCGCCTACACCACTTGCCACGGTCAGCACAGCGCAGTCCGCCTGGCCTGAGGGTCAGAGAGGAAGGTCCAACTCAGACCTGTCCTAGAACAACCACCGGCCATCCCCATAGCAGGGCCCCCCTGGCAGAGCAGACAGCGCCCCCTGGTGGTACCTGCGAGGTGCCCATGATCGTGTTCTTGATGAAGTCCCTGTGACCTGGGACACTGATGTTGGTGATGTAGTGTGTCTTTTTCTTTTTTCTTTTTTTTTTTTTATAAATTTATTTATTTATTTATTTATTTTTGCTGTGTTGGGTCATCGTTTCTGTGTGAGGGCTTTCTCTAGTTGTGGCAAGCGGGGGCCGCTCTTCATCGCGGTGCGCGGGCCTCTCACTGTCACGGCCTCTCTTGTTGCGGAGCACAGACTCCAGACGCGCAGGCTCAGTAGTTGTGGCGCACAGGCTTAGTTGCTCTGCGGCATGTGGGATCTTCCTGGGCCAGGGCTCGAACCCGTGTCCCCTGCATTGGCAGGCAGATTCCCAACCACTGCGCCACCTGGGAAGCCCCAGATGTAGTGTGTCTTGGTCTCCAACTTCCACAGGGAGATGTCAATGGCGTGCCATGCTCCGGCTCCGCCTTCAGCTTGTCCAGCACCCAGCTGTACTTGAAGGAGCCTTTGCCCATCTGGGCCAGGAGTGGAAGGGAAAACCCCAGGGTGACTCTGCCTTCCAAAGCTGCCTACCGACCAAGAAGAAAGTTCCCAAGGAAGCTGAGAGTCAGAGGAGACAGTAACAGGGCAGTGTATGGAGATGCCTTTGAATTTTTAAAGTAATAGAATGTATTACTTGTACAATTAAGTTTTTCTTTCAGAGCAAGTTTTAGAGTCAGAATGACCCAGGGCCACAGTGAGCCTTGAATTAACAGCAGCAAACATGTAAGTAATGCTGACCATGTACCTGGTGCTGCTTTTAGTACTTAACATGGATTATCTCATTGAATTCTCACAGCGATTCAGTGAAGTTTTATTACCTCCGTTGTACAGATGACATGATAGAGAAATGAACTGACCAGCTCAGGATGACACAGGTAATAAGCAGCAGAGGCAGGATTTGAACCCAAGGCATCTGACGCTAAAGTTCATGCTCTTAACCATTACCCTGTGTTAAATGGTAGCTGTGACTGAGAATTACCCCTGGGATCCTGGGTAAGTTGAATTTCTTTCAGCACTGGTGAAAATGAGGCTACTAAAAATTCTGTAGCATATACAGGTTACCATGTTGGTCTAGGGTGTACTCTATCTCTTGCCAGCTGGGAGACCCTGAACATTTGTTCATTTCAGTTCTAAGTGCTGTGCTAGGCCCTGAGGGCAGAGCAGAGATCAGGAGAATCCAGAGACCAGGTGGATTCTTCAAGAAAATGAATTAGTTTATTAGGAGATAGGACTAGAACCCAGGTGTCCTGACTTAGGAACTTGTATAAAGTCTCCCACAGTTTAGAATATATATTAGATAAGCAGTTCTCAAAGAGTGGTTCCAGGTCCTCTAGCTGTGTTTTCTAGAGGCTACATGATATGAAATTACAACAGATTTAATGCAGAAGCTGATAAGAGAATCCAGCTGTCTGCCTTTAAGCCAGACATTAATGATACCTGCAAAAAATGTAAAACAATGCCACTGCTCTAAGATTTTTTTGTTTTGAAAAATAGTTATTTTTCAAACACAAAACTATGATATTTATTTAATATGTAAGGGGTTTATCACTGTTATTTTTTAAAAATAGATTTATTTATTTATTATTTTTGGCTGCGTTGGGTCTTCGTTGCTGCACACGGGCATTCTCTAGTTGCGGCGAGTGGGGGCTACTCTTTGTTGCGGGGCGCGGGCTTCTCATCGCAGTGGCTTCTCTTGTTGTGGAGCATGGGCTCTAGGCGCACGGGTTTCAGTAGTTGTGGCACACGGGCTCAGTAGTTGTGGCTCGCAGGCTCCAGAGCGCAGGCTCCGTAGTTGTGGCGCACGGGCTTCGTTGCCCCGCGGCATGTGGGATCTTCCCGGACCAGGGCTCGAACCCGTGTCCCCTGCACTGGCAGGTGGATTCCTAACCATTGCACCACCAGGGGAGTCCCCACACTGTTATTTTTAAATGAATTAAATATTTTTAAAACTCAGTTTTAATTTTGAATATGGTAAATGTAGATATGTCTAATTGACATAAACAAAAACTCTTTCGGGTCCCTGCAAGAGTATAAAGGGTTTCTAAGACCCCAAAATTCAAGAACCACCACATCTGGTCATTTGTTTCTCCATGAACTTCTCGGTTATGCTCCACCATACTGGCTCTGGGCCAGCCCGTCTTTTCTCAGGGTTCTAAAGCTTTCCTGACTGGCCCCTGCCACATAAGCGGCTCCACAGCAACTGACGGCACCTCTGGAAGCCAAGAGTAGGAAAACAGGATCTATGTAGCCGATGGCACAAATTTATGCCCTGTTAATTACTGTCTTTTTTCAATCCTCCTTATTTATACCTCTGCAGCAGCTGGTTCTCCAACCCCTCCCATCTCGTTGACATGCTTCTTCAACTTTCTCCAAGGTTTTCCACCCACCTCCCTGGGCCTCCGTTCTCATTCTCCTGCATGGGCTTCTCTTTCTCCATCCGTCCCAGGGCTCTGTCCCTCACCCTTTCCCACAGCATGTGCCCTGCTTGCTCCTGTGGTCTAGTCTCCAACCTGGGCTTCCCTCCCGAGCTCCAGACGTCAATATACAGCTGCCCCGTGGACACCTCAAGCGTCACACATCTAGGGCAGTCTCGTTCAGACCCAGACCAGCTCTGCCTCTGGTATTCACCACCCATCCACTTTCTCAAGCCAGGAATTCCTCTTCTTCCCTCACCCCCTTACCTAGAGCTAACCCCTAAGTCCTGTGGATTCCCCACCTCCGCGCCCCTGGACTCCATCCATTACTCTCCATGCCACTGCTGCTGCCTGAGCCCAGGCCAGCATTCTTGCTCACCTGTTCAGCTGCAACAACCTGCTGACTGGCTTCCCAGCCCGCAGTGTTGGGCCCTTTGGTCTGTTGTCCCTTTGCTGCCCCCAGTGTGCTCTTCCTAAAAGACTTGTCTGACCCCGTCATTCCCCTGCTTGCAGTCCTTTAGTGGCTGCAGGGACAGTGGCTAGACTCCTTAGCAGGGCTGTCAAGGCCCATGTCCCCCTTTCATCAACCGCACTCCACCTGAGGTGCTCTGACCTGCTGTTCTTGTCTCCTCGTGGCCCATGGATACCCTCCTCATTCCCTCAGGACCCAGAGGGGGTCCCTTCCTCTGGGAAGCCTTCAGGGCCTCCCAGGCCGTGTTCATGATCCCTGCCCTGGGCTCCTACAGCACCCACACAGTTACTGAGCTGGTCGTGTGGCGCAATGGTTTGTGACCAAGAGTTCCCGGGGGACAAGGCTTGTTATGTTCGCCGTTGTATCTCCAGGGGCTGCCTCAACATCCATAATAGACGCACAGCAAATGAATCCTTTTCCCCCTTTTAAATGGGGATGCAGCTTTACCTCCTGAGATACAGTGTGGCACGCTTGAATTTAAACCTTGGTGCCACCCTCAGGCGAGCTGTTTAACCCTCCCGAGCTTCATTTCCTCACCTGGAAGATGGCAGCCACACCACCTGCCTGGAATGATTAAGAAAAGCACCTAGCAGCCCAGCAGGTGCTCAGCGGGAGCGGGCTGTGCTCTCCCCCAGCATAAGGGCTCCCTCCCAGGGAAACCAAGGCTGGAAAGGGGGCGGGGGACACTCAGGCAAAGCAGCCTCAGCTCGGAGGCCTCCTTCTCAAACCTTTCGATGGTCCTCTTGTTGACACCCCTGCACTTGTAGGTAAGACGCTCATTTGTGGTGGACTTGCTCAAGTCCACATGGCCGATGACCACGATGTTGATCTCTTGCCCGTGCTGGGAGCTGCTGGGAGAGAGAAGGACAGGTGTGCTCAGGGCCCCTGCCCCTAGCTCACCTTCCCTGGGACTGGGCCAGCAGAGGTTGAGATAGGAGAGGAAAACAGGGGCCAGGAAGGAAGGGGAAGGGGGCCTCCCCAACACCTCGCAGCTGGGGAGGCTGCTCTGGTCTCTCCCTCAGCTCCAGGGGGGTCATGTCTACCTCCTGAGTCGGGAGGAGCCCCTGGTGCTTCTTGGCCTCTAGAGCCGACCCACCGGGTGCCCGGCCCCACCCCCTTTTACAGCCCACATTCCAGGCCTGCCCCTTGCATTCCCACGTCCCCATTGGCTCCCACGGGTCCTCTGGACCACGTGGGAAAAACCCAGGGCCCCAGCTCTCAGGGGGTGGGCTGTCATGTTTCAGTGGGAGAGAACGACGAGCCTGCTGCCCAGTAAAAGGAGGCACCTCTGGGCTTTGAGATGCTGAACGACACCATCTCCCCACCACTCCCAATGCCAGGTTGGGCACTAAGATGGCCAACATCAAGATGGCCCAAGGGTCAAAGGCAGGCCTGCGGATGGGAGGTGGAGGCAGGAACCTGGGGTCCGGAGGAGGTCCTGTACTTGCGGTCCCTGGGTGTTCAGGCGTGTGTATGGGAAAGGGTGGGAGCTCTAGCTTTTTACATATCTGCCTCCTGGGTCATCCTGGGCCTCAAGAAGCAAATGGATTCATTCCTGTCTCCAGCCAGCACAGAGCCCGACCCATTGCAAACCCTGAGTTTGTTGAGTAAATGCAGAATCACTGCCTACCGCCTTCCAGGCCCTGCCCCCAGAGCCCTGTGTGCACCCTCCCCTTTATGCTGCTACTAACTGTCTCTGAAAAGGGAGGAAGGACGCTGAGGCTCAGGATCAGGACCACCGGTGAGGAAATAGCAGAACTAGGGTTGGAACACAAGTTGTCTGACCCCAGCGTCTTAGCCAGAGCCCAGCTCTGCTCTCAGCGAGTTAATGTCTGAAGGAATGAAGGGAGGAAGGGACGTCACTGCAGCCACAGCCTTGTTCATCTCTGGGGTCCCAGCCTCCAGGAGTGGGTCACTAAGTGAATCTTGAGGGTGGGACCTGGAGGGGAAGATGAGCTGGAGGGGTCTCTCTCCCCTGAGGGAAGGGCTGCCCCCAGGGTTGAGGGTCAGAGCTACTGGACTGGAGTGTGAGGCCAGCACAGTGCCAGCGTTTGGAACCATCCACACATCAGTTCCCGAGGACCAGGCTCTGTGCCCAGAGACCAGTGCGATGCAGGGAAAGGTGGCAGAAGGAACACACTGACCTAATTGGATTAGAACCCTGGCTTTACCACTCTCCTCCTATGGTCCTCCAGCCCCTCTGAGCCCAGGTTTCCAACTACCTCTCAGTGTTGTGGGGATTCTAGGAGATACGGCACCCCTCCCCCAACTATAAATCCAGAGGTTGCTGGCAATACAGTAGGTCCTTTAAAACAGCGGTCCCCTGGGGCTTCCCTGGTGGCGCAGTGGTTGAGAGTCCGCCTGCCGATGCAGGGGACACGGGTTCGTGCCCCGGTCCGGGAGGATCCCACGTGCCGCCGAGCGGCTGGGCCCGTGAGCCATGGCCGCTGAGCCTGTGCATCCGGAGCCTGTGCTCCGCAGCGGGAGAGGCCACAACAGTGAGAGGCCCGCATACCGCAAAAAAACAAAAAAAAACAGCGGTCCCCAACCATTTTGGCACCAGGGACCGGTTTCGTGGAAGACAATTTTTCCACTGACTCTGGGGGTGGGGTGGGGGGTTCAGGCGGTAATGCAAGCGATGGGGAGCGGCGGATGCCCGCCGCTCACCTCCTGCTGTGCAGCCCTGTTCCTAACAGGCCGTGGACTGGTACCGGTCCGTGGCCGGGGGCGGGGGGTGGGTTGGGGACCCCTGCTTTAAAAGACTTAAGGCAAAGTAGAAACACATGGGGGCGCTCTCACCACAAACCACAGAGAAGAATATTCTTACAACCAGGGCGATTGGGAGCTGGGCACAGCTGAGGGGCTGTTACTAAACCCTTTGCTGAGGACGTGACCAATTCTGGTCCTTCCTCTTGGATATAGGTGGTGGTAGAGAAATGATTTGTGAGTGGGTGGTTGGCTGATGTCGTTAATTTCAACTTCATCTAAGCTTTGCTGTTTACTAATTATTTTGCATCTTCTTATGTGAACAGAAATTTTTGGCTGTTAACTCCCACAAGTTCATAAAAGGTAAAGTGAGGCCCTAGTGTTACCCGAAAACTGGGTTCACCTCTTGGTGGATGTTGAGCCAAAAGACACAGCAAAGCCAAGGAACGGGAGACGGATTTATCACTCGCAGCAAGTAAGAACACTGGGAATCTTTCCCAAGGCAGTGTCTCCTGGAGCAGCAAAACTGGGGAATTTTTTTTTTTTTTTCTTTTTTTTTTTTCAGTACCCGGGCCTCTCACTGTTCTGGCCTCTCCCGTTGTGGAGCACGGGCTCCGGACGCGCAGGCTCAGTGGCCATGGCTCACGGGCCCAGCCCCTCCGCCGCATGTGGGATCGTCCCGGACCAGGACACGAACCCGTGTCCCCTGCATCGGCAGGCGGACTCTCAACCACTGCGCCACCAGGGAAGCCCAAAACTGGGGAATTTTTAAGCTGAGGGTACATGCATATTCATGAGGGGGCTTGAGCAGAGGAGAACTCAGCATAGAATTGGGGGAAAGGTGGACAGAGTGCAAGCTTTCGTTGGTTGAAGTCCTGAGGGTCAGCAAAGGTCAGCATCATCATTCCTTAGGTTCCAGTTGATCTCATGGTTGAGGGGGTTTAAATTCTGCCAAACAGCTCAAGACAGTGCTTCAGGCTAATCTTTACCATTGAAACAGAACTGAGGGTCTTTACAACTGATTTATTATCTTTGCTCTTGTTACTTCTCTTGTCTGTTCCCTTAAGATCATTATTACTGAGACCTGTCAAGGGCAAGCATCGTGGCCAAGCTTAGGTCACAAAACGGGTTAGGCCTGGGACTTTCCTGGTGGTCCAGTGGTTAAGACTCCACGCTCCCAACGTGGGGGGGGGGGCCTGGGTTCGATCCCTGCTCAGGGAACTAGATATCCCATATGCCGCAACTAAGAGCCCACATGCCGCGATGAAGATCCCTCATGCGGCAATGAAGATCCCGTGTGCCTCAACTAAGACCCGGTGCAGCCAAATAATAAATAAATATTTAAAGAAAAAAAGGGTTAGGCCTAAAGTGGCTTCTCTATAGCTGGTTCTTTTCTTCCGGAGACCTCCTACCCTATCTACTAGGGACAGTTATATTTCTCACCCATCTCTGGTCTTTCAGCTCATGTTCTGAGACTCTCTGTGGAGTGCTGGGAAGGAAACTGGCTTTAGGATCCAAAGACCAGGCCCCAAGTCGCAGCTCTACCACCTCATGGCTGTGTGAACTTGGGCGGGTCACTTGACCTCTCTGAGCCTCATTATCTCATCGGTAATGGAAGGATGGTGATAGCCGTCCTCCCAGGATTATTGTGAACATCATGTGAGCTGTAAAATGATTTTGCTGCAGGAATGCCTGTTTGTTGTATGGCATTAGCCTGTAGAAATATGTCAATAAGTGCCTAATCAATAGTTTTAACATGCTGATTATTTGCTGACCACCTCCCCAAATGGGTCAGAAATTTCATTTTACCTCTGAAGGGGTTTTCCAGTATCTGGGTTTTTAAAAGCACCGGACTGGGCTTTTTGCCAAGGGGAGGTTGGTAGTGACTTAATTGTCCCTGAGGGTCCTTCTCTGCACCAGCCTATCATCACCCCAGAAACTCCACCATCGGCAGTGTTTTAGTTCAGGCTGCTATAACAAAACACTACAGACTGCATGGCTTAAAAGCAATAGAAATTTATTTCTCACAGTTCTGGAGGCTGGAAGTCTGAGGTTAGGATGCCAGCATGGCCGGGGGAGGGCCCTCTTCTGGGAGGCTGACTTCTTGTTGTGTCCTCACATGGTGAAGGGGGCACGGGAGCTCTCTCAGGCCTCTTTTATAAGGGCGCAGTCCCCAAAGGCCAGATCTCCTAATACCATCACATCACGCATTCAGATTTCAACATTGGAAGCATTCAGACCAGAACAAGCAACTTGCTGCTTTGGGTTCCTCTTTTTTAAAAAAAAAAATAAATTTATTTATTTATTTACATTTTATTTTTGGCTGCATTGGGTCTTCATGGCAGCGAGCGGGGGCTACTCTTCACTGCGGTGTGCAGGTTTCTCATTGTGGTGGCTTCTCTTTTTGCAGAGCACAGGCTCTAGGCGTGCGGGCTTCAGTAGTTGTGACTCGCAGGCTGTAGAGCACAGGCTCAGTAGTTGTGGCACACGGGCTTAGTTGCTCCGTGGCATGTGGGATCTTCCCGGACCAGGACTCGAATCCGTGTCCCCTGCATTGGCATGTGGATTCTTAACCACTGTACCACCAGGGAGGTCTGGGGTTCCTCTTTTAAAACATCACCAACTACTCCCCCTTTTTTCTCCCTTTCCTTCTCCCAAAGAACTTTTCTCAGTGACTTGCTGATTCTTTTAATGTCACCTTTGGACACTTTGGTTTGGCCTAAGGCTTCAGCCTCCAGATAAAACTGCTTCTTGGGCTTCCCTGGTGGCGCAGTAGTTGAGAGTCCACCTGCTGATGCAGCGGACGCGGGTTCATGCCTCGGTCCGGGAAGATCACACATGCCACAGAGAGGCTGGGCCCGTGAGCCATGGCCTCTGAGCCTGCACGTCCGGAGCCTGTGCTCCGCGACGGGAGAGCCCACACAGCAGTGAGAGGCCCTCATACGCCCCCCAAAAAAAGCAAACAAACAAAACAGACCTCTGCTTTTCATGAATTGTGTAGTTCTCCAAGCCTTTCTGTGATTATCCTTAGAGACTATTTTAAAGGCTGCTTTGTCCAAGGACCCTTCTCCTTAGTAGATCCTAAAAATAAACTCTAAACTAGTCCATTAAAAATCTATTAACACGTCTGCTGTGGCCAAGATGGAGTAACAGGTACCAGATAAACTCCCTCACCTGAAACAACTAAAAAAACTGGACAAAAAAATATATGAAACAATGGTTTTCTAAAATAGACCACGAGCAGTGGAGGACATTGACTCCTGAGAAGGGGAAACCAATGAGGTGAGTTTATGATGGCTCCAGCTTCTTGCCTGGAGACGGTTTCTGAGCTGCAGCAGAGGTGGGGGGCGGCGGGCCAGGGAGGGCCGGGCCGACTCCTGGGGTAGAGATGGAACCAAGGAAGGCAGTTAGCAGGGCCAAGCACCAGAGAGGAGACAGCTGCAGACAGAGATCTGCAGAGGGTTCCCTCTTCAGCTGAGGAACTGAATTAGCTCATGTGTAAAGAAACTTAACTTCCTGAGGCTGGGGAAAGAACCATCACCAGGATTCACTAGCGTTAGGAATACCTTGTATTCCCAACAGCCAGAGTGGAAAACCTCACAATTCAAGAGGGATTGGGTCAAGTACTCAGAAGTGTACTGTCTCAGTAGTGGCACAAAATGAGCCCTAGAATAAAGGCTGCTTTAACTCCACCTTACAAAGCCTCAAAACAGGCCTTGAAAGAATAGATCTATTTCCGAGTAACTTGTGGCCCAGAACAAATTTCAAGAAAATTTATAGGAAAACGAAAATATCCAGCACCAAAAAAGGTAAAATTTATGATGTCTGGCATCCAATAAAAAATTGTCAGACATGCAAATAAGCAAGTAAATAAGACCCAAAACGAGCAGAAAAAAACCCCAAGCAATAGAAACAGACTCCCAAATGACACAGATGATAGAATTAGTAGAAAAGGGAATTAAGAGTTACTGTAACTACATTCTAGGTGTTCAGGCAGGTAGAAGAAAGGTTAAACATGATAAGTAGAGACATGGAAGATTTTTAACGGCTTTTAAACATTTTGGTTAAAAAATACATAAAATTTAACATCTTAACCATTTTTAAGCATACAATTGAGTGGTATTAAATACATTTACATTGTTGTGCAAACATCACCACCATCCATTCCCGTAAGTCTTTTCATCTTACAAAACGGAAACTCTGTGTCCATTAAACAATAACTTTTCATTTACCCCTCCCCACAGCCCCTGGCAACCACACAATTTCTGTCTTTATGATTTTGGCTGCTCTAAGTATATCATATAAGTGGAATCAAACAGTGTATGTCTTTTTGTGACTGGCTTATTTTACTTATCATAATGTCCGTAAGGTTCATCTGTGTGGTAGCATATGTCAGAATTTCCTTCCCTTTTAAGGCTGAATAATATTCCATTGTATGTATATACCACATTTTACTTATCCGTTCATCCACTGATGGACATTTGAGCTGCTTCTGTGTTTTAGCAATTGTGACTAATGCTGTTTTGAACATGGGTGTACAAGTATCTCTTCCAGATCCTGCTTTCAATTCTTTGGGGTATTTTATTTTATTTTTAATAGTTTTTATTTACTTATTTATTTATTTGTTTGTACCGGGTGTTAGTTGTGGCTGTCAGGCTCCCTAGCTGCGACAGACAGGCTCCTCAGTTGCAGCTCACAGTCTCCTTCGTTACGGCATGTGGGCTCCTTAGTTGTGGCATGCAAACTCCCAGCCGTGGCACTCATGCAGGATTCAGCTCGCTGAGCAGAGATCGAACCCAGACCCCCCACATTGGGAGTGCAGAGTCCCAACCACTGTGCCATCAGGGAAGTCCCTTTTTGGGTATTTTAAAAGACCCAAATCAAGCTTGTAGAGATTAATACCACAACATCTAAAGTGAAAAATACTCTGGATAGAACTAACAACAGACTAGATATAGCCAATAAAAAGGTTAGTGAACTTAAAGATATAGCAATAGAAAGTATCCAAAATGAGACAGATTTAAGAGAAAAAGACTTAAAAATAATTACAAAGCATCAGTGAGCTTGGAACAACTTCAGGCTACCTTAGGAATAAGGTATAAATGGAAACCCCAAAGGAAGCAGGGGTACAACACAGGTGTGGAGTAATGGATTCTATTTATGACCACAGTAAGCCATCTGGGTTTAGGATCAGGTGTGGGGTGAGGATGGGGGTTTGAGCTGAAAGAACTCCAGGTGGGATTGAGGAATCCACAAACTGCTCCTAAATTTTTACCCAGCTACCCCTGGGCTCTCAGTAATCTCCATGGCCACCGCTACACCCTGCCTCCCCCTCTAAAATGCTGGCCAAATCCCTAGCCTCATCCTTCTTAGCACAAGTTGGCTAAGGGCATAGAGTTACACAGACCTGAGTTTAAAGTCCAGCTTTGTCATTCACTAGCTGTGTGGTCTTTGACAAGTGTCTTAACCTCTTTGAGCCTCTGTTTCCTCCTCCATAAAATGGAGATACTAATATATATCTCATGAGGATAAACCCAGATCACATATGTGAACATTCCTGGTATGTACTGGATGTTCAATAAATGATAGTCCTCTCCCTCTGAACTTCTGTTTCCTCATTTGTAAAAAAGAGGGAGGTGGATAAAATTTTAGGGCTTCTCAACTCTTCTATTAAGAACACCCACGGGCATCTCTCTAGATTGGTTTAAAAGTTTGGTTCATCTGTACAGTAGAGTACTATTACAGCTGTGAAAGAAAAGAAAGAAAGAAAGAAAGAAAGAAAGAAAGAAAGAAAGAAAGAAAGAAAGAAAGAAAGAAAGAAAGAAAGAAAGGTAGAAAGGAAGGAAGGAAGGAAGGAAGGAAAGAAGGAAGGAAGAAAGAAAAAGAAAGAGAAGAAGAAAGAAAGGAAGGAAGGAAATGCTTTTCAAGATAAATTAAGTAAAAAAGTAAGGTCAGGAACTGACCTTAGAATCCATGTAAAAATGGGGGGAAGACCCATACATATATGCACCATTTCAGTTTTTTCCCTTGTACTCAGGCCACTTCACAGTTTACAAGTTTGTGGGGATTTCCCTGGTGGTCCAGTGGTTGAGAATCCTCCTTCCAATACAGGGGACACGGGTTCGATCCATGGTCAAGAAACTAAGGTCAGGGAACTTAGTTGCTGCAGGGCAACTAAGCCTGTGTGCCACAACTACTGAGCCCTCGCGCCACGACAAGAGAGAAGCCCGTGTTCCACGACGAAATATCCCACATGCTGCAACTAAAACCCAATGCAGCCATAAATAAATAAATATTTAAGGAAAAGAAAAAGGGTTTGTGACCCCTGCTCTGAAGAAGACCCATATCCACACATGACCCAGGGCCATGTTCTCCAGGGTAGGGATTTGAGGCTCTCAGGACTAGAAGCACTTTCAATGCCTTTGGTCTGATATTCTGGGATTCTCCAGGTCCAACAGCAGCAGAAATGCCAGAAGCTGGCATAATCTGTGGGGGAACAGGAAGTTCTGCCTGGGGGTGGGGTATGTGGGAGGCAATGCATGTCCATCTCAGGCCAGGTTTGCAAAAGGGAGAAAGAGAGAATACTACTAGCTCTCTGTCTGACAAGCTGATTTTGGTGGTCCCAGGGAATGGGGACAGAATCCCTGGTGCAGTGGGAAAAACTGGTATCCCTGGCCTCCTGAACTAGGTCCTTCCCCTCGGGGGTTAAGAACCCCACAGCCGGGCTTCCCTGGTGGCGCAGTGGTTGAGAGTCCGCCTGCCGATGCAGGGGACGCGGGTTCGTGCCCCGGTCCGGGAAGATCCCACATGCCGTGGAGCGGCTGGGCCCGTGAGCCATGGCCGCTGAGCCTGCGTGTCCGGAGCCTGTGCTCCGCAACGGGAGAGGCCACAACAGTGAGAGGCCCGCGTACAGCAAAAAATAAATAAATAAAAAGAACCCCACAGCCATGGGAGACAAGATCCCCTATATGGTTGCTATGGTGTTTGGGATGCCAAATAAACCTCTGTACCTGGAGGAAGAGGCGAGACAGGAAATACCTTTTAATGACTTGTGCCAGGAGTCAGCTTCCCGCGGCTGCCCTCTCGCCCTTGGGCCTCGTCACCATGAGCTGGGGCGCAGAGGTGGGACTTACTTGTGCTGACTCTCTAACTCCTAGCTGGAGTTTGGCACAGAATGTACGCTCACTACTTGTTCAGTGAGTGACTTACTGAGTGCCTGAAGTCATTCTCGACTTCTTCCTCTCCATCGTCATTCAATCCCTTATTCCTGTCAATTCTTCCCTGAATGTCCCGGACTGACCTTGCTATTTATTGCATGGGGAGCAATCTGGGTAGTGGTTAAGAGCACGGGCTCTGAAGTTGAGTTTTCTGGACTTGAATCTTGGCTCCTCCACCTAACTAAGCTGCAAGGAGGCCTCAGGAAAGTCTTCTTCTCTCCAAGCCTCCAGGCTTTTGCTAATATGTCTCCCTTTGCCAGGAATGCCCTCTCCTACCACTCCCTGACTGGTGCATGGAAACCATTCTCATCCTCCGAGGTCCAGCCCACTGGTCAGTCTTTCGGAAGGCTGCCCTGAGTCCCTGGGCAGAAAGCATCTCTCTCCTGCTCTAAAAGCTGTTGTTCAGACTCTCTAAACTAGCAGTTCATTTTTTAAAGCAAGTATTACTAAACACCTACTATGTGCCAGGCACTGTTCTACGCACTGGGGAATGAGAGCAACAAAAGCTCTGCCCGCAGGGGCTGGCATTCTGCTTCCCCCGTGGCCTGAGAGGCAGCCGTGTTGCAGTACAGCTGGGCTGCCCCCCGGAAGGATGCAAGCCCTGTGCTTTCCCAGCCTCACGAGAGAAGAGCCTGGAGTCAGTGACGGAGATATCAATGGTTTAATGGATGGGGATGTGGGTCTTACATGTCTGAAGCAAGGTTCTGGAGCGCCGCCCCACTATGTGAGGCAGACGTGGCAGCAATCTTTGCTATGGGAGGGGTGGGGAGGTTACCAGTTATAGAGGGAGTTGAGATCAGGTTGGCTCATCAGTTACCAGGGAAACCAGCAGAGGGGCACACCCCTTTAACAAACCATCATAGTGGAGATAGTTCTGATCTAAATATTAGAACAATCACTAGCCGGGATGGGGGGCAAGTACATAGGAAATTACTGATGAGGCTCTATGATTAAGAGGGCAGGTCAGGCATGTGAACAGGGTGTAGGTGAAGCAGAGACTGGTGGATCAAGGCATGTACAGAGAGCAAGAGAACAGCCATCTTGGGTGGCCTGATCATACAAGTACAAAACAGCTGGTCTTGGAGTCAGGAGGGCTGGGTTCTATTGGTCCTGGTCTTCTGTAGCTGTGAGATCCTGGGCACATTTGCTACCCTCTCAGAGCCTCAGCACTTTTACCTCTAAAATGGGCTTCATGATACTGATTTCAGTTGGATGTTGTAAGGGTTAGTTGTATGAATATGAAGTGCCTAGATGGTGCTGGCACACAGTAGGTCCTCAGTGAAGGACCGACCAGAACGGGACAAGAGCTTGCTGAGCAGCAACCCTGTGCCAGGCCCAGGCCGGTGGTGCAATGGCTACCCAGACGCTGGCCCAGCCCCCAGGAAGCTTCTGGGTCGAAACCTACACCAAGGACCCTCTAAGAGGTTTGGGAGGCACTACTGATATTCTCTAGGGATTGGAGGTAGGCAGGGATGCTGAACGTCTTCTAATGCATGGATTTTCCCGCCTAATAGAGAGAGCGTTGCCCAATAAAATGCCCCATCTTTGAGAAACACTTGCTAGAACCATTCAAGGCAGAGGTTGCAAACTCAGTGCCTCCTGGGACCAGGCAGGTGAAATGCATCATTTGTCTTCCTGCAGACAGTTTGTTTAAAATTAAACATATAGAAATGGGCTCTCGTTCACAAAGATGCTTCCATTTTTCTTGAAACATCCATCTCTCATTGGCTTTTGTTTTCTTATGTTTGGTAGAAATTGGGGCATAGAGAAATATTTACTTTCCTGTGAAGACAACCTCGAGAACGGGGTGAAAGGATAAAAAGTCACAAGGCCACATACAGGATCTACTCCAGGTGTCACACCTGGTTCTTTAAGGTGTTTCAAATTTCTCAAGATTGTAATCTGGGCCAAACCCAGACCTTCTGAGTGTTGAATTTAGCCCATGGGTCCCAGTTTCTGTCCTCTATTTGGGTTTTCTACTTCTGACCTTTTATTTCCCATCAGAGCCCAGCCTTCACCCAGGAGGGAAAGATGGACATGGCAGGGAGGGGAAGGGAGGGAAAGGAAAGGCCTCATCTGGGGGTAATATCCATCAGGTTCACCAAGAAGACGGAAAGAGCAAGGTCAAGGTCATGGAGAGAAAGAACAAGATGCAGTACTGAGGTGACGGACTCACAGCCATGACCAGCACGGAGGGGCCTAGAATTCCTGGGGGACAAACCCGTTCCTGGACAGGTGATCCTGTCCAGGGTGAGCCACTCTCCTCTCCCCTGCCTTTCAGTCCCCCTCCCCCATCCTTATCCCTGCCCTCCCCCCTTTTCCATATTCCTTTCCGGTTCTCCCTCCCACCTTCCCTCTTCCGCAGGGGTTCATGGGAAGAACCGGACCCAGGCTCAGACGGTGCCACAGCTGGGGAACCTTGGACACACCACCTGACCTCTCTGTGCCTCAGCTTTGCTCCCTGAGACGGTGCGGAGTGTCAGTTCCTCCCTCACTGAGAACTTGACCCTGAGCCATGGTGCCAGGAGACCTGAGTTCTGGTTCCAGCTCTGTCTCTGACTGGCTGGGGGGCCTCGGACAAGCCACATAACTCTGAGCTTCATTCCTTCTTTATTAAAAAAAATTTTTTTTAATGTGGGCAGAAGTTAGACTAGGTAATATAGAAATCTCTTTCAAGCTCTGACCTTCTTTTTTTTGTTTGTTTTTGTTTTTTTTTGCTCTGACCTTCTGAGGTCAATTCTGTGAACTCTGAATTCAATTTCTAGTCACTTCCACCCAGTCTCTGGGAGAACTCAAACTCCTAGCTGGCCCAGTCTTTCCCTGCCTATAAAAAGCAGTTCTGATGAACTCATTTGCCCTCCAGCAGTGAATGACTGTGGTATTTCCCAAGAGGCAACATCTGACTGGGATCTGGGATTTGAGTCAGAACGTGATTTGGGGATTTAGGGTCAGTTAGTGAATCTCTGTATGCAGTTGAGACTTGAACTGGGAGAAGCAGTTGTTGGTGGCCATGGTGGCAGAGAAAGCCAGTCTTGAGGGTGAGAGAGACAGAAACAGAAAGAGGAACACAGCCGACCTACAGGAAGGAGCAGAGAGAAGAATCCCCATGTCAAGCTCTTGAAATCTGAGACACCCCTGAGTCTTTGTAATGGATTCTCCCCACTTTTTTCTTTTCTATTAAACTCCAGTTAATTTCTGTTCCTTGTCACCAAAGGTTTCTAACCCACATAGGTTAAAACACAGAGGTTTGGTTTATTATATTTCTGAAAAGCTGAGTTTGTTTTTAGTAGAAAAAAAGAGAAAGCTAAACAAGGATGGACACGCCCCCCCACAACAAGAACAAACTAAAAGGAAAACAACCGTCAGTTATTAATTTGACAGATGTTTCTTGAGCACCTACACTGTGCCAGGCATTGTGTCCAGTGCCACACACACACATTACTTTAATGTGTGGGTAATGCTTTTCTCATTTCAGAGGGCATTGAGGCACAGAGAGGTTAAGGGACTCCTGCAATGACACAGAGCTGGTGAGCAGCAGAGACAGTGTGAGTCAGGGCTTGGTGAGATGACAAGAAGCTGGGTCTTACCTGTGTCAGCACAGCTCAAGAGTGAAGAGATCTCCTGGGTGGGGACCCATTTGGCCCAGAGAGTGTAGCAAGCCTGAAAGATCACACCCTGTCATGACTCAGTTATTCTGGCTACAAAAGAACACAGCAATCTTTCCAGCTTGAAGCAGGGAGGGATAGATTGGAGAGGAAAATCTTCCAAAATACGAAACACTTGGAATCCCTCAGTGTCTCCCATTTTCCATCTTCTCAAGATTTCTCCTGTAAAAAGCCTTAATGGGTTCAGTAAAAATGATTCCTCTCCTAGATCCATGGAGGAGATTAGAGGGCGTAGGAGAGGCAGATGCAGTACCCAAATCAGGTCAGAAACAAGAGTTTACTTTGCAGTTGCATCATCTTTTTTTTTGGCTGCACCGCACAATTGCAGGATCTTAGTTCCCCGACCAGGGATGGAACCCAGGCCTGTGACTAAAATTGCTGAGTCCTGACCACTGGACCGCCAGGGAATTCCCTGTGTCACCTTAATATAAAAATTTCTTTGAAATCAATAAAAAGAGGCCCTGTCAACACGCAATAAACCAAAGAAAGAATAGTCAACATTTCTAAGAATCAAAGAAATGCAAATTAAAGCAACATAGTATTTTTTACCTTCTGGGTTTTCAAGCGTTAGAAAAAGTATAAAGAGCATCGCTGGGGGGCTTCCCTGGTGGCGCAGTGGTTGAGAATCCGCCTGCCGATGTAGGAGACGCGGGTTCGTGCCCTGGTTCGGGAGGATCCCACGTGCCGCGGAGCGGCTAAGCCCGTGAGCCATGGCCGCTGCGCCTGCGCGTCCGGAGCCTGTGCTCTGCAACGGGAGAGGCCACGACAGTGAGAGGCCCGCATACCGCAAAAAAAAAAAAAAAAAAAAGAGCATCGCTGGGGAAAGACGTGGGGAGATGGGTACTCTCATACTTGCTTGGTGGGAATTTCAATTGACAGAAACATTCTGCAGGGCATTTGGGGAATATGACTCCAAAGCCTTAAAATGTGTATCCTTTTGACTCAGTAATTCAATTCTAGGTATTTATTGAAATGAAATATAATCACAGGGGTATTCTTTCTAGAATTATTTACGATAGTGGGAGGGTCTCTGGGGTGGGCTGAGGCTGCCAGGGTGCTCAGGGCACCCATGGGGTTTGGCGTAGCTGCTACTTATCCACCGGAGGAGAAATAGCTCCATAGTTCTCCAACTGGTTCTGCCATATTGCCCATGTGTAATGCCAGTTTTAAAAGCTAATTTTTTTTTTTAAGGTTTGCCTCTGCTTCTTGTAAAGTTGGACCTGGGGCCTGGGGCTTTGGTTCTTGCCCTTCTGCTTGAGCACAGGTCCTGGGGCATGACTGTGCCATTGCTCTGATGGGAAAAGGAATGTGTGTTTGTGTATTCCTGTGTTTTAAGCATTTCTCGATTTTAATTTTCAATATGGCAAATACTGAAAAGAAATAACCCACATAAACAAAATGTCTGGAGGGTCCTTGATAATGCTCCTGAGACCAAGGAGTTTGAGAATCACTAATCCAAACAGATGGATGTCAGGGCCACTTTCAAGATATAAAAGGTGGGGGTGCACGGATTGCCCAGTGTCACCAGCTAATGAGGAACAAAGCCTGCATTCGCATCTAGGCTCGTCTGACCTCTGAGTCCTCTCTTTCCCACTGTTTACCCGGCAGATCAATGTAATGACTCGTGTCTGGGTGTTTCCTTGTGGGGACCAAGGTGCCTTCCCTGCAGCATCCTAGCTCCTGGCCCAGGGCCCAGCCCTAATTGGGAGAGAAATGAATGTTTGTTGACTGAATAAATGAACGACCCATTCCAAGCATATCTAATTGAAATTCTCCCTGGGAGTGAAAGGTTAACCGGACTCTCTCCCTACACCCTCAGCCCTGCTTCTCCAGCCCCGTTCTTTGGCCTCAAACTTCCTGTAGTAGCCACCAGGGTTAAAAGGCCCTGGGACCAGCAGATGCTTCAGACAGAAGGCCGAACAGAATAAGTCCCAGTACTCAGGGAGATCCAGAACCAGCAAGTAAGAGAGGCCCCAGGTATGTAGTGACATGAGTGACAAATCTTACTGACAAGAGAGGGAGCGTGGAAAGTCTGTAGGGGCAGGGAGGAAGGGTCCCAACCTGGCGGTTCACGGGTGGGGGAGTTCAGGGATGCTTCATTTCTAAGTTGGACTCAAAGTAGAGCAGCGTTTGGCCAGATGAAGAGGTGGAGAAGACTGTTTCAAGAGGAGGAAGAGCATGTTGGAAGACCCAGAGGAGAGAGAGCTTGTGGACCCCCGGAGACAGGGAAGAAGATGGTCTGGAGAGGTGGGTCCCGACCACACAGGGCCACAAAGACATGACCAGAGCTTAGGCAGAGGGGAGCTGTGTTAGCTCGAACTGCCATAACAAAATACCGCAGACTCAGTAACTTAAACAATAGAAATGTATTTTCTTACAGCTCTGGAGGCCAGAGGTCCAAGATCAAGGTGGCAGCAGATCCGATTTCTGGTGAGACTCTCTTCTTGGCTTGCAGGCGGCCACCTTCTCCCTGGGGTCTCACATGGCCTTTTCTCTCGTGCTGGGGACAGGGTGGAGGCAAGCTCTCTGGTGTCTCTTCTTATAAGGACACCAATCCTATTGGATCGGGGAACCCATCCTTATGATCTCATTTAATCTTAGTTACCTCCTAAAGGTCTTATTTCCAAATAAGTCACATTGGGGGTTAGAGCTTTAACACATGAATTTGCGGCTGGGGAGACACAATTCAGTTCATGGCAGATGCCGTTGAAGGTTTTAGGCAGGGAGGTGCTAGGGTGAGACTAGCCTTCGGGGAGCTTTCTGTGGCTTTCCTTCGGGGAGAATGGGCCAGAGCAGGCGAGACTGGGAGCTATTTGAACCGATGCTCTTGTCCAGAGGTGAGAAGTGCTGCCTGGATCAGAGGAATGGCATTTAGGATGGAGAAGGGGCAGCTGTTTGGTGAACTTGAATCTACAGAACTTGAAGTGGTGGTGAGGGATGGGGAGAAGCCCAGGATGACAGTCAGGTTTCCAGCCTGGGTGATAGGTGGCTGCAGGGCCAGCTTTACGGGCATGCGACCTGCAAGTGCTGGTTTAATGCCCTGCTGCCGCAGTCCTGAAGTTATTAATACTTTTTAAACAAGGGGCCTTGCATTTTTATTTTGCACTGGGCCCTGCTAATTAGGTAGCCAGTCTGTGTGGGTGGGGATTTGTGGACCAAGATGGGGCGTCTGGAGAAGGAGGAGTTTGGGGAAGAAGATGCAGAGTTCAGAGTGAGCCCTTTCTCCTACCAATGTTCAGAAGCTTTCCAGTCTTTTCTGCAGGAATCTTTTCCTTGGGCAGCAGGAAAAGGGGGACAGTATCCTCTGGGGGGCTTTCTCCTGTAGAGACCTTTCTCCTGAGGGGTTGCCTGGCCAGGGGGAAGCCCCTCTTTTCAACCTCCTCCTTTGAGGTCTTGTCCGTGTCCTCCAAAGGCATCCTCTGGGCTCTCCCTTCCTTCTCACGAGGCACCTCTTCTCCCCATGGATCACTGGATGGGAGCAGTGAGGGAGCTGGCCTTGTAGTCCCAGGAGGACGCCCGTCCACCCTGTGACCTCTCTCTTGAGTTGATTGGATGACACCAGCTTATCTCTGCCAAGCAACCTCTCCTAATCCACACCCCACCGCTACTAGCAGTTGACGGCCAGGACTTTAGAGCCTCTGAGTGTGCAAATCAGGTGCTGAATTTATTCCCTTCAGGACTTTGGAAAGCCTCAGTTGCCTTATCTGTAGGGTGACCACATACTGCATTCATTCTCAACTCGTGTTCAGATCTCATTTGCTCATCAGTCAATTACTGACCACCCACCACGTGTCAATCGTGCAGCACTGGTGCCCCTGATGTGAAGATGTACTGCTTATTCATCTGTTCAGCCAGTATTTCGTGAGCAGCTCATATATGCCAGGCCCTGGGCTGGGTTCTGGGCATCCAAATATGAGTGCTACCCCTTGCCCTCCTGGGGCTTGCAGTCTTGTAAGGTGTAGTGGGTTGCATAGTGTCTCCCCCCAAATTCATGTCCACCTGAACCTCAGAATGTGACCTTATTTGGGTCTTTGCAGATGTAATTAAGATAAGGATGGAATGAGATCAGACTGGATTAGGGAGGGCCCTAAAGCCAATGAGAATGTCCTTGTAAAAGACAAAACAGGACTCAGAAAGACACAGAGGAAAAGGCCTTGTGGAGGCAGCAGAGACTGGAGGGCAGTCACTCTTCCTAGGGACCCCAAGGATTTTGCTGGCAGCCACCAGACGCCAGGAGACAGTCGTGGAATGGGGTCTCCCACAGAATCTTTAGAAGGAACCGACTCTGCAAACACCTTGAATTTGGAGTTCTGGCCTCCAGAACTACAAGAGAAGAAATTTCTGGTGTTTTTTTTTTTTTTTTTTTTTTTTTTGCGGTACGCGGGCCTCTCACTGTTGTGGCCTCTCCCGTTGAGGAGCGCAGGCTCCGGACACGCAGGCTCAGCGGCCGTGGCTCACGGGCTCAGCCACTCCGCGGCATGTGGGATCTTCCCGGACCGGGGCACGAACCCTTGTCCCCTGCATCGGTAGGCGGACTCTCAACCACTGCGCCACCAGGGAAGCCCAATTCTGGTGTTTTAAAGCACCAAGTTTGTGGTGCTTTGTTATGACGGCAGCCCTAAGAAAATAATACATAGGGGATACAGATGCTTTCTATGTGGATACATAATTACCCAGTAATAGTTACCTGTTGGAGAGGGGGTGACTGGGAGGTGTGAGAAGGGGGCTTCTGGGGGAGCTGGTCATATTTGTTTCTTTCAGTGCCACATGCAGGATCCTAGTTACCCGATCAGGGATTAAACCCATGCCCCCTTCAGTGGAAGCTTGGAGATTTAACAACTAGATTGCCAGGGAAGTCCCTCATTTTTGTTTCTTGATCTGGGCTCAGGTTATGCTGGTGTGTTCATTTAAAAAAATTTTTAAATTCCTTTTTTTGGCCACGCTGCACAGCTTGTGGGATCTTAGTTCCCGGACCAGGGATTGAACCCAAGCCCAGGCAGTGAAAGCGCCGAGTCCTAACCACTGGACCACCAAGGAGTTCCCTATGCTGGTGTGTTCATTTTGTGACAATGCATTGAACCATACACTTAGGATTTGTGTGCTTTTGTGTGTGTTTATTATACTTCAAGAAAAGGTTAAAAAGATAAATTGCACAGATCGATACATTACTATGGATTATAGTAAATGCTTTGAAAAAAAACTCCAGCGTTATTGGAGACACTGGGTTTCTTCCCAGGTTCCCTGGTTTTGCACGCTCCTGGGGGTTTAAAACAAAACTGTGAACTTTGCCTTTAAGTTTGGGGGAGGAAAATTCTGTGTAAATAATTCAACTTCGGGGCTTCCCGAAGTGGCGCAGTGGTTAAGAATCCTCCTGCCAATGCCGGGGACATGGGTTCGAGCCCTGGTCCGGAAAGATCCTACACGCCGCGGAGCAACTAAGCCCATGCGCTATAACTACTGAGCCTGCGCTCTAGAGCCCGTGAGCCACAACTACTGAGCCCGCGAGCCACAACTACTGAAGCCTGCCCACCTAGAGCCCGTGCTCTGCAACAAGAGAAGCCACTGCAATGAGAAGCCTGTGCACCCCAACGAAGGGTAGCCCCCGCTTGCAGCAACTAGAGAAAGCCCGTGCGCAGCAGCAGAGACCCAATGCAGCCAAAAATAAATAAATAAAATAATAATTCAACTTCATTTATTCAACATGTCCTATTTGATCTGTTAAATTCCTCCCTCACTTCTGGGAGTCCATCTGAAAAAAGGAGATTTGCTTGTTGCTTTTTTTTTTTTTTAAGTAAATGTTTTACATATATTCATAATAATTGTAACAATAACAACAGCTCACATTTACTGAACACTTTGTTTTAGACACCTAACAGATATTATTTAATTTCACTCTCACTACAGTCCTATGAGAAGTTTTTATTGTATCCCAATTTACAGAAAAGAAAGTAGAGGCTCAGAGAAGTAAAGGAACTTGCCCAAGTCCACACAGCTGCCTTTTACAGCATTGCCCTATAATGCTGCCATTAGCTGTAGAGTGAAAAACCCTGATTCCTGGAAACATCCACACACCATCCCTCTCCTCCTTATGCTCCCGTTTTACTAAATGATTGCTGCTCTGAGCCTACCATGGTGTTTCATGGCGCCTTTGCACATGCTCTTCTTTCTATCTGAAGTGTTCTTTCCACTTCTTTGCCCGGCAAACTCTTATTCATCCTTCAAGACCCTGCTCAGGTTACAAACATTCATTCTCTTTGAGCCAATCATTCTGCTTTCAGTAAATCTGTCCTAAGGTATATCCTTCCCTCCTCTGTGCCTTGTAGAAGCACGATCATTGAACCCACCACTTGCTAGTGTGGGTATTTGTGTAAGTGTCTTGTCTCCAACCCAGCAGGGAGCTCTCTGTGGCCTCCTTTTCTATCCCAGCATGGGGCCTGGCACCAATAAGTGATCAGAAAATGCTGAGCTGAACCAACTGCAGCGAGGCTAAGATGATTATCGCCCCTAATGACACAGCAATGTGAAAAATGCTCCTGACCGGACAATACAAGTATGTGGCAAAGTGGTTGGGGACACCCGCTCTGGAGCCAGACTGTCTGGGTTCAAGCCCCCGCTCCACTCCTTACTAGCTGTGTGCCCTGCTGTGCCTAAGACTCCTTGTCTTTATTACAAAACAGGCACAACCTTGTATGAGGATTACGTGATTAATGTGGGTAAAGTGCTAAGAATGTACCTGGCACATAGGAAGTGCTCGATAAAGATGAGGTATTAATGTTCGCGAGGGGCAGACTCTGAGATGATGACTCCTCACTGGTTCATGTTGGTAGTGGTGTCACCTACAGAACTATGCTCCAGAAAATATGTCATCCTCACAGCAAACTCTGAAATAGTGGCTATTACTATCCCCCTTTCCAGATGAGGAGGCTGAGGCTCACGTGTCTCTTACAGATGAACAGAGGCGCCTATCTGACTCTGCCCCTTTCTCCTCACTGTCACTGTCCCTAAGTCCTACTTCCAGATCAGGCGTGGGAATGGGGGCTGGGGGGGAGTTTTCCATTTCCGTTACCACTGTTCCCAGGGAGGCTGCAGGTAACAGCCTCAAAAGCAGTACCTGGCCAGGTGCTGGTGGGGAGGCCTGGCCCGCTGCCCCGGGATGGGCTGCTTAGCCTCCTCGATTTCCCCAGGAGGGGTTGGGCAAAGAGGGGACCAGCCATCTGGGTTGGGGGTTGGGGAGGAAGGGGGACACACCGCTTGCCTTCTCCAGGCTTTGTCTCCCAGTTGCCTTTCAGGGAAGCCAGCCCAGCACAGAGGTGCTGTCTCAGGGACCCCGGATGCAGCCCCCACTGTGCAACTCCAGGAGAGGTCATCACAGAGGGGACTACAGGTGGCCTGGTGGCCCCCTGCCACCACCCTGTGCGAGTCCTTCCTGGGTCCCTTCCCCTCACACGCTCACAACAAACCTGGCCTCCCCAGCCGGCGCCCAGACTCATGGGCCTCATTCATTCATTCACTCATTTGTTCAACAGGTGTTTACCTAATGCCAGGACCACATGTGAGGTTTTGTGTTAAGTGCTGAGGATACAGCAGGAGTCAAGACAGTTATCTGGACCTTCACAGGCTGGCAAATAGGGTGGCAAGATGGATATTAAGTAGACCCAATGGAAGCTGGTTTGATATAACTCCAGTTAACCCACGGGAAGATTAACCGTTGCTCTCCATTCTCTCAGTAAAACTCAGAGCCTGAAGCTCAGGAGACACTGAGTATTCAAGGCCAGTGGGTCTCTCTGCAATCTGCCCCAACATGTCTATTTTTTATCTAGAGTTTTTTGGTACCTGCCCACTACCAATCCCCACTGGGTCAGAGGCAAATTTGCATTTGCTGAGTAAATACAAAGAGTTAACCACTAACACACAGGATGAGTGCTTGGCAGGAGAAGCATTGCATGTGTGTAACATGGGGATCTGACCCTGCTTTAGCAATGTGGGAGGGCTTCTCAGAGGAGGTGACTTTTAAGCTGAGTTGGGAAGGGTGACTAGGAGTCGGCCCAGGGATGTGGGGGACAAGAAGCCTTTCAGGCCCCTCACCGATCCCAGCTTGCTCAGCCACAGTCAGACAACTCATGCCCCAGGGCTGTCACCAAGGTGTGAACACAGACTCTCAGACACTCTCCCTCTCTGCCACATATACATTCATACGCACAATGGCAAGAGCCCCCAGCAGCTTTGCTCCCAGCTCCTAGCCTGATGTCTGGGTAGCCCATCTGCTTTCCATCAATCCCTTTCTCCTGGAGTCACATTTCCTGTTTTCAGATTCCAGCTAAAATACTCACTTGCGTGTAACCTTGGGCCCAATCCCGAAACTGCTCCTCAGCTGTAAATGAAGGTAATAATCCTTCCTGCCTCTCAGGGTCGTTGAGAGGGTTAAGGGTGATATCCCCGAAAAGCAAAGGCACCTACCTCGTACAGGTCCCTTATTAGTGGTAGCCCAGCCTAGGGTCCTTGCTGTCCTCACCGCTCACCTTGACCTTGCTCTGGCCCCCTGCCTCTGCCTCTCCTCCTAGCTCACTGCTCCCCGACCACCACTTCTACTGAGCTTCCCGTCTTTTTCTCCCTTTCCTACTTCCTGAAGCTGAGACCCAGAATACCTGAGGGGCTGGGGAAGGAGAAAGGGCAGCCATTTCCCAAAGAGAAATGCCGCCTGGCTTAGATTCCCAAGCAGGGAAGGAGAGGGACTTCTGCCCGGAAAGAGAACCTAGAAAACCCCATGCAGATCCTGAGGTAGCCTCTGCAAGGCACAATCCCGAAGAGACAAAGCTGGGTCGGTCAGGTCACTACCTGACCTGTTTTCCATCTGTGAACCAGAAAGAGAGGGGATTGACCTAGATGCCCCTAGATGCCCTCAGGGGACACGTTGGGGGCTAAGTCCATACTGGGGGCAGGTGGAATGTGGAGTGCATCTCACTGACATGCATTTGAATCCTGGGTCTTCCTTTACTTCTCTGAGTCATCTTGGAGAAATCACTTCTCCTCTCTGAGCTCTGGTCTCCTTATTGGCAAACTGAAGCCAGACAACAATCCCTGCCCACTAGCCCCCCAGGGCTGTTGGGAGGAAACCGCGTTGAGAAGAGGGGCAGAAAAAGAGAATTGTGTTAGGAATGAGGGCCTTCCCCTTGCGGCCTAGCTCTACATCTTAGCCAGCAGATGGAACCATCGTAGCGCCAGAGTCTCGGCCCCGCCTCCCTACAGCGGGCTCCCAGTTCCCATCTGCACTGCTTGCCTCTGCTTGGATGGAGATGTTTGCTGTATGCGACAAAACTCGGTCTAGAATGTTCATTAGGAGCCAAACTTTGGAGCTGACAGAGCCATACTGGACTGATTCTACTCCTTTAATAAAGGCAATGTGACTTTGGGTAACTGGCTTAACTTCTCTGAACCTCAGTTTCCCCATCTGTAAGATGAGGATGGCGTCTTTCCTTCTGGCGTTGTCTGGAGGATTGATTCCATCTAGGATGAAAGGCTCGTGTTGCAGCACCTGCAGGGGGTCAGTGCTCAGTGATGTGACTAGTACAGCTGGCTTCAGAGAGAGGCACCAACTCCTGTTCCCTCCCAAGCTGCCCGAATTCAGCCACACCACGTTACCCATGTCCAGTCACGTCATCAGGCTTTCACTCCTGCCCTCTGTGGGGAATGTTCTCTCCGTTTGTGTTTCGTGACTTCCTAGAAAATTCAAGACTCAGTTTTTTCCTAATTGCATGTTTAAACCTTATTGAGCTATAATATATATGTTATAAATTTACTCATTTTAAGTGTACAGTTCAATAATTTTCAGGAAGTTTTTTTTCCCCAAATCTTTGATTTTGTTATTAAATCTTGTAGTACAAACCTGAAAAATAAACAAAATACTGGCAATAAGCAACATGAAGTCTTCCCTTCGGGGTGGGCGTGCAGGGCAGCAGTCAAAATTTGATTTTTAAAATCGCGTATCTCAAATTCGACCTCTCTCCCAAGTCCTGGACCCTCTCTCCAGAGTCCCCCGGACATAGCCATATGGCTACCCCTGGCCCCTCTAACGCAGAGCACCCCCAACCAAACTCGTTATTGCCTCCCCTTCCCTTCCTCTCTTCCAGTGTTTCCCACTTCCCTTCTTGGCTTCTCCAGGCCAGCAATCCCCTCTTTTTTCTCTGTGCTCTCTGTGAGTTGCTCGGGACCTGGCGCTTAGTAGGTGCTCAATAAAAGTCTGCTCTCTGCATGAATAAAATAATCAGCACCATCCAGTTACTCAAGTTTGATTGCTCTCCCCTCACATCCCACCTGCCAGCCACCCTGTTGAATGGAACCTGGAACTGTCTGGCTGAGGTCCACCCCTGTCTGAGCCCTGAAGCTGCAGCCTTGACCTCCCACCCTCTCCTCCACTGTTGCAGTGGTCTCTCCCCTGCCTGTCTCCCCACTCACTCCGGCTTTTCTCCGCCTGTCTGGTCCTACAGTGACTTCTCAAAAAAGCACATCTGGGCTTCCCTGGTGGCGCAGTGGTTGAGAATACGCCTGCCGATGCAGGGGACGCGGGTTCGTGCCCCGGTCCGGGAAGATCCCACATGCCGCGGAGCGGCTGGGCTCGTGAGCCATGACCGCTGAGCCTGCGCGTCCGGAGCCTGTGCTCCGCAATGGGAGAGGCCACAACAGTGAGAGGCCCGCGTACCACAAAAAAAAAAAAAAAAAAAAGCACATCTGATCTCATCATCCTCACCCTAAGAACTAAGAACGTGCTACCTAGTCTGCTACAATAAAGTCCAGATCCCCCAGCCGCACACATGCAGCCCTTCAGGGTTTGGTCCCAGCCCATCTCTCCAGCCTCAGCCTCATGCCTCTCGCTTCTCCAACTCTTCCAGCTCTAGTCACCCCAAACTACATGAGCCATTTGACCCCATGGCCCAAAGGCAGGTCTGGAGTCAGCCTGGTTGGAGTTCATGCCCCAGTGGCAGAGCCTCTTTCAGCCTCAGTGTCCTCATCTGTAAAATGGGAATGATAATAGCACCGACCTTGTAGGGTTGTTGTGGGGATTAAATGAGGTGGTGAAGGTAAAGCATCTGGAATAGGGCCCGGCCAAACGGCCAGTACTCAATTAATGTTAGTTTCATTTCACCCCCAGGTCCCCAAGCACACACAAGTTTTGCTCCAAGGGTTCGTCTGCGGAGACGGTCTTTCCCCTGTCTCTCCACCAGGGGTGCTGCAACCCATTCCACAGGCCAGGGAGACCCGCTCCACCTGGGAGGCCTGCAAGCCCCTCAAGTCCACTTTAATCAGAACTTTTTTTTTTTTTTGCGGTACACGGGCCTCTCACTGTTGTGGCCTCTCCCGTTGTGGAGCGCAGGCTCCGGACACGCAGGCTCAGCGGCCATGGCTCACGGGCCCAGCCGCTCCCGGGCATGTGGGATCCTCCCGGACAGGGGCACGAACCCGTGTCCCCTGCATCGGCGGGCGGACTCTCAACCACCGTGCCACCAGGGAAGCCCTAATCAGAACTTTCTTGCTCACGGAGCTTCTTACACTAGGATCCCTCTTGCCACCTCCCACAGGGCGAACCCAACCCCAAGTTACTAACCCCCCATACAGCTCTCCCATCTCTCCCCTGGTCCACATCCCCAGTGCCACCTCCCTTACACCAGCCACCCTTGTGCCCACCCTGCCCCTTCAGTGTTCTTGCCCGAATGGACGGCTACCCTCACTGCCCTTCCTCTCAAACCCTTCAGTGGCTCCCAAGCATGGTCCACCAGACCCTGTGGGCTCTGCTCTGTCCCCAGCCACGTAGTACAGCCCATCTCTTCTGCCCACTGGGTTCCAGGCACACTGGCCTCAGGAACGCTCTTCCCCCTCCCACCCCGGGCCTTTGCACATACTGTTTCTTCCACCTGGACCCTCTTTCCGCACCCCTTCACCTCCTGTTAAACTCCTTCAGATCCTCAGAGACATCTCTGACCCTCCCACCACCACTAAATCAAGATCACCCACAATATGCCTTCAGAGCACTCCTCTTGACCCTTATCACAGTTTGTAATTATATATTTGGGTGGCTATTTGATGAATATCTGCCTCCCTCACTTCCTTTGAAAGCTTCCTGAGAGCGGAGGCTACCTTGTTCCATTGCGTCCTCAATGGCATGGTATATACCAGGGGAACGGCCGAATGGAGTTCGTCTGTCTCCTCGTGTCTCCTCTGCCCTCTTGTCAGGTTTCCAAGGGAAGGGCCATAATCCAGGTCCGTATTTCCAGACAGAACCCCTACCCCACCTTGGCTTGGAACACCATAGGGGATGAGTAAATATCCCATGGATGAACGGTTACATCTTTTTCTGGTCTTCCTAAGGTTTATATTTTAACTCTGCTTAAAGAAACTATAGTGTGTTGTGATCAAATATTAACAATAAATAATATCTACAGTGGGCATTGAATTGGCTGTCACTGCCCACTTATTCCCCAGGCGAGAATGTTCTTTGACCATGAACATCTCTGCAGGCCTTTGCAATTCACTTTCCCAGCCCTGATCAACCCTGTGAGATCAGCAGGGCAGTGTCACTATTTTCCCACTTTTACACACACACAAAAATGGAGGTTTAGGAAGATGAAATGGCCTGCCCAGAGGAGGCTGAGCTGGGGCCTGAATTCAGGCCTTCTGTGTCCATGCCCTGTGACTCTCCACTCCATGCCTCCCAAGCCTGACTTTAATCTCCATGTGGGCAGATTCCACACGCCATGGCCCCTCTATACCTGGGTCCTAGTGCAGGGCCTGGGCAGCAGGGGGAAGGTGTGCAATGGCTGTTGAATGAATGCATGAGTGAATGAATTCCTCCTTAAGTGCAGAGGCCCGATCTCAGGACACCCTTCCCCACTTCCAGGAGCCACTCAGAGATGCTTTCTGTCATCGGGGCTCCATATCAGAGCCCAGAGGTGGGGAAGAAAAAGGGCCCAGGCAAGAGGAAGAAGAGTCACGTACAGAAGCAGCTCCTGAGCACAGCACTTTACAGTCTGCAAAGCCCTCACACTCACTGCCTCTTGCTGAGATCTCAAGGAAGCTCTGCAAGCAGCATGGCAGAGCAAATGAACAAACAAAACAAACAAGAAAGAAAAGCTCTTTTTCCTTTTTGCAAAGCCTATGCGTGTTCTTTGTAAACACTTCAGAACTGTGCTGCCCGATGCAACAGACATTACACGTGGTCGTTTAGATTTAAATTAATTACAATTAAATAAAATTTAAAATTCAATTCTTCAGTCTCACTAGCCACATTTCAAGTGGTCAGTAGCTACGTGTGGCTAGAGGCTACCATATTGGACAGTGCAAATATAAAACATTTCCATCACCGCAGAAAGTTCTATTGGACAAAACTGACTTATGACATACAAATAAGCAAAAGGAAGGGGGAAAAAACAACCTGTAAGTCCATTTCCCAAAGAAAACTACTGCTAACATTTTGGAGTGGCTATTTCCAGTTTTCTCTGTGGGTGGGCATTACATATATATTGTTTTTTTTGAAAATGAGTTAATACTGTACAGACTATTTTGTGGCCTGTTTTTTTTCTTATCAAAGTACTATAAATATCTTTTCTATTACACCTTTTTAAACAGTAGCACAGTATTTATATGACTCCCATTATTTATTTACCCAATTCTCTATTTCCAAGTAGTGGTATTGTCTTCCGTTTTCTTTTTAAACTACCAGGGCAGCTATTATTATTTTTTTTTAATTAAAAAAAAATTTTGTATGACAAGAGCTATTATTATTATTTTTTAAGATTTTATTTATTTATTTATTTATTTTATTGGCTGCGTTGGGTCTTCCATTGCTGTGTTTTGGCTTCCTCTAGTTGCAGTGAGCGGGGGCTACTCTTCGTCACGGTGCGAGGGCTTTTCATTGCAGTGGCTTCTCTTGTTGTGGGGCACAGGCTCTAGGCACACAGGCTTCAGTAGTTGTGGCACACAGGCTTAGCTGCTCCGCGGCATGTGGCATCTTCCCGGACCAGGGCTCGAACCCGTGTCCCCTGCACTGGCAGGCGGATTCTTAACCACTGCGCCACCAGGGAAGCCCAAGAGCTATTATTGATTGATTGATTGACTGCACCAAGCGGCTTGCAGGATCTTAGTTCCCCGACCTGGGATTGAACTCAGGCCACGTCAGTGAAAGCGCTGAGTCCTAACCACTGGACCACCAGGGAACTCCCAAACTATCTTTTATTTTGAAATCACTTCATTATTTTTGTAAAAGTAGTAGATGCTCATTATAGAAAATTCAATGAAATACATAAACTACAAAGAAGAAAAAAAAAAATCTCCCCAAATCATTCTACTCCAAAATAACCACATTTTCTTTCAACTTTTTCTTGTAAGATTTTTTCAAACATGCAGAAAGTTTGAAAAAGTAACACAATAAACACCCACACACCCACCACCTCAATTCAATAACTGAAACCGCCCCATTTAAACACATGGGAGCTGTCTTTCTAAACATCCTCCTGGGACTAAACACATACAAATATGTGTATATAAGAATAACATACATGTTGTTTTGCAATATGTTTTTAAAAAATGTTTTACTTTTAATAATATATTGCAGGTTTCCCTGGTGGCACAGTGGTTGAGAATCTGCCTGCCAATGCAAGGGATGCGGGTTCAAGCCCTGGTCTGGGAGGATCCCACATACCGCGGAGCAACTAGGCCGGTGAGCCACAACTACTGAGCCTGCGCGTCTGTAGGCTGTGCTCCACAACAAGAGAGGCCGCGATAGTGAGAGGACCGCGTACCGCGATGAAGAGTGGCCCCCGCTAGCCACGACTAGAGAAAGCCCTCGCACAGAAACGAAGACCCAACACAGCAAAAATAAATTAATTAATTAATAAAAAAACTCCTACCCCCAACATCTTAAAAAATAATAGTAATAATATATTGCAAATATCATCTCAAGTTTCACGAAATATTCCTCCACAGCCTCATGTTTATGGCCGCTTAGTATCCATTGTATGGATCTATCATAATTTTCATAACCAACCCCTATGGTTTGGACATTGGTGTTTCCAACTTTTCACTATAATGGAAAAAAACAGTTCAGTGAACTTCCCTGTGTCTTTTTGTCTTTGGGTGATAATCTCCTGAGGGTAAATTCCTAGACCGGAGATTCAGGAGCCAACAGGACCTGCCTTCCACAAGGTCCTGCCGATTTACATTTCCACCTGTGATGTTACCCACATCCTCACCAATATTTTTACTCTTAGGGCAATTGTGTGTTTACAGTATATCATTTTCGTCTCTGCCTCTCTCTCCAGAGATGATCTTATTTTGAGCTCTCCTTTTTGTTTTGTTTGTTTTTTGTGGGTTGTTTTTTATTTTTCCCCACTCCGCACCTTGCGGGATCTTTTACTTCCCCGACCAGGGATGGAACCTGGACCCACAGCAGTGAAAGCACCAAGTCTTAACCACTGGACCACCAGGGAATTCCTGGACGGCTCCTTTTTGAATATCAGACCCTGGCACAATAGTCAGAACGTGACAGATGCTCAACAAATTCATGTTGAATATATGGTTTCTGCATCTCACCAAAGGAACCTAGGGAGGGCCATGACACAGAGAACATGGTGGAAATTCATCTCACCGGAAGTTGGGTTTTTAAGTTGGCACATAAATAAAATACCCCACAAAATGTATGTTGCATGAGCAAATGCTTGAAAATCCTTTAGGAAGATGCCAAGTGGATACTAAACAATAGCTTCTGAGTTATTCACATGCTTTCATTCATTTAACGTATATTTATTCAGCAGCCACTAGGAGCCAGGCACTGTTCTGGATAATACAGCAGAGGATGAAACAAAGTCTTTGCTTTTGTGGAGCTGACATTCTAGGGGTCAGACATACGATAAACAAATAAACAAGAAAATGCTTAGTATATCCGTTCAATAATGACGAATGCTATGAAGAAAAATCAAGCAGGAGAGGGGGCTTGAAAGTGGCAGAGATGAGGCGGGGAGGACAGGGAGCTATTTTATGTAAGGTGGCCAGGGAAGGCCTCTTTACTGATGAGCAGAAGTGAGCCCTGTGGATGGCTAAATGGGCCAGAGGGAAGGGAACAGCAAGTGCAAAGGCCCTGAGGTGCAGTTGTGCTTGGCTGTTCAAAGAACAGCAGGGATGCCAGGGTAGCTGAAGTGAGGGAGCAGAAAGCCAGTGGAGGTAAGGTGAAAAGGTGTGCACAGCTCAAGTAGGACCGTTTAGGCCTCGGTAAGGTGTTAAGATTTTCTTCAAGTGAGAAGGGAGCCACTGAAGTGAAGTGATTTGACTCATGTTTTAAAGATGATGCTGGCTATGATATGGAAAATGGAACATGGGGGGAGGGGCAAGGAAGGAAGCAGAGCCCCACTGGGAGGCTTTTACACAAAACCAGGCAGGAAAAAACAGTGCCTTGGACACAGGTAATAGCTGTGGAGAGGGTCAGATTCTGGACATCTTTTTTTTTTCCTTTGGCCACGCCATGTGGCTTTCAGCATCTTAGTTCCCCGACCAGGGATTAAACCTGGGCCCTGGCAGTGAAAGCACCAAGTCCTAACCACTGGACCACCAGGGAATTCCCTCTGGACATCTTTTTTTTTTTGCCACTCCGGGGCATGTGGGATCTTCCCGGACCGGGGCGCGAACCCGCGTCCCCTGCATTGGCAGGCAGGCTCTCAACCACTGCGCCACCAGGGAAGCCCTGGACATCTTTTGAAGGTAGGGCCGGGGTATTTGTGCTGAGTCAGATGTAGGTGTGAGAGAGAAGAGTCAAGGATGCCCCTCAATGGGGCCTGAGCAACGGGAAGGATGGAGTTGCTACTTGCTGAGACGAGAAGACCAACAGAGGATCAGGTTTGAGGGTAAAAGTGAAGAGTTCCGTTGTGGACATGTGGAATTTGGGTTTCTTGCTGAATATCTGAGTAGAGATGTATGATTCTGGAGTTGAGTGGGAAGGTCTGGGCTGGAGAAACAAATCTATAGTCGTCAGTATTTAAGAATGTATTTAAAGTCTCAGGAAGGATGAGGGCACCTGGAGAGTGAGCCAGAGGAGAGGAGAGGTCCAAGGGCTGGGTTCCAGGGAACTCCAGCATGTGGGTGTCGGGAAGATGAGGGAGAAGGAGACTGGAAAGGAATCCTCTGAGTTGGGAGGGGAACCCAGAGAGTGGGATCCAGAAAGATCCAGGAAGGATGTGTACAAGGAGGAGGGCTCGATCACCTGGTCAGATGCTGCTGAGGAGGACACTGAAAACTGACCATTGCATTGGGCAGCAGGAGGTCAGTGGTAACCTTGACAAGAGCAGTTTTCATGGAGTGGTGGGGGTGAAAGCCCAACTAGAGTGAGTTCAAGAGAGAAAAGGAAAAGAGCAATACAGAGCGTCAATCTGGAAAACTCTTGGAGAAGTTTTACCGTAAAGGGAAGCAAAGAAAAGTGTGTGTGTGTTTGCATGTGCATATGTGTGCTTAAGACCAGGAGAATTGCAGCGTAGATGTGTGTTGATGGGAATAACCAGTAGAAGGGGAGGAAACCCAACGCTGCAGGAGAAAGAGGAGGAACTGCTGGATGTGTCCCGGAGTCAGCAAGAGGGACAGTGCAGAGCCCAAGTGGAGGGTGTAGTCTTAGAAGTACACTCGAGGCATCCGTGCAACGGGGCAGAGGCAGAGAAAGGACACAGAGGACAGCAGGTGAGCAGAGGGTGAGGTGGGAGTCTGGGGAAGCCTCCTTCTGATTGCTTCTGTTTTTCCAGTGAAACAGGAAACAGGGTCACCCATCAGCTGACGGAGAATGTGGAGGGTTCATTCTTCTGTGTTGTTACAGATAGCTGGGGCTTCCGCTGGCCACCAGATGAAAAGGTTGGCTTATATTTAGTGCCACACAGTATAAAAAACCCTTTGAATGCCAGAATCACCCTGGGCGTGGTGAGAGCTCACACTTTGCTGGATGTGGGGCGACTGGGACCAACTGGGGGACCAGGGCAGGTCACACTAGGTCACGTCCCCACGAAGGTGTGAGCGCTCATGGGATGGGATGGGAGTGTGACTCCGTAGCCGCGATTCCTGCGCATTGCACTCTCTCCTTCTACGTGTGTGTTTAAATGTTAAGTTAAAGGCACAGGCCTCCTGACTCCAGGCCAGTCTTCTCTCTGCCAAGCTGCTCCATCTCTCATCACATCAGTAGGGACCAGCAAAATTGCAGGGAGGAGAGTAACCAGGCCGAAAGGAGGAAGAGAGGGTCTAAATCAGGGAATCCTGGGACATCAGGGCAGGGTGGGTCCCCACAGACCGTCTGGCCCAGCACCCTGATTTTACAGCACCTTGATTTTATCTTATTTCTCAGCTCAGGCTGGAGAGGTTCCGTGACTCGCACAAGATCATGCAGCAAGGGTCCCCACCAGCCCGTCACCCCTCTTATCATCATCATTGCCATCAGCACCATTACCATCTTCATGGCAGCTAGCCTGCATCGATCAACCCCTGTGGCCAAGCTGCATCTCACTCCATCCTCACAGCCTCTCTGAGGTGACCACTCTCATCGTTTCCATTTCACAGGTGGGGAAACATCACAGAGAAGGTAAGGAGCAAGCTGGGAGACCTTCCTCTCAACCACCCTAAAAATCTTGACCAGAGATCCCACATGGGGCCCAATAGCCCTCAGATACAAGGCAGAAGGGGGCTCCCCTTGAAACCTGAAAGCAGTAAATTTAAGACCAATAAAGGGAAGTTTTGCTTTGCACAGAGTGGGTAGTGGCTAAAAATACTAGTGGCTACAAGAAGTATTTAGATGAATTCATAGATAGTTGATCTTCACGCAGCAGTCAGAGTCATCTTTTAAAAACATAAACAACACTTTACTGTCCAAAACTTCTCACTGCACTTGTAGCAAAATTTAGACTCTTCTTGCTGGTGGCTTCCCCCCCGCTCCTCTCCTGCCCCTCACCTCCTTGCTCACTTGGCTCCAACCACGCTGCTCTCTTGGCAGTCTTTAGGACATGCCCAGCTCTTCCTGTCTTGGAGACTTTGCATGTACCCTTCCATCTGCTGGGCTACTCTCCTCTCTGCTCTTTGCCTGGGTGGCTCTTTCTCACCCTCCACACCTCAGCCTAAATGTCATCTCTTTCAGGGGGCTTTCCCTGCATGACCACACAGCTGAGTCAGTGCCTGGTCACTCTGTCTTGTCACCCGTGCTTTTTGTTCCTTGCCCTTACTATAAGCCATAATAACTAATTGATGATTGATTAATTAATTAGCTTGCTTTGTGTCTGTCTCCTTCTGCTGGACATTGAGCTCCATGAGGTCAGTGTCCTTGAATGTCTTTTCATCCCCATGTCCCCAGAACAATTACCCCGCCAGCTTAGTGCCTAGCATGTGCTAATTATTTATTCAGCACTGACTGTGCTGGATATAGTCCTAAACCCTTTTGTATGAATTTACCCATTCAGTCCCCACACATCAACCCTGTAAAAGAGGTACTGTTAGCATCATCCTCATTTTATAGTTAAGGAAACTAAGGTACAGATTGGTTAGAAATTTACCCAAGGTTATAGCTAGTGAGTGGTAGAGAAGAGATTACAATTCAGGCAGGTGGGCTCCAGAGTCTGTACTCTTAACCACGACTCTCTCCTCCTTCTCCAATATTTATTGAGAAGGTCATCAGTAGACAGTTGAAGAGTGAATGAATGAATGAATGAATGAGAGGCAAAGGGATTGGTACAGAGGGTCCTGGAATCAGATGGGTGTGGGATTGGGACCCAGCTCTGTCGTCTCTGAACTTGGGTCTCAGATTCTAACTCTATTAAAGAACAAAACCAGGGGCTTCCCTGGTGGCGCAGTGGTTAAGAACCTGCCTGCCAATTCAGGGGACACGGGTTCGAGCCCTGGTCTGGGAAGATCCCACATGCCGCGGAGCAACTAAATCCGTGCGCCACAACTACTGAGCCCACGTGCCACAACTACTGAAGCCCATACGCCTAGAGCCCGTGCTCCACAACAAGAGAAGCCACCACAATGAGAAGCCCGCGCACCGCAGCAAAGAGTAGCCCCTGCTCGCCGCAACTAGAGAAAGCCCGTGTGCAGCAATGAAGACCCAACGCGGCCAAAAATAAATTAAAAGTAAATCAATTTTTAAAAAGAATAAAAAAAGGAACAAAACCAAGAAACCTCCCTGAGAATGCCTCAAAGCAATAAGAAAAGAAAACTAAACAACCTAATAGAAAAGTGGGCAAAAGGCTTGAACATGCAGTTCACTGAAAAAGGAACCAGGATGGAAAATAAACAAATGAAAAGATGCTACATCTTATTAGGGAAATGCAAATGATGACTGACACACTGGGCACCGTGAAGATGTCTGGTGTTGGCTGGTGTTGGCGAGGACCTGTTAGTAAGTGTTGGTGAGGACGTGGAGCAACTGGAACTCACATCCACTGTGGCAGCAGGAGGGGAGAGTGTTCATGGGTATAAGCACTTTGGAAAACAACTTGGCACCACTTGTAAAGTTAAACATGGACGTACCTGGATGACCCACAATTTCAATCTCAGATATGTAGCTTAGAGATACTCCCACATGTGTGCACCAAGAGACAGGTATAAGAATGATCACGGCAGCCCTAGTAGTTATAGCAAAAAACTAGGAACAACCTACATGGTCGTTGACTGGAGAATGGATAAAGAAGCTGAGGTCTAATTTCGACGATGGAGTACAAGCCTGCTGAGAAAATGAATGAATGTCAGCTAAAGTGCAAAATCATGTATGTATTTTAGAAACCTAGCGATGTGTGAAAAATATCAAGCCAAAGAGGAATATCTATGCATCATATTATTTATATAAAAGTCAAAAAGCAGGGCTTCCCTGGTGGCGCAGTGGTTGAGAATCCGCCTGCCGATGCAGGAGACACGGGTTCGTGCCCTGGTCCGGGAAGATCCCACATGCCGCGGAGCAACTGAGCCCATGAGCCATGGCCGCTGAGCCTGCGCGTCCGGAGCCTGTGCTCCGCAACGGGAGAGGCCACAACAGTGAGAGGCCCGCATACCGCAAAAAAAAAAAAAAAAAAAAAAAAAAAAAAAAAAAAAAAAGTCAAAAAGCAAACAAAACAATATGTTGTGTAGGATCCATCCCCATAGCGTGACAGTATTTTTTTTTTTCCAGAGCAAGTGAATGGTGATCACAAAATTCAGGATTGTGCTGAACTCTGGAGAAAGGCAAGGAAGAGAATTGGGGGAGCACGTAGCTGGCTTCAACGGTGCTGGTCAAGTTCCAGTGCCCAAGTTGGGGCAGTAGGTTCATAGTTGTTTCTCTTCATAAACCAGACGTTCATCACACATTTTTCTGTATTCACCAAATATTACATAATAAAGGCTTTTTAACTTCTGCAGTTCTCAGGGCTCTTGTAAGAATCAAATCGGAGTGTGGATAGAGTGGTTTCATTCATTCAACAAGCATCCACCATATACCAGTCATCCTCTTAGAAGACACAAAAAATGAGAATATGACCCAGTTGGGAGGAAGTAGCTCAAGATCAGAGAAGTGAAGAGCGCCAGCTTTGGTGCTAGGGAGACTTGGGTGCAAATCCCAACTTAGCTATTTACTAGCTGTATGACCTTGGGTAACATACCCAGCCTCCCTCCTCCTCAGTTTTCTCATCAGTGTCAGGAATAACAGTCATGGGATGCTATAAGGCTTAGATAAAGCTTTAAAGATAACTGGCTCGCCATGATAAAAGCATTTAGTAAGAGCGCAGTCAATGTTGCTGTCTGTGCAACATGCTGAGGAGGTGGGGTGGAGAGGAGGGTGTCAGTCTGCTCACGTGAGCGCTGAATGGGAGGAGAAGGAGTTTGGATTGAACACTTAAGGCTCAGAGGGATCACTGAAGTTCTGAGGCAAGGCAGGGACAAGATTTGTGTCTTAAAAAGATCCCCCTGGGGCTTCCCCGGTGGCGCAGTGGTTGGGAGTCCGCCTGCCGATGCAGGGGACACGGGTTCGTGCCCCGGTCCGGGAAGATCCCACATGCCGCGGAGCGGCTGGGCCCGTGAGCCGTGGCCGCTGAGCCTGCGCGTCCGGAGCCTGTGCCCCGCAACGGGAGAGGCCACAGCAGTGAGAGGCCCGCGTACCGCAAAAAAAAAAAAAAAAAAAAAAGATCCCCCTGGCTAAAGCGAGGGGTAAGACCTGAGCCAGGAAGCCTGTTTAAGAGGCTGTTAAAATAATCCAGGTGAGAGATTATAGAGTCCTGAACCAGGGGGTGTGGAGTGCACAGGGACAGGAGGGCTGGAAAGAAAGGGATGGATTCTAGAGCTTTTGGGGAGATAAAATTGATTGGACTGAAGACTGTATTTGGGGGCAAAGGAGCAGAAACCACATGGAACAATATCTAGGTGTGATGCCCTGAGACAGGGAACCGAGAAGGAGAAGCAGGTTGGAGGGGAGACCAGGAGGGGTGAGTTCAGAGTTGGTTTAGTTGAGTTGGGGTGCTTGGGAGTCACTAAGTGGAGATGTCTAGGAGGTGCTGTATTTACACATTGGGAGCTCAGGGCAGAGGTCGGCTTGGAGACGATAACTAGGAGTGAGTGAAGTTGTCTATCTAGAAAGGTAATGGAGGGTGTGCAGTAGGCTGAGTCGCTCACATTCCCAGTGGCAGGAGGAGGAGGAGCTGGGGAGGCTGCAAAGGAGCTGCTAGGGAGGGAGGAGGAAAATAGGACTGTGAGGTCTCCTTGATGCTGAGGGAGGTTCTCACCTTGAAGGAGGAGGGGGTGGCCTGCCCCAGAGTCACAGATAGACTGAGAAGAGGCCACCGGATCTGGCCATAACGAGTTGGCAATGCTCTGGGCAGGCACATTTTGTCGCATTGTGGGGACTGAACTTGGAGAAGCTTTTCTCAATGTTCCCAGAGTGAATTATGGCCCCTTTAATGCTCCCCCTACAGCTCCTGTCCATCCTTAGGTCTTACTCATCATATTTGTTCAGTGTCTACTCCTGGTTGGTTGTAAATCAGGAGCAACCACCAGGAATAGTGCTAAACATGATTTTTCATTTGAGCCTCGTTTCAGTTTCAAGAAATCTGTATTATTTTCATCCCCACTTAGCAAACTGAGGCTCATCTGCAGGCCCTGAAAGTGGGGTGGACTTATTTGGCTAAGATCGGGGCCAGGTTCCATCCCTAACTTATGGGTGGCAGACAGGAAAATAAACTCATAGCATCTGAACCTCCAATACCTGAACTCGGTGGTTCTCAAACTTTAGCCTGCACGCAAAACACCAGACTGGTGTGAATTCGCAGATTCTTAGGCCCCAAACTGCAGAGATTCTGATTCAGCAGATGCAAAGCAGTGTCTGGGGACCTAGTTTATTAACCAGCACCCCAGGTGATTCCCATGCAGGTGATGGAGGGCCACCCTTGAGGAAACATTAACCCAGTGGTATGCTGCACACACGGTCCAATTTCAGGCAGCAGAGTGGTCCTGGACCCCGAAGCTACTGGTTTCTGGCAATCAGTTAGGGCTCTGGGCTGCAGCTGGGAGCGGGCTGGGGCTGGGGGAGGCAGAGGGTGGTAATAAAGAAACAACAGGAAGCTCAGCTTTTATTAGCCCTGGGTAGTCGCAGCTGCAGGTGAGTAATCTGATTTCTGCGGCGTCCTGTTTTCTCTGCTGCCTGGCGGTTCCTCGACACCCACTCACCTGCCACCAGCCACGGGAGAAAGGGCGGGTGGGAGGGAGGATGGGCGCGGGGCTCCGCCTGCTTGCGTCCCTCGCCCGCGCCCACACGGGCACACCCGCTGCGCCGTGCCCACGGGCCACGCACCTGGCGCGCGTGCTGCGGGGCAGGGGGCGGGGAACACCCACTCGCGAGCCTGCCGCCCCACCCAACCCCGGTTGCGCCCCCTGACTCCGGCGCGTTCCCTTGTCAGAAGGCCTGGTGCCATCTCCCAGATCCGCCGCTGACTTCTGAGCCTCAGTTGCCACCTCTGTAAAATGGGAGAATGTCCACCTCCCAGCGTCAGGCTCGTGAGATGGGGAAGTGGACGTGAACGTTATAAACTCTAAAGCGCTGTACAATGCCGAGGTGTCAGGAAGAACCTAAGAGAGGCAAATCTAACTGCTCTGGGCCTCAGTGTCCTCATTGGTGAAATAGGAATGATTAACCCTTCTTCATGAGCAGATAATGCTCACGAAGTGCCTAGACCACAGTACACAGTGAGGGCAGCAGCTATCGTGGTTATCATCACTTACTGCCCAATCCAGAGGCAGGCATCCCCTCCTCTCACTCAGGTACTCTGGGCTTCCTTGGTTCTCAGGTCCTATCTGGGAAATGGGGAGGATGGGGGAGGCTTGGATGGGAAAAGTCTGGGGATCTGAGAGAGTCAGGCGCTTGCCCAGGCCTGGGGATTTGTTCCATCCCAAACTCTCTGAATCAAATTTTCCATCTGTAAAATGGGGTTGAGAACGTCCTCCCTGACAGTCCATTGAGATGTAAAGACCAAATGAGAAAATAAACCTGGAAACACTTGTAAATTGTGCAGTGCTGTCCACATGCAAAAAAAAAAAAAAAAAAAAAAAAAAAATTATAATTTAGGGGCTTCCCTGGTGGCACAGTGGTTGAGAGTCCACCTGCCGATGCAGGGGACACGGGTTCGTGCCCCGGTCCGGGAAGATCTCACATGCCGCGGAGCGGCTGAGCCCGTGAGCCATGGCCGCTGAGCCTGCGCATCCGGAGCCTGTGCTCCGCAACGGGAGAGGCCACGACGGTGAGAGGCCCGCGTACCGCAAAAAAAAAAAAAAAAAAAAAAAAATTATAATTTTGTCCTACAGGGTCAAGGACTGGTCAAGAACCAAACTAGATTTAGCCAGTGAGTTACCGAGGGTCCCCTCGAGAAAGGCCACTGGACTTTACCTTTGCTCATGGAGCCCACCTTGTCCTGCCACACTGGCACGAAAGTGGGGAGGGAGATCCTACCATCAGGGGGTTCAGGGTCCAGTTAGCCAGAGGTAAAAGTATTGTGGTTCCCATGAGGAGAAGGGGAGGTGTATTCCAGGCAGAGACAAATTCCAGCAGAGAAATCCAGGGATGAGAAAGTGTATAGTGTGTTCAGGGAAAGGGCATGAAATGTGGCTGAAGTGCAGGGCGGGAAGGAGGGAGGAGTTCAGATGAAGGCAAACTGGGCGGGGCTGCCAGTGCCTCCCTAGGGAGCTCAGACTCTGTCCTGAGGTTGATGGGGACGCATGCAGGCTTCGAAGCAGGGGAACCATGTGGTCAGGTGTGGGTTCTAGAAAGATCACTGTGGTAGGTGCAGAGAATGGATAAAGGCAAGAAGAGGGAATAGAAGACAGACTGAAGCTGTTGCTTTGAGCTGAAGGTGGCCCGAAGCAAGGCAACGGCAAGGGACAGATGGGTGAGAACTTTCTGAAACAGAACAGCAGTACTTATAGTAAAATGATTTGAGGGAGAGAAGGTAAAGGTGACTGACTTTTCTGTCTCTGGAGCTTGAGGTGGATGGGGACAAATTAATTGTGATGGGGAACCCAGGAAGGGAGCAGGGTGAGGTCACCTTTGAGGTACGGGTCAGACATCCATTTCTTCAAGGGCTGTCTGTGCTAAAGCCCCAGATGTGGGAGTAGATAAGACCCAATATCTTCCAGGGAGAGGCTAGAGAGAAGAGAATATTAGTCAGGAATCTTTTCATTATAAGTGACAGAACTCAATTCAAACTAGGTTAAAAAATTTTTTTTAAGGAGAAAGAGAGAGATTTAGAATCTAGTGAAAAAAAAAAAAATTAGCAAGGGCTTCCCTGGTGGCGCAGTGGTTGAGAATCTGCCTGCCGATGCAGGGGACACGGGTTCGTGCCCCGGTCCGGGAAGATCCCACATGCCGCAGAGCGGCTGGGCCCGTGAGCCATGGCCGCTGAGCCTGCGCGTCCGGAGCCTGCGCTCCGCAATGGGAGAGGCCACAACAGTGAGAGGCCCGCGTACCACAAAAAAAAAAAAAAAAAAAAAAGAATCTAGTGGCTCTGTTTTCTTGGAGTTTCAAGGGAGTGTCAACCTCAGGCATTGCTGGATCCAGGATTCCTCATAACGTCATTGGATTATCTCCCCACCACCTCCTTCCATCGATTCTGTGTGTTTCTGCCTTTCGTTAAGAATGGGCTTTCTTCTCTTTCTCTCCCATGGCAGATGGACCCTCTCCAGTCCCAGGAAAGATACTCACATATTCACATTCCATCAGCTCACCCTTCAGAAGGAGAAAGCCTATCGTCCCCACTAGCTGCATCGACAGTCCTGGGGGGGCCTTAACTGACCAGCCTGCATCACATGTCCAAGCCCAACCCAACCATTGTATCAAGGAGAATGGGCCCCAGTGATTGGTCTACTCGCCTTTCCCAAGGGGTAGGAACCTGTTTGGACACCCCACCAGCCCGCAGGTTTGAGGCCAGAACCCCGGGGAAGACCGACATTTCCAGGTTGGACATAACTTGGGAAGGAAACTGAGGAGTCTGAGAGAGGTTCTGGGAGAAGCAAGGTCTTCAAGGGAGGAGAGAAGTTCTACAAGGAAGCAATGGGCAAAGGCTAATTCTGGAAGGGGTGACAGGCTCCCACAGTTCTGGGCTCCAACAGTCCACCCTCCCCCGGAGTGGAAAAAGGCTGTGGGCCCTGATGGACCAGTACAGATTCTACCACCACCCCCAGCAGAGCCCATTTCCCTATCTGTGAAATGAGGAAACTAACAGAACACCCACCCCATAGGACGAGTGAGAGGTACAAGCAAGATGGCACTGAGAAATGCTTACCCCAATGCCTGGCACATGCTAAATGCTCAATAATTCGTAGCTACTTATTGGGCTGGTGGAAGAAATAGTTAGTAGTGGCAGTGGTCATAGTACCCAGAAGCCTGCTACCCTAATAGGGTAGAAAGTTTAGCTCATACATTCAGCACCACTGAGGCCTCATTCATTTACCCATTCGAGGGTCCTTAACGGAGCACCTGCGGTATACCAGCCGCCACGCCAAGCACCGCAGATGTCAAGGAGGCTAGAACACAGGCGTCTGAGGCAGCATGGGATATGACGTGATGGCGAGTAGCTATCACACGGGGCAATAAGTGCCACAGGGACTGGGCTGTGAGAGCCAGAGAAACGCGGCCCATATGGAGGCACCGGTGCAGCCCCACAGGAAGGCAACATTTGAGGTGGGTCCAAAAGAAAACTGATGAGGACAAAAAAAGCTGACATTCTGTGCACGTCACAACGGGTCAGGTGCTGGGTGTGCTGAGCATTTCCACATATGAGGTGAGGACTTCTGTCCCCATTTCATGGATGCGGCAGTAGGGGCCCAGAAGGGTTAGGTGGCTTGCTCAAAGTCACAACTTTTATAAGTGGGGGCACTAGGGCTGGTCTGACCCCACCGGATGAGTTTACCCGGTGGAGAAGAGAGGAGGGGCAGGAGGCCAGGCAGAGAGAAAGAAAACATGGCCCAGTCTCTGGGGTGGGGAGAAGGAGCCAGGTTTCCCACACTGGGAAGGCCCTCACCTGAGGGAGGGTGAGGCAGGGACAGTAGGACATGGAAAGATGGGAGCCATGATCTGCAGCAAGCTCTGTGCCTCCTGGAACCTCAGTCTCCTTATCTGTACAATAGGGATGAGCAAGTCTGTTATCTCCATCCCCATTTTACAGATGAGGAAACAGAGATTAGATGAAAGCCTTCTGGCTGTGGAGCTCACGGGCAGGGGCCACAGCACTGTGGCATTGCTGCTACCAGTGCAGATGAGATGTGAAAGTTCACTGCAAACCCTCCTCTCTGTCTGAAGGGTGGTAGCCACAAACAGCACCCCAAGAGAAGCAGGAGCCTCCATGGGAGCAGCGCTCAGGGCATCCCAGCAAACAGTCCTGTGTCCTATTCAGAAATTCAGTCTCTTAAAGACCTTAGAGAAAATTTCATTCATGCACTGGGGAGAATGCATGCAACTTGTAGATGCAGAAACTGAGCCCAGAAAGAGGGGAGCATCTTGTTCAAGGTCACACAGTGAGCTGTGGTAGAGATCCATCCAGCGCAGCAGCTCACCTGACACCTGGTTCTGTGCCCTTTCTCCATTCCACGCTCCACTCCTTACAAATGACCTCTCACCTTGCCTCCGCGATAGCAATCTCTACTGGTCCTGAACAGTTAATATAGACCAGGCACTTCACCTTTCTTTATCTCTCGTCCTCCAAGCCACCCTGTGGAGTGTTATCCAGGGCAGCCATAAGGTCTAGAAACAGAGGCAAATATACATATACAATATATGGTTCATTGATTGTGTATTAAGAAAACATGTCAAATAATGATCGATGCATCGGGACTTCCCAAGTGGCACAGTAGTTAAGAATCCACCTGCCAATGCAGGTGACACGGGTTCGATTCCTAGTCCGGGAAGATCCCACATGCTGCGGAGCAACTAAGCCTGTGCACCACAACCATGGAGCCTGCACTCTAGAGCCTGCGAGCCACAACTACTGAAGCCCACGCGCCTAGAGCCCATGCTCTGCAACAAGGGAAGCCACCGCAACGAGAAGCCCCCACACAACAAAGAGTAGCCCCCACCTGCCTCAACTAGAGAAAGCCTGCGTGCAGCAACGAAGATGCAACACAGCCAAAATTAAAACATAATAATAAATTTTAAAAAATAATCACTGCATCTAGACTTTATAGCCACCCTATAAATTATGCAATCCTTTTGTACAGATAAGAAAACTGGGGTTCAGAGATGTGAGAAGTCTGCCTCAGGGACTCACAGCTAGGACGTGACAGCGTGGGGATTAGTATCCAAGCATCTCTGACTCCAAAGCCGGGGTCCCCACCCCAAGCTGCTGTTGGATAAGAGATGGAGGGAACTGCAAAGGGAGGTGAGGAGTGATGACAGAAGGCTCTGATCCCCAGCGATGAGGGAGGTAACAGTTATTGTAGTGGCTAAACATTAGGCCCCTGCAGTCAGGCTGCCTGGGTTTGAATCCTTCTCTGCCTTCAGGCAAGTCACTGGTCCTCTCCGAGCCTCAATTTCCTCATCTGTATAATGGGGTTGGTAATAATGTGCTCACCTCATTGGTTCATTGGGAGGGTTAGATTAGAAGAGTGTGTGGAACATGGCAAGCACAGTGGAATTGTTGCCTCTTATTTGCTGGCATCTTGTATGGCATTTTGCAGTGACTGCCTTGTCTACCAGCAGTACTGCTTTTATAACAATCGTGGGTTCTGGAGCTGGCCGCCTGGGCTCTGCCACTTGCTAGCAGGGTGGTCTAGAGCTTAGAGGGAGATTTAAGGTGGGGCTCATGAAGTTTAAGCCTCAGGTCTCTCACTTGCATGGCCTTATACCTCATTTTATATTCATAATTTTATATTCTTTTCCTTAAAGGGACCCCACAATATTGTGTAAGCTCTACTGACATCCTGCGAAATGTGAATCTGCCCCTGTGTGGGCCATGTATTTGGTCTCTCCGTGTACCTCAGTTTTCTCATGTCTTTAGTGAGGAAAGTGTTACTGTGCTGATTAAATGAATGAATATGTGTAGAATGCTTTAAAAGCGCCTGGCACATAGAAAATGCCCAATAACTATTGACCTCTTAAGTGAATCTCCAGCTAGTGGATATGCTAAGTGCTAGTAAGTGTGCTGAATGCTTAGTCCTGGCCATGTTATTTAATGAGGTTTAATCTTCACAACAACCCCTCCCATTTTACAGGTGAGAAAACAGAGGCTCACAGAAATGAGGTCACAGTGCTTGGAAGCTAAAGGGGTCTGACTCGAGAGCCTTGCCTGGAACTGCTGCCCCACCACCTCCCTGTTTAGGGTGGGCCCCACGTGCCTGGCAGCTGAACCTGGAGGACCCAGGTCCCACCTCAGGCAGGCACTGTCTGCCAGGCTCTGATCACCCGAAGGAGGCTAATAGGCTCCCCTAAGTCCAGCTGGGCCCGGGCCCTGCCACACCTAGTACCATCGTCCCGCCTGCCCCCTAGAGCTTCCTCTTGAGCCCCCCGTCACCAGAGGCACTGGCCCAGGTGGGGCCGAGGCCAACGGGTGACAATGACCGATTTAGAAAGTAAAGTTGCTTCTCAAACAAATAAGAAAGAAGAGGAAAGAAAGAAATGGCCTGCCCGCTTCCTGCCCCACTCTCTCTCCCAGCACCTGGGGCCCAGCTGCGGGGTTTTCACTGCTTGTTTTTTCATCCTGCCTCTCTAGGAGCCTCTTCTTAAAGCCCCAGGTTCCCTGCCCATGGGGGGCGGGATGATTGTGGGGCCAATGGAAGTGAGCACCCTCCATGATTGTCGTATTGTTATTGTCTCGAGTATTGTTTTGGACAACAATACCAATAATCATAACAATTTGGGTTTCCTGCAGTTGGGAGAAGGGGGGATTACCAGCTTGCACTTGGGAGCCGCCATCCTGGCTCTGAGATTTCTGAGGTGTGAAGAAGGCCTGGTCAGGTCATTCCTTCTCTCTGGGCCTCAGTTTCCTTGTCTGTAAAGTGGGGGTGGGGTTGTGGTGAGGGCTGGATGAGGCAAGCGTGAGCACGGAAAGCACAGGCATGCCCTGGTGGGGTGGCAGCTACTCAGTCAGTTACTATGAAAGCCAGGATCAGGCAGGAACACAATTTTTTTTTTTTTTTTTTTTTTTTTTTTTGTGGTATGCGGGCCTCTCACTGTTGTGGCCTCTCCCATTGCGGAGCGCAGGCTCCGAACGCGCAGGCTCAGCGGCCACGGCTCACGGGCCCAGCCGCTCTGCGGCATGTGGGATCTTCCCGGACCGGGGCACGAACCCGTGTCCCCTGCATCGGCAGGCGGACTCTCAACCACTGCGCCACCAGGGAAGCCCGGAACACAATTTTAAGAGCTTCTGCAGATGGGGTTGGAAAACTCAGTGGACTGGGAGGTAAAATAATCCTACAGCCCTTGGTATGTTCTAGCCAATGTTTTGTGTTTGTTTATTTTATTTTATTTATTTATTTTTGGCGGCGTTGGGTCTTCGTTGCTGTGCGCGGGCTTTCTCAAGTTGTGGCTAGCGGGCTCTAGAGTGCAGGCTCAGTAGTTGTGGCTCACGGGCTTAGTTGCCCCATGGCATGTGGGATCTTCCCCGAGCACGGCTCGAACCCATATCCCCTGCATTGGCAGGCAGATTCTTAACCACTGCTCCACCAGGGAAGCCCCTAGCCAATGTTTTAAGTGCTTTTACGTAGAGTAACATTTCATCCTTAGCACAACCAAATGAAGTAGATACTATGTCGTCCCTATTTTACAGATGAGGATATTTAGATCCAGAAAAATGACTTGCTTGAGGTCGACACATCTGGTAGGTGCAGAGCCAGGATGAGCTCAGCCTGTCTGGATCCAGAATCAGTGCTCTGAGCTGCATACACGGCCTTGAGGGCAGGTCTGGCTTTGTAGGATCTGATTTGCTATGTGACCGTGGACAAGTCCTTTGCCTTCTCAGCCTGTTCTTGATCTGCAAAATGAGCAGCCTGTAATACCTGCCTAAGGGAGTGCTGTGGCCAGATTCAGTGACAATGTAGAGAAAGACAATGAATGAATATACCAGGGGCTCAGGAAGCCATGGCTGTCGCTGCCATAATTATTATTAGTTTTAGAGTCACAAGCAAGAGCCAGCCTGGAGGATGCTGAGGACCCTGCCCAGCTCTGAAAATCTAAGTCCCGTGGTTGCAGCTGGCGAGTGACTCCAGGAGGCACCTGGTGAGAGGTGGCTCCACCCGTTGGGTCTAGTGGGGCTAAAAAAATCCCTGAGGCTGCCACCGTGCAATCTGCTAGTCACCTGCCCCAGTTAATGGCAAACTCTTCCACCCTGCTTCCCTGCCCCACCCCTACCTCCCACGAGCTGTGTGGCTCTGGAGAAATCACTAGACCTCTCTGAGACAGGAAAAGGACATGACCTACACGAGAGATAATGTAGACAACGTACTTAGCATAGTGCCTGACATGGAGTCATGAAGAGGCAACGAGAACCAACATTTTGAGGCCGACCTATGTTCCAGTCCTGGCCATTTCCTGCTGTGTGACCTTGGTCAAGTTTCTTAGACTCTCTGAGCCTGGAAGAGGATTAGCACAGCACCCAACGCACAGTAGTTGCTTAACTAATGACTGTGGTGGGTTGTGACCATTTCTTGTACTTCCTAAGGATGTCCAGAGGCCCTCAAAGATTCTGGGGGCCTAATGTTCTCTCTAGTGCTGGATTTCTCTGTTTGTCCCTCCAGAACTGTCATCTGCCCATCTCCACCTGTTCTGTGCCTGGTAGGTGACCTTTGTGGGTGATATCAATGGCCTCCTTTGCCCTCTGGCTTCGGGTTGGGTGGGGCAGGAGGGCAGAAGCAGGTGGACAGTGAGGACAGCTTATTTATCCCCCCAGCCCCTTCCTGCAGGGTTGCCACAGGCTGTCTGTATCTCTCACCCAAAGGCTACAGCTCCTGTCAGTGGCCCCATGCATACATCTCTGCCCTGGGTCCAGGTAACCTCTCCTTCCCCACCCTTCAGGCCACGGGTGGTAACAGCTCCACCTTGTTGCCAGCCCCTGGATACTGAGCCATCCCTTCTGGTTTCCCTAGATCCTGCCCACGTCTTTGTTAATAGACCCTTGATTAAACGCTCTTCAAATTACTCAAGTTGAGTGCACCATCTGTTTCCTGCCAGGGCCCTGATCATGTGTGACTTGTACACTGAGGTATTCATCTAGGACTCCAGGTATGGTAGAATAATAAAAATTCACATGGCTGGGCTTCCTTGGTGGCACAGTGGCTGAGAGTCCACCTGCCAATGCAGGGGACGTGGGTTCGTGCCCCGGTCTGGGAAGATCCCACGTGCCGCGGAGCGGCTGGGCCCGTGAGCCATGGCCGCTGAGCCTGTGCGTCCGGAGCCTGTGCTCTGCGACGAGAGAGGCCACAGCAGTGAGAGGCCCGCGTACCGCAAAAAAAAAAAAAAAAAAAAAAAAAAAAATTCACATGGCTTTCACATACTGGTATTTATTCACTCAATTATTTTTTGCTGAGTATCTGCTGTGTCCCAGGCTCTGTGCAGGGAGCCAGGGACAAAGATGACAAGATAGAGTCCCTGACCTCAAGGAGCCCATGGGCTAGTCAGAGAGACACATACCTTAACAGACAACCACAATATTTGCTAAAAGCTGTAATAGAGGCATGGATGAACCCTGCGGCAAGGCAGAAGGGAAGCTGTCATGCTCTGAGAGGCTGGGAAGACTGCACAGCGGAAGGACTTTTGAGCAGCATCTTTTTTTTTTTTTTCAACATTGGAGTACAACTGCTTTACAATGGTATGTTAGTTTCTGCTTTACAACAAAGTGAATCAGTTATACATATACATATGTTCCCATATCTCTTCCCTCTTGCGTCTCCCTCCCACCCACCCTCCCTATCCCACCCCTCTAGGAGGTCACAAAGCACCGAGCTGATCTCCCTGTGCTATGCGGCTGAGCAGCATCTTTATAAAAAATTTAATAACGTTTTATTTAACCCAACATTTCAAAATACCAACACATAATATTATCAATTAAAATCGATAGAAAAATTCTCGGGTTTTTTACATCTTTTTCTAAGCTTTCCAAATCCGATGTCTGTTTTACGTTTACGGTGCATCTCAGTTCAGCCTGGCCACGTTTCAGGGCTCAGTAGCCCCATGTGGCTAGTTTGGAGCAGCATCTCATTCAGTCCTCACAACAGCTCTGGGAGTTAAGAGGTGCTGTTTCTCCCACTTTGCAGACAAGGAAGCAGAGACTCAGAGGAGTATCTTGCCCAGGGTCACAGTTACTCCCTGGTGGGGCAGGATTTGAACCTGCATCTGTGTATCTCCAAAGCCTGTCTCTTCCTGCTGCCTGTTCTGTCCCTGGACCAACCCCTTCTCCCCAGAGTGAAGCAGCTGACAAGGGCTGAAGTCAAAACTTTAACTGGGGGCTTCCCTGGTGGCGCAGTGGTTGAGAGTCCGCCTGCCGATGCAGGGGACGCGGGTTCGTGCCCCGGTCCGGGAAGATCCCACATGCAGCGGAGCGGCTGGGTCCGTGAGCCATGGCTGCTGAGCCTGTGCTCCGCAACGGGAGAGGCCACAACAGTGAGGAAAAAAAAAAACTTTAACTGAATTCCTCTGACCCCAAATCCTGCAATGTTTCTACTTCAGCTGATTCCAGGGGACAGATTAGGGGGAAGTAATAACCTTCTAAAATGGGTTCTGACCCCTATTCTTCTAAGTCTTAGAGATGGCATGGGGGTAGGGTGGCAGAAGAGAACTGAGGACTTCTGGTAAGCTGTTAGATTCTCTTTTTGGGGGGAGGGTGTGGTTAAGCGGTGGAAGGCAGGGGCTGCAGGGGATGGGGAGGGCCATGGTGGCAACTAGACTAGGCACACTGGAAAGTGGCTGCAGGTGATCCTGGCATCTTTGCCAACGCCATGGTCAGCACTTCCTTCCGAGCCCAAACACTGGATTATCCAGAAATGCTCACTCCTGGAGCCTAGGGACGTAGGTAGAGTCCACAGTGAATTCTTCACCATCATTTTCACACTGATGCTTGGGAAATTATAATGGGATGATAGAGGTACGACATTGTGATGGGCAGCTTACCCCGGGCTCTCGGGCGAAGATTCTCAGACCCACGTTCATGCCTTGGAGGGGAAACCAGAGCCATGGAAGAATGGCTGGAAGCATGGCATGTCCAGGGTGTGTGTTTGGTGACTCCAGAGATGTCACGTGATGTTAAGAATAATGATCAGTAGCTGAGTATTCCTAACCTATTTATTATTTTTTTTAAAAAATAAATTATTTATTTTTATTTTTGGCTGCATTGGGTCTTCGTTGTTGCGTGCGGGCTTTCTCTAGTTGTGGCAAACGGGGGCTACTCTTGGTTGCCGTGCAAGGGCTTCTCATTGCGGTGGCTTCTCTTGCTGCGGAGCACGAGCTCTAAGCGTGCGGGCTTCAGTAGTTGTGGCTTGCAGCCTCAGTAGTTGTGGCTCACGGGCTCTAGAGCGCAGGCTTCAGTAGTTGTGGCCCATGGGCTTAGTTGCTCCGTGGCATGTGGGATCTTCCCAGACCAGGGCTCAAACCTGTGTCCCCTGTGTTGGCAGGCAGGTTCTTAACCACTGCGCCACCAGGGAAGTCCCTGACCTATTTATTATTCATCAGTTATCCATCCACCCAGAGAATCATCCATCCAACCATCCATTCACGGTCCTGTATGCCTATCCATGCATCCATCTCTCAATTCCTTCATTCCTTCACCCACCATTCATTCATTCTTCCCCCATCCTGTCACCTACCCGTCTGTCACCATCAACTCTGCACCCAACCCTGTGCTGAATGCTCGACGTGCAACAGTGAGGAAGACTCAGGCCTGGTGGGCAGATGGCACTTAGTCTAAGCAAGGGAGCATGTGTGGTGATGGAGCGTTTTAGGAGCTCCAAGGAGGAAATGCCCAACTGTGACCAAGAGTCAGGAAGGCTGCCTGAGGAAGGAACACCCAAGCTGGTCTTGAAAGAGGAACAGGGGCCTGTAAAGCCAGATGAAGGAAGCGTGGCTGATGAGATGGTCAGTGATGCGGGCTGGCCAGTGACACAAAAGAACGTGCAACAGAAGCTGGTAGGAGGAAATGAAGGAGGACTGGCCTTGAGCCAAGGTTTCAACCCAGGCTCTCACAAGTGGCTTAAAAACGGTAACAACACAGAAGTCCATCCCAACCTTACCTGGCCTGGCCTTCTCTTAGCACAGAGTCTGGGATGTAAGACCCAGAAGACCTAGAGAGCAACTAAGTTATTCCCCTTATTGTATCAGAGAAACTGATGTGCCAAAGTCACATAGAGAGTGAGGGGGCCCCCAAGCCCAGGTCTCTAACTCCAGTACATTCTGGGGTTCTTTCCATTAGAGTCTAGACCCCAACTCCCCCACACTCAGCAAACTCTGGAGTCTAAACCCTTACCGCCCCTCAGTGCCTGGGACGGTGTTGGGCCCAGAGAAAGGGAGCTTGCCTATTGCCACTGGACTCCTGCCCTGTCCCCACAAATGATCAGATTGATAGAGCTCCGTCAGGCTCTTTCCATTGCTCCATTTAATTCCCACAACAGTCCCTGGGGACTGGAATTGCTCCTCCTTTTTACAGATGGGGGAAAGGAGGTCTCAGAGAGGGCAAGGGGCTCGCCCAGCGTCACGCACCGTCAAACACAGCAGAGCTAGCAACCCGACTCCCTGTCCTGTACCTGATCCAGGACACCAGGCGATACCTCACGTGGTCTTGAATGTTCTGGCCCCCAACTGATCCTATGCCATTGAAGTGAGGGGGTGTGGACAGGTGCATTCAGCATGGACAGAAACCAAACCCAGGTGAGGGGCTGGGATCCTGGAGAGGAAAACTCAGAGATTGTCTTCACCTGTAACCTGCTCGGCTCCACCCAGCGATGGAAAATGTGTGTCAGAGGAAGCTGCCGGCTGGGGACAGGGTAGGTGTGCGTGGGTGACAGCTTGTGGAGGGGCACCTCGGGGGGCAGGATGTGCCGAGGCTGAGGGGCAAGGTCAGGTGTGCAGAGTGGAGTTCGGGCTCTGCCCCCTGCCCCCTGCACCTGCCCACTGCCTTTTTCTCTCTGGTTCTCACTTTCTTTCTCATGCTCTCAGAACTAACGTTAAGACTTTCACTTCCAGAAGGATGGGCAGACAGTCCTATGAAAGCTGTCCCAAGCTCTACCTCCCAGATCTCCTTGGCTACTACTAATTCCCTGCTCCATAGTTCACGCAACAAGCATTTATTGAGCACCTGCTGTGTGCTCAGATGCAGGGATGCAGAATAGCTTCTTCCCCAGCCTGAGAAGTACACAATTCGGTGGAGACACAGCCATGACGAGATGGGCGCAAGACCCAGGTGACACGATCCAGCAGGGGCCCAGGGCGGCGGTCAGGGAGGTTTTCTGGAGGATAGCAATGCCAAGCATAATGGAGGTGATATTAACCATCCTTTCATGTGCCTCCTACAAGCCAGATGAAAGGGCTAAGTCTTTAGAGGCTTTTGTACCTTTCCATCCTCAAACAAACCTACGAGATAGGGAGTGCTAGCAGCCCCATTTTATAGGTGAGGAAATTGAGGCACTGAGGTAAGAATTTACGCAAGGTCTCACTGCTAGATGATAGGCGACGGCAGAGCCAGGATTCAAAACCAGGTGGTCTGTTCTTAACCGCTCCACCAAGAAAAGGAAGAGGGAGCCGGTTTGGGGGCAGATGGGGAGCTGCGGACGGAGTAACGAGAGGCCCAAAGAGGAGATGGTGTGTGGGTGCTGAGAGGGGAGGGGAAGGTGCTGAGTGGTGAGGCTGAGGAGCAGTCAGGGCCCGGACAAGAAGCCCCCAAATCCCTGCCCAGGGCACTGGGGAGCTATGGACAAGTTTTGAGCAAGGGAGTGACATGGACATGATTGCTCTAAAAAGATTCCCTCCTTTAACAGTGGTGATCAGGGCTGAAATGGACAAAAGTGAAAGTGATTTATTACAGTGTTGTTTTTTAAAAATTATTTATTTATTTTTGGCTGTGTTGGGTCTTCGTTTCTGGGCAAGGGCTTTCTCTAGTTGCGGCGAGCGGGGGGCCACTCTTCATCGCCGTGCGCGGGCCTCTCACTATCACGGCCTTTTGTTGCGGAGCACAGGCTCCAGACGCGCAGGCTCGGTAGTTGTGGCTCACGGGCCCAGTTGCTCCACGGCATGTGGGATCTTCCCAGACCGGGGCTCGAACCCGGGTCCCCTGCATTGGCAGGCGGATTCTCAACCACTGCGCCACCGGAGAAGCCCCTATTTCAATGTTTTGTTAGTTTCCTAAGGCTACTGTAACGCCGTACCACAAACCAGGTGGCTTACAATAACAGAAATTTTTTCTCCCTCACCGTTCTGCAGGTTAGAGGACTGAAATCAAGGCGTTGTCGGGGCCATGGTGTCTGAGACTCTGGGTCGAATCCTTTCTTGCCTCTTCCTAGCTTCTGGTGGTGGCAGTCAGTCCCTGGCCTTCTGTGGTTTTCAGCTGCACCACTCTAATCTCAGCCTCTGTCATCACATGGCTTTCTCCCTGTGCGTCTCTCTCTCTCCTTTTCTTGTAAAGACACCAGTTATATTAGATTAAGGGCCAACCCTATTCCTGCATGATCTCATCTTATATTTGCAACAAACTTATTCCCAAATAAGGTCACATTCTGAAGTACTGAGGGTTAGTACTTCAATGTATCTTTGGGGGGAACAGAATTCAACCCATAACAGATGTTGTTAAAGTGCTTGTCCTATAGATAAGTCTCAAATTTGAAAAAATCTTAGGCAGATTGCATGTCCCACTTAGAGATTCAGAAAATATGGGCTCAGCATATCTGTCCCCCACACTAATACTTTGCCCTAGTGAGTACTAAATAAATGTTTGAGAAATATTGACTTGTGGTCCCATAAGGCCCTCAGGTCTTTCCTTAACAACTTAGAGAAATAGAATAAAAGTCCCCAGAGAACCAAGTCAAGCTGCCCTCTGTCCTGAATTCCTGATGAGCAGCTGTTCCACTGACCTGGGCACCTCCTTCCCCTCCTGCCTGGGCACCAGCTTGGGGAATAGCCAGTCCTGAGAAGGATAGAGAGAGGAGGCCTGAGCCTCTTTGCTCCCTGGATTAAACAGAACTCACTGTTCTCATTCGTCTCCCTTGCTTCCCCATCCCAACAGGCTCAGATTGCTCCATTCAGACCAGCGTCCATGCTCTCTCCCTGCCTCCTCCATTTGGTTCCGGGCTTTGCCTTAACCACTGGGACTATTGCCCTAGTCTTCAAACTGATTTCCCTGCCACCAGCAGCCAATCAGGTCATCCTAAACATGAATCTGATGACTTCTCTCACTGCCATAAAACCTTCAATGGCTCCCTATTGTTCTCAGAATAAAGTCCGGATCTCTCAGCCTACCATTTCAGGCCTTGTCCAATTTGGTCACCACGTTGCTCTCCAGCTTGTTTGTCACTCTTTCCCTACGTGTGCTCTATCTTGCAGGGAGTGACGTTTCCAGAATTTCCATTTAAAGAGACGGGTGGAGCGCATTCTGGTTGGACGGGACAAGCAGGGAGCTTGTCTTAAAGTTGTCTTCGTAAGCAGGAGCACCTAAGCGTGGCTGTGCTTCCCTCTTTTCTGCATCTGCTCCTTGGCATATGCTGTTCCTTCTACATGGAATGCTCTCTCCAAATCTCTATTTTCCAGCATCTGACTCAAAGGGTATCTTCACCCTGATCATATAAACAAAAGGGCATCTCCCCGCTCCAAATATAGAGCATTTTGGTTGACCTTCCTTCTGAAGCTTATTCCAGTCCACCTTGTATTGACCTGAGGATGCACCTCCCTTCCCTTAGAGCCAGGCTCTAGTCCCAGGCCTGCAGCTGAATGGAAGGAAGAGCAGGTGAGAAAAGTGCCAGAACGTTGACCTGGCTGCTAATACCTTTTGCCAGCGTCTTCCTTGGTGACCTTGGGCAAGTCTCTTTCCCTCTGTGGGCCTTAGTTTCCTCTCTGTAGAGTGGGACGTGGGGAAAGACATCTGAGCAGGGTGAAAGCATGAGCTAAGTTTTTCCCTCCACCCCAGGTCTGGCCAAACCTTGGTCCTGTAAACAAGAGCTTCTGGAGTCCTTTATTTTTACATTAATTTGCATACATTTGCATAAGTGCTATAAAAGGCGCTGACTACATTTCATTCATAGAGAGAACTGAGACTGGCATCTAACTGATGTCCAGGGATGGAAAAGACTCACTAACTCATGGTTTCATCCAAATTTTAGCAGTCAGAGTCTTCAGTAATTAAACCTCCAATCCCTCTTTTTACAGATGAGTAACTGAGGCTCAGAAAGGGAAAGCGAGGAGCCCAAGGTCACGAGGAGCCCAAGGTCACAGAGCGAGAGGAGTGGGAGACTCCCGCTCAGCTTCCCGATATGCGCCAGGGGATTGCACCAGGCACCTCAAATGTCTCGCCGTGCAAGGTGGAAGAAGGTGCGAGGAGGGCTTAGTGTTCTTTCTAGGCCCTTCTCTGCGCCCCAGAATAACAAAGCCTGCTGGCTTGGCAGCCTCTGCAACCACCACAGGAAACCAAATTGTAGTAGAAAGTCAGCTGGGAGTGGAAAATCCTCTCAGAGATGTTAGAACGTTGCTTTCACCTGTTCTAAAAATAACCTGGTTTATTAGAGATTGATAGATGACAAGATAACCCACAAGTTCTTCCATGGAGGCCAGGGAGACGAGAAAGTGTGATGTTGTTTGAACAGAAAGGGAGTTGGGAGGTGCTGCAGGGGGTTGATGAGCTGGCTGGACCCCTGGAACTCAGTATTCAGCCGCTGTCAGTACAGGGCCGGGCGGCAGGGCAAGTACCGCGCTAGGCTGTAGGAACGCCATGGTGGGATGCAGACGTGGACGCTGCCTTCAAGAGATCTAGTCACATGACGGGGGAGCCAGGTCACAAAATTGGACAAATAAAATCATCGCAAATTGGGATAAAGTGCTATGAGGGAATGAGCAGTGCTGAGATGAAGACTAATGGGGAGACCAGGATGGGCAGGGAGGCCTCTGGAAGGAGGGGACTTGTAAACTGAGACCAGGAGAGGGAGGAGGAGCCAGCCCAGCAAAGAATGGAGGGAAGGTCATCTCAAGAGAGAGCAGCATGTGCAAAAGCCCGAAGGCGGGAAGGCGCTCGGTGGTTCAAGAAACTGGAAAGCCAGTGCAGGGGGAAAGAGGGGAAGAGGGCTGGAGCCTTGCAGGAGGAGCTTGGAAGGGAGCAGGGCAAGCAAGACCTGTGCTGGCTTTGAGAATCTGCTTGGGCTTATGGATTAGATTCGAGGTCAATGGGAAGCTCCTGAAGCAAGGTTTTCAGCAGTGGATTCATGGGGTGTGGCTTGCCTTTGAAGAAGCTTGATCTTGCCTGCTGTGTGGGGTAATGATGGAGGGGGCTAATGGCAAGAAGACCAGAGGACATGATATCCAGATAGGAGTGCCAGTGGCTTGGACTAAGATGGGAAAGGAAAAACAGAGAGGACTCGATGGATTCAAAATATGTTTTGGAAATAAACTTCCCAGAAGCTGCAGATGGATTGGATCGGGGGTGGGGTGGAGGGAAGAGAGGAAGAGGGCACTGGAGGGCACACCCGGGTCTCTGGCCTGAGCACCTGGTGGGTGGCAGTGCCATTTCCTGAGGTGGGGAAACGTGCAGGCAGGAGGGGCAGGGGTGGGAACCTGGTTCGGGGCATGTGGGTCTGAGGCATTTGCAGATTGCCAGGAGGTGCTTCCAGAGGCCCTAGCAATCTCAGGTCCTCTGATGAAAGCAGACAGTGGGTCCTTCCATCATTGAGGAAGGCTGAACAGTGAGCTCCAGGGGACCAGGGACAAGCTCTGGGTGGTTTTGTAGCTCCAGCACCTAGGAAACTGCCTTGTGCATAGTAGGTGCTCAAGGAGAAGTGGTGTATGAATGGAGCTGGACCACCAGCTGGGTGAATTGGCTCATGACATGATGCGTGCTTAATAAATATTTCAGGAATTCTTTGACTCCTCTTCTCTCACCCCCATGCCCATCCAGTCAGTCAAAGATTCCTGCAGATGTGACTTTCTTAGTGTTTCCCAAACCAGTCCTAATTCAGACCCTCAGCATTTAACAACATTAATGGTGACCTTTTTTTTTTTCATCATCCACAGTCATTTATTGATATCCAACTATATACATATGGCACATTTGAGGCACTAATAGAGAGAAGGAAATGCCCACCTACCCCTTGACATGGAAATAATCGGAGGTGGGTTACACCATCTTTTGGAGAAAGATAGACCTAAAGGATTTTGTAGAAATAAAATTTTAGGGCAACAGTGAATGATTAAAAAAAAAATCCTAGGGCTGATTCATTTTTGCCATAGAAATATTAATTTAACATAAAGATTTATTTTCTTTTTTTTGTGTGTGTGACCTTTAACTGAGTACCTACTGTGTGCCAGGCACTGTGCTAGGCCCTTTATGAGTATATTATTCTCATCTAACCTTCCCCCATTTGACTTCCCATGGCACTACTACACCAACCTGCTGTTGAATCTCCCTGCCTTCAGGCTCCAGCCTCCAATCCATCCGTCATACTTCAACCAGGGCGGTATGAGAAGAATCAAAATCTGATCTGTCCTCCTCCACTTAAAATCTTCTCATCGTCTACAGGATCATGACCCATCGCCTTCAGGTAGCTTACGGTACACTGAGTTCCAGCTCTGTCTCATCTCCCACTGTGCCTCGTCTGAGTCTCCACTCACCGTTCCCTGGAGCATCCAATGCTGTTTCTCCCCTCCGTGCCTTTTGCTGGCGTTGTGCCCTCCTCCAGGACGGCCCTTCCTGCTGCTGGTTCATCCACACTCACCATTTAAGGCTCAGCTCTTTATACCATCCTACACTCCAGTACCAGCTGGATTGGGAACCCTCGGGCCACATCTTCTCCACTCTGTGTTGACTTCATCGGCACCTATACATCCTAAGAACTTTTTTTTCCATATAATTTCTCTTTCAATGTACAGGATTATTTCCAACTTGCCAGGTCTGGTGGTTCCTTAGTCACAATTGAACATGAAACAACTGGGCAGCTTTTCCTGATAGTCCAGGGCAAGAGCAGTAAGTAGTAGGAGATTCTGCTCTTCCCTTGGGTTAGCTTTGATGGGAATGAGTTGCTATGTCTGGAGAAGATGTACGTGCCAGTAGAAAGGGGTCCAGGGATCCTCTTCCCTTACAAATCCCAGACCCCAGTACTTTATTCTCCCCCAGTGCATCCCCATCCTGGTCCTTCCTTGGGTTCTCTTGCTCCCTCCCAGACAGTGGGGGGCTGAACCCTCATGTCCAGTTGGGGGTTCTCACTCCACTGGGCAGGGGTCTGTGACTAGATGGTCAGAGCATGGGCCAGCCCCACCAGCCCCTCAGACAGCATAGTGTGGACCAGATGGTGCCATTGCAAGGGGCTCAGTCCCTGGAAGCGAGAGCCTACCACGGCCGCGTGGAAATGCACCTCCACTGCCCGGTGGGATATGTGGTCACTGCTCTCCGTGAGCAGCTCCAGCACCTCGGGGTTCAGGGTCGGCTCCAACTTCATGCAAATGGCCTTGGTGGGACTGATGGTCCTTGATCCTGCACTGTCCCGGACAGACAGACACAGCCGCGTGGAGAACGGATGCCTGACCATCTACTCACTCAGCATCACTGTCCCTTCTGCTTTGGCTACAGCAGTTCCACTCAGGGACAGGGCTCCTGGCGTTCCGGGTGAAATGCAGTCCCCATGATGACTTTTACTTCTTGAGACTTACTATGTGACAGGTACCGTACTAAGTGCTTTACAAATATTAAATAATTTAATCCTCACAACAGTCTTACGAGGTGGGTAATTATTCCCCCCATTTTACAGATTTAGGAAACTGAGGCCCAGAGAGAGTAAGTGGCTTGCATACAGCCACACAGCCAGTAAGTGGCAGAGCCAAGCAGGATGGCTCCAAAGCCACATTCCTGACTGGTTTATTCAAATGCTTCAACCAATTGTCTGATGCATGTCTGTCTGCTTGTCTGTCTCACTTAGAACTGGGTCTTGTTGCTCCTTATCTTCAATGCTGGCACACAGTAGGTGTTCAACCAAGCCTTCTGGAACAGGAGCCAGTTTGTAACCTTCCTACTTTGGATAGAGGAGCCCGAGGGGAGGAAATGCTTTTCATTTTATGGTGTTTGGAACTCATCTATCCTGCATGATCACATCCATTTTCACAACACTGCTGGGTGTGGATTATTAGACTCACCTGTCAAATGAGGACGCAGAGGCCCAGAGAAGCTACAGAATTTGCCTAAGTCACCCAGCTAGGAGTTGGCGGACATGGACACAAACCCCAAACTCTTGACTCCAAGCACAGTGCTCATTCCACACATGAGAAATGGGGCCAGGGGAGACGTTGCTGAACCCAAACCCAGTCCAAGGGGCATGGAGGCTCTGCTGAGTCAGCGGTCATTAATTACTCCCTCCCCAAGCATGGGGGAGCCTTTGGGGACAGAGGCCTGCTTCCCGTCCTTTCAGCCCTCAGGGACTGACACCTCTTTAAGGGCAGGAAACTCTTCCTTGTCACAAAGCTCTAGCTTCCCCCTCTCCCCCCACCCCAGACCACTCCCCTCCCTATCCCCCTCGAGGGTCCTGGTAAAAGCATCCGCTTGTCAGTGTAAATCTGCAGGGTTCAGACCAGCAGCTGGAGATGGATGGGCAGGAAGCAGTAACAATGGATGAAAGACCCTCTGTGCCCAGGTGGGTGGGGGAGGGAGAAGCAGGAAACAGAAGCCTCCCTCCTATGGAGGCCAGGAGCGGCTGGCTGGCTGGCTGGCGGGAGGCCTGGGATGCCAGAACCTGCGGGGTTTATTTGGATTCCCCAAGGATCCAAGCTGGGAGCCCTTCGCAAACATCAGACCAGCTCATCTCCATGGGGTGCCAGGTCCAGGATGTGTGTGACAAGAATGTTGCTTTCATGCATCACTGTTTGTCCCCTGGGGCCTAGCACTGGGCCAGCTACACAGTAGGGGCTTGTTTGTTGAATGAAGAAATTAATCTGGCACTACTAATAACTAAAGAGTTAGAGTTTTACATTTATTCTCTTTTTTTTTAAGAAAATTAAAAGGATCCACCATTATCCCTTTCCCCCTTCAGAGATTTTGCATATACCCTTCCCTCTGCTTTTTGCAAGGTCAGTCCTTCTCATCCTCTAGTCGCACCCCTAAAGAGCTCTTCAATGAAGTTTTAGGACCAGCTTCAACCCTGCCCCCAGCTAAGGTAACCCCCAATCCCTTGCCCCCTGTAGCCAACACCCCAGTGATTTCCTTCATGGCACTTATTGTAATTAGAAATCTTCCCACTTAATATATAGCCTTATTTTTTAATTTCCTGTCTCTCCCACCAGAATGTAAGCTCCAAAAGGGCTTTTTGTTCATTGTTGTATCCCCAGGGCCGGGTACTTAGAAGATGCTCCATAAATAGTTGGTAAATAGATAAAGAGATGAACAACTGAATCCCTGCAATAATGTCATTCACACCCGATGCTCTGCAATCTGCTTCCTTGAAGAGAACAAAAGAGTCTTGCTCTTGCGCTGACGATTCTAAAGCCCCAACCCACAGTGAGTGGCTAGTTCCCAGGTCAATAATTGTGATGATCACAAATCATTTTCGGGCTTTGCTTCCCCTACAGCAATTTTTGAGGTTCGTCAAAATCTGGGTGTGCACGGGGTGGGGGTTGGGAGGGTAGAGAGGTTATGTGTAGGAATGCCCACCATCTGTCCAGCGTGCTGCTGTGGACGCTGTGGTGGACAGGGCTGGTTCCATCAAATCCACCCATTTCAAAGATGGGAAAACCAAGGCCTAGGAATGGCAAGCCCACATACACACATCAATCCAGAGCTTTGGCAGCAGAGAGCTCAATAGAGCTGCAGATGTGCTGAGTCCTGAGATACGTTCATTCATTGAACAAGTATTTATTGAGCACCTATTGTGTGTCTGGCACTGTGCTAGGAACTGGGGATTAGGCAATGACTAAAGGCTGTGGGACTCAAAGGAATTAAGTAAAAGGCCCCAACCACCCAACACAGAACTACTTCAGTGACCCCAAAAAGCAAGTCCTGCTTGGCCAAGTGCAAGAGCTGGGTGTGGGACAGGGAAGAACTACAGAGTCTTCGGAATCAGAGAGAGAGAGGCCTGACCTGGGGCTGGACAGGGAGAATCCGAAATGGAGGGAAGTGCTGACTATGACTAAGGAGCCAGCTCGGCTGGGCAGGGGGCACGTGGGTGACCCCCTCGGGCACTCGCTGTTGCCAGTCGGGTTGTGTTGGTGCCCAGAAATGCACTGCCTTCACGTAAAGCAGTTGTGCTGTCTCACCACTGTGGGACCCAATCAAGAGAGAAGGCCGAAGGCCATTCATTCACTCAGGAGACTCATATCTTAAAATAAGATATGCCAGACCCTATGCTGAACCCTGGAGCTGCTGAGCTGAAGGAGACATAGTCTCATCCCTAAAAGTCCCCAGCACTGGTGGGGACACACAGACACGCAGACAGGCCATTCCCGTCCCGAGGTCCTGGCCACCTCAAGACAGCACAGGTCAGCAAGGAAATCCATTAGCGGTGCTTTCCCGACTCCCTCTTCTGTCTACACCAGCGATACCAGGGACGATTAAGAACCTCAGGAGACCAGACAGCCCTGGGACTGGACTCAGCTCCACCTCTAGGTCAACACACGACCAGAAGCAAGTGACTTAATGTCTCTGAACCTTAGTTCCCTCATCTGTAAAATGGGGATAATAATAGTACCAGCTTGAGCGGTGCTGTAAGAATTTGATGAAATTAGTTACAAAGCTCTTGGCATACAAGTGCTTAAGAAAGGGTAAGCCAGGGCTTCCCTGGTGGCGCAGTGGTTGAGAATCCGCCTGCCGATGCAGAAGACACGGGTTGGTGCCCTGGTCTGGGAAGATCCCACGTGCCGCGGAGCAGCTGGGCCCGTGAGCCATGGCCGCTGAGCCTGCGCGTCCGGAGCCTGTGCTCCGCAATGGGAGAGGCCACAACAGTGAGAGGCCCGCGTACCGCGAAAAAAAAAAAAAAGAAATGGTAAGCCAAAAGCAAGCTTCTCTTTTGGGCAGAAATTCTGTGCACTCAAATAGCCTGAGGCCTGTTGTCACAGTTACCACTATTCACAATCCAACAAGCTCCAGGCATGGATGGGGTGGTCAGTCAGTTGTGCAACAAACATGTAGGGGGGACTGGCTCTATGCCTGGCCCAGGGGAGCAAATGTGAATGAGAGCCAGCCCTGACTCAGGAGCTACTCGCCATCCAGCGAAGAGGAGCACATATGGCAGTACGCTTGTAACGAAACGTGATTCATATTATTATAGATACGATCTGAGGCTCAGTAGACAGTTCTCTGAGGTGGCCTCATTTACACCTCACAATCGTTCTTTACAAGGTACACTTTGGGGCTTCCCTGGTGGCGCAGTGGTTGAGAATCCGCCTGCCGATGCAGGAGACACGGGTTCGTGCCCTGGTCCGGGAAGATCCCACGTGCCGCGGAGCAACTAAGCCCGTGAGCCATGGCCGCTAGGCCTGCGCGTCCGGAGCCTGTGCTCCGCAACGGGAGAGGCCACAACGGTGAGAGGCCCGCATACCGCAAAAAACAAAAACAAAACAAAACAAAACAAAAAAACAACAAGGTACACTTTGTTATCCCCATTTCACTGATCAGCAAACTGAGGCTTGGAGAGACCAATTCACCTGCCCAGGGTCACAAAAACTCCTGTCTATCTGTCTCCAGAACACTTGCTCTGTCCTCATAAGCACCCTGAACACAGCAAATCCCGTTTCTCCAAAGTCCCATATGGGGACTTCCCTGGTGGTCCAGGGGCTAAGACTCTGCACTCCCAATGCAGGGGGCCTGGGTTTGATCTCTGGTCAGGGAACTAGATCCCGCATGCCACAACTAAGAGTTTGCATGCACAGCTAAAGATCCTGCACGCCACAACTAAAAAAAGACAAAGGATCCCACATGCCGCAACGAACATCCCACGTGCTGCAACTAAGACCAGGTGCAGCCAAATAAATAAATAAATTTTTTTTTAAACTCACAACATTGTAAATCACCTATACTCCAATACAAATTTTTTTTTTTTTTGAGAAAAAAAAGTCCCCTACAAATGTTGGCACATTCAGCCAGTGAACACTTATTGCATCCTTGCCAGGTGCCGAGCCCAGTCCTAGGTACGTTGGGAGTGGAGATGAACAGGACAGGGTCCCTGCCCCCACCTCCAGCCAGCAAAGAGGTTGATCTGGGGCATGTTGGGGCTCTGTCCCCATGTCTTCTTGGTGACACTGCTAGGGGAAACTTTGGAACTGGCTCAGCTTTCCCTGCCATGCTCATAGGGCTGCTGGGAAAGGCCGAGGGAGGGAGGCTGTGACGGTTTCAGGCCCCCAGGGCCACCATGTCCTCTCAGCCCGGCTCTGACTCACCACCCACACCTGCCTGCGGCCTCAGGCAGCCGTGTTGCTGGAAATAGACCCCGGGCGAAGAGCAGGAGCTGGGGAGGGGGGTGGGGAGGGCAAGGAGGGAGGGGGGCAGGGAGATAGCACCTGCACACTGTGGCTCCCATTCCCACTTTCCCCGCCAGGAAGCAGAGAAAGGTCATTCAATAGAGCCCACCCGAAAAAAAAAAAAAAAAAAAAAAACAGAGCCCACCCGAAATAGCCGGACTTGGGAATATTCCTGGGGGTTGAAGACCCCAGCCTATGGGAGGCTGTCCCAGGAGCACTGAGGAGCCCACAATGCTCGGTGGTTCTGAGCACTTGCTGTGTGCCAGGGATTGGCCTAAATAAGTGCTTTGCATGTCTTAATGATCTCATTGAACTCTCACAGCTCCCCGGGATGTTGTACCATGATTAAGCCCATTTTACAGATGAGGAATTTGAGAATCAGAGAAGCAAAGTAACTTGCCTAAAACCACACAGTCCCTGTATTTGACAATGTGGACCCTCCTCAAGCTCCTCACCCAATCCCAGCTCAAATGGCTCATTCCAGGTCAGATGTGCCAGTTTGGTTGCCATTTACCCTGCCTAAATCACATTCCCTTTTTGCCAAGGTTAAGGTCTCCCTTCTTACTGCTCTGGGAAGGAGAAATTAAACCATAATCCTCCTCTCTTCCCTACCTATCTCAACTCTGCTCAGCTTTCAGCCCAAGTCTGATCGTGTTGCCTTCCTGTCTAAAACCTGCAGTGGTTCCCCGTTGTCCTCCAGATAGAGTGTATTCAAGGCCCTTTGTAAACTGGGCCCTGCCCATTTCTCTAGCTTCATAGCTCACCAATCTTTTCTTGGGCAGGTCAGGAGACCTCCCGGGGCTCTCTCTCTTGGTAGGCTGGATAACACCTCTGTGCAGTGAGGAGAATGAAGGAGCTGATGCATGCAGAGTACCTAGGAGTGCACTTGGTGCATGGTTGGTGTTTAGTAAACCTTTCTGCCCCACTACCAGCTCTTAGCCAGAGGCTGAGGCAGAGTCAGTGGTGAGTGAAACAGTCTCTTTGCAGCTAAGCTGGGGTCAAGGGCTTTGTGGTGGGCCAGCCAAGGGCTGTCAGTACCGTTGCAATTCATCAGTTTCAGAAATTCTGAAAGGCTTCAGGGCAGCAGCAGTTGGAACTGGGGTAGGGGCGGGGGAGGTAAATGAACTGTTGATGAGAATGTAAAATGGTACAATCACTGTGGAAAACGGTATAGTGATTCTTAAAAAATTAAAAATAGAAGTGCCGTATGATCCAGCAATTCCACTTCTGGGTATATACCCAAAAGAATTGAAAGCAGGGTCTCAAAGAGATATTTGAACACCCATGTACATAGAAGCATTATTCACAATAACTAAACATGGAAGCAACTAAAATGTCCATCTATGGATGAATGGACAAACAAAATGTGGTCTATCCATATAATGGAATACTATTTAGCCTCAAAAAGGAAGGAAATTCTGACACATGGTACAGCATGGAGGAACCATGGAGGGCATTATGCTAAGTGAAATAAGTCATCACAAAAAGACAAATAATCATATGATTCCACTTACACGAGGAACTTAGAGGAGTCGACTAAATTAATAGACAGGGGCTTCCCAGGTGGTGGTGCAGTGGTTAAGAATCCGCCTGCCAATTCAGGGGACACAGGTTCGATCCCTGGTCCGGGAAGATCCCATATGCTGCAGAGCAACTAAGCCCTTGTGCCACAACTACTGAAGCCCGTGCTCCTAGAGCCTGTGCTCCACAACAAGAGAAGCCACCGCAATGAGAAGCCCACACACCGCAATGAAGAGTAGACCCCGCTCGCCACAACTAGAGAAAGCCCACGTGCAGCAACGAACACCCAATGCAGCCAAAAATAAATAAATTAAATAAATAAATTATAAAAAAATAAAAGAAATGAATTAATAGAGACAGAAAGTAGAATGGTGGTTGCCAGAGGCTGGGGTGAGGGGGAATGGGGAGTTATTGTTTAATGGGTACAGAGTTTCAGTTTTACAAGATGAAAAGAGTTATGGAAATGGATGGTAGTGAGAATTGAAGATTATAAATACATTTAATGCCACTGAGCTGTATACTTAAAAATGGTTAAGATGGTAAATTTTCTGTTTGTGTATTTTACTACAATAAAAAAAAACTGGGAAAAAAAGGCAAAGGAAACCAACTTTCATAGTAGGATCTTTTTTATCTTCACCACAATCTAGAAGGTAGATATACCCACTCTATAGAAAGGACAACTGAGGTCAGAAAAGTGAAGATTCACCAGGGTGTCAGGGAGAGAGCTGGATCTGGGACCAGGTCTGTCAGGCCCCAAAGCCCATTCTCTTCCCTTGCCTGCGCCCAGCGCCTGGGGGATGGAGAGCACTGCCTTAGAAGAGGAGGTCCTGTGGTCGGGGTGCAGATGGGGAATGAAGAGCTTGAATGGAGGCCTAAGGCAGGACTGGTTCCAGAACTCCTAGCAGGTGTGAGTGCAATGAGTGGAGGTGAAGAGCTGGGGTGAGGTCATCTGTGACAAACAGAGAAGGCTGGACTTGAGCCTTCTCCCTCCCCCCACTTCCCAGATTAGGAAACTGAGGACCTGTGCCTCACCCAGTCCTCCATAATGCGGTGGGCAGGTGGCCTGCTGGAGGGGGGCTGAGGGAAGAAAGGAGATGCAGTTGGGCAGCAGCTGCCACCTCTCCCCGCTTGCCCGCCCACTGCGCACTCCTCCCAGGACCACTCCCCCAACCCCGGGCTTGGCCTGGTCGCCTGACTTACAAGTGGGAGTGACTCAGGCCCGGGGCCCACTCTGGTGGCCCTGGCCCCTGGGCCACAACGGAGCTCTGGGCCTCTCAGCTGTGATGTCAGGGCTCTTCCTTCCTCCCACATCTGCTTGAAAAGGTCACCTATTTTAAACTCTTTCTCACCCCACCCTGTCCCTCCCCCCAAAAGAGGATGAGTTTTTCTGACCTGTGTTAACAGCTCAGTTCAGTACCCAAACATCTTTCTCTCCTGGTTCCCACCATCAGGGCCTCCACCAGAAAACCCCAGCCCCAGCAGACTCCCCCAGGTAGGAGGAACCCACCCTAGCTGCTTTTAATTTGATAAAGAATTCCCGAGCATCTACCGCACACCAAGCACTGTCCTCGGCCCCCAAGGATAGATCCCTGGCTTCCTGGAGCTTTCATTTTAATGGAGGCAGACAGACAACAAATGGATGAGTCAACAAATTCAGTTACAAGATAATTTCTAATGGTGACCAGTGCTATAAAGAAAATAAAACAGGCTGAGAAGTTAGTGACTTGAGTGGCTACTCCACACAGAGTGGTCAAGGAAGGCTTCTCTGAGGAGGTGACAGATTTGAGAAACAGCATCCCAAGGAGAGAGAAGAGCAAGTGCAAAGGCCTTGAGGGGGTAATGGAAAGGTATGTTAGAGCAGGGCTTCTCCACATGGGTCCCCAACCAGCAGCATCCCCTGGGAACCAGTTAGAAATGTAAGTTCTTGGGACCTACTCCAGACCTACTAAAAAACTTTAAGGGTGGAACCTAGCAGGCTGAGTTATTAATGAGTCCTCCAGGTGATTCTGATGCACCTTAAAATTTGAGGGTCACTGCATTGGTGCTCAGGAAGAAAGTCTTGTGGCTGGAGTGTGGTGGCAGGGAGAGGGGTATCCCCTGATCCTTGGCCTCATTCTAGCCCATCCATTCACTGCCTTGCCTCCTCCTGGCCTCACCATCCTGGCCCACTCAAGGCAAAGCTGAAAGCCCTCTCAAAGCCTCTCATTGCCCTCTGGCTGAAATTAAAACCTCTCAGCTGGGCTTATGAGACCCCTCAAGATCTGCCCTCACCTACCTCTCCAGCCTCATCCCTCACCCTTCTCCCTTTCAAATCTTACACTCCTAAATACAGATGTTCCTGAACTCCTCCAAACATTCTGTTCTCTTTGTCTAGAATACTATTTCTCCACTTCTTCACCTGGCTAATTTTCACCCCTCCTTCAAAGCACAACTCCCTCCTTCAGGAAGTCCTCCCTGATTGCCTAGTTAGGGTACAGGACCCCACGTCTCTGCTTCCACACCAACCAGCCCCCATGCTTCCCCATCATGTGTCCATCACTTAGGTTTGACATTATCTCAGGGAAGAAAGGTTGTTTTTACTTTTATTTTTATTTCCAGTTCTATTGAGATATAATTGACATATAACATTGTATTAGTTTAAGGTATACAACATAATGATTTGTATATGTATGTATTGTGAAATGATTACCACAGTAAGTTTAGTTAACATCCATCACCTCACATAGTTACAAATTTACTTTTTCTTGTGATGAGAACTTTTTTTTTTTTTTTTTTTTTTTGCGTTACGTGGGCCTCTCACTGCTGTGGCCTCTCCCGTTGCGGAGCACAGGCTCCGGACACACAGGCTCAGCGGCCATGGCCCACGGGCCCAGCCGCTCCGCGGCATGTGGGATCTTCCCGGACCGGGGCACGAACCCGTGTCCCCTGCATCGGCAGGCGGACTCTCCACCACTGCGCCACCAGGGAAGCTCGATGAGAACTTTTAAGAGCTGCTTATTGTCCTAGCAACTTTCAAATATACGATATGGTAAACTTCAGCCACCAAGCTGCACATTACATCCCCAGAACTTATTTATCTTATAACTGGAAGTTTGAACCTTTTGACCACCTTCATTCAATTTCCCCCCACCCCTCGGTTGTTTTTTAAATGAATTATTTTCTATTTAATTACACAGGTAATACATGAACATGTACTTATTATAAAATTTTCATACAGATACAGTGAAAGATCTCCTCTTGGATGCCCGTTTGCTGTCCATTCATACATTTTTGGGTGCATTGCACACATACGTATAGGTGTACAGAAGTTAAAAGTTCATTTTGAGGCCTTTTTCATTTTTAAATGGAATCATATGGGTAAGAATTGTTCAGTAACTTGTTTTCTTTACTTAACAGTGTCTTGGAAGTAGGTAATCTATGTCAGAACATGGAGACCTACCTTACTGTTTTTTTTTTTTTTTTTCCGTACGCGGGCCTCTCACTGTGTGGCCTCTCCCTTTGCGGAGCACAGGCTCCAGACCCATAGGCTCAGCGGCCAGGGCTCATGGGCCTAGCTGCTCCGCAGCATGTGGGATCTTCCCAGACCGGGGCACGAACCCGTGTCCCCTGCATCGGCAGGCGGACTTCCAACCACTGCGCCACCAGGGAAGCCCTACCATACTGTTTTTAACTACCATATAATATTCCAAAATCTGACTGTACTGTCTTTTTTTAGCCGTTCCCTAACTGTATTAATCATGTTTAAAATTTTCTGTATTTTATGATGCTTTCACATGCTAGAGCCTTGCTAATCCTGGATAGATTGCTCCTCACAGGGCTAGCAATTTCCTAGGTATCAATAGTAAACAACTTGCCTGAGAACACACCTTTTATATACAAACCAACCAATTCAAAACCCATATCCCCAACCTCTTCTATCTAACTCTCACACATCAAGTCAATATTTTCCCTGCCCTAAATCACCCCAGGGCCAGGTACTGGACACCCAGGAACCACCCGTATAACCCAGAGCTTACTAACATTCAAACTAGCAATCCTAAGCCGTTCAAACTTTCCCACCCTACCTTGCCCATTCCTTCCCAGGGGCCCCACAATAAAGGCTCGGGGCCACGATCTCACTTGCTTCTTTTGCTTCCTGACTGACGCTGGTGCTTCCTCATGTAGCCTTATGTGGTATGCTGTGCCCCCCCATCTCTTGGAAACTGTAAGTCATAAAACTTCTTTCAGTGGCATTGGCCTTACTGTTGTCATGCAAACACCTCTATAAATTAACCCCAGGTACAATAAAAGCACAGAATGATGGACATTTAGAGGTTTTCAATTTTCCACTGTTACAGAAAAAAGCTGCAATGATCATCTTGTGTATGCCTCTTTGTACATATGTGTATTTCTTTAGCCGGTGGAACAGCCAGGTGCTAATTACCTAATTACTTATTGACCTCCACGGGCCATGCCCCTCCCAAGCAGAGCCCCTGATCCCTTCACCTTGTCAGTTTCATAACTATTCAATCACGGAATGAGTGAGACTCCTCCTCAGGGATGGTCCCTGGAATGGTTTGATAAGCACCAAAGAAGCTCTGTGGTATAAAACATCTTTTCCATCCACCCTGTCCCCTGAATCTCCTCCCGTGTGAACCTTAGCATTACCTGGTCACGGGACATTTCCCCGGGAAAGTAGAACACAGCCAGGAAGTCAGTGTGAGCTCTGTCAGAATCATGCCACAAGGAAAGAACACAGGGAGCTTCTGGGTTAGTCAACATCTGGGGATTTGTAGGAAGTGGTACTCGGAAAGTGCATGGAAGCTCCACGCCTGTTCCCACATACCTTGCCCTATCCAAGTCATCCATCTGGCTGTTCCTGAGTTATATCCTTTTATAATAAACTGGTAATCTATTAATAACGTTGGCCCTGCCCTCTGGAAAGCAATGGGCTTCCTGGAGCTTCGCTTCTGGGACTCCCTTCGTCAGCCTCCATAGGGCTGCCCCATTCAAACATGCCTGGCTTCCAAGCTCTGGTGACACTGGTCTAGGCTGAGGCTGTGCTTTGCATCTCTTTGGCTTTTAAGATATTGACATATACCCCCATCTCCCATATAACTCTGAAGACTTCATTAAAACATCTTCTTAAGAAAGAAAGAGGGACTTCCCTGGTGGTCCAGTGGTTAGGATCCTGCCCTTCCACTGCAGGGGGCCCGGGTTCGATCCTTGGTCAGGGAACTAAGATCCCACAAGCCAAGCAGTGAGGCCAAAAAAAAAAAAAAAAAAAGGAAGAAAGAAACTGGTTTTACAGTCAGAAGATCTGGACAAGTCACTCTACCCCTCTGAGTCTTGGTTTCCTCACCTCCCAGAGTGACTGTCAGAATACATGTAATACATATAATAATATAATAATGTATATGAAGCCCCTCACTAGTAGATGTGCTAAAAACAAAACGTGTTGTGTCTTCTCCATTTGCCCCTCCAGATTGGCTCTCCCTTTTCCACCTGGGGAAGCATCTGGGCTTCTCTGCGCTCTGGCTCCCACTTGGAATTGGCCAGTGGAAGCGCTGACAGAAGACTGTTGTCTAAAGGAAGAGAGAGGAGTCAGGCATTTATTGTCCTGGCTCCCTTTTCCCTGATGGGCTGGGTTGACTGTGTTGAGTTTGTCTACCTAAGGCCACAGCTCCTTTCCTGTAGCTACAGTCTCCCCACTCCTTCCCTGCACCCCTTCAGGGCTGTTGCTAATCCCTAGGTGCCCATCCATCCCTTACCCCTGCCAACCCTTTCAGAGATTAACGCCCTTTATTAAACTCTCTCCAGGTGCCCCTTCCAGGGGGCCATCTGCTTCCTGCTGGAACCTTGACTGATGCAAGGAACCACTTCCCCTGCAGGTGTTCTCCCTGCCTGTCCTACACCCCTCTGTAGAAAGAAGGTCCCTGTATCCCAAAGGATAGACCAATTTTGAGGAAGTCTTCAGAAGAGTGAGATCCCAGTTGGGAGAGGAGGCCTGAGAGGGGAGTCTCTGCAGAGCTGAGACTTGTCTATCCAACTCCCTTCTACCAGCCCCAGTGTCCAGGGTCTGGGACCCTGACTCACAACAGTAAACCCCTCCAGGACCAACCAGTATACCCCAAACCAGCATATTCATTGATCCAGAGAGAGATACAGGCTGAATAGCAAGAATCCTGAGGTCAGGGCTTCCCTGGTGGCGCGGTGGTTGAGAGTCCGCCTGCCGATGCAGGGGATGCGGGTTCGTGCCCCGGTCCGGGAGGATCCCACGTGCCGCTGAGCGGCTGGGCCCGTGGGCCATGGCCGCTGAGCCTGCACGTCCGGAGCCTGTGCTCCGCAATGGGGAGAGGCCGCAGCGGTGAGAGGCCCGCGTACCGCAAAAAAAAAAAAAAAAAAAAAAAAAGAATCCACCTGCCAATGCAGGGGACACGGGTTTGAGCCCTGGTCCGGGAAGATCCCATATGTCGCGGAGCAACTAAGCCCGTGAGCCACAACTACTGAGCCCACGTGCCTAGAGCCCATGCTCTGCAACAAGAGAAGCCACCACAATGAGAAGCCCACGCACCACAACGAAGAGTAGCCCCTGCTCGCAGCAACTAGAGAAAAGCCTGTGAGCAGGAACAAAGACCCAACGCAGCCAAAAATAAATAAATAAAATAAAATAAATTTTTTAAGAAAAGAATCCTGAGGTCAGCTGGTCAGCAGGTTCTCTTTCAGGAATCAGTAGTGATAATAAGAGTGACCAGATACTGAGCACCTACTATGTGTCTAGGCACTGTGCTAGAACTTTCATTCATTCATTCAGCAAATATTTATTAATGGTCTACTATATGCTGGGTACCATTCTAAGCCGTGGGGATATGGCCATGAACACAACAGATAAGAACACTGCCCTTGGGCTTCCCTGGTGGCGCAGTGGTTAAGAATCCGCCCGCCAATGCAGGAGACGTGGGTTTGAGCCTTGGTCTGGGAAGATCCCACATGCCGCGGAGCAACTAAGCCGGTGAGCCAAAACTACTGAGCCTGCACTCTAGAGCCCCCAAGCCGCAACTACTGAGCCCGCGTGCCACAACTACTGAAGCCCGCACACCTAGAGCCCATGCTCCCATCAAGAGAAGCCACCACAATGAGAAGCCCATGCACTGCAACGAAGAGTAGACCCCGCTCGCCGCAACCAGAGAAAAGCCCACGTGCAGCGATAAAGACCCAACGCAGCCAAAAATATATAAATAAAGTAAAATAAATAAATTGATTTTTAAAAAAAATGAACACTGCCCTCTTGGAGCCCTAGGAGAAGAGCATCTGTGATCTTAGTTTGTCCTTGAATAAGGCTATTGAGATCCAGAAACTTGCCCAAGGCATTCAGCTGGTAAATGGCTGAGCCAAGATCTGAACGCAGGCTTCCCAGCAGAAATCATCATCTTAGAAAACTACAGGAGGATGGGGGCAGCTTGGGAACAGCCGAACCCAACTCTCTAGAGTGAGAGGACCTGGGAGGAGGATGTCTTGAGCTTGGGGGAGGGGCTGCGAGGCTCCCATCTGTATTCCAGATGCCTGCTGTGACTAAAATATAGGATCCGGGGCCCAGGGTGACACAGCCTGGGAAGGATGCTCTGTGAAACGATGTTCATAGTTATTACTTTTTTGTAATTTCCTTCTTGATGTAAAATTTGTGAGTCACAGTCTCAGAACCTGTCTAGGTTTCACAATCCACACAGATGATTGCAGACACTATCGTGTCTCCTGCCAGCACATTTTCGACAGTCATTTCTCCCCCCCTCCCCACCCCCGGCCACATTTGGGACATTAGGGATTTATTTATCTATTTATTTTTGCGGTACGCGGGCCTCTCACTATTGTGGCCTCTCCCGTTGCGGAGCACAGGCTCCGGACGCGCAGGCTCAGCGGCCATGGCTCACGGGCCCAGTCGCTCCGCGGCACATGGGATCCTCCCGGACCGGGGCACGAACCTGCATCCCCTGCATCGGCAGGTGGACTCTCAACCACTGTGCCACCAGGGAAGCCCTAAGGATTTATTTTGGAAGGTTGGTGGGAGCAAGTCAGGGAAAGGTAAGCGCAGGACGTTAGGGGCCACTCAAGGGGCAGTCGTGCCAAAGGTCTGGTCAGAGCTCCCTCTCCCCAAATTCAAGCAGATATCCATTTCGTTGAGCACCTACTATGGGCAGACAGTGGATTAAGCAAAGTTGGGCCGTGGTTAAAACCAGACCCTGGATTGACTGGATTCAAGTTCCAGCTCTACCACTTTCTGGCTGTGTGACTTCAGGCAAGTCATTTTACCTCTCTGAGACTCAGTTTCCTTATGGGTAAAATGTTAGGATAATAGTGCCTCCCTGACAGGGTTGCTATGAGAATGAAGCAACACACCTAAATGCTTAGAAGAGGACACAGCACCCCGTGAGTGTGCGAAAATGGTTAACGGTCACTACCATCATCAAACACGAGGAGAGAAACACACATGTGACACGTTCACATCACATTTGCATGTGTATAATAAGAATGCAATTGTGATACAGATGGATACTCATGGCAGGCAGTTTCATCGCTCACGTGCACTCTTCGGCTCTGACACCGCACCCTTGCTTAGCATGGATTCGCTAGGTCCTCACCTCTGTGAGGTCTCAGTTCAAATATCGCCTCTTTAGAGGATCCTCTCCAACTACCCAATCTAATCAGAAAGGTGCTCTGTCTCTACCTTATCAGCCTTTTTAGTTTCGTCATAGAACTTCCTATTCTCTGACACATTCCTGTTGTCATTTGTTTATTTACTTATGCTCATGCCTCTCCCATAAAAATGTGAGTTTCCATGAGGGCGGGAGCCTGACATCCTGGTCCCTTCTCAATTTTTCAAAGCCAAGTACAATGCCTGGCCCACAGTAGGCACTGAAAAAACATTTGTTCAGGGAATTCCCTGGTGGTCCAGTGGTTAGGACTTGGTGCTTTCACTGCCAGGGCTGGGTTTGATCCCTGGTCGGGGAACTGAGATCCCGCAAGACGTGCTGCCAAAAAAAAAAAAAAAATTGTTCAAAGAACAACTAATAAATTTGCTCTCCCCTTTACCCCTCTTTAGACGCCATGTATCTCCATTTTACAGAGGAAGGTAATGGAGGCTCAGGAACACAAGGTGATTGGTGGTTTCGCCTCAAGCTTGCCTGTCTGAGTCACTGAGCGGCCCCACTTTGCATCTGAGCTGTGTCCCAGAGAGTGACGCGATGAGGTGGTGATTGTCAGATGTGGCAACCAGAGCTGTCTGCCCTCCATCCCACTCCATGGTGTAGAAACAGCATCTGGCTTGTAACAGGTGGCCCGGTTCCCAATTCTGTCGCCGACTTGTTGGGTGACCACGCATGGGCTGTTTCTCCTCGCTTGGCCTCAGCCTCCCATCTAGAAAATGAAAGTGGTAGACTAGATCAGAAGGTTTTTTAAAAACTGAGATATAGCTCACATACCACAAAAGATCAAAGGTTTTTCAACTTTCTTTTCTCGCAGAATCTTTTTTTCCGAACTTAAATTTTATATGAAGTCCCAATATGTAAACAAGACAAAAAGTGGGGCTGTTCTGAGGAGTAGAGGAGGTGGCCTGAGAAGGTACCCTGCTTAGTGTACCCCTTGTTTCCACCACGCTACCCCTCCCTACCCTCAGTGGTCCCTGAGGCACTTCTGCAGAATCCCAGGGCTTGGAGGAACCCAGTTTGAAAACCACTGGACAAGAGTCACTCTTTAGGATCCCTCCCAAGATGCAGGAGCCCTGGGGAAGGCGGAGGGGCTCATGCTCTCCCAAGTTGCAGATGGGAGTTGTTCCTTGAGCTGCAGTCCAGCTGCCTCCCCAGGGTCATGAGAAAGAAGGCAAGGGCAGGCTCAGGGCGCAGGAAGTAGAGCCGGCCAGCTGGGAGGCAGTGACAGGCGTGGGTACCATGGCCTCCTGGATGGGCTGGTGACATCACAACCCCAGGAAGCAGCTGCCCGAGAGGCCCTCGCTGTCCCTCAGTCCTCCGCTGGGAAAATCAACCACCAGCTGTTGCAGTCCTCTTCTCACTCCCTTGCTCTTCTGGGTTGTCCCCTCCTGAACCATCATTTTCAGCACAGCAGCCACTTCCTCTCATTGACGGCCTACTATGTGCCAGAACTGCACTTGTGGAACCCTTCATGGCACAGCTCATAACTGCATGCATTCCCTTATATCATTTAATCCAGTCATCACATCAACATTATGAGGTAGAGACCAGTACCATGGCCATTTTACAGATGGTGAAACTGAGGCTCAGAGGGGCAAAACAGGTGGCACAAGTTTACCCCGCTAGTAAACGCCAGAGCCAGGATTTGAACCTGGTTCTGTCTGACTCCGTCTGTGCTCTTGTCATGCATTATCACAATGTCAGGGTCAGAGCCAAACAATGCCAGGTGCAGAATCTTCAGGCATGGCAAGGTGAGACTGTAAATTTCAAACCCAGTTTATTTTAGTAATGGTTTTTCCTGGACTGCTATTCAGGCCGAGTCTTAGGATGCATGGAAAGGGCTTAGCACACTCCCTGGCACCCTATAGATGTTAGCTATCACTATGACTGTCCACCTTTTACAAAGAAGGAAACTGAGGCTCAGAGGAGCAGAGTCCATTAATTAAGACCATAGAACAGGTAGGTGCCAAAGCCAGGTATACAAGACCCCAAAGTCAAAGCTGTTTCTCTCAAGCCCTGAATTTCATAGCCAGGATTATTCTCTTGCTGCACCTCTATTATTCTCCTAGGGCTGCTGTAACAAACTTTGTAGCTTAAAACAGCAGAAATTTATTCCCTCACAGTTCTGGAGACTAGCAGCCCCAAATCAAGGTGTCAGCAGGGCTAGTTCCTTCCGGAGGCTCAGAGGGAGAATCCATTCCATGCCTCTCTTCTGGCTTGTGATGGCTGACCGCAATCCGTAGTGTTCCTTGGCTTTGGGCTTCATGACTCCAATCTCTGCCTCTGTCTTCACTCGGCCTTCTTCTCTCTGTCTCAAACCTTGCTTTCCTTTCTCTTATAAGGATACCAGTCCTTGGATTTAGGACCCACCCTGAATGCAGGAGGAGCTCATTCTGACATCCTTACCTTAATTACATCTGTAAATACTCTATTTCCAAATAAGTCACATTCACAGATACTTGGGGTTAGAACTTAGACATATCTTTTAAAATTTTTTATAAATTTATTTATTTATTTATTTACTTTTGGCTTCGTTGGGTTTTCATTTCTGTGTGCGAGGTTTCTCTAGTTGCAGCGACCGGGGGCTACTCCTCCCTATGGTGCATGGGCTTCTCATTGAGGTGGCTTCTCTTGTTGCGGAACATGGGCTGTAGTGCTCGGGCTTCAGTAGCTGTGGCACACGGGCTCAGTATTTGTGGCCCGCAGGCTCTAGAGTGTAGACTCAGTAGTTGTGGCGCATGGGCTTAATTGCTCCGTGGCATGTGGGATCTTCCCCAACCAGGGCTCGAACCCATGTCCCCTGCATTGGCAGGCGGATTCTTAACCACTGTGCCACCAGGGAAGCCCTTATCTTTTTAAAGGCATAATTCAACCCACCCTGTCACCACCACCGCCCCAGTTCAGCAAATCTTCATGGAGCATGAACCATGTGCCAGCCAGGCACACAGAAGGCATACTGCATTAATGCTGCCAACAGTCTAGTGGGAGAGGCAGACAGGCACAGAAAACAGCACGATGGTTTTTAAACTATGTGTAGAAATAAAGCATATGGACCCATAAAAGAGAGCAGGTAGTAGCATCTGGGGTGGGGTAAAGTAGAGAGCATGGTGTGTGTCCTATCAATCAGTAGCTATTTATTAAGCACTTGGCTATGTGCAAGATACTTTAGGGAAAAAAATATGTACGTGAAAGAAAAACAATACAGAGTAGGAGAGTGAACCTGAACGTTAGCTTTGGAGGCAGAAAGACCTCAAATGCAGTCTTTAACCCGTCTGTGCCTCAATTTCCTCATTTCTAAAATGGGAATACTAATAGCATTTGCCTCAAAGAGTTATTATTAGGTTGAAGTGAAACCACCCAAGCATTCAGTCAGCAAATATTTATTGAATATTTTCTCTGTGCCAGGCACAAAATGTGCAGGAAGGGGCTAGCCTGGCACCAAGAAAGTATTTAATAAATGCCAGATCTCGTCCTCTTTACCCTGATTCACAAGTTAGGTAAAAGTTCAGGACAGAAATACAAGAGAGGTCAAAAGCAGGACAGGCTAAAAGCCAAGTAAAGAGCATGAAATCTGTGTGTTTAGGAATAGTGACAACATGGCCAGATAGGTCTGGCAAATACTTCCTGGGGGAAGTGGGCTTCTGAGTCAGACCTCAGAGACAAGAAGAAGAGAAGGGATGACACCATGTAGCAATGGTGATGTGAACATATGACTGAGGTGAGGAAATTTATTAGCAAGAAGAGTAGGTTTGGCCCAGATGGTGACCTTTCCTGGAGGATTCTAGGGAGCAACTGAAGCATCATTAAGGGTAGAACTTTTCTATATTTCAAACAAAAAAATCAAGGGTAAGCACAGATGAGAATGTACTTAACCATATCACAAGCATTTGCATTTCTTTAAATTTTGCTCCAACTTTGGTATCACTTTTTATGCAGGCCTTTTCCTATAAGAAATAGTTCCATATGTTTCTACTGCATTTAACTTGTCAGATTTTCCTATTCACAAAGCTCGTTGAAGGCAGGGGCTGGATCTTAGCACCAGTACGTCCCAGGGCTTGGTATATAGTAAGCGTTCAATAAGCATTTCATTGAACGAATAAATTACTTTTATATTTTTGTTTTACATAGGAGCATGATATTTTGAATGGTGTGCTATAATTCATGCTTCCTGGACAAGTATAATATTGTTAGCACAATCCCCAAGCCAGGTAACATTGTTTAGTTGGAGACAGTTATTGGAATGATCAGCCCAGAATGTAGTAGGACAGAGCCATTCAGAGACATTGCTAAACTAAACTTATGAACTCCCAGGCTGTGCTGTAAACCCATTAGGCTGTGTTGCTTTAAACTCGGGGTCAGCCAACCAAAGGTGGATGCAAAAGACTTTAAACAAGCCTGCAGCTTGAGACTTGAAATAGAACAGAAAGGGAATTCACAGGACTCAACCTTGTCTTCTGGCTGGAGCCCTTGAGACCTGAGGATGCTGGCTGGGCTAACTCTGTTGAGATAAGAAACAGCAGCTTCTTTAAGGTTTATTTTGTTTTTGGAGCCACCAGATCCAGTGGGCGGATCATGCCTTGAAATAGAAGCATCTCGAAAGGCCTGTGAATCATTTCTTAGCGCCAGCCTGCGAAGTTTCATATCCTGTTCTCGTAGTTACCTTGGGTGTTGTGTGTGTGCATGTGTGTGCGTGTGTGTGTATTGTTTTCAGGGGTGTTTGCTTCGGATTTGGTTTTGAAACTTTTACTTTCTTTTAATAGCTTTTTTTTTTTTTAAGCTGGAGGAATTTTTCAAACGGCTTTTGCGAGAAAGTTCAAACCCTGGAATGACTAAGTCTCTGGAAGAATTTGGACTTTGTAAGGAGAATTTGTATCTGGTAAGAATCACCCAGTCACTAATCTCTGCAGCTAGATCTTTTGGAAAGCTTTTAGGTCACCCCCCTCATTGGACACATGGGGAAACTGAGGCTGGGGGAGGGAAAGGGGTTCAGCTAAGGCCACACACAGTGTCAGCAGAAGTGATGGGACCAGAACGCAGGTCTATCTCCTAAAGCCAGCTTCGGCTTTGCAAGAGGCTCTCAAGCACCCAGTCTACATTTAGGTGGGCACATCTTCAAGATCTGTAAAGGAACAGAAAGATAAAGAGGGTTCTGAGGAGGCAGAATTCACCCAGTATAGGCATAGACGGATGGGGAAAGGAATCTATGGAAGTATCTTAGATGCATTACCTCATTTAATCCTCCCCAGATCCCATTAGAGCAAGAGCTCTCAATCAGGGTTGACTGTGCCCCCAGGAGACCCTGGGTAAGATTTGGAGACATTGTCATTAGGAGGGGAGGTTGCCACCAGCATCTCATGGGTAGAGGCCAGGGATACGGCTTAACATCCTGCAATGGACAAGACAGCCCTCACAACAAAGAATTATCTGGCCCCAAATGTCAGTAGTGTCAGAGCTGAGAAACTCTGTTATTTGGAGGGCACTCTGCTATAATACAACCCAATTTAACAGACAAGAAAGCTGAGGCTCAGAAGGTACAGCCATTCACTAAGTGAGTGGTCCTGGGAAAATTACTTAACCTCTCTGTGCCTCAGTTTCCTCATCTATAATATAAAATAGAGATAACAGTATCTCTGTCAATGGTTGTTATGATGATTAAACCAATTAATATTTGTAAAGTACTTAGAACAGTGCCTTAACACCTGTTAAGTATTATATGAGTATTTGCTAAAAATAATAAAATAAAAATAAATAAACAAACTTGTCCAAAATACACAGCAAATAAGTGAAAGGATTGTGGTGAAATCCTAAAGACGTTTAAGGGTATGGGAATTAGAAGCTGGGAGACCTTCTGGGGTTGTAGGGCCCTGAGAGCAGGCGAGTCACGTGGCCATCCACGTGGCATCCTACATCTCCCTGGCCACGAGGTTTTCCTTCTCAGACACTGCTACCTGAAACGCAACTTCATCGTGTTATGTAGAAGTGATGTGCACTATTAAACCTGAGTAGTTTTGGCAAGTCTGACACGGTAAGCCAAAGCAGTCATCAGTAATTGTTCAGGATAAGTTAGTTTAGCTCCCTCCCAGCAAGTCAGGCTACTGCCTGCCCTTGGGACTCCTAACCATCAGGCATGCCCACAACAGCCAGCACCACCTCGAACAGGCCTCCAGCCTGGACCAACTCTGTGCCCTGTCCCACCTTGCACCCCACTTCAGGGCCTGCTACTGCTCCTCGCACCTGAAGCCCTGATGGCCGTTTTACCCAGCCAGGGGCCTAGTCCTTGCTTTTCTGCTTTGACCCTCTAACCCTGTCCTCAATCAGGAGTCAGATGGCTCCACTGGCTGCTGACACCTGCTAACTCTCTGAGTGTTAACCATGTACAGCCTCCAAGACCTAGCTGCTCTCTCAGCAAGCACTGGGCTCTGGGAAGGAAACCAGGTGGAGAAATGTTATGAGAGCAGACAGAGGAAAAGCCAAAGCAAGAACCCCCCACGTCTCCCCTCTGCCTGAGCCCACCTGACAAGCCTATTCCCTATAACAATTGATGGCATTTCTTTCTCTCTCTTTTTTTTTTAAAGAATCAATTTTATTTATTTATGTTTTGGCTGGGTTGGGTCTTCATTGCTGCGTGTGGGCTTTACTCTAGTTGCAGCGAGCGGGGGCTACTCTTCGTTGTGGTGTGCGGGCTTCTCACGGTGGGTGGCTTCTCTTGTCGCGGAGCACGGGCTCTAGGCGCGCGGGCTTCAGTAGTTGTGGCTCGCGGGTTCAGGAGCTGTTAGGTGCCATTTTTTGAGCATCTTAAGCTAAGTGTCTTACATACTTACAACAGCCCTTGCCTGCTGTGCCCCACTCCCCCATCCCCAGAGACCTAAGAGAACCTCCCCATATAAACTGTATTAGTTTTCTCTTATTGCTATAACAAATTACTACAACTTAGCGGCTTAAAATGACACAAATTTATTATCTTACAGTTCTGTAGATTAGAAGTTCGACAAAGATCTCACTGGGACAAAATCAAGGTGTCTACAGGGCTGTGTTTCTTTCTGGAGGCTCTAGAGGAACATCCATTTCTTTGCTTTTTCCAACTTCTAGAGGCTGCTGACATTCCTTGTTCTGTGACCTCTTCCTCCATTTTCAAAGCAAGCAACATGACACCTCTCTGACTCTACTTCCATTGTTACATCTCTGACTCTCCTTCTGTCTCCCTCTTCTACTTTTTAAGGACCTTGTGATTACATTGGACCCAACAAAAAATCCAGGACAACCTCCCTACTTTAAGATCAGCTGTTTAACAACCTTAACTCCATCGACAAACTTGATTCCCACTTGCCATGTAATGTAACATATTCACATAACATATTCATGTTCCAGGGGTTAGGAGGTGGATGCTTTCTTTTTTTATTGAAGTATAGTTGATTTACAATGCTGTGTTAATTTCTGCTATACAGAAAAGCGATTCAGTTATACATATATACACATTCTTTTTTTAATATTCTTTTCCATTATGGTTTATCATAAGATACTCAATATAGTTTTCTGTGCTATACAGTAGGACCTTGTTGTTTATCCATTCCATATATAATGGCTTACATCTGCTAACCCCAGCCTCCCAATCCACCCCTCCTCCAACCCCTGCCCCCTTGGCAACCCCAAGTCTGGTCTGTATATCTGTGTCTGTTCCTATTTTGTAGATAAGTTCATTTGTGTCATATTATAGATTCCACATATAAGTGATATCATATGGTATTTGTCTTTCTTGTTCTGACTTACTTCACTTAGTATGATAATCTCTAGTCGCACCCACATTGCTGCAAATGTCATTATTTTGTTCTTTTTATGGCTGAGTAGTATTCCATTGTATATATATATATATACCACATCTTCTTGATCCATTCATCTGTCGATGGATATTTAGGTTGTTTCCATGTCTTGGCTATTGTGAATAGTGCTGCTATGAACGTAGGGGTGCATGTACCTTTTTGGATTAGAGTTTTGTCTGGATATATGCCCAGGAGTGGGATTGCTGGATCATATGGTAACTCAACTTTCAGTTTTCTGAGGAACCTCAATACTGTTCCATAGTGGCTGCACTGACTTACTTTCCCACCGACAGTGTAGGAGGGTTCCCTCTTCTAGGATGTAAATACTTTCGAAGTGGTCATTAACCTGCCTACCACATTAACCAACAGGGAGTGGTGGAGACCATGACAATCCAGAGAGTCCACATCCCTTTAAAGGGGGCACCTACTCAGTCCCAGATGATCTCATCATTCATGCATGAATAGAGGTTCAGTGTGGCTGGATCTGCCAATATTTCAAGCTGGAAAATTAGACTTTTCAGGTGAAGTTTTCCAATTTTGAAATCACTGGGCAGGCCAAAAAAATTTTTTGTAGATTTGGCCTGAGGCCACCCAGGTGTGACCTCTGAATTCAGCTCCACCCGGTCAACCGTGGTGAGATGATGAGATGTTCTCTGGCATTTACAGGCTCTGCAGGCTCTGGGGGATGAGGAACCAGCTGGGTCTGGAGGTGGGAGGGAACGTGGTCAGGAGCATAGCAGATACAGCAGGGGGTGCCTCGGGGGAAAGTTTAGAGGGAGAAGGGACCAACCATTTCCCTAAGAGACCAACCATCACCTGCAGGAAGCAGTGGTGCATCAAAGGGTACAGGAAATCAGACAGAGGCAGACCTGAAGAAATCAACCAGACTGAGGTAGGCTTTATGCCTTGTGGCTTCAGAACAAATCAAGCAGACCCTTTCTAATTTCAAAAGGTATCAGTTCTTCCCTTCCCCCTGAAAGCACTAGCGATACTGGCTGGCTGTGTGGAGACTGGTGGGCTGGGGCATGGCAGGGGTGGGGTGAGGAGGAGGCTTTTCGTGAAAGATTTTTGAATTTTGAACCAGGTGAAAGTGCTACCTATTTCAAACATTGAAGTGAAATCCTTTTATTCATTTAAAAATATTTTAAACTACAATAGTTTACGTTCAAGGTAAAAACATGATTGCAGTTGTCATGGAGACTCTACTGCACTTTCGTGAAGATGGGATGTGTGACCTCACTGCAGGAAGAAATGGAAATGTGAATAAATGTTAATAAATTTGGCCAATTACTTTGGATTCATCGTCTTTTTAAATTTTTAATCAATTTATTTATTTTTGGTTGTGTTGGGTCTTCATTGTTGAGCGCGGTCTTGCTCTAGTTGCGGCAAGCGGGGGCTACTCTTCACTGCGGTGTGCGGGATTCTCATTGCGGTGGCTTCTCTTGCTGCGGAGCACGGGCTCTAGGCGCGTGGGCTTCAGTAGTTGTGGCACACGGGCTTAGTTGCTCCGCGGCATGTGGGATCTTTCCAGACCAGGGATCGAACCCGTGTCCCCTGCACTGGCAGGCGGATTCCTAACCACTGTGCCACCAGGTTAGTCCCCTGTATCCATCATCTTAACTGCTGCTTTTCCTTATCCTCACACACCGGGACTAAGTAAACCAGACTGGTGTCTTAAGTTCTATTCTATTCCATTCTGAATGGCAAAAAGCTAAGACTCTAGAGTCAACCAGCTTGCCCCTTCCACACTGGTGACCTTGAGTCAATGTGCTTAACCTCTCTGAGCCTCAGTTTCCATATCTGTAAAATGGGGGTAATAATGATACCAATTTCATGGGTTGCTATGAAGATTAATGAGTTAATGCCTGTAAAGCACTTGAAACAGCACAAAATCATGTCAAGCACTTGAAACAGCACAAAATCAGTGTCCAAAAATACTGACTCTTATTAACTATTTTTACTATTCTCTTTTAACCTTGTTTCTTTTGAGTGGGGCAATCATTAAAACCATAACAACTTAAGACATGTAATGTAGGTGATCAAAAATGAAGTGAATTTAACCTCTGGTCCCCCAAATTCTTACAACCACACTCTGAAGGGAATATCATTGTCTCCATTTCATAGATAAGGAAACTGAGGCCTGGAGAACGTAAGTAAGTTGCTCAAGGACATTGAGTTTGGATACAGAGAAGATAGAGGCTTGAACCAGGATTCAAGATTCCAGTTCCCAAGACTTTCAATTCAAGCCTGTCCTATGGTGTGATTATATGGTGTGATCATAAAATAACAGGGCTGAGTGGGGCAGTTGGATTTCAGTTTGTTAGTTTGGTTTGGGGACAGCCCCTCCCCTGTCATAGCCCCAGATCCAGTAGATTCTAAGGTGGGGGTCAGGTCAGGTCGCTGGCTCACATTCTGGCCTCAGCTTTGGAGCCAATTTCCTCTCTCCCCTGGGAGGGATACAGGGCTGGGGAAGGGGTGTCAGAGCGTGGGGGTTGCCGTGGATGACCCCAGCCCAGCTGCTGCCTGAGCTTTCTCACGAAGGAGGCTCTCCCAGTGTCCCAAATCCACCCCAGGCCCTCTGCCGCCTCCCCACTGACCCTCGTCATCTAAGGAGCAGTTGTTGCTGCTTGAAAACATGTCTGGCACCAAACATGGGAGTTAAATGCCCTGGAAAGATGAAGGGCACTGCCCAAGCCAACTTCAGGAAGTGGGAGAGACCACCAATCAAGAGCACAGCCTTGTAGGTTTCAAACCTGGCTTCTCCACTTCCTAGCTGAGTAGCCGTGGGATTCACCTTTCTGAGGTTTCCACATATGTGAAATGGGATAGCCATAGTATCTACCGCAAATGTTTTGGGGATGCTTTTCTTTTTAAAAAATGCTTTATTGAGGTATCATTTATATACCATAATATTTACCTGCTTTAAGTATACAATTAAGTGATTATTAGCATATTTAAAGAATTGCACAATCATCACCACATCAGTCTTAGAATATTTTCATCACCCCTCCAAAAAAAACCCTGTACCCGTTAGCAGCCACTCGCCTTTTTCTTTTCAGCCGTAGGCAACTACTAGTCTACATTCTATCTCTATAAATTTACCTTTTCTGGAAATTTCATATAAATGGAATTATACAATATGTAGTCCTTTGTGCCTTGCTCCTTCCACTTAGTCTAATATTTTTGAGGTCCATCTATGGATTGTATACATCAGTAGTTTGTTCCTTTTTTTGTTTTTTTTTTTGGCCATGCCACATCGCTTGTGGGATCTTAGTTCCCAGACCAGAAATTGAACCCAGATCCAAGACAGTGAAAGCACTGAGTCCTAACCACTGAACCGCCAGGGAATTCCCTAGTGTTCCATTTTATTGCTGAATAATATTCCATCATATGACTATACTACATTTTATTTATGCATTCATCAGACAGACATTTGGGTTGTTTCCAGTTTGAGGCGGCTACAATGAACAGTGCTGCTATGACTATCCCCCTACAAGGTTTTGAGTAGACATATATTTTCATTTCTCTTGGGTAAATACCCAGAAGAATTGCTAAGTCATATGGTCAATTTATATTTAACGTTTTAAGAAACTGCCAAACAGCGTTTCAAAGTTTTACATTCCCATCAGTAATGTATGAGGATTTGTTGAGATAATTAACAGGAAATGCTTAGCATTGTGCCTGAATCTTCAATACATGATAGCTAGTATTAATAGAGGTCTTAATAGAATCAGCTGTAGTGCTAGAAACCACAGTACTGCTGCCTCCTTCCCTGAAAAGAAAGTGGATCTCCAAGAGGCAGTCACTCTGCAGTATTAATGCCCACATCCTATATGCTCTTAGCCTGGCATTCAAGACTCTCTACACCCCCACCTCCATCTAACTGTCCAATCTTGGCCAGCATTCACTTTACCCTCTAGCTTCTGCCCAGCCAAGCTGGTCAGCACCTCTGCTCATACCATTCTCTGCCCTCTCCCCACTGCCTTCCTCCTGCCTTCTCTTTGAGTATTAAAATCCCACTTGGCTTTCAAGACTCAACTCAGGTGTCCTTTCCTCTCCAAGGTCTATCTTGACTTTCTAACTAACTAGACCAGCGCTGTCTACGGGCTGTTGAACACCTGAAATGTGGCTAGTCTGAACTAAGGTGTGCTGAATTATAAAATATACACCAGATTTCGAGGACTTAGTATGAAAATAATATAAAATGAATAGTTGTTTTGTATTAATTACATGTTCAAATAGTATTTGGGGTATATGGGTTAGGTAAAATACGTTAGTGAAATTAATTTCACTTGTTCTTTTTAAAAATATGGCTGCTAGAAAACCTTAAATTACACATGTGGCTCACGTCTGTGGCTAAATTTTAGTTCTACTGGACAGCACTGGTAAAGAGCATCAACAACCTAACAGTTGCTATTTATTGAGCACCTAATTTCTTACACCGTTGTATCTGTCATCTGACACAATGCTCAGCGCAATCCTGTGGGGTTGGTGTTATGAATATCTCCTTTTTACAGATAAGGATACAGAGGGAGGGTGTGAACTCCCCCAAAGTCACACAGCTGGACACTAGCAGACTCAGGATTCAAATCCAAGTTGTCTGCCTCCAAAGCCCATAGTCTTCCATGGGATTTTGCTGCAGAGACTACTAAGGCACCAAGGGCTTTGGGGGGGTCTCCTGGGGTGCCTTTGGCTGGAATTAGAACAGCCCTGCATGGTAATGAATCATGCTAATCAGAAACTCTGACTGAATGCTTGCCTTTCATAAATACAACATGAGAAAGCAGATTAATTAATATAAACAATGCATTTGGAATAAATCAGATCTTAGGATCTGTGGGTGTAGCAAAAGATGGAAGACCACTGATCTAAATATCTCAGTTGGCAGGTGGGGAACCTGACGCCCAAAAAGGAGAAGATTTGTTCAGGGTTGTCAGCGAGTGGGAGTGCCAAATGCAAAAGCCCGGTTTCTAGGCTCCCAGGCTGAGTGTCATGCATGTACCTCACTGTCTTTACATGGAAGGCCCCTGCCCCCAGCCACCTGGAAGCCTTTTGTCTTGAAGCAGCCCCCTTCCTCTCCCAAGCCTGACCCAAAGACTAGAGAGGAGGGGGCCAGGAGCCCCAACCCATTTCCCATCAGGGTCCCAAGGCCACCATCCGGTCCTGGGCCAGGAATTCCTTTCACAGACTGAATGAAACTGAGCCGAAAATAATTCTGAACCCTTGGAAGCCTCCAAGAGCTCCTATTCCTACTTCACCCAGGTCCAGCAGTCCAGGCCTCCCCAGATCTCCTCTCTGCCATCTTTGGGCTCCCCCAGACTTCCCCTGCCAGTGCCCATCTCCACTCACACGTGTGTAGGGAGAGGGATGTTTCAACAGACTCTGCCCACGTCCCTGTTCCCTCTTTCCAGCCTCTCCAAACAGGCAGGAGAAGGGCGACCAGAGACGTCTTAAACCCAGCACCCTCCCTATGAGGCAACCCAGAAGGGCCCTAGCCAGAGGCACAGAGAAGGTGCCGCCAAGAAAAAGAGAGAGACAGACACAAAGGGGCAGAGAGTGTGTCCAAGACACAGAGAAGAAAAAGGATGGATGTTTAGATCAAGAGAAAGGGCACGGAGCGAGAGACGAAGAGACGAGAAATAAGAAAACGTGGAAAAGGAGGTGGAGATGCAAAAGGAATGCCTGAAAAGGAAAATTAGAAGAAGGGAAAGCAGAGAGAAGATAGAGAAATTAGAATTTGAGGGAGAGATCGAAGGAGCAGGGTCGCGATGGGGGAGAGTAGGAGAGGGGACAAGGAGAGCGCGAGGGGAGACGCGCAGCGATCTGAGGTGCCCAGGCCGCGGGGGTCCCGGGGGGCGGGCCCTCCTCCCGGCGCCTCTCCCCGCCGCGGCGGTCCGAGCAGCCACATTCCTCCGGGTTTCCCACACACTTGCCATCAAAGAGTCCCCAAAGCCCCGGCTTTTCCCGCGCCCCTCCCCCGCCAGGGCCGGAGAAACTATTTTTCACCCCCTCCTGGTCTTTAATCTGTTGTGGGGAAAGAAAGCGGCTTTTGTTGGGCAAGGGGCTGCGCGGAGGGCGGGGCGGGGGCGCCGGCGATTGTGTGTCCCGCAGCTGCGCGCCTGGGGCCGCCGGGGTGGGGCCGCTGGGGCGCGGGGCCGGAGCGCGGGCGCGGAGGGCCCGGAGGTCGAGCCGGGCAGGGGTGGGGCGCAGGGGCGCGGGCGCGGACGGCCTGGGCAGGTCGACGGGCCGGAGTGGGGGCAGCCGGGGCGCGGGGTGCGGGCGGGAGGGTCGCAGGGGCTGAGGAGGTGGAGAAAAAGGCCACCCGGGCGCGCAAGCCCTTTGTCCTCTTGGCCCTGTTCTGCACCAGGGCCGGAGATTGGGGGAAGATGGACACTCGTTGAAAGGGCAGATGGGGAGAAGGCTGAACACCCGGAGGAGGTCGTATACACAGGCAGGGGGCCACGAGAACTCTGGGAGACACACCACACATTTAAGCAACAATCAGGGAGACACACACACACACACACACACACACACAGCCTAACGCCATAAAGCTCTGTTGAACAAAATGGCTTTCCGATATGAATTTCACATTTAAGCAACAATCAGGGAGACACACACACACACACACACACACACACACACAGCCTAACGCCATAAAGCTCTGTTGAACAAAATGGCTTTCCGATATGAATTTCCTTCTCCTTCCAACCCCAATTTCTCCTTAAAACAGGCCCCCATTCTCCAGCATTTGCTTCCTTTCTCCCTCCAGCTGGTAGCCTGGCTCATGCTTCAACGCACAAGCTCTGGACTCAGGCAGCCCTGCTCTGCCTCCCAACAGCTGTGTGACCTTGGGCAAGTCACCTCACCACTCTGAGCTTCAATCGATAGGAGGGTCGAGAGAGATAATATAAATAAGATGCCTGACTTGTTGTTGGCACTTGGCAAAAGTTATCCCTTATGAGCCTGCTGATGCGTGGGCTGCTGTAATGATGACACTCAAGGGTGGCTTTGGCTGGCAGGAGGCTCTCTCTGAGCTGCAGCCTCTGCCTCTGCTTTCTGGCACCCCTGCATTTCCACCTCAGTACCCCATTGGGTGTGAGGGGGACTTTTCCTCTCTGACAGGGTCAGCTCTGTCCCAAGGCCGAATCCCTCCCATACCTATCCTCGCAGCTTTTGAACTGTTGCTGGGATCTAGACCAACACAAGACAATATCTGAGCAGGGTGAATGTTGCTTTTCAAGGCCTTTTTTTTTTTGCCTTCATCTTTTCTTGCCTTGGATTCCATCATCTTTCTAAAGCCTTTCCTGAACCCCATTAGTGGGAGCCCAAATCCAACTGTCAGCCTCTGTCTGCGACAAAGAACATCCCATAAGTGGTCTCCCAAAAGTGATTACTGGGGTGGAACTTAATCCAGTACATCTTTACTAATTGCCCACTCTGTGCCAGGCACTGTGAGGGATACTGAGACCAGGAAGACAGATATGATATGATTACAAAGCAGGTGTGCTATAAGCCCCATATGGTGGTTGGAAGTGTTCAATGAAACCATGAATGAAAGTGCTTTGGAAATAGCAAAACCTCTGCAACATATTCTTTGCCTTTTGCTATTTGTTAAATCAGAGTTAAACTCCTACATAACTTACTGATGCTCTCCAAAGTCTAGAAGTTCCAAACTTTTCTTAACAGGGAAATGAGGTTGTCCCTGTCTGTCCTCATTAGCCTAGAAATGCTAAGGTGAGGAAACTAGTCCTTGTGTGTCTGGAGGCTGTGTGCAGTTTGAATGTTTGTCTCCATCCTTGTATGCATCAATGTTTGAGCCACAGGCTTGAGTTCAAATTTTGATTTTTGGAGTTTTGTGCCTGCTAGCTCTGTGGACAGATCTCTTTGACCTCAGTACCTTTGTCACGATATCTACCCCCAAAAGACTCTAGAGAAGATTATATAAGAATTTATAAAGCAGCAGCACAACATAGGTTCCCAGAAAACAAAGTCTCTTCCTACTTTCCTGTGGTTGTCCACCCACACACACCCCAGATGCCAAGCCAGCCCCTGGACATCCCATGGTCACTGCCTACCTGCTGACATAAGGGGTTAGTTAACTTCAGGTGGTATGGCTGGACCAAGCTAGGCTGGCTTTGGGTTGAAAGAAGGAGAGAGGGAGGAAACTCAACTCCCAAGTTGACTCCTAAAAACAGGAGTAGTCAGCCTGCACTTTGTTTAAGAATAAACATCCCTGAAAGCGTGGACAGGAAGGTTTTTTAGGGGGGGGAAATTTTTCCAAGAAATTTCCAATGCTCTCTGAGTCTCTCTACTTAGAAGACATTTCCTAATACCTTAGTGTCTGTCTTCCAAAGTAATGCCTGCCCCCCCCTTACTTTTCTCTATCCGGTGGAATTAAGCCCTCTCAGGTCCAAACTACCTTCCTAGGAGGTCCCTTGAAAGGGCAGAAGGAAAAGCATAAACACAGAAGGATAAAAGTTTTGAGACAGGCAGACCTGGGTGCAAATCTTAGATCTGCAACTTATTAGCATGTGACCGTGGGCAAGCACATTAACCTCTCTGAGCCTCAGTCTCCTGGTGCGTAAAATGGGTCAATGAGATAATGTCTGAGAAGGCAAGTGGGACTTGGCAAATAGTTAAGATTCAATGAAGGATGATGATGGTGGTGGTGGTGGTGGTGGTGGCGGCGGCAGCAGTGGCAGCACCAAGTCCTTTGACCTGTAGAGTAGCCCATCTTGGAGGCCCCTGAAATCCCCATTCCTATAAGGACTCAGGCCTTAGATCTAGATGCTCACCACAGTCCCCTTCGCAGTATTTCATATGTTCCTGGGACCAGACTCAGCAGGAAACGTTAAGCTCACTTGGTACCACCTATCTCACTCACCAGGGACTACATCACATCATAGCACATGAAAATAACTAATTGGTTCCTACGGCACTTTCCATCCCTGTCTTCTTGATCCTCCCAGCTGTAAATAAGGTCGGTGGATATTATTTTTCACCTCATTTGACAAGGAGACAACTGAGGCAGAGGGAGGAATAAGTAGTCCATCCAAGGGTTTGAGCCTTGATTCTGAATTCCCTGTGCTCTTCTTGTATCACATGAGTCTCAAGAAGTAGTTTGAGGTCTAGCCTTGCTTGGGGGAGGAGAAGGGGTATGTTCTAAGTGTATGGCTGGGAAGTCCTCTGCACACCTTTACATGTACTTTGTGAGCAAACAGGTACATATTAAAAAATGCAGCATCTGGGGATGTCCTGAGACTACAGCAGACCACCCTAATGCTAAGGAGAGTTAGAGGGCAGAATGGACAGGAAGCCAAATGAGGGGGAGGGCTGGGTCCTGGCTACAGGTCAGCAACTGACATCCAGAGTAACCTTGGGCAAGATTTGGAAGTTCCCTTGATCCCCACTTTCAACATTAATGGCAAAAAATAGAAAGGTAGACAAATAGATAGAAGCTCAGTTTAGGCAAAAAGACATCTGCAATTCTCATCATCATTACTTTGGCTTTGAAATCGACAGCTCAGAGACCCCCGACCACTTTTCAAAATTTTAAAGACAAAGCAGTATAACTTAATAGTTCTGCCAACTCTTAAAAAAAATCAGAGAGCACAACACTGACTTTTTTTTCCTTTTCTTTTTTTTTTTTTTTTTTTTAATTTTGGCAAAGAAAGATTCAGTTCCTGGAAATGCTTACAAAATGATTCCTGACACTGGGAGGAGATAGTTTAAAAAGGAAGAAGACGAAAACTTATAAACATATATAGATAAAGGCAGAAGGTGGCAAGAAAGGGAATAAACAAAAGAAAGAAAAGAAAGAACTAAAAGAGATAGAGAGAAGGAAAAAAAGACTTTAAAGGGCCCCAATTCAAGGAACGTTATCAAGTTCTCAGCATCTGCAATTCACAAGCCGCTTGCGAGTCGGGGCGGCGCAGACCCCTCCCCTTTCTCGGGTGTCGGACGCTCATTGGTGGGGACGGCAGTCGCCGGCCGGTGACTGCCCGAGGAAAGGTTGCCTGGGACACGCATCCCTGTGTGAACGCATGACGTCCCACCCTGGCGCCAGGCTGTCTGGGGCTGAGTCTTAGATCAACACAGCTGTGGGACCGGGACCCACAGCTGGGCAAAGGAGCGGATTCCTCAACAAAAAATAGGATTGTGAGAAAAGTTCTGAAACAAAAACAGCGCAGACAAAAGCCTTAATGACATCCTTTCATAAAAATAAAAAATGCAAGAGGGGGGAAAAAGCTGGTAAAAGGCGCAGAACTGGGAAGAGAAAGTTCAGAGGCATTTGGAATAAGAGACTGAGGCCCCACCACCGCTAAACAAGTTGCAGAAGGCCTGAGCTAGCCCTCCAGTCCGCTGTTGGGAAAAAGAAGTCTTTGGGGCTCAAACTTTATTCAGTGTTCTCAACCGTAACCCATTTCTTTCAGAATTAGAATCTTACATTGGAGAGTACCCTTAGAGGTCATTTGTTCCCCCTCCCTCAATTTTACAGAAAATGAAGCCCAGGAAGGAAAGAAATTCTTCCAAGGCCACATTGCAAGTTACTGACATGACCAGGACAGAATTCTGCTTGCCGATCCTGGCATCCCTCTCCTGCCAATGTCACCAAGCTCATGGGCATTTCACCCCGAAAGCTTCTTGGGAGATAATGTGAAGGTGCTTTGCAAATGGCTGCACAAGTCTGAGGCAGCAGTGGGTAGTAATGGGGGAGGGAAAAGGAGAGAAGGGAATCTGTGTAGTCCTGGGGACTGAGCACAGACCACTCAGCCAGCCACTTGCTGGGTCCTCGGGCACCAAGGAGACTAATGGATGTGAGGGAGAGAGTATGTCAAGCGCCTTGCAGAGAAGAGGCGTCTAGTAATTATTTGTTGAAGGAATGAGGTAGGTCTAGTTAGCTCCATTTTATAAATTGGAAAATTGAGGCTCAGAGGTGACTTACCCAAAGTTCACATTATTAGTAAAAACGAATGGGAATTTGAACATAAATCTGCCTAGCTCTGAAGGCCATGATATTTTCCAGAACCTGGGCTTGACTATTTTGCACAAACCACGGAAGTCTGCGTGACAGAAAAGTGTTTTCCATTTGGTCATTCAGGAGTCCGCATAGCCACCATATTCCCTTCCCAAGACCAAATACCTGGCATGCTCGTCACTTGACATCTGTAGCCTATATAGACTGATCTGTCCATTCATGGGATACTCTCTTATACCAAAGAGGCTGTCCTGGAAAACATTTATATTTCAGGAAGAAGTCTTTCGACTCTTTCTTGGGACACAGAGTCCTGTGGTATGACAGCAAAGAACAAGGATTCAGGGCTGCCTCTACCATTACTTGTGGTGTGACCTTGGAAATATTTTATAACTCCTTTCTGTACCCTTTACCATCCCACACCTGCCCATCCAAATTTCATAAAGCGTTAGACTTCTAGAGCTGGAAAGGATTTTAAATAATCACTTAGCACCATTTCCCCGTTTTGTTCACAAGGCAACTAAGGCCAGGGTACCTGGGCTTGTTCAAGATCACATGACAAATTATTGGAAAGGCTGGTATGTTGTATCTAGGACTCCTAATTCCCAGTCCAGTGTCCTATTTACTATGACTATTTTGAGACTCTCCTAGCTCCCATTGTCCTATTAATCAGTGCCACATACTATAGAACTCTTAATTGTTTCCTGTGTTAATCTTGTCTCCCCAAATTGTGAGATTCTTGAGAGCAGGAGCCACTGTTTTATGTGAAGCGACTCCATAAATATTTACCAACTGACTGATTAAGGAAGCTACCATTGGGGGATCCCATCTGGCCAGTTCCATGATGGAAACCAGCATTCTGAGGCTGCAGATTCCCAAAAGTCCTTGGAAATGACACGATGACAAGCAAAGAATACTGAATGCAATGTCCCGTTGCGATACGGGTCTTACTTGCCTGTCCCCTGGTCCCTTTCCTGGGCTCTCAAGATAGAGCTGGAGCCATTTCAGCAAGGCTAAGAATAATCCAGTCCAGGTGGCCTGCCCTTCCATAGCAGAGAGGGATAGACAATAGAGTGATGAAATTACCAAACTATTGTTTTCCACATAGAGGTGTGTGGAGAATGGGGGAAGGGAGAAGTGAGAGTTAAAAGAGATTTGCTGACCTAACGGGAGCTCCTAAAAAGGTTATTTAGAAATCATCCCTTTTGCACCCCAATTCAAAACCCTGTCCAAAATTCTAATCAAACTCGCTTCTCAAATATAACTGGGCATATATTTGGCTCCTTATGGAGTGCATGGGGCCAGAGAATGGGGAGCTCTCTTCCTTCCCCATGCAAAAAGCACGACTCAGGCTGCTTTCTTTTTTTTTTTTCTTTCCCCCTGTTGCTCAAATAAATAGTGTTCTTTGCTCAAACCCCCTTCCCCTCCTCCTTCTGCAATCTCAGCGCCTAGCCCAAATCTGTTTTCTTCATTGTAACCTCAGCTTCACCGCAATTAATTTTTTTCCCCTCTGGTCACAAGATAATTCCTGACGCCAGTGAGTCTGGAGGTCAGAAGAACAGCAAATTGGGGAACAAGGCGGCACTAATTCCTTACAAGTTTCCCTTGAAAAATCTTTTGCTTACCAAAAAAAAAAAAAAAAAAAAAGCTTCTTTGCTGTTCGGGGATTTACGACCTCGGAAGACTGTGAGTTCGAACCAGTGTTGGGCTGTGGGTGGACTGGCAGGGGGCAGGGGAGCTCTACAATCTGGGGCGCTGCCAGGAAAAGGCAAATTCTTAAAGTTAATGGTTTTAAGTGATTTTTAAAATCCTTTCTGGCAAAGAGGCCCGCCTCTCTTCTGTATCAGTGCTTCCTCATTCTTTGAATCCGCGGCTCCGCGGTATTCGGCGTCAGACCCGCCAGAGGAAGCCTGTTTGCAATTTACCCGGGCTGTGAACGCCCAGGGTCGACGGAGGCGGGGCCAAGGCGGGCTGTTTTGCATAAAGGGGCGTGTCGTCCAGGCGGGCTCTATAACTGCGGACCTCCGTGAGATTGCGCGCGTTGCTAGCTGCTCAAGGGGTTCTTTGGCTTTTTGCTTCTTTCGGCACTTCCAACCTCATTCCTAAATATGAAGGCGCTGAGTCCGGTGCGCGGCTGCTACGAGGCGGTGTGCTGCCTGTCGGAACGCAGCCTGGCCATCGCGCGGGGCCGCGGCAAGAGCCCGGCAGCTGAGGAGCCGCTGAGCCTGCTTGACGACATGAACCACTGCTACTCGCGTCTGCGGGAACTGGTACCCGGAGTCCCGCGAGGCACTCAGCTTAGCCAGGTGGAAATCCTGCAGCGCGTCATCGACTACATCCTCGACCTTCAGGTGGTCCTGGCCGAGCCCGCTCCTGGACCCCCAGACGGCCCGCATCTTCCCATCCAGGTGCGCGTGGGCGTGCTTGGAGCAGGGGCGGGGCTGAGCTCCAGGGCTGGGATGCTGCGGGACCCCTAGAACTTCCTAGCGCCGTGCATAACTCTCCCGTTTTCCTTCTCTCAGACAGCCGAGCTTGCTCCGGAACTTGTGATCTCCAACGACCAGAGGAGCTTCTGCCACTGACCTGGACGTCCTGGCGCCTCCAGGTGAGTATCCACGCCTTCTCCCGGGGGCGGGGAAGGGGGGCAGCTGGTGTACTTAAATGGCAATTCCTGGAGTTGGTAGGCCTTTTAAGGGATTACCGCGCTCCCTCGGTTTAGGGAAACCGAGTCCAGAGAGGTGCAAGTGACTTGCCCGTGGTCACATCAAATGAATGACGGAACCACTTCCCATCCAGTTTTGGTTTCAACCTTAAACACACGGTGTCCCAACCTTCCCTAGTGGCCAGAGACGCGAGAAAGTAGGTGCGGGTCCGACTAAATAAAATAGCCAGTCTGTATGTAGCTTGGAGTCCTTAAAAGGATCCATGTTTTCCTCAGCCCCCTCCCAGCTAGTGTTAATTCCAAGAGGGAGGGACGGTGCAAGCTCCGCCTGTGGTCCTTTGGCGCCAACTGGGTGGGGGCAGCGTGGGGCGCGGAGTTATCAGCTGGAGGTAGAGACCAAGTTTCCTCCTTGGCGCCGGCCAGTCTGCGGCCGGCCCCCGCCTCGGCGCGCTCGGCGGAAACTGACGGCTCCCTGGTCTTCTTTCCTCCCCCGCCCAGAACGCAGGTGCTGGCGCCCGTTCCGCCTGGGACCCGGGACCCTCTACGGCCGGAAGCCCGAGGGCATGGATGGGCCCCAACCTCGCCCTGCCCACTTGACTTCCCTAAACCCCTGCCTCGAGGCTGGACCTGCGCCCGGGAGCGAAGGACTGTGAACTTGGGTGGCCTAAAGAGCCGGAGCTAGCTCTGGGCACCAGCTGGGCAACCTCCCCCAGCCTTCACCCCACCCCCAAGTTTAAAGACTGTCTTTCAGTGTGTGGAGGTGTATGGGGGGCGGGGCTGGCTGCTCTCCAAACTCTGGCAAGGCAGCGGTAGAGCTGGTCTTCTGGTCTCCTTGGAGAAAGGCTCTGTTGCCCTGATTATGAACTCTATAATAGAGTATTTAGCTTTTGTACCTTTTTTGCAGGAAGGTGACTTTCTGTAACCATGCGATGTATATTAAACTTTTTATAAAAGTTAACATTTTGCATAATAAACGGTTTTTAAACACTTGTGTATGTAATTTGATTCCTTAAGTGCTAACACTTTCTCACGAAACTGAGTTTAGGGGAACTAAATTAATGTTTTGGAGCTTGGGAAAAGCAAACTTGCTTATTCCCTTAAAAGGGAGATGGGAAAATACCTAGCTAAGGCTGGGGAAGCTGGGGAGCCCCACATCCATTCAGTGCAAAGAAGAGCCTTGTCCTGTCTCATTTAACAAGTGAGGGAAGACTGGAGAAGGGAAGGGACGGGCACAAGCTCACCCAGCAAGTTGGGGGCTCAGGATAGAAATCCGGGTCTCCTGAGTCTCAGTTCTTAGGTACTCTGGGAGCTGTTTTGCTAACTAGCAGATGGCTGTCCTCTTCAATGCCATTAATTATTCATGATGTCTTTCTAGCAGGGGATGTGGAAGAGAAGCCTCACCTGGTGCCCAGGCAGGGTCGGTGGTTGATAGACCCATTTCAGAATTGAATAAATGGATCATTGGGCTTGGTTTCATTTCCCTCTTCACGTTCTCTGTTTTAATTTTCTCTTGGGCTTTCAAAGTTGGAGAAAATAGGAGAGGGGTCTCTTCCCTCAAATCCTCAGCCGCTCTGATCAGAAGGATTTTGGTGCTGGTTGGGAAATATGGGAACAAATCCCTCTACCACCAGGTAGTTGAAGACTCTGAGCCTAGACTGGGAATTTGAGGAAGAGGCCCTACAGCCCTTATTTCTGGTATATCCTTCTCATAATATCTCCATTGGGAGCCTATTCTGTAAGCATCTTTAGCCCTATTTCAGAAATGGAAAAATTAAGGCTCATGGATAATGGGTTGGAGCCAGGTTCACACAACCCCTTGAGGGGCAGAGATGGGATTTTAACCTTAACTACAGTGACCATGATAGTAGTGGACAGGAGCAGGGTCCAAGACTGGCTATTCCATGGAGCCAGGCCTGAGAGTCAGGCAGAGGGCAAGACCCCCAAACCATGCCATCCTCCTTTGCCCCCACCTGACACTTCCCCAGGTGGGTTCCACCAGGCACCTGGCCTCACTAGATTCCTGTTTATGATATGATCTCATATGTGTGTTGGCTACCGGCATGAGTTACTTCAATATTTCATAAGAAACAGGTCACGTCATCACCCACCTTCACGCCTTAACCCTGGTGAGCTTTCAGGGGTGAACAGGGGCATGTGGAGGGGAGGCAACCTTTGTCTCTGCAAACCACCCTCCTAGCTGACCAGTGTTCTTAACCTGTTTCCTGGTCTTCTCCGATGATCTGATGTAAGGTATGAATGCTCTCTTCAGAAGATACACACACACACACACACACACACACACACACACACACACACACACACACACTGCAGAGCAATAGCATACCTCCAATGCCCTGGGAAGCCCTCAGACCCCATGTGAGGAACCCTTGCTTCAAACCAAGTAAGTACAAGACCCAGGCTGGGTATACCTTGGATCATTTGTTCAGTGTCCTCTGCTGGCTCTGGAGTCAGCCACACAAGGGTGCAAACCCTTGTCTGCCACATACTAGCAGTTTGACTGCAAGCTAGCAACTGCGTCTATTCAGCCTCAGTTTCCACGTCTGTATGAGACTGCTAACATTGAGAAAACAGTTCTGAGGCACCCGGCCCCACATTACACCATTAATTGCAGTAAAGCCAGGCACTGAACTCAACGTCCTGTGCCCTTTCTGCCACAGTATGCTGCTTCCTGCTCAGAAGCTGCGGGACTGTGGAAGGCTAGGAAGAGCTGAATCGCGCATCTGCCATGTGAGCTTGAGCAAGACACCTCACCTCTCCAAGCCTCTCTCCTCCCCTGCTCAGCAGCTGGCGATTCTTGTACTGCTGCCTCCCTGGACAGAGATAATGGTGGAAAGTTCTTTGAAATGCATCACACACCTACAAGGTATTATTAAGCTAATTCCAAGGAAATTGCCTGTAAGGTCCTCCGAGACTGAGCTGGTCAGGTGGCTGGGACAAAAGCTGAAACCAGCACACCAATTCATTAGTCATTAGGGAGTGAAAGCAATTTGGCCCCAGATGAGAAAACTCAGAGAGCATAGTTGTCTTCTGTCATAAACACCTATCAAATGTCAGGCTCTATTTTATCTTAATTTTTTCTAATCCTCACCACAACCCAGCAAAGTGGGTATCATTATTCCCATTTTACAGAGGAAACAGATTCAGAGAGGCTGATTAATTTGATCCAGGTCACAAAGCAAGGAAGTGCCACAGCAAGGCACCATCCAGCACCATCTAGCTTCGAAGTCCATGTTCTTACCTCTACTCCAGACCAATTTTTTCCCCTCACCATTCCCTTTACCTGGCACATATTTGGTCCCCAGTAAGTGCTTGCTGAATGAAAGACCTAAGCCCACCCCAGGTCTCCCTCTTATTTGTGAAATGGGATGATGGTACTCCCTTTGCAGGTCTGTGGTTCGGATTAAAAATAACATGCGTAAAGCATCTACCAGGCTCCCTGAAAATACAAGATTCACTATTAACTGAGTCTTACAGTTCACTATTGCATCAGCTCTGAAAAACGGACTTTTGGAAGGGATTCTTACTGTGTAAATAAAAAAACAGGTTCAGAACAGGCGAAGTTACTTGCCCGTGGCCACACGGCTCCTAAGTAACAAAGCAGGGATTCAAATTCATGCCTGTGACACCGGAGATAGTGCCCTTTCCAAGAAGGCCAGTTACAGCTCTCCTTTGCTGTGGATGTGCCGGACAACCGTCAATTATCTGTCTTCCCGGTCTCATCACCTCTCACGGCTACCACTCTTCTCCATTCCCCAGGCTACATCCTAAATCCTCCTTTCGCTCTCTTTCTCGCAGAACTGCGCCTCCAGGTCCGCTCTGCCCGCGCTCTGCTCTACTGCGAGAGGCGTTCCCCGCAGCCTCTTCTCTGCGCCGGGGCAGGGGCGGAGCCTCGGCCCACGTGGCCCAGAGCCCAGCTGGGCGGAGCCTAGCTGGCCCCGCCCCCGGCCCGACGACCCGCGCTCCCCCCGCGGGCCCTGGGGGCCGCTCGCAGGTGTTCGCTGGCGCCCGGATGTCTGAGCTCTGGCTCCGCTCTGGCTCCGGCTCCCTCCGCAGCCTGCGGGCGGGGCTCCCAGCCCATCCGGAGCCTCGCGGCGCCCCAGCCACCCTGCCAGCAGCGCGGCCTCCCGGTTCCCAGCCTCCCGGCCTGGGGGGCCCCCCACCCAGCGGAGTTGCTGACCCGACTGCTCTCCCGCTGCCCCCAGCTGCGCTCGGGCCGCTGCAGCCTCGGCGCGCCCCCACCCCGCTTCCTGCCTCGGCAGCTTTGCCCGATCCGGGCGGCCGCCCTGGATCGCACCCCGTTCCTTCCTTCCTTCATTCTTTCAGGCAAATCGCATTCCTCGAGCGCCTGCGACGTGCCCCGCACAAGGCCTCTCCGACCTTACGAGTGTGGCCCCAGGCCCACCGGGGTCCTCCGGCAAGCCTCTGCCCTCCGCCAAGCCTCTGCCCTCCGCCCTCCGCCCAGCCTCTGCCCTCCGCCAAGCCTCTGCCCTCTGCCAGTCTCCCTCCCCACCCTGCCCGACTCTCCTCCCTGTCCTATTTCACTTAGAGTTTAGCATTTAATTGTTCTCTGATTATTTCTGCTGTTAAGAGTCAGTCAGTGGCAAGGTCAGGGGGTCACTTGGTGACCGAAATCGGGGTCAGTCTGAAAGTAGAGTGAGGGGTCAGAGTGAGGTCAGAATTGGGGTTCATCCAGACTGGCAAGGTTTGGAGATAGTGTGGGTAGAAGTTGGCAGCCGTCAGTCTGTGGCTGGGCTTAATAGACAGGGTGTGAGGGTTAGTCTGAATAGCATCAGCGGCCAAGGCTAGTGAGTCAATCTTTGGGTAGAGTCAGTGGACAGTCTGGATCAGGGTAGTAGGTCACCCAGAGACCAGGATTTAGGGGTGGCCTTTGGTAAGCCAGATAAGGGGAAGGGGGCGCTGTAGCTCTCTGAACTTGGATTCATATCCCTCCATGGCTGGGGGCTGACCATAGCCTCTCCCTGCATCACCCAGGCTGTGGAGCGGCCCTTCCATCTGGGACACACCCTGTCCTCAACACCACCCTGCTCCTACCTTGTGCCAGAGCCTGGAGGCAAAACCCTCATTGAGCCAGACCATGGTCAGACTGGCAGTAACACTGGCCGTGGCAGGCAGGCCTTGGGCTTCCAAGGGATCCGGCCTTGGAGCCACCCATGTTTAGCAGGTAAGTTGATGCTCTTCCCTGTACCTTTCTGTCATTTGTTCATAAACCTCAAGGCTGTCAGGGATGGAAGGACCCTTAGAGGTCACGCATGTGGCCCAAGAGGGGAAGGAGCCTGCTCAGGGACACAAAGCAAATTCGTGGTCAAGACAGAACTTGAGGGAATTCCCTGGCGGTCCAGTGGTTAGGACTCAGCACTTTCACTGGCGTGACCCAGTTTCAATCCCTGGTGGGGGAACTAATATTCCGCAAGCGTGACCAAAAAAAAAAAAAAAGACAGGACTCGAACCCATACCTCCTAACTTTGTATCTAGGAAACTTCGTGTGCTACTCTGCCTCCCCAGAGCAAGGATTCCTTTTTTTTTTTTTTTTTTTTGCAGTATGCGGGGCTCTCACTGTTGTGGCCACTCCCGTTGTGGAGCACAGGCTCCAGACGCGCAGGCTCAGCGGCCATGGCTCACGGGCCCAGCCGCTCCGCGGCACGTGGGATCTTCCCGGACCGGGGCACGAACCCGTGTCCCCTGCATCGGCAGGCAGACTCTCAACCACTGCGCCACCAGGGAAGCCCCAGAGCAAGGATTCTTATTCCCACTTTAGAGATGGGGCAGCTGAGGCCCTGAGAGGCTTCAGGAATCACACAGCCCTCACAGAGGGACTGCCAGGGGCTGGTGGACTGCGCAGCCCCCCACCTGAGGATCTGGAAATGTGAAGTCAGGGAATGGTGGCTCCTTAAAGCATTGTCTCCTTGTCATTGCCACCCGGTCCCCTCCCTTGCGCCTTCATTAGGAGCAAATGAAACAAGGGTGGCCAAGTGAAGCCAGAGAGGAGAGAGAACACTTTTTAAGAACTGTTGGGGAAAAGCTTAGCTGGGTTCTTATGGAAACATATGGGACTCATTACCCTAAGCCGAGGTGGTCGCTGGCCAGCTGGCAGTTGGTTGGTTTGGGGCTAAAAGTGTGTGTTGTGTGGCAATGAGGGTACCCAAGGCAGACTCCCCAGAATAACCTGCCCGCTCACCGATCCAGGTTCTTCCTGAACCTGGTTTTGTTTCCAGCCTATGCCATTTTTAGCATTTAAAAAAAAAAAAAAAAAAAAGGTTTCAAGACACTGGGTACTTGGCCACTATAGGTTCTGGGGGGAGGAGACAAGTACTTAGGCACCGTCAAGACAGTCCCCTCCACCACCACTCACACACGTCTCTTCCCCACCAGGGCCTCTGGCAGTTCTTGCATTGGCTCCAGATGCATGAAGGGTGGATCCCAGCTTCCATCCAGGGTTCATCCAGGTGGGCCCTGAGGGGCCTAAATGTTGGTCCTGACTCCTGTCCATCACATTTCCCTCGGCAAGTTTGACTCCACATTCAAAGACAGCAGCAAGAAAGTGTTCAAAAGAGGCCATTCACTAGTACACGGCATTCTAGTCTATGTGGTAATGTGAGACCGGGGGACTGCCTCCATTTCACCCCTGTGAGGCTCACAGATATTAAGGGACCTGCCAAAGGTCCCTGGAGTAAGTGTCAGAGCCCAGGTCTCCAACATAGCTTCCATATCCAGTCCTGTTGATGTCTGCAGTTTTAAATTTTATATATTTTTTGGTCGTGCTGCACGGCTTGCAGGATATTAGTTCCCCAGCCAGGGACTGAACCCGAGCCACAGCAGTAAAAGCGCTGAGTCCTAACCACTGGACCGCCAGGGAATTCCCTGCAGTTTTTTTAACTTTGTACAAACCAACGGTCACACAGAATTGGCCTCAGCCAGACCCCACAGCCCTCCCGTACTTTCTGTGAGTTTGGGAATCAGACAGATGCTGGCTGAAATCCTAGCTTTGTCATGTATCAGCTATGCCATCACAGGTACGTTATTTATCCTCTCAGAGCCTTAGATGGCCGCTGTGATGATTAAAGCAGACGACATATGTAAAGCGCCTGGCACTTGGTAGGCCCTGGGTGACGCCATCCGCAGAGCTTGCTGGGCGTGGTTGTCAGATTCCTCACATAATTCCTCCCTCATCTTTCTGGGTGGCAGTATTGTTGGCATAATCCAATCCCAGCATCTCAGCACTGCCTGTCTAGCATGTGTGCTCTTCAGAGGCCTTTCACACACACACACACACACACACACACAACACACACACAGGAGTATCTGATCAGCAGGACAGCTTGGTGCCTTGAGGAATAGTGCAGGGACTTAAAAAGCAGAGCTGCAGCCCAGCATCTCCACTCCCAGGCTCTGCCACCTTGGACAAAAGCTCCTTCACCTCTCTGAGCCTCAGAGAGCCAGCACAGAGCCAGCACAGAGTCCTGCTGAGTATTCAGTAAGGAGCTACAGGTAAAGCACTGAGAAGCCTGCCGGCACATGGAGGCACTCAGTAAGTCACAGATGGAGTTAGGAATAGTCCTGTTTCACAGATGGAGAAACTGGAGTCCCAGAGGGGGTAAGCAACTCATCCAATGTCATAGGGAAAGACCCCCTCACAGACCTAGAGATTAAAAACCAGATCTTCACACTCCCAGTCCGTGCCCAGCTACTACTTTCTCATTATTGGGATTTGTAATTATTTCATGACAAATGTGTTTTCAGCTGGTGGAAGGATGGAGCTTTAGACCCAGGCTCAGCCTACTCATGAAAGCACCCCTTTTTAGAAGAGAATGGGGGTTGGGGGTTGGGGTTTGGGGTAGGAAGTACGTGACCCAGAGGCCAGAGGACCTGGAGGCCCAACGTGGCATAATCACAGGTATGAGCAGGAGCTTTGTGACCAGACCGACCTGTCTCTGCCACTTCTTAGCTGTGTGACCACCTCTCTGAGCCTCAGTTTTTCATCTGAAACTCCCAATAGTACCTCTTTCATAGGGTTGTTGTAGGAATTAAATAAGACAGCAGAGATAGAGTACCTGGCACAGGTGAGATGCTTGAAATTGGCAGTCCTTATAATTTTATCACGATCTAGTGAAGCAGGAGCCACCTGCTTCTGTGTCATCATCCTCATCTGTGAATCTTTTTGGATTTTTTTTTTTTTTTTTTTGGCCCTGCCACGCAACATGTGGGATCTTAGTTCCCTGACCAGGGACCTAACCCACACCCCCCTGCCTTGGAAGCATGGAGTTTTAACCACTGGACCGCCAGGGAAGTCCCTGTGAATCTTGTAGTAAACTTTCAATTGAACATACAATGTTTGGCTACTGAAATGCCTGTGAGTGCCTGCAGTCCCCCACTAGCAGCGTGAACTTGGACAAGTTCCTTAGCTTCCTTCGTCCTCAGTGTCTGCACCTATAAAATGGGGATAATAAAAGTCACTGCCTTGTGAGGATTAAATTAGTTAACACATAGCACTCTGAGTCTAATGCTTGACACGTAATAGGACCCCGCCAAATGCTAGCTGTCATTCCTTATCTTAGCATACCATGCGAAGTGTGCTCTCATTCTATAGCCATCTGTGCTTTTATATAGAATGGTAATGTCTCAATTTTTAAAAAATAAAATTGACATTTCAGGAAGAAGTACAGATACATCATATGGTTTTGTGAGACCCAGAGCCCAGCCAACTTCACACACAGCCACATATGTGCGTGTACACAGACACATACATGAAGACACACGCACACACGCTGTGAAGCAGGCCATGCTATGCTGTGCTGCTTCCTCTTACCTTGGAGAGCTGCCTGCACCTCCCTCCTCCTCACTGTGCTCTGTGGAGGGAGACAAGAAGCTGTGCTCACCTCTCAGCAGACTTCCTTGGCTAAAACTGACCTGGGAGGAAGCCCTGGCGCTAGCTTGTAACCTGAGTATCAGAGACCAGGTCTCAGTCCTCTTCTGTCCCCTCCTTGCTGGGCAGTAGCTTCACCTCCCTGAGCTTTGGCTTCTCATCTGTGAAGGGGGGCTAACCTTTCTACCTTCCAGGGTTGCTGTGAGGATTAGAGAAGTGCACAAAAAGTGCCTGGCATGTAGTCATTGCTCCGTAAGTGAGAGTTCTTCAAAGCCTGGCTGGTTTTTTAACTCCGTAAGAGGTATCTTTCTTTCTTTTTTTTTTTCTTTCTGGTACGCGGGCCTCTCACTGTTGTGGCCTCTCCCGTTGAGGAGCACAGGCTCCGGACGCGCAGGCTCAGCGGCCACGGGTCACGGGCCCAGCCGCTCCGCGGCATGTGGGATCCTCCCGGACCGGGGCACGAACCCGTGTCCCCGGCGTCGGCAGGCGGATTCTCAACCACTGCGCCACCAGGGAAGCCCTCTTTTTTATATTCTTTAATAAAACAGGATTATGGTCTTTGTGCCTTATATAATTAATACACTTTATGGCTTTTTTTTTCTTTACTGCTTTTTAAACACATCTGTTAATCCAATAAAGGTGGTTTTCCTCCTTAAATTATTTTCTTTCCTCTTTTATTCATATTTTACAATGTCTGGGCCAGTCATTGGAGCCCCCTGAGCCTCAGTTTCCTTATGTCTAAAATGGGAAAACTGCCTTCCTCATGAGGTTGTTTTGAGAATTCAGTGAGATGGTGCAGGTAAAAGTGGTTTGTACACTGTAAAGTCCAGCAACTGTAAGAGATTATTTTTTGCACTCCCACTTTCTCTCTCACTAGGCTGAATTCCTCAAAGACAGGAGGGAGTTTTATTTACCTTTGTATCCCCTGCATTGAATGTGTAGCAGTAAATTTAATAAAAACAGTAGTGGTGATAAGAACTTTCATTTCCTGAATACTTACTGTGTGCAAGACTCTGGGCTAAGTGCATCTTAATGGAAGGATGAGTGATAGACATTTAAAAGTTTTTGATTCCCTCTGCTGGTTATTTAGTTATTTATTTTAAAAAAATAGGTATTTATTGATTTATTTGGTTGCACCGGGTCTTAGTTGTGGCAGGCAGGCTCTTTAGTTGCAGCACGTGGGCTCCTTAGTTGCAGCATGCAAACTCTTAGTTGCGTCCTGCAGGCAGGATCTAGTTCCCTGACCAGGGATCGAACTTCGGCCCCCTGCATTGGGAGCGCAGTGTCCCATCCACTGCGCCACCAGGGAAGTCCCTCTGCTGATTATTTAAAGGTGAAGGGATTGTTTTACTTTCCCCTTGAGCAAGTTCTGTCTTCCATTCTGCAGGCAAATTATTTTTATTTTGGGGTCTTATACATTGGTTGGCCAATCCTGTTAATAACCATAATAACGATCTTTAGTTTCCTTATCTGTAAAATGGGGCTAACGATCAACTTAACCTCATTTAAACGTGTCCCATAAGTGACAATAACTTTCCCTTACTCCTTCCTTTCCTCTTCACCTAGACACACCCTTTCCTTGGAGAAGAAGCTGGTGACAGGACAAGGTGATTAAACTGGGTGGCAGAGAGCCGAGTCCCTTCAGTTCTCTGTGCTTTTTTTTGGCTGTTCCCCGAGGCTTGTGGGATCTTAGTTCCCCCACCGGGGATCAAAACCATGTCCTCAGCAGTGAAAAGCACGGAGTCCTAATCACTGGACCGCCAGGGAATTCCCTCTCTGTGCTTTTGTTTCTTTGTTAATCAGGGTGGCACATCTTTCTGGAATAACTCCCTGATTCTGAGACCCTCCATGTCCCGCCTCCTGAATAATCTCCCTTTTCTGCCATAGCTCCAAAGATTCAACTCACCCAAATGCCACATGCCCCCTATGATCATGTGCTGTATGTTACTAGTACCTTTAAGTCCTGGAAGGCAGAGTTGTATGTTAAGGGTTTGATTTCTATTTCTCAAAGCATTTTCTTATCATCATTTCATCTCATCCTTGATAAACCTTTCAAAGTCCCCAAGTCACACATGGGGCCGCTAGGGCCCAGAGAGGAGAAGGGCCTTGGTTAAGGCCACAGAGTGAGTGACAGAGCTGGTCCTATGACCTGGATGTGCTATGAGCCCGTCTGAGCTCAGGTCCTCTCTGAGCATCCCGACACCAGGCTTTGTGCTTAATGCTTCCTCACAGTAATTTTATAAAGCAGGTGCTGCCCCCACTTTCCAGACGAGGAAACTGAGACTCAGGCAGGTAAAATAACTTGTCCAAGTCAGAATCATGATATAATCAGGGCTGACTCCAAAATGTGTGCTTTTTATTGAATACCCTGTGGCCTCTGCGGCTTTGCTGTTTTGGAGCCTGAAAGATGGCCTCTCCCAAGTCTCTGCAGCCGTAGTGTTGTACCCTAAATCAAGGACTGATTGCCAAGGCTGACCCCCATGCCCCAGTCTCTCAGGCCCAGCAACCGGGGTCAGGGGATTCACAGAGCAGGGCACGCAATGGCCCTGCTGCAGCAGTGATCTGCATGGAGGGCCCCCCCATCCCTAAAGCCCATTGTCTCCCCACAAGACAATACAGATAAAGGACTCAGCCTAGTGGTCTGCCGGCATCAATCTGTAACCATGGAAATCCCTAGGGAGACAATTTCAAAGCCCTCCCTGCCACCCTTCACCCTGCAGCTGTGGCTCCAGGAGCCCAGCCTCCAGCAGAAGGGGCACTCCTGATAATCACCACCCCCCACCACTGCCACCACCAAGTGGGACGCAGCTGGGCTCCCCCCAACATACATCCTCCCAGGACTGGTGTTGGCAAAGAGGCCTCGGATGCGTTTAAGGCCTAAACCTTATTTCTTCTGCGAGAAGGTTAGTTCTGTGAGGTTCTGCACTGGTGAGATGTCATTGATTACAGGGTTGGGCACAGGGAAAGTAAGGTCTCAGCGGAATTCTTAACCATGGAACCAGGGCCTGGGAAGGTCTTAGGTCTTCAGCGCATGATTTCCCCCTGGTGGCCAGTTGCTGCAATTGTCAGCTTCGGCTCTCAAAGAGGAACAAAAATTACCTCTTTTTCCTTGGTATCTAGTGTGTTCCAGACGCCCACACGCAGATCTAATCCTCACAGCCACTCTGAGATGTGGGTGTTCTTATCCTACTTATACATGCCGAAGCCAAGGCTTTCAGACGATATCCAGAAGGAAGGAAAGGTAGCAGAGTGGTTGAGAGGGTGAACCCAGACTGCCCTGGCTCAAAACCTGCTCCACCATCACTAGCCCTATGATCTTGGGAAAAGTACCTAAACTCTCTGAGTCTCAGTTTCTTCATATGTAAAGTGGGAGTGATAACAATACATACTTCATAGGGATGTTATGAGGATTATTTAAAATAAGATTTATAAGCCTTCAGAGCAGTGACTGGCACAAGGCAAATAAAATTCTGTGCCCTGACACTTCTTAAGCTGTGTGCCTTCAGGCATATCTTGAGCTACTCCTGGCCTCAGTTCTTTCACCTGTAAAATGGGGCTAATTGTGGCTTCTTCTTAGGGCTATGGTACCACTTCATGGTAACTGAAGTGGATTGGGAGTATGAATATACTTGCTTTGCTACTATTGGCATCGTTTTTATCTGCATTTTGGGGAAGGAATGATCATGGGGACAGAGGGATACTTCTCCTCTCTCCATAAACCAGGAACAGAAGATACCTGAGAATGCTGACCCTGGCGACCTCTTTGGCTTGCAGAGTCACAGAGCCACTGACAGTGGCCAAGTGGCCTCTCAACTATTCCAGAAATCTTTCACTGAGTTCAGTTCAATAAGCAATTCTTGGGCTTCTATTCCACGATGGGCACTGGGCTGGATACTGGGGTGTGAAGATAAAGAAGACAAGGTGTGACTTAAATCTGGTGGAGAAGGACAGACCAGGAAAACAATTACAATATGAACTGATGACAGATTGAGATTCCTAACAGGAGGTGGGGAGCAGGGATCAGAGTCAGCTTCTGAGAAATGGGTGCTGTAAGCTATCACCACCCATACTCATACTGTGGCCAATACCACTTGGACTCCAAAGACTGAATGTCTTGCTTATTTCAAAATACTTCCGAGTCTTATTTTTTCATGTTAATAATTGATCTGGATTCTTGATGTTGCTGTCCCAGGCTTCATTTCTGTTCAACTAAAGTTAAAATATGCCCATTTAAAAAATTTTTATTTTATATTGGAGCATAGTTAATTAACAATGTTGTGTTAGTTTCAGGTGTACAGCAAAGTGGTTCAGTTTTACATATACGTGTATCTATTCTTTTTCTAATTCTTTTCCCATTTAGGTTATTACGGAATATTGAGCAGCGTTCCCTGTGCTATACAGTAGGTCCTTGTTGGTGATCTATTTTAAACATATCACTGTGTACATGTCAATCCCAGACTCCCAATCTCTCCCGCCCCCTGGTTACCACCTTCCTTCCTGGTAACCAGAAGTTCATTCTGTAAGTCTGTGGGTCTGTTTCTGTCTCGTAAATAAGTTCACTTGTATCTTTTTTTTTAGATTCCACATATAAGCAATATCATATTATATTTATCTTTGTCTGACTTACTTCACTTAGTATGATAATCTCCAGGTCCACCCATGTTGCTGCAAATGGCATTATTTCATTCCTTTTAATGGAGGAGTAATATTCAGTTGTATATATGTACCACATCCTCTTTATCCATTCATCTGTCAATGGAAAATACACCCATTTTTACTAAGCATTGTTTGAGATCACATGTGCATATGGGGTATACAGCATTCTCAATGAGCTGTGTATCTGAGAAACTTGTGTCTGAGAGCAGACTATTTTTTCCTGGTAGAAGAGGTGGAGAGAAGCATCCCAAGCAGAGAGAATACCGTGGGCTTACAGGGAGAGCAGGGAGGTCAGAGGGGTTGTCGGAAAAAAGTGTGTTTTATGAGAGCCTAGGGTCCCTGTGTGAAGGAGGCTGAAGATCAGAGGGTCTGGCAGGGGGTGGGGTGGTCAGGCCGTGCTGGGAGCTATTTGCAAGACCATAAGCAAATGTGTGTTTTAAAGAGTTCCTTCGGGGGACTTCCCTGGTGGTCCAGTGGTAAAGAATCTGCCTTACAATGCAGGGGACGTGGGTTCGACCCCTGGTCAGGGAACTGAGATCCCACTGGGAACGGGGCAACTAAACCCGCATGCCAAAACTACTGAGCTCTCTCACCTCAGCTAGAGAGCCCCCCATGCCTCAAACTACAGAGCCCACACGCTCTGGAACCTGCGCGCCACAACTGGAGAAGAGAAAACCCGCCGCCACAACTCGAGAGAAGCCCACGTGCAGCATCGAAATATCCCGCATGCATCAACGGAGATCCCGCGTGCTGCAACTAAGACCCGACGCAGCCAAAAATAAATAAATAAATAAATAATAAATAAATCTTAAAAAAAAAAAAAACCTAAAGAGTTCCTTCGGGGAAAGGAGGGAATAAACTGATAATCCCATGAATTGTAGGTTGTGCTTCCCAAAGCTCCTCTGGGCACCTCTACAGGGACCTAAATCCGATTGTCCTCCTCCAATGAGACCCACAAGACTCAACATCTGTGAAAAACATCTACAGGGTCTGGAAACATCTGGAAAGAATTTGGCCAATCTGGTAGCCCTGGCCTTCCCAGCGGGGCTGCATCTTTCACATTCTTTTTCTCCTCCCTAAGTCCATAGGGGGTTAACTTGTTAATAGATAGCCTCGCAGGCTTTGGCAGGTACTGGAGTTCACCGCTAGATGGCAGCCTTAACCCTTCAACCCCGCCAGCTTCCACCCAAAGGCCAGAGAAGGGAAAATGAACTAACAAATACGAAGGATGTGCAACCACCCTTTCAGGTGCTTGTCATCACCTCTATTTTATAGATGAGAAAACTAAGCCTCTAGGAGGTGAAGACACAAGTCCAAAGTCACACACATAGGTGGACATAGTGGAACTTAGCCTCTCTAAGCTTCAGTTTCCTCATCTGTAAGATGAAACGGACCCACACGGGCAACACTAATCAACTTTCTGTCACTATAGGTTTGCCTATTCTAGACATCTCACATAAATGTAATAATATAATATGTAGCCTTTTGTGTCTGGTTTCTTTCACTTAGCATAATGTTTTCAAGACTCAACCACATTGCAGCAGGTATCAGTACTTCATTTCTTTTTTGTTTTGTTTTAATTAATTAATTAATTAATTTGGCTGTCTTGGGTCTTAGTCACAGCACGCAGAATCTTTGTTGCGGCATGCAGGCTCTTCAGTTGTGCGTGTGGGCTTAGTTACCCAATGGCACGTGGGAATCTTAGTTCCCCAACCAGGGATCGAACCCACATCCCCTGCATTGGAAGGCAGATTCTTAACCACTGGACCACCAGGGAAGTCCCCTTCATTTCTTTTTATGACTGAATAATATCCCTCTGTATGGATATACCACATTTATTTAAGCAGTCATCAGTTGATGGACATTTGGGTTGTTTGCAGGTTTTGCTTATTATGAATAATGCTGCTATGAAAACATTTGTCATCAGTTCTCTTGGGAATATATCTAGGAGTGGAATTCCTGGGTTATATGGTAACTCTGTGTATAACTTTTTGAGGAACTGCCAAACTGTTTTCCAAGATTGCTACACCAATTTACATTTCCACCAGCAATATATGAGGGTTCCAATTTCTACATGTCCTGGCCAGTACTTGTTATTGTCATTCTTTTTGATTATAGCCATTCTCGTATGTGTGAATCTTGTTGTGGGGCGTTTTTTTTGTGGCCGCTCTGCACAGCAGGCAGAATCTTAGTTCCCTGATCAGGGATCAAACCCATGCCCCCTGCCGTGGAAGTGCGGAGTCCTAACCACTGGACCACCAGGGAAGTCCCTCTTGTTGTGACTTTGATTTTCACTTCTTACTGTCTAATGATATTGGGCACCTTTTAATGTGCTTATTGGCCTCTGTATATCTTCTTTGGAGAACTGTCCATTCAAATCCTTTATCTTCTCAATACATTTTGGTAATATTATGCCAAACGTGCGCGCGCACGCACACACACACACACACAGCACATTCTCGTACCATCCCGGATTTACTTCGACTATCACAACATCTCTATGAGGAAGCCATGATTTGCCCCACTTCTCAGGTGAAGAAACTGAGGCTCAGAGTAGTGCAATGATACGCCCAAAAGCCCACAGCTTACAGAATGTCAGGGCCCAGAGTTTTACTTACTTAACAAATATACATATAGTATTTACTATGTGCCAGTCCAGAGAACCTGTGAACCTCACATTCCAACAGTTTTCCAGTGAAAGGATCATCATCAATAGCAGAACTTCCCTGAAGCAGCAACTTAATCCTTTTTTTAAAAAAATAACTTTTTCTCTCCAATTACCAAAGTAACACATTTTAGAATAGTTGGAAAAGACTTTACAGAGAAGCACAAATATGATGGAGCAAAGATTTTTTTTCCCTCTTCCTTCCCACAGCTCTGATTTGGCTTCTGTCTGATTTTGGATTTATGTGAACAGATAACATACTGGGGAGCCCCAGAACAGGAGGTCTGTGCCTTTAGGAAGTTTCTATCAAGCATTTTGTATTTTAAAAAGTAGGGCTTTGAGTAGAGGGAATCAGAGGCATTTTTCAGGAGAAGATATACCAGGGATGAGGTACACCAGCTGCGATGGAAGTTTGCTTTGGTTTGGGGGCCTTTCTAGGGCTTTTGGGTCTGGCTGGAACAGGGCTTTCTCCCTTACCAGCCGTACGGTCTCATTTAATGTCCCCCGTGCCTCAGCTTCCTCATCTGGAAAATGGGACTAAGCATCCCTAACGTATCTAGTTGTGGGCACACTCTTCCCACCCCCAACGATGCCTACAGCACTGGAACTCCGGGTTCACTGGCAGAACGTACCCTCCTTCGATGAAGTTGGTTCTGGGGCTGAGTTCTTTGTTCAGAATGGCTCAGTGCCTTGGGAGATAAGAGATCTGAGTTCAGATCCTGGTTTCCTCTTTAACCAACCCTTGCTCAAATCCCCTACATGTTTGAGCCTCAGTTTCCTTATTGTACCTACGTTATAGGATAGTTGGGGGGTTTAATATAGTAACGCATGTAAAGTGCCTGTCTGGTGCTTTACACTGAGGAAGTGTTCAGGAAACTTGAGCTCTTAACACCATCATCACTTACTGCAGACCTACTGTGTGCCCGGCACTCTCAGGGTGGAGGGCATGAAGGTGAAAACACAGCATGGGTTGTGTTCCCGAGGACTTTGAAGATGTCTGACTTCAGACTCTTTGTTCCTGTCACTCCACCATTTGAGTTGGGCCTTGAAGGGTGGGTCAGATTTGTCACATGGGGTTGGGAGGGAGAAGAGGCCTTGTGGATATGGAGCCATGGATGCCAAGCCTGGGAAATGGGAGAGTGTAGGGCGTGAAGGAAAAACTGCAAGTATTTTAATTCAGTTCCATGTGAGGGCCTCTCCAGTCCATCTCACACAAATCTCAGTGAAAATATATTAAATACCTGCTGTGCACCCCTCTGAGGACTTTATATCCAATCCCTTATTGAATCTTCATGGTAAATGGAAAGGTCACTTTTGCCATTTCCATTTCAAAGATGAGGAATTTGAGGCTCAAAGAGATCCAGCAACCTGACTAAGAGCCCTACACTAGGAATGGATGTGGCAGGAATTCATGTTCAGGGTGACTCAGTGCAGATCTGCATCTCACACCTCTGGCAGGAATTAGTTCCTGGGCAGTGAAACTCTAAAGCCAGCCCCAGCTGCCCGGTTCTCAACCATGGAGAGCTGACTCACGGCCCACTTGCTGGCTCCCTTCTTTTGTCCCAGCCCCACCCTGCCACCCCCATTTCCCTTCCTGGCCCTGGGGCCCTGCTCCTTCCCCAAACCTACTCTGCCACAATTCCTTCTAGGTTCACTCATCTGTAAAATGGGGTTAATAATAGTGCCTGTCCCAGAGGGGTGACATGAAGATCAGAGGAGATGCCCAAGTGCTTGGAGCCCAGCACACACAGTAGGTTCTGTAAATATTAACGATCATCATCACCATCATCCTCTTAATGATATCCCTGAAGTCCTGTGGCATCGGCCAAGTGGAAGCATTATCGGTATTTGATGGTTGAGGAAACTGATGTTGAGAGGTAGAGCAGCAGCCTGTCCAGCAGCGCTCACATGGCAGGTGGGGAGTGGGACTTGAGTCTGGGCCTGCTGAGCCTTTGACTTCAGATCTCATTAACTTCTGCCACTCTGCTGGGAAGATGAGTGAATCATTTAATCAATATTTATTTCCCATCTTCTGCATGCCACGCCAGGCCCTAGATGCTGAGGGGCATTCAGAGAGAGATACCACCTGGTCCCTTGAGAGAGCTTAGAACCCAACAGATAAACAAGGCATGAAAACAAAGCCTTGTGGGTTTTGGGGTTTTTTGTGTGTGTGTGTGTGGTACGCGGGCTTCTCACTGTTGTGGCTCCTCCCGTTGTGGAGCACAGGCTCCGGACGTGCAGGCTCAGTGGCCACGGCCCACGGGCCCAGCCATTCCGCAGCATGTGGGATCTTCCCGGACCGGGGCACGAACCCGTGTCCCCTGCATTGGCAGGCGGACTCTCAACAACTGCGCCACCAGGGAAGCCCCAAAGCCTTGTTTTTTGAGGCAGAACACACGGAGGGTCCAAAGAGGGTGAGAGGCACTCTGACTGGGAGAGGGGAGGCAGGCAAGGAAGGCTTCCTGGAGGAGGTGATGTTTAAACTAGGCTGTGAAGCTTTTTCCCGTGTGGCCGCTGATGAAAGAAGGCACCAGAGACACCATCAGCTGTGTGGGCGTGGCAGCAGCGCCTGGAGGCCTGTCACCAGCCTCTTCAAGGTGCAACAGAGCCTATGAGTTGAGGGTGAATGAAGGTTGTCATGATAAGTGTTTTCAAAAAACTTGTAGAGGATGTCTGTGAGAAAACCACTGGAAGCACAACTGCATGTAATAAGCATATAGGGACTTGCAGATGAATGTTCAAGTCCTTGGCTGTGGTGTTTAAAAATTCTTCTTTGCCTGAACGGTGTGGCATACAGTATTTTGGAAAGAAAAATGAAGAATTGGTCAAGAAGACATGAATTGAAGCAAATGATGAAAATTAATATTTTAGTGAACACTGATCACCTAACAATAAGTTATATAGAAAAATACATGTTCAAATGGTTTTAATTGCTGGGCAATAAAGTCTATTTTCTTTCAAATAAAATAATAATAATAATAAATAAATAAACTGGGCCATGAAAGACCAGTGAAATGTGTAGACAGGAGTAAAGGGGTACTGGAGATAAGTCCAGAGATGTAACCACAGCTTGCCATTTCTTGGGGTTCCTTATGAACCACACTCTGTGCTGAGTGCTTTACATGCATTATCTCATGAGATTTTCCCACAACCTTATGAAGTGAGTGGTAAGTGATAAGAAAACCAAGCTCAGAGAGTTTACAAAACTTCCCTGGGGTCACACAGTTAGTAAAGTGGCCAGGCCTGGGTTTGAACCCAGGGCTGTCTACTTCAAGGTCTGGGTTCTTCACCACTATGCATTATTGCCACCTCACCCTCCAGATCTGAGGATCAGGTATTATTTAAGCTGGGGACTGACTCTGGAAGTGCTCTGAATGCCAGGCTCAGCCTTGCATAAAAAATCACACAGCACCAGGCAGGAATCAGCAGACCTGGAATTAAGAAGCAGCTTTTAGCAGCTCTGCCACTCACTAGCCAAGGTCACTTCTCTGAGCCTTGACCTCTCTAAACTGGAGAGATGAGGAATGTAAATGGATTATCGGCAATGAGGGAGGGAAGACCTGTGACAAAAGGATTGTTGAGGAGAAACCTGGAGATGTTCAAATATTTACTGAGTGTTGGGCTCTGGGAATACAACTGTGAACAAATCAGAACTGTGCACTCTGGACCCCCACCCAAGCCTGCAAAGGGCACAGCTTGGGAGAGCAGGGGAGGAGCCTCTTATTGGAAAAAGCAAGGGCTCGGGACCGGGCCTGTCCCAGACTGAACTGCCAGATACCAAATCAGCGAATCTCTCTGTGTGACCCTGGGCAAGTTACCTAGCCTCTCAGACTGTCCATCTTTACCACGAAGATCATCATTCCTCTTCTGACGACTGTTGGATCAAATTAAATAAGACATAATCATCTCCAGAGTGCTAGGCATACTGTGGGCACTCAGTTGATGTTAGTATCCCCCTATGAAGAGGTATAAACGTTAGGCTCCGTCCCTCAGCCCCCTTGCCAAGAAAGAGAACAGTTTCCTGGCTTTCATTTTAGCGGGGGGGAAGAGGATAATAAATACCTATATGTTATCGTTGGCTGAGCTATAATGCAAACTAGCAAAAAGTCTGTGGCCTGGGCAATGTACTGCTGGGTCTGGGCTCAGGTCAAGACTCTGCGCCAAAATGTTTCCCCCACCCCCAGGGAATTCGGGCCCAGTCCTCAGCTCTGTGAGGGAACCACCCTCCCAGTCTGTTTCTCTGGCTGTCAGCGCGGGCGGGCGCCGGGCGACAGCAGCTGTGGCGTCCCCTTTAAGCATCCAGCTCGTGTTGCAATCACCGCCTCTGGGACGGGTCCTTCCGGGGGGTGGAGCCTGTGCCTGTTGCAGCGACCAACCGAAGCGCGGCGTTTTCCGCGGGAGATCCGAATTTCGCGGCACGCAGTTTCGCGCTAAAAAAAAAAAAAAAAAAAAAAAGCAGAGAAAAGCTCAAGGACTCGAGAGCGAGGCGAGAGGGACTCGGTGCAATCGGTCCCCCTCCCCCGTCCGAGCGCATCGCGTTTCTGCCGAGCCCGTGGGCATCCCAGAGACCCCTCCCGAAGCGGGCCAGACCGCAGGCGCCGAAGCCTTAGGGGGCGCGGGGCCCTTGCTGGTCGCAGCAGCCCTCGCGGCTGGGCATCCCCTGGCCGTGCTGCCGCCGCCTCCGCCGGCGCGGGGCGATCTCCAAGCGGCGATCTCCAAGCACTGCCCGGCTCGGCGGCGGGCCAGGAGGGGAGGGTCCGGCCTTGCCCGGCCTCCGCGCCATGCCGCGGGCCGTGTGAGCCGCCGCGGGCTCCGAAGCCCGCAGGTGCCGGCGGGCGCGCCAGGCCCGGCTGGGGAGGGGGGCGCTGCGCTCGCCATGCTGCGAGGGCCGCGGGCCCTGGCTCCGGCCTCGGGGCCGCCCCCCAAGGGGCTGCCCGCGATGAGCCCCACGGAGCTGTGGCCGCCTGGCCTCAGCAGCCCTCAGCTCTGCCCGGTCACCACCACCTACTACACCCAGCTGTACCCGCAGACTGTGCCTCCCGCTGCGGCGCCGGGCACCTGCCTCGACGCCACCCCCCACGGACCGGAGGGCCAAGCTGTGCGATGCGTGCCTGCTGGCCGGCTGCCGGTAATGCTGGGGACCCCCCCCCGCCCCCGCACCGCTTCCCTCTCTGCTTTTACGGGTGTGGGAAAGGCGGGAGGGACGCCTGGGAGCTAGTCTGAGTGAGGCAGGTCGAGTCTGGGGAGGGAGAAGGGGAGCTTTCAGCTTCCAGAACAACCCATTGCCCCAATATCTAAGTAGAAGAGCCTTTCATTTTCAGACTTGGGATGAAATAAGCTCATCCATTGGGGTGGAATGGAATGAGCACTGGATCAGGAGTGTGGAGACCCAACGCCCTACCCCCAGTGCACCCTGTGACCTTGGGGAAGTCTACGGAGTCAATTTGCTGTCATTCATTCATTCTTTCATTCATTGTTTGGCCCAGAAACCAGTACTGGGCACCTGCTATTGTCCAAGCACAGAACTGAGCCTGGGGATACCATGGGGGCTTTAAAATAGGGGCAGGTCTCTCAGGTCCAGTTTGACTGAGACTCCTAATTTTCCATCCAGCCAACTCTTTCCCAATTATCTGCCCTAGGTCCTCGCCCAGGCCCAGCCTTCTGTCCCAGACAGCCAGTAGCAGGTGCAAGGTGGGGGCAGCCCTCTGAGGTTCCTGTTCAGATTGACTGTTCTTTTCTCAAAGCCGCAGGACCGTTGCCAGGGAGGGCCCAAAGTGTGGTGGCACCAGGAACAGGGTGTGTTTTTTGTCAGTGGAATTCCTGGAGCCCATGAGAATCAAAACAACCATAGGGTGGGGTGGGGTGGGAAGAGCCCTGGGAGGTGGGGGTGATAGTTAGGGAGCCTGATTTCTGGTCCGGATTGCCGCTAATTCACTGTGTGTCCTTGGACATGTCTTGGCCCTGGTCTGGGCATCAGTTTCCTTGTCTTGAAAATGTATGTGTGCACGGAGTAGCTGTGGGACTAACTCATCTCAAGTCTCTTCCAGGTCCTGGGTTTTGGAAGCAGGATCCAGGAAGGGGAGATGGGGATGTTGTAGGTTGGCTTTGTTGTGAGTGGTGAGTTAAGTTCAAGTACAGGGAGAAGACCACCCCCTCTGCCCTAGAGGCACTGATCTGACCTGTGTCAATCAGCAGGCTTGGCCTCCAGCCACCGCTGGCTGCAGGCAGAGCCCCACACTCTGCTACTGGAATCCCGCTTTGCCAATGCTCAAGGCTTTAAACTTTCAGAACCCCTTCCTGTACATTATTTCCAACTAGGAGGAAGGCGGCAGGAGTGCTATTCCTATTTTACAAGTCAAGCAGCCAAGGATAACCAGGAGTTTTTACCTATCTTTAGTTCAGCATTTTATAGTCTAAAATAGTTTTGTACCCTATGAAGTAGATGGTGTTAGTAGCTCCATGTTGCAGGGGGAAACTGAGGCTCAGAGAGGGGATGTGACCTGTCCAAGATCATATAGGGAGATATATGACCCACAAGGCAGGTTATCATTAGTCTCTTCTCTGCAGCCTTGACTTTCCCCAGTACCACCTGATTTAGGAGCTGGGTGCCCCCAGGGAGGGTGCTCAGTGGTGGGCCCAGTCTCTCCTCTGGCCAGCTGCTTTCAGGAGACCCGGCAGAGTTTCAGTAACAGCTGTGGTTTTGAACTGCTTCCCTCCCAGAGGAGCTGAGTGCATCTGTCTGTACCTCCCTCCCGGAGGGGCTCAGTGATCACAGCAAGAATGGCTCTTTTACTGAATGCCTCTCGTGTGCCAGGCACTGCTTGGCACTCTTCACATTCTTTATCTTGGTCAAGATGCCCGGGATGAGGTATCTTACAGATGAGGAACCTGAGCAGAGACGTAAAGTCACTTACTTGTCCAAGTCCTAAGCCAAGACGTGGGAGCATCTCTTTGCATCAGACCACCCTAAAGGCCTCTGGAGCCCAGAGTCCCCTTTCCTGTCAGTCCCCGGCTGCCCTGTGCCCCAAAACTCGGTGGGCAGGCCTTGGCCCCCTGCTTACTCATTTTAACAGGGTGTGACCTGGAGCAGCTCCAAACCCAACCCTGGGTGTGGCCACTTGTTTTGTGCCCAGGCTGCAAAGTGCAGGGTGAGCAGGATTTGTTGGGCAACTGCTGTTTAAAGGGACCTTAGGCACTGCCCAGGGACGGCGACCAAGATCAACAGCAGAATGAAGGCAGGAACCCAGGTCTCCTCATCCCCTGACTAGAGCTCTTTCCACCACCTCTGGAGGAGGCGAGGGAGGCTCCTGCCCCAGCCGGGCACACGGCCTCACTCCGTGTCCTTCCTGCAGGAACCTGCGAAGAGGGTGGGATTCTGCAGAGTTCTCCTTTTCTTTTCATTGGTCTGTCTTTTCCAAATTTCCTCTGAGAACCAGGGAAGAAAATGAACATTTTAATGAACGACCGTAGAAGGTGGGTCAGATGAGGAAACGTAGGCTTAGGGAGGCAAGGCAGCCAGTCCCTCCCAGGCCGCCATGAGGCAGAGAGGGGATCTGGAAGCAAGGCTCTCAACTCCTTCCACTGGCTCCTACCCCCACCCTCTAACTTAGGGCTTGGGGCTTAGGAGAGACCTGGCTCCACTACCTGTGTGATTTCCGGCAAGTCACTTCCCCGCCTCTGAGCCCCGGTTACCCCACCTGGCTGCCTGCAAGGAGGTGGTGTCTGGGTCCTCTGGCCCTCTCACTTCTAGGGCTGCCTGAGGAAGGAGATTCGTTCTTCTTCCTCGGGGTTGGCATGGTGGGCTTGAGTCTTAACCAGGCCTTTAAGAAACAGCCAAAGGGGCTGCCTAAGAGGGTCAGGTTGGAGCCGAGCTGGCCTTTGCCCTCAGCGTGTCCCCGACGCTTTTCAGCTCAGCCCTGAACCTCCCCCTCGCTGGTGGCCCTGGTGCATTAGTGATCGCAGCTCCCCCACACAAGCAAGCGCTTTGCTGCCCCCTCACTGAATCCTCCAGGAGGGAGGAGCAGAGCACCCCCCTTTTACAGGTGCAGCTCAAGAGGTCAGCGGACTTACCCAGCTCACCCAGCCTGGATGGGAAGCCAGGCAGCTCTGACTCCAAGGCCTGTGCTCAGCCTCTCCTTGGTCCTTGTCCTCCTGGGCTTGGCCTCTGCCACTTCTGTTCTGCAGGCTCAGGCCCATGCATGATGAGCTGACTTTTCTCTGGGCAGTGCTCAGAGGTGTCAGAGAGATGTCCTCAGGTGGGGGACAGTTTGCTGCTTAGGGACCCTGAGAGTGCAGGATAAGGGTGAAGGAGAGGAAGAAAAGGGAGCGTGTGTATGTGTGTGTGTGTGTGTGTGTGTGTGTGTGTGTGTGTGTGTGAAGTAAAATGATGGGGGCAGGTGGACATAACCAGGCCTTGGCTCAAATTTCAGCAAGTTCTGGGGCAACGTGTATGGGATGGAGCCGAACAGCCTGATAGCTGGTTTTGGAGTCAGACAGACCTGGGTTCAAACCCTGGCTTTGCTCTTTGTCTGTGTGGCCTTGGGCATGTGGCTTAACCTCTGAGTCTCCATTTCTCATCCACCAAGATGAGGTTCTTCCTGGTGTGTTCTGTGAACTCAGTAGTGCTGGCTTCCATCAGGTGAAGGAGGTGAGTGGGGCTGGGGAGACTCTGGGCTGCCACCTCTGCCTCAGGTAGAACTCAGCCTGACTTCCGTTCCTCTCCTTGTCCTGGGCTCACCAGGTCTCAGTTGCTTCCGCTGTAAAATTGGGATTCGTGGCATTGGGAAGATTCAGTGAGGTGATGAACGTTGGGGCTTGGTCTAGGGCGGGTGGAAGGTTTCAGTGAATGATTAGGACTTTTCCTCTAAACAAGATGGGACTAGAGCAGGTCACTTTCCCTAGAATCTAGCGTCTCACCGGCTGGGAGGTTAGAAAAGGAATATTTTCCAGAAGGACTTAAAGAGGAATGAGCAGGGAGATGTGGTGTTTGGATCATGTCCAGGCCTGGGTGGAGGTGAAGGGGAGGATCCTCTTATCCAGGCTCCTCCAACCAAGGAGCAGGGCTCCTCAAATCAGTCCAGGAAGACTTCCTGAAGGAGGCACGAGAAGGAGGAAGGGAGCTGACAGCAGGAAGAGCCATCACCACCTCCCACCAGCCCACCTGTGCTCAGCAGCGGTTAGAAGTCTCAGCCCTGCCGAGCATGACCTCAGCATCAAAAGTTAAAATAGGCCTCTCTGTCCCAACTAAGGTAGGGGTGTCTGGGTGACTGGGGGAAGGGAAGAAGAAGGAAATGGGCTCAGTGACCCCCAGAATAGTTTGTCTAGGAAGAGGCCGAGTTTGGATTTTGGGGAAGGGACTCTGCATTTCCTGAATGGCTACTGAATGCTGAGCCACAGGTTGAGTGCTTTACAAAAGTTATCTCCTTACAACATCTCCTGGCAGTCGGTATTTTCTACCCCATTTTACAGAGGAGGCAGCTGAGGCTCTTAGATGTGGAGCATTTCCTCAAGTCACACGGCGAGCCCGTGAAGGAGCAGGGAGATTCACGCCTGGGTCTCTGACCTGTGCCCCAGTGCCCCAGCCCTGCCTCTGCCCAGCCCTAACAAGGAGAGAGGCCCCTTCCGGGCCAGCGCAGCTTCTGGGCGTACTTGAGGCCGGGTGGCAGTGGGGTGGAGAGGAGCAGATGGGTCTGTGGTTTGATTTCCCCAGCAGGTGTTTCCCAAGCTTGGCGGGAACAGGGAGGGGGGGGGGCAGGGGGAACTCAGCTGCTTGTCCTTAAGACACAGGGGAAGGATTCATTGTCTGCCCCTCTCAGCAAAGAAAGGATGGCAAATAGAGTCTATTCAGGAGGCCTTGGGGCCCTTGAGCTGGAGCCCAAACGGGGGTGGGGTGGGGGTGGGGGATGTTTGCACTGCTTCCCGATGTGGACACCTCCCTGGGGTGTGGCACTGAGCCAGGAAGTCCCCTGGGCCTGGGCGGATGCCCAGCCCCACCCTGATAAGGGCCAGCTGTGAGGCTGTGATGGGCACCCCGTCTGACTGGGCCAGCTGCTCCTGCAGTGGAGGTGCAGGGGCTCTCCCCAGCCTGACGTGCTTTAGGCCCTCCCCTCTCCTTCCTCCCTGTATCATCCTGGGGGAGGGGTGTAGAGAGGCAGGTGTCGGGTCCAGTTATTAAGGAACCCCGTATTAAAACCCAGACTGGCTTTGGTAGTCTCAAGTGGCTGGGCCTCGGAAGATGGGAGTGTTGTGTGCCCCTCAGAAATAGGACTTCCTTCCCCTTAAAAGCTCGTTTTCCAGGTCACTGATATTTCCTTACCAGGTACAGTGATTGTTTTTCACCCAGGACTGATGGCATATTGGGGCGGGCGGTGGCTGCTGGTGGCCTCAGTGCTTTGGCCCCAAGTCGGGGAAAAGCTAAAAGGACGAATGATTCTCAAACTCTGCCTCTCTCCCCTCTCTCTCCCCAAGGCCAAAAGGAAGCTGGACCTGGAGGGGATTGGGAAGCCTGTGGTCCCTGAATTCCGGACTCCCAAGCGGAAGTGCATTAGAGTGGATGGCCTCCCCAGCCCCAAAAGTAAGCCACGCCCATGGGGTATCTAAGGGCTCAGGAGACTGGAGGTGGGGTGGGGAGGGGCAGAGGGCAACAGCCCTGCCCAGATCACCAGGGCTAACATTTGTAGCACACTTTCTGGTTTACACAGCAGTTTCCTGTGCCTTCTCACTGGCTCCTGCCAGGCAGGTGGATTATCCCCCTTTTACTGATGAGGCAGCTGGAGACTCAGAGTTTCAGTGACTTACCCAAGATCCCACTGCTAGTCAGTGGGGTCAGGACCAGAGCCCAGTTTCTGCCTCTTGATATTTTCAGGCAATATTCTGGTTCGGGAGGGAGTTTAAGCAACTGTGTTAGGGAGGGATTCTAATTTGGGGGGACAGAGACCTAATAAAGAAGGTATGTTATTGGGTGGTAAGCTTGAGGGTCTGGTCACTCCTCTTCTGTGAATCTTAGCTGTCTCATCTGTAAAGCAAGGCGCCGCTAGATCAGGAATAGCAAGAAAGTTGCCTCTCCAGCTGATTAGTAGAGGCTGCCCAGAGCTCTTTATTGAAGGATCCCAAGTGCACTAATCAGTTAGTAATGTCTTCCATGAATGCAAAAATTGACAACACTGTCTGTGTGTGCCAAATACTTGCTGCCTATCTATTAAGGAATTCTAAAGTCCCCTTCTAGAGGAATCTGAGACTCTCTAAAATTCAGTTTCCAGAACTAGTTTAGCCATTAACTTGCCATATGACTTGCAAGTCACTAGATTGCAAACGTCTTCTTGTGGTTTAAGATGCTGCAGCTGAGATGTGGTCTTGTGACATCGACCTCATTAAGAAAGGGACCTTTTTCATGAACCTGCCACATGTAACATAATAGGACTGATTCCTCTCAGATAAGCATTGCGTGACACATGGAAAGAAAGAGCAAGTCTGTATGTCAGTGCTGTATGTCAATTATATCTCAATAAAACTGGAAGGGAAGAAAAAAACAAGTCTATAAACATGTTCTTGTCATTCCCTCCCTACCCTAATTCCAAATTCCTGACATAACTGGCAGGATAGGGTAATGGTTAGGAAGGGAGACTCTGGAGCCAGACTGCCTGGATTTAAGTCCCAGCTTTGCCACTTTCTAGCTGAGTGAGTTGAGCAAGTTACTTAATCTGTCTGTGCCTGAGTATTTTCACCTGTAAAATGGGGATGGTTATACACCAAACTTATAGGGTGCTGTAAGGATTAAATTTGTTGTATATGGGAAGTGCTTAGAACAGTGAGCTACACACAGTAAGCATTTGTTGTTAGTGGTGGTGGCGGTATGGCTGCCCTGAGCTTTGGTGGAAAGGTGCGAACCAAGAGTTAGAATATTTGGTTTCCAGCCCCGACGCTGCCCCCGATTGTGAAACCTTAAGCAAGTCACTTTGCCTCTCTAGTTATCAGATTCCCTGTTTGAACAATGGTGGTGAATGACCCCCTCCCTCCCAGTGCTCTGTAAACTGGAAAGTGGGTGCTTACATGGAGGGTGTAGACTGGAAAGTGGGTCCAGGTCAATGGAGGAAGTTCCCCAAGGGGCCCTCTCTGAGCAGTGGCTGAGCCCCTTTCCTCGTCAGCCCCCAAGTCGCCTGGGGAGAAGACTCGCTATGACACGTCGCTGGGGCTGCTCACCAAGAAATTCATTTACCTCCTGAGCGAGTCTGAGGATGGGGTCCTGGACCTTAACTGGGCTGCTGAGGTGCTGGACGTGCAGAAGCGGCGCATCTACGACATAACCAATGTGCTGGAGGGAATCCAGCTCATCCGCAAGAAGGCCAAGAACAACATCCAGTGGGTGTGAGTGCCTGGGCTGGGGCCGATGGCACCAATGAGTGCGCGTGCTGTGGGCGGAGCCAGGGGCGATAGCCTGAGGTTGTGAATGTAGGGGGCGGGCCTGAGAGCAACATCCAATGGGCACAAGTGCTGGCAGGGGAAATCAAGGGCAACATCCAATAAGCTTACACGCTGCGGGTGGAGCCAATGTTTTTAAGAGGGGGATGGAACAGCAGGTGTATATGCTGAAGTAGTATTAGGAGAGCATGGCAGGGTCACAGAATGATTTATAGGACATGTAAAGGCTAAGAGGACCCCAGATCCTCTTTAGTCAGGGGTCCCAATATTGCCCTCTGCTAACTTAGGAAAGCCCTCTGGGATCTGCGCAGTGGTAACCCAGCCTCCTTCCAGCTGAGATATAAGTACTACAGACTCCGTTCCTCCCTTCTATAAGGTCTTAAAGAACAGACCTGCAACCCCTGGCGTGAACTCTAAGAGAACGCAGGAGTGAGGTCACTCCAGCTCCCTGCCATTTGGGGGAGCCTGAGGCATAGGGTGGGTAGAGTTGAAAGCCCCCCAAAAGTGGTGTCAGGCCCTGACTTGTTTCTTTTCCCTAGCCCAACCCCCAAACATCCAGTTCCAATCCCTGGCAGCTTCCTGGGAGCTAGGCAGGACCACTGATTTGTACAAAAGCCAGGAGGCACCATCAGAGACCATGTGAATGGCCTCTTCCTGGAGTTTTGCCCACACCGTCTGTGCAGCTTTGCACAGCAGCCCTGGGGTTCGGGTCCCTGGATGTAGACTGAGACTGACACTGGGGGACTGCTCTGTCCCCAGAGGCAGAGGACTGTTTGAAGACCCCACCCGGCCTGGGAAGCAGCAGCAGCTGGGGCAGGAGCTGAAGGAACTAATGAGCATGGAGCAGGCCTTGGACCAGCTCATCCAGAGCTGCTCTCTGAACTTCAAGCACCTGACGGAGGACAAGGCCAACAAGAGATATCCTCTTTGGTTGGGAGGAAGGGGTCCGGGAGCAGGAAGGGGTCCGGGAGCAGGGGGCCTGTTGCATGCTCGTAACTCCCCAGAGTTGATGCAGTACCTCCCTGCAGGGACTGATCCACCCTAGGGGTCTGGCATATCTGTTTCTTCCTTCCTCAGTGGCTTTTCCTCTTGGGTCTCTTGAAGTTACTTTCTCATTATAAAAATAAGACAAGTACATTTCTGTAAATCTGGAAGATGGAGAAAAGAAAAAAGAGCTGCCACCCTAACACAGCCATCATTCCTTCGCTATACACAGGGTGTGTGTTATTTAAATACTGTGTGTACCTGCTGTATACAACGTTTTATATTCTGCTTTTCTCCACTTAGTATACTACCATAGGTGGTTTTTACGTTGTTACATATCCTTCCTAACTATTTGGTTGATCCACATGAAATTGCTGATATTGGACCTTTTTTTTTTTTTTTAACCTATAAAAACAGCAGTTTCGTATGGTTTAACATCAGATATATTTTTGTTTGTTTGTTTGTTTTTGTTTTGCGACACTGCACGGCTTGCAGGATCTTACTTCCCCGACCAGGGATCGAACCCGTGCCTCCTGCAGTGGAAGTGCAGAGTCCTAACCACTGGACCGCAAGGGAGTATTTAAATGGTTTGAGAATGTCCTACTCAGACCACTATGGATTGTTGATAAGGCCTAGAATGGGCGTTTAGATCAATTCTAGATTTCTGTTTTATAAAGCGACATTGTGATGAGTATCTTTATTTATTTTTGTTTTTTTATTTTTTGGCTGCACTGGGTCTTCGTTGCGGTGCCCGGGCTTCTCATTGCAGTGGCTTCTCTTGTTGCAGAGCGCAGGCTCTAAGCACGCGGGCTTCAGTAGTTTCAGCACATGGGCTCAGTAGTTGCGGCACGCCAGCCCTAGAGTGCACGGGCTCAGTAGTTGCGGCACTTGGGCTCTAGGATGTGCGGGCTCCAGTAGTTGTGGCACACGGGCTTAGTTGCTCTGCAGCATGTGGGATCTTCCCGGACCAGGGCTCGAACCCGTGTCCCCTGCATTGGCAGAAGGATTCTTAACCACCTTGCCAAAAGGGAAGTCCCAAATATCTTTATAGATAGAAACTTTTCCCAAGTTTTTCACTTATTTCCCTAGGTTAGATTCCTAGGGTTGAAACAATGAGGTCAAAGAGCATAGACTTTGCAATGGCTTTACATATACTTTTTCCAAATGGTTGGACCATCGAATTGGTATTTGGATCTGACCTTGTATATCTGGAAGGATAGTAGGCATTGTGAGAAATATAAAGAAATAAGACATGTCTTCCTGCCCTCTCAGAGCTAAAAATCTAGCTTGGCAGATGAAGCCTTTATATAAAAAGCTGATATAAGGCAGCATTTTTTTAAATGATTCATACCCCCATTTCTAAAGGGGTCCAAGGTAGCTTATGAGATTAAAAGAACAGATTCCAGTTTTGGGGTGTTCAGAGTCTTTGAGAGGTGGGTTAGATCCCTTCCGGGCAGGCCGGGAGTTTTAATTTTGACCAGACAGTCACTTCTCTTGACTCTCCTGCCCCTACACTGGCCTACGTGACTTACCAGGACATCCGTGCTGTGGGCAGCTTTAAGGAGCAGACGGTGATCGCTGTCAAGGCCCCTCCGCAGACGAGACTGGAAGTGCCTGACAGGAGCGAGGTGAGAGGGGTAGCATTTAGTGGAGAGCAGGGTTAGGAACATTCCAGACAGCTCTGCAGTTTCCGTTCCTGGCACCGCCTAGTCCCAAGCTTCCCTGGTCCATGCTGGTGGCCATGGCAAAACTGATGGTCTCCGAGCTGGGGCAGAAGTGACGGAAGCTGGAAAGGGCATCAGGCATTAGGTACCAGCCTGAAAAAAATCTCTGTTCCTGGTTCCTCTCCGCACCCCACCAGCCCCCGCGTTCCCATGCACACGCACACGTGCACTCACGCACAGCAATGTCAGTACTCACAGTAGTCCTTCCACGTTGACCTAGTTTAAAGACCAAAATTCTTACACTCCCTATGAGGCTGTCTGTGCTCTGACCTCACCCACCTCCTCTCGCATGCTGACCCCGTTGTGTCTCTACCTCAGCCACACTGACCTGCTTGCCGTTTCCCCACCACACTGAGCTCGACCTCTGTACAAGACCTTCTCACACGCTATTCCGTCCAGCCAAAATGCTCTTCCCTCTCTCTGCCTGGTTTACTGCTATTCATCCTACAGGTCGCAACTTGAACATCACCTCCTCAAGAAGCCCTCCTTGATTACCTCCAGACTTCATAACCACGTGTTCTTTTTCATCGCACTTAACCTCCACTTGCCGGGATATATTGGTGATTACATAATTATGTTCTGCCTCATCTGTTAGAGTGTAACCTCCACAAAGCCATGTCCCACCCATGGGGAACCCCCAGCCCAGAGTCTGATAAGGGCTCCAGAAATAATTTGTTTAGTGGAAAAACATTAAGCTGTATAAGGCCCGCAGGGGCAGGCAAAGGGAGCGCCTGGGTGCAGGCGAGGACATCTGAACGTGATCGGCAGCAGCACGTACGTTGCCGGTTGTGGCTCAAGCTGCGTGTATGAGGCAGGCAGGAGGCAAGGGCAGGAAAGCCAAGTATCAGTCTCTTGGTTACAAATCACAGAAAGCCAGGTCTGACTGGCTTAAGTTGGGGGACCCAGGGGGAACCAAGTGACAGGTCCAGGGGGAGATTTGGGGATTGCAGGCGAGGCTGGATGCAGAGGCTCAAACCGTGTCGTAAAGTCGGCCTCACCCTCTCCATCTCACTCTGCCATTTTCTGTGCCAACTCCGTTCCCAGGTGGGCTCTCCCCTTGCCGTGGCAAAGATAGCTTTTATCATACCGGCTCAGGCCTGAGAGTGGGGGGGGAGTGATTTCCCAAAGGAAAATCAAGGCACTCTCCCTAAAAGAAGGAGGTCTCTGGGCCAGACGGATGTCTACCACAGACCACATGGGGCCGGCCCAGCACCCAGCTCAGGAGCCGAGTGTGCTCATATGGATGGTGGGAGCCTCGTGTCCGCCCATAACCCACTGAGCCCCGAGTAAGTCCAGCTGCCCAGAGCCATGACCTGGCTTCTCTTCCTTCTCCAGGAGAACCTGCAGATATATCTGAAGAGCACGCAGGGGCCCATCGAAGTCTACCTGTGCCCAGAAGAGGTGCAGGAGCCCAACAGTCCTGCTAAGGAGCCCCTCCCCTCCACCTCCGCCCTCAGTCCCAGCCCTGACCCCACCCAGCCCAGCCGCAGCATCAACCCTGGCATCACGGAATCCACGACATCCTCAGGTGAGACCCTCTGTCCAGAGGGACAAGGGATGCCGAGAGGGACCAGCCTTAGAGTTTCCCTCTTCCGTGTCAGCATTTGTTGGGTACCTACCTTCTACCCAGCCGCAGGGGATACAGTCCTTCTCCCACACACGTGTGCGTTGCCCTTTACACTTTATAAAGCACATGCACGTTCCTTGTCTCAGCGGGGAGACTGTTGCTGCTCTGGGCAGAGGGGCGCCTGGGTTTGAATCCCATCTCTTCCACTTACCAGCTATATGATCTTGGACAAGTTACTTTACCTTCCTTTGCCTTAATTTCCTCATCTGTAATTTGGGCATAGTAATTAATAGTATCTACTTCATAGTTTGTGAACATTAAATGAGTTAATATAGGTAAAGCATTTAGAACGGTGCCTGGCAATAACTGTTAGCTATTATTATCATTATTACGGCCACTTATTACGGCCACTGCCACTAGTACCGCTACTTCTGTAACAGCTCCTAATGGCAGAACTCCTGACACTCAATAAGCCCATAGTAAATGGAAACTACAGATTTTCTGAGGAAGGCTCAGCACTTTCTTAGGAGATAATAACTAAGGTGTTTTAACCACGGCTGTGTACCAGGTACATCCATTATCACATTACTCCTCACAGCGGTTCTTGAGGTAGGTTTTATTGTTCCCAGTTTAGAGATAGATAAACTGAAACAGAGGTGATGTGACCTGCCCAAGGCCTCCTAGCTGGGAGGCAGCAGAGCTGTGTCTTGAACCCTGGTCTCCACACTCTAGCCCAGGGCTCTCTCCACGAGGCACAGAACAAATCAAGGAAGGACGGTGCTGGGAGGTGGGTGGTAGGGCTAAAAGCCGTCTATGCCGGGCAGGAAGTAGTATGAGGCCGTTGCCAAGGAGTAAAGAGGTGGGAGAGTCCCCGAGGCCTCCCCAGGGAGACTGGGAGTTGGGCAGGAGTAGAAATGGCAGCCTATGAAGGCCCCTCCCCCAGAATGGTTTTTGCCCTTTACTGAGATCAAGTTAGATCAGCAGGATCCTTCGAGGCCATGTAGGCCAGTGTTCCGCTTTTGTTTTCTTAGCAGCAGAATTCCCCTAAATAGAACCCTAGTGTTTAAACAAATGCAGAGCTAGAACTGTTCTGGTGGAAGAGGCTTTTTGTGTGTGTGGTGGTAGAGGCAGGTGTCCACAGAATCCAGATTGGATTCCATTTCTTTAACTCAAGGGTTAATAAAACTATTGCCTGCAGGCCAAATCTGGCCTGTTTTTATATGACCCATGAGCTAAGAATGGTTTTCACATTTTTAAAGAGTTGGGGGTTCAGCGTAGGGCAAGTGACTGTGTGACAGAGACCATACGTGTCCTGCAAAGCCTAAAATGCTATCAAGCCCTTTACAGAAGTTTGTTGACCCCTGATTTAACTCAACACTTCATTTTACACATGAATAAACTGAGGCACAGAGAGGGCAAGTGACTTGCCTAAGGTCACACAGCAAGTTAGTGGCAGAGCTCAGACAAGAGCCGAGACTCCCAGTTCTTCTCTAGTGATCTCTCCTGTGTTCCAGCCTGGTCCCAGGACCAGGGCTCTTCCTGAACCGACCATCTGTCCCTCTGGGAACCTCCCAGTGCCTATCTCCCAGTCCAGACCTGTGCCCCACCCTGTTCTCCCTCCTCCTCCCGCCCTCTGCTTTCTCGCTCCACTGTCAACATGTGCACGGCTCTCCAGAGTTAGAACCTTCAGTTGTCGTCTGAGATCTTGGGCAGAGGTGGAGGACCCTACCGCATAAGCAAGGACAAGGATTTTACCTCAGTTGTACAAGTCAAGGGGCTGAGGCCCGAAAAGCCTAGATAGAGGCTTACGGAACAGTAGGTGGAGGCGCCAGCCCAGAAGTCAGCTCTGTGCCAGGGCCCATGCCCTTGCTGCCCCTCTTCACCCTTGCCACGTGGTCTCTTAGTGATGTCCCTGCTGAAACAAGCAGGAGGAAGTTTTCCAGAAGGTGTACACACACACACACACATGCACTCGCACGTGCTCCATGTTCTGGCCTGAAGCAGGGTCATTCTGAGATACAAGCACCAAGGGCCTGGTCCAAAGAGGAGGCCACTGCAGTCTTAGGTTCCCGTCCTAGTTCTGGCGCCACCAGGGGAATCATTCTCGCTTGGGGATCTCGTTTCCCTCATCTGTAATGGGACGAATCTGAACCTGAGTCATTGAACATCCCTCCGGGCTGTGACTTTCTGACTTAAACCTACACGTGGCTGAGGGCACAGGAGCTGAAGCTGGGACACTCAGGTGTGAGTCTGCATCTCACCTCCTATGATGGGGTGACTGTGGGGGAGTCACTTTAACCCCTCTGCGCCTCTGTTCCCACGTCTCCAAAAAGCGGGACACTAAAACTCCCTCGTGATTATTGGGTGCGTTTCAGGTGATGATACAGCATGAATGTGACTCTCTAAAAGCTTGTGTGAACTGGACGCCTATTATGTGTGGGTTTGGAGATATTTAAGTGAATATGAGCCATTCAGGGTGCAGTGGAGGCACAGATGTTACAAAGAGCAGTTCTCTTCTGGACGTGATAAACAGTGAGAGAGACAGAGAGAGAGACAGAGAGAGGAGGGATGGAGGGATGGAGGAATGGGTGGGAGGGGTCGGGCCTGAGGTAAAGGCTCTCACATGTGATAGCTCAGTTACTGCTTCCACAACTCAGGGTGGTGGGTCCTTATTTTTCCTGCTGGGAAGACTGAGGTGCCGGGTCCCATAGCTGGTGAGGGGCTGGGGACTGAGCCCCCAGCCTCTTCCTCACTCCCAAGCCAGGCCTCGTACTCTAACACACGCTGGCCTCTGCGATGCGCTAAACGAACATTTGATTTTTTTTTTTCATTCAAATACTACATGTAATTGGCTTCTTTGAGCTTCAGTTTCCTCATCTGTAAATAGGCATAACAACAGTGCCTCCCCCTGGGGCTTCTGGAGTGTCCAAGGAGGTGAAACAGGCCTCTCCTTGAGATCAGAGCTGAGTAAGCCCTTGGGAAATGGGAGCTATTTTTGTTTTTAAGAAGGGCACCATGGGGCTTCCCTGGTGGCGCAGTGGTTGAGAATCCGCCTGCCGATGCAGGAGACACGGGTTCGTGCCCTGGTCCGGGAAGATCCCACATGCCGTGGAGTAACTAAGCCCGTGAGCCATGGCCGCTAGGCCTGCGCGTCCGGAGCCTGTGCTCCGCAACGGGAGAGGCCACAACAGTGAGAGCCCCGCGTACCACAAAAAAAAAAAAAAAAAAGAAGGGCACCTGCCCACCAGCTGTTCTTTATCTGCACTTACCATTTAAGCCTCTCAACAGCCGGAGGCAGGTATAATCGTCATCCCCATTTTAGGGGCGAGGAAACGGAGACCTATGGACGTTGTCACTTGCCCACGGTTACACAGCTAGCTCGAGGCTGATCAGGCGGTCGGGCACACTGACATGCTTGTATTTTCAAAGCAATGCTTGGTTGGTCAGGAACGACCCCGATGGTGAGATTCTGGGTGTCAGGGTATATTTGGCAGGGGATTTCCGGTGCCCTGCTCCACATACCTGCCTAGGGAATCACGTCCTTACCTCTAAATGGAAATGAGCTGGTGTGCTGAAGAGTAGGTGATGGCCGGTGTGTCTGGAGAGGTGAGTGTGAGCTATGGGAGGGAGGCAGGACCAGGTCACGCCGGGCCTGCTCAGTCCTGGTGGGAACTTGGATTTTATTCTAAGCCACTTTTTTTTTTTTTGGCCCCGCCACTTGGCATGTGGGTTCTTAGTTCCCTGACCAGGGATCGAACCCGTGCCCCCTGCATTGGAAGCATGGGGTCTTAACCACTGGACCGCCAGGAAAGTCCCTCGAAACCATTTTTAAGTCAGAGCACAGACTGCAAGGGCCAAGAGTCGAAGCAAGGTGACTGGTGAGAAGGCTTCTGCAGGGGCCTGGGTGAGAGGAAGGGGCGAGCCGCAGATCACAGCAGCGGGCCTGAAGAGAGGTGGGCAGCTTAGAGGGTTGATTTGGTTGTGGAGGTGACCGAGCTTGCTGCTGGGTCAGATGCAGGGAAATGGCAGGATTACAGGTGATTCTTGGGCCTCCTGGCCTAAGCAGCTGAGTGGGCGGGGGTTCATTAAATACAATGGGGGAAGACTCAGGTTTGGGGGAACACCGGGAGTTTGGTTTTGACATGCTGAGTTCTGACCTAGCGTAGCCATCAAGTAGAGATGTAGCAGGAGCCCAGAGCCCGGGGGTCGGGTCTGTGCCAGAGGCATCCACTTGGGAGCAGTAGATCTGGAGGTGGATTTAAAGCCATGGGGCTGGCTGAGATCACCTGGCAAGGAGTGCAGCCAGAGGAGAGAAGAATCGGAGGATGGAGCCCCTGGACTTCAGGGTTTAGAAGTTGAGAAGAGGAGGAGGATCCAGGAAAGGAGACGAGACCAAGAAGAAGCAGCCAAAGAGGTAGGAAGAAAACCAGGAGAATCTAGCACCTCCGAAGCCAAGTGAAGATGTTTCAAGAAGAAGGGTGTGGGGCTTCCCTGGTGGCGCAGCGGTTGAGAGTCCGCCTGCCGATGCAGGGGACGCGGGTTCGTGCCCCGGTCCGGGAAGATCCCACATGCCGCGGAGCGGCTGGGCCCGTCGGCCATGGCCGCTGCGCCTGCGCGTCCGGAGCCTGTGCTCCGCAACGGGAGAGGCCACAATGGTGAGACGCCCGCGTACCGCAAAAAAAAGAAGAAGGGTGTGAACGACTGCATCGGATTCTGCTGGAATGTCACATGGGATGAGGCTGGAGAACTGACCCCTGGATTTAGCAACATGGAGGGCACTGGTTCAGACAGACCCCAGATTGGAGTGGGTTGAAGCGTGAATAGTGGTGGGGAAGTAGGGAGTGAGCTCGGGTAACTCTTAAGAAACATCACTGTGAAAGGGAGCAGTACGATGGGCTGGTAACTGGAGAGAGTCATGAGGTCAGAGGAGGATGCTCTTTAGAGATCAGAGTTATTAGGGACTTCCCTGGCGGTCCAGTGGTTAAGAGTCCGTGCTTCCAATGCAAGGAGCGTGGGTTCGATCCCTGGTCGGGGAACTAAGATTCCACATGCTGCACGGTGAGGCCAAAAAACCATAATAAAGATAAGAGTTATTAGAGGATGTGTGTTGACAGGAATGATCTAGGAGAGTGAGAGGAATTGATGATGCAGGAAAAAGAGACAGTGACTTCAGGGGCCAGGACCTTGATGGTGAAAGGGGGTAGGGTGACTGCAGAAGCTGGCGATGGGTGTGGAGACAGGAGACGGGAGGGGAGAGAGGGTGGGTGAAGGAGGGGGGTGGCCGGAGCTGGGGCGGGAAAGGGCAGGGTGTCCTGTGCTGTCAGGCGTGAGCCAGGGTAGGAGAGACCAGAGGCTGGTTTTGTTCTTGGAGGTCTGACCAGAGGCTTTCGGGCACCAGCATCAGGCATAACCCTTGTCGATTTGTCTCCAGCACCGGCGCTGACGTCCCAGCAGGTCCTGCCACCACTCCCGCCGTGCCTTGTCCCCCTGGAGGCCACCGACAGCATGCTGGAGCTGCCACACCCACTCCTGCAGCAGACCGAGGACCAGTTCCTGTCCCCGACACTACCATGCAGCTCCCCTCTGATCAGCTTCTCCCCGCCCTTGGACCAGGACGACTACCTGTGGGGCCTGGACGGCGGGGAGGGCATCAGTGACCTCTTCGACACCTATGACCTCGGGGACCTGCTGATTAACTGAATGGCCCCTGCCTGCCCCCCGGCAACCCCTCCAGTCTCTACCTCCTCACAGGCAGACTGACAGGCCCTCTGCCTGCACAGGATGTGACACGAGGTGCTGCCCTCAGGGTATGGGGGTCCCCCGTTTTCCTTTCCTACCTACCACCTGCCGGCCAACGCTGTCGGGGGAATGTGGAGGATACGAGGAAGGAGCCTGTCAGGGGTTGGGTCCTGTCCTTCTTCATGGAAACTGGGCCCGGGAAGACCCAGCCAGTCTTCTGACCTCTGATCTCTCATGTGAAGGGCCACAGGGGAGGTGACCGGGTCCAAGGAGAGTTCCTGCAACTGCCTTTAGAGGGACAGTTAGGACCCTCAGTCTATCAAGAAGCACTTAATGCCTTTGTATTTATTTTAGGTTGAGTTTTGTTTGTTTGCCTTCCCTGAGTTTTAGCAGGGAGGTGGTTCTAGTTCCTAGGAAGACGTCTCCTCAGACAGGTCCAAGGGCAGGCCGGGGCTTTCAGGGGCCCAGGCCAACTCCCTGACTCCCCCCAGCAGTGGGGGACTGGGCCTCAGGGGCCATCTAGTCTGCTGGAATGCCAGTTGCACGTCAGCCTCCTAATTCTCTCGAGCGGGGGCTGCAGGATTCCTGGTCTCCTCTGTCCCAGAGCTGTTTCCAGGTGTAATCATTCGTTAAGGTAAAAAACTCTGCTTTCAGGATATAGAAAAAATAGGAGTTGGTTTACGCTGAATTGGATGAATGTTTAAAGCTTTTGTCTTGATCTTAGGGATATGGATGCTCAGATACTCCATCTGTTCCAGGATTCGATTAGATATATTTCAACTGTGTTAATGGCTTTGTGTGTCTCGCACATTCAAAGTATTAACTGTGCAACTGTGCCATTTAAAAAAGAAAACAAAACATTGTTTCTACTACCATCCTCAAATATTAAGTTCTGTAAATTTATTATGTGTTATACGAAGTACTACCATACTCAAGATTCCCCAGAAGAGCTCCCGGGGAAACGGGCACGAACGTGGAAGCAGCTGTCCGCTGCTGTGGGCACCTTTCCTCCATTGTTGCCTCTTGCTGGGACAGGGGCTGTTTTACACTGAAGACCTGGGCGGTAGACACAGGCCCACTATGGACAAGGGTGAGCATAAAATAAGAAACTGCCAGAAGGCACCTCTGCTGGTAGCTGCTGGTATCGTCCTCCCCTCCCCTGGAAGGATTATTTTTTTGCCGCATCTGTTGAAGGGGGTGATTCTTTAAGGACCTCCCCTTCCCGCCAGCTCTCACAGAGACCCCCAGGGACAGAAGTGACCACGGCTTGATGGCACGTTGGCTCCTTTTGTCACAGGATGCTGAAGGGGTGACAGGGAAGGGTCTTCATTGCAGACCACACGTTGGCAGCTAATGGGGAGACGGGCTCATGTTACCTCTTCAAGCTTGGGGTCCTAAGAAGGTCTTTTGGCCTCACCCCATCCCGCAGAGGCCTGACCATCCCACATTGTCCCCGTAGCCCAGCTGGGTATGGGGCAGTCAGCTCTCCTCCCCCGCCCAACTCGGGGTGGGGTGGGGCTCTGGGCTGAACCAAGGCTGTGCCTTCCTGAGAGAGGCAGCCAGGGGGTGGTGGTCTGAGAGACCCACCACCCACCCTCAGGGAGCTAGGTTTCCTCGGGGGCTCAGCTGGGCAGCACTTTTATTTTTTTAAGTTTGTAGCATTAAGTTGGTTTCAGATATGAACTTGGCACCATGGGATTGCTCCTGAGCTGACCTACTGGCTTCTGAAGCTTGGAAGGTGGGCTTCTTTGGGGGTGGGGTCCAATGTGAGCTAATGCCCAGCCGGGGACAGTCAGGCCTTGTCATTTGCTCAGTTTCCTGGGTCCCCAAGTTAGTGGCCTCTCAGGAATGGTCACAGATACCCTGCTCTATAAACAGGGCTAGTTTTTTATGCTTTACAGAGGTGACTTTGGTCTCTACTCTCTAAATACTCACAGGGGTCTCATCAGAAGGCAGTTTTGAAGCCCAGCGTGCCTAGGGCCAAGGGACCACCTTGGTCCTTGGGTTGGGGGAAGGGGTGCTGCCTGGGATCTGGTTTGGGGCGGATGGGGCTGGAGATGGTATGGCTGTTGTGAGGTCCCTGCTGGGCTGCCATCTAGCCAATGTGCCATATCTGAGGACAGAGCTGTCTGACTTCCATGGCTTGGGCTCTGTCTAGAGCTTTCTCCTAGAAGTAAATCATAGAAAAGGGAAATGAATTTAATGGTGAAGTCCAGCCAGAGTTGAAGCTCATTCCCCAAAGCCCAGCCAAAGGGCTGGACAGAGAGGCTGTCCCTTGGGCCCATGGCCTACATCCAGAGCAGCTGGTGCCCCCGCTGTCCTGTCCCCTCCACACCTGTCCTGGCCCAGCGGCGGGACCACCAGGCCAAGCCTCAGTCTTGGTGTAGGAAACAAGCTTGTGCCTCTTTCTTCCCGGTGATGCCTGAAACCTCCCAAGTTCTGTCAAGTACTATAAGAAGCATTTTGAGTGGAATTCCCTTCAGGGCCCGGGTAAACTTTAAAACCAGGGTAGAAGAAAAGTCAGTTTCTTTCTGAGGTAAATTATTCCTGCCAGGAAATTTCCCAGCCGCTCTGGCAGCCCCTACCCCACCCCCGTCACTCGTGTCCCCAGGGGCGTCAAAGGCTCAGGGACTCCCGGGAACCCAGTAGCATTCAACTGTGCAGTAGAGTTGGAGATTCAAAGAGATCTCTTTTAAAACCAGAGTAGCATCTCTCCTCCACAGCCACGCTGTGCTCTGAGCAGTGCGACTACAGCAAAGAGGAGGGGGAGGGCGGAGGGTGTTAAGACTGGCTGGAGTGTGGTTTTGACTTTATTTCCTCTTCCCAGGCGTTCAGCCTCAGTTCTGCACCACGTTTAGTTTTTAGTGAAAGAGTTCGGGTGCTCCTGCATCCAAGCATTGTGTGGCTTAAAGCATTTGAAGTGAAAGACTTTTGGGGTTGTTTGCAAGCAGCTTTCTGGTTCTCATCAGGGTCCTGAGGTCCCCACCTCATCCTAGGACCCTAGCCTACCGCGGGGACCCTCGGTGAGCAGAAGCCCAGCCAGCCTGCTGGCTCCTGGGTAAGTGCTGAAGCCTTGTATGTGGCACATGTGTCTAGAGGGACCCTGGTCTCTGTGCTGGGATTCCATTCGGGTCACTCACCTCTGGCCGGGTTTCTGGTTTTGCCCTGTGTCCGAGCACCGTGTAAACCTCCACGTGTTGTGATGATTGGGCATTAAATGACAAGCCTGGGCCCCTTGTCTCTGCTGTGCTTTCTGAAGGTCATTACCAAGTGTGGGTGTGGTCCTCCCAGGTCGGGGGTGGAGACTGTTCGGACCAACTGGCTGATCTATCCCCAGAAACAGCCTCCCTTCCCCACGTTGGCTTAGTACCAGGCCTGAAATCTCACCAATAAGACCCTGAAGTGAGCAGCACCCAGATCTAAAACGTGAGCCCCTGCCCTGCGTCTGCCTCCATCACTTCTCACCTGAGCAATTTCAGTAGCTTCCTTAATATTCTCACTGCTACCCGTTCTTCTCCGCCCCATCCTCTATATCAGTGGCTCTCAAAGTGCGGCCCGGCATTCCCTGGGAACTTGTGAGCAATGCATTCTCAGGCCCCACACCAGACCTTCTGAATAAGAAACTCAGGGGGTGGGACCCAGAATCTGTGTCTTAATGAGCCCTCCAGGGGCTTCTAGTGCAGGTGAAGTTTGAGAACCATGACCCCACTAATCCAGAGACATCCTTCTAAAACAGCTCTCATCATGTCACTCCCCTTCTTGATGGATGGCTTCTCTCTGCCCTCAGGATGAAGTGCCCTTTCACTTGGTGTGAACGTCCATTTCTAACCTTGCAACTGGCTTACCCTACCCTTTCCAGCCTCACTGGCAGCTCCTTCCCACCACCCATAGCCACACTGGACTTCTTTGTCAGTTCCTGAAAACAACATGTTTTCCCCCTTCTCTGCAATTCACCTAGGCAGGCTCCTGCTTATTCGTTTGTTTATAAATTTATTTATTTATTTATTTGGCCGAGTTGGGTCTTTGTTGCTGCGCACAGGCTTTCTCTAGTTGCGGCGAGCAGGGGCTACTCTTCGTTGCAGTGCGCGGGCTTCTCATTGCAATGGCATCTCTTGTTGCGGAGCACGGGCTCTAGGCACGCGGGCTCCAGTAGTTGTGGCTCGTGGGCTCTAGAGCACAGGCTCAGTAGTTGTGGCGCATGGGCTTAGTTGCTCCACGGCATGTGGGATCTTCCTGGACCAGGGCTCGAACCCATCTCCCCTGCATTGGCAGGTGGATTCTTAACCACTGCGCCACCAGGGAAGCCCTCCTGCTTATTCTTCAAGGCCCAGTTCAGTTCTTTTGTAGAGATTTTCCTTGACACTAATATGTAGCAATTAATACTTTGTACACAGATATGGCCATTTATGGGTTATTGAATACCTACTGTGTGCTAGGAACTGGGGAGATAGAGATAAATAAGAATAGTCCTGGGCTTCCCTGGTAGCGCAGTGGTTGAGAGTCCACCTGCCGTTGCAGGGGACACAGGTTCGTGCCCCGGTCCGGGAGGGTCCCACGTGCCACAGAGCGGCTGGGCCTGTGAGCCATGGCCACTGGGCCTGTGCGTCCAGAGCCTGTGCTCCACAATGGGAGAGGCCACAACAGTGAGAGGCCCGCGTACCACACACACACAAAAGAATAGTCCCCATCCTCAGGATGCTCACAAGACACAGACATGTAAAAATATAATTACAGGGCTTCCCCGGCGGTCCAGTGGTTAAGACTCCAGGCTTCTACCGCAGGGGGCTCAGGTTCAGTCCCTGGTTGGGGAGCTAAAGATCTTGCATGCCGTGCAGCATGGCCAAAAAAAATTACAAATGATGTGTGAGTTGCAATAATATACATTATAAGAGTTTGGAGGGGCAGTCATCAGGGAAGGCTTCCTGGAGGAGGTGATGCCCAAATTATGTCTTAACAGATAAATAAGAGTAGCCTGGAATTAGGGTAAATGAGGGACGGGAGACTTCCTTCCAAGCAGAGCAGTCAATACCTTCTGTCCTGCCATCCAGCAGACAAGGGTGGCATCCCAGAGCACTGCCTGCTGCCCCAACTCTGCCAGTTTGGAGCTCTTGCCCTGGGGAAGCCTGCTGGGCCAACATGGTTGACACAGACCTTAAGGGCAGTGTGATCGGGAGACTAGGTCTAGGGGTCCTGTTAGACCACAGGGTACTGATTAATGAGGAGGGTCTTGAACTTGACACCAAGATGTCAGTTTACATGGAGGGCATGAAGACAATCTCATCTGTGTAAGCCAAGCAAGGGCTGAGGTTTGAGACATTAGCATAGACAAAGGAACAAAAACGACGCCCTTTTTTAAGGCTTCGCATGTGTCTGGACACAGCAGTGTGCTCAGTCCTTCACACATGATAATTTCATTTAATGTTCACTTTATGACGTCAGTGTTATTATTATCACCACTTTATAGATGAGGAAACACAGTTTGAATAAGTTCCCAGGTAACCCTTGTACTTTGCTCGTAGGGATATAAGATGGTAGAAGCTATTTTTGAAATTTGGCAGTTTCTCAAAAATATAAAACTATCGTAGGACCCAGTAATTCCACTCCCAGGTGTCTGCTCAAGAGAAATGAAAACGTGTCCATGCAAAGACAAGACTTGCACTTGAATGTTCATAGCAGCATAATTCATAATAGCCCAAATGGGAACTATCTAAATTTCTATCAACCGGTGAAGATAGAAAATATTTGATCTAGACAAAGGAATAGTATTCAGCCACAAAAAGACTGAAGTCCTGATGCAATATGGATGAGTTTGTCTTCAAAAACAATATGCTAAGTGAAAGAAGCTAGTCACAAAAGAGCACCTATTGTTAATTCCATTTGTATGAAATGTCCAGAATAGGCAAATCTATAGAGACAAAAAGTAAACTGGTGTTTGCCTGAGACTGGAGATGGGAATGAGATGAACTGTAAATGGGCACGAGGACTCTTCTGAATAGAAATGCAAAAAAAAAAAGAGAAAGAAAGAAAGAAATGCAAAAATCCTCAGTAAAATACTAGCAAACCAAATTTGTCAACATATAAATATGGATTATATACCATGGGATTTATCCCAGGAAGGCAAGGTTGGTTTAAAATCTGAAAATCAGTTAATGATTAATACGCCATATCAATAGAATAAAGGTCGAAAATGATCATCTCCATAGATGCAGAAAAAAACATTTAACTATATTCCACACCCCTTCATGATTAAAAAAAAAAAAAACCAACTCAACACACGAGGAATAGAAGGAAAATTTCTCAATCTGATAAAAAGCATCTATGAAAAACCCACAGCTAGCACCAGACTTCATTGTGAAATACTGAATGCATTTTCCCATAGATCAGAAACAAGACAAGGATGTCTACTCCCTCCATTTCTATTCAACATTGTACCAGAAGTAGTCAAGAAAATAAAAGGCACCCAGATTGGAAAGAAGAAAAACTAGCTTTATTTGCAGATAACATGATCTGTGTATAGAAAATCCTAAGGAATCCATTAAAAAATATAAAATTAATAAATGAGTTCAGTAAGGTTGTAGGATACAAGATCAGCATACAAAAATAAGTTATGTTTCTGTACACTGGTAGTGTACAATGCAAAAAACAAAATTAAGAAAACAATTTCATTTAGAATAGCATCAAGAATAATGAAATACTTGGGAATAAATATAACAAAAGCAGTACAAAACTTATGTTCTGAAAATTATAAAGCATTGTTGACAGAAATTAAAGAGTATCTAAATAAGTAAAAAGACAACTCGTGTTAATGGATTGGAAGACTTAATATTGTTAAGATGGCAGTATTCCCTAAACTGATTTATAAATTCAACCCAGGCTCCATCAAAATTCTAGCTGGTTTCTTGGCAGAAATCAATAAGCTGATCCTAAAATTAACATGGAAATCCAAGGGACCCAGAATAGCCAAAACAATCTCAAAAAAGAAAAAAAAACAGCGTTGGAGGACTCACACTTCCCAATTTCAAGGCTTATTACAAAGCTACAGTAGTCAATACAAGCATGAGGATAGACATATAGATGAATGGAATAGAATTTAGTGTCCAGAAATAAGCCCTCACATTCACAGTCAATTGATTTTTGCCAAGGATGCCAAGACAACTCATTGGGGAAAGAATAATTTTTTCAACAAATGGTCTGGGACAACTGGATATCCATATGCAAAAGAATGAAGTTGAACCCCTAACACACACCATCCACAAAATTTAACTCAAAGACCTAAATATAAGGGCTAAAACTATAAAATGCCTAGAAAAAAGCATAGGCATAAATCTTCATGGCCTTGGATTAGGCAATGATTTCTTAGATATGACACCAGAAGCACAAGCAACAAAATTTTAAAAAATAGACAAATTTGACTTAATCAAACTTTAGAACTTTTTTTTGTTGAAAAGGACATCATCAAGAAAGTGAAAAGACAACCTACAGGATGGGAGGAAATATTTGTAAATCATACATCTAATTAGGGACTTGTATCCAGAATATAAAATGAACTCTTACAACTTTATAATAAATATATATATCACCAAACTAAAAAAAAATGTACAAAGGATATGAATAGACTTTTCCCCAAAGAAGATATATAAATGGCCATTAAGTGCATGAAAAGATTCACAACATCATTCGCCACCCATCAGGGAGATGCACATCAAAACTAAGAGACACCTCATACCTACTGGGATGGCAATAATCAAAAAGACAGATAATAACAAAGCTCCAGTGAGGATGTGGAGAAATTGGAACTCTTGTACGCTGCTAGTGGGAATGTAAAATACTACAACCACTTTGGGAAAAAGTTTGGCAGTTCCTCAAAAGTTTAAACATGAAACCACGATGCAACCGAAGTAATTCCACCCCATATATACCCAAGAGAATTGACAACATATTCACACAAAAACATGTGCACAAATGTTCATTGCAGCATTATTCATAATAATCCAAGAGTGGAACAACTCAAATGTCTATCAATTGATGAGTGGATAAATAAAATATAGTATATTCATACAGTAATGTAACATTATTTAGCAAATAAAAAGACATGAACTACTGATAATATGCTACAACATGAATGAACCTTGAAAACGTGCTAAATGAAAGAAGCCAGACACAAATGACAGCATAAGATATTATTTCATTTCTATGAAACGTCCAGAGTAGGCCTATCTAGAGACTGAAAATAGATTAGTGGTTGCTTAAGGCTTTGGAGGAAGGAGGAAGAGGAGTGACTGCCAATGTACAGGGCTTTATTGAGAGGGGTCAATGGAAATATTCTAAAATCGGTGTGGTGATGATTGTACAACCCCGTGAATGCCCTAAAAACTGTTGAATTGTATACTTCAGGTAGTTGAATTGTATGGTATATGAATTATATCTCAGTAAAGCTATTGTTTTACAAGTGGACATAGGGACATGAAAATTTATGGTAATAGTTGCAGTTACTTGATACAATTTCTAGATATCAATGCACTGTACACTCGAAATAGGTGAAATTTAGATTATGTAAAATATACCTCAATAAAGTTGTTTTTAAAAAAAAGAGTTCCCAGATAACACAGCCAATGAGGGGCAGAGCTGAAAATGTATGTGAAAGGGAAAATTTTCTAGAAAATAATAAATATACCCAAACTGGCTCAAGAAGAAATAAATCGTTAACTAGCTTGAATGGGCATTCAGGAGTTTCTGACACCAAATGATACCAGAGCCAGATAGAGTTTACAAGTTTTATTAAACCTTAATCTTGAACTTACACATTTTTCAGAGCATGAAAAATAAGTCATTTTGGGCTTCCCTGGTGGTGCAGCCGTTGAGAGTCTGCCTGCCGATGCAGGGGACGCGGGTTCGTGCCCCGGTCCGGGAAGATCCCACGTGCCGCGGAGCGGCTGGGCCCGTGAGCCGTGGCCACTGAGCCTGCACGTCCGGAGCCTGTGCTCCGCGACAGGAGAGGCCACAACAGTGAGAGGCCCGCGTACCGCAAAAAAAAAAAAAAAAAAAAAAAAAAAAAAAAAAAAAAAAGTCATTTAGTGTGTTTCATGAGGCTAGGATAACCTTGATCCCCAAGCCAGACAAGGACAATGCCGGAAAAGAAAATGCCAGAGGAATTCTCTCAAACGTAGAGACACAAATCCTAAATACATATTAGCCAGTTCAATATAGCCTTGCAAAATAAAAATAAATCACAGCCAACTTGGATTGACCCCAGGCATGCAAACACGTTGTCAGCACATTTGCTGCAAAACTCCAAGTTTTTCTTATGTGTAGAATATGAGCTAGAAATGCTTTTTTTTGGAAGTTTTCCTAGGAATCTGTTCCTCGTTAATTCATTCAGCAAACGTATTTAGGTGCCTATTAAGTGCTGGGTGCTGTTCTGACACCACGCATAACACAAACTCCTGCCCTCAAAAATGGAAAGAAAGCAATCTATGCAAACTAAAGGAAAAACCCATGTAATACAAACTAAAGGAAAAACCCATGTAATAATCTCCATAGATACAGGAAAAACACTGGAAAAATTCAACACTCATTTATGGTTTTTAGAAACCCGATAGGTAAATCAGAATACACAATAATTACTATTCCACAGCAAATATCATACTTAAGAGTAAACCTTAGAAACAAGACCGGGACACCTGCAACTCCACATCATCCTGGTGATCCTGGACAAAGCAACAGGACAAGAGGGAGAAAAAAGCCCAGATCTGACGGCTCAAGACCCATGCAATTAACTACAGTGTACTCTGCCAGGGTGCCAGGGTAGGGTCATAACTACTGCTACTTCCTTGTCAAGAGTGTTGACCTGCTTTAGGAGCTGGCTTCCTCCTTCCATGAATGGACAAGGCCTGGCAGGTGTGCATCTGCACACAGAACTCTTAAGGTGTCTGGAGTTCTAGATTAGAGCTGGGATAGAAGCCCAGACCTCTCAGGGGGTTCTAAAGGAGAATTTCTGATGGGGCTTAGCAGTATGACAATACTATTTTGTTATGTATATTCATATATTTCATTTGCCTCTTGATCCTTCCATCAATCCTGGGAGAGAGGACAGGTAATAAAACTGAAATTTGGAAAGTTTAAGATACTTAGAACCACAAAAAGAACTGTAAGGGATTTTCACTTATTTGCTTTACAAACATTTTTTGAGCACCTACTATGTGCCTGCATCTGCTAGGTGCTAGGGAACCCATGGCCCCTGCTGCCTTCATGGAGCTTACAGCCTATTCTAATTCAAATCACATATTTTACAGGTTGGTACATCCATTTAAAGAAACAGTTCTGAGCCTCTATGTTCTAGGCCAGTGGATCACAAACTTTAGCACACATCAGAATCACCTGGAGGGCTAATTAAAGCACAAATTACTGGGCCCCATCTCCAGAGTTTCTGAGTCAGTAGGTCAGGGGTGGGACCTAAAAATGTGCATTTCTGACAAGCTCCAAGGTAATGCTGAGGCTGCTGGTCAGGGGGGACCCTACTTTGAGAACCATTGCACTAGTAACATGCCCACACTGGGTTTCAGGCATTACACAATATAAAAAAGAAAGAAAACTTCCTACTCCTGAGAAGCTTACAGCTCCATGGGGTTGGTTTGTTTGTTTACTCCTAATTTATCCCTCCCCACTTCCCTTTTCCCTTTGGTAACCATAAGTTTGTTTTCTATATCTGTGAGTCTGTTTCTGTTTTGTATATAGATTCACTTGTACTATTTTTTAGATTCCATGTATAAGTGATATCATATAATATTTGTCTTTGTCTGATTTACTTCACTAAGTATAATATTCTCTAGATCCATCCATGTTGCTGCAAATGGCAATATTTCATTCTTTTTTATGGCTGAGTAATATTCCATTGTGTGTATATACCACATCTTCTTAAACTAATCATCTGTTGATGGGCACTTGGGTTGTTTCCATGTCTTGGATATTGTGAATAGTGCTGTTACGAACATTGGGGTGCATGTATCTTTTTGAATTAGAGTTTTCATCTTTTCCAGATATGTACCCAGGAATGGGATTGCTGGATCATATGGTAGCTCTATTTTTAGTTTTTTAAGGAACCTCCACACTGTTCTCCATCATGGCTTTACCAAGTTACATTCCCACCAACAGTGTAGGAGGGTTTCCTTTTCTCCACACCCTCTCCGGCATTTATTATTTGTAGACTTTTTTTTTTTTTTTTTTTTTTTTTTTTTTGCGGTATGCGGGCCTCTCACCGCTGCGGCCTCTCCCGCCGCGGAGCACAGGCTCCGGACGCACAGGCCCAGCGGCCATGGCTCACGGGCTCAGCCGCTCCGCGGCACGCGGGATCCTCCCGGACCAGGGCACGAACCCGCGTCCCCTGCACCGGCAGGCGGACTCCCAACCACCGCGCCACCAGGGAAGCCCCTATTTGTAGACTTTTTGATGATGACCATTCTGACCAGTGTGAGGTGATATCTCATTGTGGTTTTGATTTGCATTTCTCTAATTAGTGATGTTGAGCATCTTTTCATGCGCCTGATGGCCATCTGTATGTCTTCTTTGGAGAAAAGTCTCTTTAGGTCTTCTGCCCGTTTTTTTAATTGGGTTGTTTGGAGTTTTTTTATATTGAGTTGTATGAGCTGTTTGTATATTTTGGATATTAACCCCTTGTCAGTCACATCTTTTGCAAATATTTTCTCCCATTGCATAGGTTGTCTTTTTGTTTTGTTGATAGTTTCCTTTGCTGTGCAAAAGATTTTAAGCTTGATTAGGTTCCATTTGTTTGTTTTTGCTTTTATTTATTTTGCCTTGGGAGACTGATGTAAGAAAATATTGCTATGATTTATGTCCGAGAATGTTTGCCTATGTTCTCTTCTAGGAGTTTTATGGTATCATTTCTCTCTCTCTCTCTCTCTCCATATATATATATATGTGTATATATATATTTTTTTGCCTGCATCGGGTCTTAGTTGCAGCATGCGGGATCTTCGTTGAGGCATGAAGAATCTGTTGTTGCAGAGCGTGTGCTGTTCTTCATTGTGGCATGTGGGCTTCTCTCTAGTTGTGGCGGGAGGGTTTTTTTCTCTCTCTAGTTGTGGCAGGAGGGTTTTTTTCTCTCTCTAGTTGTGGTGCATGGGTCCAGAGCGTACGGACTCTGTAGGGTGCAGCACGCGGGCTCTTTTGTTGAGGCACGTCAGCTCAGTAGTTGTGGCGCACGGGCTTATTTGCCCCATGGCATGTGGGATCTTAGTTCCCTGACCAGGGATTGAACCCACGTCCCCTGCATTGGAAGGTGTATTCTTTACCACTGGACCACCAAGGAAGTCCCATATTTAGCTCTTTAAAACATTTTGAGTTTATTTTTGTATATCGTGTGAAGGAGTGTTCTAATTTCATTGATTTACATATAGCTGTCCAGCTTTCCCAACACCACTTGCTGAAGAGACTGTCTTTTCTCCATTGTATATTTTTGCCTCCTTTGTTGTAGATTAATTGATCATAGGTGTATGGGTTTATTTCTGGCCTGTCTATTCTGTTCCAATGATCTATATGTCTGTTTTTGTGCCAATACCATGCTGGTTTATTTTGTTTGTTTGTTTGTTTTTTAAGTATAGCTGATTTACAGTGTTGTGTTAGTTTCAGGTTTACAAAAAAGTGATTCAGTTATGTGTATATATTGAGCATCTTTTCATGTAGCTTTTGGCCATAATACCAAGCTGTTTTAATTACTGTAGCTTTGTAGTATAGTCTGAAGTCTGGAAGGGTTATGCCTCCAGCTTTGTTCTTTTTCCTCAGGATTGCTTTGGCAATTCTGAGTCCTTTGTGGTTCCATATAAATTTTAGGATTATTTGTTCTGGTTCTGTGAAAAATGTCATAGGTATTTTGATAGAGATTGCATTAAATCTGTAGATTGCTCTGGGTAGTATTAATATTTATCAATATTAATTCTTCCAACACAAGAACATGGGACATCTTTCCATTTCTTTGAATCATCTTCAATATCCCTTATCAATGTTTTATAGTTTTCACAACTCCATGGGCTTTAATAGGCATTCACTCACTCACTCATTCATTTGTTCATCAAACCAGGGCTTTGCATTCATAATATTCTGTAGTTTTCAGGAAAACCCTATGTGCTGAATATTGTTATTAGCCCCATTTTACAAATGAGGAAACTGAGACTAGGAGAGATTAGGTAATATGCACACAGTTACACAGTAAGTGACAGAACCCAGGCTGCAGGTCCCCAAGAGTCCTTACTCTTAACCTCCAGTTAAACTGCACATAAGTAATTTAATGGGTGTTCTAAATGCTACCATTAAGGAGGCAATAGACTGTTTTGGGAACCTAGATGGACCCCATCTATGGAAGAATGAACTCAGAGAGGGCATGGTGGGATGGACCTGAATAAGACATTTGCCAAAGCAAAGAGGGAGAAAAGGCTGCACAGCAAGCAGAAGGAACCACTTTGGAAAAGGCCGGGTGGCCCTATGGTTAGGGTATAAAGAATAGAATGTCCCATTCATTGGTCTCAGGCTCATGCCAATCCTCAAGTGACCACAGAGGAGAGTGACCAGCAGGATGCTCATCTGTTGGCCCGTGGCTGTGTTGACCCAATCAAGGCCACGTACCCTCCTGGTGTACGCGTGTGCAGGTGTGTGCGTGTGTGCGCGCGCGCGCCCGCGTTTGTTCCTTCAAAGGAATCACAGATCACCAGGCAGGTTATTTTCCCAGCATGGGGACCACTGCCCTCTGGTGGCCACTCTGCCAAAAGCCGAAATTGGGAATACAACTCTCCCTATGGAGACCATTCAGGATCGGTTTTGTTTTATCTCCCCAAAACCTTATGGAATAGGTATTATTATCCCCAGTGAGGCTCAGGGAGATGAAGTTACTTGCCTGAGGTCACACAGCTAGATGTAGTAGACAGGATTGTGATTAGGGTGAGGCAAGGGAGAAAATGGGATGGGACTGGAATCTGGTCAACTGAACTCCAAGACTCATGGTCTTAACCATCATGTGCCCAGTCTCCTGACTGGCATTGTGGGGGTTGCATTCTGACCTTGGATGTTTCCTTTGTGTGTACAATGCTAGGTGCTGGGGAAACAGACACAGCCCTTTGCCCATGAAGATCAAGACTTGTGTCTGACAAATGTAAGTCGGGAGAAGATGCTCTGCTCCAGGAGCAGCAAAAGCAGCATGGTTTTGTGTGTGTGTGTGTGTGTGTGTGTGTGTGTGTGTTTGGCATCCTAAGGGAACAGATCCTCAGGGAAGCTTGAAGGCAATGTCCCAGCCACAAGGAGTCTTCTTCTCCAGGCAGTGCATCCCCTGAGCCAAGCCAGTGGGCACCAGGCTGGCTCCTTGGAGGTGCTGGGGAAGCATTTGTTGGATACATGCCCATGAACTTAGAACACAGTTGATCTGCAGTCCGTTGTGACAATACACATGATTGTTATTGTACTGTGTGGTCACCAGTCATGGAAGGAAAATGCTCCCCAGTGTAAAGGTAATTAGCATTCCTTTGACCCAGACATATGCAACTTGGCTATTTTAGCTCTTCTCATTTTGCCAACATTTTTCATCAGGATCCAAGTCAGTAGTTTTCCCTAAAACCAACTTACAAGTTTTTATTGAACACCCACTAAGAAGCCAAAATACAGGGAGAGGGAAATTATAGACATAGAGCTCTATGCCATTTACTCAGTACCAGAAAGGTGCATAGCACTGTCCTAAGCCTGTTACTCCTTACATCAACCCAATGGGGTAGGGAGGGAATCCAAATGCAGGGAATCCTTTCAGAGATGAGCGAGCAGCTCGGAGAGAGCAAGGGATGTATCCAAAGTCATGCAATGAAAGGCAGAGCTGAGATCCAAGTCTAGCCTCATGCCATCTCCTCATCTTCCATGCTTGTGGTCCTTGAGGTGTGTTCCCTAGACCAACAGCATCAGGGCCACCTGGGCACTTGTTAGAAATTCAGACTACCAGGTCCCACTGAAGATCTACTGAATCTGAAATTCTGGATGTTGGGCCCTGAAGCCTGCATTTAAAAAAAATTATTTATTTATTTATTTAGGCTGTGCTGAGTCTTCGTTTCTGTGCGAGGGCTCTCTCCAGTTGCGGCAAGCGGGGCCCACCCTTCATCGCGGTGCGCGGGCCTCTCACCATCACGGCCTCTCCCGTTGTGGAGCACGGGCTCCAGACGCGCAGGCCCAGCAGCTGTGGCTCACGGGCCCAGCCGCTCCGCGGCATGTGGGATCCTCCCAGACCAGGGCTCGAACCCGTGTCCCCTGCATTGGCAGGCGGACCCTCAACCACTGCGCCACCAGGGAAGCCCCTGGAGCCTGCATTTTAACAAGTCCTCCAGGTGATTCTGATGCACACTCAAGTGTGAGAACCACAGACCGTTGCTGCAGTAGTCTCTGTACTTCAGCTGCCCGCAGTCAGATGGGTACCAACCCAAACCAGGACATACACAAATAACTCCAGTCCAGACATTCTGTAATAGTGTCAGAGGAGGGAGAGTTGTTCTAGGGGTTTCTGAAGAGGTTTCATGGAAAAGATGAGATTTGAACTTGGCGATGATGAATGGAAAGGACTTGAATGATCATAACTGGAAGAAAAGGCCTTTCAGGTAGAGCAGAGGCAAGGAGACCAGAAAGTGCCTGTTCATAAATGGGATGGAGGCCAGTTCATGAAAGGCCTTGCCTGCCAGGCTGAGAAGTCTGGCCCTTTTCCTGGAGGCAGTGGGAGACACGTAGGTTGTTGAGCACAGGTGTGCTCATGGCTCGAAGTCCCAGTATGTCGTTGCCCAACAACACTGTTTTCTTACTTACCACTGTGGTAGACAGAGTAATGGCCTTCCAAAGATGTCCATGTCCTAATCCCCAGAGCCTATGAATATGTTATATTACATAGCAACGGGAATTTATAATTGCAGATGGAATTAAGGTTGCTAATCAGCTGACCTTGGGATGGAGAGAGTATCCTGGATTATCTAGGTGGGCCCAATGGAATCACAGGATTCATTATATGTGAAAAAGGAAGGAGAGTCAGTGTCAGAGTCAGTGAGAGATTTCAAGGTGCTAAACTGCTGGCTTTGAAGCTGGAGGAAGGGGCCACGACCAGGAATGTAGACAGCCTCTTGAAGCTGGAAAAGCAAGGAAATGGATTTTTCCCTAGAGCTTCCAGAAGGAACACAGTCCACCCAACATCTTGATTTTAGCCCAGTAACCCATTTCAGACTTCCAACCTCCAGAGCTATAAGACAGACCTCCAAAAAATTGTAAGGTGTTTTCTTTTCTTCAACCGAAGGTGAATGAAAAGGGCAGTGACTGCTTTCTGAGTGCTTACAGCGTTGTGTATTTTATGAGCATGCTCTCCTTTAATCCTCACAACAACCCCATGAGACAGGCACTATTCTCTCCATTTTCCATTGGAGAAATGGAGGCTTGCCCATGCTAATAAGGAGCACAGCCAGGATGGAAACGCAGGCCTCTCTCCAAAGGTTGTCCCCACTAGGCTTGAGAAAAGACTTTACATGATAGTCTCTACTCCAAGTTGCCTGGATGGGCTTCAGCCAAAGGTGCTGGGGGCCCTTCTGGCTGGAGCAGGGGCAGAGGGTTGGAAGACTGGTTATCCTCCCCCTCCAATGAGGAAGTTGGTGAAGACATCTTGGACTTAATTATCCAACCCGGCTTGAATCTGCTTTCATCTAGGCCGGGAGATAGACACGCAGGCACTGGACACCAGTTTATAGCCACATTCCCTGTGTTTTTCCCCTGGTTCCATGACTTGAGTACTGGTAACCTTGGGTAAGTTCCTTACTGCTCCTATCTTAGTTTCCTGTTCTACAAAATAGGGATAATAACAGTACCTACCTATGAGAGCATTCTATGAGTTACTGTATGTAATGGGCTTAGAAAAGTACCTACACTGAGTAAATCTGATAACTGATATCATTATTTTCATTTTTATTTCATATCCTGGGAAACCCACCCCATCTCAAGCACCCTTCTCAGAAACAATGGTGGTGGCGGGCTGTGCAGATGGATTCATGTTCATACCCTTTTTTTAATATATAAATTTATTTTACTTATTTATTTTTGTCGGCATTGGGTCTTCGTTGCTGTGCACGGGCTTTCTCTAGTTGCAGCAAGCAGGGGCTACTCTTCGTTGTGGTGTACAGGCTTCTCATTGCAGTGGCTTCTCTTGTTGTGGAGCATGGGCTCTAGGCGTGTGGGCTTCAGTAGTTGTGGCACGTGGGCTCAGTAGTTGTAGCACACGGGCTTAGTTCCTCCGCAGCATGTGGGATCTTCCCAGACCAGGGCTCAAACCCGTGTCCCCTGCACTGGCAGGCAGATTCTTGCCCACTGCGCCACCAGGGAAGCCCACGTACATACCCTTTTAATATGAATATTTTTATGTGTTCACCAAATATCTCCTTAGGAATTTTAAAACTCTTATGGGTTTGTGAACCCTTTGGGAACCTGATGACAACTACAGATCTTTGTATACCTGATCAGTCCACACCTTTCTCTGCAAATTGCCCCTATAGGTGCCCTGTAGTCTATATTTGTACTCATGGTGTAGGCAGCTCCCACAGCTCCCAGGGAGCCTGGCCCACCCTAGTGGACACTCAGTGTTACTGGGCCCAGCCTTCCAGCTGGGCAGGCTGTGCACTGCTCCCCTCTAGGGGGCGCCATGATGTAGACTGCAATTCACAGCCAAGTGTGCAGCAGGGAGGCTTGGGAGCTTCTTGAGGCAGGCTGGGGCCATCCAACTCTCTCTCATGGGAATTTAAGAGTTACGATTCCGAGATTAGTCTCTGCTGGTGGCTTGAACTGAGGATATGCAAACAAAGACCATTTGGCCCTGAAGAGTAGCTTCCTTTGGCTCTTGGGTACTTTCCAGTTCCTGGGGGATCTTTGGGTAGGAAACATCTTGTGCAACTTGAGGCCACAGGGTCATATAGCTCTCATTCTAGCGAAGGGTAGATAGGGGTGGGTCTTTATACACAGGGAGTGAGGGGGAAGCAAGGAAACAAAGTGCGACATGACGAGGAAGCACACGGGTACCAAAGGGAAGGGCACCAAACCATCTCAGGGCATCAGGGGAGGCTTCCTGAGGCAGTGACATCTGTGACATCTAAGTTATGAGAATGAATAGGAGGTCAGCAGGCAAAGAAGCTGGAAAAGTAACACAGGCAGAAGGAACAGGCTGTGCATGAGAAGAGAGGTAGCCCCAGGAACTGGACTGAGGTTGGTTTTCTTCTCCTGAGAGAGGATTGGAGAGGCAGATGGGGCTAAGTGGGGAAGGGGCTTGCGGCCACGCAAAGGAGCATGGGCTTGATCCTAAGCGGGAGGTGGAGCCCCTCTTTGTATCCACTTCCCTTGGCGGTCCTCATTTTCACTTCTTCTGGTCTCTGGTCAACTTGTCCATGACATGAAACATGAACTCTCCACTCCCTGGAGGTGAGCCTAGAACCTACCACCAGAAGGTAGATTATGGATCAGTGGATGAAGCAGGGATTTTTAAAAAAATAGATTTATTTATATATTTTATTTTATTTATTTGGCTGCATTGGGTCTTCATTGCTACGTGTAGTCTTCTCATTGAGGTGTCTTCTCTTGTTGCAGAGCACGGGCTCTAGGAGCACAGGCTTCAGTAGTTGTGGCACGTGGGCTCAGTAGTTGTGGCATGCGAGCTCTAGAGTGCAGGCTCAGTAGTTGTGGCGCACGGACTTAGTTGCTCCACGGCGTGTGGGATCCTCCCAGACGAGGGCTCAAACCTGTGTCCCCTGCATTGGCAGGTGGATTCTTAACCACTGCACCACTAGGGAAGTCCCTGAAACAGAGATTTTGACCTCAAATAAGCCTGGATTCTAAACTTGACCCTGCCATTCACTGGTCATGTAACTTTGGGCATCAGTAAAATGGGGGTTAATAACACCTACTCGATTGATCAAATATTTATTGAATGCCTTCTATGGACCAGACATGGGAGTGCACAATAACTAACACGTATTGAGCTAAGACATACCGTATGCCAGGAACTACTGCTAAATCCTGTACATCCATTATCTCACTTAATCACTTCTATAACCCTTTGAGGGAGGCACCATTATTCCCCCATTTTGCAGATGAGGAAACTGAGGCTCACGGAGATTAAGCTATTAACCCAAGGTTGATGGCAAAGCCAGGATTCAAACCTAGGCAGTCTGGCTCCAAAGCCTAAGCACATAACCTGGTTCCCCACAAAGCCCTAATCAGGACAAAGAAGCTCCTACTCTCACAGAACTTACATTCTAATGGAGGGAGCAAACTATAAACCAATAAGAAAAGCAGCATGTGAAAAGGTACAAGTATTAAAAGGTGCTCAATAGAGAAAAATAGAGCAGGGTAAGTGTGATCGAGAGTGTGCAGAAGAGGCAGGAGATTGCAGTTTTAAATAAGATGGTCAGGTGGTGACAGTTGAGCTAAGACTTGAAAAAAAGAGAGGGAGTTGGCCATGTGGATATCCAGGGGAAGAGCATTCTAGGCAGGAGGAGCAGCCAGTGCAAAGGTCCGGAGGCAGGATTGTGCCTAGTGCATTCAAGGAACAAGGACGTCAGTGTGATGGGAACAGAGGTGGAGAACATGGGGAAGAGTAGATGAGGTCAGAGAGTGACAGATTATATAGGGCTTGCAGGCCATGCAAGGACTTGCTTTTAGTCTGGGCGAAATGAGGAGCCATTAGAGGGTTTTGAGGTGTGAAACTACATAATCTGACATGACATATTTTAAAATTTTATTTATTTATTTTATTTTTGGCTGCATTGGGTCTTCGTTGCTGCGCGCGGACTTTCTCTAGTTGCAGCGAGTGGGGGCTACTCTTCTTTGCGGTGCGCGGGCTTCTCATTGTGGTGGCTTCTCTTGTTGCGGAGCATGGGTTCTAGGTGCACAGGCTTCAGTAGTTGTGGCACATGGGGTCTAGAGCGCAGGCTCAGTAGTTGTGACACACGGGCTTAGTTGCTCCATGGCATGTGGGATCTTCCCCAACCATGGCTCAAACCCATGTCCCCTGCGTTGGCAGGTGGATTCTTAACCACAGCGCCACCAGGGAAGCCCCTGACGCGACATTTCAAAGGCTCGCTTGCTGCTCTGTTGAGAATAGCCTGTAGAGGAGCAAAGGGTGGAAGCAGAGAGACCAATCAGAAGGCACCCGAAGGAATGCAGGCGAGAGATGATGTAGCTTGGATCAGTGATGTGGGGTGGTGGATTCTGAATCTTTTTTGGGGGAAGAGCCAACAGATCTCCTCATGTGGGGAAAGAGGTTTGGGAAGGGAAATCAGGAGCTCAGCTTTGAACATAGTAAGTTCAAGATGCCCTATTAGATTTCCCGGTGGGAGTGTCAAGGAGATGGTGGGATATGGGAGCCTGGAGTTCAGGGGAGAGGTCCAGGCAGGAGTTATAAGTTTGGGAATCATCAGGATCTAAATGGTGTTTAAAGTCATGGGATTGGATGAGATCATCAAGGGACTGAGCATGGAGGTAGCGGGGTAGAAGACCAAGGACTGGGTCCTCAGTGTTAAGAAATCACAAAGAACAGGAAGAACCAGAAAGGGAGATCAAGAAGGAGGCATCGGGCTTCCCTGGTGGCGCAGTGGTTGAGAGTCCGCCTGCCGATGCAGGGGACGCGGGTTCGTGCCCTGGTCCGGGAGGATCCCACATGCCGCGGAGCAACTAAGCCCGTGAGCCATGGCCGCTGAGCCTGCGCGTCCGGGCCCTGTGCTCCGCAAAGGGAGAGGCGACAGCAGTAAGAGGCCCGCGTACCGTGAAAAAAAAAAAAAAGAAGAAGGCATGAGGGAGGGAGGAAGAAAATCAAAATAGTGTGGTGTCCTGGGGGCCAAGTGAAGAAAGTGTAGCATGGAGGAAGCTGCTGGGAAGCCAAGCGTGGTGAGAACTGAGCAGTGATTATTGGGTTCAGGACCATGGTGGTCTCTGGTGACCTTGATGAGAGCAGTTTCAGTGGTTAGTGGGAGCGAAAGTCTGATCAGTGGTAGTTTCAGAGAATATCAGAGTACAGGCCTGGCCTCCTTCCTGAACTCCTACTGCTCTGCCCACTGGCTCCTTGCAGCTGCCTCCAGGGCCACTCTGAGTTCATTTCTCACCCTCCCCGCTGCTCAGTCCCAGCAACATCCTGGATTCTCCTCTTGACAGATGGCAGTTTGCCCATGACCCAGAATCAAGCACAATAATCCAATGATGCTGGTGAACAGTTGTCCAAGCAGCTGCTCCTGACTCTATACTACTGGTTGCAGGCAGAAATAAAGAGAAGCTATCTTAAGAGGTTCTATTTTAAAAGTTATGAAGCGGGGCTTCCCTGGAGGTGCAGTGGTTAAGAATCCACCTGCCAATGCAGGGGACACGGATTCAAGCCCTGGTCCGGGAAGATCCCACATGCCCTGGAGCAGCTAAGCCCGTGCGCCACAACTACTGAGCCTGCGCTCTAGAGCCCGCAAGCCACAACTACTGAGCCCACGTGCCACAACTACTGAAGCCGGCGTGCCTAGAGCCAGTGCTCCGCAACAATGAGAAGCCACTGCGGTGAGAAGCCACACCCCGCAACAAAGAGTAGCCCCCGCTCGCCACAACTAGAGAAAGCCCGCGTGCAGTAATGAAGACCCAATGCAGTCAAAAGTTAATTAAATAAATAAATTTTTAAAAAATAATAATATAAATAAATAAATGTTATGAAGCTAAAAGAGAGTTATTTGCATTAGGTACATCAAACACTGGGATTCTTACATTTTTATCCTCTATTTTAACCCAATATAAACATAATCTTGGGGTGATATCAAACATCTATAGATTACTTAAAGATTACCCCAAACCTGGAAATTTAGGGAAAATGTCACTGTAATTGAATTGTTCACATAATATTTAAATAAAAGCAAAATGTTATTTTACTGAAAAGAAAAATATCAGAAGAAAGGATTTCGATACTGTAAACGTAGTGGCGACTTTTCAAGGACTTCTGAAAGGGGAGCAGAGAAACGGGGCAGTAGCTGGAGGGAGGAGTTAGAATTCAAGAGGAATTGTTTTAATTATGGGAGACATTACAGCATGTGTCCACACTGATGGGAACGGACTTTTCTGTACTGTCTTTTTCTTTGCTCATTCTGTCCCAACTCCCTCAGATCCTTCAGGGCTCAGCTCAGGTGCCGTTCTTCTCTGAAGCTGCCCCATCTTCCCTGAGCCAGACAGGGAAAGGACTCTTTTCCCCTCCCCACCCCTAATTCCCGTAGCACCTTGTTAAGGGCATTCATAATTTGCGTTGTATGATTATTTGGGTACAAGTTCCCTGAGAAATGCTCCATATCTTGCCCACCTTTGTATCCAAAGCCTCCCCACTTGTCATTTTCCACTCAGGAATACACCTAGAACTGCTTGATAAATGTTTATTGAGTGAACAAGTGAATTCCAGGGAGCTGGATTTGCACTGGCTGGTCCAGGGACCTAGAAACAGCAATTTTATAAGTAGTGTCTCTCAAATTCTTTCCTTGAAATAGCCTTAGTAAAGTGAATGTTTATGTAGGATGGTCTGGGGAAATAACTAGAAGCAACTGAAATTTCCTTGAAGGCACACGTATTCTCTGAAAATTCCTAAAAATTTTGCAACCTACCCTGATATAGCTCTCGGTTTATCTTATTTCCAAATAATACTGTAATTTACTTACCATTTATTATTCAGTTTCTCCCAGAAGTCTTGAAATAAAAATTATGCTTCAGAAAGTGGCCCACCCTCAGCAGTATGTGTCTCTTGGTTTGAGTATCTGATAGAGGATTTGACATTGAAGAAGTTGCTTTACAAAATGGTAATAATTTGTTAGCCTGCAAGATATTACGATAGTATTCTGCCTCTGGTTGGTGGCATGTTTTAATTATAGGAGAGAATATATGGAACATGGGGCTTCCCTGGTGGCGCAGTGGTTGAGAATCTGCCTGCCAATGCAGGGGACATGGGTTCGAGCCCTGGTCTGGGAGGATCCCACATGCCGCGGAGCAACTAGGCCCGTGAGCCACAACTACTGAGCCTGCGCGTCTGGAGCCTGTGCTCCGCAACAAGAGAGGCCGCGACAGAGAGGCCCGCGCACCGCGATGAAGAGTGGCCCCCCAGCTCGCCGCAACTAGAGAAAGCCCTCGCACAGAAGCGAAGACCCAACACAGCAAAAATAAATAAATAAATATATGGAACATGTATATCTACTTATAAGAGGCAATATTTTCGAGTTAGGTAGCATAGTTTGGTGATTAATAATAAAACAAAAGCTTTGGAGTCATGAAGACTTTGGTTGAAATCTTGGTTTTATTTTCATTCTGACTTTATACAAATTAACGCCTCTAAGCCTTGGTTTTCACACCTATAACACAGAGATGGGAAGAATAATGTTCCCTGACTCCTTGGGTTGTTGTGGATATTGAGTGAGCTATTGCTTGTATAGCCCTTGGCACTGTGACTAGTACATAGTAAGTGCTCAATAAATAAATAACTGGGCCAGAGACCCAGACCAGCAAACAGGTGATTACAGTTCTCAGTGAGAAGTGCTGGGGCAGGGGATACCGGGTCCTATGGGAGTTCCAAGAAGGACATTGGGGAAGGCTTCCTGGAGGAACTGACATCTAATTTGAGCAGTTGAAAGGTCGGGGAGTGTTACTGGCAGAAGGAAGAATAATGAGAGAGCTTGGCTCATGGCAGGAAAGGAGGGGTGAGAGGTAAGGAAGAAAATGAAAACGGCAGGAGCAAAAGATCATGCAGGACCAGGTAGCCATGAAAAAAGTTTGTCTTTCATCCAGAGAGCAATGGGGGCCATTGAAGAGTTCTAACCAGGGGAGCAACAGATCAGATATGCAAGACTGGGCACAGAGAGCCTGGTGAGTAGGTCAGAGGTAGCGTGGCCTGGACTGGGGTTGGCCAGGAGCTGGGGAATGTGGCTATATTTGTGAGACATTCAGGAGCTAGTGATAATGACTGAGTGTAGGTTGGTGGAAGGAGATGGGGAGGATGATCCTCAGAGAGTGCACAGTGGTGCCTTCCACTAAGACAGGGACAGAGAAGGAGCTGGGACCAGAAGTGAGGTACAAGATGCCCAGTTCGGTTTTGGACATATAGACTGTGAGATAGTCACATGAAACCATCCTATAAATGGTTGGATACATAGATCTTAAGCCTTGGAAAATGTGGTAGGCTCAGTAATGGCCTGCAAAGATACCCAGGTCCTAATCCCTGGAACCTGTAAACGTTATCTTATATGGCAAAAGGAATTTTGAAGATGTGATTAATTTAAGGTTCCTGAGTTGGGGAGATTATCTTGGATTATCTGGGTTGGCCAAAAATGTAACCATAAATGTGCTTATAAGATGGAGATCAAGGGAGATTTGACCACAGAAAAGAAGGTAATATGACACAGAAGCAAGATGCCCTTTAAGACTGGAGGAACCTGGCCACAGGCCAAAGAATGCAAGGAACGCAGTTCTAGAAGCTGGAAAAGGTGAGGCAAGTGACGCTCCCCTAGAGCATTTGGAGGGAGTGTGGCCCTGCTGATACCTTGACTTCAGTCCAGTGAAACTCACTTCAGACTTCTGACCTCCAGGATTGTAAGAGAATAAATATGTGTTGTTTCAAGCCACCAAGTTTGCGCTAATTTGTTACAGAGGAGTCGAATACTGGAGACGTCAATATCAATGATGTAAAGAGAGCTGGTGGAGTTGGACGAAGGTGTTCAGGAAGCCTGTGTAGAGTGAGAAGAGCAGAGGGTCCAGCATTTAAGATACACGCAGAGGAAGTGCACCTCAGAAAGGGCCCTAAGAAGGAGCAGTCAGAGAGGAGGAGGACTACCGAGGAAAATGGTCCTTTTTCAAAAAATGAAATGACTGTTTGCAGTAGTTCGGGCTGAAAACAGGCTAGAGTGGGTTGAAGGGTGACTGAGGGGTGAACCAGAATTGTATTTCACAGCCTATTGGTCCTGTCTCCTCCACCAGATTGTACACATTTTTTCCAACTTTCAATTCTATTCCACAAATAGTATAAATTCATTACCAAAACATTAGGATAGACAGATTAGCTAAAAGAAAAAAGTTACTCATAACACCCTCAGCTGGTAATATTTTAGTGTGTATCTTTTCAGTTTTGTTTTTTTTTTTTCCACGCCAACTACATAATCCTCTCAGTCACTTAGTGGGGTGAAATACCATTAGGCCATTTCAAGAGGTGGAAAATTCAGGCTTAGAGAAGCAAGCAATTTACTCAGCTGTACACAGCTGGACAACAGCAGCACCAGGATGGGGACTTAGACCTATCTGACTCCAAAGCCAATGTTCTTCGCCGCAGTGCTTCCCTGATAGTTTCCAGAGGACTTCAGGCTCCAGAACTAAATCTAAGTGGATTTTTATCCTGAACACCATCCCTCATCCACCCAAATATATAGGTGGTTCCCAAGAGGCAGAGGATAGTGGGTGGGGAGGAGTGGCAATCTCTAGCCTGGTGGGGTTGGTGAGCCAGGTTGAGGAGTGAAAGGCAGGAGACTGAGCCAAGGAAGAATGAAGGTGTGTGTGAGAAGGCCGGATAAGAGGCAGCCAGTTCCTGAGCGCCTGTTGGGTACATGCACGTGTAAGGTCCCCTCCTCGTAATATCACAACCAAGAGGGCATTAGACTTACCATTTTTCAGAGAAGAAGACTGAGGTTCCAAGAAGGGATGTAATTTTCCTCAAATCACACAGCTATCCGAGGCGCCGAGCCACAAAGACCCTGGAGGCGGGGCACGCTATTTAGGGGAGGAGCGAAGGGGCGGTTGGGCGTCCCTGGCTGCGCGCTGAGCAAAGGCCGAGAGTGGGGTATGCTGAGCAAGGGAGGGGTGGGGCGACTCGGGGCGGAGCTGGGCACCGAGATCCTCCCCCCCAACCACCCCGGCCTTGGGAGAGAGCCGAGGGGCTGGGTGGGGGTGAAGCTGAAGGGGTGAGGTCACGAGGACTGGGAACTAATGGGTAGGAGAGGAAAACGCAAGGCGCATTAAGGAGGGATGCGGAGATAGGGCCACCGAGGCTTTGGGAGGCAGGGTGACTTCGGAGGCCCGGGAGCGGGACAAAGGGGCGGAGCCGTGGACGCGCCGAGAGGGAGGCAGCTTTAAGAAAGGGAGGCCAAAGCACCCAGTAGAGAGGCATGGGGCGGGGCCGCGGAGCCGGGTGAGGGGCCGAGGGCGGGGAAGTAAGCCAGGGGCGGAGCTCTCTGGGGATGGGAGGCCAGAGGGCTGGGCCGAGGAGCCGGGCGAGGGGCCAGGGGCGGGACTCTCAGGGCTGGGAGGCCCGCGAGGGCCGGGGGACGGGCGGTCCAGGCTAAGGTGGGGAGCTAGGCTGGAAGGCCGTGGGCGGGGCCGAGAATCGGGCGGAGTGGGAAAAGTCTGGGCTCCCAGGACAAGAGGGGACGCGGCTGTGCAGGGCAAAGGCAGTCGGGGGCGGGGCGGCGCGGAGCGGGCGGGGCGGCGCGGAGGCCAGGACGGCGCCCGCGGCGGGCTGGGAGGCCGGCCCAGAGCACTGCGGCGAGCGACCCCCAGGCCCCTCTCCGGCCGCCCCGGCGCCCCACCACGCGCCCGCCATGCCCGAGCAGCTCAGCGTCGCAGAGTTCCTGGCCGTCACTGCAGAGGACCTCAGCTCCCCGGCCGGGGCTGCCGCCTTCGCCGCCAAGATGCCCCGGTGCCGCGGGGCAGCACTGGCGCGGGAGGAGGTGAGGGGGCCGAGGCGGGAGGGGTCTGGGGTCTCGGCAGGGCTTCGCCTTGACCTTCACAGGCGTGACCGGAACTGCGATGGCCCTCCTTACCGCGCCCCAGAAACTTTCCCCCTCCCTAGAGCTGTGAGAACAGAGTGCATCTCAAACATCTGCGTCCTCACCGTCGAGTGTTTGGGGGAGGGCCCGAGAGACCATTTGGGGTCCTCGAGGTAACCTCGACGACAGACTTAACAGGTTGAGGGACATACCCCCAGTGCTCTTCGTGACCTGCCGCGCCGTCGCTTGTGGGTTTGCTCAGCGCCTCACTGCATCTGTTTGGGTTTTCATCTTTGGAGCCCCACAAGTTCGTCCCCCAAGTCACTCCTCTTCTGGGAAGCAGACCTTCCAGCCTCAGTCCTGAACTTAACTTCTCCCTGGGAGCAGTGAGGCGCCCTCCCCCAGACTGCTGGTTCTGAGATTTGGCCGGTGTTTGTGGAATGAATGCGAATGAGAAGGCGCCAGGAGCCGGGGTTCACCTTGGCCAGGCTGTTCACAAGTTTAGTCTCCTCTCCCCTCCCCTCTCCTCTTTGTCTTTTCCAGAAATGCATCCCAGGCCTTTTCTCTGGCCCTTGCAGGCTGCCCCACCCCGTTCCCCTGCTCACTGGAGTTAGTTCCTTTTCTTCAGACCCGCTGCACTTTCCCCGGCCTCCTCTGCAGGAATATTCTAGGGCAGACACCCTGAGGCTTTGGGCCAAAGGAGAATAATGTGTTTTTGCAGCTCCCTTTCAGAAGATGCCCTGAACTGGGGTGGCATTTTGGACCCCAACAGCAGCACTCACCTTCCATCCTTCACCATTAGAATATTGAGCACCTATTGTGTGGTAGATACAAAGATTTACAGTTCATAATACCCTGGGCCAGTGTCATGGGAAATCTCTTCTCCTCCTCTCCCCAGCAGTCTGAACCCCCATCCCACAGTCTGTGTGTATCACTTAGTAAGGGTGATAGAGGACTGTGGAAAGATCACCCACTTTGGGGAAGGCAGACCTGTGTTCAAATTTTGGCTCTGCAGTTTACCAGCCGTGTGAGCTTGGGCACGTGACCTGATCTGTTTGTGCCCCACTTTTGGCATCTATAAAATGGGGATAATAATGTTTACCTCACAGGACTATGGTATTACATGGGGCCATGTATGTAAGGCATGCATTTTGATTAGTGGAATGATTACGGGGTTAATTGACCGACCTCTTTAGATAGGGACTGGGTCTCTTTTGTCCTCATTTCTCTCACAGAGCCTAGCCTAGTACTTTGCATATAGTGGGGGTACATGTTTTAATTAAAATAAGAAGCTTTGGCTTCCTTCCTTGGGCAGAACCAGTAGCTTAGAGTCCACCGCCTATGAATGTAGATTGTATTTTACTGGAGGCTCACAGGGAAACTGCCTCAGAGCCTCATCCTGAGGAGAGAGAGCTTCCTGATGTTTGTCTTCATCTTGTGACCTACGATCAGCATCCTTAGGGCTTTCACAGTTCACACTCTTCTCTGGGTTGTTCATTAAAATGTTAGAGCAGGATCAGGGGAAAGGGCTGTACTATGAACCCTTCTCCAGGGACAGAAATGCCCATTTATGCCCGTGCATCTGGCCTTGCTTGGCTTCGTGTGTGTAAGCACTTGTGTATGCCTGGGGGAGAGAGCCCTTAGGATGGATCTGGAGGCCACAGCAGACTCCCATCAGGGCTCAGCTTTACCCCAGGTTAGGCCAGACAAAACCCAGCCTCTTTGCCTTTGGGACTTCAGTTTGGTGCGCGCAAAGGTTCATTTTTGCAATAGAAAGGTTTCTGACACCCAAATACAGTTTTTCTCTTCAGCATTTCAGTGCCTCAAAAGTTAGAATCTGACCTTTGGATTGGACTTTCCTGAGGTTTCCTGTTTGGCTTTGCATTTGTGTTTATATTTACATGTAGTTTGATGCTGTCATTACCCCGATCTCAGTTCTGGGCATGACTAACCCCCAGGCTTGAAGCTCCATTTGGCAGAATCAAAATTTGACTGATTCTCAGAGCAAGTGTTCCAGTCCCAGCTGGTTTCCTGGGAGTAACTAGGGACTCTGTCCTGGGACTTGAAGACTTTTTTTGCAGTCCTGCTAGGAAGGACCCTGGGCAGGTTACAGGAAGCTAGAATGTCAGTGCTGAGGGACCCTTTAAGATAGAGATCACCTAGGAACTCTCTCATTTGAGATGGGGAAACTGATGTCCAGAGAGTGCTACAGACTTATCTAAGCTCCCACAGCTGGGTGATGGAAGAACTGGCCTTTCTACCCAAATGTTCTAACCGCTGGTCCTATTCTCTTTCCTTCTAAAGTCCCAGTGTAATTTCTCTGAACCTTAGTTATTTCACCCTTAAAATTTCACCCTATTTCACCTTCCTTGCTTACCTCTCTGGGTTGTTAAATGTTTTTTGTTTTTGATTAAAAGCTGCTCAAATGTGAGGGAGTATTAAGACAGATAATCATTCTGTCAACCGTTGTCTTCCTGTCCTGGGCCCCTTTACATCAGTCATCTCATTGATATTCACAATAACACAGGTGAAAATGGGCCCAGGGAAGTTAAGGCAGTTGCATTGTGCCACATAGTGGCTTTGTCTGACTTTAAGGCCTGTGCTATGTCAGTTCTCCATGCCATTTCTCTGCTAGGTACCAAGAACATAAAGATGCTGCTCAGCTTTGCTGGCTGGTTGGGGAGATGTAGCCTGTCTTAGCGAGATAAGTGGAACCCCAAGAGTCTGTCCAGAGTACACAGAGAAGGTATGGTTAGTGCCATAAGAGGCCAGTGGAGCGAGGGAGAGAGAAAGAGCAGTGAGGACTGGTGCAGTCAAGGAGAGCTTCCTGGAGGAGGTGACACTTCCAGATGGGTCTTGAAGGATGGAAGAACTCCATTAAGTGGAGAGGACAAGTGAGTGAATTTGGAGACAGATGGGAAGAAAGCATATTCGGGAACCAAGTAAGCCACTGTGACAGTGCTGAGAATTCATGCTATACCATGTGTCTCAAACTACTAGTGAACTTAAATCTCCCAGTGGGTCTTGAGTGAATCAGTCCACCACAAACAGGGGATCTTCAAAGGCTTGTGTTTTATATATATTTTTTGATATTTAATGAAGTTTTAATTGAACAAAAGACATACTAATTTTTTTTTTTTTTTTTTTTTTTTGTGGTACGCGGGTGTCTCACTGTTGTGGCCTCTCCGGTTGCGGAGCACAGGCTCCGGACGCGCAGGCCCGGCGGCCACGGCCCCACGGGCCCAGCCGCTCCGCGGCATGTGGGATCTTCCCGGACCGGGGCACGAACCCGCGTCCCCTGCATCGGCAGGCGGACTCTCAACCACTGCGCCACCAGGGAAGCCCAAGACATACTAATTTTTAATTAAAAATTTAAAATACGTAACAGAAAAGACTAAAGTCGCCTCTGACCATGTCTCACGATTCCTGTACTCTCCCCAGAGGTAACTGCTATGGAAATGTGCATGCTTCCCAATATCTGTCCTCAGAGAAAATGTATTATTAATAAAGGGGTGGTGGTTAAGAGGAATGTTTGCCTAAGTCGGTATCATGTCTTATAATGCATAGTTTTAAGTTTCATTGGAGTCAAATTTATCTTTTCCTTTGTGACTTTAGTGTTTTTGAATCTTATTTTAGAAAGGATTTCATTCTTAATATTCTTATGAATTTTCCATTCTGCTTCATCATGTGTTGATGTTTGTTTTACCAAAATAATAACATTTTTATTTTGCAAAAAATAATAAAAATTATGTAATCTTAGAGATTTTTTTTGTCTGCAAGAAACAGAAACCCTCTAAAGCTTATGTTGAAGGGAAATTTGTTTTAAGGATCTAGAGGTGCCTTATGGGACTGAAGAACTGTAGGTTAAAGTAGACCTCACCCGGGCCTCACCAGGGCCTCATCTGAATCTGGGAAATCATCAGGAACAAAGGCAACTGCTTCCTCATTCCCGCTGTCTCTTGCCTCTTGTTTCTTTCTGCACAGCTAAACAGTGCTTTTGCTCACTTGTCATCGCACAGGCCCCAAAGGGCATCACACAGTCTTCTGGGGAAGTCAGGCATCTTCAGCCCCCACATTCACGTGACCTCACTGGTCCAGCATCTAAAGGAGCAAGCCAGTCTTGCGTCCAAGTTCCTGGCAGAGAGGTTGATGGCCCAGCCCAGCTTCTGGATTGGTTCCAGAAGCTGGGTCCCCACCCCTGGTTTCATCAGCAGAGGTCATGGAGGGATTGACTCAGGCAGGGAAACATGGCCACAGAGACCCACATTGTGGGAGGGGACACTTCTCGGAGAAGAGGAGCAGGGCCTGGAAAGTCCCCACCTGCACCCCCATGTGTCCGCAGCCATTTCTCTTCATTTGGCACAATCTAGGCTCCAGGGAGAGGCACTGTGTTCATCCTGTTTTGTGCCTCTGGTTATCCAGGTGTAAAAGAACCCCAGTTTGGAAAGCTCAGGTGTAGTGGAATTTAAAAGATGGATTGGGGCTTCCCTGGTGGCGCAGTGGTTGAGAGTCCGCCTGCCGATGCAGGGGACACGGGTACGTGCCCCGGTCTGGGAGGATCCCACATGCCGCGGAGCGGCTGGGCCCGTGAGCCATGGCCGCTGGGCCCGCGCGTCCTGAGCCTGTGCTCTGCAGTGGGAGAGGCCACAACAATGAGAGGCCCGTGTACCACAAAAAAAAAAAAAAAAAAAAAGATGGATTGGAGAGCTCAGGGAGTACAGCATGACTTGGAGGGCCTTGAATGTCATTTAGGCATTTGGGCTTTTTGCTGGACAGTGGAGACCATGTTATCTAAGGAATGGATGAGGCCGGCCCTGCCGAGGGACATAGTGGCCAGCATCATGCATGGGAACTGCTCCATGCCAGGCCCTGTATTAGGCACTGGGTAGACACATTGCTTGTTAAAGAGATGCAGTCCCTGCTCTACTGAGCTTACAGTCTTCTGGGGAAGAGAGGCAGTAAACAGGTAAACAAACAAGTCAGCAATTGCACGTGTAATAAATGTCATGACGGCTCATTCTCCCTCTGTCCAGGCCTGCCTTGAGGTTTGGTCCTGGGTCCTCATCTCTTGGCATGCTAGCCTCTCTCCCCAGGCAATCTCATCCACACCCATGGGTTCAGTCCTCTTCCATCTTCAGGTGACTCACACATTTGTACCTTTAGCCCAGAGCCTCATGTCCAACTGCTCACTCAGCTGTTTCATTTGGACATCTCAATGTGTCCAAAGCCACATTCATGACTTCCCCCCAAGGCTGGCCATTCTGGCATTCCCTTCTCAAAGAGTGGTCCCTCCCTCTCTTCTGGTAAGCATGCCAGAAGCTTCACATGCAACCTTCATCACCATGGGTCATCAGTGTTACCTTCTAAACATCTCTGCCGCCCATCTACTTCTCTACATCGCTACCCTAGTCCACATCGCCACCACCTCTCCCCTGGAACACTGCACTGGCCTCCTAACTTGTCTTTCCACATTTACCCTATAGCTCAGTTCTCCCTAATAGCACCGTGTGTCTCCTTTGCGGCACACACCCTAGATAAATTTTACATTTATTTGCATAATTACTTTATTAAAATCTGATTTCTCACTAGATTTTGACTTCCATGAGAAAATAACCTATCTCACCATTTTATCCCTAGTATTTACCACAGCACCATAGTAGGAGCTTGGAAAATATCGATGGGAATAACAAATAAAGAAAAGAAGAAACCTGAAAAGGAGCATTCATAGAGAGTAATGGTGTGAGGGTGCTCCAGTTGGAGGGAACATCTTAAGCAAAGGCCCCGAGTCAGTAAAGAACCTAAAGTGTCTGTGACACTGAAAGGAGGCCAGAGGAGCAGAAGCGTAGCGATGGCAAATGGAAGAGTGACAACAGATGAGTTTGGGAAGGCAGGCTGGAGCCGGATCATATTCAAGATTGTAGGCCCTGGTGGCAAGTTTGGATTTTCTTTGTTTTGCAGGCAGGCAACATGATCCAATTTATATTTTAGGACGGTCATATCAGCTGCTGTGTGGAGACGAGATTGGAGGGGGCAGGAGAGGACCCAAGGAGGCTGTTGGCAGTTGTCCGTGGAAGAGACGATGGTGCAGTGGGTAGGGCCGTGGTTGGTGGAGAAGGGGACAGATTCTAGAAGTATTTAATAAGTAGTAGCATCAAGGTTTGTTGATGGAGTGCATGTGGGGAGTGGTCAAGAATGGTCCCCAAATTCCTGATGGAAGAATGCCATTGCCCCTTCCTAGGGAGGGGAAATCTGGGAGAGGAACAGGTTTGGAGGAGAGTCAAGAATTCTGTTTTTACATCTTACGGGTCTTTGAGACATACAAGTGGAGAAGTCAAGAAGACATTTAGATATATAAGTTTGGAGGTCAAAGGAGTGGGTGGGCTGGAGATAACACATTTGAGAGTTGTCAGCATTGAGATAGTGGATTTCAAACTCAGATCTGTGTAAGAATCACCTGGCATCATTCCCAGAGAGTCCAATTCAGTAGCTGTCTCTTCCTTAGGCTTCTTATTGCAAGTAACAGAAGCCAACCTGAGCCGATTTAGACAGAAGAGGAGTTCACTGAAAGGGAATATTCAGTAGTTCACAGGACTTCTGGGAAGCTAGAGAACTGGAGCGAGGCAGCAGGGGGGATCTCAGCCAGAATCACTCCACTGAGCCAGTCTGGCGAGGACACTGCTGCCTCGCACTAAATGCCACAGCATATACCACCACTGTCGCCTGGGGACTGGGCACCTTCACTGCTGTTGCCATCAGTATAAGAATGATCTTCCACTCTCTCTGCTCCTGATTCAAAGTCTGTAGTGAGTGCCTCTGATTGGCCAAGGCTAGCTCGTACTTACCTGTACCCTAGCTGCAAAGGAGTCTGGAAAAGCATGAATTTGGTTTCATCAGCTTTTATATGAGGCAAGCTCTGCTGAGACTTGTGTAGCAAGTAGTTTCCCAGATGTAGGAGAGAGGTTCAGATACCAGTCTGGCAAAAATGACAAATGTCTGGGACTTCCATGGTGGCACAGTGGTTAAGAACCTGCCTGTCAATGTAGGGGACACAGGTTCAAGCCCCGGTCCGGGAAGATCCCACATGCTGCGGAGCAACTAAGCCCATGCGCCACAACTACTGAGCCTGTGCTCTAGAGCCTGCAAGCCACAACTACTGAAGCCCACGCGCCTAGAGGCCGTGCTCCACAATAAGAAAAGCCACCACAATGAGAAGCCCATGCACCGCAACGAAGAGTAGCCCCTGCTCACCACAACTAGAGAAAAGCCCACGCTCAACAACGAGGACCCAACGCAGCCAGAGATAAATAATTAATTATAAATTAATTGTTATTTAATTAATAATAATTTAATTAATTAATTATTTTAAATGACAAATGTCCTTGGCAGGTTCACCAGCCTGCAGGAGGGTGTCCGGGAATCTGCATCTTAACCAGCACCCCCAAGAGTTGCTCATGCAGGTGGTCCATGAACCACGTAATGCGTATAGTGCATTAGCTGGTTTTAAAGAAGTGGGAGTGGATAGAATCACCCAAGGAAAGGAATGAAGAGGACCTGGGCCCAAGCTCCGGGGAGCTCAGGATCGAGAGATTAGGATGGGAAGAGTAGTTAATGAAGGAGACTGAGAAGGAGCTGCCAATGAGGAAGGAAGGAAATCAAGAGAGGACCGTGCCTCAGAAGCCAGGGGAGGAATGTTTCGATGAGGGAGCCATGCTCACCTTTGTCGGATGCTGCCTAGATGTCCAGAGGTCACATAAGAAAATGACAGAGACATGACCCCTGACGTCGGCAACACGGAGGTCATTGATGACCTTGAGAACTGATTTAGGGGAAAAAAACCCCAACGGATATAGTGCTATTTTCCCTTTCACACTGGCCTGGACTGGATTTGAGGAGGAGGCAGATGAGAATTATTCCTGAGAAGGGAAGTAGAGACATGGGATGGTGGCCAGGGACCTGGGCCAAGAGGGTTTTCCAGGCCAGACTTAGAACCCAGCTCCATCTGAGCCTAGCATCTCCCCACTCCAGGCTGCCTCTGCACAAGGACACAGGGTTCTCCTGGAGTGTCAGCCTCAAGGCCAGTCTCACAAAGGCTCTTCACCTCCCCAAATGGCTGTCTTTGAGCCCAAATTCCTTGCCTGGTATTCAGCTGTTTCTGGCCACCGAGGTGACACAGGCATATTTGGGCACAGAAACTGGAGCCGTAGGTGAAAGCAGAAGGAAAATGCTTTGCTCAAAAGCAATTCTGAGGCTTCCCTGGTGGCGCAGTGGTTGAGAGTCTGCCTGCCGATGCAGGGGACACGGGTTCGTGCCCCGGTCCGGGAGGATCCCACATGCCGCGGAGCGGCTGGGCCCGTGAGCCATGGCCGCTGAGCCTGCGTGTCCGGAGCCTGTGCCCCTCAACGGGAGAGGCCACCACAGTGAGAGGCCCGCGTACCACCAAAAAAAAAAAGCAATTCGGTAGTGTAGTCCTCAGACATCTTTGCTAGAAAGTCCTTTTGATGGGCCCAGAGTACATGAGGCAGTGAAGCCCACGGGGGCACAATGAGATCCCCAGAGTCTGGGACAGGGCCCTGGGCCCCCTTTGTCCTGGGAACTTTGTGAGTGGGCATCACTGGGAAGGGTACAGGAGGCTGAGCTGGGAACAGCTGCCAAAGGTTTTCTAACTGGGCTGGGTTTTGACCTTGACCGAGCTTTTTTTTGTTTTTTGTTTTGTTTTGTTTTTGTTTTTGCGGTACGCGGGCCTCTCACTGTTGTGGCCTCTCCCGTTGCGGAGCACAGGCTCCGGACGCGCAGGCTCAGCGGCCATGGCTCACGGGCCCAGCCGCTTCGCGGCATGTGAGATGTTCCCGGACCGGGGCACGAACCCGTGTCCCCCTGCATCGGCAGGCGGACTCGCAACCACTGCGCCACCAGGGAAGCCCTTGACCGAGCTGCAGATGCTGTTGGCTCTATGCAGACCTACAAATCAGAATCACCCAGGGGTGAGGCCTGGCAAGGGAACAGTTAGAAGTTCCCAGGCAACTCTGATGAACAGTCAGAGTGAAAACTATTGTGGTGAGCTATTGCATGCCCCCTTAAGGTTAGTTATTCATTAAACACTATTTATTGAACACCTGCTGTGTACGAAGGCGAGATGGTACGTTCTGAGGGGATGGAGATGACAAGACAAGGTCCACATCTGGGAATAAAGACTCATGCCCATGAAAACATGATTGACAGCCCACAGCATAGAGGCGGGTGGCTGAGATCTGTGGAGACTGTCCCATAAGTGAAGTCAGGCAGAGCTGGGTTTGAATTCCTATTGATTGTGTGACCTCGGGCACATGACTTGAATTTTCTGAACCTCGGTTTCCCCATCTTCAAATCAGGGCGATAATAACTATCTTATGAGGTTGTTTGAGGTGATTACATATAAAGCATCTAGCATCTACCTGGTGCATAACAGATACTTAATTGTTTTAAATTCCCTTTTACTAAAAACACAAGTACACCTGCATATAGGATGGTTAAATAGATTAGGAACCACAGAGAAATGGGGAAGATAATTGCGAGAGGGATGAGGTAATTACTGTGAGTAAGCCCTAAAATTGTGCAGTCCTGGCACCAGAGCAAAAAGAGAAATCTGTGTACCTTGTGGGTGTCCGGGAATGAATAGCCGAGCCTAGGTCTGGACAAGGCAGGTTCTCCCCTCTGCTCTGCCCTTTGCTCTCTCCTTTCTCCCATCCATTCATTTCTTCATCAAACATTCGTTGAGGGCTTCCCTGGTGGCTCAGTGGTTGCGAGTCCGCCTGCCGATGCAAGGGACGCGGGTTCGTAACCCGGTCCGGGAAGATCCCACGTGCCGCGGAGTGGCTGGGCCCGTGAGCCATGGCCGCTGAGCCTGTGCGTCCGGAGCCTGTGCTCCGCAACGAGAGAGGCCACGGCAGTGAGAGTCCCGCGTAACGCAAAAAAACAAAACAAGGGCTTCCCTGGTGGCGCAGTGGTTGAGAATCGGCCTGCCGATGCAGGGGACACGGGTTCGTGCCCTGGTCCGGGAAGATCCCACATGCCGCGGAGCAACTAAGCCCGTGAGCCATGGCCGCTGAGCCTGTGCGTCCGGAGCCTGTGCTCCGCAACGGGAGAGGCCACAACAGTGAGAGGCCCGCATACCGCAAAAAAAAAAAAAAAAAAAAAAAACTCGTTGAGAGCCTACCCCATTCTCAGTCTTGGGTACGCATTACAATCCCCTGGGTTGCTTTTAGGTAGATTTTTTTAAAATAGAGATAAAATTCATATTACATAAAATGTACCATTTTAACCATTTTAAAGCGTACAGTTCGGCAGTCTTTATTCACAGTATTGTGCAATCATTACCACTGATTCTAGAACATTTCCATCAGCCCAAAAAGAAATACTGGGCTCATTAGAAGTCACTCCCCACTGTCTCTCCCCCAGCCTCTGGCAACTTTCAGTCTCTGTGGATTTGCCTATTCTGGACATTTCATGTCAGTGGAATCCTACAATATGTGGACTTTTGTGTCTGGCTTCTTTCAGTTAGCATAATGTTTTCAAGATTCTTCCATATTGTCTGGATTGCTTTGAAAGCAATAAAAATAGGAATAGCAAACACACTAGGCAGTGTTGTAAGCATTTCCCATATACATTTTAACTCATGTAATCCCCATCAAAGGCACAGAGAGATGAAATAACCCAGTAAACAGGATTGCCAAAGAACATACAGGATGTGCATGCAAGGTATGGGACATGCTTATACTAAAAATTATTCATTGATTATCTGAAATTCAAATATAGCTGCATGTCCTGTATTTATTTATTTATTTATTTATTTATTTATTTTTTTCGGTACGCGGGCCTCTCACTGTCGTGGCCTCTCCCATTGCGGAGCACAGGCTCCGGACGCGCAGGCTCAGCGGCCATGGCTCACGAGCACAGCCGCTCCGCGGCACGTGGGATCTTCCCGGACCGGGGCACGAACCCGAGTCCCCTGCATCAGCAGGCGGATTCTCAACCACTGCGCCACCAGGGAAGCCCCTGTATTTATTTTTGACAAATTGGGCAACTCTGCTAGCAGTAAGTGGCAGAGCCAGGATTTGGACCTGGGCAGTTCAAAGCACACTTGAGTGCATTACTTCTCACTCCTCCTCTTCCTCCCCAGGGACTCTGACTTAACAGGTCTGAAGTGAGGCTCTGGAACCCTTATTTTTTTAAGCACCCCAGGTGATTCCCCTGGCAGCCTGGGGATGTGTCGCAGGGCCTGGGAATACAGAGCTGTCTGCTGGGCAGGATGGCTATCATGCAGCCCTCCCTGTATACCTGGCACTGGGCTAGGTACTTAAATGCCCCATCACATTCAGTCTCATGAGATAAGTGCTATTATTATCCCATTTGACAGATGTGAAAATGGAGGCACAGAGAAACTAAGTCACTTGCCCCAGGTCACACAACTAAGAGTATTAGAACTAGAATTTGGACCTCAGAACAGTGTGATGTCCCGAATTCTTAACCCCTGCTGCCTTTTCTGTGTTCCCACAGGGCCTTGCTAGTATCTCTTCATTCATTTACTCACTCATTCATTCCACAAAGGTTTACTGCTACTCATGTGCCAGGCCCTGTGCTGGGTGCTGTGGCTATATAAAGGCAAATGAGCCAATCCTTGCCCTTTGAGCATTTTCAGCGCCATAGAGAGTCAGACGTGGTAAATAAGGGCCACGAATTCTCTGATAGAAGGCTGTAGTGGACACAGGGTGGCATAAAGTCAGTTTTGTTGTGATGGGGTGGGGGTGCCCTGTAAGCTGAGAAGGGAAAGATGGAGTGTTCGCTACAGAATGGGAAAAAGGCTTTCTTTTTTTCCAGGTCTAGCGGCTGGAAACAGCGTGGCACGTTGAGGAAACTGCAGAGTTGGGGAGGACTGGGGTTTAAGGCAGCGGTCCCCATCCTGTTTGGCACCAGGGACTGGTTTTGTGGAAGACAGTTTTTCCGCGGACCGGGGGGGCGGGGGATAGCTCCGGCGGTAATGCGAGCGATGGGGGGTGATGGGGGGCCCGCAGATGAAGCTTCACTGGCTCTCCCGCCGCTCACCTCCTGCTGTGCGGCCCGGTTCCTAGAGGACCGGTACCGGTACTGGTCTGCGGCCTGGGGGGTTGGGGACCCCTGGTTTAAGGGATTCATAATGACTGTCGAGTTGGGGCAGGGCGGGATTCATCCAGGCCAACAAGGGAACCCAGAGGATGGGCGGCGTGGGGCCCTCTGCTCCTGTGTCCAGGAGGGCAGGCTGGTTCTCCCCAGGGTTGGGTGGAATTCAGGGCTTGGGGCCAGGGGTCAGATGGGAATCTTCAGCGATCCTCCTGCAGAGTTCTTGGTCTCTTAGCTCATCACCACCGAGCAGTCTCCCGAGGAAAATCCCAGCCAGGAAACTTGGGGTTTGTGGAGGCCTCAGCACACGCAGAGGGTGCGGCTCCCTTCCTGCAACCCCTCTTCCTCCCCGCTTCCCACCATGCTGCAAGGGGCAGCTGCTGAGGCTGAGCTGGCAGGGCTGGCCGGGTTCCCGGGCTGGGGAGACGGCTTCGGGGGCCCAAGGGAAGGGGCGCACAGCGCGCCACAGGCTCCAGCAGCGCAGGAAGGAAAACAGCGAGAGACTGAGGGATCCTGAAATAATAAATGTCAGAGCTGGCAGGAGCCTTCCACGTCACCGCCCAACCCCTCGTTCCAGACAGGGAGGGAGGGAGGGAAGGGGACTGCTCAAGGTCACACCAGGGGCTGGGGCCAGGTCCTGCTCCAGGCCTTGCAGTGTGGCTCCTCCTGACTGTCCCGGCCTGGACTCTTGGGGGCTGGGGCTGGGGGCTTATCCAGATGAAAACCGTTTGGAGACTTTTGCTCCTGCTGGTGGCTGAGGTTGGGGCAGTCTTGCAGGATATGATTAACCCCGCCTCTGAGTCCCGGAGCTTTGACCTGGAAGGGTCATGTCTGTCAGCTCTAAATTGTATAGGTGGGAAAACGGAGGCATAGGCGGAGGAAGGAACTTGCTCAGAGGGATACAGAGGGCCTGATGGCAGAGGCAAGCCTAAAATTCAGTGCCTCCCCTCCCTTCCCCCAAAGTGTTTCTGCATTGCTTTTGGACATGCCTGACTTCCACCGTTAGAAAAAATATAACCTAATTTAATCTTCACAGTGACCCTTACAGAGATAAGTGGGGCTCAGAGAGGTGTGATAGTGAGAGAAGGCTCTGGAGGCAGAGGGCTGTACACTTCCTAGAGCTACTGACATGCCCCTGAGCCGGTTGCCTCGCCTCCCCCAGCCTCGGTTTTCTCATCTGTAAAATGGGGAAGATATTAACTACCTCACAGGAATAAACAAGGGAACAAAAATAAAACGAGCACTTAGCAAGTTGGGTGGCGGTTGGATTCATGTAATCAGATCAGCCTGGGAGCTTGGAATCCGAGTGTCTCCTGTTGGCCATCTCCTTTGAGCTGGGCTGGGCTGTGCTCTCCGTCACCCAGTCAAGCCTGGGGTTCAGGGCTGCACCCCCTTTCTCCCACTTGGCCTGGGTCTACAGATGAGCCCCAGAGTCAGTCTTTCTACCGCAAGAATTTTTTTTGGCCATGCCACACAGCTGGCAGGATCTTAGCTCCCTGACCGGGGATCAAACTTGTGCCCCCTACAGCGGAAGCGTGGAGTCCTAACCACTGGACCGCTGGGTAAGTCCCATCTACCATGAGAATTTATTGCATCACTCCTCTCTTGTTCAGAACCCTGCAGGAGCTCCTCATCACCTGTGGGATAAAACCTAGAGTTTTGGGTTCAAAGCATGGATTCTGAAGCCTGACACCCTGGGCTGGAGTCTAGGTTCTACCACTTATCAGCTATGTGAGCTGGACAGATGCCATACCCTGGGCCTCAGGTTCCTCATCTGTAAAACCTCCTGGGGTTGTTGACAGGATTTGGTGAAATAATGCAAAGTCTGTCAGGTGCTTAGAAGAAGCCTGGCATGTGGCAGTGATATAAAAGCATCCCCTCGCCTCTCATTAGGAGCATGGACTCCCAGAGGGTCATTCGGGGCCCTGCTTAGCCTGAGGCCTCACTGCTCACCACTTCCTCACTGGCCCCGGTAGGTGCCTGCCCCATAAGCTCCAGGCTGCTCCCCAAACGTGCTGACACTCCTACCCGGGGACTTTACCGAGGCGCCTCTCCCCTCTTAGCGTCACCTTCCCCGTCCTACTTTGCTCCACCAGTTTCTCCTCATTTTTCAAGGCTCTGGTGAAGCATCACTTCATCCCAGGGTGGGGTGGGCGCTCCTGGTCTGTGCCCCCCACAGGCTTCTTTTCTGCTCCAGCCTCACCCAGGCCTCCTCAGCCCTTGGCAAGCACATCCTTGTCTATGTTGTGTCTTCCCCACTGGGCTGTGAGCACCTTGAGGGCAGGGCCCAGCCTGACCTCCCTCTCTTCCCAGCACCTTCATGGCCAGGCAAGGTACAGCCGGACACTCAGTATGTCTGGACGAGCCCCTACTGTGTGCCAGTGACTCTGCTGGAGACCTTGCCCCAGCCCCTCCCTCTACCCCACTGGGTGGAGAGGGGCAGGCTTGCAGATTTGAGGTTCCAGGGGAGATGCTTGTTCAGGGAGTGAGCTGAGCTGGGATTGCCTGGAGGAGGGATGCTAGCGAATACTTCCCAGTCCCACCCTTGCCCCTCCTTGCTGGCCACCCACAGAGGGCCCTGTGGGGCTCCTTGCTTTCTTTTGATCTGCTGTTTGGGCAGGTAGGTGAGCAAAAGCAAACTTTGAGCATGATGTGAACAGGATAGCTCACGTTTGCAAGGGCTACAAACTTAGCCAGTCCTTATTGATTTGATTCCCAGTGGGAGGTGGCTGGAATGGCACTGACTATCATTCCCATTCTGCAGATGCGGACCCTGGGGCCCAGAGACTGGAGAGGTTGCAGACTTGCTCAGGGCCTTGGTATTGGGTCCAGAATAGAACCCCAGTCTCCTCTCTCTACATCTTGTGTTCTTTCTGCTACGTGCCCTCTTTGGAATTAGGCAACAGAGCTTGTGCAACTTCCTTTAGCCAGCAGGTCAGCCTTAAGCCCTTCCTGTCTGCCCCTCAAGCACCCTCCCGCCTGGCCCTTGCCCTCCTTTGCCTCTCTCAGGCCGACTTCTCCAAACCCCACTCTCTCCCATCCCATTCCTCTTATCAAAAGCTGTGCCCAGACAGCTGTCCATTGAAAGGGGCCCGCTCATATACTAAGGTGTCAAGGGGTTTCAGGTAACAGTGCAGTGGTCCTCAACTTTTCTGAACATAGGAACCCCCTGTCTTCTTTTTTTTTTTTTTTTTTCCTGTGGTACGTGGGCCTCTCACTGTTGTGGCCTCCCCCGTTGCAGAGCACAGGCTCCAGACGCGCAGGCTCAGCGGCCATGGCTCACGGGCCCAGCCGCTCCGCGGCATGTGGGGATCTTCCCGGACCGGGGCACGAACCCGTGTCCCCTGCATCGGCAGGCAGACTCTCAACCACTGCGCCACCAGGGAAGCCCCTCCCCACCCGTCTTCTTTCATTAACTTCACATTGTAGAAATTTTCAAACATCAAAGTAGACTCACCCAGCTTCAACAACTATTATTTTGCCAATTTTATGTTTTCATCTACTAGCCCTCATTCTTTCTTATGGAGAATTTGGTATATTCACAGAAAACAGAACAAAATGATGAACCTCCAGTTGCTCATAACCCAGTCCTGCCCCGTGCCCATCCCAACCTGCTTCCCCAACTCTCATCTTGTTTTGAAGCAAATCCCAAACGTCATATTGTTTCAGCCTTAAATATTTCAATACATAGCTCTAAACAGTAAGGACTTCTTTTTTTGCTTACGTAACTAAAATGGGATGCCATTCTCGTACCCCAAAACATTAATAATAATTCCTAAATCATCAACTATCCAGTTTTCAAATTTCCAGTTGTCTCATAATTATCCTAACTTCTTTTACAGTTTATTTTTTAAAAAGCAGGATTCAAGTTAAGTCCATTTGTTGATGGGTGTTTTCAGGCTCCTAAGATTCCCCCTCCATCATTTTTTTTTTTTTTTTTTGAGGTACGCGGGCCTCTCACTGCCGTGGCCTCTCCCGCTGCGGAGCACAGGCTCCGGACACGCAGGCTCAGCGGCCATGGCTCACGGGCCCAGCCGCTCCGCGGCATGTGGGATCCTCCCGGACCCGGGGCACGAACACGCGCCGGCAGGCGGACTCTCAACCACTGCGCCACCAGGGAAGCCCCCCCACCATCATTTTTGGTTTCGTTTTTTGTAGTCCACAGGAAAACAAACCAGTGGCTTATTCTGTAGTTTCACATCATCTAATTGTGCTCACTGTTGCATTCCCCAGGTGTGGTTTAACGAGTCTCTCCATCTTCTGCACTTTCTATAAATAAATCAGTAGTTAGAAATGAAAAGCCCCAGGGTTTTCTGTGCATTTTTTGTCATTTCATTAAATATTTGAAGTGTAACTTGGTTTGCTCATTAAAATATTGTATTTTATTTTTCACAGTTAACATGTAGTACATATAATTTCATCTTCTCTCGGACATCAAAGATCAAAGGAGCCAAGATTCTGCCACCTCACAGAAGGACCCCCTTTCTTAAAAATGTATCTTATTCAAGTATAGTCGATTTACAGTGTTGTGTCAATTTCTGCTGTATAGCAAAGTGATTCAGTTATACGTATCTATCTATCTATCTATATATATATATATATATAGAGAGAGAGATACACACACATATTCTTTTTCGTATTCTTTTCCATTTTGGTTTATCACAAGATATTGAATAGTTCTCTGTGCTATACAGTAGGACCTTGTTGTTTATCCATTTTATATATAACTGTTTGCATCTGCTAATCCCAAACTCCCAGTCCATCCTTCCTTCACCTCTCCCCTTGGCAAACACAAGTCTGTTCTCTATGACATAAGGAACCCTTTTTAATGTCAAGGTTTCACTGACCTTTCCTTTACACTTGTACTTTTAGTATTGATTGATTGATTGATTGATTAAGAAATATGGAAAAGGACAAAAAGCTACCATGAATTCAAAAATACATTTAAATATTTGTGTCTTATTGATCATAACAGCTGCATTCATATTTGGAATGTGGTCATACTAATTTGTGAGACTTCTTTATTGGTCTGTAGTGCTTACTATATAAGTGTGCCTTCATAGGGCCATGGTAGTAACTCCTTGGACTTCCAGGGCCTGGGGCCCACAGACTGGGAATAAACAAGGGAGTTAGAGTCCAACAGTTAGAGTCCAACTGTCCCAGGTCTATCTCGGCCACTTCCTAGCTATGTGAGCTCAGGCAACTTTCTTTACTTCTCTGAGCCTCACTAACTCATCAGTCAGATGGGAATAAAAGCAATGACTGTCTTATCAGGATGCTATGAGTCTTAAAGGGTGGATGTCAAATTACTTTACAAACTGTAAAGCTCTGTGCAAGTTTTGGATTATATTCTTTCCTTAGTTTCCTTAGAATTTCCTATGAGACCTGGGGCAAGAAACTCATCTGAGCTTTTGTTTTGCAGTCTGTAAAACGAGGAGGTAATGTTAGATTATCTCCAATATTCTGTGATTTACTCTCTCAAGGGACAACATCATGGTCCAAAACAAAGCTAGAAACTGGTTTTGTTCTCCTGTGCCAACTATACTTTAATTGGTAGAGGCTACCTGAAGAACTGCCTCAACAGAATGATGGAACAAAACCAGAGTCAGTGGGAAAAATACTGTGACTGATTAATGATGGCTCCAATGGTCATGGGATGCCACAAAAGGGGCGCCTATGCCCCGTATTATAATAGTCCAAAGGAGTGAATGTCTAATGGTGAAATTTAATCTGCAGCTTTCAAGGCCTTAGCTTTAGCAGCTCTGCCCCCTGGGCTGGGTAGCCATGGTTACCACAGCTGGCTCTGAGAAATCACAGGAATGAAGAATGGCTCCTATTGATGAATCCTGACCCAGGAAGAGGGCATGCAGAAGGCCCTTCCAAGCAAGGCAGCTGGGCATGGCCCTAGTGCTGCCATCTATGATCTTTTGCCTGCAGAGAGCGAGAGCACAGTGTGTGTGTGTGTGTGTGTGTGTGTGTGTGTGTGTGTGTGTAGGGGGTGGGGGGGCACAAAGGGCAGTATCACCAACTGGAATTCAGACTTTGTCCAGGCCTAGCCAGGCAAGGCTGCCCGAAGGACTCCAGTTGGTTTTCCAAGTTCAGACATGTCCCTGGTACTCTGAGTTTCGCCTGCCTTTGCCCAGTGCCTGCCCAGGCTCTTGCATGGACTCTTAGCTTTGAGAGAAATCTAAATGGCCATCACTACTAATCCAAAATCTGGTGCCTGAATCATGCTCTACCACCTGAAGTCCCTAAATACTTCAAGGTCACTCCCTCCAGGGTCACTTATTCTTGCTTAGGAACTTCTTCCTGTGTTTGAGCTGAAATCTGTTTCTGTGTCTCTAATTCTACCTTTCAGTCTTGGAAATCCTCTTCAGGGCCAACTTCAATAAATCTGTTTTCTCTCTAGTAGGACAGCCCTTGGAGTATTTGCAGTTGGGGCCCTGACACTGCTGTCAACTTCCTTTTCTTTGGACAGGTCTCCCTCTGTCCCTAGCTCCTCCCTTCCTGTGTGAGGGGATGTGGAGGGGATATGGTAGAGATGGTGGAGCTGAAATTCAGGCTCAGAGGCAGATCCAGTCCCAGGGTCAAAGAAGCCATGTCCCTTAACCTCTGTGGGGCAGCTTGGTGTTATGGAAGGAACATTGGCCCTGGATTTGACCAGACCTGGGTCTAAATTATGACTCTGCCACTGTTCAGCATTATGTGACCTGGACATACTTGGACATGTTCCTTCCCCTGACAGCTTCATCTATAAAAATGCAGATGGTGATACCTGTCTCAAATGGTGGCTGGGAGGGTGACAAGTAAGAGTCTGGCCCAGAGCCCTTACTCAGGCACTCAGGACATGTAACATCTTGCACTCTGTGTCTGCCCAGTGACAGAGGTATCACTGTGGCCCATCTGTACCTGTGGTTCCCACATCTTGCTGAGCAGTATCATGGGGGTGGGGGGAGGTATCTTTAATTAGTTGAAGGAAAGTTGAGAAATTCCTAAACCAAATTCCATTTAATTTTGCAATGGATAACATCATTAGCGATCAAATAATAATATTCTAAGCACTTTACCTATGTGAGTTCATTTAATCTCCCCAACAACCGTATATAGTAGAAACTATTTAATCATCCTCATTTCGTGAATGGGGAAATTGAGGCACAGAGAGGTCACATAGCAAATACCAAAATGGAGCTAGAATTCAAAACCAGGTAGTTTGGAGCCAGCCTCATACTTTTAGCAATGATAAATTACTGCATCTCTGAAAGGTGGAATTAGACCAGTGATCCCCAAACTGGAGCATGCGTAGCAATCACCTGGAGGGCTCGTTGAAACACGAATCGCTGGGCCTCACCTCCACATTTTCTGATTCAGCTGAAGAATCTGCATTTCTAACACATTCCCAGGTGAAGCTGTTGCTGCTGACCCTACTTCGAGAATCACTGATTACTGGGGATTAAAAGGACTCCCTGAGTCCAGAGGCTGATTTTGGGGTTTTGTTAACCTATCCAGTCACAGGCACGAGGAATGAGGGCTGATCTCATACAAAGGCAGAAAACAAATCACAGTAAAAATCATACTCATATTTTCCAAATGCCCCAAGCCTTGGCACCGTGCTGTTATGTCTGTGATCTCATCTAAGCCTCACAGTAACTGTGAGTTAAGTGGAGAATGGATTGTTTTTCCCCATGTGATATTATCTTTCTTCCATTTTTAAGAAGGGGAGGTTTAGAGATCTGGCTGGACTAGTATCACCCAGGGAGATAGTTTTCGGGAGACTTGGGCTAGAATCGTAGCTTGGGACTCATCGTGCTATGGTAGGCTCATTACTGGAGTTCTAAAAACCTCTGTGCCTTTCTGCAAATCCCTTCCCATCCCCAGGCTTTGATCTGAAATTTCTCCTTAAAACGGTATTTCTTTAGCTTAAATTTTTGCCCCATTGCATCATAGAGGGTACGTGTTATCAGTCATTTATAACCCAGTGTGAATGATTTTCAAATATTTTCTTGAGAAAAGGGTGATTAGAATTCCCCCCTCTTTGTTTCCCTTTCAGGCACTTTGTGTTTATATGTCTGTGAGCCTTTTGAAGGAAGGGGCCATAAAATAGGGACCAGGAGATGCTTGTTGAAATGAATGAATGAATGAATGAATGAATGATCCTCTCCTTGCCCATCCTTCCCAGAGCGAGCCTCCCTCCTCTAGCACTTCTACCATTTATACCTAGTACTCCCCCATACCACATCACAGCGCAGCCTCTTAGTCCAGTGCTCACAGCCAAGCACCACAGCTTAAAGCTTTCCCTGTTCCTCCTAAGCAGACACAGCTCTGCTTTCCCTGGGCTCTGAGGTACCTTGTCCATCTTCCATTATAACCCTAATCACATTGCATTATAAATATCTATTTACTTGGCTCTTTCTTCCCTTAGATGGTGGTGTCCCCAAGAGCTGAGATTGTGTCTCTTATGCAGGATGTGAACACATAGCAGGCACTCAATAACTAGTTGAATGAATGAATGAATAGCTGTGTGAACCTTGGTTGCTAAGAGCAGTAGGGGCAGGAATGGTATCTTGCCAGGCAGCCATTTCCTGATACATTTCTGACAAGGGCATCAAGGGACAGTTTGTGGGTGATTAGGATGAGTTGCCTGCCTGTACCAGTAAGAGCTAAGTTCAGCTACAAGTGACAGAATATGTAGCATAACAGTGGCTCAAATAAGATAGACATTTACTTTTCTTTCATATAAAAGACATCTACAGATAAGTAGTCCAGAGCTGATAGGTTGGGTACACAGTCACCAGGGACAAGGCTACTACTTTGTTGCTCCACCATCCATAACATGTGGCTTCTACCTCATGGTCCAAGATGGCTGCCTGAGCTCCAGACATCACAAATGCATTCTAGATAGGAGAAAAGTATGACAGGACACCCCTCCCTTCCTTTTTTTTCTTTTCTTTATTAAATTTTTTTTTCTTTATTTTTGGAGCAGTTTTAGGTTCACAGCAAAATTGAGTGGAAAAGTATAGAGAGTCCCCAAACACCCCTGGCCCTACACAGGCACAGCCTCCCCTACTATTACCATCCCACACCAGCGTGGTACATTTGTTATAATCAATGAACCTACACTGACACATCATTATCACCCAAATTCTATAGTTTACATTAAGGTTAACTCTTTTTTAAATTATTATTATTTTTTTATTTTTGGCTGCATTGGGTCTTCATTGCTTTCTCTAGTTGTGGCAAGCAGGGGCTACTCTTCATTGCGGTGCGCCAGCTTCTCATTGTGGTGGCTTCTCTTGTTGCAGAGCACAGGCACTAGGCACATGGGCTTCAGTCGTTGTGGCACGTGGGCTCAGTAGATGTGGCTCGCAGGCTCAGTAGCTGTGGCACACGGGCTTAGTTGCTCCACGGCATGTGGGATCTTCCTGGACCAGGGATTGAACCCGTGTCCCCTGCACTGGCAGGCAGATTCTTACCACTGCTCCACCAGGGAAGTCCCTTAAGGTTCACTCTTGGTGTTATACATTCTATGAGTTTTGACAACTGTACAGTGACATGTATCCACTATCCTGGTATCATACAGAATAGTTTCACTGCCTAAAACTCCTTTGTGCTCCACCTATTCATCCCTCCCTTCCCCCAACTCCTGGCAACCACTGATTTTTTACAGTTTCCATAGTTTTGCCTTTTCCAGAATGTCATATAGTTGGAATCCTACAGTCTGTAGCCTTTTCAGATTGGCTTCTTTCACTTAGTAATATGCATTTCAGTTTCCTTCATGTCTTTTGTGGCTTGATAACTCACTTCTTTTTAACACTAAATAATAGTACATTGTCTTCCAAGTTTTGGCAGTTATGAATAAAGTTGCTATAAACATCCATGTGCAAGTCTTTATGTGGAAATAAGTTTCAACTCATTTGGTAAATACCAAGGAGAGCAGTTGCTGGATCATATGGTAAATGTATGTTTAGTTTTGCAGGAAACTGCAAAACTGGATTCCAAAATGGCTGTACCCTTTTGCATTCCTACCAGCAATGTATGAGAGTTCCTGTTGTTCCACATCTTCACCAGCGTTTGGTGTTGTCAGTGTTTTGGGTTTTGGTCATCCTAATAGGTGTGTAATCCCTCCCTTCCTTTTTAAAAATAAATCCATTTATTTTATTTATCTTTGGCTGCATTGGGTCCTCGTTGCTGCGCGCGGGCGTCTCATTGCGGTGGCCTCTTGTTGCAGAGTACGGGCTTCAGTAGCTGTGGCTCGCAGGCTCCAGAGTGCAGGCTCAGCAGCTGTGGCGCACGGGCTCAGTTGTTCCGCTGCACACGGGATCCTCCTGGACCAGGGCTCGAGCCCAGGTTCCCTGCACTGACAAGTGGACTCTCAACCACTGCGCCACCAGGGAAGCCCCCTCCCTTCCTTTTAAAACTACTTTCTGGAAGATAACAAATGATATAGCCATTACATACCATTGGTTAGAACTGTCACATGACCACATTTAGCTGCAAGTTAGGCTGGGAAATGTAGTCTTTTTTTGGCTGCGTTGGGTCTTCATTGCTGCGCGCGGGCTTTCTCTAGTTGCGGCGAGCCAGGGCTACTCTTTGTTGTGATGCGAGGTCTTCTCATTGCGGCGGCTTCTCTCGCCACGGAGCATGGGCTGTAGGCGCAAGGGCTTCAGTAGTTGTGGCACATGGACTCAGTTGCTGTGGCTTGCAGACTCTAGAGTGCAGGCTCAGTTGCTGTGGTGCACGGGCTTAGTTGCTCCACAGCATGTGGGATCTTCCCGGCCCAGGGCTCGAACCTGTGTCTCCTGCATTGGCAGGCGGATTCTTAACCACTGCGCCACCAGGGAAGCCCCGGAAATGTAGTCTTTATTGTGAGTGGCCAAGTGGCCATCTGAAAAGTCAGAGTTCTAATTGCTAAGGAGGAAGAGAGAATGGATTGGGAACCAACCAGCAGCCTCTGCTACACTGCAGGGAAGAGAGATCCTCTCAAACTAGCTTAAGCACTAAAGGGAATTTGTTTGCTAGGTTCAGGGGTATTTCATGGAGGCTCAAGGACAGGAAGTATGGAAGGGCCTCTGAGAGTGAAGGATCTGGAAAGTTGCCAGAAACCAGGGCAGCTCTTCTCTGTGGCAGCATGAGTCTCATTTGCTTCTTTCTACACATCTATTTTGTTCTTTTCCCTTTGCTTAAACACTTCCAATCAATTAGCTAGCTTTCCAGAGCCCAATTCCAAATTCCTTGGAAAGAGAATCTGATTGGCCCAGCTTAGGTCAAGTGTCAACCCTGGTCCAATCAACTCTGGCTAGGACAAACAAGGCAGCAAGGACCCAACTGTAGAGGGGTTTTCAGAGAACGGGTGTCATGGGATAGGAAGACTCCCTAAACGGTATCTAGAGCATGGACATAGACCTCTCAGGTCTGTGTCCCAGGGGCTTTGCAAACCATCATTCATTTAGGTAAACAATTATTGAGCACCTTTTGTATACTAGGCACATGGATCTGCCTTCTAGGGAGTTTTCTAAATCTCTTTGGAATTTGTTCATATCTTTAACCTGCACTGTCTTTTGGAGTGAAGCCCTAGCTTCTTAAATTAATCAACTCTTATCTTTCCCTTTCAAGTTTCAAGGTGGGAGTCAAGGGCTTTGGCAAACACGTGTTTCCCCGTCTAGGTCTTTGGGAACTACAGACATGTCCGTGTTCTCCCCTGTTGTCTTTGTCTCTCAGATAGAAACATCTTAGTTCTTTAGCTGAGTCAGTTATGGCCCCCTCTCCCCAATCTCCCTAAGTCCTCAACTTTCTTTCTTCAGCTCTGGGATGGGCCTCTACTGGTCCCAAACATGAAAGTATCTCAAGGTCATACTCAGGGGAGAGACTGTTAGGTTTCTATTCCCTGGAGGAAAAGTACCCAGAATTTGATGGGTACTTTAGGACACACTCTGTGCTCAGCATCAAACTAAACCCTTTATTTGCATCATCTCATACATCCAGTCCTCATAGTAACGCTGAGAGGTAGGCATTATTTCCCTCATTTTACAGATAGCTAATCAGGGAGCTCAGAAAGAATAGGCAACTTGCCCGAAGTCACACAGCATCTGGGCAGTGGAGCTGGGCTTCAAAACCAGACCCCTCTCCCTCCAGAGGCTTCCCGTGTGCCCAAGGCGTCTGAAAACACTCCGCATTGCCTCCAAGGACTGCCTTGTGCTTGTCCTCCTGTGAGTTTGGTTTAGAATCTTGGCAGATACCATTCCAAATGTTTGCTAACTCTTGCCACATTGAAGTAACTCTTTGGCGATCAAATTTTGATCCCATTATCGTCACTGGACAAAATAGGGGGGGGCTGGGGTCAGGGTGCAGCCATCGTGTGTGGATGCAGTGCTGTACTAGGGCACCCCCTGGAAGCCCAGCTCTGCTGCTTCCCCACTATTTGACTCTAGGCAAGACCCTCCCCTCTCTTGGCCTCAGTTTCCTCATCTGTGGCTCTGTGGGCCCTTTGCAGCCCTAATTCTCTAGTTTCCCACTTAACTATGCATTTCATGAGGATTTCATGAGGTTGGCAGCTTCTGTAGCCCACTGAAAGAGCGGCGTGTCTGGGAGGTTTCCATCTGGGCTGAGCCGCCCGGGGCATGTGACTCCTGCACGTGATGCTGTCACATCTTCTGGCTTCCCCACAGTCTGCTGTTTGTTCTGCAACCCCTGGAATTTGGGGTTGCCTGATATCGTCCCAGCAGTTCTCTCCAGGGGGTGCTGAGTGTCCACCTCTACCCTCTTCATCTCACTGCCCACCGATGGTGCCCCAGCCTCTTCCTCCTTATCCTCATGTGGCTGCTTACTGAGCCTGGGGTTTGGGGAACAAGTCTCTCCCCATCTGAGTCTTTCGAGAATATAGAGATGTCCATGTTTTCCTCTAGTATTTTGCTAAGTGTCGTGTATGTATTCGTCAAATCATTCTCTCAGCAACTCTGCAGTGTCATCCTCATTTTGCAGATGAGGCACCCTAGGTTCAGAGAGGCGAACAGATTTATCTAGGTTGACACACTAGTTAGTGCCAGAGCCGAGGTTCGAACCCTGGCCTGGCATATACCCCGCTATGCCACGTGCCTTGGAATTGCTATGTTTACTTGTCCTGCATGAGGAGAAAAGCCTGGCCTTCTTGGTGTGGTGTGACTGGTCTGTGGCTTCCCATGTGGTCTGGGTGGGGGAGGGTGGCCTGTTTATGTTTCGTCGGGGTGCAGGGGGACCCTAGGGAGGGAACTATGTGTGTGTTTGGAGGGTGGGATTGCAGTCAGGCACCCCTCCCGGCTGAGCATCCCTGAACCTCTGTCCACATTTGTTTCCAGATGCTGGAAGGAGACCAGGCCATCCTGCAGAGAATAAAGAAGGCTGTGCGGGCGATCCATAGCTCCGGCCTCGGTGAGTGAGCCTGCTTGGTGCCAGCCTGGCGAGGCAGCCCTTTCCCCAGCTCCAGCCTGGAACTAACTCTGCGCCTCCCTGCTCCACAGGGCACGTGGAGAACGAGGAGCAGTACCGAGAGGCCGTGGAGTCCTTGGGCAACAGCCACCTGTCTCAAAACAGTCACGAACTGTCCACCGGCTTCCTGAACTTGGCCGTGTTCACCCGTGAGGTGGCCGCACTCTTCAAGAACCTGGTGAGGCCCTGCTCCTCCTTCACTCAGCCTCAGCCCAGGCTCAGGGCAAATCTAATCAGTGACTTAAAAACCCGACCAGGAAAGGGTTGGTTTCCACCGTTCTTTCAGGTTTCCCTTGACCTCTAGTCGCTCTTGAACTCTGACCCATGACCTGAGGTTCCTTTCCAGTTCTTTTCTTTTTTTTAAATATTTATTTATTTATTTTGGCTGCGCCGGGTCTTAGTTACAGCACACAGGATCTTTAGTTGCGGCATAAGGACTTCTTAGTTGCGGCGTGCGTGTGGGATCTAGTTCCCTGACCAGGGATGGAACCCGGGCCCCCTGCATTGGGAGCACAGGGTCTTACCCACTGGACCACCAGGGAAGTCCCCCTTTCCAGTTCTGACCTCCTATTTGCATTCTTCTTCCTCTCTGACTTCTTTCCGGCCGGCGTCTCCTCTCTCCTCTCTCCCTCCCTCCCTGCCCTCCTCCTTCTCCTCTGTGGTGAGCACCCAGGAGCAGAGGGGGTCTCACAGTGGGGAGGAGCCCCACTCAAGGGAAGGCGGGCTTGGGTTCCTATCTTTGCATCACTGCCTCTCCTTCACCCTCTTTGTCCTCTGCTTTCCCAACCATACCTGCTTTGTCCTCAAAGGCAAGAACGTGCCTCGCCTCAGCAAGCCTCTCAGCTCTCCTGCACGTGGCCCAGTGGCCTCAGGTTCCTTCCTGAGATGGCCTCCTCCCCATCCGCCAAGTCCCCGCCTCAAGGCTACCCCAAGACGTGAGCTCTTTCCTGGTGCAGGCATGGTTCTCAGTACTTCACGTGTGTTAATATTTCATCCTGGAGCACAGCTCTGTGGGGTTGTTTTTACTGTTGTCCCCCCTGTACAGGCTAGGAAACTAAGACATGAGGTTAAGCACCTTGCCCGAGGTCACACAGTTGATTTGAACCCAGCATCCGAGCACAAGCCTGGCTGTACCACCTCCCAGAAAAGCCTCTCTCCCTCTCGGCTCCATAGCTTTTGGCCCAGCTTTCGTGGCTCAAGTTCCACCCAGGGCCCTTCCTGGCTAGCGGGGACCACATCATCTCTATGAGGCAGTTTGCTTAGTGATCAAGCACCCACACCTCAGGCTTAGACTCAGGCCTTGAATCCCTGCTTTGCTGCCCACTAGGTGTATGACCCTGGGCAAGTGCCTCAGTCTGCCCAAGCCTCATCTGTAAAATGGGGATAACGATGGTCCCCACCTCACAGGGTGAGGATTTCGCAAGTTAAGTGCCTGCTCCGGGGTAGTGCTCGGTTAACATTAGCTAATATTGCTATCTGTCATCATTTTGTTCCTTTGCGTAGCACTGCCTCACACCCTATCCTGCATGTAGAGGCCTTTAACAGTGTTTGAATCAGTGACGTCTTTTGTCTTTAACTCTCCTCCCCTTGTTTCAGTCAAACTAGTGTTTGCTGAGGGTCTCCTCAGTGGTGGGTGATGTACCAGGAGCTGGTGACCCAGGGAAGAGTCAGACTGCCTGGGAGAGCCACAGCCTAGTCGAGGAACTGAGATGTGAAATGACACCAAGCAAGACCAGCAGTGTGGCACAAACTCAAGGACCCAGCGGCTTGGGTCAGAGGTCTAGGGCTGCCATGGCTCAGAAAAGGGGAGGTCAGGATAGGCCACAGGAGGAAGTAGTCAGGAAGGCTTCCTGGAGGAGGTGAGGCCCAAGCTGTACCTTGAAAGTTGGGCTGAAATATTAGATAGGCTGTTTTGAGTTGCCAAATGACAGAAATTCAACTCAAACTAGGTTAATTTTTTTATATGTCTTTTTCTCTCTTTCAATCTGTTTTTTTTTTGTTGTTTTTTGTTTTTTTTGGCCACGCCACATAACTTGTGGGATCTTAGTTCCCTGACTAGGGATTGAACCTGGGCCCACCCAGCCCCGGCAGTGAAAGCACCGAGTCCCAACCATTGACCACCATGGAATTCCCTAGGTTAATTTTTGAAATTAGAATTCACTGGCCCCTATAATGGGAAGTCCAGGTATGCAGCTGGTCTTAGGCTCCTTTTCTTTCTCTTAAAAGAGTTTCTCTCTGTCTCTGCTCAGTGGGCAGGCCCAGATTCACACCTTACAGAAGAAAGACAATCTTTCTCCTGTGACTTTGGCAGAAAAGTCCCAGGAAGTATCCTGATTGGCTGGCTTGGGTCACGTGCCTGTTTCTGATCCAGTCACAGTAGCCGGAGGGTGGGGCACTCCAGTCAGCTCTGACTCCGGTGTTCACCCCATGTGACCATAGGGAATGGGTTCCCCACCTTATAAGGGGAGTCGAGGAACTAGCCAGACAGAAACAACAGATGGGTGCTACAGGTGGACCTCAGAGGGTCAGAGCGCAGAGGTGAGGGTGTCCCTCTGGCAAAGGGACAAAGACAGGCTGACCATGGATGCTGTGGATTGAGCAGTGAGGTGATAAGGCGGATTAGTCAGGGGAGGGGAAGAGCTTTCACAGGAGGCCTACGACCCCGCCACGCCTTGTACTCCTTCACCTTCTTGTCTTTCTCTCCCCTGCCTCTTTTACCCCAGTGCTGTCCTTGGCCTTGTGATGCTTCACCGTACCCTGAGCCCGTTGGGGCTGGATGGACGGTCACCCAAGGTGGGGTATGGGGGTCTCTGCTTTTTCCAGGTTCAGAACCTGAACAACATTGTCTCTTTCCCCCTGGACAGTCTGTTGAAGGGGCAGCTGAGGGACGGGCGACAGGTGAGTTTTCACGTGGGCAGCAGGGGGGGTGCAGAGGTGGTGGGATGGAGCAAGACAGGGGTGGGCAGGAGACGTCAGGGGAGGCAAGGCTGGGCTGAGGACGGAGCCCAAGCGAGGATGACAGGAGGACCTGGCCCTGGGGTGAGCCTAGGATGGCTGACTTACTGTCTGCCAGGGCCCTGTACAACAACCCAATGAGGGGGTCCTGTAGGTGCTGTTATCGCCATTTTGCAGTTGAGGAAATGAGGCTCAGGGAGTTTGGTACCTGCTTACAGTTCACACAGCTGGTCAGTGGAGGAGCCAGTGTGAGAGTCAGGCCTCCTGACTCCCATGCTTGGCTGCTCTCTCTGCAGCAGGCAGCTCCTGGCTAGAGGCAAAGTAGAACTCAAAGAGAGTAACACAATAATCTCCCTGGGAAGTCTGCCCCAGAAGGCCCCTGAGAGGTTCTCCCCGCAGAGGCTTTCCTCCTCGCCCTGGGAACCACCCAAACCAGACCAGCAGCTTTTCGCCTGGTAGACTGGGGCACCTTGGAAGTTTGGGGGTGGGGGGAGGGGGGCTGTTCTGAAGGGTGTGAGCAGCCTGCTGGATGAGGCCCAGGCAAACTAGGCCAGGGATCAGCCAGGTCTCTCCGCTTGCTGTGTGGCCTCGGGTAGACTTCTTAGCCTCTCTGTGCATATGTCCCTCCACCTGTACCTTCCTGTTGAAAGGGTGAGCAAGTACCAGGCAGGAGAAAACAGTGGGGTAAAGTTAGGGGAGGATTCTGATCTTTATCCTCCATCCTTTTCCTCATGGTGATCTCCATCTTCTAAGGGAGGGGACTCAGGGCACACCCCCCCTAAATCTCCCCAATACCCTAGGCCTGAGCCTACCAATTCAGACGGATTACTGGCAACTGCGGGAAGAGGTCAGTTGGGAGAAGGGGCTCAGCTCTGAGAAATGGGGTTGGTTGGGTCTATTTTGGGGGGTCAGGTTTGCAGTCAGGGCTATGTGGGCAGGGGGGGGTTGGATTGTGGCTCTAAGCAGCACAGGGGAGCATGCAAGTGCAGGGTCCCCCTAATGGTAGCGAAGTGTACTGTAGATTCCAGACCCCAAGAGCCCCTTTGGGCAAATTGTTCTTTCTGAACTACAGGATTCCAAAAAGCAACTGGAGAAGGCATGGAAGGACTACGAAGCCAAAATGTAAGTGGCTGCGGCCAGGATGGTTTGTCCAGGAGAGCCATGTTTCTGTTGCAGCGGGAGGCTGGATATGGGGAAGAACCTAAGTGCTGCCAGGGCACGTCACCCAGAAGCGCATGGCACCTCGCTCTCTAGAAATGTTTATGGGGGCTGGTTTATGCCTGATGGGAGTCTGGGGGCTGGATCACGAGATGACTAAAGGGGAGCTATTGTGAAGGGACCCCAAGATGCTGCTCTCAGAGACCCATCTGCTCAGTGGTGCCAGACATGGGCAGAGAGATGGAAAGAAGCATCCATTTACTCAACACCTCCATGTGCCAGACATCCATCCTCACACTCACCCAACCCTGTGAGGGAGATATGAGTATCCCAATTATCAGAGGAGGAATTAGAGGTTCAGAGTGGTTAAGTTACTTGCCCGAGGCCATACAGCTAGGCAGAGGCAAAGCTAGGATTCACGTTCGTTGATCCTGTTTCTGCAGCACCAGGTAGTATCTATAAACATTTAGCTGGACATAGAGGATGAAAGGCCATACCCGGGCCTCTTGTGTGCAATGCACAATACTCCAGATTTCTCCCTAGCTACTGGGACATTAGGGAGACAGAGGGACTCCCAGGTACCCAGTAACCAACTGCCCCTGAGCAGGGACTCCTCGGGCTCTGCCTGCCAAACTCTGTCTAGGTCCTGGCCACAGCCCTCTGCCAGGACCCAGCTGGGCCCACTGTACCTCCGGGCACCGTTTGCTCTTCTTTGTAAAATTTTGGCTTCTCTTGCATTTTGCAAAAGCAATATGTGTTCATTATGAATAACTTAGAAAATATGGAGAAGTAGAAGAGGAAACATTTTTAATTATCTCTAGGAGAAGATGAGGGTCATGTGGGGGAATATCTAGTACTTCTCTATTGTTAGAATTTTTTTACATAGTGTGTGTAGCACTGTAATTTCATCATTTTAAAAGAGTGGAGGGTTGGGGAAAGTTCCCTGGTGGTCCAGTGGTTAGGACTCGGTGCTTTCCCTGCCATGGCCCAGGTTCAATCCCTGATCGGAGAACTAAGATCCCACAAGTGGCATGTCGAGGCCGGGGGTTGGGAGGGGGAAGTGGGGGGAGGGGAAACTACCAAAAACCAGGAAGAAGATCCTTCATTCACAAGCCTAAAGTATTAACATCTTTCTAGTCATTTTTCTATATATAAAGAAATATTTTTACAAAACCAAGATCATAATAATCATACTGGGGTTTTTTTTGCTTAAAAATACATTGTGACCATCTTTCTACATCATTACATATTTTTATACAACATCACTTAAATGGGTGCACTGTGTGTCAACATATGCATAGCCCACAATGTATTTAATCTGCCCCTGTTGTTGGGGAAGCACCCTTGGAACTAAATCCTTGCTCCCAACTATAATTATTTCTGTAAAATCCTTCCAAGAAGTAGATCCTGGAGCTTTATTGTTCCTCAAGCTCCCAGCACCACGGGGACCTCCCTGAGTCTGAAGGAGGCCGAAACTCCTCCCCCGCAACGAGGATCTCCATCTACAGTCGGCTGTGGGTGTAGATCTTGTGGTGAAGGGCGTGGGAGCTGTGATGAGCTTTCCCATCTGTTCTCATGAGAGGCCTAGGGAGGGGTGTGGACATGCAGGCAGGTGCTCTTTCTCTTTATGATCTGATGTGTGATCACGTGGTCTTCATCTTCCTGAGTGACCTTGGCTAAGCCCTTAGCCTTTTAGCCTTTCAGGGCATCATCTACTAAACAGAAAGAATAAGCCCTACCTTGCTGACCTTCCCCAAGTAGCTCTGCTTTTACCAGATTGATATATTGATCTTGCCTGTAAGGTTTCGTTTAAAGAAAAGACTGTGTGTAATGATGGGGAAAGGGGCTTGTGTGAGGTTACGCAGTGAGTTGTCGATAGGGCCTGGGCTAGAACCCAGGGCTTCTGAGTCTGGCCTTCTTCTTCCAGTGGTCTCCTGGCTCCTGCTTCTATGACATAGGTCGAGCTACATGTCCTGGCACAGGTGTCTGTGTACATTCGTTTTATGAGGGCTCCAGGTATAGCTAGATATTAGAGAGCCATGAATTGCTGTGCAATTCCACCTCATTCTTACCAAACCAGTCTAGGCAACAACTGCAAGGGCCCAAGGGCCCTGATAGCATCTGTTGAATACCACCGAGATTCTCACCCCCTGGTTGTTCATACAGGGGGTCCCCCTCTCCACCTGGGGCTGCTAAGAAAGGCATCCCAGGCCCTGTGCAGGGGACACAGTTATCTAGCCTGTTCCATTTTCAGGGCTGTTTCCTCACCTGAAAAATGGGGCCAACGATACCTTGCAGGGTTGATGTGGAGGTGAAATAAGTGCATGTACAGCACCTGGCACTGCAGTTCAACACATACTTATTGGCCATCTTTCTGAGCCAGAACTGGGGCCGGAATAAACACAGCAAGGGGTTCAGAGGCAAAAGCCCAGACCTCTGCTCCTAGCATTTCCCCGACCAGCCGGGGATCTTGGGCAATCACCTCCCTTCTCTAGAGCTCAGCTTCATCTTTTGGAAAATAGTCCCTGACCGTGGTCTATCAGAAAAGACACTGTGACTATCACCAGCTGGGGGAACCAGGCAGGGAAGGAGGGATGGAACATCTGAGCCACAGTGTTCATGACCAGTGCTGTCCCTAAGGCTCTAGCATCAGGCTGACTTGGGTTCACATCCTCTAGTACTTAGCAGCTGTGTGCCTTGGACAAGTGACTTATCTGTAAAATGGAGTAATGATTCCTGCCTCATGAGATTATTGCTTTAGTGTGTGAAGGGCCTAGCAGAGCACTCAGCACAAAATTAGCACTTAAAAATAATTATTAATAATAGCAGCTAATACTTATACTTACTTAAGAGCTTCCTTTGTGCCAACTGCTGTGATAAGCTCTTTACATCTGTCATCAGTTATTCATCTTGGAAGGGAACGGTGCTATTATCCCCAATTTATAGGTAAGTAGTGAGGGAAAAAATATCGCCACAATTCCTGCCTTAGTGGATCGCACTGGTTTGTAAGCAAGAAGAGAGGCGGGTCCCAACATAATGAAAATACAAAGTGACAGTGCTATAATGAAGGCATCAGCCAGAGGTGGCAGAACAGGCCGGCAGTTTGGGGGTGGAGGGAGGGGTGGTTGGAAAAGGCGTCACAGGAGAGGTGGTTCAGGGTGTCAGGTTGGCAGGTGCCTGATTCGTTTTGATTCCTTTCCTCTCGCGTCTCCCTCCCCCCTGACCTCCTCACTCCACAGGGACCTGTTCCTCATCCCCTGAATAATGTTAGACTGTGGCTGTGGTCCCCTTCTCCAGTTATCTCTGTCTTTTTAGTAACTAGCCTTTCAGCACTTTTCACTCCTGCTGCAGCTCCATTCAAAGAAAATAAAAATATTCCTAACATTTGAAATGTTTATGAAACATTGGTCATACTTTGAGGACAGGGAGGGAATGGGATTTGCTGTTTTCTGTGTGGGGTTGTGTGCGGTGGAATGAAAGCACCCCCAGCTGTCAGTTTGAGGTGTATCAGGTCATTTCAGGTGACTATTTCAGACTTTGTAGGGAAATCTTTGTAAATTACCATAGCTGAGGCTGAGGGACAGAGCTATGGTAATTCACAAGGCCATGTATCATACTTCACAGCTTATCTTCATCCTGAGCTAAGTAGCTTCTGTCCTTTAACCTCCACTAGACCTTGCATTAAAAATATTAAATAAATAAATAGGAAGTATGCTACACTAAAGAAATTATCTAGGGAATTCCCTGATGGTGCAGTTGTTAGGACTCAGCGCTTTCACTTCGGGGCGCCAGGTTCGATCTCTGGTCGGGGAACTAAGATCCCACAAGCCACATGGCGCAGCCATAGATAGATAGAGAAATAAATAAAAATAAATTATCTAAGGGAATCATCAAGTTATTACTATAATCATCAGTATCATTAGCATCATTATAATCCTGTCATTTATTGAGGGCTTACCATACACCAGGAACTGTACTAAATGTTTCCAGTGCATTAGATCATCTGAGAACTAGGCAGTATTAGTCTCATATTTGAAATGGGGAAACTGAAGCTTAGAAAGATTTGTAAGGTTAAGTAAGCGAGGGAGCTGCCATTCAAATCCAGAATCCACATTTCTAGCCACTGTACTATACTGTGGCTTCCTTTTTGTCCATATACTCTGGAGCAGACTTCTTTCCATGCCAGTATATATAGATTTCCCCCATCCTTTTTAACAGCTGCATAGTATTCCTATATGTGCACATAGCATAATTTATTTAACTACTTCCTGTTGATAAATATTCAGCTTATTTTTTCATTTCTCCCTATTTATTTACTTGTTTGGGGGGGGCATGCCACGCATCACGCGGGATCTTAGTTCCCCCACCAGGGATCGAACCCATGCCCCCTGCAGTGGAAGCGCAGAGTCTGTTAAATCTGGAGCACCAGGGAAGTCCCTCTCACTTTTTGCAGATATGGTAACAATGTAGACGGGAGCTGCCCTTGCCCTCTCCCAGCTGCTCTGCCCCCTCAGTCTCCCACCCTCCTTAGCAAGCTGCCAGGCTCATTGTTGCTCAGGCCTGGCCATCCTTCTCTCTCTGCGCTCACCTTCAGATCCCAAAAGAGCATCTGCCCTGACCCTCAGGCCCGTTCACAGGGTCAGTCCTCACCTAACTCCACTCCCCTGCCACAGATTCCCTCTTGGGGTATCATAAAGCTTTAGGGAAATGAAGAATAACCACTTCTAAGAACATTAAAAACAAACAAAACCACACACACACACACACAAAAACCCTGCAGAACTCTGCTCTAGAGAAGTGGTTTTCACCCAGGGGTGATTTTGCACCCCCAGGAGACATTTGTGGTTGTCACAACAGGGCAGATGCTACTGGCATCTAGTGGGCAGAGGCCAGGGATGCTGCTAAACATCTTACAATGCACAGGAGGGCCCCCACAGCAAAGAATTATCTGGTCAAAATGTCTGTAGTTCCAAGGTTGAGAAACTGCTATCTGGGTCTCCAGGGACAGATTCTGCAAATAAACACCATTCCAGAGGTCTGACGTCAGTAAGGTCTAGAACTTTAGAACCAGAAGGGGCCTGAGAACTCAGTCTGGGCCATCGCTTCCTCAGTTTACAGATGGGAAAACTAAAGCTTCAAGGGGCCTATAATATTAGACTGTAGTGTCTTCTGTCAGCTAAGTCTTTTGCATACTTTATCTCATCTGGGTACAGATAGAGGTCCCCATTTTCCAGATGAGGAGACTGGGGCTTGGAGAGGGGAAGTAATGCAGATGTAAGGTTATCCCGCGTCTCTTTTCTTTGCTCAGGGCTGGCACCCACTGGGAGCAAAACTGTACACAAGCTGTCTCCTTTACATGGGATTCACAGCCTCATGCGTCCAGCCCCAGATTTGGAAATACTCTCCTGGCTGGGAGTGAGTGGTCTGATGGGTGTGGGATTTCCAGGAAACCATTTATACACAGTTCCACCCATCCACAAACAGGAGAAACCACCAACTCTGAGATCCTTAGAGGAGAAAGCCCAGGTTACTCTTAGCTACAGGATGGGAAGCGCTTTCTGTCTTCACCTACAAAGAAAAGAATCAAGGTTTTTTTAAGCTTTAAATGGGAAGCTCCATGGCTCAGAAGAATGAAGGCACCTTGTGGTCTTTTAACCCACATGGTCCTAAATCCCTTCCAGAAAAATCAGAACTGCTCACCCCCAATCCCACCTGGCCCTATCTGAGCCCATCCCCTCCCTGCCTAGAAACCATCACCTCCTTCCCATTGCTCTTGGGATAAAGACCAAGAACGTCAACACGGTCTGACTCAGGCCCTGCATGGGCTGGCCTCTCTTTACCTCACCTGGAACCACCTCCCTCTCTGTCTCTGCTATGAGCCCTGATCTCTCCTGCCTCCGGCTGTCACGTGGTCGGATCCTCTCACCCAGCCCCAGCTTCCTCTGACTTCAGATCCCAGCTCCAGCATCACTTCCTAAGTAGCTGGATGAGGTTGGATCCCCCATTTTACTCTCCCATTGCTCTCTTCAAGGCTGTGATTTGATTCACGGGGCTGACTCCCCCCCCCTCACCAGCCTGTAGATTCCCTGAGTCCACACTGTTGACCGTTGTACCCCAGCCCCACCACACAGCTGCACAGAGGAGGGTCCCCTCACTCGTGTGCCCGTACAGACAGGAGCATGTAGGGATGGTGGGACATGCAAGGGGATAGTGAGAATTCTTCAGGCCTCTCTTTCCTTGGGGCCTAGGGCCAGGCTGGAGAAGGAGAGGGACCGGGCCAGGGTGACAGGAGGGAGTGCCGGGGAGGTGGCGCAGGACACCCAGAGAGAGCGACGCGTCTTCCAGTTGCACATGTGTGAGGTAAGGGGTGCCCCAGGCCGAGGGAGGGGTGGGATGTGTCTTCCTGTCTGCATCCCTGAACCCCCCTGGGGGCCCAGTCACAGTCTCAGCCCAGATCCTTGCCAGATGGCCCTTGAGATGTCACCAAGTTTCAGTCATGGCCAAAAGGATTAGCCTGGGATGGGGACAGCCGCCCCTTGTCCCCAGGATTCAGCTTTGCTCACATCACACACCTTTCCCTGCCCTGTCCCCAGTATCTGCTGAAAGCCGGGGAGAGCCAGATGAAGCAAGGTCCCGATTTCCTGCAGAGCCTCATCAAGTTCTTCCACGCCCAGCACAAGTAGGTTTCTCCCCGTCTCCCACCCCCATCCCCACGGTCGCTTGCCCCTTAACCCTTCAGGCAACCAAGAACAAGGCCATCCCCAGGGTGCGGCAGACCCCTGAGGCTTCCGTGTGTGTCTGTACCTCACTGGTAATGCTTTTTACAGCTGCTCTTTATTGAATGCTCACCACATATCAAGCACTACGTACCCTACACACACCCCTGTGAGCAGCTACTGATATTATCCCCATTTTATAGATGAGAAAATGTAGGCTCAGATTTACTAAGATCACACAGCTAGGAAGTGGGATCTGGACCCAGACACTCTGACTCCAGGGTGCCTGCTCGTGGCCGTCACACTATATTGCCCCCAGGTGCCCTGTGATCTTTAGAGCACCTTCTCCCACACTTCCCCTCTCATTTTCATCTCTCTCTCTGGTCCCTTGTTTGGCCTCACACCCTTAGCTTTTTCCAAGATGGCTGGAAGGCTGCTCAGAGCCTGTCCCCCTTCATAGAGAAGCTGGCAGTCTCAGTACACGCAGTAAGTTGGGTCTCACCCTTGAGCTTGTGGTCAAGTCCCCTGTCCTTCCGGGAGAATCTGTGGCCATGGAATTGCTGGCTTCTGTCCAGAGAGCAAGGCGGCTACTGCCCTGCTGCCCTGGGTCTGGGCTCTGTACCTGGCACATCCGCTGGCTGACGATGGGGTCCTGCCCTTTGTCCCAAAGCTGCATCAAGCCCAGGAGGAGGAGCTACAGAAGCTGACCCAGCTCCGGGACTCCCTCCGAGGGACGCTGCAGCTTGAGAGCAGAGAAGTCAGCCCCTGAATCATACCCAACCAGTGCCCACTCCCAAGGCCCACCCTGGAGGGAGGGAGAGAAGGAGGACCCCGTAGCGTCCCTTTGAGAAGTCTCCCTGAGTGAGACCCCTGCAGATTGGGGCTCTTCCCACCCACATGCCCTGAGGTCTCCTTTGCATGTCCGAGGAACAGGAGACTCTGAGCCGGAAGAACTCAGGAGGTGGCTACAGCATCCACCAGCACCAAGGCAACAAGCAGTTTGGGACAGAGAAGGTCGGCTTTCTGTACAAGAAAAGTGATGGGTAAGTGACTCAGAGAGCTCAAGTAACTTGCCCAAAGCCACCCAGCCAGTAAATGATAGGGTTGGGTGAGCTGCCTGAAGGGACTGTTCCTATCATTTGTGTAGACCCCGAGGGTTCCAGGACCCTCCACTCTGGCAGTGTCAAATCATCAGAATCCTGGGCTCGTGAATTTCTGCTAAAGTTGGTGGTGGTTCTTAACGTAAAGAAGAAGAATAGCAGCAGCAAACAATTTTTGAGCACTTATTATGCACTAGACACTCTCCATGGCCTCACCCGTAATCTCTATAATATATTGACTATGCCTGGAAATGAAACTGTTGACTGTACCCTGCTCCCTGGTGTAAAAAAAAAAAAATCAGTCTGTGAAATGAAAAGGGCTTTATGGGAATCTGTTAATTTTTTTTACTTACTAATCAGTTTTTATCAGAGAAGAATACCTTTGTTAAACCGATTAATATTTACCTCTTACAGGAAAAGTGTCAAGTAGCTTTGATCTTGGATTTGCTAATTTTATTTTTGAGGGCTCGATATTTATCTTGCTTTGTCTTTAACCATAATTCATCTGTTGTGGTCAAGAACCTGTTCCTCCTCTCAGACTAGGAGGTCCCTAAGGTTGGGAACTGTCTCATCCATCAGACTGGAAGTTCTCAGAGGGCCAAGGTCACATGCCCCCTTTAGAATAAAAATTCCTAGAGAGTGGGGCTGTCTGACTGGGAGCTTCCTAATGGCAGGGCTGTGTCCCCTCCAGCAGAAGGGAGCCCAGGGAGTGAGGGGCATAGGGGTCACGGGACAGAAGAGGTCAAGAAGTGAGTCCTGGTCCAAGACTCTGTTCACTGATACAGGGGAATTAGGTGTGAGCCTTGAGTGACTGTCTTTCGATCCCTCTGGGCCCTAGAATTCGAAGAGTCTGGCAGAAAAGGAAGTGTGGAGTCAAGTATGGCTGCCTGACCATCTCACACAGCACGGTGAGGCCTGGAGGGGTGGGGGGGGTCTCAGGACACTATAGGTCCTCTCCTCCTGGTGTTCAGAGCAGACAGATGTCAAGCCCTCCCTCTAAGACTGGTTGCAAACCTGGATCCAGGGAACTGGAGACTCCCTGTGGGAGGAAGGAGGGGATCCAAAGCCTCACACTCTACATCCTTGAGGTGCTAGGAGAGGGGAGACATAAACTGGAACACGATTATTATGCCCATTTAACAGATTGGGAAACAAGCCTAAGAGTTTGGGAGGCCCAGAGAGTAACATGTACATCCTCCATCCCCAATTTCGCACAGATAAACCGGCCACCAGTGAAGCTGACCTTGCTGACGTGCCAAGTGAGGCCAAACCCCGAGGAGAAAAAGTGCTTTGACCTGGTGACCCGTGAGTAGTCCCTGCCCCCTACCCAGCAACTGCCCAGGGCTTCTCTGAGAGACCTATCAGCTCCTGGGAGGCTCCAGTTAGGGGCCTGTGTCCAGTTCCACATGTGTTTATCAAATAGTTTCTACGGCAGGCATAAGACTCCTTAAGCTCTGGACACTCTTTTTAGAGGCTTCACCCCAGGTCACATTAAACATTAAAATGCACCCACACCCCACATTAAATATGATTATTTCTGTAAAGCATATTTAAATGGATTTGGGTGATTTGGCTTTCAAAATTATTACTTTAAAATGTTCAGTTTTCATCTTTTGGGGTCTTGGTGACAGGCTTTTCATGAGCGCCAGCACAGGCTGAGAAAGACCTAGATCTGGTCTTCAGGGAGCTCTGTCTGACAGGGGTGTGAGGTGGGGACCCAGAACTGCAAGGTGATGGGGAAATGTCCAGAAGAGAGGTGCAGATATAGCACCATCAGAGATTAGAGAGAGGGAGGAATTCCCTGTCGGGTCCAGTGTTTAGGACTCAGCGCTCTCACTGCCGAGGGCCTGGGTTCAATCCCTGGTCAGGGAACTAAGATCCCGCAAGCCATGCGGTGTGGGCAAAAATAAATAAATAAATATTTTAAAAGATATATTAGAGTGAGGGAAGGCCTGCCCTGCTGTGAAGAATCAGGAAAGCCTTCTCGGAGTTTAGCCTTGAAGGACACAGAACATAGAGTCTGGGGGAGGATGTTTCAGGAGATGAAAGGCATGGAAGCAGGAAAGTGGGTCCTCCAGTTTAGACAGGGTGCAGGGTTCACATAGCAGTAGTGGGAGGTGAAGCCTGGGACCGCCTCTTAAAGGTTTGGACCTTATTTCCTGGCAGGAGGGAGCCACGGGAGGCCTTGGAGCAGGGAAGTGGCATGATTTGAGCAGAACCTTTGCCCAGCAATCTGGCAGCTGGTGCGGACTGGGGGATGAGGGGGAGAAGGGGGGAGCAGGAAGACCAGAAGGGAGGCTGTGGGGCTGGGAGGGGAGGTGGCCGTAGGTTCAGAGACTCCTCTGCCCGTGAGCTGAGGGGGTTCCTGCGCCCTGAGAAACCTCACCTGACCCTGGAAGCTGGGCTTCACACAGAGGGCCTTCTTGGGGTCCTACTCTGGAGGTTTCTTCTGAGAAACTGCCCCCTCTGCTGGCCACTGTCATTACCCGCCCACTGTAGCTCAGCAGAGCCTGGCCCCAAGGAACAAAACCTCTGTCTGGAGCCGGCGGTGGGGGTGAGGGCTTCGCAGGCCCAGGGCAGCAAGGACAGCAGGATTTCTGTGAGCCAGACAACGCCCCTCTCCCCACAGACAACAGGACATACCACTTCCAGGCGGAGGACGAACATGAGTGTGAGGCGTGAGTGCCCCCCACGGCTAGCCTGGGGGTGGGGGCAGGGGAGCAGCCTCCGGCCCGATACAGGACCGCACCACCGCGGGCGTCATCCCCACGCCACGCCGCACTCTCCGCAGGTGGGTGTCAGTGCTGCAGAACAGCAAGGACGAAGCCTTGAGTAGTGCCTTTCTGGGGGAGCCCAGCGGCGGCCCGGGGCCCTGGGGGGGCGCCGGGCTGGACGGGGAGCCCCAGGACCTCACCAAGCTGCTCATCGCCGAGGTCAAGAGCAGGCCCGGGAATGGCCAGTGCTGCGACTGCGGGGCTGCAGGTGGGGCCGGGCGAGGAGGGAGGTGGAAACGGAGGGGAGGGGCCTGCGCCTCCAGGCACGAGCTGCGCTACTTTTCAGACCCCACTTGGCTCAGCACGAACCTGGGCGTGCTCACCTGCATCCAGTGCTCCGGCGTCCACCGCGAGCTGGGCGTGCGCTTCTCACGCATGCAGTCCCTCACCTTGGACCTGCTGGGCCCCTCCGAGCTGTTGGTGAGGGCGGGGCGGGGCCGGAGGGTGATTTGGGGCGTGGTCTGATGAGGGGGCGGGGCTTGGGCCCGAAGGGCTCAGCTGGAGCCTATGGGGTCGGACGGGGTGGGGCCAAGGTGAGGCAGGGCCAAGTTGGGGCAGGACCCAGAGGAGCCAAAAAGAGGATGGGCGGGGCGGAGCCGAGCCTGGACCAGGAGGGGGGCTGAGGGGCGGGACCTCTGGAAGCTCAGTCCTTCGGGGGCGCTGTCCTAACCACCGCGTCTTACCCCCCACTACTTTCCCGCGAACCCAGCTGGCCTTGAACATCGGAAACACTCGCTTCAATGAAGTCATGGAGGCCCAGCTGCCCTCGCACGGCGGCCCTAAACCCTCAACTGAGAGTGACATGTAAGGGGATTCTCAGCTGGGGGCGGATTCTGGCCGGGGGATTCTGCTTCCCCGGCTCCCAGGGAGAAGTCTGGGGAGAGGGGAGCCTCAGATCTGGAAGAGTCCAGGACATGTGGGGTGGTTTCAAGGGTCAGCTGAGTAGAAAAAGTCCTTGCTGTGACATCCCGCGGTTATTTTTGGCAGGAGCACCCGCAGGGACTATATCGTGGCCAAGTATGTGGAACACAGGTTTGCCCGGCGGTCCACCCCCGAGCCTCAGAGACTCTGGATGGCCATTTGCAACCGGGACCTCCTGTCTGTACTGGAGGCCTTCGCTAATGGGCAGGACTTTGGACAGCCACTTCCGGGGCCTGAGGGGCAGGTGAGAACCCGCTCCAAGGGCCATTTAAAACCCAGCTATACTTAGCATGCCCCAGTCCTCCTCCAGGGCTGGTTGTTTCTTCCTCCTGCCCCACCTCTGACATCTGCTCAAACCCCACCCATCAGAGGGGTAAATGGAAGAGAGCACAACTTAAGTCAGGCAATCCTGAGCCAAAATCCTGGCTCTGTCTTTTCCTAGCTGTGTGATCCTGAGCAGTTTACTGAACTCTGAGTCTCATTTTCTCATCTGTAAAATGGGTTAATGATAGCACCCATGGGGTTGAAGTGAGAATTAAGTCCCGTATGAAGGGCCTGGTGCATAATATATGTGCGATAAATGTTAGAATCTTTTTTTCCCTTGAATAGCCTTAGAAATGGGGAGGAGTGGGTCAGATCAGAGCAAGGAAGGCCATTGCATTGGTGATTCTAGTAACAAACATCACGTGAGCCAAGGGGGAAAGGATATCAGAGACATTTGAAGGAATAAATTGACACTGATTGGACATCAAAAATTGGATGCCATATGTTTGAGCTGTCTGCCTGATATCTTGTGGGCTATCCAGTGGGCAGGGTGGGTGTAGCACTTAGATGGGGTAAGAATTTGGAACAGCCTACACGTGAGTGTTAACTGAAAGCCTGAGGTTATTCGACGTCTCTGGGGGCAGTGAAAGAAGAGCAGAGAGAAGAGTCCAAGGCCAAGAACTAAGTCTGGGAAACACCTTCTACTGGGGAGGAGGAGGTAGAACCACTGAAGGAAGCAGTGAAGGAATGGCCTTTCATCCTCCTCCCAAACATGAGGTTTCCCCATTCAGTTTCCTCTCTCAGGGGTTCTGGCAGCTTCACATCTGGAGGTGTCAAGGGGCAGCAAGAGTTTAAGAGGGTAATATTGGGGGGCAGGTGAACTGCGGTAAACTCAGAGGTGTGGACATGTATTCAGGCACCTGGAGAGCTCGCCCTGCACTTGGCTGTCAGAGTCACCAACCAGGCCTCCCTGCCCCTGGTGGATTTCATCCTCCAAAACGGGTGAGAACCTCCCTGCCCACCTCCTCACGCTCCCCTTGCCTTCCTCTTCTCCCCCTCTCCTCCCTCCTGTCCTCTCTCTCTTTCCCCCCTGACTTTGACCCCTTCACCTGTCTGTTCCCTTCCTTCCTCCCTGACCCACCCCCACACACCCCGCCACAGTGGTCACCTGGATGCCAAGGCTGCTGACGGGAACAGCGCCCTGCACTGCGCTGCTCTCTACAACCAACCCGACTGCCTCAAGCTGCTGCTGAAAGGGAGAGCCTCACTTGGCACAGGTGGGGCTCCGACAACTCCTCCATCAGACTCTCATTCCTGACTACCCCTCGTGGGGGACTTCCTGCCTTATTTCCAGACAGAGAGCACTGGTAACAAGCATGGACTTTGCTCACAGACTTGGGTTCTAATCCTGGCTTGCTTCTGACCATCTTTGTGACTTGGGGGTTTGTCCATTCATCTCTTGAACCTCAGCTTCTTCATCTGTAAAATGGGAATAAGACCACTGACCTAGCAGACCTCCTGAAAGGCTAAAATAAGACAACGTTTCTCAAAGTACCTAGACAAATAAACATTAACTGAATCTAAATAATAGTGTTTGTAACAGCTATGATTTACTGTTTAATGTGTACCTGGTCATGTGCCAAGTGCTCTATGTATATTAACTCATTTAATCCTCATAACAACGTCGTCAGTAGTTACAAGTATCATACTCATCTTATAGATGAGAAAATTAAGGCCCAGAGAGGTTAAGTCACTTGTCCAAAGTCACACAGCCAGGAAGTAGCAGAGCCAGGATTCAAACCCAGACAATCTTGATTCCAAAGTCTCATCCTAACCTCTAAGTTATAATGCCTCTTTGACCCTGACCATGACCCCTGCCTTTATCCCTCACAGTGAACGAGGCAGGAGAGACAGCTCTGGACATAGCCAGGAAGAAGCAGCACAAAGAGTGTGAGGAGCTGGTGAGGTCTGGGGAAGGAGGGGGAGCCCCTGACCCTTTCTGTCTCTCCGCTGAGCCCCTGACCTTCTGAACTGCCGAGGCTTTGTTTTTGGCAGCTGGAGCAGGCCCATGCCGGGACCCTTGCCTTCCCCCTGCACCTGGACTACCCCTGGGGGATTTCCACAGAGCCTGGCTCTGACAGTGAGGAGGACGAGGAAGAGAAGGTGTGTCCCGGCCCTCGTCTCTCAGGCCTCCAGACAGCCGAAGGGAAGACCTGATGGTCTTCCAGGTCCACATGGGACCTGATGTGGGGAGGGGCGGGGCTGAACTGGAGGAACCAAGGGCGTCCTCCCTCCCACACTTTTGCCCCAGCAGCGCTGCCCGCTGAAGCCCCCAGCCCAGGTCCGCTGGGCCAGTGGGAGGCTGGACATCAGCAACAAGACCTACGAGACCATCGCCAGCCTGGGACCAGCTGCCCCTAAGATCCAGAGTGAGGATTGCCCCCCACCTCTGCCGGTCAAAAACCCTTCTCGGACCATGGCCCAAGGGCGCGCGGGACATGCCAGTGGAGGTATGGTTGGCTGCCCAGAAAAATGCTCTCATGCCATTCATTGAGGACCTGCTATGTGCTGGAGCACTGAGCTCAGAGTGCTGTGTTACTCCATACCATCCTCACTGTCACCTGTCATGTAGGGGTTATCATTTCCCCCTTACAGGTAAAGGAAGAGAGATGTTAAGTAACATGCCCAAGATCCCATAGCTAAGTCCCTGATGTGGGCTTCCAACCCAGGCCTGCCTTATTCCAAATTCCTCAATGCTTCACTGAAATAAAAAGAGAGAGAAGCATTTTTTAAGCATCCGCTGTGTCTTGAGTCCCTTGGGGGCTGCTGAGAACACAGTCTAGTGGGAGAGATAAAAACTGGAATGTAATTCATTATAATATAAGGCACAGTGTGACATAGAAGATAAATTCCAAAAGGACAGAAGCAAGTTTTGTTGACTACTATTTCTCCAGCACCTAGCACAGTGCCTGGCTGTTGTCAAGAACTATTTGTTGAATGAAGGAACAGGCTTGTTCTGGGAACTCAGGAGAGGGAGGGAGCCTATCCTGCTGGGATTGGTAGGTGGGTTAGGAAGAGGCCTCCTGGTGGGGGCAGCATCAGAGCTGAGCCTGAGGGACAAGCAGGAGAGTCCAGATTGAGGAGAGGGCGTGAGCAGGAGTGAAACAGTGCTAGTCAGCGTGGCCCTGGCCATCGGGAATGAACGTCACGAACCATGGGACTGAAGCATGATGGGGAAGAGTTGAAGGAGAGTGCTGGAGAGACAGATGAGAGGTGGGGAATTGGGAGAGAACCACGATAGATCCCAGAGGCCAAAAGCTGCTTTGAAATTGAGCACAGAGTAAGTGATAAAGCCTGTCTTTATCACTTCTGATTTCAGATCGTTCCGAAGTTCCCAGCCTGAGCTCGGAGTCTGCTGGGGTCCCTGAGAACCTGAGCAGTCCAGCCTCCTCCTCCTCCAGCCTCACAAGCCCCGTGGAACCTGGGGGTCCCAACCAAACCCTACCCAGCTCTGAAGAGGGCCTCTGGGAGCCCCCGGGCCCCTCCCGACCCAGCCTGACATCTGGAACCACCTCTTCAGAGATGTATCCCCCTGTCAGGTTCAGGTTGGTGAAAGCCCAGCTGCAGTCTCAGCAAGTCTCCCGACCTCTCTGAGCATCCATTTACTTCGCCACCTCTAAACGGTGCCTGCCTGAAGCCTGGGATACCTTCCAGCACTGAGGCCCATGAACAATGCAGAAATGCTAGACCTTAAGTGGAGGGTGATTGGACCCCTTCCCCCTTCACACACCTGCTCCGGCGTCTGGCCTGGAGAGCTGGGGAGGGGTCTGGGGCTCAGGCTGCTGAAGCTGGAAGAGCGAAGGCCTAGTGCCAACTGTGGCTTGTTCTAGAGGTTCACAGTGGGGTTTTCACTCTGTCCCCACCTCCAACCCAGGATCCAGTCCTCTCTTCCTTGCAAACCCTTTCAGTTTGGAGTTTGGGGAGTAGATATGGTGAACTTTTCAGTGTGGAGGTCAGTTCTGGGCCTCTGGGGCCTGTGATGCACCCAGCCTGGGGGCCTCGTGGACTCTCTACCCACCCAGTCCAAGCCCCCAGCCTTGCTCTATCCCTGAGCCCTTCCCCCTACTCCAAGGGGCTCTCTGGGTGCAGGGGTCACCTTGGCCTTTCCCTGTCTTCCAGCTCTGAGAGCACTCGCTCCTATCGGCGGGGGGGCCGGAGCCTAGAGGACTGTCCTTCAGCCCGGCAGCCTCTACCCAGAAGGAACATGCCGGTAAGACTCCGGGACCGTGGTTTGAAGGGCGGTGGGTATGTGGGAGGCAGAGCTGGTCACGAGTAAGTGTATTAGGGCGGCAGATCTCTCTCCAGGATGGGTGCAGCTGGGGAGAGCCCAGGCCTTGAGAGGCGGCAGAGGTGACAAGGCCCAAGCTCTGACTGTTCCCCAAAGGAGGGTGAGCAAAGCTGTGTCAGCCAGGCTGGTCGCTCAGAGAAGGAAGCACTCCCTGCAGACGAGGAAGGATTAGGGTGGCCGTGTACCAGCCATTGATTGGTTTGCATAACTCTCCCCTCGTACGGGAGTCTCCTGGAATCCACTGAAACTTCCAGGCGTAGAGGGGATGTGACAGGGACAAGGCAAGAGCTGTCATCCTTAATCCAGCTTCTCCCTGCTGGATCACAGAGTCTCGCACAATCATACATATTTAGACGAGGAGCCTGGGAGTGGGCATAGGACAGAGGCAGTTGTGCCGAGAAGGAAGCCATCTCTGTTCCTGGTTCCCCTGGGGATTTGCCGGGGTTGGCGTTGGTTCTCTGTGTTGAGAGTAGGGGACGTAAGGAGCTGGGTCTCTCTAGGGAATCATCATCCTCAGTCTATCCGAGTCAGGCACCAGACACAAATGTGTGTCTACAACCAGGTGTCCATCACCCAGCGTTTAGTTGATGCATGTTGTTGAGACGTGTGATAATAAGAGCCTGGGCTTGGAAGCGTGTAGGTCTTGGAGAAGTGGCTTCACTTCTTCAAGCTTCAGCTTCATCTGTAAAATAGGGATAATTTCATGTTCCCACAATAGGACCTTTTGAAACTGAGTGACATAAACAGCTGGTATATAACAGGTGCTTAAGAAATGTCCATTTTCATCCTTCTCTCCCCAGGCTGGCTTCACCGAAGGAGACGGTTCAAGGACTGGGGTTCTCCCAGCAAGTTCTGTGCAGCTTTTGCAAGACTAGCTCCTTACTAGCCCTTGCATGCCTGAACCACCCCCATTCTGGATGCCAGCATTCAGAGCTAGGACTTGAGCCCATAATACTGGGGAGCTGAGGTGTTTATGCCCTGGGGTCTTGCTGTCTCTGTCCCTTGTGCCTCTGTGGCTGGCCTTCCTCCCTGACATGGGCCCATATGCCCCTGCCAAGGACACTGGGCCCCTCCATGTTAGAGCTGTGGCGGTTTGTCTCCATCTCACACCTGCCAGGGACCAGGGAGCCCTATGGCTGGACCCGAGTGCTCCTGACCCAGCTCCAACTGCAGAACCTTCAGTCCCTCATCAGACCAGGACTGTGTTTCTTCCATCAGTCTGGGGGGGCTCTAACCTGCCTTCATCATCCTGCAGGCCAGGGATTCTGCCAGGCTAGGGACTGTCTTCTCACCCATTCATTAGCCTAGTATTCTTTGACTGAGTTCTGGCTCTTTGTCCATTCCTGTGCTAGGCGCTGCAGATGTCACAGGAATAAGACAAAGGTCCTGCAGATGTGGTCCCTTTCTGGGCAGCCGGTCCCATGAATTAGGCTTGGAAATGGGCAGGGCTAGACTCCAGAGGATGGTTCCGGGCTTAGGGGCAGACTGCAATCAGCTGGCTTACACCTGAATAACGCTGCAGTTGTCTACAGCCTGTATCCATTCTGGTTGCTCAGTGCCCATGCTGTACTGGCTGTTAAATAAATATTCTGCATATCACTCCTTTTGAGGGACAGCACAGCCTTGCTGGGGACCTCTGTTATAATAGATCCCCAGCCAGGAAGTAGAGGAGGGTTCACCCCCATTTGCTTACTCTCCTTGATTTAGCAAGAATGAAAGGAATGGTCTGGGATGATTATCCTCACTTCTCTCCTCTTTCTGTCAGTCAACTCAGGAACCTCCCAGTCTCGGGGGGGGGAGGAAAGGGCCAAGAAAGGAGAAAGGAGAGTGATAGAAAGGGAGGGTGGAGACTTAAAGGTTCTACTTCCCAGTGCCAGAAATGCCACCGTCGCTTTCAGGCCCATATTGGAAAACAGATACACCTAAGCCATCATCAGTCTCTAACAGGTCAGCTTTACAGGCACTGGGCGCTGGGCCCTGGCAGGGATGGACCAGGACAAACGGGGGAGGCCAGAGGATGCCAATGGCCAATGCAGCAGCCTGGTCCGGGAGGCTGCGTGTTTACCCTGGAGACCTGACAGGTCTGTGATCCCACAGGAGCGAGGCTGTCTTGAGAGCCCCCAGTGTCTTGTTATTTCACTCATCTCTAATAAAAGATTTTTCAGAGTAAATTTCAGTGGTTTCATTTATGTTCTCTGAAGAGCCATCGGGAAGGGGAGGGATTCTGAGGGCTTGGAATTCTTTCTCTAGACCTGCTAAGAGGAACAGCCTGGTGTACAGCAGTGGTTTGCAACCAGGGGTGATTTTCCCCCAGGGGACATTTGACAAGGAAGACACATTTTTTATTGCTCCCAACTGGAGGGTGCTGCTGGCATCCAGTGGCTAGAGTTCAGGGATGTTGCTAAACAGTCTTCAATACACAGGCCAGCCCCCGCGAACAATGAATGATCCGGTCCAAAATGGTAATAGTGCCGAGGTTGAGAAACCCTGGTGTGAGGAAAGAGCACTGGACTAGGAGTCTGGAGACCTGCAGTTTAACTCTGCCACAGTCCCTGCTTATTTGTGAGGTGATCCCAGGAAGCACAGTGGGTAGGTAGTAGGGATGTGAAAACAAAGGAACATGCCTTCAAGTTATCCCATCAGGAGTGAAGAAATTGGTGTATTTACTACCAACTCTGGTCTCTCGCTGGTTCAAGGATCCTTTCTGGGGGTGTCAATTCCTAATTCTCTACTTCCAGGCTGCCCTGAAGCCCTCAGTCAGAGAGATGCGGGAAGCTGTCAGAGGTGTGTCCAGGAATTGCCTGCTGGTGACCAAGGTGGATGCGCAGGCAGAGGGGATGTAGAAGGTACTGAGGTGTCTGATACGGCTGAGCAGTGCAATCCTGGGCCTCACTGGGCCTCAGTCTTCCAATCTGTACAAAGAAAGGGTTGGACTTGATGTTTTCTTAGGGTCCTTCAAGCCCTGAAGTCTTGGCTTCTTTTGAGGTCACTCAACTCACAGTCTTCCAATCTGTACAAAGAAAGGGTTGGACTTGATGTTTTCTTAGGGTCCTTCAAGCCCTGAAGTCTTGGCTTCTTTTGAGGTCACTCAACTCACAGTCTTCCAATCTGTACAAAGAAAGGGTTAGACTTGATGTTTTCTTAGGGTCCTTCAAGCCCTGAAGTCTTGGCTTCTTTTGAGGTCACTCAACTCACAGTGGGAGCTGGGTGGAAGTTTGAGGAAACTCAAATCTGCTTTTTCTAAAAGGCAATGCTAAGTAATTGCAGACAGCTGTCTCTTCAACCCAGAGGGGCTTGCTTGGGGGTTGGCCAAGAAGTTTTATCTAACCTCCTAAAAGTGGCCTGCAGCGCTTTTCATGGTCAGGCCCCACCCACCTCCGACTCTCTGCGCCTCCCCTCCGAACACCCCTCTCATTGCTGTGCTCTAGCCACACCAGATTTTCCTTCAACCCCGACATGTGAAGCACCCTCCCTTCCCCAGGCTTTGCACATTCGGAACTCCAGGAGAACTGATTTGTACCTCTCAGGATGCTCAGGGCTAAAAGTTCTGGCACCTAGTAGGTGCTCAATAAATACATGTATAAATGTTTCTTCTTCTCTTACTTTAACACTCTCCTCCTCCTCTCCCCAACTTCCACTCAGCACTTCCACCCAAAGTTTAAACTTCATTTCTTCAGAGAACATGACACCCCAAATGGTGCAAGTCCCCTCAGATGTCGGCAAGTTATCCTCTACTTCTTCCTGACCCTCACCCCAGTTGTGATAACACAGAATTGATGGTGTCCGTATTTGTTTAAGGTTTTTCTTACCCATAGACTGAGTCTCAAGCTTGCTGGGACTGGGTCTGTCTTATTCATTGCTTGGACATTCAATACGTATCTGTTGAATGAATGAGAAACCCACCCCTCCCTTCCTTGGTCCCAGCACAGTTAGAAGATTTAACCAAAATTTTAGAAATGGAGACCTGATTGAAAAAACAGGTGCTTATTCGGGGTTTGTTAGCACTGCACTCCGGGAGACACAGATTCAAGAAGCGCTTTGGGGCTTCCCTGGTGGCGCAGAGGTTAAGAATCTGCGCTCCGCAACAGGAGAAGCCACCGCAAGGAAGAGTAGCCTTCGCTCACCGGAACTAGAGAAAGCCCGCCAGCAGCAACAAAGACCCAAGGGAGCCAAAAATAAATTAAATAAATAAATAAATAAATATATAAAGAAGCACTCAATTGTGTTCTGCAGGACTACAATATGGGGAGGCTTATAAAGGCAGAAACCACAAGTTTACAGTTAGTTACAGGAGTTGTTTATCAAGAATTACAATCGGAGCTGGCCAGAAGTAAAAGTGCTTACTAAGTAAGGACCGGTTGGGGTCCGAAATGGTTGCATAATTACAAAGAGAGACCTTGAGACCATAAGGTTTGCAGCTGGCAAGTGTTGCTCTGCGTACTCTGGTGATGTCCGTGGATCTGGTACCGCTCAAAGAAAGTTCAGGTTTTCAGTGATGCACAGATGTGTCTGAAACCAGATCCTCAACTGCTACCGGACTCCATTTTTGTATGCCTGAACTGTGATCACTCTATTTTAATTTCAATTTGTCATCAGAAGCCAGGTGAGTCCACCCTGTGATGGAGGATGAGGTTCTCTAAGGTTGTCTCAGGAAAGTCTGGAGATTTCACTGAACACTCCAAGCCACAACTTCCCATCCCCACACGCTGCGGACCATTTTTCATGCCTCCCTTCCAGGCCCATAAGCACCCCCACACACACTCCACACACACATAGGTCATTTTCTATCAATTAAACTCACGTTTAGGAAGGGATCTGGGTCTGCTGGGGACACTTGGAAGGTCCTTCCACAGGAACACAGATGTGTGCACAGCTGTGGAGGCATGATTCTGTTTCCTCCCTTCCAGATCCAATCCCATTGGGGAGGCAGTGTCCTGACCCTGACTAAATAAAGGGCACATGCACCTGGACACGGATTTCTCAAAGTTTGGTGAGCTTAAGAATTTCCCAAGCCCTCACTACTCAAAGTGTAGTCGTGAGACCAGCAGCACTCAGGGAGCTTCTTAGATATGCAAAACCTCACTGCAACAAACAAAATTGAGGGCAACAGTGGGCCTGGATGCACGCGTGTGCGCGAATAGTGAGCACAGGGTAGGACAGAACTGGATTTAATGATCATGCAAAATAATGTGATTCAAGCGTACCAAACTGTCTCCACTTGGGCATAGGCATGAACTAGGTCCGCCGGCTTTGAGCTGCAACGGTGCAGAGACACGGGAGCCCAGAACTCTTCTGGAAGCTCCCGGGGCACCCTCGGATGACCTCCTCGCCGCAACAGCCTCTTGTGGCCAGGGACGACGGCCCCCCCATTCGCCAGAGAGCCCTCCTTCCCAAATCTCCCTTCAGCTCCCGGCGCCCCAGGACCGGCCCGAGGTGAAGGGCCCGCTCTCGCAGCCTCGTCCCTCTCTCGGGTGGCCCGACTGGCGGGCGCGGGCAATCTTTGCCCCGGCGAGTCCTTGAAGTCTATATTTAGTGCACGCCACCCCTCCCCCACTGTCGGGAGGCAGGCGGCCGAGGGGGTGTGGGGGGAGAGCCCCGCCCCCGCCGGGCGTGTGTGTCGAGTGCGTCTGGGGCCCGCGCGGCTTGCGCGCCCTCAGCCTTTGCGCCTCCGGCACCCGAAACCCGGCTGCCGCCCCTGCGCCCCTCGTCCCGGGGGGCGTCGCGGGCCAACATGGGCCAGGAAGAGGAGCTGCTGAGGATCGCCAAGAAGCTGGAGAAGATGGTGGCCCGGAAGAACACGGTGAGGCTGCAGAGTTCGGGCCACAGCCCCAGCCCCCGGGAGGCGCGGCGCGTGCGAGCCCGGGAGTCCCGGGGACCCGTGCTGGCTGGGCGCCCGGGAGGCGCGTGCGGGACTCGGGGACCGGAGGGAGGCACGGCCGGGGCAGGGCTCAGCGCCCCTTGGGAGACTGCTGGCACCTCGGGGTGGGCGTGTGCATGACCCGGGGCTCCGGGGTGGACCGTGCCGGCCCCAAAGCCTGAGCTTGTGCACGTACGCCTGGACCTGCGGGGTTGGGGCCCCTGGGTAGCTTGTGCAGGGTCCGGGAAAGAGAGTGAAGAGACCGGCAGCTGGAAAAGGACTTTCAAGCCCGGGACTCGACGTGTGCAAAGCCCGGGGAGCGGCGGCGACTGCGGGACGGGGGAGCCGGAGACGGGGGGAAAACAAAATCCTGGGTGACCCGAGAAGGGACAAAGAAACTTGAACTGATGAGGGGTGCTGAGCCGCGTCTACCCCGCACCCCGGGAGTGGATCTGGCGGAGAAAAGCGAAGGGCCTCGGATCGCGCAACCCCACAGCTTGAGGCTCCAGGAGCTGCTCTGTTTGCAACTCACCCTTTCCTTGGCCGAGGGTTGGGGCCCAGGCGGGCGGGGGCCGAACAGGTGTCGGGCAGCCGCTGCGCCCATGGGGCCCGCGGGGCGGGGGAAGGGGGACCGGCTGCAGGCCTGGGCTGCGGGGCGGGGGAGGCTGGTGGGGAGAGAGGGGCCCGGAGGTTGCGGGGAATCAGGGATGGAGGCCTTACCTGCGGATCCCTGAGTGCTCAGTGCCAGGAGCCCTTAGCGCTCAGGCCGACTTGAAGTTAATGTTTGATCCTCCCTGTGATCTTTGCCTCAAGTTGGCTGCCGCCCTGTTGCCTAGACAAGCAAACTTGGCCTTGGACGGGGAGGGCTGGAGCTCACCAGGAGAGGGAAGAGAGAGGAGGGTAGTCCAGCAGGCAGGTCCCTCACTTTGCCCTGTCCCAGCGCCCTCCTCCTCCCACCATCTGTAGGCATGTGCTGGAGCAGGACCTGCGTTTCCAGCACATTGTGTAATCCTAAGAGCTTGAGAGAGGGGTGGACCCTAAGGGTGGTTTTAGAGCAGGGAAGAGGGAGAGGTTGCTGGATCCATGGAGTGTCAGGGAGCTCTCCAGTAGACATGGGCAGTAATGAGTTGGTGTCCATATAAAGACCAGAGCCTCAGTTTCTTCATCTGTAAAATGAGATTACCTACCTCCTGGGAAGGAATGTCAGTGGATTTTTGTCTCTGCTGGTGGTGGTGAGGGTGGAAGAGATGTGAAACCCTTAGGAAGACCTGGACTGGTGCTTGGGAAGGCTTAGAGAGTGACTCCTGCTTTTGCACAGCCAGGGGAACCACAGAAACCTGCAGAGTGTTGGGAGCCCCCATTCCAGGATGCTCCGAAGTCAGTGAGACTGAGCCTCAAGTCATCAGGCTCAACTGGGGGCGGCAGAGCCCAGCCCGGAGTTCCTGAACCAAATTCCAACTCAAGTAGACAGGTTATCCCAGCCCTGCCCCTTGCTGACCTCAGGTTTGGGCCAGGAGATTCTGGGCCTCTGGGTGAGGCGTGCGGGGGCAGCTTAGGAGACCTGAGAAAGGCAGCTTGGCTGAGGAGGAAGGGACCTGCCCTGGCCTCCCCTCACTCCTTTTATGGACCTAGACCCACCACTCTACTTTCCCTCTCTGGCCTCGATTTCCTCTTCTGTGAAATGGGAAGAGGAAATGGTGTCCCTTGGTGAGGATTCCTGTGGAAGTCCCCAGAGCTTTCTCCAGGAAAGATGCAAGTCTGGCCTCAGGGTCCCTGTAGCACAGAGCCAGTCTGCAGCCACGTCTGCGCCTGGGTTCTTGGCAGCATCTGGGTGGGCACAGAGCTCTGGGCATGTGACCTAGAAAGGTGGAGCCTGCTCTGGGAGCGAAAGTGGGCCCGCCCAGTGGTGGTTAGGGAGAGGAGGACACGCTTCCTGTAATAAGACGGATCTTCCACGTTGCAGCTCAGGCCTGGGGTTTACTGCCAATTACTGAAGTCCCAGCCACTTAGAGCTTTTGTCAGATGCTGGGAGCACGCAGCAACTGTAACAACTTCAGACTTACAGCCAAACATCCTCATGATCACACACAACAAGCATAACTACGTACATGCAGCCACACACAATATAGCTAAACAAGCAACTATGAACATAACTACATAAGAGACGTGGTTACTGACCCTGACATGACTGACACACTGACCATTATATTTGCAGAAGGATACACAAAGACAACTACACACATGCCTACACATGTGCATGCACACAATAAGCTACACCCCGACATGCAGATCTACAAACTCAGCAGACAGCCACACTTACAGGTTCAGACATGTTATGACATGGCCATCATCCTTCAAAGACAAATAAACACATGATGCTTCGAGCAGCTCCCCACCTGGACCAGAGATACTGCTGGCTGCACAGCCCATTCATGCATGCAGAGAGACACAGCTGGCAACATTTGCACAAGGCTTTGTGAGTCCAGCTACAACCCAGGCTCATGGCTGTTCTCCAACATGACCCAGTTATACAGTGTGACGTGCAGAGGCACACGCCCAGTGGTGAGCTGGAACTGGCTTAACACTATTGAACTTTCACGAATTTGGCAAGCCAGTTGTTAAATACAGCCATTGTTTTTAACATTAAATTATACACTTACAATTAAATAAATTATATTAAAAACAAAGGTCATAAATACTCCAAAATCATCACTTCCTTATTATTTTACTGCATTTTACTGTCATCTATGGTCTGGAGGTTATTTACTTCTGTTATATCAATCTGGTTTCGCATCACACGTCTCTTCCCAATACCTCCTTCAGGTCAGTCACAGCATATTGGTTTCTTGACATTGGCCATGGGAGGAGTATTGACACCACAGAAATGGGCAGACACTACAAATCAATTATTTTCCTTTGAGAACTTGTTGTTAAACATTGACCAACATACCACTGCACTTACCCATGCTGATATTTCATGATCGCACACGTCTAGCCAGACCTATGTCCATACCTACCTACATGGTTGTATATTGGGTCGAACCCGAAGGGCCTAGGTTTGAATCCCAGCTCAGTTCCTATTTCTCGTCTCTGAAAATGGGATAATGATTCTGTAAAAATGGGAATAGTAATAGGACCTACCTCATGGGGTCACTGAGAGAGTTAGAGGAGATAATGCATGTAAAATGCTTAGAACCGTGTCCAGCAGATAATAAGCCTTTCAATAGTGGTACATGCAGGCTTACGTGCCCACAAGTTCACGTGCACACACATCCCCAGGTCACACCTTGGAAAACAGACTATGAACCCAAGTCCTAAGGGAGGCTGAGGCCCAGGAAGACTAATAGGGAGGGGCTTGGTGGCTGGCAGTGCACAGTGGGACCAGGACTCAGGGCATACAGGACACAGTGAGTTGGTGCTCCCCAGGGAACCCATCTCAGGACAGGAGACCGGGGCTGGCTTCTAGGAGGTGGGTGGAAAGAAAGAGAAGGCTGAAATGGGTCAGGGGTTGTTCAGGGCCTGGCAGCCAACAGCTTTTCACATCCGAGTCTCCTTTCCTCCCCTCCCACTCTCCACCCCCTGCCTTCTGCTTTCTGCTCTATTCATTCACTCAGGGAGATGCTCCCTGAGTGTTGAGTTCAGTAGGCTGAACCCGGAGGTCTCAGAGATTAAACAGTCCTCTTCACCAGAGAGAAAAGAAAGCACGTGTCCACGCAAACACTTGTACATGCACGTTCGCAGCAGCTTTATTTGTAATTGCTGCAAACTGGAAACTACCGAACAGTCCCATTAACAGGTGCATGGATAAACAAATTGTGGTATATACACACAACGGCAAACAACTCAGAAATAAAAAGGAACCGTGGATCTGTGCAACAATGTTCATGAATCTCAAAATGATTACACTGAGTGAAAGAAGCCAGATGCGAAATTCCATTACAGTCACTTTCTATAAAATCCTTAAAAATGCAAGCTCATCTAGAGGGGTTGGGGGTGCAGCGAAGGATGTCTAACAAAGGGGCCCAAGGAGAATGTCGGGGATCCTGACTATGTCCTCATCTTGACTGTGGTGATGGTTTCAGGGGAGTATATGTCTGTCAAAACTCATCACATTGTAGCCTACAACATGTGCGTTTTATTGTATGTCAGTTATACCTCTGTAAAGCTGTTTCGAAAAAGCCACGGTCCTCAATCTACAGACGTTCCCAGTTGGGAAGTGAGGGGAGGCAGATACAGACATAAAAGCAGAAGCAATAAGCCATGAAGCAATTAATTTTAGAGGAAGAGACGGGGAAGGGAAGAGCATGCCCAGTGGAAGGCACAGCAGAACCACTGTCTGGGGGTCAGGGTGAGTGCGTAGGGCTGGACCCTGGCTCGGAGGGGCTTGAACCCAGCTGGGGGCTGGGAGGTGAACTTAGAGAGCTGGTTTGCGGCAGAAGCTTTTCCTTCTCTCCTTCTGTTCTTCGACCACTTGGTTCCCTGTATCCTGTCACTGGAAGAGTCTCCTCCCTCCCTCCTGCCACCCTCCTTCCCACTGAGACCACACAACGGTCAGAGAGGGGCCTGGGGCAGACCCCAGGGGCCTCAGCCCTCACCTTGTGACCTCCCACAGGAAGGGGCCCTCGACCTTCTGAAGAAGCTGGACAGCTGGCAGATGTCCATCCAGCTACTCCAGGTGGGTGGGGTTGGGCAGTGCCTGGAGCAGAGGGTGACTTTGTGGGGCAGGGAAAGACCCTTTAGGGGGAGCCCTCCAAGGATGAGGTCTGGGAGGAACTTCTGAAGGGAAGGCGGCAGGATGGGATCTTGAGGTACTCTGGGGGTGGGAACCGAGGCCTTTAGATGATGGCAGGGTAGCTTCTAAGCCCTCGGGGCCCTCTGGGTCTGGGGGAAAGACTGACTTGCTTTCCTTGTGTACCCCAATTCCCAAGGCCTTGGGCCTGTGGGATCCAAGAGGCCAGTGACTCAGGGAGAGGGAAAAGCCCCCAAATTTTAGATCCTCCATGTGTTACCCGTGTAGCCCCCAAACTTTACCAGAAGCTCTTGGCCTTGAAAAATTAGCACATACCCAAGCTGGAGTAGCCAGAGCTGTGTCTTAAGCTGAAATTTGAACTCAAAGACACCAGGGGCCAGAGAATAGGGAGGAGTCCTGGTCATCAGCCAGACCCACCACCACCAGCTTTTCACCAGAGCCGCAGTTACCCATCCCTGCAGGGCGCTGGGCCTTGGGCACTGACCTCACTCAGGACAGCAGGTCAGGGCCTCGGTTATAAGGTCAGGGTTATTGCCTCAGCCACAGGTCCAGGCTGGGACTCGGGAGAGGCTGGGCCAGGGGAAGGGGGTGACTGAGCTGGGGCAGGTCTTGCCAATTAGGGCAGCCAGTCCAGTGGGTCCGAATTCCCAGACTGGCCATTAACCCTCTCATTTTGCAGACCACCAGGATTGGAGTTGCCGTGAATGGGGTCCGCAAACACTGCTCTGACAAGGAGGTGGTGTCCTTGGCCAAAGTCCTCATCAGAAACTGGAAGCAGCTGCTGGGTGAGAGGGGCAGGGTCACTTGGGCCAAGTTTTCCTCCCAGCACCTGGATGGACGGTGCCCGGCTTATAACAGGCACTCAGTGTATGGTTGTTGAATGACTTAATAAGTGACAGGTGGCCTCTAGTGGGACTGCCAGTGCTTGTCTAAACAGGTGGGAGATTTATAGATGGGTGGGTTTTCCTGTACATGCTCCTATGTGTATATATCTGTGTGCTTGTGTGTTTGTACATATCTGTATATACACATTGATATGAATATGTGCATAGATGTGTGCAAAGGTCTTTCTGTCGCCATGCGTGAGCTTCGGTTTGCACACACATGTGCATATTGGATATGCGCTTGTTTCTAAACAGGTATTTGTTGGGGGAGGGGGAGGCTATCTCAGTCCCTGACCTTTGCTCCTTCCTCCCCAAGTCCTGGGTTGGGCTGAGACAGAGAGGTAAGGAACAATGTCACCATTTTGTTTTTACACTCCCCAGCACCCCCCAAAGGAGAAAAAGGAGAGGAAAGAGTAAAAGCAAAGAAGAAGGAAAAAGGGCTTGACTGTTCAGATTGGAAGCCAGAGACAAGCCTTTCTCCGCCAAGGAAAAAACGAGGGGAAGAGCCCAAAGACAGGTATTTTTTCTGGGATGGAGAGAAGGGAGCTGACACTTGTCACATCCTGTGGCAACGCCTCTGATTATATGACTTCATTTAATTCTCACACACCGGGAGGTGGTTATTGTTATTATCTCGTACAGTGCCCCCTCTGGGGGTCTTCTTGTCTCAACCAGACAGTCTCACAAGACCCAAACAGGCCATCCCTGACACAGGCTTTGCCTAGAAGGATTCAGGGACAGGAGATGCACTGTGCCAGCAGGGTAGCCTCAGGTGTTTCTCATCACCAAGTGTTCTCAGGGGACCACGCAGCGTCCAGAGCTATTCTCTGGCCCACCCAGGTGACATTCTCAGGTGCAGAGAATGAGACCACAATGGGTTGGAACCCCCTGACTCAGAAGCCCCACGTCCTAAATCTTATAACAGTCCCATAGACAAAGTTTCCAGGATCCCAGCAAGGGCAATGACCAGTTACAAGGGCAATGACCACTGCACTCAGGGTAGCCCAAAAGCCGTGGTCTTCCACGAATCATTTATAGCTCTTTCATAGCCCTTCCTGTCTAGACACAGTTTACCTATCAGTACTCATTTGCACTAGAAGCAACGCTGCCTAGTAGTACAGCTGACACCTTTGTCAGGGCTCCAGGTAAATGGGGCTAGGAACATACTTGTCCACAGAGAAGGAAAAGTGTTTTGTTGGCTCTTTATTCAAAGTGCCATTTAGCGATGCGGAAGCTGAAAGTTGGGGAGCAGGGCCTTTCCCAAGATCACACATCCATTATGTGACAGAGTGGGATTCCCATCTTTGTCTGTCAGAGCCCCAGACCTCTGCTGAGGTCTCAACACCGTGCCCGTTCCCCTTTGCCCACCCCAGCCAGGGTCCCCCAAAATGCATGACTTTCTGATAGACCCAAATGCTTTATCCATGACAGTAGATAAAAGCCTTCATGGATTGGTTAATAAGTCCTACCTATTCCCTGTGTGACTAGACAGATCACTTGATTCCTTAGGGAGGGGGTCATCTAATAGATAAAGGGGTGAGATTAGATAACACTGAATGGTACCTGATGGTACTAGATAATACAGACAGTATCGTGATATACCAACATTTTTTTTTTTTTTTTTTTTTTTTTTATGGTTCGCGGGCCTCTCACTGTTGTGGCCTCTCCCGTCGCGGAGCACAGGCTCCGGACGCGCAGGCTCAGCGGCCATGGCTCACGGGCCCAGCCGCTCCGCGGCACGTGGGATCTTCCCGGACCGGGGCACGAACCCGCGTCCCCTGCATCGGCAGGCGGACTCTCAACCACTGCACCACCAGGGAAGCCCTATACCAACATTTTTAATGTACATACCTTTTTTGCCGAGTATATCCACTAGAAGGAATTCATTTCAAGGAATTAATCAGATTAAACATACACATGATAAGTTCTGTGTGTAACATTTTTCAGCTGACATTTCTGAAACATTTTTTCCTCTGAACCCTTTTTAAATAATGTTTATTATAATTCCATGAAATAAGTGTTTTTAGGAGATGATGCTATAAGAGGAGTGTTTCTTGACCAGGAGGGAGATATACCTCCACCACACCACTACTCCCATTTTTAGTTGTAAAAATAACTGTGGGGCAGAGGAGATGCTCCAGGCAACTCTTCCCGTAATGCACAGAATTGTCCCACACACCAAAGAACCATTTATTATGTTCAAAATGCCAATAGGGCCCCCATGGAGAGAATGGAAGAATATTTAATGACATGAAAAAATATTCACTAAGTATTAAGAGAAGCTGTGTACTATATAGTGCACTATATAGTATGATTCCATTTTTATAAAAATTAAATAAGTGAATTTTATGTACATGCATAGGAAAAAAGACATGAAGGATATACACCAGGATGGTAATAGTGATTATTTCTGGGTGGTAGGATTGAAAAGTTTTTTTCTTTTTTTTCCTTCGTCTTCTTTTTTTTTTTTTTTAGATGTAATTTTTTTAAGATTTATTTTTATTTATTTAGTTTTGGCCGCATCGGGTCTTAGCTGCGGCACGCGGGATCTTCGTTGAGGCAGGCGGGATCTTTCATTGCGGTGCGCAGCCTCTTCATTGAGGTGCGCGGGCTTCTCTCTAGTTGTGGCGTGCGGGTTTTCTCTCTCTGGTTGTGTCGCTCAGGCTCCAGGGCGTGTGGGCTCTGTAGTTTGCAGCACGCGGGCTCTAGTTGAGGCGCGCGAGCTCAGTGGTTGTGGCGCGTGGGCTTAGTTGCCCCGCAGCATGTGGGATCTTAGTTCCCTGACCAGGGATCGAACCCATGCCCCTGCATTGTAAGGCAGATTCTTTACCACTGGACCACCAGGGAAGTCCCTCATCTTCTTTTTGCAAATTTCTGTATTCCTAATATTTTCGCAATAAATACGTACCAATTTTGAAATGAGAAAAAATAATGAAACCATCGTTAGAAAAACAAAAATGTATCTGTGTGATTGTAATTAAGAAGAGCTTCATATTCTATGTTTTACAATAAAATTTTTTCATCTGTATTGTTTTTTTCACAATTATTCTGTATTGCTTTTGAAATCAGAACAACAGTACTTTTAGGGCCTTCCTGGTGGCGCAGTGGTTAAGAATCCGCCCGCCAATGCAGGGGACACAGGTTCGAGCCCTGCTCCGGGAGGATCCCACAGCTGCGGAGCATCTAAGCCCGTGCACCACAACTACCGAGCCTGTGCTCTAGAGCCCTAGAGCCACAACTACTGAGCCCGTGCACCACAACTACTGAAGCCCGAGCACCTAGAGCCCGTGCTCTGCAACAAGAGAAACCACCACAGTGAGAAGAAGCCCACGCACCGCAACAAAGAATAGTCCCTGCTCGCAGCAACTAGAGAAAGCCCGCATGCAGCAGCGAAGACCAAATGCAGCCAAAAATAAATAAATAAAATCAATTTTAATAAATAAATAATAAAAAGTAGGAAAAAAAATCACTCACATCCCTGCCACCCCAAAACAATCACTATTAATATTTTGGTATACGTTTTTTCTTTCTATTTTCTCTTTGTCTTCTACAGTCATCATCAATTTTATAGTCTGCTTTTTAAAAAGCAGTACTTGTCAAATGATTCTGTAATCTTTCGTATGTTCTATTCCTTTCATTTTGCAATTGTATCCCACTTGGAGAAATCCTGATTGGCATTTAACTTTGCACATGGTGTGTTTGGCTTTCCCAAACGGGTTAGACGGTTGGCCGCCAGGGATCCTGTGAGCCACCGTGCCCGGCATGGAGTGAGCATTTATTGAATACTGCTAGGCCCGGCTGTACCATTGCAGTACCTTGTGGAAAATTCACGCTCTGGCTGGTCTGGCCATGTCTAGAGCAACTGTTTGGTCCTGAGCACCTTAGCAAATGAAGCCTCGGGATCTTGTGAGATGTATTTGAAAGACAGAGGCTGAGGAGACCAAATGGGATATGGGACTAATCTGTGGAATCTGTGCAATAGCGAGTGTAGACATCTGGGAACAGATGGCAGCCTGAACACAGGTGTTTCCTTTTGCTCTGTCCCCAAATCCCACTGAACGATCAGTAAAGGGATTTCTTTTAAAGGCCTACAAGGACAATAGGTAACGGCAAGGAGACGGTTGGAAAGCAGAAAGCCAAATTCTGGGCTGAACTTAATCACCTACACACACCCTTAGACTCTGAGACTCAGTATTATGGCCTAAGCGTCATTATCTTACTATATATAAAGTGTATGTGTGTGTGTGTGTGTGTGTGTGTATACATACACATATATATATCCTTCTAGAATTTTTCCTGTGCATTTACCCATGAAATACTTATTGTATTAATAAAATGGAATTAAACTCTACGTTCTATTTTGTAGCATTTTCACATAATATATTTATTTATTTCAACAGTGAGTCACATTTTTATAAAAAGTTTAGAAAGTCAAACACAAGAAGAAAATAACAGAAATAACACTGTTAATATTTTGATGTATATATTTCTCATCATTTTTTTTTTTTTTTTTTTTTTTTTTTTTCGGTACGCGGGCCTCTCACTGTTGTGGCCTCTCTCGTTGCGGAGCACAGGCTCCGGACACGCAGGCTCAGCGGCCATGGCTCACGGGGCCAGCCACTCTGTGGCATGTGGGATCTTCCTGGACCGGGGCACGAACGCGTGTCCCCTGCATCGGCAGGCGGACTCTCAACCACTGCGCCACCAGGGAAGCCCTTTCTCATCTTTTTTAAGAACATAGAGAGAGAGAGTTGTATTTTTTTAATAAAATTGGGACCTCACTGTATGTACTGTGTTGTAACCAGCATTTTACATTTAACAACATCCTGGGGCATTGAATTGTTAATGCCAGCTCACTTTTCACAGCTGGAGCTATGAGATGAAGCTGTCACCATGGCTGAGCAGACAGACACTGGTCCCCCCACCTTGCTGGGAGAATCTAGTGGGCAGGGGTCCTATTTCAGCTCAGCTGATGAACGTCCTTCCTTTCTAGTTTTCTTAATGACAATTCATTATCATTATTTATTATATAAACAGTATAACCACATTAGTAAAATGTAAAGTAAGAATTAAAAATATTTCTTCACACTTTTCCACTTCTGACAAATGAAACAGCGTTCATTTTCTTCTCTTCCCTCCCAGTCCTGATCTACTTACATACATAATTTCCCAATTCCTGTAGGCAGAGTCTGCAAACTATTACATCCCTGTTCCTTTATCTTCCTAGTGTATTCTAGGCATTTTCTCATGTTCCTGAAAAGTTTTCAGAATGATCATTTGCAAAAACTGCAGAATATTTCTGGTTTGTTCTGAAAGGAAAAGCAATGAGGAAGGGCCAGAAAATGGGGAGTCTCGGGAGTTGTGAAGAGAGGCTCACATCTTCCCTCCTTTCTCCCACTGCAAGAATTTCAGCTTCCGGCTCTGCCTGTACCTGTCCATCCCCATGGGGCACTCAGGGAGGAATCCCGCAGAGGAACTCCCAGGGCCCCGTGTGGGACTGGGGGGGCACGTGAAGGAGGGTCTCTGCCCCTCTCCCTTTCTGCTGCCTCTCCGTGTGTTTAAGCTGGGGCAAAGGTCCAGAGCTGGATGAGTCTGGTCCACGAGATAATTAGAGCTGCCCCCTGAACCTTCCTCACCCGCTGTCTCCCGGGCCACCTGGAGGATGAGATGGGAGTTGGAAATCCATGCAGGAACCTTGCATAATCTGGAAGACCAGAAATCAGATACCTAGGATTATGGCGTATTGAGGACAGCTTTGTGGTGGGAATACGCTGTAGGGATGTTAATGATCTACATTCTTCTTCCCAGCCAGCCCCAAGACATAGGTCCTTTTCTCTCCATTTGACAGATGAGGGAACTGATGCTCAGAGAACATGACCTGCCCAGGGGCAGGGCTGGGATTACAAGTCATGTCGTTACCTCCCTTTTTAGAATGATAAATGTCATATATGTTTGTATGCGTGTAGAAAAAGATTTGGAAGGAAGGACATTAAACCTAACAGTTGTTACCTCTGGGCAGGTTTCCTTTTCCACTTTAAAAAAATATTTCTTTACTGTTTGACTTCATAGCATTCAGCAACAAACATTTATAGAGCACCCACTCTATGCCAGGCACCGTTCTATTCACTTGGGAGAAGTCAGTCGAATATATTAGACCGGGCCTTCCAGAAGCAGACCCTGAGACATGGATTCAAGTGCAAGAGACTTATTTGGGAAGTGATTTCAGGAAATGCAGACAGAGGAGTGAGGAAGAGACAGGGAAGGGAAGAGAACTGGCACAGGGTGCGTTCGTGGGCAGGTAACTGCCTGGGTCACCAGGGCTTACATCCCGCTGGAGAGCAGTGGAGAACACACCTCAACTGACCCTCTGGAGGGCCGAGGAAGCTGGGGCATTTGCCCACCTGTTTCCACATGTCTGGTTGAGGGCTGCTCCTGGGGCTAACTCCCCAGCACTTCCTGCCCACCGGTCTGCTGGCGCTGGCTGGCACGGAGAGCTCCCTGGGGCAGAGGCCCAGGGGATTTTGCAGGAGGAAGCCCTTGGGCCCCAGTGCACTTGGAAGAAGGAGTGCCCATGGAATGATGTGGGCTCAGCAGAGACAGCGTTCACCACAGTGAACAAAACCCACCAAATTCTGCCCTGTCGAAATTTACATGAGAGGTGCTCGGACAATGCATAAAATAAGTAAACAAATAGTCTGTTAGAAGGTGATACTTGTGCTGGAATTAAAAGGAGAGCTGGGGGACTTCCCTGGTGGTGCAGTGGCTGGGAATCCGCCTGCCAAAGCAGGGGACACGGGTTCGAGCCCTGGTCTGGGAAGATCCCACATGCCGCGGAGCAACTGAGCCCATGTGCCACAACTGCTGAGCCTGCGAGCCACAACTACTGAGCCCGCATGCCGCAGCTACTGAAGCTCGTGCACCTAGAGCCCCTCCTCCGCAACAAGAGAAGCCACCACAATGAGAAGCCTGCACACTCTAATGAAGTGTAGCCCCTGCTCACTGCAACTGGAGAAAGCCCACGTGCAGCAACAAAGACCCAATGCAGCCATAAATAAATAAATAAATAAAATTTAAAAATAAAAAATAAAAAGGGGAGCTGGGTAAGTGACATGGGGAGTTACAATTTACAAGCAGATTAAAATGATAAAACCAAAAAAAGGGGAAAATGCATTCTACCGTATAAAGACTGTAGTTACATGTATTTTGGAAAATGGGGGGAAACTTTTCCCTTCTAATCCCATCACCCTGATATAACCATGGTTAGCATTTGGATGTATTTTCTTTTCATCTTTTCCCCTCCGAAGCATTACTTTTCTTGCCTGACTTCAGACACAGTATGCATCTAAATTTGTGCCCTGCTTTTTTCTTTTTCTTTTTGGCCGCACTGGTGTGGCATGCGAAACTTCCCCAACCTGGGATCAAACCCGTGACCCGCTGCCGCGGAAGCACAGAGTCTTAACCACTAGACCACCAGCAAAGTCCTGTATCCTTCTTTTTCATTTGGCGTTTTAAACCCAGCTCTTCTAGCTCCAAGGCCCATGTGCTTCTCTCCTCCTCTTAAGGTGCCCACAGGAGAGTCTGAAGCTGATCTTCTCCAGCTCCTCATGCGAATTGACAATCCCAGGAATTCCAATCCATCGATTCCAACTAGCCAAGGCCTGCCTGTCAGCACGGAGGAAGGGCCTGCTGAGAATTAGTTATTAATAATTAGTACCACCTGACATAACACATGTAACATACCTGACACGTATTAGGTGCTTGGCTGGTTTCCTTCCCCCGTATTACTTCATTTGTTGGAGGGTAGGTGAGGGTGACCAGCCAGCACCTCCTGGAGCTCTCCCTCCCAGGCAGCTGTGGCCCAGGTGGGCTTCGTCGTCCTCAGCCAGCAGGCCTGGCTCCAGGATGCCTTGTCTCCGGCCTCTGAACTCTCTAGACCAGTACTCATGCTAGCCTGCGAGAGTATCTCATCTCCATTTTCTTTTCTTTCAGGAGAGACTCTGTGGACTCCAAGTCTTCGGCCACCTCCTCTCCAAAAAGACCATCGATGGAAAGGTAAAGGAAGCCATGGACTTCTCCACCCCAGTAGTCCTGTTCAGCTTGTGTGTCTCTCTCTGTTTTACTGGAGGAAGCCCGAGGCAGGGGAGAGGAGGAAACGTCATATCTTACGTTGCCTCTGATTTCTAAGACCACACAGTTAAGACTGGGTGGGCCTCTGAATCAGAGGTATGGCTCCTTCCCTGGGGTGGCTGACCAGTCACTATTGCCCCATCACTGTTTGGGGAACATTCTCAAGGTCAAGTCGAACCCATTGAGAACGGGTCTTGAGAGACTGTACTTGGACTGGGATCTCTGGGTTTGGGCAGAACTGGTTAGGGTATCTACCCTAAATCATCAAGTCACTCATTCATCAAATATTTATTGAGGGCCTACTATGTGCCAAGCACTGTTCTAGGTGCCAAGGATATAGCAGTGAACAAAAGAAACAAAAATCCCCACAGGCATGAGGCCTATGTTCTCATGGGGGAGACAGGTAATACATATGATTAGTAAATCATACGATGTTTCAAAAGGTGATAAACGCTATGGAAGACAATAGGGCAGCGTGAGGTGGATTGGGAAGGATGGTCCCTGCGGTGGTCAGGAGAGCCGTCGTGGAGGAGGTGACCTTTGAGCAAAAACGTGAAAGAAATGAAAGGAATTAGCCTGGCAGACATCAGGGTCATTCCAAACCAAGTGGGAGTGTGCCTGGCAGGGTCAAGGAGCAGTGAGGTGGCCAGTGGGTCTGGAGGGAATAAGTGAGGGGGGAGTTGGGAGATGGAGTGAAACAGGAGCCACTGGAGGGTGCTGAGTGTGGAAATCCTATGACCGAATTTATCAGGATCCTTCTAGCTGCCGTGCTAGATTGTTAGGGCCAGGGGCGGAAGCAGACAGACCAGCCAGGAGACTGTTTCCATAATTCAGGCAAGATATGATGGTGGCTTGGATCAGAGTGGCAGCAGTGGAGCGGGGAGACGTGGGGGACCCTGGATACATTCTGAAGGATTTTCTGACAGATTGGATGTGGGGTACGAGAGAAGAATCCGTGTCAGGATGACTCCAGGACTTTTCACTTGAGCGTCTGCAAGGATGGCGTTGCCATGGATTGGTATGGGGAGGACTCTGTGTACATCAGGCTTGAGGTGGGAGATCAAGGGTTCAGGTTTGGATATGTTGGATTTAGGGGTGTATAAATCATTCAGGTGAAGAAGTTGAATAGGCAATAGCTTAAACGAGGCTGGAATTCAGGAAGAAATCCTGGGCTGGAAATATAAATTTCAGTCATTGATGTATAGACAGCATTTGAAGCCACAAACCTGGATGAGATCACCAAGGAGAGATTGTGGATCGAGAGAGGAGTATGAACTGTCATCCAGGAGGGAGGTCAGAGGTCAGAGCAGGAGAAGCCGGGAACAGGGAGAGCAGGGCAGGCCAGGAAGTGGCTTAGAGGTCTATCAAGGCAAATGATTAAGGTCCAGGGGCCGTACTGGATGCTGGGGTGACCAGAGGGAGTGGTAAGGGTGTTGGCTTCTAGGGGAGTGTGTGTGGGAGCTGCCCAGTTATGTTAGGCCTAACGCACCAGTAAGACTGACATTGGAAAGAAAAGAAGAGGCGCAAATATTAGGTCATTTAAGGTTTCATGAAGGTAAAACAGGCCCGGGATGTTGACGAGGCTGCTGTGTTGTGTCACCCCACCCTGACAGCCAGCGAGTGCCAGCTCCAGCCATGGAGTGGAGGCTCTCTGGAGTGCTGCTTGGAGAGCGAATCTGAGGCTGCATCCTACGTCAGAGGAAAGGAGTTTTGTAGTCAGTTAGCAACATCTGCCATGGGTGAGGCCTAGGAATTGAGGCTCCAGCATCATCCTGGTTCTACAGCAGCCTCTTCCTGGCTTGCAGACAGCCACCTTCTCGCTGTGACTGCACATGACAGAGAGGGAGCTGTCAGGCTGTGATCTCTCTTCTTCTTATAAGGGCATTAATCCCCTCATGGGGCCCCACCCTCATGGCCTCATCTAAACCTAATTATCTCTCAGAGGCCCCACCTCCAAATACTATCACACTGACAGTTAGGGCTTCAACATATGAATTTGGGGGAGACACAAACATCTGGTCTATAATATAATGTAATAATGGGAGGGAGGAGAAGAGCGCTACTGGAATTTAGTAGGCGGGGGCCAGAGATGCTAAATGTCCCGGATGTGAAGGACAGCCCTGCAATAAAGAAGGACTGTCCTATCCGAAAATGAAGCACTGACCACTCACCCATTTCTGGGTTCGATGTTATAATAAACACATTTGGCCTTTGTGTAAGGATTTATACCTTCAGGCTCCTCTCCTTACTTTGCCTTGTGGCCTGGAAGTCTCTTGGCACCCTTCCCATAATGCATTCTTTCTCGGAAGGTCAGTCAAGCCGAGTATGTTTGGCCTTCCAGTAGTTGTGCCATTTCTTGCTGGTTCAGCATTGGGGGTGGGCAACCCAAAGGAAGAGAAGCAGGTCTTGTGAATTCACTTTATCCACTACCCAGACTGTCTCCTGCACTCTCTACCTCTCTATTTGATCTTTCTCATTCATTCATTCATTCAGCAAGCATATTTGTTGAGCACCTTCTTGCAAACTCAACATCCTCCAGGGGTCAAGGGCATGTTTACACACTGGGTGACTAGTGGAGAGTACCTGCCCGTCTGAAGGGGATACCCATACCCAGCCCCAGCTGGTTGATGCTTTATGGAAATGCAGGCCCAGAGTGTCATGCCTTCCAATTTTTTAAGGAAAGCTGGCCAATTAGATTTTCATAAGAAACACCCAATTTTATATACTGGCAACATATTCAGATTTTTCTAAGACACAGTAGGGCGGCAAACAAAACCAGGCCCACCAGTCTGTGGCCTCTAAAGCCAAGCAAAGATATAAACTCATGATCTCTGCCTTCACACAGCTAATCACTAGGGTGGAGGCAGACACCAAAGTGCTTGTTTTTCGAAGCTATAACGCATAATGGGAACACAGTATCTCAACATGACTGGAGAAGTCAAAGGAGACTTCAGGGAAGAGAGAGTATTTGTGCTGAGAAGAGAAAGATGAATTGCCTGGTAGACAAGCCAATTGAGGGCATCCCAGGCAGAGGGAATGGCGCATGCAGAGGTGTGGCAGTATGAGTGAGCGTGGTGCTCGGGGAACTGTAGCTGGAGTACCAGGCGACAGACCACAAAGGCCACCACTGTGACAGAGAATAAGGTTGCACTTTGCCAGCTGCCCTTAGGACCATTTGTCTTAATCGGTTGACTTTTGTTTTCACCCGAGCAGTTTCGGCAGGCTTGGTGGTGCAGTAACCAAAATGCCCTCGAGGTGGCGCATAGGAGCAGCAAGACGGGCCTCCAGGTGCCTCCGCTCCGTCCTGGGGCAGGAGGATTTTTTAAGAACTTGGTGATGTCAGACCACAGGCTGGTGGTGCTGGCACCGGCACTGGCACATCCGGGGAGCAGGAGGAAGCTGCTGACAAATCCAACACTCCCACCCCCGCCCCCGCCGATGATGCCCTCTCTGCAACTTGGCACAGTTCCCAATCATGTGCATTGAAAGCAAAATGAGTGTGGCTGCCTGATATGCCGTCCAGACACGAATCCCAGCCAGCCAGCCAGCTCCTAGCCAAGAGGAGGGACTAAGGCTGGGAGCGCCTTGCCAGGAAGGTGGGGGGGGGGGGGGGGATGCAGCAGGCAGCCCAGCCTAGTCCAGGTAAGGGGACTCTGCAAAATTCTCCGCTTTTTAGAGACACAGTGAGATGTGTTGAAGAGAATTTGGAAGGCAGACAGAGCTAGATGTGTGGTCTGACTCTGCCATTTGCAAGTTGCATAACCTTGAGAGAGTCAGTTCAACTCTCTGAACCTCAGTCTATTGGACTGTAAGATGGGGATAACTATGACCCCACCTCTCAAGGTCACTGTGAGGATCAAATGAGATAACGAATGCTTAGCACCATCCCTAACCCAAATGAGTACTCAATAGATGCATAATGCTTAGTAATAATACTCACACTTAATGTGGCAATCTGTAAATAGTCTGTGTCTGGAACTCTCTTAGGTGTTTTAATCTTCTAAGCAACTCTATAATGTGGGTACTATTGTTTTCCCCATTTACATGTGAGAAAACTGAGGCACCTAGAGGTTAAGGAACTGACCCAAGGTCAAATAGCTACAAGGTGGTGGTGTCAGACACTGAACCTGCAAGTTTGGCTCTGGAGCCTGGGTTCTTAATAAATATACCACCCTAGTGTAGCTGTCCCCCAAATGACAACTGTTGTTAATGTTTCTTACTATTATGCCTCCTTCCAAGCAGTGTGCTGCTGACTCCTGGTGGTTCCCCACTGGTGAGTGCTAGACCTTGAGGGTGTGGTGATGGGGACACAGGTCAGTGAAGGGCAGCCCCAGGAAGAATCTGGGCTCCATCCCAGCTGTAGGAGATGGGCGGGACTGGGTTGTGGGAGTTGACAGATGCTGGCTCAGAGGGAGATCCCTCGCTTAAGCCTAGAGAAGTGGGGCAGCTGGTTTTCCAAGGAGGACCTGTCCCTGCCCATTTCAGCTCCGTCTAGACCCCTGGATGTGCCTTTCCTCTCTCTGTGGCCAACTCCCTCAGTTCCTCATCTGTTCATTCATTTGACAAAGATTTATCATGTGTCTACCTAGAGCCTTGCCGCAGGTGCTGGAAGACAATGGTGAACCAGCTAATGGGGTCCTCATACTCTGGAACCTGTAATCTGGAGATGGAGGCAGACAGTGTTTATACACACATAAACAAGTTAATTTTAGACTTGGATAAGTGCTGTGAATGAAAGAAATCAGGTCATGTGCTAGAGAGTTACAGGGCAGGACAGTCGGCTTGGCTGGGGTGGTCAGGGAAGGCCTCGCTGAGGATGTGACATTTGAGCTGAGACCTGCCTGGTGGGAAAACACCAGTCATCAGTTGTAGGAAAAGCTGGAGGAGGAAGAACCTTCCAGGAGGCGGGACCAGCCAGTGCAAAGGCACTGTGGTGGGAATGATAGGTGTATTTAAGAAACAGAAAGCAGCAGTGCAGTGGGGGACTTCAGTGAACTGTGAGGGGAGTGGGGCATGAGATTAGGTCAGAAGGGGAGACAGAGGCCAGATATAGAGGGAAGGGTAGGAGGCCATCGTGAGGAGTTTGACTTTATGCTGAAAATGATTGGAAGCTGTTAGAGGGTCAGAAGCAGGGGAGCCATGGGATCAGGACCCCCCCCCCAGGCTGCTGTGTGGCAAATAGATTGTAAGGAGGGCAAGAGGAGACCAGCTTTGGGGCTATTGTGGCTGTGCAGGTGAGAGCCCAGGGGCCGAGACCAGGGTTGGGTGCAGGGGGATTCATTTTGGTCGCAGGCAGCCCTTAGACTTTAGAGTTTATACCCTTCCCAGTCTTCCCGCACCCACACCTTGACTCCCGCTGAAATCTGACTACAGGAGAAGAGCTGGTTGGATCTCAGCTTCCCTATCCCTCCGTGTGCTCTGCTGCCAGGCAACCCAGTTGTCAGACAGAGCTGGGTAGAATCCAGGGTAAATTAATCTAGAAGAGTAAAGTTCAAACTGCATTAAAAAAAAGAAAAGCTAGGGAATCCCTTTGGACAAAATTTTTGGGAATTCAAAATGTAAACCTTGGGAGTTCCCCGGCGGTCCAGTGGTTAGGACTTGGTGCTTTCACTGCCCCGGGTCTGGGTTCAATCTCAGGTTGGGGAACTATGAAAAAAAAAAAAAAAACCATAAACCTTAAAAGGGCAGAGCCTTCCCTCCTCAGACCACCCCACTCCTGTAGCAGCACTGAGACACCTTTGAGGAACCTCAAGGCTCCAGAGAACACAAAACTCTCAGTGGTCCAAGGGTATCTATGGTGACAGAGGGGGTCCGAGGTTAGGACAAATAGCACAAGTTGGGGGGTGAGGAGGCGGATGGCAGAATTCACACTGATCAGTGTTCAGCAAGTTGTCGGATGGGATTCTCTTGTAACCCCAGGTTTTTAACACCGGGAAGCTTGAGCTACTCAGCCAGCCTCACTCCCAAACACGATTCCTTGGGCTTGACTTTTCAGAAGCCCAGCCTCATCTTCACTAGTATTAACTACGTTCATATTGCTGTACAACCATCACCACCACCCATCTCCAGAACTTTTTCATCATCTGAAGCTGAAACTCTATATTCATTAAATAATAACTTCCCATTCTCCCCTCCCCCAGCCCCATTCTACTCTATGAATCTGACTACTGTAGGTGCTTCGTATTAGTGGACGCTTACAATATTTGTTCTTTGGTATCTGGCTTACTTCACTTATCATAATGTCTTCAAAGTTGTAGCATGTTTCAGAATTCCATTCCTTTTATAGCTGAATAATATTCCATTGTGTTATATACCACATTTTATTCATACATTCATCTACTGATGGACAGACACCTGGGTTACTTCCACCTTTTGCTGGTGGCTTCTTGAGAACAGGAAGACAGGAAGCTTCTGGTCTGAGCCATCAGCACAGAGGGACCACTCATGATTGTCAAATGTTAACAAACGAAAAAAGTGTTTATTGTGACAAAAGTATCAATAGTTTTTTTTTTTTTTTTTTTTTTTTTTTTTTGCGGTACGCGGGCCTCTCACTGTCGTGGCCTCTCCCGCTGCGGAGCACAGGCTCCAGACGCGCAGGCTCAGCGGCCACGGCTCACGGGCCCAGCCGCTCCGCAGCACGTGGGATCCTCCCGGACCGGGGCACGAAGCCGCGTCCCCTGCATCGGCAGGCGGACTCTCAACCACTGCGCCACCAGGGAAGCCCCTATTTGTGGTCTTTTAAGCCAAAACCAAAATGGGATCATTCTTAGGCAGTGTATCATAGGAGTTAAGAGCATAGACATTGGAATCAGATAGATCTAGGTTCAAATCTTAGCGTTGTAACTCTAGGCAGATCTCAGTAGTGTAACTCTGTTTCCTCATCTGCAAATGGGGATGATTACAGTATGTACTTCCAAGGACTGCTGTGAGGATCAAATTAGAAAATGCTCCTAAAGTGCCTGGCACAGTTCCTGGCACATGGTTAAAGTCAATTCTCTTAAGTGGTGGTAAATTCATTATTCACTGGACTGTAGTGGGGGAACTTTACTGGTTTGTCTGCTTTATCCCTTGTTTTTAGCACAGTACCTGGAAAGCAGGTGCCTAATATTTATTGAATGAGTGACTAGACGGTTCTATGAGAGCAGATAGAGAGCAGCTCGCATGGTGCCTGGTGGATGATAGACTTATTGGCATCGTTACACTTTCTGTAACCTCTCAGTACAGCACAGCGGTTGGCTAAGTGCCTGGGTACCAGAGTTCACCCTCTTGGGTTTCAATTCTGGTTCTACTGGTTTCCAGATATGTGACCTGTTATATTATTTTAAATGCATCTTTAAATGCATCTCTCTCTCTAAAACGCACTTTAAAATATAACTCTAAAATGGGGCTACGTATAGTACAGACCTCATGGGGTTGTTAGGAGGATTAAATGAGGTGATCCATGTCAAGTGCCTAAAATAGTACCTTCCGGACTTCCCTGGCCATCCAGTGGTTAAGACTGCACGCTTCCAATGCAGGGGACTCGGGTTCGATCCCTGGTCAGGGAAATAAGGTCCCACATGCTGTGCAGTCGAAAAAAAAAAAAAAAAGTACTTTCGTCATATGGTTTTTATGAGGATTAAAGGAGATCATCCATAAAAACATCTGGAATGGTGCTCAGTAAATGCTTTATTCACTTAATGTCAAAATGTCTATTACTTATTGTCATCCTCAGATCAAACAGCGGCAAATCGAAAGCAGAGACTCCCAGAACACCCAGCAGCCCCTCGAGCCCTACCTTTGCCCCCTCTGTCTGCCTCCTGGCGCCCTGCTATCTCACGGGGGACTCTGTCCGGGACAAGTGTGTGGAGATGCTCTCCGTGGCCCTGAAGGCGGACGGTGAGAGGGCCTGGGCCAGGGACGGGGGAGGGAGGGCTTCCCAAGGTCAGGGAGAGGTGGTCTTTCTCAGCACCTTGAAAGTGGTTCAGGATGTTAGAGTCCCCTGTCCAAGCAGGCCTCACTGCCAAGGTCATCTCCAGCTGATGCCTGTGTTTCCCGAATCTCTTTTAGACGATTACAAGGACTATGGGGTCAACTGTGACAAGATGGCATCAGAAATCGAAGACCATATCCTTGAGCTGTGCCAGGGCTGCGGGTGCCTGAACTGTCCAGCGGCAGGTCTCCCAAGTACAAGGGATCCAGGACAGTGAGTGGGCAGTGGAAGGACTCAGGCATAGGCCCCTGCTCTGCCCCTGAACCTGAGTCCTTAATTCTAGCTAACATCTATTAAGTTTGGCACCTGCCAGCCTTTTGATAAGCTGTTTATGAGCAGTACATCATTTCACGTTGAGAACAATCCCACAAGGTAGGTTCCCTGTGGGATGATCCCATTTTACAGATGAGGTAACTGAGGCTCAGAGCAGCTAAATTATATGCCCAAGCTCATACAGTTAATAGTAGTGGCAGAGTTGGGATGATTTGAACCCAGAAAATATGACTGTAGAACCTGAGGGCTCAGACAGGCTGTGTCTTTTTTTTTTTTTTTTAAGATTTTTTTTTTTTTTTGGATGTGGACCACTTTTTGAAGTCTTTGTTGAATTTGTTACAATATTGCTTCTGTTTTATGTTTTGGTTTTTGGCCACGAGGCATGTGGGATCTTAACTCCCCCGACCAGGGATCGGACCTGCATCCCCTACATTGGAAGGCGAAGTCTTAACCACTGGACCACCAGGGAAGTCCTCAGGCTGTGTCTTGAGGTGCCTGGGTTGTGACATTGTCAATGAGTCGAGACAGAGAGAGAGGACAGCATTCCTTGTGCTCAGCCCTTCCCTCTCTTCCTTCTCTGAAGATAACAGCTCCCATGTTTGACCCCCTAATATGTACCAGGCACTGTGTCCTGGGCAATTGACACTTCCTACCTCTGTTAATACTTGCAATAATCTCTGTGAGGCAGGGGCTCTTGTTCCCATTTTACAGATGAGGAAACTGAGGCTCAGGAACTACTGAGTATCAAAGCTGAACTGAAAACCTTGGTCTTTGGATTCCATGTCCCGAGTTCTTCCCTTATGTGCCATGCTTCCACTATCTGAAAGCTGCCTTGTCTAGGCAGAGGAGGTGACTACCATGTGATATGGCTGATTGCACCAAAAGACTTTTTTTTTTTTTTTTTTGGTCGCGCCACACAGCATTTAGGGATTTTAATTCCCTGACCAGGTATCGAACCCGGGCCCCCTGCAGTGGTAGTGTGGAGTCCTAACCATTGGACCACCGGGGAATTCCCAAGATTTCTGTCTTGGAGGGGGAATCCCTCCACACTGTGCCCCACTGAATGAACGCATGGAATTCCTTTTACTGGAGACAGAGCTTTGCAGATCAAAAAGGTATGGAGGGTGGGAACAGAATCCCCAGGGAACAGGGGTCTGAGTGTCCCATTAAGGCCCTTTTCTGGCCTTCTGGGCTCTACCTAGGGGCTCAGCCGGGGTTGGGAAGGTACAGGGGCTGATCTCAGAAAACAAACTTCCTGCTTCCATCTCCTGCTTGAGAACCACCCTATTATCTTTCAACGTATCTGGGAGTTTCCCTCCCCCATCATTTAGTTGTTAACCAGCACTTCTTGAGCTAATCCAACACCTCTCCGAGTACATTTTCATAATTTCCAATTAATTCAGTGACACAGAACATGAGGTATCGGAACTCTCAGGAGCTTCATCTTTGTTTTCTCCTGAACCGTTGTCCCTCCAAGCAGGTCCCTCCACCTTCAAGCCCAGTTAGAGACAAAGGTGGATGATCCAGTCCATAGTTCCACTGCTGGCCTTCCCTCCCCTGAAAGACCCTCTTCTGAAGGAAAGGAAATCAAAGCTGCACCAACGCTTTAGCTCTTTGTTCTTAGGTGGTGGGAGGTCAGGGGAAGGATAAGTTTGGGGGCTTGAAAGCTCTATGTCCTAAAAAAGATCTGACCTCTTTGGAGCGACCCTGGACTAACATGGCAGCCGTGGGGCTCACACATGCTCGTCTGGCGGGTAGGGGCCTATGACCCCTAGGTCTGCACTCCACCTCATCCCCCTCTGTGGCCTCAGGAAATGGAGGCAGACTCAGGAAGAGGCTGACAAAACGATTGCCAGCCCTGCTGTCCCCACATATCGAGCAGATCCCCACCTCCAAGGATCTCAAACACAGATTTTTAAACAAATATGTTGGCTTTCAATGCATTAGGGCATATTCTTTCTTTTCACATTTGTATTGTACAAACAACAGTCAAGGAAAACTTAAATAATACCACCTTCCCTCCCACCACTTTGAGAAAGCCAGCTGTGTCCATTTTCCCACATTCCACACGTTCTCTTTCTTGTATATGGTTTTTTCCCAGCAAAGGCTTCATCTTCCTGATTCTTCTTAGCTTAGGAGACCAAGAAAATGTGGCTTTGTTCCCTGAGGTCCTCCAGAGGATGGAGGAGGGAGGAGGGGCTGGGAGGCCTGTCTGGGATGCAGTGTCTGGACAGATAACTCACTGTGGTCGGTGGTCAGGGGAGACTTCCTGCCGGGTGAGTGGAGAGAGCATGACTGTTAGGAGGGGGTCTGGCTTCCAGCCCTGACTCCGCCGGGAATGTGCCCTGTGACCTTGAGCAAGGGCCGGCACCCTTTCTAAGCCTCAGCTTCCTCATCCATTAATGAGCGGAGTAACTCTGACCAGCAATTCCCAAAGTGGGTTCCGCGATAGGTATTCCCAGAGAAAAGGGAGGAGGGGCAGGCAGGTGGGTCTATGTTCTACTATGTTGGGAACATCAGAGTAAACAAAACTCAACGATCTCTTTATTGCAATACTGCCTAGAGCCTTAGACATGTGGCCCCTAATCTTATGATTTCCTCTGATGGCTGGACTTACAGCCTCCGGAGGCCCTTTCAAACTAGAGGTTATCGTCATCACTATCATCTTCGCCCCTAAATGTTGAGCACTTGACGTGCCCCAGACACCACGCTAGTGCCTCATGCAGCTTAGCTCACGAATCCTCATAACGGCCTTTTATTTATAAGTCAGGCAGCCGAGGCACAAAGAGGTCATGGGACTCACCCGAGGTCACACGAGGCTTAGGCAAACCCAGGCTGCCCATTCCTGGGGTCCCTGACACCACAGTGCTTGAGATGACCTGCTGTCACCCTGGAGGCTATTTCCTTTCCTTGATATGTGGCTGACCCCAGATGCCCAAGTGAGACCCCCTACTTGGGGAGTCAGAGGCCACAGAGGTGCCTGACCCCTTGTAAAAGTCCAAGGGGAGGAAGAGGTGGCCTTGCAGCTCCTCGGCCTTCAGGGACAGGCTCCCCGTCCTTCTGTGCTCCTCTGCGAGTGGCTGGCTGGCCCTTGACTGTGTCACATATCTACCAGGAGCTCAAGAGCACAGATATGAAGTACCGGAACCGCGTGCGCAGCCGAATCAGCAACCTCAAGGACCCCAGGAACCCCGGGCTGAGGCGGAACGTGCTCAGCGGGGCCATCTCCTCTGGGCTCATTGCCAAGATGACGGCAGAGGTGAGGGTGAGGGCCGGGACCTCTGCGTGGTGGGACAAGGGGCCGGGCCCCTCCAGCCTCGCCCAAGTCTGAGAGGCAGTGGCTTGTAGCTCAGTGGTGAACCAGGGGCTTCCCTAGGCGGACCATCGAAGACTCCCCATCCCTCAGGGCCCCTGGACCATCAGGACAGTGAACACAGCTACCGTGTCTTCAGCACCGTGCTAATCGCTTTGGTGTGTTGGCCAATTCTAGCTTCACACCAACCGAGACAGAAATGTGTATCATCTCCGTCTTATAGGTGAGGATACTGAGGCTCAGAGGACTTAAGTGATCTGCCCGTGCGCACAGCTAGAAAAGGTCGATGCCAGGAGCCAAGCTGTCTGGCCCCGGAGCACCCTCTCCTCCCTGCCTCGTGATCTGCCTCCCTCTTCTGTCTCGTTCAGTCCTATATCCCATTACTCAGCTCTGGGCCGAAGCCAGAATCGGAGTCCCTGACTCCACGGAGCGCAGCCCAAGGTGCGGGGACAGACATGTATACAAATACATATAATACAGAGGTGGTGGCTGCCATGACAGAGCCACCATGGGAACTTACAGGAGGGAAGGATTGACCCAGCTTGAAGGGGCCAATAAGGGAAGATAAGGGAACAAGCCTGTTTGAGGAAGTATGTGCAGTGTTTAGAAGCTTGGGGCCTGCGCCGAACTGCCCGGGTTTGACTTCTGCCTGTGCCACTTTAACTGTGTGATCGTAGACCAGCCACTTAACTTCTTTGTGTCTCAGTTTTCTCATCTAAAGTGGAAGTAATAACAGCTATCCTGTGAGGGATTGAATGAGTTAACACACGTGAAGTGTTTAGAAGGTTAAGGCAAGTAAAGCCCTCCCAGGAATGAGTATATGTTAGGCCCATTCACTGGCCATTTCATCACAGTGCTATCAAAGAGGAAACATTCTCCCCATTTTGTGGATGAGAAAACTGAGGCCACCCTCAGCTCATAAGTGATGATGAGGATTTGATCCCAGATCTGTATATTTCAGAGCCTCTATCTTGGAAAGACCTTTGTACACCCTCAGGTATGAGTGGCTCTTTGCTGCCAGAGCTAACCAGGGGATTCCCTGCAAGCACGTGGCAATGGCACTGCTAAAGCGCTACTAAATCCAAGCGGCCCAGAGAAGGGGACGGGAAATGCACTGACGTCCTGGAGTCTGGGTGTGCCTTGGGATGTCTGGGAGCCCTCTGAAACTATTGTCAAGAGTGTGCCTCTGTGTATTTATGGTGTGCGTGATGTGTATGTATGTGTAGTTCGTGTGATGTAGTGTATGTGTGTGTGGTGTGCGTGGTTAGCGTGTGGTGTATGCAGGTATGTGGTGTGTGTGTTGTGTAATGTGTACATGTACATTTTTCTGAGAAGAGGGTTTGCTGCTTTCCTCAAATATCCAAACTTTTACAAACAGCCCTGGCTTTAGGATAAAATGGGGAACTTGGCACAGGTGGACAGGCTTAGTCTAAAATATATGCTCTTTTTAGGCAAATAACAACATATATCCAGAGTTACAAATTGCAACGTGGCTTAACAGAGTATTCTCCTTCCCTGTGAGGTGAAGCTATGACTTTGATGGGAACCCAGCTGCGTTTCCTTCTCTCTGTCCCTCGCTCTGTGACTCTGGGGTCCCTCTGCTTCCCTTTGTGTGTGTGTCGTGGGAATGCGATCAAGAGACTGTCTTACAGGCAGTTCCAGAAACATTGGGAAACCAGGCCCCCGAGAACCAAGAGCAAGGTGTAGGCGCAGGTGTGAGCCAAACCCAGCAAGTTCCCAGAAGCTAGAGGCCAGAACAGAGCTGGGTGACTGAATTAGGACAAAGACAGGCCCCAGAAGTCTCAGCAAAGGAACCGGCCAATTCTGGCCCCATCCAAGGACTATTCACTAGAACAGGGCAAGAGAATCGGGTGATCAACCCAGGCCCAAGAAGAGGCTGACCAGGCCAAGGGCCGCAAGCCAGGACTGCATCACACCCTCCACAGGGACTGCCAGTGCCAGCCGCTGAGGATCCCCCTGCCCGCAACCCAGGCAACGGAGGCCCAGGAGCCCTCCTTCCTGGGGTCAACTTTTGCTCTGGCAGAAAGTTTTTATAAGAAATAGAAGGGGGCTTCCCTGGTGGTGCAGTGGTTGAGAGTCCGCCTGCCGATGCGGGGGACGCTGGGTTCATGTCCTGGTCCGGGAAGATCCCACATGCCGTGGAGCGGCTGGGCCCATGGGCTGTGGCCGCTGAGCCTGCGCGTCCGGAGCCTGTGCTCCACAATGGGAGAGGCCACAGCGGTGAGAGGCCCGGGTACCGCAAAAAAAAAAAAAAAAAAAAAAAAAAAAAAAAGCAAGAAATAGAGGATCGGACTTCCCTGGTGGTCCAGTGGTTAAGACTCCGTGCTCCCAATGCAGGGGGCCCAGGTTCGATCCCTGGTCAGGGAACTAGATCCCACATGCTGCAACTAAAAGATCCCACACGTCACAGCTAAGGCCCGGTGCAGCCAAATAAATAAAATTCTTTTTAAAAAAAAGAAAGAGGGCTTCCCTGGTGGCGCAGTGGTTGAGAATCCGCCTGCCGATGCAGGAGACACGGGTTCGTGCCCTGGTCCAGGAAGATCCCACATGCCGCGGAGCAACTAAGCCCGTGAGCCATGGCCGCTAGGCCTGCGCGTCCGGAGCCTGTGCTCCGCAACGGGAGAGGCCACAACAGTGAGAGGCCCGCGTACCGCAAAAAAAAAAATAAATAAATAAAATAAAATAAAATAAAAAAAGAAAGAAAGAAATATAGGACCATTTTTGCTCCCAGAAGAAAAATAACAGGGACTTCCCTGGTGGGCCAGTGATAAAGAATCCACCTTCCAATGCAGGGGGTGCAGGTTCGATCCCTGGTCAGGGAACTAAGATTCCACATGCTGCAGAGCAGCTAAGCCCATGTGCCACAACTACTGAGCCCGCGTGGCACAACTAGAGAGAAGCCACTCACCACAACGAGTGCAAGATCCCACGTGCCACAACAAAGATCCCGTGTGCCACAACGAAGACCCGACACAGCCAAATAAATAAATATTTTTAAAAAGAAAAAAGAAAAATAACAGCTTGGGGTTGGGCTGTCTGCTATGCTGTGGCTCAGAGGCCAGGGACTTCCGTCAGGCAGAGCCTGAGGCAGCCGATGCCTGTGTGAGTGGGTGGACATCCCTCTCTGCCTCCTGTGACTCCCTAACTCCCTTTTTATGTCTCTTTCCTGGTCCACCTGATTCCCTCATTCTTCCTCCTTCTCTCTTTTTCTCTCAAACCCAGATGATTCAATGAATGGGGCAGATTCTGAGATACCCATTAGAGCTGTTGAGTGAACATACTGGCAGCCCACAAGGTTTTGTTCCCAGCGTCAAAGCCAGTGCCTGGTGTGTCATAAGTACTCAACAAATATTTAGCAAATTCACATTGTACATGACGTGAAGATCCAGTGTCATCTCTACACTTATTTTCCTCATTTTCGACCTTATTTTCTATATTACTGTACTGACCCCGTGTGTCTTTGATGCTGCCTCCTAAATGAGGCAGGAAGAGATAGGTAAATGGATTGGTAAGTGGATAGAGTTTTCCTGATCTCTATTTCTTTTTCTTTTTCTTTTTTTAAATTGAAACATAGTCGATTTCCTGTTTATTTCTTAGCTGGCACAGTCTGACCCACAGTCACGTCTCCCACACTCCTCACCTTGACCCACACTGAGTACCCTTCCCCAAACATGTTATTCTTGTCCTCTGATCTCTGGCATCTCTTATTCTCTTGTGCCATCCCCCCTCAGGAACTCCTGCTTATCTTTCAAGACTGGTGAAGGTGTCAGCTTCTTCAATGAGCCTCCCTGTCCCGAGGCAGTTAGCCACCATATGGGCTTTCCCTACACTTTGTATACCTTTGCTTTAGTACCTCCTACACTATCTTGCAATCTTGTTTAAATGTTTGGCTGTTCTACTAGATTAGCATTACCTGGGGACAGGAACCAAACAGGCTCCGGACGCAACGCGCAGGCTCAGCGGCCATGGCTCACGGGCCCAGCCGCCCCGCGGCAAGTGGGATCTTCCCGGACCGGGGCACGAACCTGTGTCCCCTGCATCGGCAGGCGGACTCTCAACCACTGCGCTACCAGGGAAGCCCCCAAATCAGGTCTGAATCCTTAGGGCTTAGAGGCAGTGGTAGGCTGGAGCCAGCTCCTACCAGCTCAAGAGAGATGATTATGTGTAGCTCTTCCCAACTCTGCATTCAGTTATATCACATTAGTAGCTTGAAAATGGCCATGGTGGGAGTGTTTACACCATGGAAATCGTTAAATGCTACAAATTAGCCACCACTGCAGCCAAAGCCAGTTTACCAGCACACCAGTGCAGTGAAAGGCATTCAAGAAATTGATGTCCAATACATTTTGAATGAATAAATGTATTATGCTCTGGCAAGTCCCCCAACTTTAAAGTCAGCTGCTTTTTGCTTATATGGCCTGGGGTTGACTTGTTTTTGTATATACCCCTGCCATTGGTTAGGACCTAGTCCTTGAATCTGACACAGTAGGACATTCGTGTGTACTAGGATAACTTGGGGGCACTAATAAAAATGCATATTCCTGGACCTGCCCTTAGAGTTTTGGATTCATAGGAATCCTCATTTTGTCAAGAAACCCAAGTGGTTATAATGTAGCAGTCAGCATAGTAAATTCGTTTGACCTTTGTACCAACTCTGTTCTCCACAGTTTAAGGGGTCATTCTAGATGGCAATAATTAAAATGTTTAGCCACTGCCAAATCCTCTTTTTTAAAAAAAGTTTTGTCGTTGTTTTTTTTTTTTGCCATGCCTCGTGTCTTACGGGATCTTATTAGTTCCCTGACCGGGGATTGAACTCAGGCCACAGCAGTGAAAGCACTGAATCCTAACCAGTAGAGCACCAGGAAACTCCCCAAATCTTCTTTTAACATTAGCTTCGGGACTTCCCCAGCGGTCCAGTGGCTGGGACTTGCCTTCCAGTGCAAGGGGTGTGTGTTCCATCCCTGGCTGGGGAGCTGGGATCCCCCATGCCTCTTGGCCAAAAAAACCAAAGCATAGAGGCGGAGGCAGTGTTGTGACAGATTCAATAAAGACCTTAGAAATGGTCCACATAAAAAAAATCTTAAAAAGGAAAAAAATTAGCTTCAGCCATCTTCCTTCCCCCAAACCAACACTAACTAGAGCTCTCTCTGGTTTGAGTGACTCCCTCTCTGCTGTCTTCTGGAAGAAGTTCAAGGCAAGTCAAATGGCCAGGGGAGGGACAGAAAAGGGGAGGACCTGGATAATGCAGACACTAAGTGCCTACAGTGAGCTGACGAGAGACAGGAGGCTCTGTTCTGTAGGAACTTATAGAAAAAGATATTCCATGATGCAATCACAGGTGAGCAGTTAGTTGTGTGAACCCAGGAGCTTCAGGTCCTGCTTGGGTGGGGGTAACAGCAGTAAGTCAGGAATAGTCAAGACCAAGGTCCCCACCAGGCAGAATGGCCTGGCCGGGCAGGGATCCCAGCTCAGACGGACAGTGGGTCAAGTCCAGACCGGAAGGACCAGGAGAACATCATAGATCAGGTGGTCAGTAATCAAGTCAGCTTAAGCAGGAAGGTACACAAGAGTACCTGAGGAAACGTACACAAGAGTGTTGATCCTGGGGGAAGCTATTTGCCTTGTGCTCTCCCATATGTGCCCTACTGTACTTGGCCCGGTTGGAGCACCCGGGTCTGACCTTCCACCCAAAGGCAGAATAGGGACTCTTCTGATAAAGCCTTTTCCCAGCTGGGACAGGGCCAGGGCTCCTGGGGCTCCCTGGCCCTGAAGGGCAGACTCATTTCTCTCCAGGAAATGGCCAGTGACGAGCTGAGGGAGCTGAGGAATGCCATGACCCAAGAGGCCATCCGTGAGCACCAGATGGCCAAGACAGGCGGCACCACCACCGACCTCTTCCAGTGCAGCAAATGCAAGAAGAAAAACTGCACCTATAACCAGGTATGGGGTGGGGGAGGGGCCAGTGGGGGAGGAGGCGACAGGGGCCAGGAGGAGCTTAGGGACAAGCCAGCAGGGAGAAAGGGCTAAAACTCTGGGCTGCAGAGACAAGGGCAAGTCTTGGTACACCAACATGATACATCTGTGGCTTCTAGAAAAGATGCATGCAGAAGCACCCAGATCTGAGTCTGTGAGGCTTGGCCAGCGTGTTCTGGCCTGCCCTGAAACAAGAATAAGAGGGACCAGACTCACAGGGCACAGAACAACTGTAGAGTCACAGATGGTTGGAAGGGAACTTAGCAATGAAAACTCTGCTCCCTCACTTTACACACAAGGAAGCCGAGGTCCAGATGGGGACAAGTTTTGCGGCTTTGTCTAAAGCTGCAAAGACGGTGGCAGAGATGTTAATAAACCCAGATCCAGACCTTTCTGCCTGCAATGCAGCCAACTTGGTAGTAAAGCCTAAGGGATTTAGCCCCACGTCGTAAGGGTGAAGACCACTGCCCTGGCATGGAGAGCCGTGGGAGGCTGTGGAGGCCTCTTCTCTGAGACTTAAAAGCTGTTTCTGAGTTGTATGTGTTATGCCCTTGGGGCACCAATATCCTTGGATTCTAATTGGTGCTTTGTCACTCTAGAACTCCATTCATTCCCCCATCTGCCCTCAAGCGAGATTTATCAGAGCACCTTGCCCTTGGAGATCTGTGGCTACAACAGAAATAGCAAGCCTTGCCTTTCAGGAGTCCCTCCGAGAATTCTAGGTCAGGAATCCGGAGATGTGTGTGCAAGTTCCTGCTTCCTTCCAAGCACATTTCCCTGTGGAATGACACGCCTCCTGTGCATCGCCTCCCACCAGAAGTCAAACGCCCCTTCGCAAAGTTCTCTCTCCACAGAGAGACCTCAGTGGTATCCTTCCTCAGGTGTCATTGCTCTGCAGTGACAAGGCTGTGCTAGGCTGTGTCCCCCTGGCCCGCTGCTGGACTCACGCATTAGCAGGGGGAACTTCCCCCCACTCCGCAGACTCCACCTGACATGTTCATAGCTGAGTGTCCACAAAGCAACAGCTTGCTACCTGTCGTGGCAAGGACTGAGCATGGGACTGGGAGTCAGGAGCCCTGGTTTCAGGTCTCCGCTCTGCCCTGCTCGCTGGGTGACCCTGAGCGTGTCCCTCTCCTCCCATGGTTGATGTGACGATTATTACATATGCACACACACTTTGCAACAACTAAGAGAAATGTTCCTTTATAATATTGCTCTCATCTTCAGATGAGGAAACTGAGCTACTGAAATGGTTAACAAGCAGTAAGTCACAGAGTGTCGAGCACTGAAAGACAGTACTCCAAATTCCTGATCGATTGAGTGTTCTACAACTTTATGTAGGCCATCCAGGGTTGGCTGCAGAAAATCAGAACAGCAATTGGTAAATCTGGAAATACCAGGGATTTGCTGTGGGAAACCTGGTTTCTGCACCTGAATGGTCTGGTTAAGGGGATGAGAAACTAGAAGACAATATTAAATATCCCCAATGATGTTCAAATCCCTTTTCCTCTCTGGGTCTCAGTTCTTCCACCTGTAAAATAAAGAACAAACTGGATGATCCCTAAGGGTGCTTCCAGCTCACTCAGTTCTGATCAGAGAGGTACATCCAATAGGATGTGTTCATTTTTCCAGTAGGAGATGAGCCTTGAAGCAAGAGAAGACAGATCAGTTCAGAAGAATCAACAAGAGTGAGAGTGCAAAGGTCAGGTTGAGCCAGGGAGATACTGGAAGTGAGCTGATGGAAAACATATGAATACACAATGGAATTCTTCGTGATAAGGGAATTGCCAAAGTGGAGTGGGAGTAATGGTGCCACAACCTCTGGGATTTGGACCTACTTCTACAGACAGTGGGAGCCATAGCAGGTTCTAGAGCAGGAAAGTGCCTTCACGAGTGGTCCCTGCTCTCTCTTTCTCTCAGGTGCAGACGCGCAGTGCCGATGAGCCCATGACTACCTTTGTCTTATGCAATGAATGTGGCAATCGCTGGAAGGTCTGTATGTCTGTATCTTTCTTCCTTCCCTGTCATCCACAGATGCTGCCCACATAAGGAATAGGATGCCCACAGCCCAAAAGGGGCCTCATACGTGGGGGGCTTGCCAGCCTCCACAGAGCAGGCCTGCAGAGCTGGAGATAGTGGTGGGTTGTTTTGGGGAGGTGGGGACAGTGTACATGTGTATGTGCATGGTTTTTTTTTGGAAAGCACCCAGCTGGGGTGGGGACAGCAGCCCGCATTTTATCACAGGAAGGGCAAGTCTGTCATTTGAATACAGATGGAATCAGCCTCCTGAGATCCACAGAGGGGAGGAAAAACAATAGCACTCTGCATTTGGACCACGCCTGCCTCTCTGTAAAGTGGTTCCGCAGACGGTCTTTCCTTTGAACCTGGTCACAGCCAGGGATGAGGAGACAGCGTTGTCCCCAGATGCTCCCAGGTCATCCTCCCCTCCTAAAGCAGCTCTGGAAAAGCCCTACATTACCCAAGGCTGTAACCCAGGTAGGCCCCAGCTCCCGCAAAGGCAGCGGTTTTGTTTTCAGGCATGGGAGCCAAGCAAAGACTCCTCTCAGAGTGCTCCTTCCTGCCTCGTCTTCTGAAACAACTGCGTGTGGTCACGTGATTAATGTCCCTTTACAGTACCATCTGACTTGCATGTGTGCTGTGTAATGTCTGGGCCACCGGGCAGGCTGCAGGGGCTCCTAAAATGGTAAGGTACTTAGCAAGGACTGAGCATGGGACTGGGAGTCAGGAGCCCTGGTTTCAGGTCTCCGCTCTGCCCTGCTCGCTGGGTGACCCTGAGCGTGTCCCTCTCCTCCCATGGTTGATGTGACGATTATTACAAATGCACACACACTTTGCAACAACTAAGAGAAATGTTCCTTTATAATATTGCTCTCATCTTCAGATGAGGAAACTGAGCTACTGAAATGGTTAACAAGCATTAAGTCACAGAGTGTCGAGCACTGAAAGACAGTACTCCAAATTCCTGATCCATTGAGTTTTCTACAACTTTATGTAGGGCCTCAATAGCCACGGGGCCTCATAAGAACTGCCATATATTTTAGGGTAAAAGTCAGACAATTATGTATTTTTCTTTTATTCACTTACTGAGCACTTAGGGATGGGGCCAGTATAATGGCCTACTGGTTTAGAGCATGGGCTTTGGTATCAGGCTCAAATCCTAGCTTTATGACTTACAAGTTGACTTTGCTAAGTGACCTGAACTCTCTAGGTCTGGATTTCCTCATCTATAAGATAAGGGTAGGAATACTTAGCCCACAGAGCCGTTTTGAGGACTGAGAAGATAATACACATAAAGAATTAACAGGGCCTCTGATAGCTCATGTGGTATCTTTGTTATATTAGAAAGAAGTGTCCTTGCCTCCATGTAGACACAGCCTTGCACCAGGGTATAGAGCTTGGCAAAGAGCAGGGGCTGAGTGTCAGCCCCAACCTGCCCCTTTGGCCAAGCTCTCTTGTGCAGTGAACAAGCTGTACAGCCATACAAAAAAGCCCTGAGCACATACGTGCCTGGTACATAGAAACCACCATTCTTATTATTCTGAGTTTGTTACCTATTAATATTATGGGAGCTTCGGCAAGTCATTTAACCTGTCTGGATTGCTTCTTTACCTGTGAAAATGGAAGAGATATGATAGTGCCTATCTCACAGGGTGACCGCAAGGATGAAATGAGTTAATATACGTTAATGCTGCCCAGCCCAGAGTAAGTGCTCAATAAATTGTAGCTATTGTGTTACTATTGGGCAAAGCTCCAAACCCAGCTCCTCCTCCCTGAGTCCTGGAGAGAAACTGGAATTTGGAAGTTGGAGAGGCAGGTCCCACTAGAGGTGGCAGCTACATGGCTTCTGACAAAATTTTCAGGTAGTGTCCATTGCCATGTGGGAGGCCTAAAGTCTAACCAAGCTATTAGCAATAATCACGGTGTTATTTCTGACCATAAGTTGAGAGCCGACTGCATGTCCGCCAGCGAATTTCCATTCGTTACTTGATGTGCTTTTCTGCATTGATCAGCATTATGATCCCATCATGCAGATGAGCGGTTTGTTTGGGGTCACACCGCTAATAATGGCAGAGCTGGGATCTGGACTCTGGTCTGTGTGGCTCCAGACCCCACCTTCCTTTTCATGTCCCTCCACCTGCCTCTAGCCTCGCTGAGTCACGGCAAAGAAAGTTCTAAAACATTGTTGCCTTTTTGGTTTTGTAGTTCTGCTGATAGAACCACCAGCCAGGATTTCAGTGAACAAGGTGAGGAAGAACAAAGACACAGCACTAAGCCATCGTAACTGGAGAAAAATAAAAATTAAAATGAAGAAAAGTACTTAACTCTGAATGGGGCATTAGGGATCAGACGGAGAATTCTTTTACAAATTAATAATCAGTTAATAACAGTGATTGACGAATAGGGGGAGTCTAATCGGGGTACAATGCTTAGTCCGTGTTGACAGACCTCTTGTAGAAACTCAGAGCCTCAGAGCTGAGGTGCCGTATCTTTGACAGTGGCTGGCAGACCTTTGCTTTGAGTCCCTTCCTTCACATCTGACCCTCTCGGCCTTTTCTGAGTTGAAAACTGCCAGACCGACTCAAACCTTACCCACCCCACCATGAATCACACGTGCAGAACAGTTGGCACATGGTTTGGCTTAGGCAGATATGACTTCCACATCGTGTAGAAAGAGTTCTTCCCCACTCCTCATCTCTGCCTAGACTCTCTGCTATTCCCTGTTCCTAGCTTGTTTGGGGGCCTTTGAGGACTCCAGACCTGGTCCCTCTAGGCAGGGGACACGTCGTCTTGAGCTGAGGGTTTCTGACTGAATAGTACAGTGGTGCCCGAGTTTGGTGGCCCCTGGGAGGTCCTGAGCCTTGGAACCCATCCAGACCCAGGCAGTGCATTCCTCATAGCTCTGTTGTGGCCCGAGCTACAGAGGAAGTCTGCAGGGCACAAGCGCCCTTGTTGTGTTTCTCCCGTGATGAAATTGGCTTGCTTTTTAAGCTAATAGGAATTTTAGGCAAATCTGGAACCTTCTGGAAAAGGCTTGGGGGCAGGTCTGGTGGGTCTGTCCTGGGTCTCAGTCTCTGACTGTCCCTGGCCTTCCAGCAGCCCCAGGCTGAGGCTCCTGGACCGTGTTTTTCTAAAATAACTAACGCGTAGGAGCTTGTGAACTCCTGGGCGCGTGGGCAAGTCACTTAACTTCTCTGAGCCATTTCCTTACCCATTAAAAATGGGAGTGGTACTAGTGCCTGCTTCATAGAGTTTCCACGTGCCTTGGTTCACACTTAGGGTAGCTGTTGGGGTAACTTCAGCCCAAGTCTCTTATGTGCCCTGGCGTAATTGGCTATCACCTTCCTCCTTCTACCGAAGTGCCTCCTCCTGTAGATGAAGCCTGTAAATAAACTGTGTACAGAAACCTGCCACCATCTCCAGCTTTTCAGCAGTCAGATTTGGGGTGGGTCCTTTGGAAGGACTGAAAATCCTCTCACAGAAGATACAATACACACAGCTCATAAATGGCAGATCCAGGACGGAAACCCAGGTCTCCTGCTCCTGTCACTGTGCTCTATGCGATGAGAAATCCAGGGCCATACACAGTGCTCGGCCCCTACCTTCCAGGAGCTCCCAGCCTGGCAGGGGAAGAAGCCACAGGTACAGACTTCCACACCAGATGGGGTGTAATAAATGCCTGAGGTATGAATATTAGCCACAGAAGTGTAGAAGGATGTTGCTTAGATACCCAGGTGCTTCTTTTTTTTTTTTTTTTTTTGGTACGCGGGCCTCTCACTGTTGTGGCCTCTCCCGTTGCGGAGCACAGGCTCCGGATTCGCAGGCTCAGCGGCCATGGCTCACGGGCCCAGCCTCTCCGTGGCACGTGGGATCTTCCCGGACCGGGGCACGAACCCGCGTCCCCTGCGTCGGCAGGCGGACTCTCAACCACTGCGCCACCAGGGAAGCCCCCAGGTGCTTCTTAAACTGTAATATAGGTGGGAATCCCCTGGGGATCATGTTAAAATGCAGATTCTGATTCAGTGGGTCTGGGGTGGGGCCTGAGATTTTCTGCTTTTCTAACGGGCTCGCAGGTGATGCCAATGCTCCTGGTCCACAGACCACACTTGAGTGGTACTGGCTGCGATATCCAGATTTTTCTCTGCATTATCTAATCCTCCATCCAAACATCTAGGAATCAAAAGCAGAACAGGGCTTCCCTGGTGGCGCAGTGGTTGAGAGTCCACCTGCCGATGCAGGAGACACGGGTTCGTGCCCTGGTCCGGGAAGATCCCACATGCCGTGGAGCAACTAAGCCCGTGAGCCATGGCCGCTGGGCCTGCGCGTCCGGAGCCTGTGCTCCGCAGCGGGAGAGGCCACAACAGTGAGAGGCCCGCATACCGCAAAAAAAAAAAAAAAAAAAAAAAAAAAAAAAAAAAAAAAGCAGAACAAAATAGCAACCACTATTAATATAATAATATCAATAAATGTTACTTTGGGGGCTTTTTAAAGATGGCACCCTGGGGCGATCTTCAATAGTCACGGCCTAAATGTCCATTGCGCTCCCGGTGTCACAAGGATTTACAGCATAGGGAAGAATACAAAACTGAATCTCTACCCTCAATAACCTTACTGTTTACAAAGGAGATGAGTCAGATTAAACAGCAGAAGAACAAGTGGGCTCCAGTTCGCACATCTCTACAGTACACATCTACATTCGCAAAAGGCCACAGGAAAGCATGAATAGGCCTCCGACTGTTCATCAGCAGGCATCAATACCCTCCCCACTGGTCTTCCTGTGTCAACCCAGGACCCCCTCCAGTTCATGCTCTCCTCTGTGCTGACCAGAGTAGGCTTTTCAAAATTGCAAGTCTGATCATGTTACAGCCCCTGCCCACCCCCCCATTCCACCACCCCCATTTGCAACCTTCCATTTTTTTCCCACTACTCTTGGCAGGGCCTATAAGGCCCTGCAGGGCTGGCCTCTGCCTCTCCCCGACACTTTGTGCTCCAGCCACACTGGCTGTGCTGTGCTCCTCCTCGTCACACAGGCTTTGCACGTGCTGTTGGCCAGAACACTTGGTTTAACCCCATCGCCTCCCTAATATCAAAGATGAAGAGGGTGCGAGCTTCAAGGGAGTTAGCGTTAACTCTACCTCCCTGAAAGGCTTCCTAGGGGGAGGGACGTTGCTGCTACCTTACAGGAGGAAAAAGACGACATTAGGTGAAACAGAAGCCACATGGTTGGGATGGAGGAAAGAAGGTCTCACCAGGAATGTTAGGGCCAAATGACTCTGAAAACCAGTCAAGATCCTATGACCAGTTTAGAAGAGGATTTCAAATGGTACAGAAACCTGAAATACTACAGAGAAGTCTTTCTTAGTAGTCTCATCCAGACTACCAAATTTCTATCTTTAGCTCTGAGGGTTTTTTTTGAGCTTGAGACTTAAGTCACCACGTGCCTATCTGGATATCTACTCCAAGTACCCCACTGGCCCTCTCAATACAATTAATCACAAACTGAATTCACATCTTCTCTTTCTTAAATCCCCTCTTCTGTCTTTTCTATTTGTCAACTAGTTCATTACTTAGAACCATCTTTGACCCTTTCCCCTTGCCCTCTTCATTTTATCAGTTCTACAGTCTCTCCCTTACCCAACCTTTCTCTCCATTGCCATCACCATCAACATTTTCTCTCAGGTCTTCTTTTTTCTCCAACTGATGCCAAGGCCTTCTACTGGTCTCCCAACTCAAAACACTCCCTACTGGGACTTCCCTGGCAGTCCAGTGGTTAAGACTCCGCACTTCCAATTCAGGGGGCGCAGGTTCCATCCCTGGTCTCGGAACTAAGATACCACATGCCCGCATGGCGCGGCCAAAAAAACAAAAACAAACGAGCAAACAAAAAGCAGTCCCTACCGCCTTACCTGCATGAGCCATGCATGGCCCTGAGCATCGTTCCCCCAATGATTTTCAGTGGATTTTCACCAGCTATACTTGGTCTGACTTTCAAAGTTCCCTTCCATCTGCCTGTCTTTAGTGATTTATCTTCCACCCCTGCTGCTCCTTATGCTCCAGCCTAAGGGAGGTATTTGTCCTGTTCTTGAAAACCTGACGGACCTTCCCAACTGTGACTGCCTATTCCGGTTCCCGCTCCTCCACCCCAGTCCCAATCTTACCCATTCTTCAAGGCTCACCTCAGATACACGTCTTCTACGAAGTCTTCTCTGATAACCCTGGCCACAAGAGGTGGTTCCTCAGAACTCCCACAGCACTGTGAAACACCAATAATTACAGTGCATTCTACCGTGATGATGATAATAATTCCTTTGTATGACAGTGTCAATAATATCTATTAAGGGGACTTCCCTGGTGGCCCAGTGGGTAAGACTGCACACTCCCAATGCACGGGGCCTGGGTTCGATCCCTGGTTGGGGAACTAGATCCCACATGGGTGTTGTAACTAAGAGTCCTCGTGCCGCAACTAAAGATCCCACATGCTGCAGTGAAGATCCCACGTGCCGCAATGAAAACCTGGCACAGCGCAGCCAAAATAAAGAAATAAATATTAATTTTAAAAAATATCTATTAATTTTTGAGCATTTACTAGCTGGGTATCTTGGGCACATTATGTAAATTCATGCCTTCGTCTTTCATCTGTAAAATGATGGTAATAATAGCACCTAGCTCATAGGGCTGTTGTGAGGATTCATTAGAATCATACCTGACACAAAGCACCTGATTAGTGAACATTAGCTACCGTTATGAGTATATGGGTACTTTATATTGTCTCAACTAATCCTCAGACCCCCTGAACTAGGTTCTTTCAAAAAAAATGTGTGGGTTGAGAACTGGTGAGTTTTAGATTAAATGAACTTGTGTGCAAAAAAAAATTGTGGGAGGGCTTCCCTGGTGGTGCTGTGGTTAAGAATCCACCTGCCAATGCAGGGGACACGGGTTCAAGCCCTGGTCCGGGAAGATCCCACACGCCACGGAGCAACTAAGCCCGTGTGCCACAACTACTGAGCCTGCGCTCTAGAGCCCGTGAGCCACAACTACTGAGCCCACGTGATGCAACTACTGAAGTCCACGCGCCTAGAGCCTGTGCTCCACAACAAGAAAAGCCACCGCAATGAGAAGCCCACGCGCCGCAACGAAGAGTAGCCCCCGCTCACCGCAGCTAGAGAAAGTCCACACGCAGCAATGACGACCATATACAGCCAAAAATAAATAAAATAAATTTATTTTTAAAATAAATAAAATAAATTTATTTTTAAAATAAATAAAATAAATTTATTTTTAAAATAAATAAAATAAATTTATTTTTAAAATAAATAAAATAAATTTATTTTTAAAATAAATTTATTTTTAAAATAAAATAAAATAAATTTTTTAAATTGTGAGAAAATATACATAACAAAAAATTTACCATCTTAACCATTTTTAAGTGTACATAAAGTCCAGTAGTATTAAGTACATTCACATTGTTGTGCAGCCAACCTCCAGGAACTCTTTCCATTGCGCAAAACTGAACTTCTGGGGCTTCCCTGGTGGAGCAGTGGTTAACACTCCACGTTCCCAATGCAGGGGAGCCGGGTTCGATCCCTGGTCAGGGAACTAGATCCCACATGCATGCCACAACTAACAGTTCCCATGCCACAACTAAGGAGCCGGCGAGCCAGAACTAAGGAGCCCACCTGCTGCAACTAAGACCCAGCACAACCAAATAAATAAATAAAATGTAACCAAATAAATAAGTAAATAAAATAAATATTTTTTTAAAACCCCTGAACTTCTATTCCTATTAAACAATTCCCCATTTCCCCCTTCCCCTGCCCCTGGCAAGCACTATTTACTTTCTGTCTCTATGAACTGTATTATTATATTCTTTTTACAAACCAAAAAAACCGCGGCTGGGAGAGTAATTTGCTTCTATGAGACAGAATCTGGACTTGAATCTGGGCCCCCGTTCATGCTCTGAGTCACTCTGAAATATGATTTCACCTCACAGATGGGAGGTGAAAAATCATCTGTGATGCATTTTACCTCTCCTACAACCATGATGGCCACTGTGTGACAAGGCCCTCCTCTGTGCCCGTGCATTTTACGTTTTGCAGCCATTCTCACATTTAATCCTCACAGCAGCCCTGCAGTCACTGTGAGGGGCAGTATCCTATCTCCCAGCACAGTGCCGGTACAGGACAGAGACAGTAAATATGTTCAGTGAATATAGGCCTATTTGATGCCTTTAAATAGGTTAAACAATACTAAGTAAGCCTGTTGTGCATTTTAAATACAATTGTCTACATTATTTGAAAACATTGACTCTCTACGGAGAAAACCAGCTGAAATGCCTGAGGTCATAAAGAGTTTCCCAATCCTCGCCACGCCCCTCTCCTCCTGCAGAGTCAATCTGCTCTTCTCACCCCAGGCCACCATCCAATCTGCACTTCATCACCAGCATCGCTGATCCACAGCCAAAGCCAGAGACAGACAGGCAGGCAGGCAAAGGGACACAAGAGACTGTCCTTGCTCTGCTTCCTCCTCCTGCCTCTCCACCCCCATACTCTTCCCTCTAACCATACCCAATTCTGACCATTCTGGAACACGCTCTGTCCTTTCACGCCTCCGTGACTTTGCACATGCTGTTCTCGAAGCCTGGAATGCTTTCCCTCCTCTCGTTCTCCACCTCCGAGACTCCTACAGTCTTTGCAAGCCACCTCCGAAGTCACCTCCTCTGTGAAGACTCCTCCCCTACCCGCCCCCCAAGCTGTGAGCCCGCCCCTCCTAGAAGCCCACTAGCTAGCTCCTCCAAATGCTCTAGCAGTTGGACTGAAATGACTGTTTGTAAGTCAGGGTGTCCCCCATGTCCCCAGCTCCTTGTGCTGAGATAAGGCTTCATCTCTGCTCTGAGCAGGGGTAAAGAGAAGCCCGGATCACTGATTTTTTTTTTTTTTTCAATGTTCCTGGTATATGTGAACATGAAGAGATAACAAAACAAGATCTCAAATATTGAGGCATATTTTTCAATGTCTAGCAAATGAATGCTTCCAATACAAAAAATTATAATTGTGCTGCTCACAAGATAATTATAGGATTTATTTAAATATAATAATTTATAGTGCTCCCCAGGCACAGTGGCCTGTTAATAAGAAACAAGCTTCAGGATATACAAGGAGGCTCTTTGATCAAATTGGTCAGTGGATCTGACATAATGTAAAACCCCATTTGGAGATAATGTCAAAAGCCTGAATTGGAGACCCTGATGAAATGGTACTCCTGGCCCCTTTCCCCAGTGGTAGGCTGTGCTGCTGCCTCTACACCCAGTAGGTGCGCATTGTTTGCTGAATAATGGTAACAAACACAGCTTTCCAAGTTGGTTATTGAAAACCCACACACAATAAGTATTCCTGGGAAACAATGAAGTCCTGAACAATGGGGCAGGAAGCCACCTCCTCCTCCAGTGACCCCCAACTCTAAGAGTCCAGCTGAAGGCTGCAACAGGAAACCTGTCACCCACTGTCTTTCCTCCCTCTCTTCCCCACTCAGGGGCCACCCCCACCCAGGGGCACCAAATGCACTCATGCTTTCCATCCGCTCTCAGCCCCTCTTCTCCTCTAGCCTCTGGAGGGTCCCAGGTGAAGAAAGAGAAAAGCACTTACTCACAGAAGGAGGCAAGCAGCCAAGCTGGGCTTGGAGAGTCATCCTGCCCCCAGGCAGGCCTGAGGAATAAAAGGAATAAAAGGAATGAGAGGACAAAGAAGGACTTAAAGCTCTGGAACAAGGGGAAAGAAAAGGCCTAAGAAAGTTTACAAAGCAATCTGTCAGAGAAGGGATGAAAAGGGAGCCCCACTGAGCTGAGGGGCTCAGGCACTCACCTCACCTTCGGCCCAGTTAGAAACCTGCAATTACTTGGCCAAAGTCTGAACCGATCTCCCTCTTCCTTGTCCCAGAGGTTTCCCTGGGCGTGCAAGGCCTCACCTTGCTGGGTTCTTGGCAGCCCCAAATACCTCTGCTCTACTCGGCTCAATACACCAGTTCTCTTGAACCCAACTAACTGGCTCAACTTCCAGTTCCCTCTGGATTTTCAGAAGAAACACTATGGATAATACAGTCATCAGCAGATCCTCAAAGCTATCCAGCCACTCTGACTGCCCAGATGTTCTGAGCCAGTGAAAATATCCTCAGGCCTTTCTGCAAGTCTCTCCTGCCACCAAAGGCAGGATTAATAATAATACCAACTATCATCTGAGTGCTCACTCTGTGTTGAATGCTTTAAGTCATCTCACTTACTGCTCACCACCACCTTAGGTATGATTACCCCATTTCACAGAAAGGGAAATAGGCCTGGAGAGATTAAATGTCTTTCCAAGGGATACACAGCCTGGATTCCAACCCAGGTCTGTCTGACCTTGGTGCCCACACACTTCCCACTCAGCACACTGCCTCTTGGGGACCCTCTGCGATTCTATTTTCTGTGGTTCCCATATTAATTTTAGATGGGGTAGGATGGTACAATTCTGTGGTATCTAAAAAAATTCCTTGCCTCACAGTTGGGAGTGAGAAGAGGAGCAGGAGTGGGAGAGTCCGCCTCATGGCTGGGTAGGGTCTTAGTTCTTTTTAGACACTTGAGTAATTTAACCATAAATAACTGGGCACTGGGAACAGGACACTCACTAATAAAAGCATAGCCTAAAGTCACGTTTGAAGAAAAAAATTCAAGTCACTTCGTGGGTGGACATATCTGCAAAACAAAAGAAAAGCCCCTTTCCCAGCCCAGGCAGAGAAGTCTCCTGTACAGTTAGAGACAACAGGCTTCTGGGCACGTAGCCAAGGTTCTGGGGATATTTATAACTTGAAGAGGGTGGGAGTCCCTAATAAGCTGCTATATTCTTTTTCCATCACTTCCCTCTCCAAGGCTACAGCGATCTCAGAGCTCTTCCCCACGCAGAATGCCTGCTTTCCCTAGTGCTCAGCTTCCATTGTCTAATTTTCTCATCCTGGCTGGGGAAAGGGAAGGCTGCAAGTCCTTCCGTTCGGAAGAACTCCAGTTGAATGTAGCTTAGCTGCTGGTGGTGTTTCTTGGCTAGCTGCTGTGGTCTCAGGAATCTGCCTATGAGCCTGTGGTTTCTCTGAGCTGTCTGAGAGTCTGAGGTCTCGGGAATCTGTGAGTCTTTGGGATCCGCCTACGATCTCTGGGCTTTGCCTGCACGTCTACGGATTCGAGATCTACCTGCAGATCTGAGATAGACAGGATCTGCCAGTGACCCCCAGAATATTTCCGAACGTCTGTAGTCTCAGAGAACTCTGCCTGCGGATTTGAAATCTGTTTGAGGCCTCCTGGATCTTGGAGCCGGCGACCTAGCGGATCTTTTGCGGGCCAGGAGGTAGGTCTGTTCGTTCCCAGTTCGGGTTTTCGGCTTCCCACCTTCAGCTGGTCAGGGACTGCTAACAACCTTAAGGGTCCGCCGGGCGTGGGCCATTAGAGCCCCACGATCCCATCGATGCGGGAGGCCGCCAGGAACCCTTTTAGCAGGCAAGCCCTCAGGGATGATAAGGACGGTCCTTCCCAACCCTGGGGTCTGGCTCGCTCCACCTTACGCGCCCCTATACCCCACCCTCGCTTCTGATTTCCCTCCGGCTTTTGCGTCCCCTCCGCTAGGCGCAACTCAGCCTGCCCCTCAAGGAGCACCCTCTTTTAGAAGGACGCCCCTACAGGGTTAACAGCGATGGAGCCGGGACACAAGCCTGGCCCAGCCGCGGACCACACTTGCTGGCGGACGGGCGGCGCGTTGCCCCCTAGGAGTTGTAGTCTGCGTAGCAGTGTGAGAATGCCGCAGTCGCTGCTGGGTGATGTAGTGCGTAGGTGGAGCTCAAAGTTCCAGCGCGGCCGCTGAGTCTCCCCCTGGGGAGTGGGCGGCTGCTGCTTTCCTCTCAGGCCCAGGATGTCAAATGAGAGCTAATCCCAGCTGAACTCAACACAGGCCAGCGCCTAAATTAGGCTCGACGTCGCAGTTAAGGTCCGACTCAAGATAAGCTTCTAGGGACGTGAAGAGAAGCAAGGCAACCTCCCTGGCTTAAGCCGGCTGTGGTCTCCAAGAGAGGAGAGCGGAAGATTCTCCGCCCTGGCAAGGAGGACTAGCTTTTTTCTTCACCCTTTTGTTCTTTTCCCTCCGTGGCTTTTGGCCTCTGACTAGCCTTTGTACGCCCGAATGGAACTCCAACTCCCGACAGGCCACGGGGGCGGGTGCAGGCGTGCTAAAGGTGCTCGGCCGTGCTACAAGAGGCGGGCCTCGTATTCGCTTCGCTCGCTGATTGGCTGAGACAGCTGCCGGAAAGGGCCCAGCCTCGACATGGAAGAGCAGAGGCGTTCTGTGGGCTGGGCTGAGAGCCTCCTCCCTGAGACAGCCTCGGCCTGACCCCCGGCTCGGGAGGGACCGAGCCAGGGGGCTGTCTTAGTAATTCCGGGAGCCTCCACCCCTTGGTGGCGGAGACACGGAGGGCGGGTCGCGCTCGAGGGTCAGGGAGGAGAGTGACCCGGCCCGGATTCAGGGCCCTCCCCAGTCGCCTGGCGGCCAGAACTCCAGCCCCGGGGAGTGGGCAGGGCCTGTTTCTGTGCCTCACGCCCTGCTTTTCGCCTCCTTTAGCGCTGTCTGCTAGCTGCTTTTCCTGCTCTCTCTCTCTCCTGGGAGGCGAATCCTTGAGCCCGAGATGGCAGCCACCCTGCTCATGGCTGGGTCCCAGGTAAGCCGGGGGTGGCTTCTCGGACGCTGCCTGTGCTTACCCACCTCGTCCCTGCGTTTCTTTGCTCCGCGAATCTCTGTGGGAAATTCCCTGAGATTAGTAAGTAATTCGCTTGCTTCGTTATTCTGCCTCCAGAGACCCAGTATCAGGACAGTATAGCCACAAACAAGCATTTATTGAACACCTGCTGTTTGCCTTTAAATACTGGGGAGACAAAAGATGCATGAGGCATGCCCACCCTGCCTGCTCACAATCAGTAGGAAGACAGATGCATCCGGTTAACCATGAAACTACATGATAAGAGCACTATTTTCTGTAGGAGCAACATGCTGTGGGAACCAAGAAGTGGGAGTATTAATTCTCTCTGAGGTGTGGGAGGGAGGGAGGAGTGGAGCAGAGCAGCGAGATGGGGCGCATTGAAGAACAGTCGGTGCTGGAACAGGGCCTTAATAGGATTTCACTACCCTGAGAAAGATATTCCAAGAAAATAGGAACATTGTGGGTAAAGGTATGGAATGATGTAGGTGTTAGTTGTATTCTGAGAAAAGTATTGCTAGAGGGTAAGGTTCGGAGTGGGGCAGGGATATCTGGCCATGGGACCAAAGCAATCAGCTCATAAATTGCTCTCTCCTTTACCACATCTCTTTGTTGCTTGTTTATCTCTCCTTTGGACTCTACATATCAGGCCTTATACCTTTTGCCCCCTCAACAATTCTAGCCATGTCTCTAATTTCGAAAAGAAAAACTGGTACTAACCTCCTAGATACCAAGTATTGAGGAAGCAATGTGTGATTTCAGGCACCTGTGACATTTGAAGATATGGCCATGTATCTCACCCGGGAAGAATGGAGACCTCTGGACCCTACACAAAGGGACCTTTACAGGGATGTTATGCAGGAGAATTATGGCAATGTTGTCTCATTAGGTAAGGCTTCTCTATCTTTCTCCACCCCACGTTTTTGAGACTGTCAAAAATGCCTTAGCTCTTGGGACTTACCTGGTGGTCCAGTGGTTGGGACTGTGCTCCCAGTGCAGGGGGCCCAGGTTCGATCCCTGGTCAGGGAACTGGATCCCACATGTTGCGACGAAAGATCCCGCCTGCCGCAGCTAAGACCTGGTGCAGCCAAACAAATAAATATTTTTTTAAAAAAAAGCCTTAGTTCTTTCAACACAACCTAGTTAGTTGATTCTTAAAGCACTTAATTGGATTTTGGCTTGAGTTGAGTCCTCAGGCAGATCTTTGAATGTGGGAATATCAAGGTCATATGGTCTAAAATGAAAGATCGTTCTTGCACATTTTAGAAACACTCAGATTTCTTGCGCCCTGAGTCATTTGCCATTCTCCAGCCTGTCTGTACAGATCACTGACCAAACAGGTCTGACATAATGGTGCTTGCCAAGATATAAATGCCCCTGTAAATGGTGCTTTTACTAGAAGATAAAGGGGTTCTGACCCAGGTTCATGGGAAGGCAAAAGCCACCTTTTTGTGTTTGCTTTGGCTTCAGAGCTGTAGCTTTGCCTCAGGTCCTTTATTTATCCAGAGCAGATACTTGTCTAGAGACGTTTCAGAGTTGATCATAGATTTTGAGTGTGTTAGATGATGTTGTTCCAGAAGAATCCTGAACTAAATGAGATCACAAATTCTATTAGAGAGGGAAGCTAATTTTTTTGGTGGTCTGCAAACCTGTCTTTTCACTTAGATATCCTTTGGTCTGGGTGTAACTAGAATAAACAGTGTATTCTTGAGCTGAAAGTCTTTTGACTCACTTTGTCTCCTGTTAGGACTTGACAGAAGTTAGCAATCATGTATGGTTGACTAGGTCATCTGCCATTCATTAGGATTATTCCTTTTTATGAAATCTTTATTCCTATAGCTTTTAGCAAACAAAAGGCAAGCTGTGAAGGATTTCCTTTTTAAATTGGGCTCTCTCTGATGTCCCAACTTTCTTGGATCCTTCCTTTCAAAATGCAGCCAGAAGTGAAGTTATCTACCCAGATCTATTGTAGTCAGTAACCCAAATATTCCACTCGATCCAACAAAAGCAAGAAATGAGAATCTTAAAGAAATGTGAATTTATATGTCAGTGGTCCAGCCCAAGGAGCACATTTTGGAAGGATGGAAGCATGGAAGCACACACAAAATATATATATATATTTCTTGCCCATCTAAGTTTGGGAGTGGGTTAGGTAATGTTTACAAGGCTTCTTTACCTCAAGACTCTTCAGAACCTTTAATGTGATATCAGGCATTTTGCATTTCTAAGAAGATGATCTTGTATGCACCATTTATCAAACTAGTATATCCCTGGACTCTTTTCTCCCAGCATACCTAGTAATCTCTTTCTGAAGAGTGTACCAAGAAACACAACTTGGAAAAAGCGGTGTGTGGTAGAAAGTTTCTTGTAGACAGTGACTGTGTATATTTGATTTTCATTTAAAGTCTTTACCTAGTCAATGCCAATAATATTCTGAGCCAGGCATCTCTTTTGCCTTCTCCAACCTTCCCACCTCTATTTTCATTAAAAGGCCACTGAGGGAATTCCCTGGCGGTCCCGTGGTTAGGACTCCGCACTTTCACTGTGCTGGGCCTGGGTTCGATCCCTGGTGGAGTTCCCCTCAAGCCACGTAGCGTGGCCGAAAAAAAACAGCCACTGAAAAGTAGCAAGTAACATTTGGCAGTCATTTTTCCTGTCAACCGAGACTTGATGTAGATTGATAAAAATTTGTTTTTCTCCATGCTAACCCAGTAGGTTCTTAGTAAATATTATATAATGGTAATGAGGAAGGCTTGACAAGAACATACACATACGCACACATTCATTCACATATACAATATCTAGGCTCTTGGCTTTTAGAAATTCTAATTTAGAGTCTTTTATATTTTCTGTTTATGGTTTTCTTCTTTTGAAACACCAGGAACATATACAATATTCATAAGGAACCATTAACTGTAGTGATACAGAGCATGAACTTTTATCAGACAGAACTGGATTTGAATCTTAGCTTCACCATTTACTACTGTATGACCTTTTGCTAGTCACTTCTGTGGGCCTTGAATCTCTCATTCATAAAGTAGAAATCATCATAATGCCTGGCTCTCAGTGTGGCTGAGGTAATTCACATAAAGAACTTAGCACAATGCCCAGCACACAGTAGATAATTTTTGTGTGTGTTTACCAGTATTATTCTTCACCTTTTATTACAGATTTTGAAATCAGGAGTGAAAACGAGGTGAATCCAAAACAAGAGATTAGTGAAGATGTGGAATTTGGGACTGCATCTGAAAGACCTGTTGGTAATACTGAGGACAGTCCTGAAAGTGAAGAGGCCTTTGAAAACAGGGATAGATCAGAAAGACAATGGGGAGATCTCACAGCAGAAGAGTGGGTAAGCTATCCTCTCCAACAAGTCACCGATCTGCTTGTCCACAAAGAAGTCCATACAAGCATCCGATATCATATATGTTCTCATTGTGGAAAGGCCTTTAGTCAGATCTCAGACCTTAATCGACATCAGAAAACACATACCGGTGACAGACCCTATAAGTGTTATGAATGTGGAAAGGGCTTCAGTCGGAGTTCCCACCTTATTCAGCATCAAAGAACACACACTGGGGAGAGGCCCTATGACTGTAATGAGTGCGGGAAAAGTTTTGGAAGAAGCTCCCACCTCATTCAGCATCAGACAATCCACACTGGAGAAAAGCCCCACAAATGTAACGAGTGTGGAAAAAGTTTCTGCCGGCTCTCTCACCTAATCCAGCACCAACGGACCCACAGTGGAGAAAAACCCTATGAGTGTGAGGAGTGTGGGAAAAGCTTCAGCCGGAGCTCTCACCTAGCTCAGCACCAGAGGACCCACACAGGTGAGAAGCCTTACGAATGTAACGAATGTGGGAGAGGCTTCAGTGAGAGATCTGATCTGATCAAACACTATCGTGTCCACACGGGGGAAAGGCCCTACAAGTGTGATGAATGTGGGAAGAATTTCAGTCAGAACTCCGACCTTGTGCGCCATCGCAGAGCCCACACAGGGGAAAAGCCATACCACTGTAATGAATGTGGGGAGAATTTCAGCCGCATCTCACACTTGGTTCAGCACCAGAGAACCCATACTGGGGAAAAGCCATATGAATGTAACGCCTGTGGGAAAAGCTTCAGCCGGAGCTCTCATCTTATCACACACCAGAAAATTCACACTGGAGAGAAGCCCTATGAGTGCAACGAGTGTTGGCGAAGCTTTGGTGAAAGGTCAGACCTAATTAAACACCAGAGAACCCACACAGGAGAGAAACCCTATGAGTGTGTGCAGTGTGGAAAAGGTTTCACCCAGAGCTCCAACCTCATCACACATCAAAGAGTTCATACAGGAGAGAAGCCTTATGAATGTACCGAATGTGAGAAGAGTTTCAGCCGGAGCTCAGCTCTCATTAAACATAAGAGAGTTCACACTGACTAAGTCCTGTAATTACGACTGAGAAATGAATGATTTATTTGAAGGTACAATTTTATTTGATATCAAAGAGCTCTCTCAAGACTGAGCTGCTTTTACTGTACTGAATTTCCTTGTTGTGGGCCACAGTTTAAAACATCGAAGAAGACAAGCCACTTGAAATTCTGATCCATGGCTTTGGGAATGGTATTCCTTCCTCCAAAATAGTGATTTTTATTCACCCTATATTAATGAATTATTTCATCAAAATCAGCCCCACAAGTAACTGGAAATCTGAAGACCAGGTGCTAAATGCTGGTAAATGCTCAGGCCTGGAAATGGAGTAAATCTTTAAAAGTAATTTCTCCCATCCTTGGCCCAAAGAACTATGCTAGGGGAAATATTGACCTGTGATAGGGTGGTCACAGCTGCTTTGGTAAAAGACAACCAGAGACTTTGCCTGAATTGCCACACCTATTCACTCACCATAGTAGCTGGGCACACACATCTTCCTTTCAAAGGGCTTTATCCTTGAGTTGCTCATGCATTTGTATCTTTCTGTCTTCCTAAGAGCAGGATTCTGCGTGATGAAGGCAATGAGCATAACTTTTTGCCTCATTGTTTCTAATTAACTTTTTTAAAGCTTTCATGTTTGTGGAAGCTAACTGAAGATACAGATTGAAAGGAAAAATGAGACACAGATTTGGGGACCAAGGACTCATCAACAGTGGTGACTTTAGCAAGAGATGCCCACTGTTATTGCCATTAATCAGAATTTATTAATTTTCTTTGGGGATCACTGTAGGGAATATTGTAGGGAAAATATCTTCAAGGAAAGATAGGACCATAAGTGATGGTGGAGTGTAAGGAGCAAGTGGAATTGACCACTTCAGGGAAGGAAACACAGAGTCCCTTCCCAAGGAACGCAGGTCATTTCTCTGTTCTTTCCCCTCTACCGTTTAAGATCAATTCTCCCTATACTGCTAACTCTAGGATTTGATAAGGGCCACATCCCAGTGTTTATCTTAGCTTGCGTAAGGGCATGTGTATGTACATGTAAAACGTGTATTCCTGTTGTTTTTCCAGTAGCAGAAACTGAATTCACACTGAATTAGCATGTTCTTGGGTGATATTGATCATGTGACAGAACTACAGACATAACTCCAATGTGAGAAATGTCCTTTTTTTCATTCTTTATGAAAAAAAAATTGAAACACTAGTGCTGTAATGTGTACTCTCCTGTAAGATCTGTCTTTGTACAGAACCAAGCACTTGTTTATATGTATCAGTCAGTTGGAGATTATTACCAGACAAATGGGTTGATTGTCCTGTTCTCAGACTGAATTATCTTCTCTTTGGCCTAGTCACAGGGAATTAATAAAACTAGATAGGAAAGTATTTCCATTCTCCCAGCCTACAGATATAAGTGGTTACTGTAAGAGTTGACCCACTTTAAGCCCAGTAGTGTCAGTTCTCCTTATCTCAGCCCAAATAGGAATTAAGAAATATCCCAAATGTTGATGCTTATCCAAGCATTTGGGGGTAGGAGTGGGAGGGAACTGATGCCCCGGAGATGGGACTAGAGTGAGGAATATATATTTTTTGAGCCTGCCCCACGTTTTTTCTACTGTATTGTGAGTGTTGTAATGTTTGAAAAACTTTTGCCATAGCTCTTTGGGACTTGGCGTTAAAGGGGCCAGTGGTCTCCCTTGGGTAGTGTACTATAGTGATTTATTATGACCCACAACCATGTGGGTCTGCATCCCTTGCAAATGACACAACCTCAAAAGTAACAATGAAAAAACACTCCACCAAGTAGGTGTCTTTATGTTGTCACTCTTATTTAAATACAAACTCGGGCAGGGAGCATGTTTTTCGTTCTATACAAAACCTAGCTGACTTTGGATATTCATATTTTAATTGTTGAATGACTTACATGTTCTTGATGACTGAACTCAAATGTCTTTTTCCCGTATCAGTGTTGCTGGTGGTTTTAATGAATATCAAAGTTCTGTTGTTTCTGTGAGCCACTAGGGGCATCAGCTTCGGAGTGGCTGTAGAAGAAGACAGCATCTCCATGACCTAACTATTTTACCCCCTTTTCCTTCCCTACTCCCCTGCCCCACCCCCAAGCTGTTCCTTCTGCTGCTTTTGGCTTCTGAGTGCCCCAGCCCTCTCTCCAGACATGTACACTTCAGTTGGGAAGTTCAAAGGGCAAGGGCCGGACCAGCTCTGTCTCCTCTCTTCCTGCCAGTTGTTGCCCATTTGCTGTGTTGAACTCTGTGTAAAGTTATGCCTCTCTTTGCTAAAGCTTTTTGCATGCCTTCTGCTCCCAAGTCTCTGGCTGCTTCTGCACACACCCTGAACACATTGTGCCTGTTTCCTATGGTTGTGGAGAGTGAGTGAACAAGTAAGTATGTACAGCAGTTTTCCTTATGGTATTGGTCACAGTTATCGTGTCTATCTATATCTGTATAATTCTAACAATATCCTGTAATTAAAAGTATAATTTTTAAAATCAAAAAGCTGAGAATTATTTTAGTAATCCAGCACCAATTCATAAAACGGCTTTTCATCAGATTTATTAAAATTGGGCACAATTGTTTTTATATTGATGCATTTGTACAGATGTTCTTGCGGAAATTTGGGAATACCGTGTCTTCACATATTGGTGAGCCCTCTGGATATTGCCATATTTTGGCAAGTGCAAAAACCTGGACAGTTCCCTGTGAAGATTAGGCTGGTGGCAAAACAACATGGAAATATTTGATATGGGTAACTCATTAGCTTTGGAGAAGGGAAACAGAAGAAAAAAAAAAATCCTAACGGAAAAACGAGAGGAGGCCATATTGCTTTAAGGAGATATTTTTGAGTATCTGTTAAGGATACTAAAACAAATCCCAGAACAGAGATACGTCTTAGAAAGAAAGGCTCTATATTCATGACATGATTGTGCAGTCTGCCTAAGGCAGTGATTATGTTCTACTAGGGTGTGGCGATGATTTTCAAATTACTTACACGTAATTTTATCTTACAAAACATTTTTTTAAATGGAAGGCCAGTCTAGGCAGAGGTAGGGAGTGGAAGTGCTTTAAATCGGGCAAAAATACAAATATGAAAGAAAAGTTTTAATTAACCCTATGGCCAAGACTGGAAAAAGAAAGAGATTTTATCAAACCTTTTTAAAATTTTTGGCTGCACCGCATGGCTTGTGGGATCTTAGTTCCCCAACCAGGGATATCGAACCTGTGCCCTTGGCAGTGAAAGCGCGGAGTCCTAACCACTGGACCTCCAGGGAGTTCCTGTAAACATTTTTAAAAACTCCTTTTCTCCTTTCTACATGTTCAGCATTTTTTATTTCTGGGTAGGAAAGTTTAAGGAAAATGCTGGAGAAATTCACCTGGAACCTCTCCTTCAGGGCATTTAACATGTTAATGTTTCGCCATTATTATAGTAGAGGCCGATTTCCTTTGAATTTTCTCTAGGAGGCTACTAGCCCTTTGTTATGGCTGTACTTCCAGCCCATTAGGACCCCACTGAGTCTACTGAAATGATAATTTGTTAAATGGTTCCCTAGTGTTTCAAACGTTAGTGTTCCTGCTGAAAAAGGAGTTCCTACGCCCTGGGAGGAATGCACCTCTTTGAAGCATTGGTTAGATACCTAACTGTAATGGAGTAGCCGACTGGGACCTGCTTATCTATAGGAGACTTCAAGATAAAAAGTTGTTAGTGTGGGACTTCCCTGGTGTGTGGTGGTTAAGACTTTGCCCGCCAATGCAGGGGGTGTGGGCCCGAGCCCTGGTCGGGGAACTAAGATCCCACATGCCTCGTGGCCAAAACACCAAAACATAAAACAGGAGCAATATTGTAACAAATTCAATAAAGATTTTTTAAAATGGTCCACTTCAAAAAAAAAATCTTTAAAAAAAGCATTGTAAAGCAGTTATATTCCAATAAAGATGTAAAAAAATAGATGGAAGATAAGGAATCAGAAGCATCCAGTTGAAATTACTTCAAACTTTTTGTGAAGATGAGAGATAAGACTGTATGAAAAGAAGTAAGGAATAAGTCCTGGAAATAAAGCAATGGAAAAGGTTTTCGTTTAACGACAGAGAACACTGTGATATGTGAATAGGCAAAGGGGAGAAAACTAGTGGAGAGAAAAGGACTGGAGAAAAAAGTTGTTAGTGAAAAACAATTGAGTAAAGTGAATAGAAGAAAATTACCCTGTAATGACCTAAAAGGTTTCATGGAGAATCCCATTGTATTGTCTGTTTTCCTAAATGCTTCATATTCCAAGTTTGTATCATTTTCAGCTTCTTCAAAGGTGCTTTTTTTCCCTCTGGCAGAGACTGAGGCTGGTAACATCAAAATCTCACTTTGAATTTCACACCAGCCCCTGCGGCTGCCCTGTAGATGTCTCCACTTGGAAATTACCCAGGCAGACCTCAAACTGAATTTACCACTTTGTTCTATCACCGTCACCCCTCACCTGCTTCTCATGTTATTTCCTAACTCAGTCATGGCCTAGTCATCCAAGTTAGAAACTTGCATATCATACTTGAAAACTTCTTCTTTAGCCACCCTCCCAAAATCAATAATGAAAATTAGTTGAATTAGTCTTCAGTAATTAGTCTTATGACATACCACCTCCTAAATAGTTCTAAAATCTGTCTACCTGCTCTCTGTACTGCCACCACTTATCATGTGACCTTGGGCAAGTTACTTAACTACTCTGTTCCTTGGATTGCCCATCTGTAAAATGGGGGCAATTATATCCATCTCACAGAGTTGTAAAGATTAAATTAAATAATGGGGCTCAAAATATTAGCTGCAGTTATTCAGACCATCACCAAGCCACATCCTGCTTACTGAAACAACCTCTTAATGAATCTCATCTATTTTCAACCCCATTCCATCTATTCTCCCTTGCTGCAGCTAGAATTATCTTTCTGAAGGGCACACGCCTTCATGCCACTCTTCTGTGCAAAACTTTCTCATGCTTTCCATTGCCAGCAGCATGCAGTGTGATGTAGGTCATCAAGATCTGGCCTCTGCTGCCCTCGTCAGCTTCAGTTCTCTGCACTTTCCCTGTACTTGCAACGCTCTTCAAGTTGCATCTCTTTCTCTCCACTCTTCTGGTCAGCTCCTTCTCATCCTTCAGGTCTCATACTTAACTTGTTCTAGGGAACCTTTCGCGATCCCATGAGACTGGATCAGGTGTTCCTGTTCAGTGTTCCCTGGGATTATCCCACTGAAAGCACTTTATTCATTTTGTAATTGCCTGTTCACTTTTTCATCTCCTCCAGTAGACTTTGATATCCTTGAAGAAATCACTGTGTCTTGCTCATCATTGTATCTTCAGCCCCTAGCAAAATATTTGAATTAGAGTAGGCAGGCAACAAATATTTCTTGGATAAATGAGAGGAGAATATGTATAAACCTCATTCCCTTCATCAGGACTGGTGACTTCATTTCTGATTTGTCACTGCACAAGCTATTCGTAAAAGAAATTCTGTAGAAACAGTAGATATTCTCTCATTGCATATCTGGTGAGGCCTAATGCAAGAGGGAAAAGGCACCCAAAGGCAATGTGGCCCAACTAAGACACCCCCTCCCAAGGTAAAACTGGGATAAAGTCACTGGCCCCTCATGCTTCAGTATTTGAATCATTGTCATCTTTGGAGGGTTATCTAGGATTAGACATCATGGCAACTTTGGTGACATGTTACAAGGCAAGCTCTCAATACAGGAAGCTTGGGCAGGATTCTAAGCTCCCAGCTGCAGGTTTGGCTGTTGGTCAACCTCTGAAATTCTCCAAGCTGAGCACATAAGCCAATAGTTGTTAATATTTTCAGGAGGATTCAGATTCCTTTGAGAATCTAATGAAAGTTTTGGATCTTTTGTTTGAGAGTTCTTTATTTATTTTGCTTACAAGTCCTTTATCAGATATGATTTGCAAATATTTTTCCTAGTCTTTGGCTTTCTATTCCCTTAACAGTGCCTTTCAAAGAACTAACGTTTTGGGACTTCCCTCGTGGCGCAGTGGTTAAGAATCCGCCTGCCAATGCAAGGGACACGGGTTCAAGCCCTGGCCCGGGAAGATCCCACACGCCACGGAGCAACTAAGCCTGTGCGCCACAACTACGGAGCCTGCGCTCTAGAGCCCATGAGCCACAACTACTGAGCCCACGTGGCACAACTACTGAAGCCCGTGCACCTAGAGCCTATGCTCTGCAACAAGAGAAGCCACCGCAACGAGAAGCCTGCGCACCACAACGAAGAGTAGCCCCCACTCGCCGCAACTAGAGGAAGCCCATGCGCAGCAACAAAGACCCAACACAGCCAAAGATAAATAAATAAATACATTTATATATTTTTTAAAACCCAAAGAACCAAAGTTTTAAATTTTGATGAAGCCCCGTTTTCTAATAGGATTTTTACCCAAGATTTCCTTTTCTAAACCTCCATATTGATAGTTCTTGAGTTACAAGACTTCAATCTTTGGTTTTTAGGCAAGGGAGGGAAGAAGAATGCTTTCTAGACTTCACCCTCATTTGGTTTTGTCCACTCTATTGGAGTTTGGCTTTTAGCCCAGGTAGTACTGCCGTTATACCAGAGCAACAGGGCCATCTCCCTGAGCCCTGCACTTTAAAAGTTGCACCTTTCCCCACTAGGCCAAGGGGATGTGCCCATCTAGAGCTCATACTCATCCCTCCCCTTCTAGATCACAAACCTCAACTATCTAGGACTTTGGAATTCTTTGCCCAGACAGCCCACTTCCAGCCTCTTCCCCAAGTTTGTTCTCTTGAGGGCAAACCAATCTCCATGTGTGTACCCATAGCCCTTGGTTTGGGAGGATGGACAGAGATTGGACCTGCAGCCACACGTGGACCTGAGGGCCCTCTTGGAATAGGACAAAGCCAGAACAGGAAAAGAAGGGGGCAAGCTTTCATCTGTTTTTGTTTTTGGGTTTTTTTGGCCGTGCTGCATGTGGGATGTTAGTTTCCAGACCAGGGAATCAAACCTGCACCCCTGCATTGGAAGCGTGGAGTCTTAAACACTGTACCACCAGGGAAGTCCCTTATCTGTACTCTTGCTCAACTCCTAGTCCTAGCCTCCAGGCATACTATCAACTGTTTTTACCAGTGACTTAATAAGGAGTCAGAACCTGTGATATCCAGATTCCTGAGGTGAGTAATTTGTTGGATAGACGAGTATGCTATGGATGGAACCAGAACACACAAAGAGGAGGAATCTGGGGTGGGTATAAAGGATAGAAGTTAATTAAGTCATTTAACAAAAATTAGTTGAGCACCAACAATGTACCTGGCATAGGAGTGAATGAGGCAAAGACTCTGTCCTTGTTGAACTTGTATTCTGTGGGGGAGATGGACAATCAACAAAGGTATATGTAACATCAGGTGGTAACAAGTACAATAAAGAAAAATAGAGTAAGGGAAGGGGAGGGAAAGGGGACTGCTATTTTAGACAGGATGGTCAAGACTCTCTAAAGGGGTGACATTAGAGCAGAGTTCTGAAGGAGCTGTCAGGATATCTGGAGGAAAGTGTTCTGAGTACTTAATTTACCAAAGAGCAAATGTAAGGTGCTAGGCAGCGGTTGGCATACTGGAGGAACCAGACTGGGGTGGGTGGAGGTCAGGGAGGAAGGGGGCAAATGGTGGGAGATAAAAACCATCTTTAGAGACTTGTTGAGGAGTTTGAAGCACCTGTTACATCCAAACACATGTTCATATGCCCAGCAGGTAAATATGAAGCCCAGTAGGCCCAGTTGAAAATATGAGTCCAGGGCTTCCCTGGTGGTGCAGTGGTTGAGAATCCGCCTGCCGATGCAGGGGACACGGGTTCGTGCCCCGGTCCGGGAAGATCCCACATGCCGCGGAGTGGCTGGGCCCGTGAGCCATGGCCACTGAGCCTGCGCGTCCGGAGCCTACTCCGCAATGGGAGAGGCCACAACAGAGAGAGGCCCGCGTACTGAAAAAAAAAAAAAAAAAAAAAAAAAAAAAAGAAAATATGAGTCCAGGGCTCAGGACCCCAAATGGGCTTGTAGATAAAGAAATGGGAATAGTGAGTATGGAAATGGTAGATAAAGAAATGGGAATAGTGAGTATGGAAATGAGCAGTGAAAACCATGCAAGTGAATGGGGTGGCCCTGATTGAGTGTGAGAACAGAATCAAGGATGGAATCCTGGGAGCACCGGTAGGTAATGATGGGCAGAGGAGAGGAGTATTACAAAACCCAGAGAAAAATCAGGAGAGGAGGGTCAGAGGGCAAAGGATGTGACACATTTCAAGATGTCCAAATGTAGCAGATGTCTAGTGAGATACTGTATTTGAAACTCTTTGTAAATGGAAAAACTCCACGCAAGCATAGGTATTATATTATAGTTGGTATTAATGATAAATAGAGAGCACTTTCCCCCTTCCTCTAATGGTTATTTTAACTTAAAGGTAATGAAAATTTAGTTATACACACGTAGTCTATTTATAATCAATTCTTAATATTTTATTGCACTTTCAGAACAAAACAAACATAAGTAAGTTATACTGAGGGAGCAGGACTCACAATCCCTGTTAAATCTGATTTGTGTAACAGTATAACATGTATATTGGTATATGGGTAATAATCGTAGAATTCGACTGGATTTTGGTTAAAAGCTTACAAGTAACTTCCTAAGGTTTGTCACACATAACAATCTTCTGTCTGCCTATAGGGAAGCCTTAAAATAATTAAAACTCAATGGATCAAATATTATGTTCAACAGGCTCCTAGAATTTGATTTCTGGAATTTAGGTGGCAGCTGCGGCCACCGCCTGTGCCAGTCTCCTTAACGGCTGCAGAGTTCAGTGTTAGTGGTTAGATGCACCAAGATGCTGATGGTGAGTCTCCAGGGAATCCTGCTGTTGTTAAGCAGGATAATGTGGTGTTAAATTCTTCCAAAGACCAAGTGTTCATCACTCTTAAATTGGACTTAACAAACCTAATTGAACTTGAAAGTTGATTCTTTTTTTTTTTTTGCCACACCACGTGGTATGTGGGATCTTAGTTCCCCAACCAGGGATCAAACCCGTGCCCCCTGCAGTGGAAGCGCAGAGTCCTAATCACTGGACCACCAGGGAATTCCTGCTTCTTGTTTTCTTTCTGTTTTTTTTTTTTTTTTTAAATAAATGTATTTATTTATTTTTGGCTGTGTTGGGTCTCCGTTGCTGCACGTGGGCTTTCTCTAGTTGCCGTGAGCGGGGACTACTCTTCGTTCTGGTGGGCGGGCTTCTCATTTCGGTGGCTTCTCATTGTGGAGCACGGACTCTAGGCTTGCAGGCCTCAGTAGTTGTGGCACACGGGCTCTAGAGCGCAGGCTCAGTAGTTGTGGCTCACGCGCTTAGTTGCTGCGCAGCATGTGGGATCTTCCCGTACCAGGGCTCGAACCCCTGTCCCCTGCATTGGCAGGCAGATTCTTAACCACTGCACCACCAGGGAAGTCCAATTTTTGTTTTCCTGAGTTTGATTGAGGAAATGGAAGGTTGGAAACAAGAGCTCATTTTGCTTTCTTTTTCACTTTCCCCGCCCACTTTTTCTATATTCCCTCAACAGAACCCCAGGAGAGCAGAGAACTCATTTAAAAAAGAAGGACAAAAGTAATTTCAAAATCAGGGACTACCAACTTCAGGTTTGGAAATATGAAGGCTTAAAAAGACAAAGGTTTAACTTTATTGGGTTTCATTCATCTCTTCTGGCTGTGTACCATAATGATTATGAGACTGGAATTTGGAGTTACATCAGAGTCTGAGTCTCAACTCTGACCTGGGAATTAGTTTCTTCATCTGCAAAAGGGAGATGATACCTTTTGGCACTTGCCTCATATATTGTGAGCATTAAATGAGATAGCGTGGCAAATGCTTTAAAGTGCTAACTAGTATCATGACGTCTATGTAGGTATAATCTCCATGGGGTGTTTTCTTTTCTAGCAAAGCTACCCAAAGGTTGTTGCTCCTTGATGTCGAGACCTTGTGAGGCCACAGTTTTGTTCTTAGATACTGTCATTTCTCAGAACATGTTCAAACTGCATTGCAAAGCCAATCTGCAAAGCACATAAGGAAAATGTTCTCATTATCTTATATCACAGTTTGCTTTGGGCTCTAAATAGTATTTTCTAACTCGTTCATCAGATTGGCAATGATGGGTTTTTGACTGATAAAAATGTCTACCTCTACAAATGAAGAATCTGCCAACAATAAGACTTTAATTGAAAAGGAGCTTGATGAAGTAGCTCAAAACTTGGTTTGAGTCTTTATTCACCTATGTGGCTTTTTTTTTTTTTTTTCACCTATGTGGCTTTGAGCAAATGTTTTAACCTCCCTGAGCCTTGTTTCTTCAATAAAAGGGGATAAAATTATTAGCCTTTAAGATTTCATGAGAGGATCAGCAACAGCATTTGTAAAACACTGGACACATAGTAAGAGCTCCATAAATGGTAGTGATTATTGTTTCAAACGTTGTGTCACTAAGATGAAGAAACACTCTTTCCATTTTAAAACAGCTTGATGAATTTGAGAATTAGAAGGGAACTCATTGGGCCAGCTAGGATAATCTTCAAAAGAAAAAATGCAAAAATGATGATAAAGCAGGCCTTGGGGTAAGTTGACTACGAGCTATTGCAAGCCACCCATATGGCAATTTATTTTTTAAAAGAAGCATAATCCTAGGAGGTAAAAATGAGAGACAATGTTCAGCTCCAGCCAGTCTTGATTGGAGCACTACCATTTTGGAAAATGGTAAATAAAGACATTTATTATTTATTTATTATATTTTATTTTTGGCTGCGTTGGGTCTTAGTTGCAGCATGCGGGATCTTCGCTGAAGCATGCAGGATCTTTCCTTGCAGTGCGGGCTTCTCTCTAGTTGTGGCGTGCAGGTTTTCTCTTCTCTAGTTGTTGCGCATGGGTTCCAGAGCACATGGGCTCTGTAGTTTACCTCACGCGGGCTCTAGTTGAGGCGTGTGAGCTCAGTAGTTGTGGCGTGCAGGCTTAATTGCCCCGCAGCATGTGGAATCTTAGTTCCCTGACCAGGGATCGAACCCATGTCCCCTGCATTGTAAGGTCGATCCTTTACCACTGGACCACCAGGGAAGTCCCTCTATATTATTTCTTTTTTCCTTTCCCCTGTGTGTGACTTCGAACTGTGTCTGGGATGGCTTAACCTTGTTAGTAGCAAATGAAGGCATTTTGAAGAGGCTGAATTGATGTAATCTTGTTTGGAGTCTGAGGAATAGACTGTTTCTTTTAGAATCATGAAAGGGACAAGCAAGATGAAGATTAATCTAAGGATCCAACAAAAAGGTTTGGTAATTTTAAACATTCTTTGTTAGTTCAGGTTGTAAGTGGTAAAAGTCAAAGCTTCAGTTTGAATATTCTGGTGCCCTGTACTTGCTTTAAGAAGCAAAAGCATGTTGTTCATTGACATACCAGTCAGACCACAGATTTGGTCTGACACGGGGCAGGGCTGTAGACTCGTCTCGCTGTGCTGTGTTACCTCATCTTAAAAGGTTAGAGATGGCTACCCACCACCAGTCCCTCCCATCAGGAAACCTGCACAAGCCTCTTAGATAGCCTTATCCACCAGAGGGCAGACAGCAGAAGCAAGAAGAACTACAATCCTGCAGTCTGTGGAACAAAAACCACATTCACAGAAAGATAGACAAGATGAAAAGGCAGAGGGCTATGTACCAGATGAAGGAACAAGATAAAACACCAGAAAAACAACTAAATGAAGTGGAGATAGGCAACCTTCCAGAAAAAGAATTCAGAATAATGATAGTGTAGATAATCCAGGACCTCGAAAAATCAATTGAGGCAAAGATCAAGAAGATGCAAGAAATGTTTAACAAAGACCTAGAAGAATTAAAGAACAAACAAACAGAGATGAACAATACAATAACTGAAATGAAAGCTACACTAGAAGGAATCAATAGCAGAATAACTGAGGCAGAAGAACAGATAAGTGACCTGGAAGACAGAATGGTGGAATTCACTGCTGCGGAACAGAATAAAGAAAAAAGAATGAAAAGAAATGAAGACAGCCTAAGAGACCTCTGGGACAACATTAAACGCAACAACATTCGCATTATAGGGGTCTCAGAAGGAGAAGAGAGAGAGGAAGGACCCGAGAAAATATATGAAGAGATTATAGTCGAAAACTTCCCTAACATGGGAAAGGAAATAGCCACCCAAGTCCAGGAAGTGCAGCGAGTCCCATACAGGATAAACCCAAGGAGAAACACGACGAGACACATAGTAATCAAATTGGCAAAAATTAAAGACAAAGAAAAATTGTTGAAAACAGCAAGGGAAAAACGACAAATAACATACAAGGGAACTCCCATAAGGTTAACAGCTGATTTCTCAGCAGAAACTCTACAAGCCAGAAGGGAGCGGCATGACATATTTAAAGTGATGAAAGGGAAGAACCTACAACCAAGACTACCCGGCAAGGATCTCATTCATATTCGATGGAGAAATCAAAAGCTTTACAGACAAGCAAAAGCTAAGAAAATTCAGCACCATCAAACCAGCTCTACAACAAATGCTAAAGGAACTTCTCTAAGTGAGAAACACAAGAGAAGAAAAGGACCTACAAAAACAAACCCAAAACAATTAAGAAAATGGTCATAGGAACATACATATTGATAATTAGCTTAAACATGAATGGATTAAATGCTCCAACCAAAAGACACAGCCTTGCTGAGTGGATAAGAAACACAACCCATATATATACTGTCTACAAGAGACCCACTTCAGACCTAGGGACACATACAGACTGAAAGTGAGGGGATGGAAAAAGATATTCCATGCAAATGGAAATCAAAAGAAAGCTGGAATAGCAATACTCATATCAGATAAAATAGACTTTAAAATAAAGAAAGTTACAAGAGACAAGGAAGGACACTACATAATGATCAAGGGATCAATCCAAGAAGAAGATATAACAATTATAAATATACATGCACCCAACATAGGAGCACCTCAATACATAAGGCAACTGCTAACAGCTGTAAAAGAAGAAATCGACAGTAGCACAATAGTGGGGGGACTTTAACACCTCACTTACACCAATGGACAGATCATCCAAACAGAAAATTAATAAGGAAACACAAGCTTTAAATGACTTAATAGACCAGATAGATTTAATTGATATTTATAGGACATTCCATCCAAAACCAGCAGATTACACTTTCTTCTCAAGTGCGTATGGAACATTCTCCAGGATAGATCACATCTTGGGTCACAAACTGAGCCTCAGTAAATTTAAGAAAACTGAAATCATATCAAGCATCTTTCCTGACCACAACGCTATGAGATTAGAAATAAATTACTGGGAAAAACACGTAAAAAACACAAACACCTGGAGGCTAAACAATACGTTACTAAATAACCAAGAGATCACTGAAGAAATCAAAGAGGAAATCAAAAAAAATACCTAGCGACAAATGACAATGAAAACTATAAGACACTGATGAAAGAAATTAAAGAAGATACCAACAGATGGAGAGATATACTATGTTCTTGGATTGAAAGAATCAATATTGTGAAAATGACTATACTACCCAAAGCAATCTACAGATTCAATGCAATCTCTATCAAATTACCAATGGCATTTTTTACGGATCTAGAACAAAAAATCTTAAAATTTGTATGGAGACACAAAAGACCCCGAATAGCCAAAGCAGTCTTGAGGGAAAAAAACGGAGCTGGAGGAATCAGACTCCCTGACTTCAGACTATACTACAGAGCTACAGTAATCAAGAAAATATGGTACTGGCACAAAAACAGAAACATAGATAAATGGAACAAGATAGAAAGCCCAGAGGTAAACCCACACATCTATGGTCAACTAATCTATGACAAAGGTGGCAAGGATATACAATGGAGAAAAGACAGTCTCTTCAATAAGTGGTGCTGGGACAACTGGACAGCTACATGTAAAAGAATGAAATTAGAACACTCCCTAACACCATACACAAAAATGAACTCAAAATGGATTAGAGACCTAAATGTAAGACTGGACACTATAAAACTCTTAGAGGAAAACATAGGAAGAACACTCTTTGACATAAATCACAGCAAGATCTTTTTTGATCCACCTCCTAGGGTAGTGGAAATAAAAACAAAAATAAACAAATGGGACCTAATGAAACTTAAAAGCTTTTGCACAGCAAAGGAAACGATAAGCAAGATGAAAAGACAACCCTCAGAATGGGAGAAAATATTTGCAAAGAAATCAATGGACAAAGGATTAATTTCCAAAATATATAAACAGCTCATGCAGCTCGATAGTAAAAAAAACAAACAACCCAATACAAATATGGGCAGAAAACCCAAATAGACATTCCTCCGAAGAAGAGATACAGATGGCCAAGAAGCACATGAAAAGCTACTCAACGTCACTAATTATTAGAGAACTGCAAATCAAAACTACAATGAGGTATCACCTCACACCAGTTAGAATGGGCTTCATCAGAAAATCTACAAACAACAAATGCTGCAGAGGGTGTGGAGAAAAGGGAACCCTCTTGCACTGTTGGTGGGAATGTAAACTGATACAGCCACCATGGAGAACAGTATGGAGGTTCCTTAAAAAACTAAGAATAGGACTTCCCTGGTGGCGCAGCGGTTGAGAGTCCGCCTGCCGATGCAGGGGACATGGGTTTGTGCCCCGGTCTGGGAAGATCCCACGTGCCGCAGAGCGGCTGGGCCCGTGAGCACTGGCTGCTGAGCCTGCGTGTCCGGAGCCTGTGATCCGCAGCGGGAGAGACCACAACAGTGAGAGGCCCGTGTACCGCAAAAAAACACAAAAAACTAAGAATGGAATTACCAGATGATCCAGCAATCCCACTACTGGGCATATACCCAGAGAAAGCCACGATTCAAAAAGACACATGCACCCCAATATTCATTGCAGCACTATTTACAATAGCCAGGTCATGGAAGCAACCTAAATGCCCATCGACAGATGAATGGATAAAGAAGATGTGGTACGTATATACAATGGAATATTACTCAGCCATAAAAAGGAATGAAATTGGGTCATTTGTTGAGATGTGGATGGATCTAGAGACTGTCCTACAGTGAATGAAGTAAGTCAGAAAGAGAAAAACAAATATCATATATTAACGCATATATGTGGAACCTAGAAAAATGGTACAGATGAACTGGTTTGCAGGGCAGAAATTGAGACACAGATGTAGAGAACAAACGTATGGACACCAAGGGGGGAAAGCTGCAGGGGTTGGGGGTGGTGGTGTGATGAATTGGGCAATTGGGATTGACATGTATGCAGTGATGTGTATAAAACTGATGACTAATAACCTGCTGTATAAAAAAAAGGAAGAAAAAAAAGAAATAATGGCCAAAAAAATCCCCAAATTAATAGAAAACACTAATCTACACATCTAAGAAGCTCAAAACCAAATTGGATACAAGATTTGTTTAAAATCCAAAATCATTTACTGTACTAATAAAGGACAAAAACCACATGATCAATAGACAAAAACATTTGGGAAAATCCAACATCCATTCTAAAAAACTCTCAACAAATTAGGAATAAAAGGGAACTTCTTCAAAGTAATAAAGAACATCTACTGGGACTTCCCCGGTGGTCCAGTGGCTAGGACTGCGCTCCCAATGCAGGGGGCCTGGGTTCAATCCCTGGTTAGGAAACTAAATCCCACATGCCGCAACTAAGACCCAGCACAGCCAAATAAATAAATAAATAAGAACATCTACTAAAAAAATACAGCTAGTTAAAAAAAAAAAAAAAAAAAGGTTAGGAGATATAGCTGGAGCTCTCCCTAGCAATTCATTTTTATTATATCTATCTGTATACTTGTCCTGACTTGTCAGCTGGAATGTAAGCTCTCAGAGGACAGAGATTGTTTTATTCATTTTATATTTCCTACTTTCAACACAGTGATTTATATGTAGAGGGCATACAACAAATATTTGTATAATACTGCTTTCACGAATGCACACACACACACACACACACACACACACACCACAGTTGTTTTTGAAATGCAAAGCTCAGATGACCATATTTTCCAAATCAAAAAAATCAAGATATATGGTCTGAAAAGGTGGTGTATACTTAGGAGGACCATATGGGTGAATATTTGAAATATTATCTCAGAAAATATCGGGTGATAGAATCACTTTAATTACAGCATCCAGTCCAGGGGTTCTTATCCTGTGTTAAATTGACTTAAAAGAATCTCTGAATGGAATTCACTGGCCCTTCAACTTGGAAGGGAAAGAAATAACAACTTTATTTTCACTAATATACTGCCAAAATTAAGTATTTTCCCCCATTGTGAATATAGGCAACAAACCAGAGAATTAGCAGTACTCTTCACTCTGTCACCAACAGGAATCACAGATATTTTCATACACATTATAGTTGTGGGATTTCTTGAAATATCTCCTCATTGCTTACATTTCAGTAGTTGTTTGACCTGCTTCATGATCTTGATATTTAATATTTAAAGAAAAAGATTACTGTCTCAAGAGTTTTTAAAATGTATTTGCTGATTGTATTTCAACATTTGTAATGCTATGTATTTTACTTTATTTTATGCATTTAAAAACCTAAAAGATCCATAGCTTTTACTAGACTGTCGAATGGCACAAAATAGGTTAAGAACCCTCGAGCTAGAAGCAGATTTATGTGAAGCTAATAAAGGTTAAGCTTCAAAGTCCCTTTAACATGCCCTTCCAAGACTCTGTTCCTAAATTTGTATTTATCATTTTATATTATTTTTCTAAAGGATCCCAGCATTTGTATAAGTTTCACACCCCATAATACAGAAGGTGGATTCACCGTGACGTTTAGCCCAGTACCGGGCACACAGGTTTTCCATATTTAATTTTTGGTTGATAGCTTCTGGGAAATTTAAACGATCCTCGAAGTTATCTGGAAATCTTGCAGACCACCTCTTGGCTTCCTCCACTTCCCGAGAGGGATGGGGCAGTGGAGATGGGGTCAGGAAGGAATGGCCGTGGGATGAGATGGGTTTGGACTAAGGCAAGACAGGGAACAAACCAGTAGGGGGCGGAAGGTGAGAAATGTTTAGGAATAACGGGAATTAGTCTCCTTTGGGAATGAGCCCTTTTCCTAGCACGGCTCCTTTGGTTTCGTAGATGCATACATCTGCTCTATCTACCTTGTGAATATTCATTAGCGCCAAACCCCGTGAAGAAAGGTCTCTGCTGTGTCACTTGTAGGTAACATTGCTCTTGCGAAACGCCCACTTTAGCGATATCCCACACATTCTTAGCTGCTCCCAACGATGTGTGGAAGGGAGCCCGGGAGTCAGCTTTCCGAGCGTTCCAAGGGATGATTTTTCTACACGAAGAAATTCTCCAACAAAACAGACGAGCCAAATCCTTAAACCGTGTTCTAACTAGAGCCCAAAAGACGACCTAGAGGGAGGCCGGACCGCGTGGCGGTGGGTGTGTCTGGGGCGAACGCCGGCGGTGTTGGCTCCCGGGGGAATTACCGGCGCTGTGGCGCCAGCCCAGGGGCGAGAGGGCCGCGGCCGAACAAGCCGGTGCAGAAGGTAGGGGGCGGGGCTCCGGAGGCGGCCTACTTTTTCTGACTCGCGCCGGCTGCAGACGAAGAGGGAGGAGCCTGAGCACCCTGGGACTGGAGCATCGCAGCCTCGCCTCCACCCGGGGCTTCGCCACAGACCCCTTTGTGTTCCTGCCCCCGCCCCGGAGGCTCCCCAGCCGGCGGCGCTGAGTTCCCTCATTGGCTCAGCCGACGGCTTCATCGATTGGCTCCCAAGTCGTCCGGCGTGGTGCGCCTCTTCTCGCTACTATTGGTCTTCTGAGCTGCTCCTCAGGCCGCCGCGCGCGGTGATTGCCCGGCCGCTCGGAGTCCCTGGAAGCAGTTCCGGGAAACCCCGCGTGCTGCCGGGATCGCGTCTCTGTCCATGAGGGGGGGAGGGGGTGGCGCGCGCGCCATTTCTAGTCGTTTTCAAAGCGCCTCGCGCTGATTCTCACGGGCCCGGCCGCCGGCCCCAGCTCTGCCCCGGTGAGTCTCGCGCCGGCCCGCGGGGGGAGGGGCCGGGAGCCCCAATCCGACCCTACTGGGCCCGGCCGGGGCACGGCGCCTTGTCCCCAGTTTCGTTTTCGCTCCGAGGCCCCGGGGTGGGGGTGGGGATGGGCTGGTGGCGGTTTCAGCCTCGTCCGGCCGCTCAGTTGAGGGCCTGGCCCAGCCGAGGCGCCTCCTCGCCCTCGCTCATCCTCTCCCCGCTCTTCCAACCCCTGGTCCGCGGTCCTGCCGGCCCGGCGCCTTCCGCGCAGGCTGCCGGGCCGGGCGCGCTTTTCCCGCCTCCGCCCGCTGCTCCACGCGGCCGGGCCGGGCCGGCGGCCTGGAGCGCCCGCGGCCCCATTGCCTCTCCCCGCCGGAGCCGTCTCGCTCCCGTCTCTTCCGGCCTAGCCACGAGTGGGATGTGTTGATCCGGACCGGCATGGGGAGGGGGTGGGCAGAGGGCGGGATGCAAACCCCGGGTGACCTGAGCCGGGAGAAAACTTTTGTGTGAAGCAGAGGCCAAAAGGCTGGTTTGTGTAGGAAGCCTCCCTCCCCTCCCCCATTCTGCATGCTGCGAGTCGAGATTTGAAGGAAAAAATGACTACTAGAGGCCATGAAACTTAGCCTTCGAGCGGCGCCTGAGATACCTAATTCTAAGATTGTCATAGGCGCACTAAATTGGAAAGGGGATTCTTTTTCTTCTGCGGTAGAAACCGTAATTGCCAAAATTTAAAACTTGAAGCCATGGGGCTCTTGAAGGGTTCAGTCCTTTCACACTACCTGTTTCAGATTTTTGCTGTCCTCCGGAGGCTGAATTTATGTCTCATGAGTCAGTCGTAGATTAAGGGCTTGACACTCCTAAGCCATGAGATAACCGTTAGTCTTCATTTCGTTGGTTCTTTTAAAGCCGGTCTCTTAAATGTGAAGAATTTTCACGAGATGTTCAGAAAAAATCAGGGAGGGGCTAGCGCCAGACTTCCCAAATCTCCCAGCAGCCCATATTTAAATTTCTACTTTTCGCAAAAAAGTTTAGATCAAATGACTTAAGTCACATTAGTGTATTTGCTGCATCCAGAAATATGGTTTGGCTGTGTGGCATCGTATTGAATACACACAAGAGTTTTAAATGGTCTCATATGACATGAAAGTCTTTTAAAATGAGCACATTGTATTTGGCTTGAAGAGAGCTTTTTCCTTGATCCGAAAGGTTTTATTTTCTGGACTCTAATAGTTGTACTTTTTTGTTGTTGTTAAAGTTTACAGACTTTTTTTGTAAATTTCAGACAATTTGAGAATCAACTTGTAGAGAGCCTTTGCAATGAATGGTAGTCATAAATATTTCTGTCTTGTGCTTAATATGCAACTTGTCTTTTTGCTTTACACATACTTAAAAAAATACCACCTTAACAGATGTTCGTTGAACTTTTCTGTTAAAAATTTGCTTTCTTTCCGTGACTAATAGTATTCCAAGGTGCAATACTGCAAGGGTCTTGTGATACGGAGAACTTTTGAGTTCTGATGATCTAATGGTCGTATTTGGGGTTGGGGGAGCATGGAAAACTCTATGTTCACAAAGATGTTTTGGACTTTAGGATGCATCTTTATAGAAGTAGGTTATATTAATCAGTAAACTATTCATCTTAAACTGTAAGTAGTTTCTTGATCAGAAGTGCCAGTTTTGAATGTTTTTGTTTTTGCCAGTTCATCAGAATTTGAGGCTTGCCTTGAGAAACATTTATCCACCCAGCGATTAACCACGGAGTCTGCGTCTGTATAGACATTAGAGGGTTACTAAGTCTTAATAATGTTTTGTAATCATAAGAAGTCATGATATTGTTTATCCCATTTTCAAAGTAACCCTTTCTGCATTTTCCTCTCTTCCTACTCTATTACCTAGTCTCAGTCTTCCTCCCTTTTTCATTAACTTCAACTAAATATCGGTGGTCTTTGAAATGAAGTTGTTTTAAGTCGGAAAACTGCACCTGGTGCATTTGCACAGTGTTTTGATAAGCAGTCTGGAGGTGTGGTTATCTTACGTATGGGTTTTAGTGCTTTTTAGGAAACTTGTATTTTCTTTATAGCTGACTAGGTATCTTGAGTTTCATCAAGAAAAGTAGGCTTTTCCTTGAAATCCACCTTGAAATCCACCTTCATGTCCTTTATTTCGGTATTCGTTGCAATGTCTTTATTCTGGTGCTTATTGCCTTCATCACATTATAATTTCACCACAGACAAATGCACTTTAACTTTAATTCCGTCTTTTAAGGAGGTAGTATAGAGACTGGCCTTGTATGGTTTTATTATTTAATCTCTCTCTTCAGGGAGTTGATCCATTTCAGCATTACATACAGGTTGAACACCCAAAATGATTTGGGTAGGTTAATCTGAGACATCTGACCTAAGTTTATCCTAATTAGGTAATGTTTATTGAAACTATTTGGAAGAAGTTAGTTATCCCTTCTAAAATATGTTTTTTAGGTTTATTTTACTGATATGAAAAATTCAGTATACACTTACGATTTTTTTTTTTTTTAAGAAGCAACCTTAACTATAGCTCACTTTTTATTTTATGTGGACTTAAAACAATCATCTAGCTTTTAAACCTGGTCATTTTTTCTTTTAAATCTGTGAATGGGAATAGCAAATTAATTTTAGAACAAAAATTAATGTCAAGTTGTGTTTTTTGTTTTGTTTTAAGTGAGGTGGAGAAAACCCAAATCACCAGAATGTTGAACTAGAGACAACAGGGCATTTATTTCACACCTATCTTGGATTTGAAGCAGAGCTAGGAAAATTTGAAAGTCCTTGAACCTTAAGTTGTCTGTGGGTGTTCATTCTGTTTTTAAACCAAACTTTTTAAAACTGTGTAAGAATTGAGAGCGTGAGGGGCTTTTTAGGATTTTGTGGTGATTTGTTGATAAGCTCGTCAGGACACAACAGCTGCTTTTGTTAATCAGTGATTCTACCTTAAGTAAATTCAAGCCTTTATTTAACCTAGTGTACATGAAGTTCCTTAAATAACACTTCCATGTACATTTTCCATGGTTTTACAGAATTATTATGCAAATTTAGGTCAGATACATCAGAAAAGGCATCATAAAATAATATTTTGATAGAAGTTATTAGCAGCATGTATACAAATTAGTTTAGATAAATCATGCATTGTCCTACAAACTAGTTATTTCTGGCTTAATGTAATATAGCTCCTGAATTTTTTCCAGCAGCATAATAAAATGGCTAATCAGGTGAATGGTAATGCGGTACAGTTAAAAGAAGAGGAAGAACCAATGGATACTTCCAGTGTAACTCACACAGAACACTACAAGACACTGATAGAGGCAGGCCTCCCACAGAAGGTGGCAGAAAGACTTGATGAAATATTTCAGACAGGTATAATATACATTTCTTGTTTCTGACTGGTTATGAAAGTGAGGGCAAACCACTTTGAATTTTATAGACTTTTTTTAAGGTTAAATATTATTGTTTCTGATCTATATAGAGCTGAATGTTACTTTCCCTTCATTGAGGGCATATTGGGTTTGACTTTGATATTCTTATTATTTCAAAGCCTTCTTAGTGTTGAATATGCAGTCCTAGTTGTTTCAGAATAGTACATCAATTTGTCTTAGATTTACCATCAATTAATATATATGTTTCAGCATATCAAATTTTACATTTTTTCTTAATCTAAATCAGTCATCATTTTGCTTTTACTTTTCTACTTTAGCTTCTTAAAGTGATGGTTAAAACAGCTTGGGTCTGATTAGGTGGCATAATAAGAGGACTAGTTAGAGTGTATTGTCTGAAATGATAATAAATGTCAGACTCCTTGAGAGTTTGTGGCCTGTCTAGTTTCTAACAGACAGAAATCCACAACTCTCAGTAATTTGGAAGTGTTTGGTTTGTAACAGCTGCTTTTTTTTTTTTTTTTTTTTTTTAATCTAGGAGTCCCATGGTTAAGTGCTTAAGGAAATTTGAACATTTTAATATGGTGGTTGTGAGTGGTTTGAAGTTCTAAAGAGGGAGAGAAATATATCCCCTTAGGAAGTGTTGTTCATAAATAAATGTGTCCTCCCCCTTTGGGGCCATACATGGAAACTTTCTTCCTCTGTGTTTTGTGTGCCTATCTAGATTCTGGGAGAGAGAATTGAACTGTCTCACAAACGTGTCTTAAGTACTGTAGTAACAAATATCTGGGTTTTTTTTCGTCCTTAAAACTTTTTTTTTTTTTTAATCTGAGAAGCTCAAGATAATTTTAGACTTTAAAATGACTTCTCAAAATGACTCCTGGGTGATGGTCCCATTTGAAAATCAGTCCTCAGGAACTTTCTGTGACATTCTGCCATAGAGAATTGGCAGTGATCTGCTTTGAGATACTCTCTTGTAGAGTGTTCTGTTACTGATATAAGAGGCTGATGGTTTGGGTGTAGGGTTGGATTGACAGAACGGACTGATGGGTATCCTGAGTTGTGGCTTTGGGTGGTGATATGGAATATTCAAGTAAGGAAATTCCAATTATTTAGGCATGCTCATTTTGAGCTCTTAAAATAAATCATGGCAACATTTTTTTAAAAGTAACTTCGCAAGTGACAGTATTATGGAGTAAAGTTCTTTTTGGCTTTACCAAAATGGAGTCACTTTTGATGTTAGTCCATATGGATTTGGGGGTTTTAATCTGCCAAATATTTCCATTTTACTTTGGATCAATTCTGAAATATATTGAGAAATATAAAATTTAACAAACTTAAGAAATTATACTTAAACTTAGTGAATGTTTTGTGTGCAGTTAAATATACTGTATATATATAGAATGCAGTGCATATATTTTCTGTATAGTTTGCTTGTTAAGTCCACAGTAAAGTCCTTTTAATGCCATTTGCAAAAATTGTCATTGTTGACAGTGTTGTGAATGCCACAGCATCTTTTAAAATCTCATTGTGACACTTCTGAAGACCAAAAAAAAATGCCTTAAAATATGACTTTCAGAATTGATTAATCAAGCTGCACTGGCATTTATAGAAAAGTTTAAAATTATGCCTTTCCACATTCTGACTGCAGCAAAGTAGATGTTCAGATAAACAGTTGAATTTCATTTTATCTTAGGTGTTAAGGAGGGAAAAAGCCTGTGACACTTTTTGGAGAGTGGAAAGAATTATTTAGTAAGAGGTTCTGTCTTATTTTTTTCCCCCACTTCTTGTGTGGTTAGCAATAACTCCAACAGTGCATGTAATTTGAAGGTTGCTCCTTGGGAAATACAGTGTGTTCTTATCACCCTAACATAACTTGTTAAATTAATGCTTAATCTGTAGTACAGTGTGTACGTCAGATTTAACTTCCGGAACTTAAACGTTTTGGGGAGTGGGAAATGGGGTTAGGATTTTTTTGGTTTTGGGGGGGATATGGGGATTGAAATTTATGTTTATAGGTGTTGACATTTTATCTTTTGTTTTCATATTTGTACTCTTGACCTTTCTGTATAGTATTTGTATAGCTGCCTATATGCATATAGTTAAATGAAGATGTAGTTAGTGATAGTATTGAATAACAATTCTTGATTAAACGCTGATAGCACAGTTTAGATTATCCCCTTTGTTGCAATAATGTTACCCCTTTTCAATTTAATTTTTAGGATTGGTAGCTTATGTCGATCTTGATGAAAGAGCCATTGATGCTCTCAGGGAATTTAATGAAGAAGGAGCTCTGTCTGTACTACAGCAGTTCAAGGAAAGTGACTTATCACATGTTCAGGTAAGGTCATTATTCAGAAATGTCTTTGAACAACTAATGATCTGAAATTATTTTACTGTTACGTTGTTTCCTGTGGAGGAGTGGTATTTTTTTTCTTTTTCGCCGTACGCGGGCCTCTCACTGCTGTGGCCTCTCCCATTGCGGGGCACAGGCTCCGGACGCGCAGGCTCAGCGGCCACGGCTCACGGGCCCAGCCGCACCGAGGCATGTGGGATCTTCCCGGACCGGGGCACGAACCCGTGTCCCCTGCATCGGCAGACAGACTCAACCACTGCGCCACCAGGGAAGCCCGTATTTTTGTTTCTGACTACCTCTGCTTCTTTTAAAAAAAATAGCTTAAAGAAAAAAAGATCTACATGGCAGAGAGTTTTCAGAAACACAAGCATAAAGTAAAAGTCTCCCACTCCTTTGTAATATTTTTGGATTATGTGATCCTGTTTTATTATCTTGGAGGGAAATAATGTTGGTGGGAGGAATAGATTCAGGACACCTGGCAAAATAGCCCAGATACATTTAAATATCAACCAATGGAAGGCTGTTTTGCCATTGTAGCAGGTAAGCTCCCCGGAGGTCTTGTGTGTCTTAACTGCTGTCTGCTCCAGTCTGGCATGTAACAACCACTCTGCAAATATTTGTTGAGTGAATAAATGAGTAAATATTTTGTTAAAATTCTGGTCTTCTGAAATTTAAATTTAATTATGTATTTGACCCTTCATCTGTTCCTGGTGATTCTTTTTCATTGAATTACTTGGCTGTTCTAGAACAAAAGTGCATTTTTATGTGGAGTTATGAAGACCTACAGGCAAAGGGAGAAACAGGGGAGCAAGGTGCAAGAGTCTACAAAGGGACCCGATGAAGCAAAGATCAAGGTAAAACTTGACTTGGATAGTTGTAATGAAATTAAATTTAATTATGAGATCAAATGCTTCTTTTCATGTTTCCTAGAAACAGTGTTTATTGCACGTAAAAAAAAAAAAAAGAAAAAGAAAAACTAGTGTTTGGAAATGAGATAATTTAGGGAAAATTATGTAAGAAGAATTTTGGGGGCAGACATTTAATTATATGTTTGGTGAAAATTCCTAAACATGCTCTCCCTTATTCCTTGTTCTTTTGGCTATGAATGACATATTTATTGATACTTCCAATAGTAGTTTTTTAGATTGATTCAATCATGTCTCTTCAGTTTCTTTCCAAGTATTTTGCATCTTTTCTCTTGCTGAAGAGGTGTTTTAATAACTGCTTTCCTCCTTCTCAGTTTTTGTTTACTTCAGTTTCTTTGTAAGCTGGGAACAGTAATAACAGTACCTACCTCATGAAGTGTGAAGGTTAAAGGAATTAAGATATGTAAAGTGCTTAGAGTAATGCCTGGAATGTAGGGAGAACAGTATAACTGTGAGCCATTATTATTATTACTATTATTATTTAGATAAACAAAGGTGAATATAGGGCTTTTAGTAAAAGAATTAAATGGATATTGATGTTTTGCTGCAGTGATAGACTTTAGAGTTTGAAATAGTTTATTTAATGTTGAAGTTTGTACAATTTTATGTTTTAGACAAGAAATATAACATAGTTTTTATCATGTAACTAGCTTATATAAAACTGCTTTGTACCTTTTTTCCCTTATCTGTAAAATGGCACAATCCCATTCTTACATCTTTTAACTAATAGATGAAAACTCTATTTGCTGTAATGGTTGTTTTTTTAAAAACTTATTGCTGTTCATTGGATAGATCTGTATTATTTCCCTAAAGCTGGGTATTTGCTCTTGAGAAGGTGCATATTATATATGTAATATGTGTATATTATATATTATACAAGTAATGTATAATATATAATGTTTTGTGTGTATCTATATTACATGTATTTCTGTGGTTAAAATAGTCAGAGGTAGAAGAATGGAGAGTCTAAGGTAACTGGAATCCCGGGGTTCCTCCAGAGATATCTTTGAAAACTATTGAACTTGGTGATGTCTAAAGTCTTTTGCTGCTCTGACATGCTGTGATTTTAAAAACCTGGAGTGTAAAATTCTCCTTTCTAGGTAGATTCCGTTTCTTTTTTTCCATGTGTCTTTGTTCTGTAGGCCTTTCATATGAACACAAACCCTTAAGGGCAAGGACATTATCTTCTTGTCTGTGATTCCTCTTAATACCTAATATAATGTTGTGAGGAAGGTTGGAAATCAGGAAACAGTTTGTTTTTTGAAACCTGAGAGTATATTCATTTGGTAATTGCCAGATGTTTTGAGTCTGCTGTATGAGAAATGGTCTGGTTTTTATGGAGCTTATGGTATAGTAGGAGTACAGAACAACAGGATTAAACAAAATAAAGGTTAAATTATTTGAGTACAGTAGAAAGAGTAGGACGATGTGAGAAATAGTAAATTAGAGAAGCTGCATAAAAGAGCTAGGACTTCTGATTTTTTTAAGGATAGATAACTCTTTTTTTGTTAGTTGTATTATGAATTTATTATTGTCAGTATGATACGGACACTCAAATCACTTTGATAACCTTTCCACAATGTTCTTTAAAGGGAATAGAGAACATTTCATTTGAAAAGAGTCACGATGTAAGTATGCTACATAAAGGGAGCAAATAAGGAAAAAAATCTAATTGATATAGAGGGGGTGCAAAATGAGGAATACTGTGGTACATAAGTATGAATAGGTAGCCTGGGATCAGCTTATGTCGAAATTTTAGTAATCCTTTCCCCTTTTTTCTGTTCTCATAACAAAAAAGTGATGTGTGCTTGGAGACTTAACTTGCCTGCAACTCTTTCCATTAAATGTATGGAAAGGAGAAGTAAAAGTCAATACGTGTGACAGGAACCAGTGTGAACTTTGTGATTTTTTTCCCCTAACTAAAATATATAACCTAAGATGTTAAGGTACCTTTTGGAAAAGATTTATATTTTGATTTGTGTGTGTATGATATTTAATATTCAACTATAAATAATTATGTATAATTATCTTTAGGCCTTGCTTGAGAGGACTGGTTATACCCTGGATGTAACCACAGGACAGAGGAAGTATGGTGGTCCTCCACCAGACAGTGTGTACTCTGGCATGCAACCTGGAATTGGAACAGAAGTAAGTGTTCTTCAGCTATTCGCTGAAATCTTTCCAGTTTGTAAATAATTCTACCTATTGTATGATGGGGGGAAAAATTGATTTTTTTCAAAGAGTAGCTATTATTATTTTTTTGGATATCCATCTGTATTTTGCTGCCATCATAAGTAGGGATAATCATGTGACTGGTAGATACCCAAACACTTTGTAAAGGAATGTAGAGTTTTTGGAACTGGCTAATAAAACTATGCAACTAACAACACACCATTTTAGGTCCTTGGCGTGAGGTTATTAAGGAGAAACAATTGCTTTATTCTGTTTTTGTTTTATGTTAGTAATTTTGAATGGTGCTTGTCCTCCCTACTTGACCCTCCCCTTCATCACATAGAAGATCTCAGTGTTCACAGAGAGATTTATTGAAGGGGGTGGGTTGCACAAGGGAAGGATGTAGAATCAGATAAAAGGTTGAGCACATTGGTCTATATTTGAACAAAGAAGGAATCCTTCCTCCATCTGTGTTTTCATGAAGGTTGCTTCATATACCTTTGTGCTAGCCTATTCTAATCCTTTAAATGGAAAAAACTGTGTGCCAAAAGGTAAGCCCTGTTATTGCACGGACCTTTTCTGTTTGGTGTCTATTTAGTGCCTAGCATAATGCCAGGAGTATAGTAGGCACACAGTATTTGACAAATAATTGCTTATGGTGTGTTTCTTTGAGTACTGTAATCCTGACTTCGTAACTTAAAATTTAAACTAGGTTAAATGATAATCTTATAGGATTTTCTTTAAAACAAAGTGATGGCAGTAGATTCCTTAGGTGATGATGTCAGTTAAAATATTTAGGTGGTATTGTTATGTATCTCCTACTTACATTAGAATTCTAAGAAATCTTAAAACTTTACTCAAACGTTGTCAATGGCACCCTTCTAAACACTGAAACTTAACTTTTCAAGTAGCCAAAAGCAAAGATTATTATTTCTGGTTTGTGAATAGATAAATAAAGACATCTCCATTTAACATAACACTTTAGATATATATCAGAGCTAATTCTAATTATGTTCTGTGTATGTAGAATGTTCTCTGTATGTAAATGTTTACAGTTATTGGTCTTTGTTCCCTGAACTTCCTTTATACATTATTACAGTTAATGTTCTGTTTCTTAATATTTAACATTATTAAAAGGACTCTAAGCATTTTTGTTTTTTATGATACCTGTATCAGCCATATATGTTTGAGTCTCAAAAAACTGTAAATTACTTAATGCTATATAATTATTGGTAGAGTTGGGATTGGGACTCTAAACCATCTACATTCCTTACAGGAGCAAGTGTCATTGAAACAATATACAAGTGAATGATATCTTTAGCCTTTCACTCACTTTTGTCCTCTCATTAATCCCCCTCCACCATCCTTTATCTTTAATGTTCTATTTATGTTGTGACCCTTTAAAATCTACATTTATATTTTATTTTTAAACAGTATGGAAATATAGTTCAGCTTCCTTACAGGGACTCCTACACCATAGGTATTTTTTTCTAATGGTTTTAAATTTTGTTCCTGGCATCAGGATTTTTTTTTTTCCCCTTACCTTAAGCCCTCATATAAAATGAATAAAAATGGAATTGATGCTTTGCCTTTTTTCTTGTTCTTGAGGCAGCTTGAAACACCTCCAAGAGGAGAATACATTTTGAAAAAGTTATCTGTAGTATACCATGTGATATCCTTATCAATTATTGCTACATTTTCTTAGTTTTGTTTCTTTGACTAATTATAAAATCCTTAGGAGTAAAAATTGTTTGTATCATATGGTTCTGTTCTTCACAATGTCGAATATAGCCTGGTGTAAAATTAGTTTGTTGTATCTATCTCATAATTATAGAAATAAACTTTTTCTGTTAGATTGGTTTCATTAATGAGCTCTTTAATGGAAACTTGTTTTGGGCTTCCCTGGTGGCGCAGTGGTTGAGAGTCCGCCTGCCGATGCAGGGGATACGGGTTCGTGCCCTAGTCCGGGAGGATCCCACATGCAGCGGAGCGGCTGGGCCCGTGAGCCATGGCCACTGAGGCTGTGCGTCCGGTCCAGAGCCTGTGCTCCGCAACGGGAGAGGCCATAGCAGTGAGAGGCCCCAGCAGTGAGAGGCCCGCGTACAGCAAAAAAAAAAAAGGAAAAGAAACTTGTTTTATCTTTGCTTTATGTAGATGAGGAAGGAGTTTACTAGTACTTTAAGATTTCACTGGAATTATTTGAACAGTTTAATAGAGTAAACTTTTGAGTATCCAGTTAGAAACAAATAGTATGCTAATTTTAAAATATGTATACATTCTTTTATATTGCACTCCCTCTTTAGCAGAAAGATGCGTTTTTCTGTATGTTAGATATCATTACATACAGCAGATATGGTTGCAGCAAAAATCCCTATATGAGATCACCAGCCTAAGCCACTCTTTTCAAGCAGTTTGTTGCAATAAAAGTGCAGTGTAAAAGTTTGGATTTCTCCCTTAAGTTTAGATTTCATGAGATTTGGCCTATATGATTTGAAAATTAAAGTTTTTAACATACTGGGTTGATGATACGTTTAGTACATAATTGGTTTTAATTGGTGTCATATTGATGCTCTAAGGTTTGGGTTTTTGTTCTTTTATGGTTCATTACAGTTACTAAAAATTATTATTAGCTCTTTTAATGTTTTATTTTATTTATTTTTATTTTTGGCTGCGTCGGGTCTTCGTCGCGGCACTCGGGCTCTTCGTTGCAGCGCGCGGGCTTCTCTCTAGTTGTGGCATGCGGGTTTTCTGTCTCTAGTTGTGGTGCGCGGGCTCCAGAGTGTGTGGACTCTGTAGTTTACTGCGCTTGGGCTCTCTAGTTGAGGCATGTGGGCTTAGTTGCTCCACAGCATGTGAGATCTTGTTTTCCGACCAGGTATCTAACGCACGTCCCCTGCATTGGAAGGCAGATTCTTAACCACTGGACCACCAGGGAAGTCCTCCCAAATTATTATTGGCTCTTGACTGAGGAAGCTGAAATTAGGGTCAGTGCATGAGACTGACATTATTAAAATTAAGCTATGAGAAGACTACGAGGTTTTATCTTTGGATAAAATCTACTGTAAAGGGCTTCCCTGGTGGTGCATTGGTTAAGAATCTGCCTGGCAGTTCAGGGGACACAGGTTCAAGCTCTAGTCCAGGAAGATTTCACCTGCCGTGGAGCAATTCTAGAGCCCAAGAGCCACAACTACTGAAGCCCGCGTGCCTAGAGCCCGTGTTCCACAACAAGAGAAGCTACCACAGTAAGCCCGCGCATCACAACAAAGAGTAGCCCCTGCTCACCACAACTAAAGAAAGCCCAAGCACAGCAACGAAGATCCAATGCAGCCATAAATAAATAAATATCTACTGTAAATTAACCCTGTAAGTGAGCACTCATTAATGGACATAGTTGCTAAGCATTGACCTTGAAATGAGAAATACACAAGAATGATAAGTATCAATTTTGAAATGCATTTTTTTTTTTTAGTGTGCCTTGGTTCTCAGACTTAGTCTGGTTATAGTATCTTTGTATCCTTTTTTTTTCCTTTTTCTTCCAGTTTTATTGAGAAATACTTGACATACAGCACTATATAAACTTAAGGTGTACAGCATAATGGTTTCACTTACATACATCATGAAATTATGACCACACTGTTTAGTGAGCGTCCATCATCTCATAAAATTTAAGAAATAGAAAAAAATAATGATTTTTCCTTGTGATGAGAACTCTTAGGATTTACTCTCAGCAACTTTCTTATATAGCATACAGCCGTGCTAATTATGTTATGTTGTACATTACATCCCTAGTACTTAAAACTGGAAGTTTGTACCTTTTGACTACCTTCATCTAGTTCATTCTCTCCTCAACCCAGCCTCTGGTAACCACAGATTAATCTCTTTTTCTATGAGTTTGTTTGTTTGTTTTTGAAGTACAGTTGACTTTCAACACTATGTGAGTTCCAGGTACACAACACAGTAATTTGATATTTCTGTAGTTTCAAAATGATTACCATGATAAGTCTAGTTACCATGTGTCACAGTATCTTTGTATTCTTCAGCTGGTATTGTAAAACTTTTAATTTTTTCCATTGACAAATGTAATCTCTATGGAGTTCATGTCTATGTAATAAACTCTTGTTTAAAGAGCATAGCACTGATGATCTGTGGAGGAATTCAAAGGAAATGGTAGATTGGGATCTAACTCTTTGGTGTATTAGCTAGTTGACGTGTTAAAGAACCAGTGTATTTAACAGACCTGTAAGTATATGACTTTGTAGCATCTGACTTGAATTACATATAAAGAAAAGCTGCTGTGTTTGCAAAATAGCGAATAGGAGCTGGATAGTGGAACAGCCCTAGTAGATAATCAAAAGACACTGTTGAGGGACTACTCTGGTGGTCCAGTGATAAAGAATCTGCCTTCCAATGCAGGGGACGCGGGTTCGATCCCTTTTTGGGGAACTAAGATCCCACATGCAGTGGGTCACCTAAGCCTGCACGCCTCAGCTAGAGAACCCAAGTGCCGCAAACTACAGAGTCCACACACCCTGGAGCCCGCGTGCCACAACAAAAGATCCCGTACCCCTCAACGAAGACCCCCCGCGTGCTACAACTAGGACCCTACACAGCACCCCCCCCCCAAAAAAAAAAAGACACTGTTGAGCTGTCTGGTTACTTCTGTTGATTCCTTCCAGAGTCTCAGAGGGCTTCCTCTCTTACTGTTGAAGTAATGAGTGGATAGATAATAGCCAAAACTTTCAAAGCCTTAATACCTAGTGAGTAAAGGAAGAACTGTTGTTACGGTATTCACTAGATTCTGTTGGTCCTTTAGGGGGAGGATTAACCTGCACATGATTGAGTGGTTACTCTGAACAGCTCATATGGAGCCAGAATGGCTCAACAAGTTAATAAAAGGAAACCATTTATTTTACATTTTAGTTAATTAAAAATTGAGTTTAAAAACTTTAAAAAGAGTGATCTTAGTTAGTTTTTGAATACTATATATTTTCAGCCTTGTTAAGTTCTTTTAATGTCCTAAGTTAAATTGATCTTGAAATGAGACCATCTCCTGTTTCTCAAACAAATCAGTATTTTTGGCATGTTTCTTCATGGACCCCAGTGATTATAATATTGGGTACTTTGTTAACCATAGGTTTGTGGATGTTTCTTTTATTTGTTTATTTATATTTTTAATTTTAATTTTTTGTTTTGTTTTGGCCATACCATGGGGCATGTGGGATCTTAGTCCCCCGACCAGGGATCAAACCCATGCCACCTGCAGTAAAAGCATGGAGTCCTAACCACTGGACCACCAGGGGATTCCCTGATGTTTCTTTAAAATAGAACAGTATTCTTATGGAAAAGCTATAAGTTGGACTTCTAACACTCAAATGATGATTTAGGGTATGAGGAACTTGCTGTTACGAATTCTTTCTGTAAGGTAATCATTAAATTACTTTTCCTGAAAATACACATTTTTTTCATTTTAGGTATGCTTAATGAAGCAAACCTGAATGGTTCTAAAAATATAGACATGTGTTATGAAAGAAATATAATAATCTGACACTTAGCTTCCTCACTTAGGTGTGTTCAACTATTTTTTTTTAATTTTTTATTTATTTTTGGCTGCGTTGGGTCTTTGTTGCTGCCCATGGGCTTTCCCTAGTTGCGGTGAGCAGGGGCTACACTTTGTTGCAGTGTGTGGGCTTCTCATTGCGGTGGCTTCTCTTGTTGTGGAGCGTGGGCTCTAGGCATGCGGGCTTCAGTAGTTGTGGCTCACGGGCTATAGAGTGCAGGCTCAGTAGTTGTGGTGCATGGGCTTAGTTGCTCCGCGGCATGTGGGATCTTCCTGGACCAGGGCTCGAACCCGTGTCTCCTGCATTGGGAGGCGGATTCTTAACCACTGCGCCACCAGGGAAGCCCCTCAACTGTATTTTCATAGTGCCACTGCATGTGCTTTCTTTGCTTTTGCCTGTATTTGTAATGGGTAGGAAGAAAATATGGATGGTAAATGATGTAATTATGAAGCACAACTGCATTATGTTAATAGAAACAATATAAAGCAGAATTTTCTTTCCAGAACAGTTTTAAAATACTCTAATACAGATATTCTCAAATTTAAAAATATTCAAACCAGGCTAGGCCTAGTGTGGCCAGACCAAAAAATACATTTCAAAATTAATACCAATTACTCCTGTGTATTTTTTGTTTCAGGATACCTTTTATCAGTAGCTTTTTTTTTTTAAGTGCTATTCCCTGTTAATGAATGCTGATTTATAGAGTTGATAATGTTGTAGGGTGGTATGTCTAAAGCTAGTGAGAAGTGGTCAGATTCTAGATAATTTGAAAGCATATCTAACAGGATTTATTGATGAGTTGGATATGGAGATACGAGAGAAAGGGACCAAAGATGACTTTAAGATTCATCACCTGAGCGGCTGGAAGGATGAAATTGCCATTTGTTGAAATGAGGAAGGCCATAGAGAAGAGCAAATTAGCAGGATTGAAAGATAGTAGTTCAGTTCTGGACATGTTATGAGTTAGATGTCTCTTCGACATCCAGATGGAGCTGTTGAGTGAACAGTTGCTTATATCATGGAGTTCATAGAATTCTGGCTGGAGATTATAAATGTGGGAGGCATAAGCATCTAGATGTGTTTTATACACACACACACACACACACACACACACACACACACACATTTATTTATTTATTTATTTTTGGCTGCCTTGGGTCTTAGTTGTGGCATACAGGCTTCTCTCTAGTTGTGGCATGCAGGCTCCAGAGTGTGTGGGCTCTGTAATTCCGGCACGCAGGCTCTTTAGTTGTGGCACACAGGCTCTAGAGCATGCGGGCTCAGTAGTTGCAGCACGGGCTTAGTTGACCTGTGGCATGTGGGATCTTAGTTCCCCGACCAGGGATCGAGCCTGCATCCCCTGCATTGGAAGGCGGATTCTTAACCACTGTACCACCAGGGAAGTCTCTAGATGGTATTTTAAAACCATGAGTTTGGGTGTGTCACCAAGGAAGTGTGTGTAGCTAGAGAAAAGGTCTAAGATATGATTCCTGCAGCCCTTCAACATTTAGAGTTTGGGGAGGCAAGGAGGAACTAGCAAAGGGGACTGAGAAGAAAGAGCCAATCAGGTAAGAAAAACCAGGAGTGGGGTGTCCCAGAAGTCAAGTGAAGAAAGTTTTCATAGAAGGAAGAATGATTAATTATAGCAAACTTCCCAAGTAAGATGAGGACTAAGAATTGACATTTGATTGTGACAGCATTGATGGCATTAATGACTTTAACTGGAATGGTGGTAAAAGCCAGATTTGGAGAAGATTCAAGAGACTAAGGAGATGAGAATTTTTTTTTTTTTCTTTTGCGGTACGTGGGCCTCTCACTGTTGTGGCCTCTCCCGTTGCGGAGCACAGGCTCTGGACGCACAGGCTCAGCGACCATGGCTCACGGGCTCAGCCGCTTCGCGGCATGTGGGATCCTCCCGGACCGGGGCACGAACCCGCATCCCCTGCATCGGCGGGCCGACTCTCAACCACTGCGCCACCAGGGAAGCCGGAGATGAGAAATTTGAGGCAGCAAGTATATATGGCTCTTTTGAGCAATTTTGCTACAAAAGGTAGCAGAGAAACGGGGCAATGGCTAGAAGGTGATATAATCAAGATATATTTTTTATTTTAATTTAAATTTTAAGGGAGAAATTATAAATACTACGTGCTGATAGGAATGATCCATGTATAAAGGGGGAAGTTGATGATAAAATTGTTGCCGGACCAAGTGTCCTTGAGTAAGAAAGAAAGGATGGGATCTAGCGTGTAAGTTACAGTATGAGGTAGATGTTCATTCGTATATTCATTCAAAGATGAGCAGCTGTTGTGTCCCTGGCACTGTGTTCAGTGCTGGGAATAAAATGAGGATCAAGATGTGGTCTCTCTGCTTACATGGAAATTGAACCCTCTTGCTGATGTTATTTCCAGATAAGGATCTTGAGACTCACTGATTGAGAAACTTGCTCAAGATAACTAAAATGTAGATTTGAATCCCACATAACTAAAAACTCACTGTTTCTCAAATTCTCCCTACCTTTAAGCTATCACCCTATTACACCAAGCCACCATCATCCCTTGCTGTATAAGCTGACTGATCAACCCGTTTTTCCATACAGTCCACTTTCTATCCAGCTGCCAGAATATTCCCTTTTTTTCTTCTTCTTCTTTTTAAATTTATTTTTGGCTGCGTTGGGTCTTGGTTGCTGTGCGTGGGCTTTTCTGTAGTTGCGGTGAGCGGGGGCTACTCTTTGTTGCGGTGCGTGGGCTTCTCACTGCGGTGGCTTCTCTTGCTGTGGAGTGTGGGCCTCAGTAGTTGTGGCTCGTGGGCTCTAGAGTACAGGCTCAGTAGTTGTGGCGCACAGGCATTGTTGCTCCTCGGCGTGTGGGATCTTCCCGGACCAGGGCTCGAACCCATGTCCCCTGCATTAGCAGGCGTATTCTTAACCACTGTGCCACCAGGGAGGCCCCAGAATATTCATTTTAGAACATAAGTAATACCCAGTTATTTGCTCAAATCCTCTGTCTTCCTAAGAAATAAAACTCAAACTTCTAACCATGGTTTAACTTAATCTGGCCCGTTCTCTCTTTTCCATCACTGTCTCCTGTGTGGACATTTTATTTTATTTTTATTTTTTAAAATAAATAAGTATTTATTTATTTGGTTGCACCAGGTCTTAGTTGCAGCTGGTGGGCTCCTTAGGTGTGGCATGCAAACTCTTAGTTGCGGCATGCATGCGAGATCTAGTTCCCTGACCAGGGATCAAACCTGGACCCCCTGAGTTGGGAGCGTGGAGTCTTACCCAGTGCGCCACCAGGGAAGTCCCAGATCTTTTATTTTAATCACTGGCCTATTTGCTGTTCTTCAGATATGTTAGTTGTATCTGAAGCATTGGGAGCGCAGAGTCTTACCCAGTGTGCCACCAGGGAAGTCCCAGATCTTTTATTTTAATCACTGGCCTATTTGCTGTTCTTCAGATATGTCAGTTGTACTCCCCATCTTTTTATACTTGTTCCATCACCTTGGAATGCTCTTTCCTCAGATTTTTACTTAATTTTCTCTCAAGTCTCAGTTCAAATTCACCTTTTCAGGGAGGCCCTTCTATTAAAATAGAACCTCTTCTTCCTATATCCCTTTTCTTTGCTTTTTTTTTAAAAAAATATATATTTATTTATTTAGCTGTGCCAGGTCTTAGTTGGGGCTCACAGGACCTTTTTTTTTTTTTTTTTTAGTTGTGGCATGTGGGATCTTTTAGTTGTGGCATGCAAACTCTTAGTTGCAACATGCATATGAGATCTAGTTCCCTGACCAGGGATCGAACCCGGGCCCCCTGCACTGGGAATATGGAGTCTTAGCCACTGGACCACCAGGGAAGTCCCCCTTTTCTTTGCTTTTATTTTTTAAATTTTTTAAAAATAAATTTATTTATTTTTGGCTGCGTTGGGTCTTCATTGCTGTGTGTGGGCTTTCTCTAGTTTTTTGCGGGCGGGGGCTACTCTTCATTGTGGTGTGCAGGCTTCTCATTGCGGTGCCTTCTCTTGTGGAGTGTGGGCTTGAGGCGCGCGGGCTTCAGTAGTTGTGGCATGCGGGCTCAGTAGTTGTGGTGCACGGGCTTAGTTGCTCTGTGGCATGTGGGATCTTCCCGGACCAGGGCTTGAACCCATGTCCCCTTCATTGGCAGGCAGATTCTTAACCACTGCACCATCAGGGAAGTCCCTTTGCTTTTATTTTATTTATCCTTTAATACCTCCAGAAATAATATTATCTTAAAAATTTTTTATTGTCTGTCAGTAGAATATAAGCTTCATTAATGCCTAGACCTGTCTGTGGCGTTCACTCTTATCTCTAGAACGTCGAAAAATACATGGCTTATGAGTCCACGTCTCGTGAAAGGTCTGGACAAGTTCTCTGAATAGGAAGGGAGCCAGTTATCTGTATAGGGTAGCATTATACATTGGAGTGACTTCAGCTTATATTTAAAAAATAAATTGGATGTGGATGGGAATGGGAGGGATTAAAAAATCTGAGGTTTTTATTTATGAGAGTATTATTTCCTCAGTCATCTTGGGGTGGAGGGGGGAGCAGAAATTACGTTCTCCCAAGAGAAATGTGGGGAAAATCAGAGGAGCTGCCTGACAAGGGTGGGTTTTAGTCATTTTGATTTTTGGATAAAGGAAACGTTTGTTACAAATATATTATACCTTTATTGTAAAATATTTAGAAAATATAATAAGGAAAATAAAATTAGAGTAGTTTTTTAATGCATTGATAACTTTTAATATTCTGATACATAGTAATTCTTATCTATACATACATTTATAATAAAAAAACAAATTGGCGTTGCTAAACTTACTGATGATTTGGGGTAAAATCAGGACTATCAGAGGAAATGTTTAATAGGTAGTAGGAGATCTAGAATTAGGTCTTGGGATGTATGGGATGTATTGGGAGATGACTGTAGAGTTGTAGCCTTTGGGAATGGATATGATCCTTACAAGTGAAGAAAATACAGTGAATTATGGGAAATAGGGCCATAACTTTGGGAAACATGCAGATTATTATTAGATGGATAGACGAATCACCATGGAAAGGATAGAGGAGTAAAGATTAAGACCAGGTTAGTGGAGGATTATGAAAGCTTAAGGGAAGAGAATTTTCAGAAGATAACATCACCAGTGTTAATGCTTGTCGAGAAGGCAAGGATGATGAGACTGAGGAAAGAAAGACTTCTGAATTTGGTCCTTAGAAGTCCATTAGTGACGTTAGGGCATACAGTTTAGTGATAGAAGAAGAAGCCAATTTTTAGAGAGTTAAAGAGAGCGTAGATGCAAGTGCTTTTCAGAGTGAGCTTTTATTAGAAAGATGGTTCTGTAGGGATGTCACTCAGATGATGCCTGATGTCTTATTTATACTTCTCGTAGCTGCACAGTACTAAGCATACAGTAGATGTGTTGAAAAGAATAACTGCATGAGTGAAATAAAACAGATATGGGCCATGTGTTCAAAGCATTTAAAAGTGAAAGGAAAGATATAGGCTAAAGAAGGGTTTTTTTGTTTGTATTTTATTTTGTTATGGGAGATTTGGCATGTTTGAAGATGGAGGAACCACTGGGAAGGAAAGAATGCACTGAGCAAAATAAGACAGCTGAAGAGATGAAGATTTGCGATTATTTCCAGAAGAAGGTAGTGAGAAGAAATGGGCTTATTTATTAGGGTTAAGGAGCTAACCTGTTTTTGGAAAGAAGGTAAATTTCTGAGGTATAAAGGAAAGAAGTGAAAATAGATGTTGAGAAAGGTTTTTAAGACTGAGAAGAAAGAATGTTAGGAAACCAGTGGCTTTTCAGGTGATCGCCTTAGAATGAGGTTTAGTGAACGAGGATTGGAGACTTTAAGGAGGTAGACAAATGAGAATAGCTGTTGTGTGAGAATTGTGCTAGAGATTTAGAAGACGACCTCAAGTTTTACCAGGTAGCAGTGAAGATGAATCTGATTATTTTGAAAAGGCTTGTCTTAAGATAGCAGAACTGTAGTAGAGCTTAACACCAGAAACTTCATCTCCAGTAATAATATTGGCATCTTTTGGATTGCTATTATTATTACTTCATTAATCAGGTCATTTCAGAATATAAAATGTTGATGTAGATGAGTTTCACTAGAAAATTCATCTCATGCAAACACTAATTTACTCTTTAAGACTGTGTGTGGATTGCAAATGTTTTAACATAAAAGATTGTTTTCAATGTTGCTGACATGGTGGAAATTTGAAGAAAATTGTAGTCTGATATTAAATACTGAGAGGGTTTCTGATTGTTTAATTAATATATATAACTTAATCCTATATATAACTTAATCCTACTTACTATATAATTCTAACTAAGCGCACAAGATCTTCAAATGTTGAAACATTTTTTTCATACTTACTTAAAATGTAATACCCTGATAGAGAAGGGGATAGATGGAGGTTTGTTTGTTTGTTTGTTTTTTGTGGTACGTGGGCCTCTCGCTGTTGTGGCCTCTCCCGTTGCGGAGCACAGGCTCCGGACGCACAGGCTCAGTGGCCATGGCTCCCGGGCCCAGCCGATCCGCGGCATGTGGGATCTTCCCGGACCGGTGCACGAACCCGTGTCCCCTGCATCCACAGGCGGATTCTCAACCACTGCGCCACCAGGGAAGCCCTGGAATTTTTTTTTTTTTAAGCCATGCAACATGTGGGATATTATCTTAGTTCCCTGACCAGGGATTGAACCCGCGCCCCCTGCATTGGAAGGGCCGAGTCTTAACCACTGGATCGCCAGGGAAGTCCCAGCACTGGAGTTCTAATTAGTAAAGAATTTGGAGTTGAGGAGAAAATATGAGGAAGACCTCATCAATCTTTTTGTTCAATTATTGTTTTTATTAAAATGCAGAGGTATTTCCATGAAGATTTATACATGCCTTTTATTCTGTTTTTTTGGTGAGAAAAAGACATTATAAAAATTCAAAATTTAGAGTTGTTTCTACAAATTTTGCACACTTTTATTAATCATTTTCCATTTTTCAATATAGAATATTGTTCTATGTTGATGCCCTGAAAGTCATTATAATAAAAACTAAGACTAGCTTTGCAAGATTCAGATTGTCCCCATTTTTCCTTAACCATCTTTCTGTCCCCACCCCTTAAAAAAAAGGCAACTAGGCTTTGTGGCTCTAAAATCAAATGCTTACACTGGGATTCTAACACAGAGGTTTTATTTCAGGTCTTTGTAGGTAAAATACCAAGAGATTTATATGAGGATGAGTTGGTGCCCCTTTTTGAAAAGGCTGGTCCCATTTGGGATCTACGTCTTATGATGGATCCACTGTCTGGTCAGAACAGAGGGTATGCATTTATCACCTTCTGTGGAAAGGAAGCTGCACAGGAAGCTGTTAAACTGGTATGTGATAAGCAAATGCCCACTGTCTAGCAAGTCATTATTTGAGAGAAATACCTCAATTAAAAACATTTGCAGTTAACATTGTTTCACTTTCTTTAGTTTTTGCTTTGAAAGTTTTTATATTGACTGAGTTGGTATGTGACCCATTGGCTATTTTTTTTTGATTATAAATGTAAAAAAGAAATGAAAGTACCCAAGAAATAAGGTGTTGGAGAAAGTCTCCCACAATTCTAAGAAGTTATTTATTAGAGTGATTAGTATCTAAAGTTTCATTGAATATTTGGCTTCTGCAGGTCTCTCTTTTGATCTTAGACAAAAATGTCAATTCTTGCTGTTAAACTTTAGGGTAGGATTCTTAAAGTGTGATGAAGTCTGGGATGGGTTCTGGGGAACATAACTGGGCAACAGTGACTTTTAGGACACAATTCAGGAAATGGCTGTGAATCTCTTGTTTTCGTCATAGCCTAATCATACAGTTTATTTTCTAAGTATATTCTTGTTCTTTTCTATCTTTTTGTTTCCAAGCCCTCCAGTTCTGTCTTTAATCTTTCTCTCTTTTTCTACTGTTTTATAACCAATCTAGTAATTGCCTTTCTGTAGGGCCTTTTACCCTTTGTACTTATTTCAGAGTAGTAGTAGTATTAACAGTTATGCCAATTAAGTATATCTTTGCTCCTATTCTGTTAAGATACAGCCCTCTCAGTAACCCAAAATAGCAATATCGTTGTTCCTTGGCATACTCTTTTGCCAGACAGCTAAAGGCCTCACTTAGTCTAGTTCTAGTTCTTCTAGAATGGTAACCTCTTTCACCAAGGCTTTTGGTTTTATTAGTTGCCTCAAAACTAGTTCTACTTCTAGCTTGACCCAGATTTTAGTTTTTATTACAGACTTTTCCTTCCAGTTTGTTTATTCAGTACCAAGAAGTTTTCAAAGCTTTATTTCTTTGTTTCTGACAGCATATGGATGATTTTTTTTTCAATTACTTATCTTTTAGTAAACTAATAGGTAAGTAATGTTAAGCCATTTAAAAGCTAAAGTTTATCAAGGAAATCATCACCATAGCCATTCAAATGAAACATTTTTTATTCCTATCATTTCATATAATTTTATAAGTATTGTGTTTGATATGTAGTTTCAGATGTTAGAATTCTGTGTTTTATGTAAAGTGTGAAATTCTTCTAAATTTCTTTACATTGATTAAACATAGCTGGTATTCTTTATATATTGCTATTTTGCCTGTGGCTTATCTATATCTAATTTCATCTCCAAGGGCAGATGAATGATCAGTTTCAGGTATTTTTTCTGAAATTCTCTGGGAGAAAATCTTCAGATAGATAATACTGAAATATGAAATCAAATCTTTTTAAAGATAAAGTGAATAGCAGTGAAGGTTAGAACTAAAACGAGAGGCTGTAACAGGTTTAAAAATACACATTTTATGTTACAGCAAGCGTGAGGGAAGTCAGTGAGTTCATGAGGCAGAGAGTGTTTGACCTTAAATTGTTCAATTTTTTAGCTTGAGATCAGTTGTTCTGAGTTTGGGGTGGTTGTGGCGTGTCTGGTTCTTTTCTTCCTTTCAGTGTGACAGCTATGAAATTCGCCCTGGTAAACACCTTGGAGTGTGCATTTCTGTGGCAAACAACAGGCTTTTTGTTGGATCAATTCCGAAGAATAAGACTAAAGAAAACATTCTGGAAGAATTCAGTAAAGTCACAGGTAAAACAAAAATGTATTTAGAAATTAGTTTTGGGAAATCTGTGGTACTGTTTATAGGTGCAAAAAAATGAGGTGTATCTTATTCTAAGAATTCACATGTCTATTCAGTCTAAATTGCCTCCTTTCTTCTTTTTAGTGGTTTGGACTAAGCAGCTTCCCTTGTAGCCTCAATTTCTTGGAATGTCCTCTTTACTTTGCCTTAATTGAACCTTAGCTTTTGACACAGTCTTTGCCCTGTAGCCCTCAAGTGAAGGAAGACTTTTCCCCCTTGACATTCAGTATGCTTTTTAGGGCTAAGGGGATGAGAGTTCTTAATCCTCCTTCTTCCTCTTACCTTGTCTAGATCAGATTTTTCCAGATTTCCAATTCTAAATCCATGGAAGTGATTGAAAAGAACATTTTATATCACAGATTTATATATAACTGAAACAAAATTTAACAAAATTATATTTTCGCTTACTGCATATGATTTAGTCTGACATTTCCTATTCCATTTCTTTGTTTTAAATGCTAGTGGAGATCCACTAATGTTAGCTGCATTTTAAAAAATACTTTTAGACTATTACTTCTCCATCCCATATAAAAACCATTATTTATTTACATTTTTGTCATCCAGACATATATTACAGATAAACAATCCTTTCCCCCTCCTTCAAGCTGTCACCTGTTGCTCTTCTGTTTTCAGTCTTGCATTAATTGAATATTTTTTCTGGTTCACAGTCTTTCTCTTCTGCCTGAAATTGACTTATTGTTAGTACTTTTAACATCTATGTGGATGAACCGTCCAATGCTGTAACCTCCTAGTTTTATGACTGCCTCATCTCTGGTCCTTCACTTCAGCTCTCCCACATCCAAATCACATTCTGGATCTTGCTGCTAGGAGTAAAATCTAAGCGCTCTTAAGGATATGGATGGTATTCAAAAGTAGGGACCACCTAGAAAGAACATATATGGAAAGATGAGGGTACAGGACTAAGACCAGAGGTACACCAGTTTTAAGCAATTACTTTTATTCTTGGTAAAAATAGTAACTTTTAAAAAGTTAGATTCAAGGATGATTTTTGGTCATGATTAGTTGTTGAGTGTTCTCTTGGATTTATATTATAATTTGGTTTTTAAGTTCCTTGGTAGTATTTTCATAAATTTTAAGCTCACGTTATGTCAAACACTCTGAAACGTTGTATGTCAGAATACAGTAGTTGGACTTGTTTATGGCTGTACCTTCAGGATCCCTAAAATTAAAAGGGAACATAAAATACTGTCCCTAGCTCCATATCTAATAACGCTGATTTAATTGTCTACTAGGTAATTAGCAAATCATTTTGAGGCTTCTTCAGTTATTTTTTGCTCTTCGGCAAGTGGATTTAGGTCTGCCTAATCGCTAAATGTGTGGTGGATGCTTTTGGCTTATATATCTGGCTGTTGGTTTAACAGAGGGTTTGGTGGACGTTATTCTCTATCATCAACCCGATGACAAAAAGAAGAATCGGGGGTTCTGCTTCCTTGAGTACGAGGATCACAAGTCAGCAGCACAAGCCAGACGCCGGCTGATGAGTGGAAAAGTAAAAGTATGGGGAAATGTAGTTACAGTTGAATGGGCTGACCCTGTGGAAGAACCAGATCCAGAAGTCATGGCTAAGGTAAATGCAATTGTTGGGGGTGCGATTGTCATTTAAATTTTGTACTGAGAATAATGCTCGAATATTTCAAATTTTACAGTAAATACAAATTGTAGCCCTTGATTTTAACTATTTAGACACCAAATTTAACAGTCTGTCTTGGTGTCCAGCAATTTCCATTAACCATTCCTTTTTCTGCAGATTAAATGTGTAAAAGGAACTGAAATGAAATGCCCTCAATTAAGTGTTTGTTTAGTGCTAGGCACTATGAGATATACAAAGGTAAAAAAGTTAAGAAGAAAAGAAAAAAGACAAGGTCTTACTGAATAAAGAGAGAAGTAATGTTCTGGTGATTTTGAGTTATTATCTTCATTGACCATACTATGGCTTTTTTTTTTTCTCCTGGCGGTACGTGGGCCCGTCCCTGCCACGGCCTCTCCCACGCGGAGCACAGGCTCTGGACGCGCAGGCCCTGCAGCCATGGCTCACGGGCCCAGCCACTCTGCGGCATGTGGGATCCCCCTGGACCGGGGCACGAACCCGTGTCCCCCACATCGGCAGGCAGACCCTCAACCACTGTGCCACCAGGGAAGCCCCATACTATGACTTTTATTACATGGCCATGAATTATATTTTATTGAGATTTATAGTTTACTTTCCTTTTTCTTTTTTTTAAAGCTTTTATTTTTTAATGATCAAGCTCCCTTAGAGTATTGTCTCCATGAAGACAGGCAAAGGGTTATCACGTTTGCTGTTATACAGTAGTGGCAAAATATGCATGGCAAGTCCTATAGTGGACCCTCACTTTCCTCCTAAGTCCTGTACTTGCATTGCCAGGATCTTTACCTGGTAAAGGATGGTTCCAAGAGTTCTGGTTCTTAGGCTTTCCTCTGGGAGACTCCTGGGGTTGAAGGGACACATCTGAAGTTGCATCTCTGCTGCGTTTAGTGAGTTTTCGAGTATTTTGGTGTATGTCTCTTTCCTTTTCGGAGGCAGCAACCCTATGGATGGTGATAAATGAGTGGTTGGATTATTCTGGACTGAGAAACCTTTTCCTCAAGCTTTTTATTCCAGATTCTGAGGAGACAGTTCTCACTCTTGATTAGTTTGGAGGAGAGCCCTGGTTTATACTAGCATGGTAAAATTTTTTGTAAGCAGAAGCATTTTTGGATTAAACAAAGAAGGTTCATTGAGAATGAACTGGAGAGATTCAGATGTGTCACTCTTTTTCTTTGAGTAGATAGGTGTCAAGGAAAGGGACTGGGAATCTAAAGAGCCCTGATTTTTTTTTTTTTGTGGGTGGTACGCGGGCCTCTCACTCTTGGTAGCCTCTCCCGTTGTGGAGCACAGGCTCTGGATGCGCAGGCTCAGCGGCCATGGCTCATGGGCCCAGCCGCTCCACGGCATGTGGGATCTTCCCGGACCGGGGCACAAACCTGTGTCCCCTGCACTGGCAGGCAGACTCTCAACCACTGTGCCACCAGGGAAGCCCAAGCCCTGATTTTTTATTTTTATTTATTACTTGCTTGATTTTAATTCCACTTGTTTCTTCTAATACAATTGTGACTTTGAGCAAACTTACTGAATTTGGATGTTATCTATTTTATTGGAGTTGGATAAATCTCTTTACAAGATCTCTTACAACTTTGAATCTACCTTGTAGAAACTGATTGTAGCCTGTATTGCATTTCCTATAAAAACATTTTAAAAATAGCTTATAGATTGAGAGGGGAATAACATCCCCAGAACATCTAAAGTATAGCTAGTAATTTGCTTACTCGACCACTTTTCACATACCTCTGGTAACCTTTCAGATTGAAATTCATCTTAAATCTTTTTATAAGATTAGAAAAACCTCATGATTTTATTCTAGTAACTATTCTTCCTGGATCAAAATCAAGTTTCAGAATGAAAAGGAAGCCTCTATAAACTTGAACAATACCGATTTGAATAAACTTGATTGAATAATGCTCCTTTATTGTTTTCTATTCCCGGGTTGGGCAAGGGGGAGTATACCCAATAGTGTAAAGCTTCTGCTGTTGATTCACTGTATCAGTGTTATCATTCATTGAAGATTTTTTTGCCAAGTTGGGTCAACCAGAACCAAAGAGCCTAAATGTATCTTTCTTTCTTTAAAAATATTTTTATATTGGATTATAGTTTGATTTACAGTGTTATGTTAGTTTCAGGTGTACATAAATATATCTTTCTTAAAGGGGACCTTTTTCCTATTGAATGTTTTAAACACAGTTTCAACTAGTAATTTTTATATAGGATGCTTTGGTTTCATCTCAGAAAAGAATAAAAGGTCCATGTTGAGTTTTTTTAAAAAAGGTAAATAAACCAATTGGAGGCCTGTCTAATGTAGAATTAGACTTCAGTATGACAACATTGAGAAAGATAAAGGATGTAATGATAGAGGTGGAAAACTTTCCTCCCTTGAATTAATGTCTTCTCCCCAAATCCTTTTTACTCAGATAGCCCTTTATCTGAGGCGACAGTTTGTTTGGTAGGTGTGTTAATTTTTTTTTTTGAATGAGTAATGTATTTCCTTAGTTCACAAATCAAAATTATACATAGAAATTTATCCTAAATCCTAAGTAGGAAGTCCTACTTCAACCTCTAGCCCCATCTACCATTGTCCTCCTTGTCCCTTGTAGACATCCAGTGTTAATGGTCTCTGGTTTGTCCTTTTAGTGCTTCCTTGGACAAACACAGGCAAATATTAGTATATATTCTTTCTTTCCTTACTTCTGACACAAATGATTACTGGTAGCTGTATTAATGATCTATGTTTGCTTTATTCACTGTCATATTTCATCTCATCTCATATATTTCAGCTCTAAGAAAGTATACCGTTATTTTATGTACCACTAAGAAATTATAAAATGCTGCCAATTAAACTATGACAAGTGCTTATCTGTCACATTGACTGTAAATTGGATCCCTATTTGGAGGTATAAAAATGGGAAAAAAAATCTTAGCAACAGTGTATCCTCGCCTTTTTTTCATCCTCGCATTTTTTTCAGAGTAGCTCTTAGAGCTCTTAATTTTTTGACTACATAATTTTCCGTTTTGTAGATGTACCATAGTATATTCAACCAGCTGGGCATTGGATGTTTCTAATCTTTTGTTACAGTACTCCAATGAGTAAGCTTATATCGTTTCAGTTAATTCAAGTGCAAATATATCTGTAGGATAGATTCTTGAGGATAGAATTGTGGGCCGAAGGGTAAATAAATCTGTAATTATTAAGATATTGACCATATTCTCTGTAGGAGGTGTACTTTGTATTCTGCTCCCCACCAGCAGAATACAACAGGCTGATGTTCCTCATCCTTGTCAAAAGAGGAGAGGATCAAACTTCTGGGTTTTGCCAAATCTCATAACAAATGGTACCTCAAAGCTGTTATGATTTGCTTCTCTTTACTATGCATGTGTGAGTTTACGTTTTTTATACATTTAAGGACCATTTGTATTTCTTGGTATGAACCATGTATTCATGAATTTTGCCTGTCTTTCCATTCATTTTGTTTTTCTGTTGATCTTTTTCTTATTTTCTGGAGCTCTGATATGAAAGAGATTAACTCTTTGTGATATAAGTTGTTTTTTGACTTTGCTTATGGTATTTTTCTACTGTGTAGAAGTCATTTCTTTTTAGTAGTTGAATTTTTCAGTCCTTCGTAGTTTATAGATTTTAAGTCACAAAGCCGTCTCGAAGTGCAGTGTTACATAAAGGAATTGCCTTTATTTTCTTCTAATGCTTTCAACATCGCCCCCTTTTAAATTTTTTATCTATTTGGACTTTATCCCAATGTATAATGTGAGGTATGGATCCAATTTTCATCTATTCAAATTAACACTACACTGATTAAATGATTTAAGCATTGAATTGATAGAGTTTGTTATGTCTAGTAGGGCTAGTCTCTAAATTTTGTTCTTATTTTTTTCCTGGCTCTTCCTGCTTGTTTATTTTCTCATATGAACTTTAGAATCAGCACATCCAGTTCTGGGGGGTAAAAACAAAAACTTGTTGTTTTAGGGGGACTTAGGGACCATATTAAAATTTGTAAATTAATGTAGTAATGAATATATTTTGGTTCCTTGAAGGTCCTGTTCACATTATTAGTTAACTTTTAACGACATGGCAGGAGAAGGAACTGATAATTTATATAAATTGGTAACTAATAGAATCATTTTCTTGGTACTTTTCATACTTTCTATCATAGCACTTTTTTAAAAAAATTGAAGTATAGTTGATTTACAATGTTTTGCCAGTCTCTGCTGTACACCAGAGTGACTCGGTTATACACATGTATACAATTTTTTCAGTATTCTTTCGTATTATGGTTTATCACAGGATATTGAATATAGTTCCCTGTGCTATACAGTAGGACCTTGTTTATCCATTCTAAATATAATATTTTGCATTCACCAACCCCAAACTCCCAGTCCATCCCTTCCCCCCCCACCCCCTGTCCCCAGCCCTTGGCAACCACAAGTCTGTTCTTCACGTCTCTATCACAGCACTTTTTTTTTTTAACACTTCCATAAATTGCCATTTATTTTCTTTATAATCTTAACATTTTAGTAGATTTACAATACCGTATTTTTGAACAGTTTTGTATACTTTTTTAACATTAATTTGTATACCATTTACCTTACTAAATATAGTGTACAGAAATACAGTAGCACAGTATCATTAGCCTCCAAGTTACAATATACTTTTTTTTTCCACACACACACACTGTATTTTATTTTTACAAGAGATAAATAAACTGACACCAAGCATTGTAAATGGATGACCACAACAAAAGCAACAATGATTGCAATTACCAAACACGAAACACACTCATACTATGTCATAATATTGACATTCAGTCCAGTAATCCTCCACTGTAACAGCTCCTTTACTTTGCAGTGAAAATTGTATATTTTTTACCTCTGAGTCCTTGTGGGATTTTTTTTTTATTCAAACAGAAAGTCACAAAAATTATAATCATCCTCGTCAGTTCACTCAGTCCCATGTAATTAATTTTTTTTCATCTTGATCTTTTGTTAGCACTTTTATGAATTCATCAGTTTTCCATTAGAGTTCTGAAAATGCTTATTTATTCAGTTCAGCAGTATAGTCAGTTACCAGATCACAGCACTTTTAACACTTAATGTTTTAGAGAAGAAAAGCCTATGCCATGAGGATAAGAAGAAATACTTTAATATAGGACTTCAGCTAAAATTAAGTAGCCAATGCCAATTTGTATATTTGTTATATTAGGTGAAAGTTTTATTTGTGAGAAACTTGGCTACTACAGTGACAGAAGAAATATTGGAAAAGTCGTTTTCTGAATTCGGGAAACTTGAAAGAGTGAAGAAGTTGAAAGATTATGCATTTGTTCATTTTGAAGACAGAGGAGCAGCTGTTAAGGTAGAAGATTTAAAATTTTGTTTTTTGATACTTGAATTTTGTTGAAACTTGCTAAACACATAAAGTGACTTTAAAAGCAAATAAAATTGTTTTCAGCTTTTACCGAACTCTGGAACTTTCTTTTAATAATCTCTGTGAAGTGATAGTAGTATAACAGGTAAGACTCCATATTTCAAAGCCTGATTATTACTAACTGGGTTTGTGATCTCAGGCCAGTTATTTTTAATCTCTATTGTTTTTGTAAGCCTAAGGTTTGATGGCATGATACCTTGAAAATGTTACAAGGAATAGTAATTAGCTGGTGTAAATACTAAAATGGTAATGAGTGTATCGTAACTACTTTGTTTACCTTGGTTTGTGGACCTATGAATGGAACTGAGCAGTGTACATGGCTTCATACCTAGTACAACACATTTAATTCAGTAGCTGTGCTCTGAGGGAATGGTTAGTTCTTCATAGTTTTGCCTTTCTTTAGTCATTTTAGAATCCTCATAGTATTGACTGTGTTTTGCCAGCTTCAGTAGTTGTTAGAAATATTTCTTGCATGGAATAGTTAATTTACTTGTTGATGATAGTATTGAAAAGTGTGCAAAAAGTCTTTTCACACGGTGTCTAGAACATATAACCCGAATACTCTGCTGCTTTCTGATGATAATGGATCAGCACCATCCTTAGTGGGTGAAATTTCAGGTTTCTTGTTCCTCTCTTCTTTCTGGAGAAAGGCAGGGGAGGGGGATGACAAAACAAAAGACAAGACAAAATAAAAGCTTTTTTATGTAATTGGGGAGATAAATCCGAAATCCTTGGTGACTCAGGCCTGGTTCTTTTTCTGCATGTTCTGTCGGTTAAAGTGATGCCACCTTTAATTTGAGCAGTTTTTGTTTCCTGCTCAGGGTACTGCTTTAAAATGTGCCTTATAGAATCTTTGACTAGTTAGAATTTATTGGTTTGCTTTTTGATGGAAGCTAATTAGTGAGACAGTACTGCTTATAAAATTCACAGCTTAATACAGAATTTAATGTGTGGCTTCTGAATTGCCAATGGTATGAGCACAGATAACTAATACCTTTATACCTTTATACCTTCTAAATACTCCTTTTGAATCAGTTGGTATTAAATAACTGGTTGTTCGTAATTTAAAATAATTTTCAAGGGTGGTTTGCCAAAGAAGTCTCTGAAATTGCAAGATATCTAGCTCAGTAACTGGAAATCAGAGGATGGCCAGAGGGGAGTAGACAGATGCTCCATTCTTTGGTTTATACCAGGAAGCTTTTATAGACTCATTTAGTTGCTTTAGTTGAAGCAGCCAAAAGCTAAGATGGTAAAGGGGAAAAACTAGTTAGAGGAAGGTACTGATTTAATCTTTGTCTAGATACTTGTAAAGCACTAAATGTTCTTTATGGATAGAGCATTTTATTATGTATATCCAGAGAGGAAAAGGTTGTATAGGGAACAGAAAAGCTGTGGTGAGGAGGTGATACTTTGTTACTGAGTTACCTGAACCCTGAACCCTATGGCAGAGGCTATTAGGTGGAACTACATAAATAAAAAACTAGAGCCTAGAATACTTTTGATTACTGTTTCCAGGTGAGTACTTGAATCTTCATTAGTTCAGGCCTTTGCTAGGCTTTGTGCTTTTAACTACTCAGGCAGAGTGTGTTCCAGGTTAAGCATTGTGGGGGGGACCTAGGCTTTTTTTTTTTTTTTTCCGTGGTACACGCTCCTCTCACTGTTGCGGCCTCTCGCGTTGTGGAGCACAGGCTCCGGATGCGCAGGCCCAGCGGCCACAGCTCATGGGCCCAGCCGCTCCGCGGCACGCGGGATCCTCCCGGACCGGGGCACGAACCCGCGTCCCCTGCATCGGCAGGCGGACTCCCAACCACTGCGCCACCAGGGAAGCCAGGACCTAGGCTTTTTTTGGTCAGTATCTTATTGAATTTCACTGATAACCTCATTTATGTTTCAAATCCTTAAAATTTTTATAGAATAACAATTTAAGACCTACATGTTGAATGCCACATGTTTGTTTAAAAATTTGAATCCTGAAAAGTTTGTTACTACTGGTACTTTTTCCAGATGTGAATTGCTGCTTTGGTTTGGCTAAGCTTGGAAGTTATTTAGAATTAAGTTTTTGGATTTAAGTAGCAGCAACAGGCAGCTCTCTGGCAATCTTTTATCTTTTTAAAATTTTTATTATTTTTATTTTTTATTTATTCATTTATTTAATTTTTGGCTGCATTGGGTCTTCACTGCTGCACGCGGGTTTTCTCTGGTTGCTGAGAGTGGGGGCTACTCTTCGTTGTGGTCCGCGGGCTTCTCATTGCGGTGGCTTCTCTTGTTGCGGAGCACAGGCTCTAGGCACGTGGGCTTCAGTAGTTGTGGCACACAGGCTTCAGTAGTTGTGGCTTGCGGGCTCTAGAGCGCAGGCTCAGTAGTTGTGGCGCACGGGCTTAGTTGCTCCGCAGCATGTGGAGCTGACCAGGGCTTGAACCCGTGTCCCCTGCATTGGCAGGTAGATTCTTAACCACTGTGCCACCAGGGAAGCCCCAATCTTTTATCTTTTTAAATATAATGGTAGGACATCAGTTTTGTTCTCAACATAATTTACACATAAGAAAGTAAGATTGAGGGGAACAAGTACTTTTTTTGTGTATTTTTTTTAAGTTGGTGGGTATATTCATCTTGCAAATTAAAATAGTTGTGAGGTAAATTGCTTATCAAGTGTATTAATGGCACAGATATGTTTGTTATGTTTAAAGTACTGTTATGTGTAAAGTAAATTTATTTCCTAATTTTGTATAGGCCATGGATGAAATGAATGGCAAAGAAATAGAAGGGGAAGAAATTGAAATAGTCTTAGCCAAGCCACCAGACAAGAAAAGGAAAGAGCGCCAAGCTGCTAGACAGGCCTCCAGAAGCACTGCGTGAGTCTACATTTTAGTAAATACATCTTTGAACAGAGAATAACTTGATAACAGAGATCAGGTAATTTTAAAAGTCAGGAAGAGTCTTGAAGCAAACTAATTTGTTTTTTCTTTTCTCCCTTCCCTCCATTGTTAGGTATGAAGATTATTACTATCACCCTCCTCCTCGTATGCCACCTCCAATTAGAGGTCGGGGTCGTGGTGGGGGGAGAGGTGGATATGGCTACCCTCCAGATTACTATGGCTATGAAGATTACTATGATGATTACTATGGTTATGATTATCACGACTATCGTGGAGGCTATGAAGATCCCTACTACGGCTATGATGATGGCTATGCAGTAAGAGGAAGAGGAGGAGGAAGGGGAGGGCGAGGTGCTCCACCACCACCAAGGGGGCGGGGAGCACCACCTCCAAGAGGTAGAGCTGGCTATTCACAAAGGGGGGCACCTTTGGGACCACCAAGAGGCTCTAGGGGTGGCAGAGGGGGTCCTGCACAACAGCAGAGAGGCCGTGGTTCCCGTGGATCTCGGGGCAACCGTGGGGGCAATGTAGGAGGCAAGAGAAAGGCAGATGGGTACAACCAACCTGATTCCAAGCGCCGTCAGACCAACAACCAACAGAACTGGGGTTCCCAGCCCATCGCTCAACAGCCGCTTCAGCAAGGTGGTGACTATTCTGGTAACTATGGTTACAATAATGACAACCAGGAATTTTATCAGGATACTTATGGGCAACAGTGGAAATAGACAAGTGAGGGCTTGAAAATGATACTGGCAAGATACGATTGGCTCTAGATCTACATCCTTCAAAAAAAAATTGGCTTATCTGTTTCATCTTTAAGTAGCAATTTGCTGCCATTTGTATTGGGCTGAAGAAATCACTATTGTGTATATACTCAAGTCTTTTTATTTTTTCCTCTTTTCATAAATGCTCTTGGACATTATTGGGCTTGCAGAGTTCCCTTATTCTGGGAGTTACAATGCTTTTATCCTTTCAGGCTTCATTTTAGCTTCAAAACAAGCTGAGCACACTGTTAAATCATGATTTTGCAGAACCTTTGGTTTTGGACAGCTTCATTTTTTGGATTTGGGATAGATTACCTAGCAATATGGAGTATGCTGTAAATAAAAATACAAGCTAGTGCTTTGTCTTAGTAGTTTTAAGAAATTAAAGCAAACAAATTTAAGTTTTCTTGTATTGAAAATAACCTATGATTGTATGTTTTGCATTCCTAGAAGTAGGTCAACTGTGTTTTTAAATTGTTATAACTTCACACCTTTTTGAAATCTGCCCTACAAAATTTGTTTGGCTTAAACGTCAAAGCCGTGACAATTTGTTCTTTGATGTGATTGTATTTCCAATTTCTTGTTCATGTAAGATTTCAATAAAACTCAAAAATCTATTCAAAACATTACCTATTTCAAATTCAATTGTGTCCTAAAACATTATTTTATTCGTAATCCTTGCGAGGAATATTGTTTTCAAACTATAACTGCCTATGTGAGTGATCAAATTCATGCAAAATTTCTTGTCTATTCCAGTATGTATCGTGGATATCAGACTGAGAATTAGACTAAATTCTAGTATTTATTCCAAATAGCACTGCACTGATTGATATTCTCTCGTAGTCTTTTCTAATTTGGCAATTTTATCCTTTATTTTTATTAAAAACAGGTTCAAAGGCTTTTGAACATTCTTGCAGGCATTGGATAATTTGCGTTAAATAAAATGGGGTTGGGGAAGCAGACTGCAATTTATTTTGACCCACATTCTTTCTATAAAGGATAATTTGTTGTCTGAAGACCTTATTGCTGGAGTGAATGTACATAACAGGAAAAAATGTTAGTACTGTGGCGTCAATTGCTCTGCGGACTAAACTTCATGTAAACTTCTAGTATACATGATTGTGACTACCACTTCAGTTACTGGTTTAGGAATATAATTTCCTATTGCTATGTAAATTTACTCTGAGAAGCACTCATGCCTTATTAAGAGAGGCTTAAAAATATCCAGTAGTCCTACTTCTGACTTTCTGTTAATACCTCTTATTTTAATTTTTTTTACTACTCGAATGGCTAAAGTTTTGTTGGCCAAGTCATAGCATCTATTTCCATTTCCTTTAGAAATTCTGATTTATTGTAACTACTTTTCTTTGCTTGAGAATAAAAGGAACAAAAGAATCTGACCCTAACAGTGCAGAAAACTCTATCACTTTCAAATTACCAATAAAATTTTCCCTTCTATTCTATTCTTAGATGAATCTAAAATGTTTTTAAATTATAAAAATAAGCCATTGGAGAATAATTAAAATGGACACACCTTTATTTTGTGTTTTGTTCTTGTTTGGTGTCTTTTATGACAGGAGTATTAGATCTCAAAATTATAAGCCACTTAATTCCTTGTGAGCTCAGGTAGATCATATTTTGGGTTTCATGGCTTCTCTTTTGACTTTGAGGAGGAAAATGAATATTTGCTGATGAAAGTCAATATATCTGATTTCTCTTTAAAAGTATACTTATTACATAGCACAGTAAGTTAACAGACCTTGTTAATATTCCTTTTATGTTTTGGAAGCTGATAAAGGAATTATATATAATTGCTGTGGATAGTAGTGTCAAGTTAACATGGGTACCTATTTGATGAAGCTTAGATCTGGTTGTTTTTCTTATGCCCATGTATGCAAGTAAAGACACCAAACATTCTTTAAATTCTGCCTTTAAACTTTGAAAATACAATTTGAAGCTGTAACTATAAATCTAAATTAGACTTAAGTAAAACCTTGATTTTTCTTGGAAAGAAGAGAGGATCTAGAAATAAAATTTGAATTGTTTGTATTTCTTACAACTTAGATGTTACCAGCTACAAAGTTCTTAGGAACAAAATTAGGAATGGGAATAGAAGTGATTCTGAAAAAGTAATTTATGTGCTTCCCCCGCCCATCCTAAAATATAAACCCTAGCAAGAACATAAGAATCAAACCTAAGTTCCATGTCAAAATCCTTTTCTTTAATTACAAATTACATTTCGCTCTCACCAATTAAAAATATATCTATAGAGGTGTCCCTCTAATATTGCCTTATAGGTTTTTTAACAGACAAAACTTTATAAGCATTAAATCTCACTAGCTTTTCCCTTGTTGATGTCTTCTTGTAAGCTATTCCGAGAAAATAGCTTCAGAGCTTAAATTTTCACAGAAGTAAATTTAACAATCTAAATAATATACAAACCTGAAAAATATCAGTTGAGATTTTTATTCTAGATTTGCATGAGGTTTTTTCTTAAATAAGCACAAATTATGAGTTCTGGGAAATCTGATTTCCGACTCTCGCCATCTTTTTTGTTCCCCAACCTAATTCATTTGGTTTTATTTCTGAGCCTGCTACAGTAACGTGTGTGTTGGGAAAGATTTTTACTTTATATTGAGGATGACCTCTTCTTTGTAGGTACCCTCCTGAGATTGACATATATATGCCCCCTCCCCATAATGAAATACTAATTTTTATTTGATCACTCATTTATAGCAGTTGCTTAAATGTATGTATTTATATGATGGTGTTTTAATTTTTTAAAAGCAAAAAAGTTCTAATAAGTAGCCAGATTTTTAATAATTCCAAGTTTATTTGATCAGTTGATGTGGAAATTGAGTTACTATGGTTCTGTAGATAGTTTTTTTAAACAAAAGAGTTCAGCATAATTGTTTTTCAGTTATTCTAGTTACTGGGGTTATTCTGCATAAGAAAGCCCAATGCTTTCTGTTAGTAGATAATTTTTCTCTCGTTTGACTTTGAAATGTGATTTAGGAGTTGAACCCTCTTTTTAAAAAGGTCAGCATGCATCGAAATAAATTATATATATTAAATTCCAGAAGAAAAGGGACATAAAATTCCATTCCTAGCATAAAGCCATATAATATTCTTGAAACTCATTGTATCATTTGCCTCCTGCCCATTTGGATAATCATACCTACGTTTTATTAATTGTGTATTATTTGTAAAAACCAAACCCTTCCAGTAAATACTTGCTATAAGGCTATCACTTGTCAATTAAAAAGACTTCTGAAGATGTTAAAATTTACCATTTTGATTTTTCCAAAGAGAATTTTATTATATTGAACTATTCAGTATTCTTAAAACCAACCAAAGTATATAGAAGAATTGTTAGTGTTATTGTTGTCCTTTATTATGTGAAGCCACTTAAGTGAGCAGCTAAGAAAAAGCCTTATAGAAAGAGTGCACTGGATTTATAAGTGTGTTTATGTTTCTCTGAGAATGGGAGCTTCTGTTAACTTAGTTGTTCTAAGACAGTGGATTGGGTGACTGACTAGAGAATCCAGAATGACAAATCCATTGACCAGGCATGTTTACTTTTGCACTAGAAGTTTGTTGATTAGTTTTTATTTTTGAAATGCAAACACTAAACTTTAAAAATATTACATATTTAATGTATTGGTCAGTAATTTAATATAAATATTTAATTGGAAGTGATCATTATTAATCTTTCTAGGAAAGTTTCTTTTCCTTTTAAATATATATACATATATACTTTTTATTTAGAGGTTACCAGAAGCTCTGGGTTTTTTGTTTTGTTTCTGTTTTTTAATCATTTTCAGATGTTATCCAGAAATCTGCAAGTGTACTTTTCCTGTTTTAACTCCTTCCTTTTATCACCTGACTATCAGGGAAGCGAGGTTGAGGCTGCCCTGACCTGACATGTCATGATGTCGACTTGCTAGGTGGGGTTCGCTGGGGACGATAACCAGTGGAATTATTGGTAAGAACTTTTTTTTTCCTATTTTTTTTTTTTTTTTGTCAGTAGTGGGTCATTAAGTTTGGGAGAATGCCCATATTCTGTAAGTGGGCATTTATGTCAGCCATGTAGAAAAATAAGACTTTAATATTAGGTAATTCGGTTCTTAATAGGAACATATAATAAGTACTTCATACTCTTTATTCTCAAATTCATAGATTAGCAGGAAAGGCCTGCAAGTATGAAGTAATGAAATATTCAGGGTATATTTTAAGTGGTCAAGATAGACTGTAAATAAATCTCTTGGAGAAACAGTAAATTTGCTTTATTTTATGTGATTTCAATCCCTGTAATATTTTCCTTATATTTACATTTTTATGGGGTAGATGAGCATATAATGCATCTTTTAAAATATTTATTGCACACGAATATTAGTAAAAAATAGGAAGGTGTCAATAGAATGGAAGGTTTAAACACTAGGATAAATTATTTTTTAAAGTCCTCCAAAAGAGATACTAATATTATAAAATGAAACTTAAAAGTTTTAGCAATTTGGCAAACAAGAGTGGGCTCAATTTAAAGGTACATTTGATATGATGACTTTAGGTCAAGAGGAAATTACATAACTGAAATATTAGGACCTTGAATATAGCAGTAACACAAATCTATCAACTTGTGTTTCATCTGAAACCCAGGACAGCTGATGGGATTAGTAGATATTGATAGAATTAGAGTAGATTTTTAGGTCATTACTGAAGAGCAAAATCTCATACTCAGGGGGTTCTATGATGGTAATGTATAAATTGAGGAAATTAAATGTAATAATTAGGCATTTCTGACTATTTACCACATAAAAAGTAATTGTAGTATAACATAAGCACTGGTTAAAAGTAATTATGAATTTTCATGCCTAGAACCTCCTCAGTATTTTTATGCCTTTGTTGGTTGAGCGTATCAGTCTAGGGAGAATCTCCTAGGTATTAAAGGGCTAGTCAGTGTCATGAATGTAAACCTTTCTCTGTAAGCTTGCTATAGAGTAGCTGTATATTACTACAATGAAATTATAGTTTAAGAACTGCAGTGATTGTATCATTGTGTTAAAGTACTTGTTTCTCTTCTGACACATTTTATGCATGTATTAGTGATAGAAATGATCGGGGTGTTGAACTTTTAGATTGCACTTAATACCATGTTATCCTAGGGAAGTTTTATAATTAGCAATAGGAACACTCAAGTAATGCTGAGGGGTTCATATAACTTAAGGAAAATGCAGTGCAAACTTGCTGGCTTTTATACACTAACAATAAAATACATTTCATGGGACCAAAAAAGAAGGAAGCATTATGGGGGAAAACTTGAATTCCTCAAATAGAAAAAAGGGCTTTCATTTTCTGTAGTAACTTTGTCAGGATCCCATGAACATTGCGTATCTTGATGTCTCATTTATGATGGTTGGACAAAGGGGACTTCTCTAGCCTGTTCAGTAACATAGACAGAATTGTACTTTAATGAGTCCTATTATAATGTTTAGTACTGTTATAAGGCTATTTCTATAATTGAGCTGAAAGCTCCTGCAAACATTACATTGCTGATACGCATACAGTAACATGAGAATATTAAAATAGGAACATTTGCAAGACCATTTAATCAGCAGTTTAATAAAAATTAATGCTTTTGGTACAGTGTTCAGGTACCATAACTGTGTTGGAATATTTGTACAATGTTATATATTTTTAATAAAATCTAACATGTTCAAAGTGTTGTGTTGGTGATTTTGGGTGGGGTGTGATTGGTTCAATTGTGCAAAAAAGATTCAATAGTGCTATAATTGAGACTTGTAGTCAAATGGAGCTCTGTTCCTCAAATTTAGCACTAGATATTGGGCACCTGTTCAAGTGAAGGTAGTGAAGGAGTGGGATAGTAAAAATAAAAGTACTGAATGAACTCTAGTGGGTTTATTAGAGTATCAGGAAGTAGCTTTACTGGGGTTAGAACTGGGTCTACAGGTGTCAGATGGGATTGTTGTCTTTGGCGTAATAGGCTACTTATAAAGCTTCTCTGATGAAATTGTGGCATATCCACATTGGAAATGATCCTAGAAAACATAGAGTTGGGCAAAGGGAAACACTTGTACAGTGCTCTCAGTAGGCGTTTTATTCTCCCAGTGTCCTTGACCCCTTGACATGACATTTCAGCAAGTGAAGGAGAAGTGAGGGAATATTTGAGAAAGGCTATGTTGGAGGATTTAGGTGCATCACTGGGAAATATCTCCAGTGTGTAAGAAATACCATATAGAGGGCTCTCTGTTTCATACTGATCCCATTGTCTTAAAGATATCCCTAATCTAGTAGTATTTCTTTTGACTTCTTTTCCTTGAAGGTGTACTTAGTTCCTTACCAGTCAAAAAGGTAGAAGCTCTGCAACTCAGAATGGAAATTTACTGGAAGTAATGTGCTCATTCCTCTGAATACTGTACCATATAACAGTAAGGATTTAGGAGGAAAGTGACCTAATGATTTGTAAATAAATCGAGTAAGAAACCATTCAGAAGGAGTAGTAATACATTCTGCCTTGTCTCTTTTAAATGAAGACTGTTAAGTAAATGTGAGCTATGGGGAAGAAAAAGTGTACCCTATTGTTTAAGAAAGAATAGACAAAATTCTTTGGTCAATATTTTCCAGAATGAGTTTACTGTTTTTATTTTCCTTTTCCCCCAAATCAAGAGGTCACTCACTGAGACAGTAAGGAATGTTCTGACAGCAAAAATATCTAAACTTGGACACCTTTAGGAGTTGGCAGAGCTGGGGATGGGGGCGGATTGGGGCAGGGGTGGTGCAGCTCACTGGTTTATGGTGTATGTTTTCCAAAAATAAAAGGAGGTTGATTTTTGATGATCATTTTAGGCTTAGGCTCTATTGGTGTCTTTTGGCTCCTACCTAAAGCCCTAAATTTATTTATTTTTAGAAATAAGTTTTTATTAAGTATTTTCCCTATGGAGTATATTTTATTCACATAGGGGAATATCTTCCTGTTGCTATGAAAGAGATCACATTTCTGTTTATTTAGACTTGAAATCTGTGACTGAAATCACAATCATGTATAGACATTTCCTCAAAAAACTAATAAGCAGGAGTAGTGTTTTATTCACCTGTTTACTTAAAATTCCCTAAGGGTGATTTTAGGCCTAGCTGTCCATTTATTAAGAGGACAGGAGGTTAAATTAGTCATAAAATTGTACAACTTAGTCATGTCTTTTAAAATAATGTGAGGTTTGATCACTTAAAAGTTTTTTTCCCACAGTGTTAAAGGTGAGGACCAATATTGTTAAGTATAGTAACATTGGTGAAAAAGGAGCTCAGCCTCAGTTTTCAAACATGTAAAGGGGAAGATAATTCCTTAAATATGAAAATATTGCATAATTAGAGATCTCATGTACTATATTGAGCACTTTTTAATAGAATCTGGAGACAGAGACATCTATACAGGTGGTTCTCGGGGTGTTAATTTCAAGCTTCCGCCAGGAATCCTTTAAATCTGCAAATTTCAGTTGCCTAGGTTTTTATGTAGATTAAGCAGAGGTTAATATATTCTAAAAGGCCATTACTGTTTAGCAGCTAAATCACTATTTTGAAATTTTGTGGGAAAAAAAGTGAAAAATATCAAGACAAATCTTGTTTTTATTTTAACCTATTGATTATAATGGTATGTGTTTTTATATGTTTTGTTATTGTTCAAGTACCTCAATTGCTTTGGTCAGAACGACTTGGGCATACTTCTGGCAAGTTAGGTAAAACTAAATATTTTGGTTAGATGGTACATGTTTAGCATTGGCTTATCATATTGAAACTTTCTTTCCATGCTTCCTGTTAAGAAGTATATATAACCTTATCAGATTAATAGTATTTAAGTATCATCTATGTAGAGTTGGTGTGGAAAACAATTTGATCTATTTAAATATAACCAACAATAAATATTGTTATTGAAATGTCTTTTTAAATCCTGAAGAGTAATGTAAGTATGCTTGTTAGTTGTAATGTCATTTTTATTTGACTTTTCAAAGGTGGGAAAAAGATAAATAAGACCGTTTGTTGCATTTATCAGAATAATTTTGCAAGAACTTCTGGTGATTATTTTAACTTTTTAGTTAAACTGTTTAGGTCACAGTTCACCATTCAGCAGTGTTTCTCAAACTTTAATGTGGATGGGAATCCCTGGGGATTTTTTTTTTTAATGCAGATTCTGATTCAATAATTTGAGACAGGAGCAAGAATCTTCACTTCTAACGTGCTCGTAGGTTGTGTCAAGGTCCCTAATTACACTTTGAATAAATAGCATGGTCATAGATTATATCACATATGGGGGGATTTTAGAGAGTAGACCTTAGTAGAAAAGATACCAACAGCCGATGTTTACAGTGGTTTGTAGGATGGTTGGTCTTAGGTGGATCTAGTTGGAGATTTAAAACTTTGGTAATGGCCACCACAAATGTTAGTTGTGTTTAGATCCCAAGGAAAGGTTAAGATATCTGCAAGAACATGAAATGATTTTAGAAAATCAGGCATTAATAGTTTTAGGGAACTGATGGAAGATAAGAAGGAAAAAGCAAAGAAGACTAGGTGGCTGAGGAAGTGTCGTGGCATGTTTATTTAGGAATTATATCAGAAAACAGATTTAAAAAGTCATAGAAGATAAAATAAAAATAACTTCTGACAGCTCAGAAAGGAAAGGCTTAATAGGTAACAAAAAATAGCCATGTGGTATTATTTTTCTTGAAATCTCTGACTTACAAAAAAAAGTTAACGTTCATTAATCAGATCAAAGTAAGCCTTTGGTGGTAAAAAATTAAAGCAGATTAAGGAAGAAAATCATTAAAGATGACTTTAAAAATAATCCATATGGGGGTTTTCCTGGTGGAGCAGTGGTTGGGAGTCCGCCTGCCGATACAGGGGACACAGGTTCATGCCCCGGTCCGGGAGGATCCCACATGCCGCAGAGCGGCTAGGCCCGTGAGCCATGGCCGCTGAGCCTGCGCGTCCGGAGCCTGTACTCCACAAACGGAGAGGCCACAACAGTGAGAGGCCCGCGTACCACAATAAATAAATAAATAAAAATTTTAAAAATAGTAATAATTTATATGGATTAAATTATGGTCAACAGATGGGAAATATAAAGAATAGAAATGGCAGGTATCCATACCAAAAACGGTATCCATTTTTATATAAAGAGGGACTAGGATGTAGTCCCTGGGAACTGATACTTTCAATTCTAAAACTTTATTTTGAAAAATAAATATTATAGATGAAGTATGGAAAAGAAATATTCTGCTGTTTCCTTATGCCAAGCATTTTTTTTAATGGTAGGTTAATAATACTGTTGTGTGAGTATTGTGTTAGCAGGCACTGTGCTAAAGGAATCATTTTATATTTTGTGTATCATGTAATCAGCAACCCTTTAAGGTAGGTGGTATTCTCCCTACTTTAAATATGAGGAACTCAGAGATTGAGATTTAAGTAATATTTTTTGCATAGCTAGTGGTTCTATAAAGTGGCAAAGCCAGGATTGAAACCCTGTTCTGCCTGACTGAGTATACACTCATAACTACTAGGTTAGGAATAGGCCTAATAAGTCAGGTTAGACTTAAATGTTTAATTTTATGTTTACTTTATAGCTCTTTAACTTATGCCTAAAGTAAAGTCAAACTAATTTGAATTTAGAGTAGCTTTGATCCTTGAACAACACAGGGTTTACAAGGACCAGCCCTCCTTGTAGTGGAAAATTCACATATAACTTACAGTTGGCCCTCCTTATGCACGGTTCCTCTGTGTATGCCATTCCACATTCTCGGATTCAACCAACCACAGATCATATAGTACTATATAATATTTACTGTTGAAAATAATTCACATGTAAGTGGACCAATACAGTTCAAACCTGTGTTGTTCAAGGGTCAACTGTAAACTCCTAGATTAAAGTGGATTGCTAAAGGGTGTGTGTGTGTGTGTGTGTGTGTGTGTGTGTGTGTGTGTGTGTGTGTGTGTGTGTGTGTGTGTGTGTGTGTGTTGTGTGATGTTGATAGTTCAGTTGCCATTTGTTTTGTTTTTCTTCCATTATTCATTTATAAAAGTTTAGGCCAAAATATCATATTGGATTTTGGTCTCCAGAAAAGCCATTTTTAACTAAGCAAACTTTCAGTTGATTTGGAAAGGGAATGCCACTTTCTGATTGACTTTAAAAAAAATTTTTTTTACTTAAAATTTTAAAATTTCACTTATTTTATTCACAAAATCCAAATTAATCTTCATCCCTGAGTTTGGTCTATACTAGCGTTTAAAGTATTAGGGTTTTTTATATTGAATTCTTTTAATTAAAAAAAAAATTTTGGCTGTGTCGGGTCTTCGTTGTTGTGCATGTGGGCTTTTTTTCTCCAGTTGGGGCAAGCAGGGACTACTCTTCGTTGCAGTGCGTGGGCTTCTCATTGTGGTGGCTCTCTTGTTGCAGAGCACGGGCTCTAGTGGCAGGCTTCAGTAGTTGTGGCTCGGGGGCTCTAGAGCTCAGTCTCAGTAGTTGTGGCACATGGCCGTAGTTGCTCCGGCGGCATGTGGGATCTTCCCGGACCAGGGCATGAACCCATGTCCCCTGCATTGGCAGGCAGATTCTTAACCACTGCTCCAACAGGAAAGTCCTAAGTATTTTTTAAAGTGTTGTTGTACTGAGCCATCCCCATCATCTAACATTTGGTTTCAGTTCTTCTGCATTTCTCAAGGACATGGTAGAAAAGTTTGTTAAAAGGCTTCACTTAAACCAAACCTCAGTGAGTGTGTATGTGCTCGGGCGCACACACAAGGTACAGAATTAACACATAAAAGGAGCCAGTATACTCAGCCGTAAAATTGGTCATGTACAGAACCTATGTTTCCTTCCCTGATGCAGAAAGAAAGGTGGTCTGTAAAAAAAATTTCTTTAGTAAAAAAATTATGGCTTTAGATTATTCAGGGTTTTCTCTACTGTTCTATTTCATGAAAATCTGAGCTATATAAAAATGGTATATAGGTAAACATATCAATATTTTTCTTAAAAGCCTATTAATTCATAAGGACTGTAATGTCTTGCTTCTAGAATTCTATGTAATTTGGTCCATTGCTTAAAGTAATTGGATATTTCAGAACAGATTCAGGGATTCCCAGACTCAGCAGTCCTGAATTTAAGTCACCATGATGGTAACGTGATGTTATAAGGGATTAGCTGAAGACTTTTTCCTTATGATACCTAAATTAAGTCATTTCTTTTAGTTTATAACTGATCAGTTGATCTGGCTCTAAGAAAACTAGCTCTCTCCTTAACAGAATTTTCACATGGTTAGTTTTGTTTGGTGTAGACTAAATGTTTCCCAGAAGGAGATTATTAATGATTTGAAATATTACATTAATAAAGGTTCTGGCCAATATTTTCTGAAAAGTCACTATCATTGCTGTTCTAAAAGTAATATTTTTATATCAGCTTTAGCGTTGCTTTATATTTAAATCTGCAAAGTAGGTGAAAGCAATGATGAGTGCTTCTTAAAATTTACCCAAAGATTCTGTCTGGGGCAGAATATATAAGTCTATAGATGTATTGTATAGTAGTCTTGAAGAAAGAAGTTTGACTAACTGTATTCCAGCGGCTGAACACTGACATGAATTCTCAGCATATAATTTATGTGATCTTGCTTACCAATAAATATTTGGGAAAAATGTTTAAATAGTTCTAATAGCAAAGTCAAATTGAGGCTTCATCATGACGTGGTATTGAAAATTATTAACTTTACTCTTATTTTTATTAATGTAACATTTTTCACCTTAACAAGATTGCAAAATATACAGTTGCTTTCTGCATAGTGTGGGCTTTCAGTATGACAGTAAGAACTACCAAAAATTCCCCATACTGGATTTTGTCCTTGAGAAGTATTATAACAGTAATTAACTTTTTCTTTTCAGAAAGTATAGTAACATCTTGATCAACCTGTTAATGTGTAGGAAGGGATATAATCAAATAGATTCATCTTGTACATTATCAACCAAATCTAGATAATCAACTAAAAGTCAGTTATTTATTGAAAAGGTTAATAAGTCTAGTCTGTACCTAACATTGAGAATTGATATGTTGGCCTTCATTTTACAACCATTGAGTGTTTTACATTTCAGGAGTTAGAAATACAAAATAGTAAGTCATCATTATCCTCAAAGAATTTAGAAGAAATTCCAGGAGGCAATAATAGATTTATAAATAGTAGGGATCATCAAACCAAACCTTCCAGAAAAAACACCATTGGAAATTTGAAAGGGGTTCTGGGCTCATAATAAAATATTCAGCTTATAATTGGAATACATGAATAATGTGTATGATTTGGATTACTCCTAGAGAGAAGAGCTTGTAAAATTTATATATCATGAATTTTTTAAACTAAAATTGTTCAGTTTCCACTGGATATGATCATAGTAACTTGATTTTAGAAATTTTCACTGTACAGTTCAAATTTTAAAATGTAAAGATGGAGTGACCATATGAATTTGAAAGAACAAATGTGAAGGTAGGTTTCCTTACATTTGTATCTATTTTTCCCTTACTGAAAACTGAGCCTTTAAGTGAGAAATCCCTGGTCAGGGTTGAAATAATAGGCAGTTCTTTGAAATATTTCTTATTTCCCTGAAGATAAGCAGACATACAGATGTTGCTTTGTTCAAATGGAGTAGTTTCAGTAAAAATATTTTTTTTCTCCATTCCCTGTAATTCATAAGGCCCCTCATGAGGTCAAGCTGTTTCAAACTCCAGGATGTCTTAACCAAACTGGTTAGTGTCTGATAGTACACACTGTTATTTCTGTTTTTCTCGTATGAACACTTTCTCTTTTAAGAAGTTCTAAGACCTATAATTGCTAGCCGGAACTTTGAGTCAGTAAGAGGCAACTGAGGTTAACACGTTGAAGTGGTTATAATTTCAGTCAAAAACAAACTTGGCAGAAGAACTAATACTGAATGCTTCCAATGGGCTGTCATTGTCTTAAGTAAGTGTAAATGTGAAAACTGAGACAGAGACATTTTGGTCCAAGGTCCTCCTGACTAGAAATGGCCAATCCTGAATTGACCCCAGGTTGGTCTGATACCAGAGCTCGCATTTTAACTACCACTCTGTACTGCCTTCTGGGTTTTTCTTGCTGTGTGCAGTCTTATCTGGTATATGTCATTAGGCTTCTTTGAAATATTGAATAACTGGGGTATTACTAACTAGTTGGTTAGACTGTTAGTTTCCCCAGCTCAGAACTATAGGTGGGGCCAAAGACTAGTTTCATAGAAATGACAGCATGAGAATTATTTTGTGTTGTGATGGTAAGACTAATGATAGCCTCTGAATAGCTGAGAAGCTTCCCTTTTGTAAATAAATATTGCTATCAGTGTAGCCTTCATTAATTGAACCTTCTTAAACCTATTTATGGTTAACTACTCTCTTTTAAAAAATTTTTTTGTATTTGTGGCTTTTGTCACAAGGTTACTAATCATCTTGTGATTTGAGATTTCTTTTTACCAATTTTAAAACATTTCCTAGTTAGTGTTTCAGGATTTGTTTTAAATTACTTTGAATAAAATGGAGCCAGACTGTGGTATCTTATCTGCGACCACTATGATTTTACATGGAATTCAATTTTTCATCTTAATTTTCTTTCCAGATTGGAGTTCTTACTCTTTGAAGGTAAAAGCTACTTTATTTTTGTAAACACTTCTTAGCTGCCCTGTTTTGTACGTTCCTTGGCTTTCTTTCATGTCTTTGAAGTGGCTGCTGGAAGGTCATGAAGTATGGGTGCATATATAACCCGGCTTTGTGTAGTGTTGATTATCTTTTTTTTTAACATCTGATTACCTGCAATTGTTATCTTTCTGTTTGTTTGTGTGTGTTTTAGAAGTAGGACATTATTGTTTAACTCATGGTTTGCCTAGGCTAGGGTCATAGACTAAAGATAGAGCAGAACCAGAACTTATTGCCTTATTGTTTTCCACTCACTTTGATTCCTGGAGAAAGAAGCCTATATGTAGTATGCATAAGCAAAGTTGAATGGCATCCTGATTGCCTGTGAACTTCAGGAAAATCAGTTCTCATATAGTAACTGATATGTATATGTATATACATATATGTATATGTGGCTGGTGAATAAACAGTTTCTCAATATCAGAGTTGGGACTTGTGATCTGGAAGGTATTAATCAAAGTCAGGCTGGCTCTAGTTATACTTAGCACCAGCACTAGGTTCAGAATTCCAAATAGGTGTCTGACAAACCAAGGTGCCCTGGGTTGCTTTGAGGTTCCATCCAGCTGTGTGCTGTCTAGGAGATTCATAATTACAGATCATTTTAATTGCTGCTCAGTTAAAGCCAGCATTGCTAATGACAGCAATGATCTTCAGGCTATTTCAGTTGCCCCTTTCCCCAGTCATTATCCTTGATCATCTTGTTATTTTTGACACAATTGAGTAAACCTTCAAAGCTTTTCTGGCTTTTGCTGGCTGTGGTCCACAATATGTGTATTTCCTTGTCCCTTGTAATGCCCTCTTCCTGTGTCTTTTGTCCCTCTTTAGGGACTTCAACCACTATTAAGGCTACTGAATTTTATATCTCTAACCCCACTTTTTCAGTCTCTAAATCTCATATGTACCTCCAGATCACATGAAACTTGATAATGCTAAAAAATAGTTACCAGTCATTTAACATTTAGTGAGTACATGTGTTCCTGGCACTGGGGATACAAGGAGCAGCATGTGGCAAAGGGAACAAAACCTTACAGACATCGCCATGAAAGAATTACGTGTTTTGGGAGCACATTTTGATCCTGTGCGTTGCAGCCTTAATAGTTCTCCTGTTGGATTTTCTGCTAAGTCATACTGATTCTTCTACAACTTTTCCTTACTTTTTTTAGTTAATGTACTATCCTAGGGTGGGAGTTCTTAACCTTGCAGGAAAATGACTTGGAACCAGTGTAGGAAAAAATATCAGACCAACCATAAGAACTGACAGATGTGGGACTTCCCTGACTGTCCAGTGGTTAAGACTCCGCGCTTCCAATGCAGGGGGCGCGGGTTGGATCCCTGGTTGGGGAACTAAGGTCCCACATGCCTCACTCCACACGATGCGGCTGAAAAAAGAACTAACGGTTGTGGAAATTTTGTATTAAAAGATTCTAGGAATTCAGCAATACTTTTTAAAAGTGAATTATTTTATTAATTGCAACAACATTTACATTCAGATTTAGACTATACTTTTAGAGAGCCACCTTTATGCTAAATAATGTAGTAGCGTCTGAAAATACACTGTGGGTGGCAGTCTTCTCCCATTATGGAGCTAATGTTCTATTAAGGGAGAAAATTCACATTAAGTTGGCTTGATGTACCCCCAAATCTAAGACTTACAGGTTAGGAGGCATTGCTGTGTGTCTTACAAGTCAATTTCTAGATTATTACAACTCTTCTCCTAATTTTCCTACCTGATCTCTCTCACTATTCTATTTGTCCTATACAGTTGCCATAATTGTCACACAAATACCAATATTCCCATCACATCATGGTGTCAGATCTGAATTCTTGAAATTTGATACTTTTTATATACTTCCCAGGCATCTTTCCTTTCCAACCTTTTATTCCTTTCGCATTCTGACATTGTAGTTAAACCTTTACTGTTAACCTTAGGAAAGTTAGACTGCCTTTGTCCACTTTGCTTTTAACTCATTACTTCCTAGCAATTACTTTGGAGATTATTCCATTTTCTAAAGAGACATGGATTGGAATGTGATATCATTCATGAAATAACAGGAATATATGGTTGTACTATGAAAATTGCTATATACAAAATGATTTCTAGACTCCCAACCAGTGGCCCACTTCCGGGAGCACTTGGAATCACTTAAGTGGCAGTTTGACAACAAAATTGTACTGAAACTTATTATCTAGATGCAGTGGGTAACAAAATCTAAGTAGAAAATGCAGAAGGGTTAGATTTAGTCAATATGGATATGAGAGTTTGCATCAGGTTTTGAGGATGAACCTAGTGACTCACAGGGAACTTAAAATTCTCTTGACAGTTAAAGAGCAATCTTTTTGCTTTACAGTTTTCAGAATTCCACTTCTTAAAAGTACACAGACCAAACAGAAAAACAGCCTAGTTGGCCATTCCTGGCCTAAAAAGTTACATAGGTGGGTACACAGAATTTCACATGCTGTTGTATTTTCTGAAAGCAAAGGTACTGTATTATTGCAGTACACGCCCATATTGCGGTAGTCATCTGTACTGTGAGTGAGACTGTTTAAATCTGTACTTTAATCATGGTGATAGACTCCCTTAGACAAAGCCTGTTAGACCTGCTTCCTGTGTTCGATACTCTAGCTGACTCTTACTGGGGAAAATAAAGTACAAAAAGAAAGGCTTCTTGATATTTTTAATTTTTGACTTGATATCCAACCCTTCTCACAGTAGTCAAGCAATAGCTCCCATTCATTGAGTTCCTACTGTGTGCCAGTCACATGCAACTAGGCGCTTTATATTATCTTTAGTATTCACAGTAACTCCCGTGTTAGGCACTAGTATCCTTATTTCCAGTGGGAAAACTTAGGCCCAGAGGGATTGAATGACATCGTCAGTGTTGTACAGCTAGTTTGTAATAAAGCAAGTATGAGAACTAAAAACTTTCACTTTTATCTTTCTCTGGAAATATATTTTGCTTTTTAGAGCTAGAGACAAAGTAGTTTCTTAGGTTAGCTTTATTGTGGGGAATTTTGAATTACAAGCTAAAAACAGAAGGTTTATTCTAGAATATAAGGTTTAAATTTGTAAAATTTAATTTGCTGTTGTATGCTTCTATTGCCCTGCTGTTAGCCTCATAGAATATTTTCTTTTCTACATTTTGTGATTGATATATGTTTGCTTCGTTTTATATATATATATATATATATACACACACACATATATATACATATATATACATACACAAAAGCTTTAGTTTTGTTGGGGAAAGGGATAAAAGAGGTTAAGTTGGTTTTATACTTGCAAGTAGAGTCTGACCACTTTGATTATCTTTGCAGCAAACTTGAACATTTAGTTCACCACATTTAACATACGTATAACAATATATATATAAGGGCATACTGCTTTCCATCTCCTAATATCAATAATAATAATTGATGCCAGGCAAGAAGAGTGTTACCTTATATTTGGATCAGCTATTTCTACGTAAAGAATGTTTGAAAGAATTTTCCTGAAGCTGTTCTGAAAGTTAAGTATCATTAGATACATTGGCAAGACCTGGACTCAAATTCCAGCCATTAAGGGAACACATCGGGGAGAGCCCTGCTTTTGCCCTTGGAAAAATAAAAATAATAGTTGATAAGGAAATAAAATTTAGGTGAATCTGTGCTCTGTTTAATGCTGATGGCTAGCATTTGTTAAGTGCTTACTATGTGTCAGGTACTGTTCAAAGTGCTTTTCAGGTGTTCTTTCTCTTCACAGCTTCACTTCTACAGACGAGGACATTGAGAGGCAGGAATGTTTGTAGTAGAACCATGATTCAAATACTAAATAACTGATCTGTTCAGAAATAGAGCCCTGCATCTCAATAAACTAGAAGAAAAAAAAAAAAAAAACTAGAGCTCCATCATGTTGTAGAGAAAGGTTTTTATTTTATTTTTAATTTTGGTGTTTTCTCTCTTCCTTTCCTCCCTGCAACTTACCTCTACCCCATGTTCTGTGTAAATTTACCCCACACACACATTTAAGTTTTACTTTTTTCTTCTTCCCTTTTCAAACTATTTCAGCATCATCAGGAGCAGTAAACTGGAAGTTTATTCATAAGTTTAGAAATTTTGTAAAAGACTTCAAAATAATTATACTTCATTGACCTATGTCTTGTCTTGAAATTTTTCATTTTGAACTATGTTGTTTAGGGGGAGAGCTATTAAAGTGTTTTCTCTGCATGTTTATGATACATTTTAGATCTCCCACATTTTTTCCCTGGATATTTATCAGGAGATGGTGTAGAGGTTTGGTAAGTAATACAGTTTGATTTTGTATGTCTCGAGTTTCTCATTAAGTCACATAATTGAGTTTTCTTTATTCTGACTTTTTTCTCCTGGTGATTCTGTTTGTAGTATTGACTGAAAATCCTTACACTAATGCTAATTTTGATCTTTTTTTTCACTAGCATGTATTGGAGCCCTCAGACTTGAAGAAGGACATAGGTAAAAAATATAATATGGAACATTTTCTACATTAGGGTTATAAAGTCTTTTTCCTTTAGTTGCATACTTGCTGTGTTCAATCTGAAAAATATTTACATAACAATTTAAGTGGTATAGGTTTTACCAGAACGATTATGGATATTTTGATTCTCTTTTATAAACATATATCAGTTCTCAATCCTTCAGGTCAAAAAAGGTGGTCTCATGTTATATTAGAAAGTACTTAGAAATTTATTTCCCCACTGTGTGAAATCTTATGCAGTACTTGAGTTACTTAATTGTAAAGTGAATAGCAAATATTAATCTAAAACTAACATTTTAGATTTATTGGAATCAGGCCTTACTGCTGCTCTGTCCAAAATGCTTTCTTCCTCAGAAGCCTCAGTGGATATAAACCTCATATCGTATCTCTCACATATCTGAGCCAGGTGTGCCAAAGTGAACCCTGCAAGTTCTTTTCTATGACTAGAAGTTGTAGAAGAGCAAAAAACCTTGGAAGTGTCATATTCATTTATCTGCTCACAAAGTTGTTTTAAAACATCCTTTATTTTAATTTAGAAACAAGGTATGCTACACATAAAAAATTTTTCATTTAGTGACACCAAAAATTTTAACACATTTTTCTTTCGAACAAGTGTTCTTTGAAAACTAAATGTCTGCAGTTATTTTTTTACTTGGAGTTACTTGAAGTTTGCTTAAACTCCATTTACTTGAAGTAGAACTTCGCAGTGAATGAAAAGGACTAGGTTCTTCCGCAAAGTCAGTGAGAACATGAGTTTCTACGTATGGATAATACACATTCTCTCTTTTTCTTCTTTTGTCTTGATAATCAAATCTCTGAGAACAAGGCTCTGATTGGCAGTCTTTTTAAAAGCTATAGAAAAAGAATACTTTTTGGTTTTTTTTGGCCACGCGACTTGAGGGATCTCAGTTCCCCGACCAGAGACTAAACATGGGCCACGGCAGGGAAAGCCCGAATCCTAACCACTAGGCTACCAAGGAACTCCCAATAATAAATTTTTTAAAATTCCACATTTTACATATTATTTATAGCAACCTAATTTAGCAAGATCAAATTGGGAATTTCACCCAGGGTATCGGGTAGAACCATTAGTCTGTTGGAGAATTTACTTGGGGGAAAAAAAACTAGTGGAGGGAAGGAGAAGGTGCTGGTTGATAGCAATCAGAAATAAATGTTGTAAAGCATCTTTGGAATTAGTTTGTTGTAAGTGGGAATTTTATCTGGTATATAAAAATTTTATGTTTGTTTATTTATTTTTGGCTATGTCACATGGCTTGTGGGATCCTAGTTCACCCGACCAGGGATTGAACCCAGGCCCTTGGCAGTGAAAGCAGGGAGTCCTAACCACTAAACCGTCAGGGAATTCCCCAAAATTTTATGTTTATTCATGGGATTTTTTAGAAATTGACCCATTTCATAAAGCAAGGAGAAACTTAATACAAGTGTGGCTATTGATACTTAGAAATATATGTCTTTTTTTTTTTTTTTTTTTTTTTTTGTGATATGCGGGCCTCTCACTGTTGTGGCCTCTCCCGTTGCGAAGCACAGGCTCCAGACGCGCAGGCTCAGCGGCCATGGCTCACAGGCCCAGCCGCTCCGCGGCATGTGGGATCTTCCCGGACCGGGGCACGAACCCGTCTCCCCTGCATCGGCAGGTGGATTCTCAACCACTGCGCCACCAGGGAAGCCCTATGTCATTTATTTTTAAAAGTGACACTCCAGGTTACATCATAGTCACTGGCAAAGTTCATTCAAATACAGATTTTCTACTTTTCTTCTTTGCTTTAGCATTTTTAAAAAAGTGACCTGAAAGTTTAATTTAGATAGGAAAATAAGGGCTTGATTAATGGAATTGTGTATGATGGTATTAGAGTGCCCGTGTTAGTATTTTCATGAAAGGGGGAGAGTGTAATAACTGATTGGCCAGTGATTAAAAGGTAGTGACACATTTAGGATTTCTTATTCTTTGAAGTTTGAGTTAGAAGTTTATAACCTTTGACTCATGAACCTTGCAGCAGCTCCAGTCACTCCTCCACATCTCTGCCTAAGAGGAAGGGTGGAGTCAGAGTTGCCATACTTACATTCACTTTGTCCCTGACAGTCTGTCAGTGACTGTGATTTCTAAGGCTCACTCTTGGAACCAGAGGCAAGAAGAAAGGGGAGAGGGTGCTAATCAGATTAACTGCCACCTTTTTAATTTGACCCTTGTTAATAATATACATGAAAAGTAGTATTTACTCTTTACTTTGCCTCTAGTTTTAACACTGATGTTTTTTCCCTGAAATTTCCAAGAGCTTAGCTCAATGTCTTTTTCAAAGAAAGGGGCGTGGGCAAAGCCCACAGATGTTGCGAGAATAGAATTACATGGGGAAAATGTTTTTCTTAAATTAAAAAAAAAGTGAAAATAGAGAAGAGGTTGCAGGAAATGGAGTAGTGGGGTCAGTATTAGGAAGGCAGGAGATGACATAAATAATTATTAAGTAATCTGTAGTCTGATTTGCTTCCTATGTGGTTTACTTATAACTAACATGAAATGAGTGTTTCATTCCTTAAGTACGCACTTTGGGAAAAACGGGAAGCCAGGCTGGAGACACAGATCTACAGCAGATGCTCTGTATCCAGGTAGCAATGGCTCTGATGGCATTCAGTCCAAGAGCAACAGCATCTCCAAAGGAAAAATCTATAAATATTCATGAATGTGATCACCTTCACCATCATCAGCCAACTGATCCTGTCATCAGCCAGGATAGGTTAAGGCTTCTTGAAAGGCACTTTGATGGCTTTTGATTATCAGGAAATTTTATATAGAAAAAAAGTTGAAATTATGCTCAAGACTTCTTTTTCTGGTTTCTTATTCTCTTGATATTTCACATTTCACAACTAAAATAATCGTAACGCCGTGTTATCTTTTAAAATGAATTTTCATGAGCTGAGGCTACGGAAATCTCCATTTCATGGACATAATTGACACTTGACCCTTTGTTTATAGTTAAGTACAGAGCATCCCCAAATTGGGAGAGATTGCCTCTTTAAAGTTGGTGGCCATCTTGGCTCAGTGTTAACAAGGCCTAGTCTACAGGTTCAGTTTTGCTTTTGGCTTGTCCTTGAGTTGAGAATCAAGTTGAGAGAACCAAGTGGAAGTGTTGGGACCAAGCTAGCAGCTATACTTAAAATATATATGAATCAAGTGTACTGTTTTTGAAAGACCAGTTATTGAGCCCACCTCAGTCAGGGACACTGAATATTGGGTTTAAGTAAAACAAAAATGTTACTCATTTTATATGTTTGAAATTAGTAATTTAAAGAAGCATGTAAACACTTAAAAGTGTAGTTGCATTTGTTGTAGGCCAAAAAACTATGGCTGTTATCACTAGGGTATGACTCATGTGGTTCTTGATTATTTACACTATTACAGAAGAACACAAATATGCATAGCTCCAGGTAATTTAACTTTGAAGTGAGAGATTATAAACACCTTTCTATGTGAAAGAAAGGTGTTTACTTCAAATGAGTGATGAAAACTTGGTGCTAGGACCTCCGCTTTTTCTTAGGTCCAGTGGTCAGTTTCTTATAAACCAGGCATGAAGAGAAACAAAAAATAATTAATTCTCCATATCTTGAGCTTTATTCTCTTCAGCTGGTATAATGGAACAGGTATAATGATTATATTCCTCAGTTTCCCCCCACCTCTCCCCTCTTAAGTCTGTAGGAGCAGTTGTGATGTTAGTGGAGCAGTTGTGATGTCAGTGAAGCTGTGGTTAAGTATATTAGATTATACTAGAGGATTTGAAATAGAAACAGAAGTGTTTTGTAGTATAGGTGTCAGAATAACCAGCTTCAAAATACAAACCCTGAAACTTCATTGTTGACTGTTAACAAGAACAAAATACTACAAACTAAGATGTCTTTAAGAGCAGAGGTCTGCTGTTGCCAATTCGTGGCTCTTAATTTAACAAATCTGATCCAGGATGCATCTCAACCCTGCAACAAACCGTATTTTATTTTTGCCTTATTTCCAGATGCCAGTTTAACACAAGTGCTCTGCCCCATTGCTTAGCTTTGAGCAGTGTCCTACTTTGAAAAGAAACTTATATGTACATTTTGTCTTCCCTTTGAATACTATTTTTTAACTGCAAACTAAGAAGCATTGAGCCTAACATTCACACAGCTTGTTCTCAAACTCTGTTTTATGAAAATTGCTCAGCTTTTTTCAGATCATTCTACATGGTCATTTTTCTTTTTTTTTAACATCTTTATTGGAGTATAATTGCTTTACAGTGGTGTGTTAGTTTCTGCTTTATATCGAAGCCTTTTCTTTTTTAAACTGAATTTTGCTTTTTCTTTGTAAAGTTAAGAGTTGGTAACATGAGTCCCTCTTGCCCTTTGCAATTAGAATCTGGCATCAGAAGCAATTGTTGCTGTGTCTGATTTTCATCCATGAACTTTTCTGGGATGTAAGGCATATTGATTCTAATGTTTATTATTTAACTGGGCAGTATAAATAAATTCACTGGCTCGCCTTCCTGTTTAGCGAACACCTAACCATGATATTTTATATTCCTTACACTTCTGGAATGCCACTTCAAAAATAGAAGTTATGGGGAAGAAAGAGGGTACTTGGACCATACTTTGAATAAAAGACATTTTGAAATTTTTTTGTTTCTTAAAAATGAAGCCAACTCCTTAGTACCAGATGTGTTCATTTTACTTTTTGAGAAATTACTCTGGTCATTATATTTATCATTCATGAATTAGTATTCTGCCCTAGCCCCTAAAGATAGTTTTACATGCTAACTTTTGTTTTACCTTTCTAGCTGCTAAGATAGATAATGGTTATTGCAAGCAGCATGTTTTTAAATGGTCTCCACTGTGGACTGCTCGGCCAGTGATGGAGTGAGTACGTTGAGGAAGAACGTGTCATTTGGAATCCAGAGCCATTCAGCAGGGATAGCTGCCTGATACATGGTCAGAATGCTCAAACTGATGGCTTACTGATGGCTTTCTCTTCCGTTCCCCTAAAAAGCAACTTTGTGAGCCTGAGTTCCCCTAATCTAGCTACTCTCATTTATATTCCCAAAGTAGTAACCTAATTCTGTCACTTTTGGCTGTCAAAGGGAATTGAGGTGTCAGTGTGTGAGTACAGCAAACATTTAATGATTTATAGGAGGGAAAGAAAAAGTTTTGTTTGCTATTTGAAATGTAGAATGTTTTGGTTTTCAGTTTATGATTTTGTAAAGCATAAAGATATTTCTTGGTTGTTAATTCCACATGAATCATTCGATATTTTTTCTCCTCTCTTACTAAGTTAATTTCAATGCTAATTTCCTACTAAAGCAATTGAATGGAATAAGTCTTAATTTAAAGCTTGTACTAATGATAATCAGATATGGTTCACTTTTTTTTTTCTGACTTAAGTGATATGTAAGTAAAATACTCATTTCAAATTTGACTGGCAAATTAGAAAATCAGAACAGTTTGCCAGTATTTTTCATTCCCTTTCTTAGACATGTTTTTCCTTTACACATTTACAGTGCAAAATAAACCAGTGGTACAGACTCATACTAAATTGATCAACTTTTGTCTTGGTCTTCATGGAAATTACATCTTTTTCACTCAACAGTTATTAAAGGAACAAACAACATTTTAGGCTATACCAAGCTAATAACTTTAGCTTGACTAAGAGCTGAATTTCATAAAGGAGCAGAGTATGTAATTCATTTTCACATACTTTAAGGTATGACTCATCCCTGTTAAAGTTGTGAGACTCAAAGCTACGCCCGTATCACTTAATTTTATGTCCTTCCCTGTTTACTGTGTCTAACCTTCAAGATTTCGTGACTGATGCTGAAATGGAAGCCAACCATTGCAGAAATTTGGGGAAAATGAATCTGAAGAATGCAAGGGGAAGTAGGAATTCATTTCTAGCATTCCCAAACCTGCTTTGTCACGTCACCTCCACCACAGTCAGAGGAAAAGAACTGAGTTCATGAAAATTACCAACTAAGCCTTACATCTGTCTTTAATGTTTTTAGGAAATATACTGAAAAGGTAAGTGAGATGTCTGTTTTGAAGAAAGACTTTATTAGGTATTTTAAAACCAGTTCTGTATTAGTAAAACTGGACAGCTTCTTTATTCTGAGCTTCAAAAGTCCTGTCCCCGTTTGGTATGGTTCTCAGTAATTGTGGAGAAGGTGGAGTTGTTCCAACCAACATGAAGCTTTTCCTCTACTTCTCAGCAATTAAGCTGGATCTTACATTGAAGTGTACAAAGTGCCAGTTTTTGTTGTTTTGTGCTCAAATCCTCTCAAAAAATTATTTTTAGTTGAGTTTTAATTTTACCCCTTACTGTTTAGAAAAACGTTTTAAATGCTTCAAAGTTCCTACCAGAACTACGTTTGTATTGTATGTAGTCAAATAATAATAAAATTATGGAGTTTTATAGATCTCTGTTAACATCCACCTATATGGGTTTATAGATAATTTTTAAATCACTAGGATTGTTCCAAATTTATTAAATCCCTGGAATAAAGGGATGGACTGGCGCACAGTTCATGTCCTCAAGAAATTCATTTTTATTGATATAATACAGATAGAATTCTAGTTTAGGGAATCAGAATCAAATAAAATGAGGCTAATTCCATTTCCCAGTCAACAATCCGCTGTAGCTAGCATGTTAATCTGATACATGACAAATTGTATTTGAAAGATCCAGCACTGCATGTGTGTGAGAGAGACATTTACTAAATACTTCCTATGTTCTAGATACTGTTCTAGGCTCTTTATATATATATATATATTTTTTTTTTTTTTTTTAATCCCTATAACCTGTGAGATAGGTGCTATTTTTAAAGCCCATTTTCTAAGTCATTAAGGCAGAAAAGTTAACTTATCCAAGTTTGCACAACTGTCATCTAGGACCAGTATTTGAACCCAGGCAGGCTGATTGCAGAGCCTGTACTCTTCATTTTGGGTGTGATATTTATATGCAGTACCTGGCTAGGAGTACCCACCAGACTGTCCAGATTCTTAATACAATTTGCCTAGTTTTAAAAAGGAAAGTTTCAGTAATATAGAACTACTATAGATAATAGTTGTCCAACTTTTTAGAGAACCAGAATTTCCCTTTTTTCAACTCTTGGCTCCAAGACAGTCATTTTGCATGATGATCTCCCCTCCTCCCCCTACCCTCACTCCCCCCAACAGTGTGCGTGCACACACACAAAATTTAAAGTGCTGGCACAGAGAAGCAGAGCTTATCACCCTTATATTTTCTCTTCACTACCTATTGTCACTTATGTCCACCCCTCTTTCTTTCTGGAATATGGACATTTTCTTTAGCTGCCAAATGATGAGAAAATAAGACTGCAGAGACTTTCCCTAGGATTCTTTAAAAATAGATTAGGCTCTGTACAAAATAAAAACTGCTGTGAGAACTCCAGGTAGGTAATTTACTTCCTGTTGTATGTATAGTTTCTGAAGCCTCTGCACCTCTAGCCCCTGTTTTATGTTTCTGTAAATCTGATTTGACCTTTAATAAACTGTTTTCTGAAGTGAGTGGTTTTTTGGTCTCATTTCCCATTTGGATGTGTATCTCCTTTGGTCATTTGATATTATTGCCACCCTTTCAAAACTGGTGGTTTACTTAAAGTAAGAGTACCTACTATATACCTAGTATTGTTGAGGGTTTAAAAAAATATATGCCAAGGCTTTGCTTTTAGCTCAATGCAGGTACCACCCAGTACTAAAACTTTGCACATTTTTAAAGGAAAAACCTGGTGTTATAAAATCATTGTGAATGGTAGTTGATTGTATGACTCAGGCAATTGTGACAAGAAAAATCTGCCCTAGTGAAATCAAATTAACTGTTCCATAATGATTAATAATTAAATTAACTGGAGAAGCAATTTTGACTATTTCTTAAGCATCAGTGCTTTCTCAAACTTGAATACATATGGGAATCACCTGGTGATCTTGTTAAAATGCAGATTTTGATTCAGTAGGTCTGGGGTAAGCCTGAGTGTCTGCATTTCTTTTAAAAAACATGTTGAAACACAATTCATGTAAAATTCACTCCTTAGACGTGTACGATTCAATGGGTTTTTTTAGCATGCAGAGTTGTGCACCTGTCACCAGTCTTAATTTCATTCAGGACAGTTTTCATCATGCCAAAAAGAAACCCTTTGTTCAGTAGCGGTTATCCCCATTCATCCCCACCCCAAGTCTCTGGCAACCACTACTCTACTTTCTGTCGCTATGGATGTTCCTATTCTAGACATTTCATATAGATGGATTCATACATTATGTGGATTTCTGTAACTGGCTTCTTTCATTTAGCATGTTTTCAGGGTTCATCCATGTTGTAACATGTACCATGTACTTCATTTTATGGCCAAATAACATTCCATTGTATGGACATGCCACATTTTGTTTATACTCATCAGTTGATGGACATTTGAGTTGTGTATACCTTTTGGCTATTACGAATAATGCTGTTGTGAACATTTGTGTGTGAGATTTTGTGGTCATGTGTTTTCATTTCTGTTAAGAATATAACTAGGGGTGGAATTGTTGGGTCATTTGGTAACTTTTTAAAAAATTGTAACAACACTTAACATCTACCCTCTTAAATTTTCAAGTACACAATACAGTACTGTTAAGTGTGGGCGCAACATTGTGCAGTAGATCTTAGTCATATGTTAACTTTAACATTTTGAGGAACTGCTAAACTGTTTCTAAAGTGGCTGTACCATTTGAGAGTCTGCATTTCTGATAAGCTCCCAGGTGATGATGGGTAGCAGACTGTAGATTACATTTGGGCACCTACAAAGTAAACAATTAGGAACATCAACTTTCACTTAATTCAACTTGCAGTGTCTGACTAGAAGCAAAGGTGTTTTCCTTTCACAAGGCCTTGGTGCCTCATTTCTTTTAACGTTAGCCTTACTGCATGTGGGCTTATTTAGCCTTTAAACTCTTCAAATGTAGATTGATATATCTAAAGGGGAAGAGAATATTCATTTTTAGTTGGAAGAGGCAGCTCTAAGTTGAGAATGCTTATATAATTGGCAGAATATTAATAAAGGTCTTTGGTAGTGTTCTACAAAAGTTCTGGATGGCTCTGTATATGCTGGTGATAATATTTGGGGGAAAATAGATGAATGAATGTCAGAATGAGAGGATGTGTACATTTCCTTCCAGTTAAGTTAAACGTTTTGTTCCTTTCTAGATGCCTTCAGGGAATGAAGGGTATAGTGGTGGAAGTATACACATAAACAATTTAATACATTTTGGTGAACATTGGGATAGACCAAAGGTGGGTAGGTTCAAAGAAGACTCCCAGGAGACGGGAACTCCTAAACTCAATTCTTTCACCCATTCAACTAAGATCTGACTTAATTGGAGATTCGGATTCTGGGTTTGGTTCACAGTTTGATGGGGAAGGTTATGTGGGCAAAAAGGGAGTATAATGCCAGAACATGAAAGAAGTATAGCTTAGAGATCTGTGAGGTTTCCAGTGAAACCAATTCCATTCCATATGTGGTCGGCTGACAGTTGGGGGTAGGAGGTGGTAAAAATCAGAAAAGATTTCTAGGAGATGATACTTGAAGTAAAGCCAGGATTTTAGAAGTAGAGGTGTACAAGAATGGCGTATTCTAAAATGATAGAGCAGAAGACATTAAAATATTGAGGTCATAAATGGTAGCATAAATGCCACCTATCCTTTACTGAACAGGTACCATGTGCCCAATTGCTGTGCTAAGCCTTGGGTATGCAAAAAGGAGCAAAACAACACCTCTGCTTTTATAAATAGCAATCAAGAGATTTTAAGTGCAATACAGTGTGGTCTGTGTAAAAAGCAGGAATGTTGTAGAGGTGTAGAAGTAGTTTCAGGAAGGTGTAATTCCCTGGACTGGACATTAGTTCTGTTCAGCTTGAGTTGGTGGTACCTGAAGTGAAAGGAGTAGGAAATGTGAATATAAAGATAAATTGAGATGTCCTTGTTGGCTGTTATTTTGACAGAAGTAGTCTAAAAACGTAAACACATGGCTAGTACTAAGGATAGGGAGACAGCAGGAATCTGAGTTTTGAGTTCTTTAGTGCTTGTATGACTATCACGATCATAAATTGACACCTTAAGGGTACTTGGTCTGGTCCTCAGTTTCTAAAAAAATGAATTATCTTATATACTCTAGGGCTTAACTTCTACCCCCATAGTTGAAAATCATCAACTGTCCTACAAAGATTGATTCATGGAGTAATCTTCAAAATAACTTCTTAAGGACAGATATTTTCAGCCTCTTCTTGGCTGTTTACAACCAAGAGTCTTTAATTGTTTTCCCCATTCCAATAGATAAAAGTGCAGGACAAAACTTTTCATGCATTATATTGAACAGATTTTCACATGTCTTGGGAAGTCTGTGTATTATATATTGTGGCATAACAAATTACCTCCAAAACTTAGTAGTGTTTTGTTTTTTTAAGAATGTAATTTAAGGTTTAATTTAGGGGATAGCATTGATGATGTAGACATCAATGTTTATATGAAACCAAAAAGACTAAAGAGGAATGAGCTAGTGGCCCAAACTAAGGATGGGATATTGATAAAGGTAATCCCATTCTCATAACATTTATACTTTTTGTTCAGTATAAATTATTTTGTGGCCACTCAGTGCAGACCTGAGGCTGAGACATCCTCACATTGACTGTATTCCTAGGGTCCCCTCCAGTATGAGTTCTCACATGTCAATGAAGACAGGAATCACTGAAAATTTTTCCAAAGTTAATACACTTACAGATTTTGCATCGGGGAGGATTTTCATATATTTCCTAATGTAAGAGACATCATTAAAGGCTTTCCCTCATTTCTTTATATTCACAAATTTCTTTGAAGTGTGAGTTCTCAAGTTTTCTAAGGCATGTGGAAAAATGGAAGACTTTCCAATACTGATAACATTCAATAGGACTTTCTCTCCAGAATGAATCCTCATATCTATAAATTGAGAGGACGTTCAAAGCTTCCCCATAGTCATTATATTCGGAGCATCTCATCCTCATTTGGTCAATAGTGTGACTGCTTGTGCTGTGGAGCTTTCCACATTTCTTACATGAGTGCCAAAATTCAGCTGTTTAAAACATTCTCTTCATATAGTTAAACTGGGTCAAGAATTCAAGAGTGACTTAGTTCAGTGATCTGGCTCAGGTCTCTCAGGAGGTTGTGGTCATCTAGAGGCTTGATTGAGGCTGGAGGATTTGCTTCCAATGTGGCTCACTCACATGCCTGGCAATTAGTGCCGGTTGTTGGCAGGAAAAGTCAGTTTCTAGCCAAGTGGACCTCTTCATTGGACTATGTTCTCCTGGCGTGCAGCTAGCTACCCCCCTCACCAAGGGAATAATGTAGCAAGCTCCCATCATTTCCACAGTACGCCATTGATCGCACAGGTCAGCCCCATCCAGTGGCAGGAGACTACTACACAAGAGCAAGGCTACCAGGAGGTGAGACGTTGGAGCCTTCTTGGGGGCTGGCTGCCACAACTTGGGATGAATTTGAGCTATTTGTTGTCCTATTAAACCAAGTTTCTAAAAGCTGGCCCTTGACATGTGCACTTAGAAATGCCTATTTATGATTCCTGATACATTTTAGTTACCTACAGTGATTGCTTCAAAAGTATTTGACCTAAATATAAATAAATTGGTAGGTGTTTAGCATTTTCTAAGATTTGTGGGCTACTGAATTTCTACACTGAGGTGGGTTCTAATATGTTTTAAGTGTGTATGACGTGCTCAACAAATATTTGCTTAACTGAACCGACAAGAAGAGTGAGGATTCTCTTCCTTCTCCTTCAAGCTTACTTGATAAGGTAAAGGCAGGAATTAGGGATTGATTTGGAGGCAGGAGAAGGGTGATGTGTGACCACTAGGTTTCTAGTTAGATTATCTGGTAGGTAGTAGCTATTTCCTGAGGTAAGGAATGCAGGAGCAGGCCTGGGCTCAGGAGCAACTAAGGATTGGAAGACAATTAGACTGATGTGTCTGGAGAAGCCAGAAACTTGAATTTGGAGTCTGTCTGCCTGAATGTAGTCTGAAGCTCAAGTGAGAGATCAAGGCTGTAGATAAACCTCCAGGAGAATTGGGAAACAGGAGCAACACTGAGCCCAAGGGAGAGGAGCTTCAAGGAGGGGAAAGGTCAACAGCACCAAATACAGCAGAGTGAGAAAGGTGACTGAGATGTGTCCACAGAAGTTGGCACAATGTCGCCAGAGGAACACTGGGGCAGGGGGTGGGGAGGCAAGTTGCTAGTGCTTTGAGGAATAAGTGGGAGGTGAGAAAATGGGGTAGTATAGACTACTCTTAAGCTTGCTGAAAAGGAAAGGAAAACACAAGTTTAGAGAGAACGGAGGGAGGAGGCCCCTATGCTATATTTTTAAAAGTTGGAAAAGCCAGCTGAAAGCAGGAAGATTAAAAATATGAGAGAAGGTGATGACTATGAAACCAAAGCCCCAGAAAAGATGGGAGTGAGTGGAATGGAAGGCCCTGATGAAACAGTGGACCTTGGACAAAAAGACACTCTCATCCTCTGAGACTGGAGGGAAGAATATGTAAGTTTGCCAGGTGAGAAGGGGGGATTTGAGAGTCTACCCTATTAAAACACGTTTGCTTTAAATATTGAATTTTTCAGAAATAATAGTCTCACTTTGTCTTAAAAGTCCATGAGAAGAGGAATGCAGTTTTGATGGTTGGTATCTGTGTCAGGAAGCCCTGTTAGAAGTTCAGCAAACTAAAATGAATACCTTCAGCTCTTCAGACTGACTAGCTGTGAGGCCCTGGGCATGGCCTTTAACCTCTCTGGACCTCAGAGTTCATCTCTGAAAAGAGTGCACTTTGTGTTAACTGTGACTAATCCATCTGAATCACATTTCCCAATGAATATGCTGCAGGCATTCAGTTTGGCTCACTAATTTAACTACTGTTAAGTATGTTTCATTGATATCTTTAAATGACTCTGTAGTATCAGTTATGCTTTAATATGCCATGTATGTATTTTGTAGGATATACTAATTTCAGTAAACATGAATCTTAGCTCTGCTGTGTGACTAGGGAAATTACTTAACCTGTCTGAGCCTCTGTTGTCTCCTATGTAAAATAAGGTAGGCTAATGCCTGCTTTATTTAATCTTCGCAACAGGTCTATTATATATGTAAGACACGTGCTTAACCATGGTGCTAGAAATACTGCAAGGATTCAATAAATGGCATGTCCAGAATCCTGTATTCAACATCTTTGTGGCCAGATGTGTTCAAGAATTCAGAAATTTTCAGATTTTAGGAAGCTATTCTGGGGCATAGGTACTTGTATGTTATGTTATTTTGCAGCAGGGTCTGGGGCAGCATCCGTAGTTAACCATTAATACTTCTGCAGGAAACGTATGATAAGTAAAAACTATAATTAGCCTTGTGTCAGTTCAGGTTTTGCCTCCAAATAAATATTGTACCAAACTTAGAAAAATTATTTTGGTTTTCATAACTCTGTGTTTTGGGATTACTGGTAAGGATTATGGACCTGTACTAACCAAGCAGCATGTATTGAGAATTCCCTGGTGGTCCAGTGGGTAAGACTCCATGCTCCCAATGCAGGGAGCCCAGGTTCAGTCCCTGGTTGGGGAACTAGATCCCACACGCATGCCGCAACTAAGGCCCAGTGCAGCCAAAATAAGTAAATATATTTTTAAAAGTCAGCATGTTATTTCTTAAGCCCTACTTTGTAGTCAGCTCTATATAGCACTATGGGTAGTACAAACAAAGAATAAGCCCTAGTGCCTGTCCTCCCTTTCTTTGCTCTTTGCTGTTTGGACATACCTAGAACCCCACATGAAGCATTGAGTAGAAAAAAAGAGCATGGGATAACTCAATAGAAAACTGGGCAAGAGACTTGAATCATGAATCAGCACACCTTAAAGAGGATATTCCAGTGATAACATGAATAAGTGCTCACCCTTATTAGTAATCAGGGAAATGGCTGACAAGGGTAAGCGTTAGGACATGGAGCAATGAGAACTCTGATTCGCTGCTGGTGGCAGAGTAGATTAGAACAACCACTTAATAAACAGTTTGTCTTAGTAAATTTGAAGATAAATACACATACACCCCGTGATACAGTATTGCCACTCCTTAAGGTTATACCCTAGAGAAACTCAGGTACACGTGCACCAGGATACATATACAAGAATGTTGGGGAAGAAAGAAGACTTGTAGAGTTCTATTTCTGCTTTGCATGGTGACTTCATGGGTGTTTGCTTTATAATTACTCATTAAGCTCTATGTTTAATGCACTTGTCTGTATTGGTGTCATGTTTCACAATCCAAAAAAATTAATGTATGGGTTTTGGAGCCCAATATATATCTAAACTTATTAACTTTGTGATCTTGAACAAAATAACATCTTTGCAGTATTGTTGCTGCCCTAATTCCCTGCTGTTACAGCTGCTGCTAAATCCGGAAGGGAGTTGATGCAGACTCCTCTCTGCTCCAGGAAGCAGGGAGGAGAGTCAAGCTAGGCCTGGTCTGCTGATCCCAGAGATGGGTGTTACTAGAAGACATAAGGAGTTTTAAGAGCCAATAACAAATCTACAAAGTAGTGTAGGCAGATGATATCTAAATAAAGCAGACTCAAAGGGAGTTATTTCCCCAAATCACACAATTAGTAAACGGACAGCAGATATCAGAACCCAGGCCTTTTCATTTGAGGTGTTACTCTTCCCATGGGCGTTTTTTCTTCCTTCTTCCCTCCCTCCTTCCCTCCCTTCCTTTCAAGAACAGACATTATTTATTTATTTATTTGGCCACACAGAGTGGCTTGTGGGATCTTTGTTCCCCGACCAGGGATTGAACCCTGGCCCTTGGCAGTGAGAGCACAGAGTCCCAACCACTGGACTGCCAGGGAATTCCCCCGTGGGCATTCTTAATTTAATTAGAAAACTGGAGAACTTTCCACACCCTAAGAAAGGAATTGTTTAAAGGTGAGATTTCCCATGACATGACCAAGGTGACTACAATCATCTTAAATATATGAAGATGTATATGGAAGGCAGTTTGGTCTCTGGGCCTCTCCCCACTCCCACACCCTCTGGCCCCCAGCTTTTTTGAGATATAATTAACACAAGATTTTGTAAGTTTAAGGTGTACAGTCTTGATTTGGTACACTTACGTATTGCAAAATGATTACCACCACGGCATTAGCTAACACCTCAATCCCATCCTATAAATGCCATTCTGTGGGCCTTTTGATAATTAATGAGCAAGTCCTTGTGAGAAATTACGTTCAGAACTAATACTGGAGGGCTTCCCTGGTGGCGCAGTGGTTGAGAGTCCGCCTGCCGATGCAGGGGACACGGGTTCGTGCCCCGGTCCGGGAAGATCCCACGTGCCGCGGAGCGGCTGGGCCCGTGAGCCATGGCCGCTCAGCCTGCGCGTCCGGAGCCTGTGCTCCGCAAAGGGAGAGGCCACAACAGCGAGAGGCCCGCATACCGCAAAAAACCACAAAAAACTAATACTGGAAACACAAAGGATACATAAAGAAGTAGAAATATGGTGACAAGTTATTCTAGCTCCAAGTCCTGTGCTCTTTCTAGTATTCCAGAGGTTCCTTATGTACGTTTGTTGAATAATTAAGAACAGTGGAAAAAATAAAGGACTAGTAGACAATCTTCCTCTAAAGGAGAAGAAAACGAGTAGGTAGGCAAGACATTGTTAGACTATTTCCCACTCTGTCCACTAGGTGGTACTATTTTCACATGTCATAGCTCTTACTGGCTTTGTAGACTAGAGCTACGTTCCCATTTATGTACAGTGTGTTTGTGAAACTGTCAGTAGCTCACAGACATTTTTCTTTAAATATCAAAGATTATAAGTTTGGTTTTTACCTTGACACTCACTGTTTTGAACTTTGTGTGTAAAGGAATGAACATCAGCCTTGAAGTTTTCCAACTGTGTATTCCACTAGCCCCAGGACTTGAGTGATAAGCCCTAACATTCAAAAGCTCTCAGCTTTAGCTTCTGTTTTTGGGAGATTGGACTTCCTGACTAAAAAACACTTGTTTAATTCTACCCCACCTTTTATAGATGCTTATTTTATTTTACATAAACATCTCAGGATAACAATAGCCAATTCAAAACATCAAGAGACATTAGTGATTCTGTGTTTTTCAAAAATTCCTTTGGGTTCCTTTTGACACCATGATATATTTCAATAATTTCAACCCAATTCAATCAAAATCTGCTTCAATCAGTTCTCAAGGGCAGAGGTAAGAAAGGGAATCAGCTTAGGAAGGAGACTGAAGATAATCTCTTCTGTCTCTCTTTTCCCTTTTTATCTCTTTTTCTCCTTTCCCAACCATCTTTTCTCTCATACTTTCATTTTTTCTTCCCTGTGCTCATAATGTGATATGCATTTAAGTTTATTCCAACATTTTATTATGAATATTTCAAACTTAGGGAAAAGTTGAAAGAATTCACATTGACTACCCCTATACCAACCACCAGGATTCTACAATTATTTTACTATGCTTGCTTTCCTACATGTCTATCCATCCCTCCATCAATCAATTCGTCTTATTTCTGTGATCCATTTCCAAGTAAGTTGCAGACATCAGTACACAACCTCGCAAATAATTCTGCATGTGATAGGCCTTTCAGTTCATCTGCCAACATGAATCTTTTGGGTTTGCAACACCTCTTCTATGAAAAACACCGTGTACTTTTAATGAGGTTTAGTGGAAGTTTCTTTCACTTGATGGAGCTTAGGTTCTTAATTTATTGTCTTGGTCCTGCCAAGCATCATAACACATCTTTCAATATGAAGACACTTTCTTGGCAGACATCTCTTCTTGGGCTGCATCGAGAATGGTCAAGGATTAGTTAATCATTCAGTGGTGACCATGTTAGTTCATTGTCTTTGGCTGGACAAAGTCCTTAGTAACCATTCCCCACCCACCACACTCCATGACATGTCTTCTCCCACCTGCTGTGTTTTCTAGGAGAAGCTCTTGTTCCTTCCCACATGAATTAGGGAACAATGTCAGTTTCCAGAGCAGAGTGTGTTGCTATGGGAACCTGAAGTTATTTGGAGTTGCAAAATGGTAGCAAGTAATCAGTGACACAACCTGAAACACTCTATAATTGTCCCTGGAGAATAAGAGGGTAAAATGTTTTGTTCTTAGATGAGGGAACTTCTGTGCTTTTGTCCTCTGGGGAGCTTCTGGGAACAGTGTTGAGCTGCTGAGTGAGAAAGCAGCGGGCTAGGAGAAGGTGGCTTCAGGTGGCTTGAAGAGACTCCTAGTTTTCCCTGGTATGTGTCCCTTAGGTAAGTCGTTTATTCTTTCCTTTTTTAAAAAAAAAATTATTTATTTATTTGGCTGCACTGGACGTTAGTTGCAGCACGCAGGATCTTTAGTTGTGGCATGCAGGATCTTTATTTGCAGCATGCAGGATCTAGTTCCCTGACCAGGGATCAAACCCAGGCCCCCTGCATTGGGAGTGCGGAATCTTACCCACTGGACCACCAGGGAAGTCCCATTTATTCTTTCTGAGCTACAGTTTTCTCTTCTGGAAAATGGGGTGTCAGTCTAGAGCTAAAAGGGAGCTTGGAGATAATCTGAAGTTGTTTGATTCTCTGAAACAGATGATGCCTGCACATTTTAGGAAAAAACCCTCTACCTGTGGAAATCAACAGTGAGCAGGAATGTCTGTATACAAAACCCTGGAGTTTCCTGTGCCTTTCTTTTATATGACTCACACATTCACACATTACACTTTGACAGACCTTAATATTTTAACCTACATGCAGTACTCAGGATAGCCTGTGACTAGCGCCATTACGGTACAGTATAATTATTAACCTACAGTCAAAAAAACGTGATGTTTGCATTTCAAAAGATAATGATGCATTTTTTAGAAGATATTTTTGTTCTGGTGTTAACAAAAATGTTTACGAACTTAAAGGTAGAGTAGGAGATGAAATCAGAAAGGTGAAAATGGTGAGGTCTATAGGATCTTAAAGGCTGCTGCAAGGATTTTTGAGAGAAATGGGAAACCAGTGGAGGATTTAGAGCAGAAATATGACTTTCTCACTCAACTGCTGCCACAGGGGTTTCTGTTCCTTGAAAATGAGCAGCTTCTGCAAAAAACATAAAACAACAAAAAAGGGAATTCCCTGGCGGTCCAGTGGCTAGGACTCCTTGCTTTCACTGCTGAGGGCCCGGATTCAATTCCTGGTTGGGGAACTAGGATCCTCAAGCCGCTCGGCACAGCCAAAAAAAAAATCAAAAAGAAAAAATATAAAATGAGCAGCTTCTATTTCAGGGCCGTTACACTGGCTGTTCCTTCCTGCATTGCTCTTTCCACAGATACCTGCAAAGCTCATTCTCTCACCTCTTTCAACCCTGTGCTTCTCCACAATAAGGCTTTTCCTGACTACCCTATGGCAGCCTGGCCTGACTTGCCCTGCCTTTGCACTTCTGATTCCTCCCTACCCTGCTGTACTCTTTCTATAGCACTTATAACCATTTAACCCATAATATATCATTTACTTACTAATTATGAACATTATTTATTGTCTGTCTCCCTCTGCTAGACTGTAAGCTCCATAAAGGCAGGGATCTTGGTCTCTTTAGCCCACCAAACACCTAGAATGTGTCTGGCACATAGAAGGCTCCCACATAGTTGCTGAAAGAATGACTTAAAGGAATACATTTTGATTATATGGAAAATTCATTTTTTTCTCATCAATGATGAGTAAATGGTTATTGAAGATTTAGGATCCTGAAGAACCTCTGAATTATTTCACAGAGGTTCAGTTCTGTTCCGTAGAGGTGTTTACCAAGAGAGTGGACTTCAATTCTAGGAACATTTTTAGCGCTGTTCAATGAAATAAAAGGTTTATGGTCAACTATTTTTGTTATAATTTATTTTCATGTAATTCAGACTTACAGAAGAGTTGCAAGTTAGTACAAGGAACTCCCTATAGCCTCTTTCCAGATTCATCAATTGTTTACATTTTGCCTCATTTGCTTTATCTTTCCCTCTCTCTGAATGTATGTTTCTGAAACTTAAGAGTACATTGAAGACATTACGTCCCTGTAACCATAAATAGTGCATCTTTCAAGAGCAGACATTTTCGGGACTTCCCTGGTGGTGCAGTGGTTAAGAATCCGCTGGCCAGTGCAGGGGACGTGTGTTCGAGGTTCAAGCGCTTGTTGGGGAAGCGCTTGTTGCTCCACATGCCGTGGAGCAACTAAGCTCGTGCGCCACAACTACTGAGCCTGCGCTCTAGAGCCTGCGAGCCGCAACTACTGAAGCCCGCGTGCCTAGGGCCGGTGCTCCGCAACAAGAGAAGCCACCGCAGTGAGAAGCTCGCTCACCTCAACGAAGAGTAGCCCCCGCTCGCTGTAACTAGAGAAAGCCCGTGTGCAGCAACGAAAACCCAAAGCAGCCAAAAATAAGAAAGAAAGAAAGAAAAAGAATACGAGGAGGAGCAGATAAAGTAAAAAAAAGAAAAAAAGAGCAGACATTCTCTTGCATAACCACAGCACAACTGTTGAAATCAAGAAGTTGAACGTTGATAGAATACTATTATTTAATCCACAGCCCATTTTCAAATTTCATCAGTTGTCCCAATAATAATGTCCTTTGTAGCTATTTGCTACCAATCTTGGATCCAAGCCGGGTCACACGTTGCATTTAGTTATTAGTCTCTTTAATCTGAAGTTGTTCTTCAACCTTTCTTTGTGGTGTTTTTGTAGAGTACAAGCCAGTTGTTCTGTAGTTTGTTCCTCGGTTTGAGATGGTCTTAATGTTTCCTTATGATTGGGTTCAGGTCATACGTGCATATTTAGCAGACATACCACAGAAGTGATCTCATGTCCTCACTGCATCATATCAGAAGGCGTATTTGCTGGTTTGTCCCAATATTGCTGATGTTAACTTTAATCACTTGCTTATGACGCTGTCTGCCAGATTTCTCCATTGTAAAGTTACTATTTTTCCCTTTGAAATTAATAAGTTACTTGTGGGGATATTCATTGAGACTATGTTCCTCATGGAACTTTCACCCACTGGTTTTAACATTATTCCTTCTATACTTATTAGTTACACAGGCTACTGTCAGGAAGGACTTTTCTTTCTCCCCTATTCATTTCTCAGCATGGACTCATGGATTCTTATTTTATTCTATGATTTATAACTCATTACTATCATGCATTATTTTACCGCTCAAATTGTCCCAGACTTCTGACCAGCTGTTTGCCTTGAAAACAATTTTACATGAACCATATAGTCTCCAAGTAGGATTTTTTTTTTAAGAGGAAGTGGGTCCTAATTTAGAAAAGGTAGAATTTAGCTTACTGGAAGGTAGAAATAATTAGGTAAGAAAAATTACTTTGGGCAATTTACAGTGACAAAAACACCCTATAGGGACTTCCCTGGTGGTCCAGTGGTTAAGAATCCACCTTCCAATGCAGAGGAAGCAGGTTCAATCCCTGGCCAGGGAACTAAGATCCCACATGCCGCAAGGCAACTAAGCCCGAGCACCTCAACTAGAGAGCCTGCATGCCGCAAACTACAGAGCCCATGTGCTCTGGAGCCTTCACGTCACAACTAGAGAGAAGCCCGTGCGCCGCAGCAAAAGATCCCGCCTGCCACAACTAAGACCCACACAGCCAGAAATAAATACTTTTTAAAAAACACCCTATACACTGAAGTGTGTTAAAATAGCAAGAAAAATAGCACAGCCACTCAGCAGTGATCAGAGCAGGTTCAGTCTAGCAGGTGAGGATGGGTGTATCCTTATGTGAAAGAAGAAAGAGAAATATGCTGCTTGAGCTACTGAGTTGTTTCTGCCCTACAGCAGCTCATGGAGGGGATGGGAGGAGTGATGGCTGACCATAAAGTCAGAATGTCAGTGCTGGAAAGAATCTTAAAACTATTTGGTTTAGCTATTCTTTTTTTAAATTTATTTTTATTTTTTTTGGTTGCAGCAGGTCTTAGTTGCAGCAGGCAGGCTCCTTAGTTGTGGCATGCTAACTCTTAGTTGCGGCATGCAAGTGGGATCTTGTTGCCTGACCAGGGATCAAACCCAAGTCCCCTGCATTGGGAACGCGGAGTCTTAACCACTGTGCCACCAGGCAAGTCCCCTTGTTTAGCTGTTCTTAACCTCTTTGGGGACACAGTCGTTTTTGAGGATCTGATGAAAGCTATGAACCATTTCTCTTCAAAATGCACATACAATATTAGGTACAAATGTGGAGGGTTCATAACTTTATCCATGGATACTAGGTCTATTCAATTAACTTCATTTTTCCATAAACTTGCAATTTAAAGAAGAGTGTTTAATTAAGAGAAGATTTTCACACTCTTAGAACAAATCGAAGTATGATGTGTTTCACTATGAGATCGTCTACAGGTAGATTTTGTTTTACTCTGATGTTTCTCTGAAGGTTCAACAATCAGCTATCAGCCAAGAGTTTATGTCTTCAACAAAGAAGGACCACCTCAGAATCTCCCTTTCCCTACCCACTGGAAAAGAACTGTGCTAGTTACTTCAAACCGTTCACATGTTAAAGAATAGTTACAGGCTTCTGGCTTCATTGCTTAGACAACTTTCAGACTGTAACAGTGGGCCAAGTTAGGATTTCCAGAACTCTTTTTAGCCAAGAAGCAGGTGGCTTCATGAAATTGCACCCAAGATCTGGATTACATAGGACTGAATGAATTGATGAGAGATGATTATAGTTTGAAATATTACAGGTGGGTTTTTTTTTTTTTTTTCGGTTCGCGGGCCTCTCACCGCTGTGGCCTCTCCCGTTGCGGAGCACAGGCTCCGGACGCGCAGGCTCAGCGGCCATGGCTCACGGGCCCAGCCTCTCCGCGGCATGTGGGATCTTCCCGGACCGGGGCACGAACCCGCGTCCCCTGCATCGGCAGGCGGATTCTCAACCACTGCGCCACCAGGGAAGCCCCAGGAAGCCTTTTACTTTCTTCATAAGCTATGTGTAACCGATGACAATTTAGTAGACTCTGCATTTACAAGCTGAGATGAAACTTCAAAAAAGGATCTTATTCTCATTGGCTCTTCACTATTCCCTCCTCCCCCAGAAACTCTTACTGAGTCTTTCTGTTTTTCATGGCAGTATAGTTATTTGCATGGGTTTGTTACGAATATATCCTCTTTTCTTTTGGCCGTGCCACATGACATTCGGGATCTTAGTTCCCGACCAGAGATCGAACCTGTGCCCCCTGCAGTGGAAGCGAGGAGTCCTAAGCACTGGATCGCCAGGGAATTCCCCTATATCCTCCTTTTTGCCATTCTATAATTTGAAAAATTCATTCTGCAGTCAAAGGCTTGCCTTGTCACATTTGAAAGTGATGCTTATTTAATTACCAATTTCGATATGACTAACACTTTTAAGGAAGTAGAAGCCAATGACTTTCACAGCCCTCCCAGGAAAACTGAGCTGGCACCCAGTGAACAGAGTTCCCAGCCTTACAGGTGAATAAGGAAGGTCACTTCCAGGCAAGCCCCCAAATCTTAAATATTTGGAGGACTCAAGAGGAGAGGCATTTACCTAAATTTAAAGTCCAATCTGAGATTGCTTATGAAAATTTGCAACAAATTCATAAGGTCTATCTGGTAGATTAACATTCTCACTGCACCTATGTACATAATCAGGCCAAACCAAATGAGACCAATCTTATTCTGTGATCAAGAATAATCTTTCTTTGAGATCATTTTTTGGTAAAAGGGGGTATATTAGTTTCCTGTTGCTGCTGTAACAAATTATCACAAACTTGGTAGCTTAAAACAATATAAATGTATTACCTTACAGCTCTGGAGGTTAGAAGTCCAAAATGGGTCTCTCACTAGGCTAAAATCAAGTTGTCGATAGAGTTGTGTTTCTTCTGGAAACGCTATGGGAAAAGCCATTTCCTTGCCTTTTCCAGCTTCTAGAAGCTGCCTGCGTTCCTTGGCTCATGGCCCCCTTTCATCTTCAAAGCCAGCAATTGTTGTCAAGTCTTTCTCATGATGTCAGCTCTCTGTTCTGACTCTTTCGCCTACCTCTTCCCAAGGAACCCTTGGGGGACTTCCCTGGTGGTCTAGTGGGTGAGACTCCACACTCCCAACGCAGGGGCCCGGGTCTGATCCCTGGTCGGGGGACTAGATCCCGCATGCATGCTGCAACTAAGAGTTTGCATACCACAACTAAGAGTCCGCATGCCACAACTAAAAAAACAAAGATCCCACATGCTGCAACTAAGACCCAGTGCAGGCAAAATAAATAGATAGATAGATAGATATTAAAAAAAAAAAAAAAAACCCTTGGAATTACACTGGGCTCACCCACATAATCCAGGGTAATCTTCCCATCTCAAAATCATCTGATTAGCAACCTTAATTCCCCTCTGCTGTGTTACATAACATATCTATTCACAGGTTCCAGGGATTAGGATATGGACATATATGGGGAGGCATTTTTCTGCCTACCAAATTGAGAGACTATAGAGAAAAATTTATGCTTCAGCAGAGAACTGCATTGTTTAGAGCAGGAGTTGGCAAACTGCTGTATATGGAGCAAATCCAATAGCCACTTGTTTTTATATCCCTTGAGTGGATTTTACACTTTTAAAGTGTTGAAAAAAATTAAGAATAATATTTTGTAACATGTGAAAATTATACAAAATTCAAATTTTACTGCCCTAAGTTGTATTGGAACTTGGCCAGGTGCACTTGTGTATTATCTATGGCTACCTTCATACCTAAGAGACAGAGTTGAATAGTTGAAACAAGACCATATGGCCCACAAAGCCTAAAATATTTACTACCTGGCTCTTAACAGTAAAAGCTGACCCTGGTCTGGCACACACTTTTCCAGGTTATCTGATTCTAGCTTTTCATTGCCTTTGAACTACTTTATAACTCTGTGAATTGTAGAGAACTGATAGCAAAGTAAAATAATTCTCGTCTATCCACATGCACATTCTGTCTGGCAGACGTTCCATGGATTTTTACTCCTTCACTGTGGAAGAAGCTGGTTTTTCTTCCATTTGGGCATTTATGTCAATATTCCTGATCAATAAATGTGTCTGTTCCTTGGATTCTCCTTTGAACTGGTTGTAACATCTTACCAGTTCCTTCATTGACAATGTGTTAAATGAAATCTTTAATATGTGTTCATTTTATCCCTGAATGCAAATCATGATTTCACCCTTTTTTGAAAATGGTCCTTTAACATGGGCTATTCAGTGAGAGATGTTGAGACCCAGCCTCAGCCCCTCCAAATCCAGCCTCGGCCTGGCCCCTGCTTTGGCCCTAAGATTTCCAAAGCTTCCAGAGATACCACAGAAATCATTCTGCTATTGGGCCTATTTAGTGATAGAGCCAACACCAGGACTCAAGGGCCTGTACAAGGGAGGCACACAGAGGAACGTGGACAGACTAGAAGCTGTCCCGAGGTGAAGAGCTATAGTCTGGGAATCCAAGTGCACAAAAGATGAGACTAAGGAGGCACTTTGCATCGTAGCAGAGCAGATGACCTCTGGGGTCAGACAGCCCGCCTCGTTCCTGTCCTAGTGCTGCCATAATGTGATCTTAGACAAGTGACATTATCTTCTCTGATCCCGCTCCTTCTGTATAAAGTGGGCATAATACAGATTACTTACAGAATTGTTGTGAGAACTATATGAAGGAACTGCGCTTGGGCCAAGGCCTCTCACGTGGTAGGCTTCAATAAGTATTATCACCAGCGGGGGTAGCAAGTAGCTAATGTTGATGGGCACATGAGTGCCATCTTCCAAAGATGACAATAAACATTGCTACCATTCACTCTGTCTTTACTGTGGGGAAGGTGCTAGTTTAGTTCTCACAGGACCTCAAGGAAGTAGGCACTACTATTATAGAGCATAGTTGATTAATGAAGTACTGCCATGGGGAGAAAGGGAGCTGAATTACTCTGACTGCCCCTAAAGTCTGAACGAACCCCAGTTGGTGGAAGTTTCAGAGAGACAAGGGTTTGGCTTAGGGAAAGAGTTGTGAATGTCTGAAGCTGTTGCACGATGGAAAGGATTAACGGACTGAGGCAGTGAACTCCCTATGACAGTGTTCAAGCAACAAGTTTGGATAACACTGAAGATGGGGTGTATATGCTATATAGGAGTTTGGACTAGATGACCTCTAGATTTCTTTCCATTCAAATTCTGGATCCCTGTTTCTTTCCGACTTTGTCATTGATCCATCCCCCTCAGGCCCTGTACTCTCCCATAATCTGAGTCGTTCTTTGCCTCTCAGAAACCTTCTAATCCATGTGGTCCCTAAAAAGTGTCCCAGTTTTATGTTCCTGTCTTTGTTCTCTCTTATGGTAGCTACAAATGGGAGGAGGGGCATCCGCATTTCACATGTCCCCCTGAAGCCATGCCTGCAATGTCCCCTTCTTTCCAAAACAGATTTCATTTCATCCCTTCCTCCATCATAAAGGCCAGGCCACTCACCACTGTGCCGCTGGCCACAGTGGACCAGTCCAGGTCCATCAGTATTCCTCCCCAGATTTTTTTGAAGCTGAAGCTTGGAAGAGAAGTTTTCTTTCCTCCTGAGTACTAAAGTCAAGGGTAGAGGGAATTCCCTGGCGGTCCAGTGGGTAGGACTCAGCGCTTTCACTGCCGGGGCCCAGGTTCAATCCCTGGTCGGGGAACTAAGATCCCGAAAGCTGCGTGGCAAGGCCAAAAAAAATAAACAAATAAAATAAAAATGTAAAGGGTAGAGGTGGAGTTGCTTGTGGCCATATTCCCCAACATGAGGCAGGAATACAAGGGTCCTGCTGGTACCTGAGGTTCAGAGCCAGCCTATCAACCCCTGTCCTTTCCACAGCAGGGCCAAGCAACCCCAACCTTTCTCTCTCTTTTTTTTTTTTCTGGGACTCGGGCCTCTCACTGTTGCGGCCTCTCCCGCTGTGGAGCACAGGCTCTGGACGCACAGGCTCACGGGCCCAGCCGCTCCGTGGCATGTGGGATCTTCCCAGACCGGGGCACGAACCCTCGTCCCCTGCATCGGCAGGCGGGCTCTCAACCACTGAGCCACCGGGGAAGCCCCCAACCTTTCTCTTTTTAGCTTACGTCAATGGGTCATTTGCAACCAAGAGTTCTCTTCCGTGGGTTTACCCTTTGGCCCACCAACCAAATGAACAACATGCATTAATATGTCTGAAGTCTAATTTACATAACCAATGGTCCTCTCCCAAAGCACCGCGGTCTGCAGTTCCTTCCTCCACATCCTTGCTCTGCCCGCGAGGAGTCACTTTATTTGCTTGACCAGAAAAGTCTAAGAGGAGGAGCCAGGGACCTTTCCTGGAGAGGAGAGGTTGGTCCCAAATGCAGTGGTCCTGCCCATACCCGTAACACCTGCCCCTGTGCCCTGGAACATTCGAAGGGATGAATGAAGGAACCAAAAATAGGACATTGCAGGTATTCCTCAAAGGCAACCTCTGTAGCAGTCAGGATTCTACAGGCTGATTACTGTGATAGGACCCTAAGTTCTGTTCTAGATTCTGCCACCTCTTCCCTGGGTAGAAGTGGGCAGGTCAGTGGTCCTTCCAGAGGCAGATTCCCCCAAAGTTCATGAAGCCTCAACTCCAGGGCCCTCATTTGCACAGGCTGTTCAAGACCTTGTACCAAATTCCGTATTTGTAATTTTTCATCCTTTACTTAAATAGGGCCCTCCAAATTGTGTACGTTTCAATACTTATGAATCCCAATCCATCTGGGTCCCTGTTTGGGCCTTGATCTCTAAAGATATAAGAGGAAAGGGTTGTTTTAGATGGTCTCAAAGATCCTTTGGGGCCTCACAGTCTGAGACTCTGCCAAAATGGAGTGCTCCCGGACTATTGGCTTTCGGGGGAGAAGTCTTTGACAAGGCACATAGCACTAAAAACCCATGTCCTGCTTAACATACATCAGTGGTTTCCCATTGCTGCTTAGGTCAAAGGAAAAAATTCTACCTTGATTTATGAAGCCCTGCCTGGCCTGGCTCTTACCTCCCTTTGCTCCATCCCCTTCTTGCTTTCCGAACTCCAGCCACTCTGGTCTCTCTCAAGCCTATGCTCCCCCAAACCACAGGGTGTTTGCACATGCTATTCTTCCTGCCTGAAATGCTTTTTCTCACTCCCATTAAAGCCCCCTGGGGGACTTCCCTGGTGGTCCAGGGGTTAAGAATCCACCTTCCAATGCAAGGGACGGGAGTTCAATCCCTGGCTGGGGAACTAAGATCCCACATTCCTCAGGGCAACTAAGACTATGCACTGCAACTACTGAGCCCGCGCACTCTGGAGCCTGCACGCCACAACTAGAGAGAAGTCCGTGCACCACAACGAAGATCCCGTGTGCCTCAACTAAGACCAAACACAGCCAAATAAATAAATATTTTTTTAAAAAGCCCCCTGGTTCTTTACCTTGTTAATTCCTACTTCTCTTTCAGGTCTTAGCTCTTCCCTGACTTCTTGGAGCCTGAGATGACCAATTCCCCTGTGTAACACCAAGTACCTCTCCTATATAGCATTTATCACCATATAACTTTACATTGATCTCTGTGATTGCTTAATCAATATCCTCTTCCCCAACTAGACTGCAAGCTCTGGCGGGGCTGGGACTGGTTTGATTCTGCTCATCTTCACAGCTTTTTTTTTGGGCCGCACTGCACAGCTTTTTGGATCTTAGTTCCCCAACCGACTGGGGATCGAACCCGGGCCCTCGGCAGTGAAAGCACTGAGTCCTAACCACTGGACCGCCAGGGAATTCCCTCATCTTCACAGCTTTAATGCCCAGCTCAGTGACGTACAACAGGGGGCCAATTTTGTCCCTAGGGGACATTTGGCAATGTCTGGAAACATTTTTGGTTATCAAGACTGGGGCACGCTACTAGTGTCTGAGGCCCAGATACTGCTAAACATCCTATGATGCATAGGACAACCTCCTACAACAAAGAATTATGCTGCCCCAAATGTTAATAGTGCATAGGTAGAGAAACGCTGGCCTAGAACAAAACCCAGCCCAAAGGAGGGGCCCTGTGGATGTTTGCTGAGTGAATGAAGGAGAGGAATCCATCCAGCTTTTTGAGTGTGTTCCTTTCGAATGTGCCCCAAAATGATCTCAAAGATATGATTTGAGGCTTGAGTGTTGAAAAAGGGAAAAAAAACCTGTAGGACTGGAACTAGGTTATTGCCTGATATTTCTGGAATGTAAGTAGATGTATTGAGACATCCTGGAGAGGGTCCCCCTATGTGAGGATTCTGGCACATACACTGGCATGTGAAAATCAGAAAGCCCCTATGCCAGTAACATGAGAAGAGAAATCAATTCTCACTACCGACTGTGACTGTAAAAAGGCCAGAGCCCTGGGTGGTGGGGGCGGGGCGGGGAAGGGAAGTCACCAGGGGGAGGTTCAGGGAGAAGGGAGAGGGGCTTCCCCTTCCAACCCAGTCACCAGGAAAGCTCAGCCCCCTAAGGCTACCTCCCCAAGGGGCCCTCACTTAACACAGCTTGAGAGCTATCTTATCTTTACACTCATCCCCTCAACATCTAATCTGCCTCCAGCTCAGATCCTTGTTCTGTAAAATCTTAAATTCCTTCCGTTCCTCTCACTCTCTTTGTCCCACACATGGTCCTGTCTTTCCTGTGTCACTGCAAAAGGGTGGCTTCACGTTTCCTTGCCTCAGGTCATCCTCTCCTCTTAGCAAAGAGAGCTCCACAGCATCCAAGCAGACACTGAACTGTACTCAGAATGATCATGATAGCTGCTCACCTTTGTACATACGTCCATTTGCAAGTCATGCTCTCACCCAGTGACCTCATTTCAATTCTTTGAGCCCATCTAGCAGATAAAAAAACAGATTCAGAGAAGGAGGTCTGTGGGTGGGTCAAGTAAATGATAAGGATGGGACTTCATTCCGAACCCAAATTTTAGAATTATGATGGTGCCTAGCACATAATGGGTGTGTGAATGGAATAAAACATGAGCCCATGGATCAAGTACCACCACTCACTTTACAAGTGAGGAAATTGAGACCTAGGAAGGTTAAAATTACCTTGATAGCAAAACTAGGACTTGAATTTGAGACTTTGGATTCTTAGCTCAAAGATAATAAAGCCTACAAGACTTCGGATTCTTAGCTCAAAGCCTAAAAGTCTAGAGCTTTCCACTCCATACCCAGCTTCTTCCTCTTTCAGTAGAACTGGGGCCCATGAACTTTTTAAGGAAGATTTCCATCTAAAATGGAAATTGTTTTAAAGAATTTAATAAAGTTATCTTTGTGAAAGCAACCCAAGTGTCCATCGATGGATGAATGGATAAGCAAAATGTAGTGTATACATACAATGGAATATTATGAATCCTTAAAAAGGAAGGAAATTCTGACATATGCTACCACATGGAGGAAACTTAAGGACATTATGCTAAATGAAATAAGCCAGTCACAAAAAGACAAATACTCGGGGCTTCTCTGGTGGCGCAGTGGTTGAGAGTCCGCCTGCCGATGCAGGGGACACGGGTTCGTGCCCTGGTCCGGGAAGATCCCACATGCTGCAGAACGGCTGGGCCCGTGAGCCATGGCCGCTGAGCCTGCGCGTCCGGAGCCTGTGCCCCGCAACGGGAGAGGCCACAGCAGTGAGAGGCCCGCGTACCGTAAAAAAAAAAAAAAAAAAGATTAAGATGGTAAATTTTATATGTGTATTTTTAAAATAAATTATTTTATTTTATTTATTTTTGGCTGCACTGGGTCTTCGTTGCTGCGCACAGGTTTTCTCTAGTTGCGGCAAGCAGGGACTACTCTTGTTGTGGTGCGCAGGCTTCTCATTGTGGTGGCTTCTCTTGTTGCAGAGCACAGACTCTAGGCATGCAGACTTCAGTAGTTGTGGCACACAGGCTCAGTAGTTGTGGCTTGCGGGCTCTAGAGCGCAGGCTCAGTAGTTGTAGCGTATGGGCTTAGTTGCTCCGCAGCATGTGGGATCTTCCCGGACCAGGGCTCGAACCCGTGTCCCCTACATTGGCAGGCAGATTCTTAACCACTGCACCACCAGGGAAGCCCTGTTATGTGTATTTTACCATAATTTTTCCAATTATGGTAAAGAGAGGAAAAAAAAGATTGAGTTATCTGGATAATTCCCCATCTGGGCAACTCTATAAACACACAGATTAAGGAGGTGTCACCATTACCACTTAACTATGTCAAGCACATCATTGCTACTTTGATTGTGGCTTTGGTGGTGGCTTGGGAATTAGGTTAATTTGCACATGTTGGTAGAAGTCTGAGAGGTGTTACCAAATCTTTCATGCATTCTTCTTCCCTAATGTGTCTGTAAGCTTCACTCAAGGGAGAAACGGGTGTGACTTTCAGTGTTTCTGGCATTCCTCAGCCACCTCCTGCAGAAGGACATAGGTTGAGGCAGGATACATCCTCGAAACTGGCCTAGTATAGCTTTTCCCCAAATCGGTCTTTGAGGGCTCCATGCTTCATTCATCCTAAGTGCGGCAAAGACTAAATAAAAGCTCCATCATAGTTTTGTGCTGGGGAGACAAGGTAAGGAATAAGGCAGCCTTAAGGTAAACTGAACCATCTCCCTTTTCCCTCTTTAAGGTGAGGTGGGAAGCTTGGGGCAGGGCTCCATCTCTGTTTCCTAATTCGAAGAAGTTTTGTAATGCAAATCCAGGCAAGGAGGGGGAAAGGCTCCTCTGGCATAAGGAGAGCAAGAATGAAGTTATTGTTTCAGAGCAAACAGGATGAAAACAGTGGTGATAGGAGAATACCAATTTCTCATTCAGATTAGAAAGGTATGATCTCCATGGGGAAATCAGTTCTTATGGAGGGGTGTTTGCTTTCAGATATTTATCAAACTAGAGATTCAGCCTGGAGTGGAAGCACCACCACTCTTTTCTCTATCCGTGGAACCAGGGCTCACCCTTTGCCCTGGACAAGGATGGCCTAAAGAGAACTGAAAATGAGAGAAGAGAGTCTGGGAGCACAGGAGCGTCTGTGCAGGACATCTCTTCACCTTCCAGGTAACATTTGTAATGCTAAAAGCTGAACAATCCATTGCCCCTTTCTACCATCTTCCCACAGGCAAGAGAGATAACTGATGTGAAAGTCCAGTAGAAAATGCTCTTCAGGTCTCATTCATGACCACCCAAGAAGAGTCTGCCAACATCTTCTCTCTCCAGCACAAGTTTTCTCAGCTGAGGCACTACTGACATTTTGGGCTGCAAAATTCCTTCCTGAAAACCACTGCTCTAGCAGAGGCACAGGTGGATTTATTGGGTTGCTAGTGAAGCTGTGGTCTCAGAGCCCCTCATTTGCACCAACACCGTCCAAAGTCCTGGGAGAGGCCCTAACAATGAGTTCAGAGAGTAAACGCTTTTGCAAAATTTGCAAACACAAGATAGTTTTACTTGCAATGAGTTGAGACCACTCACTCCTTTTACTCCAACACTTTCGTACCAAAATTTGTGCTTCTAAGGTTTTATCCTTTTTTAAAAAATTGAAGTATAGTTGATTTACAATGTCATATTAGTTGGAGGTGTACAAAATAGTGACTCAGTATTTTTGCAGATTATACTCCATTATAGGTTATCACAAGAAAATAAGTATAATTCCCTGTGCTATACAGCTGCGGTCCCCAACATTTTTGGCACCAGGGACAGGTTTCATGGAAGACAGTTTTTCCACGGATGGGGGCGACGGAGCGGGGGATGGTTCAGGCAGTAATGCGAGCGACGGGGAGCGTCAGATGAAGCTTCGCTCGCTCACCCCTCCCGCCCCGCCCCGCCCCGCCCCGCCCCGCCCCGCCGCTCACCTCCTGCTATGCGGCCTGGCTCCTAACAGGCCACGGACGGGGTGTTGAGGACCCTTGCTATAGGGTATCTCCTTGTTGCTTATCTATTTTATATACAGCAGTTTGTATCTGTCAATCCCATATACCCTTAATTTGTCCCTCCCTCTTTCCCTCTCCCCTCTGGTAACCACAAGCTTGTTTTCTACATCTGTGAGTCTGTTTCTGTTTGGCATATACATCCATTTGTATTATTTTTTAGATTCTACATATAAGTGTTATCTGACAGTACTTTTCTTTCTCTGTCTAACTTATTTCACTAAGCATAATATTCTCTAGGTCCATCCATGTTGCCAATGGCAGTATTTCATTCTATTTTATGCCTGAGTAATATTCTGTTGTATGTATGTACAATACATCTATCTTCTTAATCCAATTGTCTGTTGATGGGCACACTTGGGTTGTTCCCATGTCTTGACTGTTGTAAATAGTGCTGCTATGAACATTGAGGTGCATGTATCTTTTCGAATTAGTGTTTTCATTTTTTAAGGGTATATACCTAGGAGTGGAATTGCTGGATCATATGGTAGTTTTTTAGTTTTTTAAGGAATCTCCATACTGTTTTCCATAGTCACCGCACCAATTTACATTCCCGCCAACAGGGTATGAGGTTCTCCACATCCTCACCAACATTTGTTATCTGTGTTCTTTTTGATGATAGCCATTTTGACAGGTGTGAGGTGATACCTCGTTGTGGTTTCGATTTGCATTTCTCTAATAATTAGCAGTGTTGAACATCTTTCCATGTGCCAGTCAGGCATCTGTATGTCTTCTTTTTCTAAAAAATTTTTGGCTGCGTTGGGTCTTCATTGCAGCATGCGGGCTTTCTCTAGTTGCAGCAAAAGGGGTTACTCTCCGTTGCAGTGCACGTCCTTCTCATTGCAGTGGCTTCTCTTGTTGCAGAGCACGGACTGGCTCTAGGCGCACGGGCTTCAGTAGTTGTGGCACACGGGCTCAGTAGTTGTGGCTAGCGGGCTTAGTTGCTCCGCGGCATGTGAAATCTTCCCAGACCAGGGCTCAAAACCGTGTCCCCTGGATTGGCAGGTAGATTCTTATTAACCACTGTGGCAGGCGGATTCTTAACCACTGTGCCACCAGGGAAGTCCCACCATCTGTATGTCTTCTTTGGGAGAATGTTTATTCAGGTCTTCTGCCCATTTTTTGATTGGGTTTTTTTTTGATACTGAGTTGTATGGGTTGTTTGTAACACTTTAGATATTAACTGCTTGTCAGTCACATCATTTGCAAATGCTTTCTCCCATTCCGTAGGTTGTCTTTTCATTTTGTTGATGGCTTCTTTGGCTGTGCAAGAGCTTTTTAAGTTTAATTTAATTAACTCCAGGGTCAGATCGACCTGACCCTGGAGTTGGACAGCCCTGGGTTCAAATCTTGGCTCTACCCCACCCTAACTTATTCAAGATTTTTAAATCTCTTTGAGTCTCAGGTTCTGCATTAGAAAAATGGGGGTTTATTGGTGACTCCTTTTTTTTTTGGTTGTGCTTCTCATTAGAGAAACGCAAATCAAAACTACAATGAGGTATCACCTCACACCAGTCGGAATGGCCATCATCAAAAAATCTAGAAACAATAAATGCTGGAGAGGGTGTGGAGGAAAGGGAACACTGGAGAAAAAACACTGGAGAAAAAACACTGGAGAAAAGGGAACCCTCTTGCACTGTTGGTGGGAATGTAAATTGATACAGCCACTATGGAGAACAGTATGGAGGTTCCTTAAAAAACTACAAATAGAACTACCATACGACCCAGCAATCCCACTGCTGGGCATATACCCTGAGAAAACCATAATTCAAAAAGAGTCATGTACCACAGTGTTCATTGAAGCTCTGTTTACAATAGCCAGGACATGGAAGCAATCTAAGTGTCCATCAACAGATGAATGGATAAAGAAGATGTGGCACATATATACAATGGAATATTACTCAGCCATAAAAAGAAACGAAATTGAGTTATTTGTGGTGAGGTGGATGGACCTAGAGTCTGTCATACAGAGCGAAGTAAGTCAGAAAGAGAAAAACAAATACCGTATGCTAACACATATATATGGAATCTAAGGGGAAAAAAAAAAAGGTCGTGAAGAACCTAGGGGTAAGATGGGAATAAAGACACAGACCTACTAGAGCATGGACTTGAGGATATGGGGAGGAGGTGGGGTAGGCTGTGACGAGGTGAGAGAGTGGCATGGACATATATACACTACCAAGCGTAAGGTGGATAGCTAGTGGGAAGCAGCCGCATAGCACAGGGAGATCAGCTCGGTGCTTTGTGACCGCCTAGAGGGGTGGGATAGGGAGGCTGGGAGGGAGGGAGACACAGGAGGGAAGAGATATGGGAACATGTGTATATGTATAACTGATTCACTTTGTTATAAATCAGAGACTAACACACCATTGTAAAGCAATTATACTCCAATAAAGATGTTAAAATAAATAAATAAATAAGAACCATCAAGTACTAAAAAAAAAAAAAAAAGAATCTGCCTGCCAATGCAGGGGACATGGGTTCAAGCCCTGGTCTGGAAAGATCCCACATGCCACAGAGCAACTAAGTCCGCGAGCCACAACTACCAAAGCCCACGCGCCTAGAGCCCGTGCTCTGCAACAAGAGAAGCCACCGCAATGAGAAGCCTGCGCACCGCAACAGAGCAGCCCCCACTCACCGCAACTAGAGAAAGCCCGAGCACAGCAACGAAGACCCAATGCAGTCAAAAATAAATAAATAAAAATAAATTAATTTTTAAAAAAGAACTCTGAATATAAAAATAAAATAATAAATAAACAAATAGATGCAGCAGTAGGGCCTTGATAGATATTGGTATTAATTCTATTTCTGAAACTGGGTGGTGGGTTCAGGGATTTATTATGATTCTTTTTTTTTTTTTCCTTCAGGATCCTAGTTCCCCAACCAGGGATTGAACCCAGGGCCACAGCAGTGAAAGCGCAATTCCTAACCACTGGGCCACCAGGGAGTTCCCAACACAGACAGTTTTGATAGCAATTATTACAGATTCACTTTATCCTAAAACAACTGATTCTAAAGAGGTAGCAAAGTCTTACTTCACAAGAGGACACAAACAATGTAATTGTAAAGGTAAAATAATGACAGCTAACATTTTTGAGTGCTACCTGCTACCTACCATTCTAAATAGTTTATGTGCATTATCATGAATCCTTACAATCACACTGTAAGGTAAATGTTATGATTAAACCCATTTTTCAGCTATGTTAATTGCTATACCCTTCATTTCTGTACTCTGCTGTCTTTCAGGATTGTTCTGAAGGAGGTGCTATTATTATTTTCATTTTATGGATGATGAAACTGAGGCTCAGAGAGGTCAAGTACCTAAGGCTGCATAGCATTTAAGTGACAGAACCAGGATTCATCCCGGGTTGATGTGTTTTCAAAGCCCATATTACCTCTCTAGGTAAGTTACCAAGGGGCCTCTGTGTGCCCAGCTGTGTGCTAGGAGCAGCTGGGGAGACACAAAGTAAGAGAGAGAAGTTGTGGAAGTGCTGTCAGGTGGGACACACCTGTCTTTGCTCTGGAACTGTCACTAATTCACTGTGTGGCCTCAGGCAAGTCAAGGCCCTTCTCTGGGCCCCTGAGTCCCACCTGTAAATGAAGTTTGCGCGTTCTTGCGGTTGTGGCCAGGACATGCCCGGTGACGTGGGAGATGGATATGAGGGCCTGACAAGGAGCAAAGAAGGAGATGATTCAGCTGCTTCAGACTCCCAAGGAGGACAGAAGACTCCAGGGTACAGATGTCCTACAGCTTAAGTCAGAGAAGCCCCTTATCGCAGTCTCCTTATTTCGTCCCAGAGGAGAAAGACCAGGAAAAGGAATGATAGGAAAGGGAGGCATGTGTATGAGTTTCCTGTCACTGCAGTAACAGATTACCACAAACGTGATGAGAGAAATTTATTCTCTCACGATTCTAGAGGCCAGAAATCTGAAATCATGGTGTCAGCAGGGTAATACTCCTTCAGGAGGCTCCAGGGGAGAATATGTTCCTTGTCTCCTCCAGCTTTGGTGGCTTTCAGCATCCCTTGGCTTGTGGCTGCATCTCTCTCTGCTGCATTTTCTTTTTCTTTTTTTTTTTAAAGTCTCTTTTTGCATTTTATTTTATTTTATTTATCTTATTTTATTTTTAAATTATTATTATTATTATTCTTTTGCGGTACGCGGGCCCCTCACTGTTGTGGCCTCTCCCATTGCGGAGCACAGGCTCCGGATGCGCAGGCTCAGCGGCCATGGCTCACGGGCCCAGCCACTCGGCGGCGTGTGGGATCTTCCCGGACCGGGGCACGAACCCATGTCCCCTGCATCGGCAGGCGGACTCTCAACCACTGCGCCACCAGGGAAGCCCTCTGCTGCATTTTCACATCACCTTCTCCTCTGTGTGTGTGTGTCTAATTTCCCTCTGCCTTTCTCTCTCTATATATATATATATTTTTTTTTAAATAGGTGATTTGTTACTTTATTATTAATTCTATTGCTATACATTTTGCATATGGATACATTTTCCCATTTTTTATTGTTATAAAATACACATAAAATAAAATTCAGTATCTTAGCCATTTTTAAAAATATATATTTATTTATTTAGGCTGTCCTGGGTTGCAGCACACCAGATCTTTTCTTAGTTGCAGCATGAAGATTCTTAGTTGTGCCATGTGGACTCTTTTTTTTTTTTTTCATGTGGACTCTTAGTTGCACCATGTGGGATCTAGTTCCCTGACCAGGGATCGAACCTGGGCCCCCTGCATTGGGAGCACAGAGTCTTAACTACTGGACCAGGACCCCAGGACCTGGGACCAGGGAAGTCTGATATCTTAGCCATTTTAAGTTCAGTAGCATTAAATATTCATGGTGTCATGCAACCATCGCCACTATCCATCTCCATAACTCTTTTCTTTTTTTTCCAGAAATCTTTTCATCTTGTAAAACAAAAACTGTACCCATTAAACAATGATTCCTCAATCCCCCCTCCCCCTAGCCCCTGGCAACCACCATTCTACTTTCCACCCTATGTATCTGACTATTCTACGTACCTCATGTAAGTGGAAACGGAGTATTTGTCTTTTTGTGACTGGCGTGTTTCACTTAATGTCCTCAAGGTTTTCTCCATGTTGTAGCATATGTCAGAACTTCCTTCCTTTTTAAGGCTGAAAAATATTCCACTGCATGCTTATACTGCATTTTGCTTATCCATTCATCCATTGAAGGACACTTGGGTTGCTTCCAAACTTCAGCTATTGTGAGTAAGGCTGCCGTTCCACGACAAGGTCACTTGTGATTGTATTTAGGTCTCACCGGGATAATCCACGATAATCTTCTCAATCTCAAAATCCTAAATTTAATTATATCTGTAACAACCCTTTTTCAAAATAAGGTAACATTCACAGGTTCTGGGAATTAGGATATGAACCTACCTTTGGGGGCCATTTTCAACCAGGGTAAGAGGCGCAAGAAAGGGGAACAAATGAAGATGTGGGGAGGGGTGTCCACAAGCGGTGATTTTCAAGCCCCTCGTCTGTGCCAAAATGCCTAATAATTGCCCTCTACTGCCCTGTCTTGTTCCTTAGTGAGTCTGTACAGATTTGTACGACACTCCCAGGTGAAGCGTCCAGATTCTGTCCTTCTCAGGCCCCACAGGGCACAGCAGCAGTGTTACAGTTCTTCCTGGTTTGGCCTCCCGCTGCCGGGAATCCTAACAGATGATGTGCTGTAGGTCTGGGGCCTGGGCCCCGGTTTAGGTCGGCTGTGCTGTGTGACTCTCTGTAGCACTTGGAGCGAGACGCCCCTCCTGAGCCTCACTGCCTGAGCGCCTTTCTCACGCTATTCCCTCCGCTCAGGTGTCTTTTCCACCTTCTCTCCCCTATCTCAAATATCAGTTTACATATCTCTTCCAGAAAACCTTTTCTTAGCTCCCAGGATGGGGCTAGCAGCCCCTGCTCTGTACCCCTGAAGTGGCCTGTTTCCTTGTCTGTCGTTCACACAAACACGCCAGACCGTGGCCACTGCAAGGACCACCAGGGTGACCAAGAGCCTGGAGCCTGACTGCCTGGCATCAAATCCAGGCTCTGCCATTGACTATCTCTGCAGCCTCGAGCAAGTTACTTTCCATTTCTGCGCCTCCAGTTTCCTCATTTGTAAAGTGGGAATAATAATAACAGCCTCTATCATCTAGCGTGATTGTGATCATTCAATGAGCTATTATCTGTCAAGTGCAGAGCCTGGCGTGAGATCTCGGCACACTTCACTGCTGATTACTGTCCTTATCGGTCTCTGTAGCCTCAGGCTCTGACACACAGAGGGCAATCCTGGAAGTGTTGAGTGGGACCAGGTGTTTTCCAAGTCCTTTCCAGTTCTCCCTATTTTCCAATTGGGTGTCAGTGACAAGCTGCAGCAGGAGAGGCCAAGGAGGAGCCACAGTGAGAAATGCACAGTGACTTGAGCACGTCCAGGCTCGGAGTCTGGGGGAAGTTCAGCTGAGCATTTCGTCTGTGATCCCAGTCCTTCCCAGAAAGGATTCAGCCTCTTCTGTTTCTCTTTTCAGTCTCAGCCGGCCCTGTGGATGCTCTCTGAGGAGTCCCTTGTCTGAAAGCTGCCATGAGCTGAGCAGGTCATTGGCTGACCAGCCCGGAAGAGCCCTGTTCCTCAATGTCCTCAGGCGACCACAGCGCTGTGTAACATGGGAGGAGGAGGCTGGGCCAGAAAGCACCTGCAGCTTTGCAGGGAGGCCTTGAGTCAGCTGTGAGGGAGGGAGCAGTTCCCCACCATCCTGCACCCCCCACACACATTTGTCCACAGGCTGTAACCCTTCTTTGTTTCTCTCGCCTTCATGGATCAGTTTTGGAACTTATGTCATCAATGGATGAAGAACCCATAACTTGGGTGGCCTATAAGGTTTATTTTGTATACTCTGTTTTCTCCCCAAAATAGATTCGAAGCATCATGAGGTCGTTTAGAGTGACCTAGCCTGGGCTGGCACTGAGCAAACCGTGTTTTCCTCTTCCTGCCCCCAGGACATGCACCTTCCTACCCCAGGTCCCAAGACTGTGATCCTTCCCAGCTGCATGTCACCCAAGCCCAGCTGAAGCTTGACTGGTCAATGACCTTTCTTTGGGGGTATTTGCATTTGAGAAGCACAGGAAGCCCCAGCAGCCTGCTTCTTCCAGGCCACAGTTCCCAGGAGCCAGGGTTCTGGGAGATGGTCCCAGATAACCTTTTGTACATTCAATCAACAAACATTCACTTGTGCCAGGGCCTGGGATACAGTGGAGAAAATAAGGATCCTGCCCTCAAGGCCTCACCAATTATTGGGGAGACATGCAAATTACAAATAAGATCATTGCAATATTGGAAATGGGAACAAAGTACTAAAGGAGGCCAATAATAGGAGCGGACATTTACTGAGCACTTACTATGGTCCGGAGCTCTGCTATGTGCTTCCATTACAACTTATCACATTGGAACTTCATGATGATCCTGTGAGATGCCCATTTTACAGATGATATTCATACACACCTGGAAGCCTGTGTCTTCTGAGCAGCAATATTGGTCTCCCCCTTACCTCTCTGGCTGGAAGCATTTCTAGGAGGTAGAGTGACAAGAGCACATGTTTGGGACTAAACCCACCTTGGTTCAAATCCCAACTTGGTAACTTCCTAGCTGTGTGAGCAAGTAGCTCTCCCTCCCTGAGCCTCTGTTTCCCCACCTATGATAGGGGGCTAACACCCTGCCGCCTGTTCTAATAATGAAAAACCAAGAGGATGTGGCCAAACCTCCTGGCACCGCCCTGGCACAGTAAACAGCAGCTGTTATTCTTATTAGGAGGTATGTGGATCACTGCTTCAATTCCAGCTAGTTAATTTCAGGAGCTGAAACATTTTCCATGGAGCAGATGCCCACTGGCTCTAATGACAATCTATGGGCAAAAATCTCTGCAGGGAAAAAAAAAAAAAAAAAATCTCTGCAGGATGCAAAGTCTAAAAATTAAATGAAGCCTGAAACTTAAACAAGCCTAAAAATTAAACGAAACAATTCATGTATGCAGAGTGCTTTGTCCAACGTCTAGCACATAGCGGGTGGTGCTCCAGAAATGAGAGCTCTTCCTAATATTTCTAATTCAACAAGCTTTCTTATGCAGACTTCAAATGGCTTTAGCACAGTGTAAATAACCACGATTTACAGAGGATTTTTTCAGGAATTCATCTCATGCTTTCTATCAAGGGACTCCTATCTTGTGCAACCACTTTATCTCTCTTTACAAACCTTGTTAGGTTCTGTGTATTTTTAAGACAAGTTACTTTTTGGCAAGCTTGAATTTGTAACTAGAAAAGGGCTATGATTGCTTTAGAACCAGAGAGCCCATGTGTGAGGTTGCCGTGGAAATGATTTAATGTAAACTTTATTTTACAGTATGCCCATCTAAGTAATTCGTTGGGAATGGAAGAGGAGGGGAGAAGCTAGAAGCAATGTCCTCCAAAAAAGAAGAGAAATAATAACTAGGAAAAGGCTGATGGGTACAGAGTAATCCTTTTCTGCTCAGGGAAAATGTAGCTAAAAGTTCATGCTTCGTGAGGACAGAGGCTGCGTGGAGCTGGCTTTCTTGTGTTTCCTTCTGTCTATGGATTGAGATACAGGGGCAGAAACAGGGATAGAGAAAGAAGGGAAAACAGTAAAGTTAAATAACACTCCCAACTAAAAGTGTGTAGTCTTTATGGCTATGAGAACAGCACTGGCAAGTAAGAAAAGCCACATGTACAGAGTTTTGTAGTTAAGGTGTTTTCAAGCCCCACAGAGATATTTAGATATATATCACAGGAAGTTTTAGACTGTTAAGAGATGAAGAGTAAATTAAAGTATCTTCTGTTCTAGCCAGATCCCGAAGTCAGTGTTAAACCTAACAGTAATAAATAATAGTTAAGAATTAGTGATACCTGGCTACTTGTTTTAATCTAATTCTTGTTCTAATTGCATATATTTTAATACAATATATTATTATATAGAACATTAACATTTTGCTAGTGTTTCATTGGTCTTTTTAAAAAGCAAGTTTTCTCTATTCACTAACCACCCCTTCTGCTAAACGTCTGAGTCATCAGCCAGTTGACAAATATTTACTGAGTGTCTAACGTTTGCCAGACCCTGAGCTAGGCCTATGGGTACATTCGGGGGTACTCAAATTAAGCAGGGTCACTTCCCTCATAGATTTTATAGCCTAGGAAGGGAGGTAAAATTCAAGAAAAATTACAGAATTGCCTTATAGTTGCAGGACAAGTCTGAAGATGTGCAGTTTTGTGCAAGCAGAATATGAGAAGTAGGAGCCTAAAATTAAGTACTAAAACGTCACTCATGCAGATCATGACCTCCAGAACTCTCAAGCATGAACACCAAGAACTAGAATCCTACTCGTGTGCTTTCTGAATTCAGCAAATTTAATTTTTTTTTTTTTTTAGGATCCATTATGTACAAGGTATAGAACAAATGTGATCCTTGCCCTCCACGAGCTTGCACTGTACGTGGGGAGACAGATACGTGGAAACGACCTATTGTAGTTCTGTTATTAGCACACAGTCCTTGAGCCCTTGTTATGGGCCTGGCATGAGGCTAAGTGCTGACGTGTGTTATCTCATTTAGCCTTCACAACAACATCGTCACTCTGGTACTATTAGTATCCTCATTTTTCATATGGGGAAACGGAGTCACAGGCTGGTGAAGCAACTTGCTCAAGGTCACACAACTAGGAAGTGGTGGAGTGGGAATTTGAACCCAGGCCCTGGGTCTCCAGGGCTTAGCTGCCTGGCCACTGTCTGCTGCTAATCACGTTGTGTGAGCAGCTATTTGAACCTATTTTGGACAGAGGATATGAGTCAGGAATTTGGAAAAGTCATACAGTGGAAACGGTGGGAAGGGCCAGAAGTCAGGACAGAAATCCTCAGAACTGAGAGGGGCTCCCGTGTAAAAAGAGACTCCCTTCCATTCCCCAGTGTTGGAGCACATCTGCTCCTTCCCCCTCGCTTTTCGGGCAAGGCACCACCCGGTCCTGCTCTGAGAATGCTGAAAAGCAGAGAGTATTTAACAAAAGCTGGAGAGGAAAGAGGGTCGCGGGACACCCGGGTTGGCTGGGCACGCGTCAAGCCTGTTCCTAGGATCTCCAGAAGACAGCAGCCATCAAGTACGTGTGTCCCCTGGAAACGGACCTGGAAGAGGAGGGAACCACGGGAGGCCCTGAGAGGCATGGAGGTGACAGGCCTGGGCTGGGACCCTCGAGGGTCCCACTCACCAATGACCACTGGGTGGCCTTGGGCAGCCATTATACCTCCCTGGGCCTTGGTTTCTTCTCCCCACTATTCCCACTGCTTCCGCGGTATAATGTTTCCAAATTCCTGACTGATAGCCTAGAATGAGGAAATAGAGGCAAGGTGTGTGACCTTACTCAAGGTCAAGGCGAAGAAGTGGGGAGCCTAGATGCAGACCCAGCTCTCCTCCCCACCCGTCACAGTCCTTCCCACACTCAAAGGCCCAGTTCCCGCACTGAGTCAGGCCCCTGAAGCAGAGGACCAGTTTGCTCTCCGGTGGTTTCCCTAAATCAGTCCCATCGCACACCACCTTCTCCCTCCCCCTCCTGGCCACCCCAAGAGCTCCCTGAGAGCCCAGTGATGTACAGCCCTTCACCCAGCCCACCCCACCACTGAGCACTCAGTCTGTGACTGATGGGTACAACCATTTTCCTGATAAATAATTAAAACCCACTGGACATTTGCAGCCTCAGCTTTTGGGGTAGCAAGTGCTGCCTCGGTTATTTCTGAAATAATTAATGAATGTGCCTGTCTAATCTCACTTCAGGTGTCAGGAGCAGGAAAAGCTGGGGGGGGGGGTCGCTGCTTCTGCCCCACGAGGGACTTGGAGGGTTATATTTATAAATTGGACCTCAGAGCCTTTGTTGAGACAGACCCTCCTTCCCTGCTCAGCTGCTTCAAGATGGCAGATGTTCTGGCCGACCCCCCTGTTCCGACCCGGAGACAACTCTAGACACGCTTTCCTCATACTCAGGCCCACGCAGCTCCACACACAAGCACTTGTGCACTGTCCCCCCCAGCCACACCCCTGAGGTCACACCGAGGGTCACAGTACAGTGAGAGCCAGAGGCATGCTGTAACCCCACTGTGCTGAAGGCCAGTGGCTTAGATGTCACATCTCCCATGTGCCAGGGTCACTAGCAGCATCATTTCCTCTTACGACATCTTCCTGGAGAGGAGTTTTATCACCCTCACCTCCATTTTCCAGTTGGGGAAACTGAGGCTTAGAGAGGGTAAGTCACCCACCCAGAATCCCATGGGTAGTATATGGCAGAGGTGGATTGGAAGACCAGATCTGTTGGACCCTGGAGCTCTTAACCAGTAAATTAATCTGGGAGAGCCAGCAGGTCAGTGGAAACCAGGCTGGATGGAAGTCTCACAGGGACTGACCATTTGAGCAAAGTGTCTCAGGGGTGTCACTGGGGAACAAAGCAACCAACTATCTCCTTCCAAAAATAATAAAAGTGCAACTCTTAGGGGGTCCAAGCAACTCTCTAGGGACCATACACCCGGGCAGCCCTGGGCAGCTGGAAGAGACCAGCCCATTCAGCCTCCTTGAGGGCAGAGGCTGGCACTGGGTCCCAGGAGCCTCTTCTCCTCCATCTGCTTGTGTATCACTATTCTGTTCCTGAAATGTGCCCCTCAAATGCCACTAACATACTGGAGAGTCTGCATGTTTCTCATGTGCGGGGCAAAGGAGGTACTTGGAGGGCCAAGGCTCTTGGGTTAAAAACCCAGAACCTGAAACTTCTGAGGACAAGGAAAGCAACATACATCCTGCCAGAATAGGCTCAGGAAGCCAAGAGAAGCTCTTTGCACCACTTCTGAGGCACCAAAGGTTTGCATGAAGATCTTCCAGACCAGAGTCCTCTGCTCAAAATTAATTAAGCATCGTGACAAAAAAAAAAAAAAGAACAATCAAAGCAATGGCAGTTTTTTTTTAAAGTAGAAATGTTATGCATGCTCATGTGTAAAGAAAAAATTTCTTTTTTTCATGCCTAAACAAATATATGTGTGTGTCTGGGTGTATAGTGTTAGGGCTTCTTGTTTGTTTCTTTTGCTTTATTTTTCTACCAACAAAAAAACCATTTTTTATTGTTCTAGAACATACATTTTTCATTTAACAATATACTGTGGACATCTTTCCAATATTTTTAGATCTGTGTATTCTTTTAATTAATCTAAAATTTTAATAAGTAATACATTCACGTGGTTCAAAATTCCAAAGGTACACCACAGTATTCAAAGATGAGCTTCCCCCACCCCTCCCCTTCAGGCGCCTGGCTAGCTCCCTAGAAGCAATGAGCATTACCTTTCTTGTGTATCCTTCCAGATCTGTTAAGCATGGACAAGCAAATGTGTACATACATTGTCCCTCCCAGTTTACATATCAATATATACTGTACATATAATGTATTCTGTTCTGCACCTTGCCTTTTAAAATTAATACCATGTCTAGAAGTCAGTCATATCCATATGCAACATTTCATTCCTTTTGGTAGTTAAGAACATTCCATGGGAGGTCGGTAGACTAATTGATTCAGCCCTTCCACTGATGGACCTTTAGGTTGCTTCCCGTTTCTTGCTTTTCGCTATTATGTAGAGTGCTTCAGTGAATCTCCTGTACGCCTATCCCTATGTGGTCATGTCTCTATTTCTACCTGACAGATTCCTAGAAGTGGAATTGCTGGGTCAGAAAGTATGCAGACTTTAAATTTTAGTAAATAGTGCCAAATTATTTTCCCAAAGGTTGTAGAAATTTGTGAGCTCACAAACATTTCTCCATATTTTATTATTAATTGTTTACATTTTTGCCAATCTGATGAGAGAAAATAGCATCTCCTGATTCATAATGTACATTTCCCTGACTTCTCTGTGGGGATGAGCATCTTTTCATAAGCATTTTGGTTATTTGCAGTCAATTTCTATGATTGTCCATGTCCTTAGCCCATTTTTCTAGTGAGTTCTTTGTCTTCTTCCTATTTACTTCTTAAAACTATTTTTTTAACATCTTTATTAGAGTATTACAGTGGTGTGTTAGTTTCTGCTTTATAACAAAGTGAATCAACTATACATACACATGTATCCCCATATCTCCTCCCTCTTGTGTCTCCCTCCCACCCTCCCTATCCCACCCCTCTAGGTGGTCACAAAGCACTGAGTTGATCTCCCTGTACTATGTGGCTGCTTCTCACTAGCTATCTGTTTTACATTTGGTAGTGAGTATATGTCCATGCCACTCTCTCACTTTGTCCCAGCTTACCCTTCCCCCTCCCTATGTCCTCAGGTCCATTCTCTACATCTGTGACTTTATTCCTGTCCTGCCCCTAGGTTCTTCAGAACCTTTTTTTTTTAGATTCCATATATATGTGTTAGCATACGGTATTTGTTTTTCTCTTTCTGACTTACTTCACTCTGTATGACAGACTCTAGGTCCATCCACCTCACTACAAATAACTCAATTTCATTTTGTTTTATGGCTGAGTAATATTCCATTGTATATATGTCACATCTTCTTTGTCCATTCATCTGTTGATGGACACTTAGGTTGCTTTATGTCCTGGCTATCGTAAATAGAGCTGCAATGAACATTGTGGGACATGACTCTTTTTGAATTATGGTTTTCTCAGGGTATATGCCCAGCAGTGGGATTGCTGGGTCATATGGTAGTTCTATTTTTAGTTTTTTAAGGAACCTCCATACTGTTCTCCATAGTGGCTGTATCAGTTTACATTCCTACCAACAGTGCAAGAGGGTTCCCTTTTCTCCACACCCTCTCCAGCATTTATTGTTTGTAGATTTTTTGATGCTGGCCATTCTGACTGGTGTGAGGTGATACCTCATTGTAGTTTTTTTGTTTCTTTGTTTTGTTTTTTTGCGGTACGCAGGCCTCTCACTGTTGTGGCCTCTCCCGTTGCAGAGCACGGGCTCCGGATGCACAGGCTCAGCGGCCATGGCTCACGGGCCCAGCCGCTCCGCGGCACGTGGGATCCTCCTGGACCGGGGCACGAACCCGTGTCCCCTGCATCAGCAGGCAGACTCTCAACCACTGCGCCACCAGGGAAGCCCTCTCATTGTAGTTCTGATTTGCATTTCTCTAATGATCAGTGATGTTGAGCATCCTTTCATGTGTTTGTTGGCAGTCTGTATACCTTCTTTGGAGAAATGTCTATTTAGGTCTTCTGCCCATTTTTGGATTGGGTTGTTTGTTTTTTTTGATATTGAGCTGCATGAGCTGCTTGTAAATTTTGGAGATTAATCCTTTGTCAGTTGCTTCATTTGCAAATATTTTCTCCCATTCTGAGGGTTGTCTTTTGGTCTTGTTTATGGTTTCCTTTGCTGTGCAAAAGCTTTTGAGTTTCATTAGGTCCCATTTGTTTATTTTTGGTTTTATTTCCATTTCTCTAGGAGGTGGGTCAAAAAGGATCTTGCTGTGTTTTATGTCATAGAGTGTTCTGCCTAGGTTTTCCTCTAAGTGTTTTATAGTGTCTGGCCTTACATTTAGGTCTTTAATCCATTTTGAGTTTATTTTTGTGTATGGTGTTAGGGAGTGTTCTAATTTCATTCTTTTACATGTAGCTGTCCAGTTTTCCCAGCACCACTTATTGAAGAGGCTGTCTTTTCTCCATTGTATGTTCTTGCCTCCTTTATCAAAAATAAGGTAACCATATGTGCATGGGTTTATCTCTGGGCTTTCTATCCTGTTCCATTGATCTATATTTCTGTTTTTGTTTCAGTACCATATTGTCTTGATTACTGTAGCTTTGTAGTATAGTCTAAAGTCCAGGAGCCTGATTCCTCCAGCTCCGTTTTTCTTTCTGAAGATTGCTTTCACTATTCGGGGTCTTTTGTGTTTCCATACAAATTGTGAAATTTTTTGTTCTAGTTCTGTGAAAAATGCCATTGGTAGTTTGATAGGGATTGCATTGAATCTGTAGATTGCTTTGGGTAGTAGAGTCATTTTCACAATGTTGATTCTTCCAATACAAGAACATGGTATATCTCTGCATCTGTTTGTATCATCTTTAATTTCTTTCATCAGTGTCTTATAGTTTTCTGCATATAGATCTTTTGTCTCCTTAGGTAGGTTTTTTCCTAGGTATTTTATTCTTTTTGTTGCAGTGGTAAATGGGAGTGTTTCCTTAATATCTCTTTCAGTTTTTCATCATTAGTGTATAGGAATGCAAGAGATTTCTGTGCATTAATTTTGTATCCTGCTACTTTACCAAATTCATTGATTAGCTCTAGTAGTTTTCTGGTAGCATCTTTAGGATTCTCTATGTATGGTATCATGTCATCTGCAAACAGTGACAGCTTTACTTCTTCTTTCCCAATTTGGATTCCTTTTCTTTCTTTTTCTTCTCTGATTGCTGTGACTAAAACTTCCAAAACTATGTTGAATAATACTGGTGAGAGTGGGCAACCTTGTCTTGTTCCTGATCTTAGAGAAAATGGTTTCAGTTTTTCACCATTGAGAACGATGTTGGATGTGGGTTTGTCATATATGGCCTTTATTATGTTGAGGTAAGTTCCCTCTGTGCCTACTTTCTGGAGGGTTTTTATAATAAATGGGTGTTGAATTTTGTCGAAAGCTTTTTCTGCATCTATTGAGATGATCATGTGGTTTTTCTCCTTCAGTTTGTTAATATGGTGTATCACATTGACTGATTTGCATATGTTGAAGAATCCTTGCATTCCTGGGATAAACCCCACTTGATCATGGTGTATGATCCTTTTAATGTGTTGTTGGATTCTGTTTGCTAGTATTTTGTGGAGGATTTTTGCATCTATGTTCATCAGTGATGTTGGCTTGTAGTTTTCTTTCTTTGTGACCTCTTTGTCTGGTTTTGGTATCAGGGTGATGGTAGCCTCGTAGAATGAGTTTGGGAGTGTTCCTCCCTCTGCTATATTTTGGAAGAGTTTGAGAAGGATAGGTGTTAGTTCTTCTTTAAATGTTGGATAGAATTCTCCTGTGAAGCCATCTGGTCCTGGGAGGACCATTTTTGTATTAACCCTTTGTTTTATGTGGAAATATTTCCCCCTAATTTGTTATTTTGACTTTGTGTGTAGGGTCATGTGCCAAAGAGAAAAGTTTATTTTTGTTTGTTGTCAAATGTGTCAAGCATGATAATATTTTAAGGAAAATAAATTTATTTTTATCTTAAAAGATAAACATTTTTAATTTAGATAGTGTAATTTCAGCGTGAATGCTGATTTGGCTTGATTGCCAGATGCTTTACTATTCTAGCTATTGTGAAAGAGAAAACAATAGAGCTCACTGGATACAACAAATCTTTTTAATCTGCTTTGTTCCGGATAATTCCCCCCCTCTAGATGATGAAGATGCTGCTGCTGCTGAAGATGCTGATGGCAAAGCACCTACTCTGTGTCAGGTGCTATGCTACACTCTTCCTTATGCTCTACTCTGTGCTATCTCACTTAATCCTTAAAACAGCTTTTGGAGGTAGGTGCTTTTTTTTTTTTCTCTTGAAATAGAATTCACAGATCATAACATTCACCCCTTTAAAGTGTACAGTTCAGCGATTTTTACTCTATTCACAAAGTTGGGCAACCATCACCACTATATAAATCTAGAACATTTTTATCACCCCCCCAACCCCTCAAAAATACCAATGGTAAACTGTTCTCATCTCCACTTTACAGATGAGGAAACAAGCTCACAGAGGTGATGTAACTTGGCCAAGACCACACAGCTGTGTCTGGATTTGAACCGAAGCCCCATTGCCTGGGATGGCATCTTTCTAACTGAGATCCACTATTGTAGACCAGGGATCAGCAAACATTTTCCTTAAAGAGGCAGATTGTAAATATTTCAGACGTTGTGAGTCACTCAGTAAGTAAGTATTCTTTTCACTGAATTCAGGGCAAACCAAGGATAACACCATATGACAAAGAAATTTCTAAATGCCCAAAAGTGGGTCAAGATTCCAGGGAGGTATTCAAGCAGAGGGCAGGAAAGTAGAAACAGTTTTAAAGGGTTGGGTCCAGAATAAACCTACTGGAGCGGAGAATCCAGTTCAAAAGCAGGAGCACCAGACCTATGAGACATCTCCCATCTCAGCTCCCATGTCTAAGAGCACACCTGGCATACAGCAGGCCCTTCAGAAGGTGTATTCTAACGTCTAAAGTTTCACGTGCTGCCCTGGCATCTATGAGCCTCACAGGGCCCCAAAGGCCAGTTCCCCTGCTCCAGTATTCCCCCACCCATCAGGAAAGGCTCTCCACCCTGCTAGTTCCCCTATTGGCCAGACCAGCTGCCCAACCGGGTCCTTTAACCTAACCTATTTCAACTCCCTGCCAGCCTGAGATATTATTCAAACAAAAGAATCACTTCCTCCTGAGGAAAACAGGGGTCACCCCATCCTCAAACCCTCAAACCCCAAACCCTTTGGGTTTACTACAAAGCCCACCCTCCCAAAGCCCCTGCTGGCTGTTCCTGAGTGCAACCCCCATGTGGCCCTGTGTGGCAGGCCATGTACGCTTCTGGGGCTGTGCATATGTTTGATTAATATTACCTTCTCTTTGAGTTCATCTGTCCATTGTCAAGTGTCATGTGTTTGGCTATCTGTACTATTCAGGGCGGGGTTCCTCCCTCACCAACCAGATGAACAGGAGGCAGTCGGAACAGATGCATCCACCGCCCTTTCCCTGAATAATTTTTCTGGTGTCAGCGATCTGATTTTCCCTTGCAGACGTCACCCCCACCCCACCTGCCACTTGGACCTTGTGGTTCAGGTAGGACTGGCTCATTAACATATTACGTCCATTTTGCCACAGTGATTGGTTCAAAGACAGATGCATGACCCAGCTTGATATACTGAGAGTCAATTCCAGGACTTTTTCTGGAACTGTTGAGAAAGAGGCACTTGCTTTCTGCTGAGGTGGTTAATCAAGTAAGATAATCAACAGAAGTTATTGGTGGCTCTGCTTTACTGAGCTCATGGGGAGCCTGTCTGAGAATGAAGCTGTTATAGTGGAAAATATAGCCTGGATCCAGCTATACCTGAAGTGGTGCTGTTCTTAGACATTTTCAGTTACATGAGTCAATAAGTACCCTCCCCCCTTTCTTTTTTGCTTAGCTCAAAAGTCGTGACTAACAACAATACACTCCATAGATATAAATTGAATGAATAAATGCATTTTCAGTGCTTGCTACACTCCTTGGCATATGGTAGGTCTTAATCTGTATCAAATGAAGTCACCCACTTAAGAGAGAAGAAACCTTATCTGTTGGAAACAGAGCAAGGATTAAGATAAGAAATCTAAGATGGTGTGAAATTTTCGGGGCTGTATATTTTCATGTACTCAGGCCACCCACTGAAGCCACCAAGAACCAGAAAGGACTGGTCTGCCTGGGAGGAACCTCCCTGTGTCAGTATCATGCATGCCTCTCTTGGTGGCCCTGCTCCTTTGGATGGTCATCCAAACAAAATGCTTTTTTCCCTAGGTGTGTATAATGGGGTTGGAGAGCATCATATACTTGGCCAAATATTAGGTCTTCCATGAAACAAGCCATTGACAGGTCACCAAAGCACAACTATGTCTTATTCTAGTATAGCTCAATCCAGTGACCAGAGTTACAGTCTATTTAGGGGATGTTAACCAGGGTCCATGGACAGAATTCAGGCAGGACATGGACTTGGATAGTGGAAAATTATATCTGCGTTTTTACTATCTTTTAACCCAAAGTTAGAATGGATTGAGGCAATAAACTACATATTAGCAATTCCTGTGGCTCTGGTTCCTAAAAATCATAGATATTTTGGCATCACATTATGGTTATTGCAGATATCTTGAAATATTGTTTATGGTCACCATGACTTTGAAATTAGAGTACGTAGTTATTACACCAGCTGCTAGATCTTGTTATTTAATGTGTTAATAAAAAAGCACTCTTGGGACTTCCCTGGTGGTGCAGTGGTTAAAAATCTGCCTGCCAATGCTGGGGACACGGATTCGATCCCTAGTCCTGGAAGATCCCACATGCCGCGGAGCAAATGAGCCCATGCACCACTACTGAGCCTGCGCTCTAGAGCCCGCAAGCCACAACTACTGAGCCCATGTGCCACAACTACTGAAGCCTGCGTGCCTAGAGCCCATGCTCTATGACAAGAGAAGACACTGCAGTGAGAAGCCCATGCACCACAACGGAGAGTAGCCCCCACTCAACGCAGCTAGAGAAAGCCCGTGCGCAGCAATGAAGACCCAAAGCAACAACAACAACAACAAAAAAGCACTCATTATTATATCATGGGTTTTAAAAAAATTTTTATTCATTTATTTATTTATTTTTTGGCTGCACTGGGTCTTCACTGCTGTGTGTGGGCTTTCTCTAGTTGTGGAGAGCAGGGGCTACTCTCCGTTGCAGTGTGGGATCTTCCTGGACCAGGGATCGAACCTGTGTCCCCTCCATTGGCAGGCAGATTCTTAACCACTGAGCCAGCAGGGAAGTCCCTATGATGGGGTTTGCTTGTTTTTTTAATTGAAAACATTTTTTAAAAAGTATTTATTTATTTATTTTTGGCTGCACTGGGTCTTCATTGCTGTGCGCAGACTTTCTCTGGTTGCAGCGAGCGGGGGCTGCTCTTCGTTGTGGTATGCAGGCTTCTCATTGCAGTGGCTTCTCTTGTTGTGGAGCACAGTCTCTAGGCGTGCGGGCTTCAGTAGTTGTGGCACGTGAGCTCTAGAGCGCAGGCTCAGTAGTTGTGGCACATGGGCTTAGTTGCTCCACGGCATGTGGGATCTTCCCGGGCCAGGGCTCAAACCTGTGTCCCCTGCATTGGCAGGCAGATTCTTAACCACTGTGCCACCAGGGAAGCCTATAATGGGATTTTTAAAAAGCATTTTGACAACTGTATTTCATTATTATTTGTTTTCTTTGCAATTCTATGTATTGTATTTTAGGCATTTAAAACATGTTCTGAGGAGGAGTCCATAGGTTTTGCCAGATTATCAAAGAGGTCTGAAGCACAGAAACAGGCTAAGAGTCCCAAAACTAGTCCTTTTGTATTGTTATACCCTGAATCCAGTTCTTAGCCTCAGTGGACCTCAATGGACCTATCTATAAATGGGAACATTAATACCTATATTACAAGACTATTGTGATGTTTAAATGACATAAACATAGTATCTAGCCCACTGCTTAATATATAGGAGGAAATCTGGGCATGTTTATTCCCCTTTCTTCATTTCAAGCAGTTCCCAACTGGTGAAGCAGCATAAGGCACAGGGAATTGATGCCAGAGTTTCCCGGGTTCAAGTCCCACTTTTGCTGTTTTATTAGCTGTGTGATCTTAGCTCCCTAAAGCTGTTTCCTCATCTTTGAATCGGGTCATTTTTCCCCAGCAGTGTTACAAGCATGAAAGATTTTACATCTGTAAAATGCCCCGCATGGTGCCTGGAGCAGAGGAGGTTCCAAAAAATAGAAGCTGCTCTCATCACCAACAGTCCCATCAGTTCCTGTCCAAAAAAAAAAGCTGGACACTGCCTAGCACATTCCCAAGTCGTCTTGCTTTGCCAGAGAACCATCCTCATCCTCAGCTCACCCCTTAACGGCCCCAGTCACACCCTGCTAAGTGGTGAGTAAGTATATGGGAATTTCTCTTCCCTGATTTAGCTTTGCCCCAGTCACCGCCTCAGGATAGCTCTGGAGGCAGCCTGGTGCTGTCCTCATGCATAAAATACTAGGTAGTCAGAGCTGAAATGTCCTCTGGACCTTGTGTTATAACTGGGGAACCTGAGTCGCAGGAGGGTAAGGAGACTTACTCAAGGTTGTGCAGATTTCCTTCAGGAACATAGATTAAGTTGCTGTCCTTTCTAAAAATTATTTCATCTTTTCTCTGCATCCTTCCTCCCTGAGAAAGAGAAAAAGGAGGGTCAACCATAGGCCTTTCAGGAAAGTGTAGAAGAAGAATAACGAGAAATAATAAAAGAACTAACTCTCAAGCACTTAATCATGCCTGGCCTTGTGTTAAGAGCTGGACAGACATCCCTTCACACCTCCTCACTCCAACCTAGGAAGCAGGTATTACTATCACCATCTTACAGAAGATGAAACCCCAGAGAGGGCTACGTATCTTGTCCAAGGTCACATAGGTAGTAAGTGGCAGGGCCAGGGTTTGAATCCTGAGCTGTCTGATGCAGCACCTGTGCTCTTCCCCTGATGACATTCCAAAGCCTCTTCTGCTTCTCATGTTTACCGAGTTCCAATGACACTGTGACTTTACAGTCGTGCTGTTGCATGGGGTCAGCACTGCCTCTGTTGGGGGCCCCCAGTCCTGCAGCCTCTCCCTTGTACAGCACTATGCCCTCCACCCCGCACCCCAGTGACAAGAGCTGGTGCCAGCTGCTGGTGCCATGCTCCAACCGGAACCCAGACTCAAGGGGAGCCCTGGAGCTGAGCTGACCTGCTGCCCACCCCACGGGCACCACTGTCCCCCTGTCTTTAGATTACAGGGCTGCATGAACCTGCTAATTGTGTTTGTATTGGGGTTGATTTGTATTTGTGCGCCCCACGTATCCACACACCCCCACCTTGAAAGCAGATGGGCACTTTGCGCCTTCGAAAGAAACATAATTAAGGCAATTTAGCATCTTCCTCAAAGGACGCTCTTCCTCCACATGGGAGGAAATGTCTTTGGAGCTGCGTTAAAATGCTTGAGGATTAATTCTGTGGTGCTCACAGCTGGTGCAATCTAGAGGGGCGGAGGGAGGAGCATTCTTTTGCTTATAGGGCCTGGGGCAGGAGGGGAGGGGACATGGAACTTGCTGTGTGAGTTTGAGAAGACCTCTTTCCTTTTCTGAGCCTGTTACCACATTTGTTTTTTTTAAATAATGTGAAAACAAACAAACAAAACCCTCAGTAATAGTTGGGAGAGCAGCCTTACTGATTCAGAATCCCTGGAGATACTTAACAAGTTTCACAAGTGATCCTGACTCAAGCCAGGCAGGGAAACCTTCGGTTTAGAAGTACAGTATCGGGGCTTCCCTGGTGGTGCAGTGGTTGAGAGTCCGCCTGCGGATGCAGGGGACACGGGTTCGAGCCCTGGTCTGGGAGGATCCCACATACCGCAGAGCAACTAGGCCCGTGAGCCACGGCTGCTGAGCCTGCGCGTCCGGAGCCTGTGCTCTGCAACGAGAGGCCGCGATAGTGAGAGGCCCGCGCACCACGATGAAGAGTGGCCCCTGCTTGCCACAACTAGAGAAAGCCCTCGCACAGAAACGAAGACCCAACACAGCAAAAATTAATTAATTAACTCCTACTCCCAACATCTTCTAAAAAAGATCCACCTGCCAATGCAGGGGACACGGGTTTGATCCCTGGTCCGAGAAGATCCCACATGCAGCGGAGCAGCTAAGCTCATGTGCCACAACTACAGAACCTGCGCTCTAGAGCCTGCGAGCCACGTCTACTGAGCCTGCGCCACAACTACTGAAGCCCCGTGGGCCTAGAGCCTGTCCTCTGCAATAAGAGAAGCCACCGCAGGCTTCCCTGGTGGCGCAGTGGTTGAGAATCCGCCTGCCGATGCAGGGGACACGGGTTCGTGCCCTGGTCCGGGAAGATCCCACATGCCGCGGAGCGGCTGGGCCTGTGAGCCATGGCCACTGAGCCTTTGCGTCCGGAGCTTGTGCTCCGCAACGGGAGAGGCCACAACAGTGAGAGGCCCGCGTATCACCAAAAAAAAGAGGAGCCACCACAGGAAGCCCACGCACCACAACAAAGAGTAGCCCCTGCTCTCTGCAACTAGAGAAAGTCCGCGCACAGCAACAAAGACCCAACGCAGCCAAAAATAAATAAAATTAAATCTTTTTTTTAAATGCTTTTATTTTATTTTTAGTATTTGTAGAATTTTAGCCAGAAGTTACCTTAGTAGCTCCTCTTACATAATGTGGAGCATGAAATTTGCTGATGTAATGTAGCTTGCTCAAAAGCCTCATAATTAATTTTTCTCATATATATGTAAATGTATTTTGAAGTCATAAGTTATATGCTTGAAAAAAATGCCAACAACAAGAGCAAAATGCCAACGTATAAGAGAGTAAAAGGTGAAAGTCCCTTGCACTCACCCTATCGCCCTCCCTCCTCAGCTGACCACTGTTAACAGCTTGGGGGTGATTCCTTCCAGGTCACTTTTCTAGCATTTATGTGCATTTTTATAGTTGTACATATACACAAATGTAGTTTTGGCACCTGAATGGGATCACAGCATATGCTGTTCTGTAACTTGCTTTTTTCACTTCAGCTTTTTTCACTCAGAGAGCTTATCACACCAATACACAGAGATCTGCCAAACTATTTCTAATGCTTTATGGTAGCTCATAATGTAGATATAATATCATTTATTTAACTAAAAGGAATACCAAGGCATAGAAGTCATCTTAATTTTTTTTACAGTGATAAACATACATCTGTATGCGTGTGGGAGAGTATATTTTTAGGATGATATTTAGCAATGGAATTGTCAAAAGTATGCTTACTCGAACTTTTTGATAGCTGATGCTAAATTTTCTTCCAAAAAGACCATCCTGGGCTTCCCTGGCGGTGCAGTGGTTGAGAGCCCGCCTGCCGATGCAGGGGACGCGAGTTCGTGCCCCGGTCCGGGAGGATCCCACATGCCGCGGAGCGGCTGGGCCCGTGAGCCATGGCTGCAGAGCCTGCGTGTCCGGAGCCTGTGCTCCGCAACGGGAGAGGCCACAGCAGTCAGAGGCCCGCGTAACGCAGAAAAAAAAAAAAAAAAAAGACCATCCTCATATGCACTTCTCCCAGTAGTGAATGAGGGTCCCATTTCCTCACATCCTAGCCAATGCTGGGTATTACCAATCTTTTAAAATGTATTCTCTGATGGGTGAAAATCAGCTCTAATTTTTCAAAATAGCATTTCAAATGAATGTTTATATCTACATGGAATTCAGAGGCTTTTTATGTTTTGAAGGGAACACATGAGATTTGAAAAAGATGCTTAGGAATCTCAAATGTATCTGTCAATTAATTTTCCATGCCAGGTGGTTCCCTTGAATTTCAGAAACTGTCAAACTTTCTTTTTCTGGAGCGATGAGAGCTGATCCTTCCACAATATCTGAGGGTTAAATTTGGAAGCATCCATGATTTTTTTTTTTTTTTTCCAAGCCACGTTGTAGAATTAAATTCTGCCTTTCAGCTTGGCTGGGCCCTGGCGGGCGTGGTATGATGGGATTATAAAGTAATGAGACTGGTAGATGTGTGGGTTCACAGCATCAGCCCTATTTCTCTCTGCTCAATTCATCTTTGAGAAAGAACCGAGTACTTACTGGATTCCTCTCTGTAACATGCACACAGCCACAGGGTGGAAGAACACTCCAGGAACAAGGGGCTCATGAGCTTTAGGGATACAAGGGGGAGAGAGGCAGGGAAGCAGTTTTGCGGAGCTGTCCGCGGCGGGTGGGGCGGGGGGCGGCAGGCACAGTGCTGGCTACTCTCCCTAATCTCCTTTAATCTCGGTTCCAGAATAGCGATCCCTCACTTCATGCTTTATACTTTTCATAATGCTCCCCTGTGCATTAGGACCTCCTTTGTCCCCCACCCCAGTCCTTTTAAGAGTAGATGGTATGAGTCCTAGTTCATAGTTGAAGAAATAGACTCAGGCTGAGTGGCGTGGGCCCCAGAGTCAGGTGCCTGCGTTGGAATCCTGGTGCAGTCATTTACTAGCTGTGAGTCCTTAGGCAAATTACCACCCACTCTGTGCAGTTTCCTCATCTGTAAAATGGGAATAATAAGGCACAGACCTCATGATCAGTTGGGAGCTATTGTATGGAAAATGTTCCTTGGGACTTCCCTGGCGGGCCAGTGATTAAGACTCCGCCCTTCCACTTCAGGGGGCATGGGTTCGATCCCTGGTGGGGGGAACTAAGATCCTGCCAGAGGGCAGCGCAGCCAAAAAAAAAAAAAGTGTTCCTCAAGGCAGTGCCTGGAATTCAGTGAACTCGTAGCAGATGGCTCCTGTTTTTTCCAGCTCTCCCTAAGGAGCCCTGAGGAGTTATTTCAGCCCTCTGAGCCTCAGATAGTTCATCCATAAAATGGGGATGATAATCCCCTCTTCAAAGGCTGTTGTGAAGATTAATTAAGGAATTATTTGCATGCTGTGCCCAGTGCCTTGTCACCCTCCTGGCCTCAGCCCTTTCTCTCATTGATTGACATGTTTGGAGGGGTGCCGTCCTGGAATCCTCTGGGAACGACAAGACTGTGGAGGGCGGCAGGGTTGACTGAGGGTGCTGTGTCTCTCCCTGAGTCTGAAATTGGTCTGTGACAACCTACTATGCTTCTCAAAAATGGTCCTAATTTTTCTCCCCTCATCTTCCCACAGCCACTGCTGGAGTCAGGACCCATACTTCCTCCTGCCTGGTCTTCCCCATTGCAGACCCTAGTCTTCACCCATCCTTTACCCTAGCTCTGGAGTTTTGTCCATATCACATACCAAGTTTGGGTTACCAAACCAAACTCTGGTCCACTCGCCCACGCAGTAAAACCTATTTACTGACACTGGGTGGTAGTGAAGGAAAGTGCAGCGTTTATTGCAGGGCACCAAGCAAGGAGTCCAGGCAGCTGATGCTCAAAAGACCTGAACCCCCTGGTGGCTTTCAGGGAAAGGTTTTTAAAGACAGGGTGAGGGAGGGAGGTTGTGGGGTGTATGATCAGCTCGTGGACATTCTTCTGATTGGTTGGTGGTGAGGTAATCGAGAATCAACATCATCAACCTTCTGGTTCCAAGCTTCTGGGCTCTACGTCCTTGTGGGCAGCATGCACTTAACTTCTTCCACCTGGTGGGGGTTTCAGTATCTGCAAAGCAGCTCAAAGGACATGGCTCAGAATATTATCTATAGCCCTTAAGAAGGAACTGAAGGTCCTTGACTTTGTTTAATGGCTAATGGCTAAACTATTATTATTTTGTCTTGCTTGACTTTTTCTCACTTCTCTGATTAAATTTATTCTTTGGAACTCGGGGAAGGCCTAGGAGGCTAAAGTTTCTCTACAAATAAGAGGCAGGTGGAGGGCACTTGCGGGGTGCCCTGCACCCCAGGACCCACCCACTTGCGGGGTGGATCCTGTCCCAGGAAGGTCCCATAGGGTCCTGCTCCGTTACATTTGGAGTAAACCTTTCAATTCAACTATTGTCTGTTCAAATACCTGACTTTCACTGAGCACTTACTATGTACCCAGCAATGTGCTAAATACTTTATAGGCATCATTTCATGTGCCATTCACAATATAGGGAGATGCTTTTACTATGCCTATTTAACAGATGAGCGGGAAGTAACTCATCTAAGGTCACATAGCTGGTAAGTGGAGGAGTGAGGTGGAAACACACTAAAATCCTCACCACAGTCCTGTAAGGTAAGTAATAGCCCTTTTGCATTATTTTATTCATTTGGGAGATACGTACTGTGCATCTAGCATGTGCAGGCATTAATCTAGGGCCTTGGGTAGATTGACAAACAGGACAGACAGCAGTGGAAGAGATGGACGGTAAACAATGAAAATATAACATCAGGTAAGTGCTAAGAAAAAAACATACTGCAACAGGGTAAGGGGAAAGAGCATGATTGAGAGGGAGTGCTGGGGAGACCTCCTCCAGGAGGAGATAGCTGAGAGGAAACCTGAAAGAAGGTGGAGGAGAGAGGAAATGAGGCCTTGGAAAGATGATGGGTCCTGCCCAGGTCACCTGGCAAGAACTAATGGTCAAGTGAATGGGACTCAAAACCAGGTCCTTGGGCTTCCCTGGTGGCGCAGTGGTTGAGAGTCTGCCTGCTGATGCAGGGGACGCGGGTTCGTGCCCCGGTCCGGGAGGATCCCACGTGCCGCGGAGCGGCTGGGCCCGTGAGCCATGGCCGCTGGGCCTGCGCGTCCGGAGCATGTGCTCCGCGATGGGAGAGGCCACAACAGTGAGAGGCCCGCGTACCGCAAAAACAAACAAACAAACAAACAAACAAAACCAGGTCGCTGTGCTTTTCTCTGCTTCTCGCTGCCTCTTTTCCTCCTAAGACATCCCTAAGACTGCCTGAAGTTGGGACATCGAGGTAGAAGCTTCTTCTTGGCCATTTGGTGGGCAGATGCATCAAAGCCCTTCTCAAATGGCTTTGTCATGAATTAAACCAAGATACCAGAAAATCTGCTCCTCTTGGGGGACATACCTCCATCCACAAATAATTGACCAGTTAGACTAAGTTGAATGTTGCTTTTTTTCTTCTTTAAACAGAATTGATCAGTGAATTTTGTTAAAATGACTAATCTGGCCCCAGCCCCAAGTCGGCCCTGCTGGAAGTCAAGAAAATTTGTCTTCTTCTTTGCAAATTACTAACTCTCCAACCCAGCCTGGAAAAGCTTCAGAGAGCAGAGAGGTAGGACGTTATCCCAAACCACAAACAATCCTTCCTCAGAAATTCCTTCCCTCCATGAAAAATCCTGGGGGGCTGGTGGTGATACAGGGGATGAGGGGTGTTCAAATTTAACAGACACTAAATGAGTGCCCACTGTGGGCCAGGCCAAGTGGTAGGTATTTCCATATCCTGTTCCAGTTAATTCTCACAATAACCCAGGGAAGTAGGCACTAACATCCCCATTTTACAGGTGAGAAAACTGTGGCTCAGAGAAGTACTGTACCTGCCCAAGTTCATTCAATAGGAGAGTAGCAGAGCTGGAATTTTCTCCCAGGCCTAACTTCCAAGTCCATTCTCTGTTCTCTCTGACACTTACCTCCCTTCTATCTTCCAGGTTCTGCCTTGTTTTTTCCTTGCCCCCCAACTCTGCAAGAAAGATGTTTTTATTCTCATTTTATAGGTAGATCAGGTGACTGGGTTGCTGGAGTTGTCCCCATTTTACAGATGAGGATACTGAGGCTCAGGGAGCGAAAGTATCAGAATTTGAACCCAGGCCCACCGGCTTTCCACTATACACCAGCAGCCCCAGGGAAGACAGTCAGAGTGACGTGAATAGGGACAATGGGAAATATCAAACTATTTCTTTGGCCGGTTTAAAGTTCTTACAAATTGTATCGCAGAATCTAAAACTTCCCAAGATCCTTGTAGGGAAAGATTCTTGTCTTAGGGGTCACACCAAATGTCCTCTGTGAGCTGAACTTCTCTGCTGCAACTTAAACCCATCACGGGTTGATCTGGGTCAAGAGAGGCCCTCCCTCCCTTCCTGGCCACCACAAGCCTCAGACTCACCATCCCCTCAGATTTCTATTCCCTGGGCAAAGCAATCAAGCTCTTAATTAAATTCTCTGGTTCGAAGTCAAGCCAGAGGAAAACAAACAGGAAAACCTCTCCTGTGGGACCTGTCTCCTCCTTGCACGGAGGTTTGATGCTGGAGATATTATCTATGACTGCTCTCTGGACAGCCATCCCTCACTGCTCCCGGGGCATTTCCTGTTGGCTCCTTCCCTGGCGCAGCCCCACCCCATCTGGCCCAGAGGAAATTGCAGTGGGAGGTGTGGGATGTTATCAAGAGTCTCCTGCATGTTCCAGTTAGGAGTGAGTCTCTGGACTGCAGTCAAGCGGGGAGGGTGGGGGTGGGAATGTTTCAAAGATGGGGAGGGGCAGTGGCAGAAAGCACTGAGACAGGGACTCAGGGACACCTGGGCAGATACCTGAGCACACGCATCCCCCCTCCCTAGGTGACCTCCATTCTCCTCCGACCACCACTCAAATGGACACAAGGAACCACGGAGAGCTGGAAAGAGCACTGGGCTGTGAGTCAGGGAGCCTGAGGTCTAGTCCGGATCTGTTACTAACTCATTGTGTGACTGGTTAATCGTAATCAAAGCACAGTGTGTTGTGGGATTACTTAAGTGTTATGCTAAATCCCATGCATGGATGATCTTACTTCATTCTTATAATTTTGGCCACCCCCCTTTTTTTTCTCAAAGAAACTGAGTCTCAGAAAGGTTAAGTGATCAACCCAAAGTCACACAGCTGGTAGGTGGGAGAGCAGAGATTCAAACCAAATAGTCTGTCTCCAGAGCTCAAGCTCCCGACCACATCCTCTAGTTAGTTCCTCCGTCTGGGTCTCAGTTTCCCCATCTGTAAATTAACGGGATTGGTGTACTTGCACTGCAAAGACCCTTCCGGCTCTGACAAATCTGTGTGCAGTATTCAACATTGGCTGGGAATTCCCTGGGCTGAGAATACAAAGATAAGTGAGGCTTAACCTCTGTCCTCAGGTTATAGACTCCTTGAGAGTAGAAATCACATCTGAATTATCCTTGCTGCCCTGCACCATTTACCTTAGCACCGTGCAGAGCGAAGGTGCTCAAAATATTTGTTGATTCGATGCATGATTCATGGGGGGAGCATGGGCTTCGCGACTTAGATATAATCGAGGTCCCATTCTGTTACTACCCTTGCGAGAGAAAGTCCCCTAACTTCCGTGTCTGGTTCTTCATCCAGCAGCAATCCACAATGGTACCTTGCTGGCAGGGTTACGGAGAGGGGAATGCATGTTAAGCACTTAACATTGTGCTTGGCACATAAGAACTGCTCAATAAATGTTGGTTCTTTTCCTTGACAGATTCTCCATCCTTCCCTTTACCCTGGACACCAGCTGGCAAGGGGCCATGCTGTACCCCTCTTTTGTTGTCCCCTGGTCAAAGCTGAGAACTAACTTCCACTGCTGGAGACTGGTAGCAAACTTGCTGAGCCAGCTCCTGAGTGGTGAGGAGGGAAGAAAACAGGGAGAAGGCTGGGCTTCCGGTTTCCTGAAAAGCCCTCCCCTGGATTCTGATTCCCATGCAGTGCCTGCTTCTCCCTGGTGCAGCTGTCACCTCTGTCTAGACTGCTCTCCCCTGAAGAGATTGCAAACCACAGACTGTCTGATGACAAAGAATGCCGCAGACAGTAGTTCCTTGACACACAATTTGTTCAACCCTCTTCAGAAGACAGCAAGCCTGGCTCCCACCTCCCAAGCAAGGCGGACTCTATGGGAGCAAGAGTGTCTGGGTGGCTTCTTTCATGCATCTATCCATTCATCCATCCATCGATGGTTGAATGCCTATAGTGTGCCAGACTCAGTGCTGGGCATGGGGCATGGCTAGGTGAATAACCTCTACCCTTCAGAAACCCATGATGTTGGGGGAGATGGATGCAAAATAATTGTGAAAGGTGTGGCATTCCAATTACAATTACAGTGATAGGGAACACTCATGGAGGGCTTACTGTGTGCCAGGCACTGGGCTATGTACTTAGGTGCACAATTTTAAGTTGGCCCTCATCATAACCTCACGAAGTAGGTACTGTTATTGTGATCATTTTACACATGAGCAAACAGGCTCACAGAATTTAGATACAGTAGGTCCCCTACATATGAACCTTCAAGCTGCAAACTTTCAAAGATGCGAACGTGCATTCGCATGTCCAACCACATAAAGTACGGTATAGAGTACAGTAGTACAGTATCTTTATTTCAAGCCCAGGATGTCCGGAAGCCAGTGAAAAGCAGCAGTGATGTAGCTGGTACGTACTACTGTACTTTTCAAGGTACTGTACTGTAAGATTAAAAATGTTTTATTTCTTGTGTTTGTTTTTTATGTATTTTTTGTGTGAAAAGTATTATAAACCTATTACAGTACAGTACTATATAGCCGACTGTGTTAGTTGGGTACCTAGGCTAACTTTGTTGGACTTCCGAATAAATTTGACTTATGAACGGGCTCTTGGAACAGAGCTCGTTCGTATGTAGGGGACTTGCCATAACCTGCCCAGGGATGCACAGCTACTGAGCAGTGAAATCAAGATTCAAACTCAGTCTGATCACTGAGTCAACACTTTTACCCCCCACTCGGCCCTTGGATCTCCACAGAGGGAACCACCATTTCTGTTCAGGAGGAAGGAGAGGGACCCTGCAAAGAAGGGGATTTTGGAGTTGTGCCTTGAGGGATGTGAGTCATGGTAAGCCAAGGAGGCGTGAGATTCTGGAAATGAGGGGGAAAGTCAGAACTTTCCACATGGGAGGAAAAGCATCAGCCAGGTTTGAGAAGGCAGGGTACAGAGTGGGAACAGACTGGGGAGAGCCTGGATGCCAGGACAAGGGAGTCAGAACCTCTTCAGGAGAGAATGGGGAGGGCCTGGAGCTGTCTGAGCAAGGGATCCATGAGCTTTAGGAAACCCGGTCTCATGAAGCATGGAGGATGGTTTGGAGGGGGGAAGAAGCTGATCAGGAATTGCCCCCGGTTTTTTCATCATGGCGGCAGTAGGGATTGTGATGATTTCCACATGGGTATCACAGTTCAGGGTACCATGGATTGCCAACCTACCCTGTCCAATCATACCACTCCCTTGTTCAAAGCCCTTCCCTGGCTCCCATGGCTCTCAGGATAAAGCACAGGCTCCTTTACCTGGCATTCAAGGCTCTTCATAAACTGGCCCCTTCCCGCCTCTCCAGCTGCAACTTGCCTGCTTCTCCCTATACTAACAACATCTACAGACTTGCAGTTTCCCTAACCAAATTCTCTCTTTTAGCCCCTTTGCCTTTGCACATGCTGTTCCTTCTACCAGGGAACTTCTCTGCTTTCCTTCCCCCTTCTTTGTTCAGATGCCTCCTACTTGCCCTTCAAGGCTCAGCACAGGGGTGGCCCGTGTTCACCTCCCAGGTAAGGCATTCTGTCCTCTGCGTTCCTTACCCGCCCACACCTCTCTCCCTTCCGCCACACTGAGCTGTGCTTAACGGCATGTGGGTTTTCTATCCCGGACTCTGAACTTCCTGAGAGTAGGGACTGTACTTAACACATCCACTGGCCCAGGGGGAGGTCTGAGAAGCTGAAGTGAACCCTCTCCTGCAGACCCAGCCTCTTCCTTAAACCAGTGGCACTGTGCATCTCCAGCTGCTTTTTTCCAGTTGTTAAATGCTGTCAGCTGTTAGAGTGTTAGAGTGTGCTGAGATGCTGCACATCCTTGTCCCTTCTGTTTCTCATCACTGGTCAGGGCAGCTTCTGGGGCTGTCAGGGTCTTTTCAGTGAGGAGACACAGCCCGGGCACGTCTATATTTTCTCTGCCATGTGATTTCTGACAGCAGATCTCAGGCTAGTACCTCAGCAGCAGCTACAGATGCTTGGGCCATGTAGACAGGACCCCTTCCTCCTCTGTGAAGCTTCAACTTGGGGCATCAGCAGTAGTACCTATTTTGGGCAATGCCTACATTTGGCATTGGTCAATCTTCCTACTTCCTTTTTGGGAGAAGAGCCCAGGGCCTGAGTAGAGGGGAGAAGGCCGAGGTGTGGCTGCCGATAACTCCTGTCTATTTGCCAGTGGTTTATTTGCCTGGGATTTGCGCTAAGACAAAAAGAACTTTTGCATTATTGATGATCATTGATCAGAGCCTGCCGAAAAAGAGAGAGATTGAGAGAGAGATGAAGATTCCAGGCCAGTCATCAAATGGTAAACCAGGAGGGTGAGGAGTGGAGAAAGGAGGGGAGGTCCAGGTGGGTAGAGAACTCATGGAGCAGAAGGGCACAGAAAGACAATGGAGAGAAAGTCTGGAGAAGGTGCTGAGTTTGGGGTGTACCAGATGTCAAACAGCTGTGTGGGCTGGAAATAAACCAGCAGCAGGGGCTGCTGCTGGCTTCTCCCTACACCCAGCTAAGGAGACTTCACGACACGAGCTGTTGCCAGGGACAGAGGGTCACTTCATAATGATAGAAGAGTCAGTTCATGAAGATGATATAACAATCCTAGCAGCAGATGCACCTAATAACAAGGTCTGGAAATGCATGAAGAACAAGGAGACAAAAAGCCCATAAAGGGACAGAAGGTCAACTCCCCCTGAGGGCATGAAACTTGGCCATGCCCAGCCCTGAGCCTCCTCCTGAACCTTTCTCCTCGTCTGTCGTTCCTCTTTGAGCTCAAGTCTTCTCTCAACCTTGGTTCTTAGAACCAGGCAGATTCTTCTCCACACCCCCTGCTGCAACCTGGGGGTTGGGTCCCCTGCTCAGAATCTGCTGCTTGAATGAGCGAGGCAGCTGCCCCTTCCCCTGCCTCTCTGACCTCAACTTCTGCTCTCACTGCCCTTGCCTCGCTGCCCTCACTTGGAGTGTGGTTTCCCTGTATTTCTGCAGGGCTCACTCCCTCACTTCCGGTCTTTGCTCAGATGCCACTTTCCCAGGGAGGCCTCCCCTGACATCCCCGTTCAAAGCCTGCACCTCAATATCTCCTTTCCCGGCTTCATTTTCCTCCACACTATTTACCTCTGTAAACACTTCATATGTTTTACTTACTACATTCACGTAACCTCCATCGGGTCCACAAACGTTTTGTTCACTGCTATGTCCCCAGTGCCTAGTACACGCCTGACCCATAGATCAATACATATTTGTTAAATAAAGGGAAAAAAAAACCTAACTAGGGATAAACACAGGGAACAGAGACAGATGGGGCAGGCTAGGCTTTCAGCAAGGGTCTCTGGGCAGGGCCCACCTCTCACCACCCCCTACTCCGGACACAGCCCGTCCTCTCTCCTGCAGGTGGGGACCGGGGAGCACCGCGCTGCGGACTTCCTCGCCTCCCTTCCTCAGCGCCTACCCCTCCCTGGGCCTGGGCCTGCGGCGACGGCGGAGGCGGGGGTTCGGAGCTCCCGGCCGCCCCGCCGGGACAGGAAGGGGCCGAGCCTCCCTCCTGGCGGGCAGGGGCAGAGTAGGGAGGGAGCCTCGCGGGTGTGGGAAGGAGCTGGGGGAGGGGAGCGAAGAGGAGCGGCGGGCGCGGGAAGAAGGGGAGAGGGGAGCAGGAGCCGCAGGGCGCAGGGAGGTGGGGCTCGAGAGGGCGCGGGCCAGGGAAGAGCCCCCGGGGCGGCGGGGCGGGCGGCGCCCGGAGCTGGGCTGGGGGTCACGGCGGGGATGAGGCAGTCGCCGGCGGGGAGACGAGGCGCTGCGCGAGGAAGAGGACCCGTGAGGGCGAGCCTGCGGTCCGCACCTGCGTGTCCGGGAGGGAGTAAGCGCTCGGAGCCCGGTGCCTCCCGGGGCGGGGGGCGCCGCCGGGGCCCCGGCTGCTCTTAGTCCGGCCGTCCCGGTGGAGCTGGGAGGGGAGGCGGCGCCCTCGTCGGCGCCCCGCTGGCCCGGGCGTCCCGCCTCTCGGCTCCTTCGGACGGGAGGGGCACTCGCCGTAAGGGGGTCCCGGAAGACCTGCCCAGCCGGAGGGGCGCGTCGGGGGGGCGTGGCCCGGAGCCCCAGGAGCCCGAGGATGGAGGGTGGGCCGAGGCAGCGCCCGGGGTCTGCTGCGGGATCCCTGGCGCGCGTTCTGGGGGATCTGGCTGGGCGGGAGGCGCCCCTCGGGCTGGGGCCTGCGACGCCCCCACGTGGCCCCGGGCGGCCGAGGGCAGCCGGGCGCCGCCCCCTGCCGGCCAGGTCCGGGCGCCGCAGGGTCGCCCCTTTCTGGAGCGGAGTTGGAGGAGCGTCTAGTGTGGAGCCTCGGCTTCCAGACCCGGAGCCCGGCGGCCCTGACTTGCTTTGTGACCTTGGGCGGGTCACTGCGTCTCTTCGAGCCTCAGTTTGCACATCTATCAAATGGAGAGGATAATTCTCCCACCCTGCAGGATCTGTGGTAAAAAATGAGATGCCTTATGAATGCCTTTTTATAAACTGTAGAGTTCTGTACAAATCCCAGTTAATTACATAATGTCAGAAATGGAAGGGCACTAAGAGATCTGCTTTATTGCAGATGCAGAGAGTGGGGAATAAATCTTGCCCAAGGTCAAACTGCTTGTAAAAGAATATAAGACTAAAGCCCCTTGCCTCACTAGCTCCGGTGAGGTTCAAGGATTAAGAGCAGGGGCTCTCAATCAGACTGGCTGCATTAGCAAACAGGGCTTGGCTGTTTACTATCTGTGTGACCTTGGGAAAGCCCTTAACCTCTTCTGAGCCTTGGTTTCCTCCCATGTGAGATAGGGATTAGAATGGTCACCTCACAGGGTTGCTGTGCAAATCAAATAGGGTCATTGCTCAGCACAGCACCTGGCATTGGTGGCCATCATGGCTCTGGTTGGTAGGAGCAACCTCTCACTCTCTTCCTTGGAGTCAGCTTCCAGGGTTTTCTAATCGGCCACACCTCGTGGGTCTTTGCTGTCCTCTGGGAGGCGCAGCCACAGCCAGGGTCTAAGCCTTCCTCACAAGGACATCAAGGGACTCTTTACCAACAGCAGCCAGCAAAACCATTTGGGCAGCTGGGCCTTCTACAGCCTTTGGTCTGTCCTTCTGGTGGGGAAAAGTGGGTGGCCTTTGTTATGGAGGATCGGGAAGCCAGGAACTAGAGGATGGCATGGGAGGGAGGGGGCTGGCTACCTGGACATGACTGGCAGGCCCTACGGCCTCTTCCCCTCCTGATGGTGCTAGGACAGGCCCAGAAATACAGAGATGCTTCCTCAGTTGGTCAGTTACCTGATGGATAAATAATGAGGGTGGATACCCCGGGTCATCCCTTCCCTCCTAGACCACAGGTAGATGATTGTTCTTTTTGGCAAGAGTGATATGAATGTGAGCAGAAATACAGATTCTCAAAGCTGGGAATTCCCAGGACCCAAGGGGTCCCTCTCTTTGCACAGACGGCTCCCATCTGAGGCCCACAGAGGGGCAGGGGCTTGCCAAGGTCATCAGTGTCCTCCAGGAAGCTGAATTCAGCAGACACTGTTCAGTCTTTGACTTCCTCTGCTGATTGCTCCTTCCCCCCAAAACACTCTCTTCTCCTGGCTCCTGTGACTTAACACTGTCCTATTTTTCTTCTTGGTCTCTGTTGTTTTTGCAGATTCAGCCTCCTTTCTACAGCCATTAGCTGCTCTGCTCTCCCAGGCCCTCCTCCGTAGTAGAAGATGCTCTACCTGGGTGATCTCATCCACCCCATTGGCTCTAATTACCCCCTCTGTGCACATGGCTCATAAATGCATGTTTGTTGTCAGCCAGGCACTGTGGGAGGGGCAGGGGAAACAAGCAATAAACAAACAAGCAGAAAATATCAGATATGGTAAAGTGCTAAAATGAGCATGAAGCAGGGTGTTATAGTAAAGGATGAGATACTTTATGTTGTCTGGTCAAAGCTTTGCCAAGGAGGTGATATTTAAGGGGCAGGTTGGTAAAAGAGGAGGTCAGAGAGGTAGCTGGAGGGGGCAGTGGGTGAATCATGTAGGGCCTTGCAGGCCATGGTGAGGATTTTGGATTATATTCTGAGATGGGAGCCATTGGAGAGTTTTAAACAGAAGAGAGGGAATGCTGTTATTTCTCCTCAGCTCATTTGAGCCTTCATGAAGAGTTACTCTACATTGATTGTGAGCCTATTGTGCTCTGGTCACTGGAGTGGGGAGGAAATAGGTAGGTCTTCAAGGAACTTCCAAGCACAGGCATAAGAGGCACAAACAAACCTGGAGTCAGGAGAGGGTTCAAAGGATGGAGATTTTGCATCCAGTTGACCAAGGAAGGCTTCCTGGAGTAAGCAGCTTTGAGAAGGGCCTCAGAGAGCAGATTATAATAGATATGTAGTAAGGGGAATGGGAAACATTGCTCTTCCAGGCAGAGGAACAGCCTGAACCAAGACACAAATGCCCCAAATATGTGTAGAGAAGTCAGGGGAAAGGAGACAGAACCCGTGGGGGGAGTGAGAGTCCGGCTAGGTAGGTAGGGAGTCTCGGCTCTTCAGAGCAAGGCCCTGGACCTGGCCATTTATTTGCTGTGAGACCTTGAACCAATTGCATTACATTTCTGAGCCTCAGCTTCCTCATTCCTAAAAGGGAAATAAATGGTTAAATACTGGGGGAGAGAGGGAAGGAGGGAGGATTCCAAGTGTTGGGGATGGGTGAGTAAGACCAGGATAATGGCTCCAAAGGAAGAAAACTGTCGGGAGGGGCTGGGGTAGGGTGGAAGATAGTGGCTCAGCTGAGTTTGGGTTCCTTATGAGACATCCAGGAGGGATGAACAAAGGACATTTGTGGCCAGAGGCACAAAGCACGGGGTTGGGGGACAAAGGTAAAATTGTCAGTGTGCTTCTTTCATTCATCCTTTGAGTAAATCACTACAGAGCCACTATAAGTATTGAGCCCAAAACATACAGCTGTGAACAAAACTGGACTCTGCTCCAGGAAGTTACCACCTTGTGGGGTGAGAGACCCACAAGCACTGGATGCAGGATGATGAGAATTGTACAGTATGAACCATGTCACGAGGTACCGGTTGGCACAGAGGAGAGAGGCCAACCCCACTTCGGTGGAAGGAGGGGACACGTTTCCGCAAAGAGAAGACAGTTGAATTTGATCCTGAGGGTGATATCAGAGTTGGACGGGTGAATGAGGCGGAAGGGTACCCCACACAGGTCCCTGGGCTTTGTGACACACATGTCCCCCTCCCTTCCGGAACTCAAGTCCAACAGCGAGACAGGCAGTCAGCAAGTGACTAGGGCAGTCCAGTGTGATGTGTAATAAGGAGACCATGATCAATTCCATCCCTAGGGTCCAGAGGAACCTCCAGAGAGGGTGGAGGAGACAAGAGGAAGGGCATTCCAGGTAGAGGGAATAGTCCGTGCAAAGGCTCAGAGGAACGAGAGAAGCACAGTGCTTTGCAGGCGGAGGTCTCAGCCAAACTGGAGGTGGGGTCTCTTGCTGAGCGCAGGTCAACAGGAGGATGAGAGGAGAGGCCTGGCCTGTGCAATCTCTGGACAGATAAGCAATAGGAAAAGAAGAAAAAGGATTTGGGGTGCATGGCAGGGAAGGTTGTCCCAAGCTTCAGTCCCGTGGAAGAGGTGTCATTGGCCTCAGGTCCTCTTCACTCGCTAATTCTATTTGTCCTCCAGTGCTCAACTTCAAAGCCACTTTCACCTGGGGATCTTAGGGTTGCCGCAGGTTACGTGTCCCCCCTCCTTTCCCGTGGTTCGCTGCAGGCACCACTGTCATCCTCTGTGGTCCCAGGTCCCAGTTTCCCCAGGGCCATGGTGTCTCCCTAAGAGCAGGTTCCACATCTGTGTTGCTCTTGGCAACATGTGATAGGCCTTTTTTTTTTTTTTTTTTGGCCGAGCAGCAGCGCAGCTTGTGGGATCTTACTTCCCCAATCAGGGATTGATGAACCCATGCCTCCTACTGTGGAAGTGCGGAGTCCTAACCACTGGACAACAAGGGAATTCCTGTGAAAGGCTTTAAGTAATTAGCTTTTTTTTTTTTTTTTTTTTGCGGTATGCGGGCCTCTCACTGCTGTGGCCTCTCCCGCTGCAGAGCACAGGCTCCGGACGCGCAGGCCCAGCGACCATGGCTCACGGGCCCAGCCGCTCCGCGGCATGTGGGATCCTCCCGGACCAGGGCACGAACCCCTGTCCCCTGCATCGGCAGGCGGACTCTCAACCACTGCGCCACCAGGGAAGCCCAGTAATTAGCTATTGAACAGATGAGGAAACAGGCTCAGACAGGTTGAGTAACTTGCCCAAGGTCACAGAGCTAATGGCAGAGCTGGGAAACAAATTCAGTCTACCTGACTCCAAAGCTTATGTTCTAATCACGGTTGTTTTATGCCTCCCAGCAGGGAAAGCAGATGATGAATCCTGTAAACACCAACAAATTCAGTGTTTAATTTCTAGGAAATGAATTCCTTTTGTTAGTACCCTGCACATCCAGTCTGGAGAAGACAGCCTCTCCTCTGTCCTGAAAACAGTTTCACTCCATCGGCTCAAGTGCTTTCTGGGGACCCAGATGTGTAGCATCTGGCGGGGGGGGGGGGGCAGGTTGAGCTCCAGGACCAGGGGATACAGCCCTAAAAGTTTCTCGCAGAATGTGGTCTGTCCTGCCACTCTGCTCCCAGTATTACTCCCCTAGGATGGAAACTCAGATGGGAGGCAGGGAGAGGATTTGAAAATGCCAGAAGCGTATGGTGTGAAATGGGCATGAGAGCATCTGGATACTTCTGTCCTGGATGCTGCTGCAAACAGGAGACAGTGGATGGAAAGGAGCATGGATGGGAGTCTGAAGACTTGGTCTCTGCCTGGAATTCACGCTGTGACCTTGGGCAAGTGTCTTACCCTTTCTCTCCCTATCAGCACCATCAGGGAGTTGGAGTGGATGATTCCTAAGAGTCCTTCCTGCTGTGACACTCTGAGATCCTTCTTGAATCCCAGGGCTGACGTTACTATCACCCCTCACACAACTCAGTGTGGTCAGTGGGGCAGCAGTATCACCTGGGAGCCTCTCTGAAATGCAGACTCTCAGGTCCTGCTCCAGACCCCCAGAATCAGAACCTGCATTTTATAAATTTTTTAACTTTTATTTTATTTATCTTTGGCTTCGTTGGGTCTTTGTTGCTGCGCGCTGGCTTTCTCTAGCTGCGGCGAGCGGGGGCTACTCTTCGTTGCAGTGCGCGGGTTTCTCATTGCGGTGGCTTCTCTTGTTGCGGAGCACGGGCTCTAGGCGCGGGGGCTTCAGTAGTTGTGGCACGCGGGCTTAGTTGCTCCGCGGCATGTGGGATCTTCCCGGACCAGGGTTTAAACCCGTGTCCCCTGCAGGCGGATTCTTAACCACTGCGCCACCAAGGAAAGCCCAGAATCTGCATTTTAAATAAGATCTTAGGTAATGCATGTGCACATTCTTAACTACCTTCCCACCCTTCTCTTTGGGACGTGCTGGAAAAACAGGCAGAGGATTGCGTGCTGAGTGCGGGATGAAGGTGTCTGTGCACCCTCCCATTACTGGACCTGGCAGAGAGAGACCCCACTCAGGTGCGAGTGATGGAGCCCAGCTCATAACAGGGACCCAGCAGAGATTTTTTGAATGTGTGCCGGCACACATGGTTAAATATTTGTGAATGCAGAAGGGAGTGGAACTGACTTGACTCGGCACCTTTTATGAGTGATGGAGCTCGGAATTGAGCAAGCCAGGTTCCAATTCTAGATCTATAGTGTCCTAGCTTTGGGGCCTTAGGCAAGCCATTTCTCTGAGCTTCAGATTCCTTCCCTGGGAAATTACTATAACAGCACCAACTTCAGAGGGTTGTGGTCGGGACTTAAATGAGTTGACATAGGGGAAGTGCTTAGAACAGTGCCTGGGACCTCCCTGGTGGTCCAGTGGCTAAGACTCCGCGCTCCCAACGCAGGGGGCCCGGGTTAGATCCCTGATCAGGGAACTAGATCCTGCATGCCACAACTAAGAAGATCCCACACACTGCAACTAATACCCGGCACAGCCAAATAAATAAATAAATATTTTTTAAAAACCTGCCTGGCACATAGTAAGCTCTTAATCATGTCGGCCATTAATTTACTACTACTGCTATTCCAGCCCTTGCCCACACAGCACCGGGTACTGTCCCAACCCCTTCCTGGGACTGCATTGTTTCATGAGAACAGAGTCCCAAAATGACCCCTAGGGGGCGATATCACCCCTGTTGTAAAGACGGGTTCTAGAGCGGTGCTATCCAATAGAAATACAGTTCAGGCCACAAATGGAATTTTAGATCTAGAAAATTTAGAGGTAGCCACGTTTAAAAAAAGTGAAATTAATTTCTATATTTTACTTACTCAATATATCCAAAGTATTATCATGTAACTGATATAGAAATTATTAATGAGATATTTTACATTCTTTTTTGAACTAAGTCTTTGAAACCCAGGGTGTTTTACACTTAAAGCAGCACATCTCAGCGGCCACATTTCAAGCTCTCACTGCCCGCATGTGGCCAATAGTGACTATTCTAGAGTTTTTCAGCACTGGCTCTGAATCCCAGCTGTGGCACGTATTGCCTATGTGGCCTTGGGCTAGTCATTTCACCTCTGTGGATCTCAGTTTCTTCATCTGTAAAGTGGGGAAAACAACTCTGTCCCAAGGAGTAGTCTCAGGGGCAGATGGTGAGAGTTTAAAACTTCTTTGCCCTCTTTCTCACAAGCATGGGAGAATTCAGTGAGAGCCTTTCTACAATGCATTTAGTCATTCAAGGTGGTCCCTTCCCTGTTGAAGGCTGGTAATTGACCCAGCGCAAGGCTGAAAGTCGGAAGGGGTTGGAGTCTCATGTTTCCCTAACTGTTACAAAGGCTTTGGAAACAAGCTTTATCTGTCTTTGACTTTTTTTTTTTTTTTTTTTTTGCGGTACGCGGGCCTCTCACTGTTGTGGCCTCTCCCGTTGCGGAGCACAGGCTCCGGATGTGCAGGCTCAGCGGCCATGGCTCACGGGCCCAGCCGCTCCGCGGCATGTGAGATCTTCCCGGACCGGGGCACGAACCCGTGTGCCCTGCATCGGCAGGCGGACTCTCAACCACTGCGCCACCAGGGAAGCCCTGTCTTTGACTTTTTAAAGATAACAAGCTTGCCAGTGATGAAGATCACCAGAGATCATCCAGACCAGTGGCTTCCAAACCTGGCTACACCCTAGAAACATGTGGGGAGCTTTGAACAATTACAGTGTCTGGGCTCTACCCCTCAGGGGTTGAAGCCTGGACATGTTTGTTTGTTTGTTTGTTTAACAGCATTTGTATTTTTTTAAAGTTCCCCCAGGTGATTCTGATGCACAGCAAGAGACTCTCTGATCTGGTCCAACCCTCTCATTTTCAAGATAGAGAAACTGAGGCCCAGACTAGGAACTGTCTTTTGTAAGGTCACAGAGAATTAGTGGCAGAACCAAGCTAAAGCCCAGGGCTCCCACCTCTCAGTCCATTTCCCAGGACCCATTCCTCACCAGTTCATGGAGCCTTTTATAAACACTTATTGACCTCTTGCTCTGGGCCAACTGTCAGGGCTATAGGTGCTAAATAAGATGTGGTCCCTGCACTCAATGCCCAGTGATGGAGACAGTCCTGTGCAGCTGTGGGCATCCAGAAGAGGGGTATCTAACCCTGAGGAAGCTGTCCTGGGGAAAGCTTAGATAAGGTTTCATGGGGAGATGCCAGAGCTTAGTCCTGAAGGATGACTTAATCTCCAGGCAGAGACAAAGGTGTAGAGCAGGAAACAGCACTGGGACATGGGTATGGCAGCAGGATGCTGGCAGAAGAACAAGCAGATCTGTGCTGCTAGAGTGTGAAGGTCACAGCCAGCTAGGTTCAGAGGTGGTGCTGGAAATGTAATTAAAGACCAGTTCATGAAGGGTCTCTCTTTTTTTTTTTCACGATTATTATATTTTATTTAAAGGTTTTAAAAAATAAGGGGCAGAGCTCACAAAAGTTACCTGAATCATTAAAAACCACAAAGTTGGAGAACTCTTTTTTAAAAGAGTGGATACCAAAATAGCTTTCAGGAAGAAGATAACCTATAAGTCTTTTAAATTGTTGAAAAAAGCAAAAGAAGGCTTAAGATATGAAAGATAAAAGTTATATTTATAAACATGCTAAAGAATACATTAAAAGAAACACAAAAGAATGAGGAAAAATAAACTGTCTTAATCCTGTTATACATGAACATTGTTACTATGGGACCCTGCAGTCCACTTCAACAATATTCAAACAACACAATCCCCATCACTGAAAGAGCTTCAATACTCCTTTGGAGTTGGCTATTACAGAATTTATCCCGCATATAGGGTATGCATTAAAAACATCCTGGAGACCCAGAATATCTGCAAACATGAAACTGTTTCTCTAAATTGTACTTATTGGTCATGAATCCCGTAAAGGGGGGTCAACTACAACTTGAAGCTCGTCATCTTGCGGTGAGAAAGCAATTTGAAGCCAAAGGGCACTTTGCTATAGTTCATTCATGTGGCTCTAAATATATTCTATACGCTTCTCCTCAATGCCAAATATCTACTGAGAATTAAAGAGGAGATGAAACTTTCTAACCAATTCCAAGAATTCATGAAATAAAGGGTAATCATTACAGAGTTTATATATACACTCAGTTTTCTTAAAGCCATAGATTTTATGATAGAGAGGAGAAAGAAAATGGCATTAATAGATCAAGCACGTGAATTCCAGAATACTGAATTCCTTTTCCTCTTGCTCAACAACCAATTACATCTATGGACTGCAAAATTACAGCCACTGCAAAATTTTTAGTGTCTTGCATCTTGTCAAAGAAAGACCAATATTTTTGCCTGAGTGTCCCCTTAACCTTATGAGCTATTAATTTTTAACTTTCTATAAAATTTCTTTTCAAATAATTTATTAATTATAACAACTGGGAAGAACAGTGAAGGCAACAAACGTCCTTAAACCTGCTCTCCTGCCTGGATTTTTATATACTAAAATAACCTTTCTCCCTCACTTCTCCAGGGGTACCCAGAAGAGAGTGGCATTTCTTGGCCATCACAAGTCTCAGGTAGAATCTTCTCTGTTCTTCAGTGTTCTGACAAAGACCTCTGGACCTATAGCTCATGCCTCTGGTAATTCAGTCTTGTTCTCAATAAGAGAGATCTCCAGCACAGGTAAAAGTAGCTGAAAGGCATCCTGAATGTAGGAAGCACTGTTTGATACCTCTAGAAATACTGCAGTGATTAATGGATTAAGGACGTCTGCCTTTTCCTTGAGCCCAGCAGTTGTTAGGCAGGTGGTGAACTCTTTAGACAGAGAGGACAACTCTTCACACAACACAACTGTCGTCTGGGAAAGGGCTCTGCTCCTTTCTATGGCTGTTACTTCCTGCTTCCTGCCATGCAGAACCAGAGCCGCTGTTTTGTGAAACAGTTCAGTTGAGCAGGCAGTCAATTCTGCTAGGCTCCGGATTGCAAATGCATGGACATCCTCTATTTGAATTGTTATTGATTTGCTCAATTTTTTCTGCTTCCAACTGTTTTTTTCCGTCTTCCTTTTCTTCTCATGGTTTGGCCAGAGATGTCCTGATCCATTCACAGGCTGTATTTCTTGCCCTAGTAAGTTTGTCTGGTTTAGAGGAGACATGCAGCTGGGAAAATAGCTCTCTTGTCTCTTCGGTAAAGTCTTCATCGCCTTTCTTCTCTTCCTCCTCTTCCTCACAGAACTCTGCTAGGGAAAATGCTTCTTTGAGTTGCTCCAATTCAAATTTTAGAGTCTCTAATTCTCCCCCTAGAGAATTAAGAATAGATTTCACCTTTATTTCACTTTCTCGGGAGAGCATCTCCAGAGCTTCTAGATGTGAAAGGCCTTGAAATTCATCAGAGTAAGTAGCCCATAATGAGTTTTCTTGTCCGTTTCCATGGTAACCTCATTGGCGGTCCATAGCTCATCTTTCTCCTTCGCCTCTCGTAAAGCCTGAGACAGTGTGGAAGTCCAGTTCATCAGACCCTTGGTTCTTTTAAATCCAGGATCCCCTTCTGCTATTACATCCATTGTCTTTTTCCCAGTGAATTCTAAGGCATCCAAACCCCCACTGATAACACTCTTTCCTGTGCTCTGAACAGCAGTAGAGATGGTTGAGAATACCCCAAATGGACCACTCATTGGAGAAGAGTTTTCATTCTCTTTGGCATTTGTCTCTCCTGTTGCATACTGGACTTCAGATGAAATTTCACTGGGACTAGGGATTCCAAGGGAAGTCTCTGCCTTCTCAATGACATTTGAAATACCTTGGCCTACTGTGGCTACTGTAGCTGAGGCTGAGGAAAGCAAGGGCTTGCCCCAACTTCCCCAATAGCCCCATCTGGTCTGGGGTACATCTTTGGAAACAGTCTCTTTGCCTGCAGCCTGTGATGTCTGAACAGGAAGAACGTCTGAAGTCTCAAGGTCACTGGAAGGTTTGGACTCTGTTCTTTTCCAAGTAGAAGCTACAGGTCCTGATTTACTCTCTGACTTGGCACTTTGGTCAACTGACTCAAAATTCTTGGTTGGCTCACAGTTCTCATCTTCAAGGATGGAGGTTGCTTCAGTTATCACTTCAGTCTCAATATCATCTTTATCTGATGTGATTAGAACATTGCCGCCACCACAGCTGCAGAGAAGCCGCTCCCTACTCCATGAAGGGTCTCTTTTGTTTTTTTGGTGGTACGTGAGCCTCTTACTGTTGTGGCCTCTTCCGTTGTGGAGCACAGGCTCTGGACGCACAGGCTCACGGGCCCAGCCGCTCCGTGGCATGTGGGATCTTCCCGGACTGGGGCACGAACCTGTGTCCCCTGCATCGGCAAGCGAACTCTCAACCACTGTGCCACCAGGGAAGCCCCATGAAGGGTCTCTTAAACCAAGCCATGGAGCTGAGACTTAATCCCAGGTGCAGTGGGAGCCACTGGAGGATTTTAAGGGAGTGACATGGTCAGACTTTTAGTTAAAAGGAGGATTCTGAGTGTGATGTGATAACAGAATGGAAATGAGTTGAGGCAGGGAGACCATTTAAGCCAGAGAAAATTTTGGCCTGAAACAAGACTGTGGCAACAGGGATAGAGAAGAAGGAAAAGAGCCAAGGTAGAGTTAGCTTTTGGCAGTGGAACTGATAGAGTTTAGTAATTCAATGAAAGAGGGGACTATATCAGTCAGCTATGGCTGTGTAACAAGCTACCCTCAAACTCAGTGGATTAAAACAATATGGGCTTCCCTGGTGGCGCAGTGGTTGGGAGTCCGCCTGCCGATGCAGGGGGCACGGGTTCGTGCCCCAGTCCGGGAGGATCCCACGTGCCGTGGAGCGGCTGGGCCCGTGAGCCATGGCTGCTGAGCCTGCGCGTCTGGAGCCTGTGCTCCACAACGGGAGAGGCCACGGCGGTGAGAGGCCCACGTACCACAAAAAAAAAAAACCAAAAAAAACCCCAATAACATTTATTACTACAACTCATGCCTCTGGAGATTGATTGACTTAATCTGAAATGGGCTGCGCATTTCTGCTATTTTAGCTCAGCTCACACATGCATCTACCCATCAGCTGAGGAGCTCTGTTCTCTGTGGGGATTTGCTGGGGCCTTTAGTGTGAGCAGCTCTGCTCCACATGTTTGTCTCCTCCTCTTGGGACCGGTGGCGAGCCCACACACGTTCTTCTCATGGAGATGGCAGAGTGCAAGCGGAAACATGCACAGTGTCTTGACTAGATTTGGAATCGGTTTACTGTCACCTCTGCCTCACTCTGTTGGCCATAGCAAGTCCATGCTGAGCCCAGAATCCAGGAACAAGGAAATATACACCTCATCTTGACGAGGTGAGATGGAGGCAGCATGGGGTAGTGGAAGCACTGAGCTGAGCTGGGAGGAAGGTGGAACTTTGTGATCTTGGGCAAGACACCCACCTCTCTAGGCCTTAGCAATCTCAGCTGATTAGATTGGATTATATCATTTTAAAAAATTAATTATTATTTATTTATTTTTAATTTTTGGCTGTGTTGGGTCTTCATTGCTGCACGTGGGCTTTCTCTAGTTGCGGCAAGAGGGGGTTACTCTTTCCTGCGGTGCGTGGGCTTCTCATTGTGGTGGCTTCTCTGGTTGTGGAGCACAGGCTCTAGGGGCGTGGGCTTCAGTAGTTGTGGCGCACAGGCTCAGTGGTTGTGGTGCACAGGCTCAGTTGCTCCGTGGTACGTGGGATCTTCCTAGACCAGGGATCAAACCCGTGTCCCCTGCATTGGCAGGCAGATTCTTAATCACTGTGCCACCAGGGAAGTTCCTGTCATGAACAATTCTTGCACATGCCTTTTGGTGAACAGCTGTACATGTTTTTATTGGGTATATAACTGGGAGTAGGAGTTCTGCGTCAGAGGTTTGGCTACTTGTTTGTTTTTTTTAGCCATGAGGCATGTGGGATCCTAGTTCCCCGACCAGAGATTGAACCTGTGCCCCCTGCACTGGAAGCATGGAGTCCCAACCACTGGACTGCCAGGGAAGTCCCTTGGCTACTTTTTAATTTTTGACATTTTCCAGATTTTATAATTGGAGAAACTGAGGTGAAAGGTTGACTTGCTCAAGAAACTGAATAAATTTCAAAACTTGCATTCATTTACAGATAGATAGACTGATTGATTGATAGACACACACTCACATTGAAACTTCTCAGTCTTCCTCTCTTATTTATTTCACCCGCATGACATCCCCGGGAGATAGACTTGACACCCTGATTTTACAGAGAAGACCCAGACTGTGGGAGGTCCCATGAGATAGAGAGAATGAGATGAAATAACAGCTGTAGATGTACTCTGTGGAAATCATTCTTAGATTTGTGGAGAATGATTTGCCCGTCCAGAGCTCACTCATCCGTACCACACAGCTTCCAGAGAAAGAACAGGCATGAATTCCTCTGTGGGGGATTGATTCTACTGCAACAAATCTTTATCACAGCCTTGTTTTTTTTTTTCCCTCCAAAAGGATGGGACTGGCTTCTGAGAATACATTAAACCCATACATCCTGTTTGTTTCTGGCAAGGTTTTATGACTCGCTTAGTTAAAATCAAGATCCTTCCGAAAGGGGAGGTGACTGATCTTCCGGCAGGCTGGAGGAAGCCTTAGTTAAGAGTGATTAAAAAGGACACCTGTGGTATGGCAGCCACTGTGCCTTCCTGGAATCCACATAGCAGTTCTGGGAAAAAGGTGCTGGGACCCCTATTTACAGATGGGAAGAAAAGCGCAGGAAGTGAAATGACTTGCCTCCGTCCCACAGTAGGGATTGTTTGGTGGGAAGGAACTGAAAATCCTCTGTCTGATTTCTTTCTCAGGGCCTGGTGTGTCCATTTGAACTGGCTCAACTAGGAAAAGTGCAAGTTGCTACAAATGAAGTTTCCTGGGTCTAGGGGCTGCATGGACATCTAAGGATAAGGAGTATCACTGGGCTTGGAAGGCTCCCTCCTCTTCTAGGGCAGGTGGTTCCTCTCTCTCTCTGCTCCTTTCTCTGTCTGCTCTGTTCTCCTGCCTCTCTCTGCAGACCTGTTTTTGTTTTGTTTTGGTTTTTCTGGTTTGTTGACTTACGGCTTTTCTGCTCCCCGCCGCCCCTTGCCCTGGCTTTGGTCATGGCTGTGACCTGACTCTCGCCCCAGCATCCTTAGCTTTCAAGTGGCTTCCCTCCATCATCTATCCACCCAGCTGCTCACAATCTCCAATCTAAATTCCCCAGAGAGAATCTGCTGGCTTGTTTTGACTCACATGTCCACCCTGGTCCAGTCAGCTGTGGTCAGAGGTGGCCTGTGGACCACGCAGGGATTGGTCTGCCTGCTTTTTCTCCTCCACCCTCTGCAGAGATGCTGGAGCTGGAGGATGCACGGTATGGCTAGAATCTGTGTGATCTGGATTCCAGGGAAGATGCTGCTGGGCTCTGGAGAGGCTGAGGAGGGTCCTTGCTGCTGCTGTGATGGCTCTCAGAAGTGTGGTGGGCAGGGGAGAAGCTCCCTGGTATGGCTGGTAGCCCTGACAATGGCAGACATCACTCACTAAAATGGACAGTGATGCCTTGTTTCTAGAGGGAAGAGACCTTGTTGCCTGGAGACCTGAACATGGTTGGATACATCCTAGAGAAACCAGAGAAGTCATCATTTACTATGTTGAGCATTTGGGTCCATGTTCTTACCAGTTCTCCCCAAACTCCGGTGAGGTATGAAGTATCACCTCCATCACTAAGGCTCGGAGTGCTTAAGTGACTTACCCAATGGCCACAGTGAGGAAGTGGAGAAACGGGGATTGGGATCTGAGCCTGCCTGACCTAAAATGTATGCTTTTAGCCACTCCCCTCCAGCTCTGTTACCATGGTTACATTTGTTCAGGATGCTACAGTTACAGCACATCACATACATGATCTTACTAGAACTACTAAACACCCCTTTGGGGCAGCATAGCCATGCTAATGTTCCCATTTTACCAACAAAGAAACTGAGGGTCAAAGAGAAATCATGTCTTGCCCGTGGTTACCCTGCTGGTCAGTGGCAGAGATGCGATCAGAACCCAGATCTTTGGAACCAGGATGTATGGATAGGTATTAATGTATCAAAGTCAATGTATCAGTGCTGGTAGTGTGGTTCTCTTTTTTTTATAATGTACAAAATTAAGAAAAATTACAAATATATCATTCCCTACAAAAGAGTATATAAATATATATAAAACATACAGATTAAAGACTAACAATAAACCTCCATGTACTCACCACCACCTTAAAAACCAGAACATCATTGATACCTTTAAAACACTTCCACGATGATTACATCCCCTCTTTTTCCCCTCTAGTGGTAACCACTATCCCGAATTTTTTTTTATTATTATTATTTTTTATTTTTTATTTATTATTGGCTACGTTGGGTCTTCTTTGCTGCACGCAGGCTTTCTCTAGTTGCAGCAAGTGGGGGCTACTCTTCATTGCGGTGTGCAGGCTTCTCATCACGGTGGTTTCTCTTGTTGCAGAGCACGGACTCTAGGCACGCGGGCTTCAGTGGTTGCAGCACACAGGCTCAGTAGTTGTGGCGCACGGGCTTAGTTGCTCCGCAGCATGTGAGATCTTCCCGGACCAGGGATTAAACCTGTGTCCCTTGTATTGGCAGGCAGATTCTTAAACACTGCACCTCCAGGGAGGTCCCTTTATTTTTTATTTATTTATTTATTTTTGGCCACACTACGCGGCTTGCAGGATCTTAGTTCCCCGACCAGGGATCAAACTCGGACCCCCTGCAGCGAAAGCCCTGAGTCTTAACCACTGGACCACCAGGGAATTCCCCTGAATTTTATATTTAACATTTCCTTGCTTTTCCTTATGGCTTTGCCACATATGTTAATATCCTTAAACAGTTTGTTTCTTCTGGCATGTTTTTGACGTTGGCACTGTTATGTTTGTGAGAATCATCCATTTTGATGCGTGTGCTTTGGTTTACTCAGTCTTGCTTCTCTGTAGCACCCGTCATGGGAATATGCCACATTCTGCCATTCTGCTGCTGATGGACGATTGGGTGGTTTCCAGTTGTTTTCTGTTACAGTCAGTACCACCTTAACTATTCTCGTTCCTCTCTGCTGGGGAACACATCAAAGAGTTTCTCTGTCTTATATACCTGGGAGTGAAATTACTGGGTTATGAGGTAGTCATTACATTTTTAGATTTACGACATAAGGCCAAATTGTTTGCTAACAAGAGTCCTCTAATTTGTACTCTGCTAGTGGGAGGTGACAATTCCTGTTGCTCCACATCTTTACCAAACGGAGGTGACGTGATCAGATTAAAATTTTTTACCTATCTGCTGGATGAAGATAGTATCTCACTGTTGTTTGAATGTTTGTTTGTTTTTTTTTTTTTTTTGGCAGTACGTGGGCCTCTCACTGTAGTGGCCTCTCCCGTTGCAGAGCACAGGCTCCGGACGCGCAGGCTCAGCGGCCATGACTCACGGGCCTAGCTGCTCTGCGGCATGTGGGATCCTCCCGGAACGGGTCACGAACCTGTGTCCCCTGCATCGGCAGGCGGACCCTCAAGCACTGCGCCACCAGGGAAGCCCTGTATTTTTTATCTTATTATTTGAAGTGTGATGGGAAAGAGGCGGTTGACTCTAGAGCCGTAGTCTGTATCTCCAAAGGTAGCTGGATTGTGGGAAATTCCCCCCAATTTTTTCCAGTTGGAGAAAGATGGCAGTCAGGAGATAGCCCCAGAATCGTGTGAATTCCTGCAAAGCTCCAGCCTAGCATTCCTGACCGAGGCAATCCACCCCGTCCTTCTTCCCAAGATGTCACCCACCAGCCTCTCAGGCCTTTCTGAGCCCATGCCTTTCACTGGAATGAGGTCATTGGAATCCCTGGAACCCAAGGAGTGACTGCCAGGTTTGTGGGGCAAGCACACCAGCCTTCTGTGAGAAGTGACGGCACCTCGCTCACCCGGACCGTCTGGAGGGAAGAAAATTCCAAGCAGTCCAGCCCGACTTCACATTTTCCCTGTGAACTGAAGTGGGAGGAAATCTTCAGCCAGAGGCCTTTGGGGAGGAGCACGGGGCAAGGAAAGGGCTGGGGTGGCAGGAGGGAATCACCGTTTTCACTTATCACCATTTTCACTTATCACCATGAGATCCCAAACCAGCTTCTCTCCTAGAAGCAAACATGCCTTAAGGCTTTGCTTCCTGAATTGAGGCGGTGTGGAGAAGCGTGGAAATTTCAGAGCTGGCCCTGGACCCGGTTTTTCCACTTGCATGGGGACGACCTTCGGCAGGTGACTTCACCTTTCTGAGCACTGATTGGTTTATTTGTAGGTTAGGGGTCCTAGGCGGAGTTGACCCCCGGGCTGACTCAGTGCCTGGGACATACCAAGAGCCCCATGAAAGATAGTATGATAATATTCCTCAAACTTTGGGAATGTTTTAGAGCAGGTGGCTTAAGATGGGTTTTCTTAAACTGAAGCTGTTTCCCCTCATCTAGGCAGATATTTTTTAAAGATGAAGCATGATTTGGGGAAGTGGGAGGGAAACTACCACATTGCACATTTAGCTTCTTAATGTTTTAAATCAGTCAATCAATAGACATAGACTGAACCTTCCCAACAAAGCCCTGAGCCAAGCAGAATGAAGGAAGTAGGATGATAATGATTCTTGACACTTCTCAGCCTTTTAGTGGGTTTCAAAGGCTGACCTTGCCCAGAGCAATGAAAGCTCCACAGCAGCCCTGGGTGCCACATGGGGTGGCTCCTGTTTGGGGAAGAAATCTGAGACCTAAGGACTTGCCCAAGGTCATACAGGAAGGCTGGGGTAGAATAAGGATTAGAGCCCAGATTGCCCTAGTCCAAGCCAAACCCTCCCCTGTGCCCTGCTGCCTCCCATGCCCGGTGCCAGTCACTGCCTGAGCACTGTCCCCTACCCACCTCTGCTCTCTGCACTCCAGCCTCTGGGCCTTTACTCTTGCCTTTCCAGCCACCAGGAATGCCATCCCTCCTGACCTTGACTACTGAAACCCTTCTCCTTAATGTAGGCAGCCAGTAGAACAATACACAGGCCTTAAGAATGATATTGTGGGGACTTCCCTGCTGGCGCAGTGGTTAAGAATCCGCCCACCAATGCAGGGGACATGGGTTCGATCCCTGGTCCGGGAAGATCCCACATGCCGCAGAGCACCTAAGCCCACGCACCACAAATACTGAGCCTGCGCGCCACAACTACTGAAGCCCGCTCGCCTAGAGCCCTTGCTCCGCAACAAGAGAAACCACCGCAATGAGAAGCCCGCGCACCCCAATGGAGAGTAGCCCCCACTCGCTGCAACTAGAGAAAGCCCACATGCAGCAACGAAGACCCAATGCAAACAAAAATAAATAAATAAATATGAATAAAATTATTTAAAAAAAGAAAAACAGGGGACTTCCCTGGTGGTCCAGTGGTTAAGAGTCTGTGCTCCCAATGCAGGGGCATGGATTCGATCCCTGGTTGGGGAACTAAGATCCCGCATGCCCCACAGCGTGGCCTAAAAAATAATAATGAATAAATAAATAAATCAAAAAACATACAAACTATGAAATAAATTCATACATAATAATTATGATCACATGTTTTAAAAGTATGTGTGTGTGTATATATATATATATATTCTGCCTTGCCAGCTCCATCCCAGGGTCCTTGAAGCTACATGTCTGCTTCCCTTCCTGGGCTGTAAATGCTTTTAGAGCAAGACCTGTTTGCTAAGCTGACCTGGAAGAGATAAAATGAATCATAGGGATTCCTGGTGGAGTTGTAGCATTCCATGCAAGGCAGGGGGAGACACAGTGGCGGCTGTGGATGAGGCTAAGGGCTCTTGGCATTCTTTTTGCCAACCCCATATACCCAAGGGCTGCCTGCCAGGTCCCATGGACTTCAGACCCCAGGACTTGCCCCTGTCCTAAATGCTGACACCCAGATTTAAGTCCTGAGACACAGAGGAGAAAAGAAAATGATTATTTAAGATTTTTTTGTGACTAAATTTCCAGTTTTCATTTGGAAAGCCAAATGTGTTTTCTGGATTTGAACTTCCACCATGAAAAATGCTCTGGGGTTTTTATTTTGGCAGTTAATTTCTTTGCTTAACAAAAAGGTGGTTTGGTTTGGTTTGGTTTTGAGTCATGCATGCTCACTCTAGGAAATTTGGAAAATTCGTATGAATAGAAGAAAGTTCACTGCCCCCCTCCCCAATTCATAGAGAAATAAACTGTAACAATTTGGTATCTTTCCAAGTGGCCCGTGTGTGTGTGTGTGTGTGTGTGTGTGTGTGTGTGTGTGTGTGTAGAGTTATTTTGTTTCGTTTCCACTGTTGCTGAATAAATGGGATGATTTCTGATTCACAGTTTACATAACTGGTTTCATGTCCTTGTAACAAGCCTGTGATGCTTCCAACAGCTGTGGCACTTTGCCCCCTCTGGGGATTGTGGGGGTGGGCACGTCACGCTCCCCTGTACTCTCCTCACACTTGTGAGAGTGCCAGCTATGCTGTACCGCTGCCAGCACTAAACAGTATCCTTTTAATCTTGGAGTTAATCTCGTGTCTAAATTGTCCTTCTAGAACCTAACTCTACTTTTTTTTTCCCTCAACCCCCGAACTTCTGAACACGTGCCCTTCTCGATGAACCCATAGTGACCTCTTTGTTTTGCCTTCTCCCAGCTCATGCATTCTTCGAGTCTTGGTAACCAGAATGTTTTGTCTGTTTGGGCTCCAAACGTTCAGTGGGACAGGAACCAAAGTTAAGTATCTCATGACACGTCCAGACGAACCTGAGAAAATTGTGAGCTGTTGACCGCACTGCCTCTCTGAATCAGCTGGTACTTCTTTTTGTCTCTAGTTTTCAAAGCTCCCCAGAAGGGACTTCCCTGGTGGCGCAGTGGTTAAGAATCTGCCTGCCAATGTAGGGGACACAGGTTCGATCCCTGGTCTGGGAAGATCCCACATGCAGTGGAGCAACTAAGCCCGTGCGCCACAACTACTGAGCCTGTGCTCTGGAGCCCGTGAGCCACAACTACTGAAGCCTGCGCGCCTAGAGCCCGTGCTCCACGACAAGAGAAGCTACCGCAGTGAGAAGCCCGCCCACCGCAATGAAGAGTAGCCCCCGCTCGCGCAACTAGAGAAAGCCCAGGTGCGGCAACGAAGACCCAAACACAGTCAAAAATAAATAAATTAATAAATTTAAAAAAACCACAACTCCCCAGAGGGGACCTGAAATCCAGAATCTTCTCCAAATAGGATGGAGGAAATTATTCTGAAGTTCTCATTAAGCACATTTATCTCTCAAGCTTTGGAAGGAGCCAAAATGCCAAAGGCAAGAATTCCAGAGCACTGCTTACACTGTTTTGATCTCCTGATAAATGTCTAACAAATCCAGCATGTGTCCTGTAGGCCTGACCAGTTGCTGGGCAGAGTTCCAGAACAGTGAGACATCTTGGGATTCATCTGGTTTAGGAAAGACCTTTAACTACCAGGTGGCAGTCACCTCGATGTTCTTTAAATAGTCAAGTTTTGAGGTCTTTTCACTGGGGTCTGTTCTGATGGCTGCCTCCCACCGGCGTGAAACAGAAGGATGACCTCATTCTGTGAGCAGGACAGCTGTGAAGGAAGGAGCTGCGTGTGTGAAAGTCTGTGGGAAGAGAGAGCCACCTACAATGTCCCCACCAAACCAGTCAGTGGAAGGCCTTCTGCAGAGAGCTCCCAACAGATCCCCGAATGCCACAGAAACTCCAGGGGCTTGGGATGCAGGGACCCTCCAAGCCCTCAAGATTTCTCTTGCCGTGGTCCTTTCCATCATCACACTGGCCACAGTCCTTTCCAACGCCTTTGTGCTTACCACCATCTTCCTGACCAGGAAGCTCCACACCCCAGCCAACTATCTGATTGGCTCCCTGGCCGTGACTGACGGCTTAGTTTCCATCTTGGTCATAGGCCCATCAGCATCGCATATACCACCACCCACACCTGGAGCTTTGGCCAACTCCTGTGTGACATCTGGCTGTCTTCTGACGTCACGTGCTGCACAGCCTCCGTCCTGCATCTCTGTGTCATTGCTCTGGACAGGGACTGGGCCATCACTGGTGCCCTGGAGTATAGTAAACGCCGGACGGCAGGCCATGCGGCCGCCATGATTGCCATCGTCTGGGCCACCTCCATCTGCATCTGCATCCCACCACTCTTTGGGTGGCAGGCCACAGCTCATGAGGAGAAGTCGGACTGCCTGGTGAACACTTCTCAGATCTCCGACACCATCTATTCCATCTGTGGTGCCTTCTACATTCCCTCTGTGTTGTTTATCATCCTCTATGGCCGGATCTACACAGCCGCCCGGAACCGCATCCTGAATCCGCCATCCCTCTACGGGAAGCGCTTGACCACAGCCCGTCTCATCACAGGCTCTGCGGGGTCCTCACTCTGCTTGCTCGATCCCAGCCTTCACGAGGGACACACTCACTCCTCCGGTTCCCCTGTCTTTTGTAACCACGTGAAGATCAAGCTTGCGGATAGTGTCCTGGAGCGCAAGAGGATTTCTGCTGCCCGAGAGAGGAAAGCCACGAAAACCCGGGGGGAACATTCTGGGGGCCTTTATCATCTGCTGGCTGCCCTTCTTTGTTGCATCTCTGGTCCTCCCCATCTGCCGGGACTCCTGCTGGATCCACCCAGCCCTTTTTGACTTTTTCACCTGGCTAGGCTATCTAAACTCCCTCATCAATCCAACAATCTGTACTGTGTTTAACGAAGAGTTTCGGCAAGCATTTCAGAAAGTCGTCCATTTCAGGAAAGCCTCTTAGTCTTGTCTGGTGGCGACTCTTGTTATCTTCTATGTCCTGTAACCCAACTGGAATTGCCTTTTTTATTTTTCCTGAGAGTGGGGTTAGTCCTGATATCTTGGGTTTTGGTTCAATCAATAGAATTGTTCAGCATTCTTTTTTGCCGTTGTTTTCTTGACCTCTGAGCCACCAACAGCTGAGCAGCTATGTAAAATGGGACAAGACTTCACTTAGTATAATATTTTCACAGTTCATCCATGTTGGAAAGAATGTGACCACAGGTTTCCCCATCGATGCAATTCAGGCAGAAAGCTGCCTGACTGTAGGAAGACCCCAGGCTCAAAAGGGGAGGCTTTCTGGTCTACGTAAGTTTTGTATGGAGCTTAAAAGAGGGTAGATGAGATTATTGACCTGAGTTGAAAGAGAATTTGGAGTCAGGTGGATGGGTTTCCATTCCATGTGGCACCTTAATTGGAAATTAACACCCAAGTATCAATATTTCTTCCACTGACTCCTTCTTAGATTGAATCTTCCTTAGTTGTTCATGGGGAGAGATTCAGCATTGGAGGTGCCAATGATACAGAGTGACAGAGAGAGATTCAGAAGCCAGGGGCAGGGGAGGGGGATGGTTGGAACCAGATAGCTACCCTGTGCCTATCCTCCTTCCCCAGTTTCTCTGCACCATCTTAATGTTCTGAAGTTAAAACCCACAGTTACCCACATTGAGGTAGATTGACAGGATTTGCACCCACCAAGCTTGGAATACCATTCTGAATTTTTTCCCTATATCCCATTCTCTTTAGAGATCTTAAGCTGTTGAGTATTGTCAAATAAAAAGCATGAAACATCATGATCAGCAAAGCCTCAAAGGGGTAATTTTCCCCCCTCTCCCTGGACATAGAAACCTTTCAATTCAATTCAGTCTCTAGCATTTATTGAGCACCTACCACATGCCAGGCCTTGTGCCAGAGTCCTGGTAGTTATTATTTCGTTGGAGCCTCATAACAATGGAAGTCAGTGTAACATGATGATTAGAGCTGAGGACCTAATGCCTCAGTTCAAATCCAAGTACGACCAATTTCTAGCTGGGTGACCTTGGACAGGTTTCTTAATCCCTCTTTGCCTTGCTTTCCTCAAATGTAAAATGAGGAAAATAATAGGTATATTATTGTATATTTTAATACAGTGCTTGGCCTAAGAGCTCTTATCGTTCTAGAGATACAGAAACTCACCTGCCCAAGGTCAAGCAATATAAAAATAACAGCTGCTATGTATTGAGTGCATGCAATGCTCCTTACATACAATTTCTGGTTTGCTTTCCATCCTCATTTTTCAATAAAGAAACTTGCCTATGGTTAGGGAAGATTTCATAAAGAGGTGACACATCAGCAGCCTCCCAAAAGATGAGCCTTTTTGGGATGGGAGACTAAGGAAGGGGAGGTGTGATGAAGCCTCGTGGGGGAGATGGGGAAGAGCAAAGGAAGGTGGGGAAGGTCATGCCAGGTGGAGAAAAGAGCAGAAACAGAGCCTGGGAGGCCTGTAATGCTCCATGGGGTCTCTGGGCACAGGGAGAAGGAGAGTCAGGAATACGGAATATCAGAAAGGGAGAAAAAAGGAAGGATGCCAAGATAAGGGTAGGGGAGCACTCAGAGGAGTCTTGTGCTGACCTTGGCGTTTCTGCTGGACATCTCACAGTGTGGTCCCTGGACCACCTGCATCAGAATCTCCCAGGGAGACTCCGTCAACATTGAATTTCTGGTCCCCAACTCAGACCCACTACAGCAGAATCTCTGGCAGTGAAACCCAGGAATCTGTTTTAAATAAATCTCTCTCCACTTCTTGCACTAGGTGATTTCTAGGCACTAGATCGTTCCCAAATTTCTAAAATTTCTAAAACCACTGTGCTAGTGACTCACTCACCCCGCGGGGGACCTCCCTGAGCCCAGAGACACGTCTCAGCGCGCTCACTGCTCCCCTCTGCTCCCCGCGTGCCCTTCCCTACTTTCCTTTAAGGCTGTGCTCTTCCCCGCCTCCTCCGTCTCGCTTGGGCCATCTTCCTGATCTGATCTGGGAAAGATCAGGAATCCAGAGACTGGACAGGGAACTATGTACATACAGTGTGTCTCAGTGGTTAAAGGCACAGGCTTGGAGGTCAGAAATACATGGGGTCGGATCCGGTTCTGCCATTTATCAACTGTGTGACCTGAGGCAAGTCCGCTAATCTCTCTGTGCTCCAGTTTCTTCATCTGTTAAGTGGAGTTGTCAGTATTTAAGTCATAGGCTCTTTGTGGGGATTAAATGAGGCAGTGATTTTCAAAATGCTTCACACAGTTCCTGGCACGTAAGTGCTCAGTAAAATGCCACCTGTTACTATTCGAGAACTTTGAGCCAATTACAAAAGAGGCTCAAATGCCACCACCTCGAGGCCTTCCCTAACTGTTCTAGAACAAAGGTTGGTAAACCTTTTAAAAACAGCTTTATTGGGATACAATTCATATACCATAAATTCACCCATTTAAGCGGTACAATTCCATGCCTTTTAGTATTTTCACCAAGTTGTGGAACCATCACCACAATCAGTTTTCATCACCCCAAAAAGAAACCGTGCACACTTTAACCATCATTGCCCAACCTCTCTCTCCCTAGGCAATCAGTAATCTATTTTCTGTCACTGTAGATGGACTCTTCTGGATATTTCATACAAATGGAATCATACAATACGTGGTACTTTGTGACTGGCTTCTTTCTTTTTACAGTTGATCCATATTGTAGCAGATATCACTGTTACATTTCTTTTTTTTTTCTTTAATATTTATTTATTTATTTAGGTTGCGCCAGGTCTTGGTTGCGGCATGTGGGCTTCTTAGTTGCAGCATGCATGCGGGACCTAGTTCCCCGACCGGGGAGCGAACCCAGGCCCCCTGCATTGGGGGGCAGTCCCTACATTTCCTTTTATTGTCAGATAATATTCCATCGTATGACTATACCACATTTTATTTATTCATTTATCTATTGATGGACATTTGGGTTGTTTCCGCTTTTTGGCTACTATGGATACTAATGCTCTGAATTTTGTGGTGTAAGTTTTTCTGTGGACATATGCTTTCATTTCTCTTAGGTATATAACTAGGAGTGGAGTTGCTGGGTCATATGGTAACTCTATGTCTACCCTGTTGAGGAACTGCCAGACTTTTCCAAAGTGGCTGCACCATTTTACATTCCCACTATCAGTGTGTGAGGGTTCAGGTTTGTTCACATCCTCACTCTTACTTGTTACTGTCTGTCTTTGATTATAGCCATTCTAGTGGGTGTGAAATGATATCTCCTTGTGATGGCAAACTTTTTTTTTAAGGGCCAGATAGTAAATATTTTCAGCTTCACAGGTCATAGAATCTGTGTTGTAATTATTCAACTCTGCCATTGTAGCATGAAAGCAGCCATAGACAATCCATAAAGCAATGAGCTTGGCTATATTCCAATAGAATGTTATTTACTAAAATAGGTGGCAGCTCACAGGCTGTAGTCGGAAGACCCCTGATCCAGAAGAGCAGGCACCCCTCCCCTCCATCTACCCAGCCATCTCTATCCCCTTCTCTGACTTTATTATATTTATTACTGATGATGATATATATTTGTTCTTACTTATTGTCTGTCTGCCACCTTTAGGGTGTCAGCTTCTTAAGGGTGGGGATCTTACTTATCATGTATCATTGATCTCCAACACACTTCAGCGCCTAGACATGGTAGATACTCAATAAATATTTGTTTGAATGAATGAATGAAACACCATTTCCAGGTTTATAAATGACTTATTCTCAATGTCTTTGTCTTTAAAGTTTTAAGAGAAGGTAACTGGTTCCTGTGGCTGGAACCTCACATATTATGAGATTTGGTGTCAGGTAGACCTAGGTCAGACTCAGGGCAGTTCTGTCCTGAGTGTAGCTGAGGCAAGAGGTGAGTGAGGAGGCTGGGTGACCCCAGTGTCCCCAGGGAGCCAGGGCTGGGCTGACCCCTTAGCCTGCACTCAGCCCAGGCCCTCTGTCCTTCTGTTCAGATGGCCCCTCCTCCACAGTTTCTACCCAGGGACCGTCAAAGGATAGGCCAGCTTAGGAGAAAGATCAGCTGTTTTCTGCTCTTTCTTCTTATTACCTGAAAGCTGCCCATGCCTGGAGAACTGCACACTAATTAGGCCACATGAAGATCAGATTAAAAATAAACTTATTTCCCATGAGCACAGAGGAAGCCAGTATTTGGGGCTTTACTTCTTCCCCCTCTGCTAACATCCTTGTCATGCTCCTAATTCTTTCACAATTAGTCACAAACACACGCACAGCATGATGGTGATGATGCTGGGGGAGAGCAGAGCCTTGTCTAGGACAGGAATTTGCTAATTTCTGACTCACGCAAGTGTGGCAGACACTGCAGGATTCCCGTCTAGCAGCCAATCCTGCTTCCTGCCATCAATCAGGTCAAATGGCAACATGCCAGTTCCCCCAGGAGGTGAATCCTGATTGGTTTAAACCAGTTGGAATACTTCCATTCCCTTTACTAGGGATTGGTCAAGGGATGGATATGTGACCCAGTTCTGGCCAATGGGATATAAGTAGGGAAACCAACTGGTCAGATCTGCCAGGGACCAGGGGGGTTCCCAGGATCTGAGAATTTAGGTGCAAAATGGAGAAGTACCTTGCCAACCTGGAAAAGCTGGTTATTCAAGATATAAGGGGAAACACAACATTGTAAATCAACTATACTTCTATTTTAATAAATAAAATAAAAAGATATAAGGGAAAGTTGCTAGGGCCTTTGGAAAGATACTCCTTGCAGGAAAAGAGAGACATGCGAGGGGAAAAAAGTTCTAAAAAACGTCTTCCTTCTTGGGAGCAGTCCGGTGAGGATGGGATCACAGCCATCCTGTGATCCTGCAGGAAAACCTCGTGGATGCCCTGAGGATGGCAGAGGAGAAAGAGCAAGCTCACTTCCTTGACTGCATCACCGAGGCACCAAAGCTTCCCTGGGACTGCCTGTCCCAGATTACTTGTTAAGTGAGCAGTAACCATCCTTATGATTTAAACACTGTTCGCTGGATTTTTCTGTTACTTGCTACTGAACGCATCAAGACAGATACCAGGAGGACACACCTCTCTCTTGCTACCGGGTCCTCTCATGGGTTGGATGGCAGCAAGTTTGGGCAGCAGGGGGCACTCTTGGGTTGGCACGGGCTTGGCGCCTTGGGCAGGGAAGTGAGGACAGCCAGAGGATGTTTCTCAGTGTGAGCCAGCCGGTGTGGTAAACAGGTTATATTCATTGGCTGCTTTAAGAGGCAACCCAGGGATTTCCAGTGCAGCACAGGTACTCCCTGAGGTCCATGGGCTCAGGGGAACTCATCTGAGGTCACACTCACACTAATTAGTTTGAATCGAGGTCCATCCCATCCAAAGTGCATTCTCTTTCTCTTCACAGCACTGTCTTGGTTACATCGTGAAGAAGGGATAACTCCTAGAACATTCTTGGTGACAGGGTGATCAGTGCCCATGAGACACTCAGGCCATCTTGGTCAGTACTGACTGTTCTTCCCACTGGGCCCAAATCTGATTTCCAGTAACTTCCACCTGCCCGTCCCTATCCTGCCTTTTTGAAACCTGGAGGCCAGGGCTGTGTCTCCTCAGGCTGATCAACCTCATGCCTCGTCAGAACTTGATGTAACGCAGGAAGGAATTGGCCCATATTGCACTTGTTGTCAAACTAAAGTGCCGAGTCTTATACACACCTAGTGCTTTTCAGCTGGCTACATTCTCCCGCCCCCTGGTCCCTGATTCTATCTCTGCACCATTGAGCCCAAGCGGAGGACTTTTCATTGATCCATGTTACATTTCTTTTTGTAGGTTCCTACACATCATTCTGACGATTAAGTGGGGTTTGAATCCTGATTCTGTCAGCCTCTATATGTGCTATCTCTCCCAGATTTGTGGGATCCTCGTAGTAAATGCATCCCAAATATTAAAGACACTTACAGCTATAAGGGAGAGGGTCAGGGCTCTTGGACAACCTTCTTCAGTCTAGCACTGCCAAAGGTATTGGTACTAACCCCCCTCTTTTATTCAGGGTTCTCCAGAGACATAGAACAAATAGGATGTGCATATATAGAAAGAGAATTATTTCAAGGAATTGACTTACACAATTGTGGAGGCTTGATGAGTCCAAAATCTGATGGGGAAGATGACAGACTGGAGATTCAGACAAAAGGGTTCCACCTTGAGTCCAAAAGCAGTCTGGTGCAGAAGAACCAATCTTGCTGGTGAAGCCCAAAGGCCACCTTCTGGAGAAGTCTCTCTTGCTTAGGGGACATCAGCCATTTTGTTCTATGCAGGCCTTCAACTGATTGTATGAGGCCCACCCACATTATGGAGAGCAATCTGCTTTACTCAAAGTTCACTGGCTTAAATGTCCATCTCATCCAGAAACACCCTCACAGAAACATCCAGAATAATATTTGACCAAATGTCTGGGCACTGTGGTCCTGACAAACTGACATGTAAAGTTAACCACTACACCCCTCTGCTTCCACAGCCAGGCTCCCTGACAGCACATCACTCTGGCTATGATCTCTCATCTTGAGCCCCACAGGGACTCTCATTGATCTTTGTACTCTTAGTACCTGGCACGCAGCCAGTGCTCAATTAATGATAACAATAACCAGCATTTATTGAGCTCCTACTGTGTACCCAGGTACTGCCCTAAGTATTTTTTTTTTTTTTTTTTTTTTTTTTGCGGTATGCGGGCCTCTCACTGTTGTGGCCTCTCCCTTTGCGGAGCACAGGCTCCGGACGTGCAGGCTCAGTGGCCATGGCTCACGGGCCCAGCCGCTCCGCGGCATGTGGGATCTTCCCAGACTGGGGCACGAACCACTGTCCCCTGCATTGGCAGGCGGTCTCTCAACCACTGCGCCACCAGGGAAGCCCTGCCCTAAGTATTTTATGAGCATTTAACTCATTTAATCCACATGAAAATGGTCCTTTTCCTATCCTCCAGATAAAATACTGGAAGTCCCAAGAAATTAGATAATTTGCCCAGTGTCACACTGCTAGTAAATGCTAGTAGAGCTAGAATTCTAGCCCTATAGTTAGTTATACCTCAGAATTCACACTCAACCCCAGTGGATGTGGTCAGGGCCAAAATGGTGTGTGGCTGTGAGGGAAAAGCACAGGTTTGGGAATCAGACAAACTGGGCTATGCATGCCAGCTCTTCCATTTACTTGCTTACTATCTCTCTGTGCCTCAGTTTGCTCTTCTGTGTGGTGTGTATAACAATAACACTAGCCTCATAGGGTGATTGGGACCTGGCACTGTGCCCAGGACTGTAGCATTCAAAACCAGGGAGAGTATTGAATGATCCTGGGCCGTGGTATACTCACAAGGAATTTTTGTTGAGCACCTACTATGTTCCAGGTGATTTACAGACATTTTCTTAAGTAATCTTCATATCAGCTCTGGGATGGATCTGTGTCCTCATCCCCCTTTTACAGATGTGGAAATGGAGTTCAGAGCACTCATGAATCACATAACCAGGCTGGGATTTGTCCTATTGTCCTTAGATATTGCTTAGATATCCCTCTATCCCAGGGATCATAAGCTCAAGGGACTAAGGCTCAGAATGGTTAAGTAATTTGCACATTCATAAGTGAGTGAAGCTGACTGGTGTGATACAACTGAGAGGTGTGGGGACTCTGGTGACTGGAGCTCATATGCCCTAACGAAAGGTGGCAGCTACTACTCATCTCTTACTCACTCGTGCCAACAGAAATGTGTCAGCTCTGCTGACTTTGAAGAGAGTAAGGAATTGGGATTTTTAATGCAATCCCCTTTTTAAAATTTTTTATTTATTTTTAAATTTTATTTATTTATTTTTTTTTGCAGTACGCGGGCCTCTCACTGTTGTGGCCTCTCCTGTTGCGGAGCACAGGCTCCGGAAGCGCAGGCTCAGCGGCCGTGGCTCACGGGCCCAGCCGCTCCGCTGCATGTGGGACCTTCCCGGACCGGGGCACGAACCTGTGTCACCTGCATCGGCAGGCGGACTCTCAACCCCTGCGCCGGGGAGCCCCCCTTATTTTTAAATGTTGACAGCTAATTTAAAAAACAAACCACTGTACAACTATGCAGACAACAAAACAAACCTGTGAGCCAGATCTGGCCCCTGGGCTGCCATTTGGCAACTTCTGATCCTCCCCAGGCTATTGGCTAATTTCTGTACCCTGTACAGCAGTTGGATCCCTCACAGAGCTCACAGTTTATCTGGGGACCAAAGTGCATAAGCAGATTAGAAAACCAGACAGCCTGTCCACCACTGTCCTGTCCCGTACTCCATCCTGTGTCCTGCCCCCTCAGCTTCCTCAGATGCCAGCCTAGCCACCTTCCTGTCACAGGAAGCGCTGGCTTGTGGGAGAGGGAAAGGGACAGTGCCCTGTTTCCACTGCCCCTGGCAAGGAGCAGATGCAAGGAGTCTTCTGCATCTGGGAGTCTTAAGACAGTGCATTTACCTGCTTCCCCAGGGCCCCCTGCAGTCTGCTCCCAAGGGAAAGAGCAGGGATTCCAGACCTGGAGAATATCAGATGGGAGGGGACCTTCAAGGTCATCCAGGACAAGCCCAATCAGATCACTAACATCAGAGAAGCAGCTCACATTTTGATTGCTTCATCCCCCAACAACTCGGGGAGGTGGGAACTACTTATCCCCATTTTGCAGTTGGGGAGACTGAGGCTCAGAATGGTTAAGTAATTTGCACAGCAGTTAAATTGCAAAGCCAAGATAAACATCTAATCATTGTGACCAAGAGCCAGTACTACTAGCTACCAGCCTGTACCACTTCCCCGAGCCACAGTCCCACTAGCTGCTTGACTCCTTCCCATTCCTCCCAAGTTATCCTCGAGCCTCTGCTTACACTTCCAGTGACAGGGTACTCACTCCCCTTCTATGTTTTTAACCACAGCAACACTCCTCCAGCACCAACCAGGCACTAGGCGCTTTAAAAATGTTTTGTATCATTCTATCCTCGCAACAGTCCTGTGTGCTCCACATTATACCCATTTTACAGATGAGAGAACCAAGGCTTAATGTGATAAAGAAACTTGCCCAAGGTTACAAAACTAGCTAGGGACAGACTGGGATTCAAATTCAGGTCTCTTCTTTATGTAGCTCAGACTGAAAACTTCTTTTGGTTTTGGGGAAAGAAATATCTGTTCCCTTAAAGTAACAACCCTAATTCCTAGTTCTCCCATTTCTTTTCCCAGGTGCCCTCTTCAGATATTTGAAGGAAGATACATGTACCCCCTGAGTCTTTTTTATACCAGACTCAATATTCTGGCTCCTTCAACTGTTCTCCCATACTGTGTAGTTTTGTGGTCCCCCTTTCAGCTATTATTTTCTTCATCCTCCTATGAATGAGTTACACTTTCTCCATGTCCCTTTCAAAGTTCTGATCCCAAATGGAACTCGGAACACCAGACATGAACAGGAGTATTACCTCCTTCATTGTACATACGGTGCTTCTATTAATACAGCCTCAAACCCAGTAAAGCATCTATGTTTGAAGCACTGCCCCATGCACTTGTGATAGAGAGTGAATAAGCCAGCAACTTCCCTGTCCTCCTGGAATTTACACTCTTCCCATTGAGCTCAAGAAGGAGGCAGAGCCACAGGTCACTTAAGTGAACTTTATTTATTATTATTATTTTTTAAAATGTATTATCTTTTTTCTTTTTCAGTTTTTTGGCTGAGTCAGGTCTCCATTGCTGTGCACAGGCTTCTCTCTAGTTGTGGCACGTGAGCTTCTCTCTAGTTGTGGTGTGTGGGTTTTTTATTTTCTCTCTCTCTAGTTGTGGCATGCGGGCTCCAGAGCACGTGGGCTCTGTAGTTTGCCGCACGCCGGCTCTCTTGTCGAGGCGTGGGAGCTCAGTAGTTGGGCGTGGGCTTAGTTGCCCCGCGGCATGTGGGATCTTAGTTCCCTGACCAGGGATTGAACCCGCGTCCCCTGCGTTGGAAGGCGGATTCTTAACCACTGTACAAGCAGGGAAGTTCCCACTTAATGAACTTTAGACACAGATCCTAGAATGTCAGAGCTGGTAGGGCCCAATTTCTTCAGGTCCTTTTTTATAGATGAGGAACCTGAGCCCAGAGAGGGCCCGTGACAGACCCAAGATTCCACAGTAAGACAGAATCACCTTCTGCCTTTTTCAGGACCTCAGGCGCAGGTGAGTCCTGGGGTCTCAGAGGGGAATGTAGACTGAGATGAAAATGCCACCCTGGAGAATTTGGCTAAGGACACCTACCCTAGGCCTCCTTCCTCAGAGCTGTCGGCAGAAATCCTGGTCTATTCCAGATATGCCCACCAGGTGGCACAGGGGCACCAGGGAAAGGCACAGGAATCAACGATGAGTGGGAGCCTTCCTCATTCAGAGCAATTATTCCTAGCAAGTGGGAATAATGAGGTGGGTAGACTGCCTGCTCTGGGACAGCACTCAGGCAACTGTATACATTATATGCATATACAGAGGTGAATTCTGCCTCAAATAAGGAGATTGCCTTGGGGAATTGTTAAAAACTTGGATACAGGCGTCATGCAGCCTTGGTAGGAAATCTAGCTCCCCGTTGCTGCTTTATCATGTCACCTCCTGACACCTAGCTTTCGACACATAGAGTGGATGCAAGACAAGGTCCTCATTTCCCAGGGCTCTACACAGAGCCCGAGTTGCTTATGCCCTCTTCCTGACTGGCCCCTTTTCCAGGTGGATGGTGGACAACTCCTGCTGTCAGAGACGTCTCGGTTAGAGGGCAGGGAGAAGATGAGGTTAATGGAATCTGACAATCTCACAGCACAGCTTAGGCCTGGCATCTCGTTCACCTCACATCACACAGGAACCACATGTGCAAAGGCTCTGGGGCTGGGAACTATGTATGTTTGGGACGATGGGGGCCAAGGATGCCTGAGAGCAAAGAGAGGGTTGGAGAAGTAGGCTGGGCCTTGAGGACTATACCCAACGATTGACTTTGAACTTTACCCTGGGAGAAATAGGGAGCGACTGAAGGTTATTCAGAAGGGGGGTGACTTGGTTAGGTAAGTATTGAGAGCCATCATCCTGACTGCAGGTGAAGGGATGAATGGAGGTGGGGGAGCCTGGAGGCAGAGAGACCAACCAGGAGGCTAAGCAAATGAGAGCTGAGACTGGACTCTGTGATGGCGATGGTGGCGGGTTTTCCATCCACTCAGAGCTTCTGACCAGCTTAAGGCACACCATTAACACTTGTCTGTCTTGTCCGGGAGATAGTTCTCACAGGGTAAGGGGCTGCCCAGACAGGAGGAGAAAGTGTTCCCTACAGTGGGTGTTTCCTAGAAGATCCTTGAGAAAAACAGATAGCCTAGGCTAATGAGAGAGATAAGATCCTGGGCCAGGGTGCAGGGGAGCTGCAGTGTGGTCTAATGGTTAGAAACACACATCTCTCTCGTGTCCCAGCCTAGCCAGTTCTTAGCTGTGTGACCCTAGACAGGTCACTTTGCTTCTCTGATATTCAGTTTACTCATCCATAAAATGTGATTGCCAGTAGGGCTCACCCCTTGAAGCTGTTGTCAGGGCAGGGTAATATGCTCAGTGCAGTGCTGGGTACCGAGGAAGCACCCAACACATGGAAGCCCAAGGGAGAGCTTCCGGTTCTCAACTCCCCTTAAAAACAGTCTTTCGCTGTGGCACGGTGGTCATTTTGGCTCTGCAGCACCTCATCAGGCCAGGGTGTCTCCAAAAACAGGCCAGCCTGGGCTGCACACCACACTGAATTAGGCCAAGGGAATTCCAGCCAGAAGCAAAGACATGATGCTTTGGTCAGCCCAGGGCCACATTCTGGGGGAAATTACCATTTCTGTTCCACTTAAAAAAAAAAATTTTTATCTTTATTTATTTATTTATTTTAGCCACGCAGCATGCAGGACCTTAGTTCCCTGACCAGGGATCAAACCCATGCCCCCTGCAGTGGAAGCATGGAGTCTTATCTGTTTCAATTTTTTTGTTTGTTTGTTTGTTTGTGGTATGCGGGCCTCTCACTCTTGTGGCCTCTCCCGTTGCGGAGCACAGGCTCCGGACGCGCAGGCTCAGCGGCCAGGGCTCACGGACCCAGCTGCTCCGCGGTATGTGGGATCTTCCCGGACTGGGGCACGAACCCGCATTCCCTGCATCGGCAGGCGGATTCTCAACCACTGCGCCACCATGGAAGCCCATCTGTTTCTATTTTTAAAGCATTAAAAATGATTTTCCGTACTCCAGGGGTCTCAGGTGAGATTCCTTATTTTAATTTTGCCAGTTTCTCCCTTATTTTGTGAGTGCTGGTGTAGTACAATCTTCCCATAGTTCCGGTCATTGTGGTAAGGGTTTTGTATCTATTCTTTCATATAATCTTTATAGCAACTCTCTTAGGTAGGTACTATTTGTTATTGTCTTCACTGTAGGGATGAAGAAACTGAGGCTTGAAGAGGTTAACAAATGTACCTGGGTCTGACACCAGCCCCTTTGCTTGTCACCATGACACTTACCTGCCTTGTGGACAGGTCATCAGAAAGGCACGTGGGGCACCCTAACAATCTGCCCCCAGAGTTACCTAGTGAGTAGAATGCCAAGGCTTCAATAAGAGAAATGACCATGGGATACAGGACCCAGCAGTTGTCATAAGTCTGATTGAGGCACAGGCCATTGTATTAGTTGGGGTCCCTTATATAACATATACCTCTGAGAGTTTAGTACAGGGAAAAATTGTCTCTTCCAAATCACTGACCTGATTCTTCCAATCAGACTGTAGTAATAGCTAATTCTTATATAGGATTCACCATGTGACAGGCCTGTTATAAGAACTGAATATGCCTTGGCTCATTTAATCCTCCCAATGACCCTAAGAGAGGGGTATTATTATTATATCATCCCCATTTTTCAGATGAAAAACAGAAGCACACAGAAGTTAAATAACTGCCTAAGTTAGTGGTAGAGGTGGGCTTCAAAACAACACAGTCTGGCTCTGGGTTTTGTGTGCTTAATCACATGTTTATTACTTCCCATATAATTTGTAACTCATCCTGTTTCCCTCTTTGCTTTGACTGCCAGGAAACTCAGAGCCATGGTTTTTGCTCTGTCACAATTGCTGTCCTTAGAAAACTTGACCTAGCATTTCTGCTATTATTAGTCAATTTTTCACCTTTCTTCCCTCCTTCTCCACTGTCCTTTGGTCCAGGCTTTCATTACTCCTTGATTCTTGCTCTTTAATTATCCATCAAATAGACTTGCAGCTGCAATGCAAAACCCTTTTTGGAATAGACAAGACATAATGCATCAGTGAGATGAACAGACTATTTCTGCCCAGCTGAACCAGGTGGACACAGTCAGTGCTAGATGGATGTCTTTTGAGCAACTTTTCTGTGACCAACATCATGCTTTGTGAAGTGGAGGACATAACAATGAACCCAAGTTGGTCCCAGTGTTAGTTAAGTTATGCTAACTGCTGTAATAGAGAAATCCTGAGTTCTCAATGCCTAAACATTAAATAGAAGTTGGTTCAATGTGGGTACCATCCAGTCAAGCGACTTGGGTGAAACCCAGGCTGACCAAGGCTCTGCTGTGTTCAACATGTGGTTTCCCAGGTTCACATGGTGTTGGCATCCAGTTGGCAGATGGGAGAGAAATGAGAGAGCTTTGAGAAAGCATACATAGTTCTTAACTTGGATTTGGCCTGGACACAGCACACATTGTCTCTGCCCATATCCCATTGTCACATATTTAGTTGCAAGAGGTGCTGGAAAATGTAGTCTGGGCTGGCTGCTTTGCTCTGAAACAACTCTACACATGAAAGGGGAACATCTCTGGTAAATAGCTGGCATTGTTGCAGTTCACAAGGACTTAAAATTATTGAACCCTTATAAAATGGCTAAGGATACCATGCAGTGTGTATTATGCCCAAGAGGAGGGAAATGTTCTTCCTCTGTTTACAAGGAACCACGAGCAAAATGAAGTATTTATATTTTAGACCAAACATATTTGTCCAACAGGGGAATGGATTGTGATGGGAGAGAGAGAGTTCATCATGACAGGAAGTATTGAAGCAGAGGCTGAATTTTCACTTGGCAGAAGGCTCTAGAAGGAGTCAGGCTAGATGCCTCCTACTAGTCCTTCTAACTTTGAGCTTCTGTGCTAGGCTCCAGAGTCATCTCCGAGTGCCTATTTTGTGTCAAGTTCCAAGTGGGGTTTGGGGGACCCAAAGACAAAGGAGACAGGGTTCTGATTCTCAGGTTACTCACTGTAATGAGTTGAAATGGGACATCTGGGACGCAGGATAGTGGAATGGCCTGAGCTCTGGAAACAGGAGATTGGCGTTTAATTCCTAGCTGTGAGACATCGGAGAAGCCACTTGGCTTCTCTGGTTCTCAGTCTCCTCATTTATAAAATAGGGACAATAGTTATCTTCATAGGTTCTGAGGACTCAATGATACAATTTCATTTAGAGCATTTGTAGCACAGCGCCTGGTAGGTAGTGAACACTATTTACACTAATGTTTTTATGAAGGCCTTGGGTAAGTCACTTCATTTTTTCAAGCCTCAGTTTTCTCATCCGTAGGATGGAATTAATTTCCATCACGGGGCTGGAATCTTGCTGTGTTGTAGGATCTGGGGTCTGCCTTTTCATCTCTCAGCTTCCGGAAGCGGTAAGCGGGTCGCATCACACCCAGTGGGTAAGTACGAGAAGATTTCGCACCGCAGTCGGCACCGTCCCGGACAGAGGAGGAACCTGAGCGAACCAGGACGCGATTTCCTGGCTGCGCTCCCAGGAAGGACGTTTGTGCTGGGTCCCATCCCCCGGCCAGTCCTGCTCAGGAAACGTGGAGAGAAAGCCAGGAACCAGGCCTGCCGGGCCCCGCGGCCCCTCCGCGCCTCCCCCCTCCGCTGCCCCCGACTGCAGGAAGCCGGCCGGCGGGAACGCCCTGCCCGGCGGGTGGGAACGGCCCCGCCGGCTTCCCAGGCCCGCGGGGGCGCGGCGCGGCGCTGTCACTGCGGCAAGCGCGCCGCTTCCCGCGCCGCCCGCACTCCCGCTGCAGTCGGCCCATTAGCATTGCAGGAAAGTGCTGCAGCCCTGGTCCCTCCCGGGCGCCGGAGCGGAGAGGCTGGGTCCCGCAGGCGCCTACGCCCCACCGGGCCCGGAGCCCACGCCGCGGGGGCTGGACTGGGGAGGGAGAGGTGTCCGACCCTTTCTTTTGGGAGGTGAGACGCTGAGGCCTGAGGGTTTGTAGGTGAGTGGCTCAAGGTCATGGCTAGTAAACAGCAGGGCCAGAATTCGACCCGTGGTCTGTTTGCCTCAAGAGTTTGTGCCTTGAGTCTGTGGTCCTGGTCCAGGTTCTTGAGGGGCTTCAGGTTCTTGTGGAAGCCCAAGAACAGGAGGCCTGATTCTGGGGGTTACTGATGGCCTCCTAGAGGTCTGTGAACGCCTTGATTTTGTGTACAGCATCTTGTGTGTTGCATTTTTCCTCAGTTTCAAAGGTGTCAGTGACCCAAAAAAGGTCTTACCATAGCTTTCCAAGGCCCACGGGTTCCCCTGTGGGGACACCAGCTTTGTCCAGGCCTGAGCCTCCTCTGCAATCTATGTGGCATCTTAATGTCACTGCAGGGGAAGGACTTGGGGTCTCTACAGGATCCCAGGCTCTTTCGCCTGGATCTTGAGAATCTTTTTATAGAATCCTGGGGTCTGTTTCTGAATTTGAGGTCCCCATGGGGCACTGGTGTCTCTTTCTGAGGTTCTGAGAATCTCACTATAAAGTCCTATGGTCCCATGGTGTGAGTTCTAAACCTGGCCCTCAGGATGCCTATGAACCCTGAAGTTGCAGGCAAGACTTTGTGGGTCTGTCTGTATTCATGTATACATGGGAGATGTTTCATGGATTTTGCCAGATCCTCAAAGGGGGCCCTGATCCCCCAATCTGGGAAAAACATTGCTCTTGAGCATCCCGTGTTAGACAGACCTTGCTCTCTTTCACCAATAAGAGCCAGGGAAGAATAGGAGGGAGGAGATAAAAGGCAGTGTTGTCTAGTAGAAGAATATGGGTGTGGAGTAGTGTTCTGGGTTAAAATCCCAGCTTTTCCACTCAACAGCTGTGTGACATTGAACAAATTTCTTAACATCTCTAAGCCTCAAGGCCACCTCCTCTAGGAAGCCTTCCCTATGTCTTGGATTCACTTAGGTCCCCACAACACGTCCCCCAAGCTCTCATTGCACCTGGGCCGATACTTTGTGAGATTTTTTTTTTTTTAATTTATTTTTGGCTGCGTTGGGTCTTCATTGCTGCCATGGGCTTTCTCTACTTGCGGTGAGTGGGGGCTACTCTTCGTTGCGGTGTGCAGGCTTCTCTTGCGGTGGCTTCTCTTGTTGCGGAGCATGGGCTCTAGGCTCCAGGCTTCAGTAGTTGTGGCATGTGGGCTCAGTAGTTGTGGCTTGCGGACTCCAGAGCGCAGGCTCAGTAGCTGTGGCACACGGGCTTAGTTGCTCCATGGCATGTGGGATATTCCTGGACTGGGGATTGAACTCGTGTCCCCTGCATTGGCAAGCGGATTCTTAACCACTGCGCCACCAGGGAAGTCCCACTTTGTGAGATTTAATGCAGTTAATTAATAAAGTAATTAACTGTGCTTGATATTTCCTGTCTCTCCACCCCACCAGTCTTAAGGTCTAAGAAGGCAGGGACCTTTGCTGTCTTACACACGTTAGGCTCTCAGCCATTTGTTATGAAATAAATAAAAGAGTGAAGGAATGGAGGGACTGCCAGACACTGCACTAGGGGCAGAAAGGAATTAGAAATGAATAAGCATTGTTCCACTCCTCGAGGAGGTCCCAGGCTAGTGGGGGGTATAATATGAGTTTGTGCAAGGAAGACTGTCCTAAATGTGTTAATGAGGGGGTAAACATTAATGGGGATAAACACTAATGGGGAAAGCACCAAAAGATCCGAAGATGAGTGAGAATCAGTCTCAGAAGAGCTGATGTAATGACTTCCCTTTGAATTATGTGTTCTAACTTACAAAGTGCGTAACTTATGTAAAATATGCAGGTATGTCCTTACTCCACAGAGATGGGGAAACTGCTGCTGGGAAGAGTTCAGTGACTTGCCCGAGGCCACCCAGCAATCATGGCTGCCTAAGTGCACAGTGCACTCACCTTGGAATTTAGCCCTCACCCTTTAGGAATTGAGTTTTGATGTTGTGAAGGTCTCGGTTTAGATCCCAATAGATGTGAGACTTTGGGCAGTTTACTTTACCTCCTTGAGCCTTGTTTTTCTAATCTGCAAGATAGGAATAATGACCTTCATAACCTATATGATGTTGGTTTATAGTAAAGGATCCATAAGTGTTTGTTGAATGAATGAATGAAATACATGTGTTGGTGGGTGGTCTGAAATGTGAGAGGACTTAAAATTATGCCATTTGGGGGTGGTAGGAGAAACTGAGGGTGATTCTATCCCTTCCCACTTTTATTTCCTATGATTCCTGTGAGACTTAAGCATTGGCCTCAACCACATTGTTCTAATTTATTGTTTGGAAACCAACAAAAGTGAACCAGCGTGGGCTTGGTTAGCTTTCTTATTATATACATCTTTACTGCCTTTTTTCTGATGACCAAGTAATACATCCTCCTTGTAAAAAAATTTAAACAGAAAGATATAATGAGGAGAAATGAAAGTGCAGGCAGGTTTAGGTACTGTAGCCACAAGATGCTATCAGATGGTTACTCCTTGGGAGGTGGGGATGGGGCACAGGACAGGGAGCAAAAAAAGATTCTTCCTGTTTAAAGGTCTCTCCTACTGGCCTTGCCATGGTTCCTGGGAGTTCTGTTCAGAGTCTTGCCTCTGGCTATACCATTGAAAGTTCAAGTACAGCTAAGGGCTGGGGAGATGGGAGAAGATGAGAATTGTCTGGGCTGGGGCTTTCCCTGGAATGCCATGAAGAATGAGATGGAACCTGTAGAATTTTCTATGGCATATGAACAGTTGGTTCAGATGCCCATTGCTGATATACCTTGTAGCTGTGTCTTCATCCTCTTTCTCCCTCTTAGCATTCAGAAGAGTCTTTTTTGAAAATTCCTGCTATACGCATACACACACACACACACAGAGAAAAGCAAAACAAAAAGAAAGGAAAAAAGGTGAAGGCTTCGTATTTAGTTTTCTATATTCTCCATTTTGTAATGCATATACTAAGCATTTAAGTTATAATTATGGGATCCTACTACTTCTGTAATTCTGCAACTTATTCTTACTTTTTAAAAAAATTTAACAATACCCAGTAGACACCTTTTCTTGCCTATTCATTAAAATCTATTCCATTCCTTTTACCAAATGAGCTTCTTATAGTTGGGACTATTACCTCCAGTCCAGAGGCCAGCACATGAGAGGCCTTACTGGGAGGCCATGTTGGAATAGTAACAGCAGCCACTGTATACTGGCATGAACTAGGTGCCAGGCTCTGAACTAAGCTCTTTCACATGTTATTTCATTTGATCCTCACAGCCCCTGAATGAAATAAATACTATTATTATTCACATTTTTCAGATGAGAAACTGAGGTGCAGAGACTTGAAAGCCCAAGGTCACACAACTGGTAAGTAATGGAGCTGAGATTTGAATCCTGATCTGTCCTGTGCCAAAGCTTTTGCTCTGAATGAATGAATAAGTGGCTGATTGGTTCACGGGTCCCAGAGAGAAGGTTCTGTCTTCAGAACCTCCCTCCCTTGTATGTCCTGGGTTCTCTCTTCCAAGTGTCTGCAATGCTTGGAATCACCACATAGCAGGGACTCAGTAAAGGCCCTTTCTTTGCCTGCAGCAATCCTGTGGCCATGCCTTCCTTTCATGGGAAGTTGAATTTTTGAATCTCTTATTCTAGAAATAAGCTGCGGTTTGTTAGGGGCTCTTGAGGACCAGCCCAGGCAATTCAGAACAGCCATTTGCCTGTCCCCCCTCGCAGGAAATTAATCAGAACCCCAAAGCCCTTTCCCTCTTCCCGCAGGCCAGCACTCTGGAAACGCCCGGTGCCTTGCTGCAGTTCTGCTAGAAGACTGCGGAGTCGTCAAGGGCAGTTTAACACAGATCCATCTCTCTGTAAGGAAAATGAGAGGAAAGAGGCACAAGGAAGAACTGGGTCAGCTCTGCTGCAAAGGATGAGAACTCGAAGGCGTCCCCAGCCTGTAGGGGTGCTGAGTGACAGAGACACTCTGGGGTATCAGCTGTGACTCTGCAGAATCCACCTGGGGTCTAGAAACTGCAGTTTCTATTCCAATGGCAATGCTCTGCAGGGCCCCTTTCAGTGAGCCTCTTCCTCTCTCAGCGCCTCAGAGTCTTCCACTATGAAATGATTAGATGGATTATCACTAGGGATGCTATCTGGTGTTAGGAACTAGAAATAATATTGATGACAATAATAAGAAGAATGAAGGGCTTCCCTGGTGGCTCAGTGGTTAAGAATCTGCCTGCCAATGGAGGGGACGTGGGTTCGAGCCCTGGTCCGGTAAGTTCCCACATGCTGTGGAGCAACTAAGCCTGTGTGCCACAAATACTGAGGCTGCGCTCTAGAGCCCATGAGCCACAACTACTGAGCTCACATGCCACAACTACTGAAGCCCACGCGCCTGGAGCCCGTGCTCCCTGATAAGAGAAGCCACTGCAATGAGAAGCCTGCGCGCCGCAGGAAGAGTAGCCCCAAAGCCCGCGCCCAGCAACAAAGATCCAACACAGCCAAAAATAAATAAACACATAAAATTTTTTTAAAAAGAATGAAAATAAGAATGACAGCTACATTGTTTGTGGAAAACTGTGCCTGGTGCTTTCCACACAGTGTCTTACGTAATTTTAAACCGAACACCACAAGGACTGTATTAATATGCCCATTTTACAGATGAGGAGAATGAGGCTCAAAGAGAGCTAGTACGGGCCAGAACACGGGTATATAATCCCAGGGTTTTATGGCATCAGAACCTGAGCTCCACAAACGTGTGGGCTCTGACCTCAAGGAAGTGAGGAAGTGCTAAGAAACAAAGGGGAGGTCAGTTTGACACAAGTTAAAATGTGTTCATGCCCACATGAGAGTTAACACAATGCCATGGGTATTCAGAGCAGGGAGAGTCAGCTTCTGGCTGGGGGAAACTAGGAAGAGTTGTAAACTGAGAAGAGACAGCAAGGGAAGAGTATGAGCAATGCGCAGATGTGGGAAAGCAGTGGGTGTGCTACGGGAAGTTTGGATAAACTGTGTGTGTGTGTGTGTGTGTGTGTGTGTGTGTGTGTGTGTGTGTAAAGGTAGGAAGAGATCACACCAGGCCAGGCATTTGGCCTTTATTCCATAGGCAATAAGGAGCTTACACAAGAGATGTCTCAAGAGACCACCTATGCTGTTGCAGTCAAAGAGGAAGCAGCCCTCAGTGCATCTGTGTCCGGGCTTGTGAATGCAACCCTGTGTCAGTATGTGGGAGGGCATCTGAGGGGAGAGTGTCTAGAGCTGTGTTCTGTACCATGCTGGATCTGGGTCTTGGGCTCTCTTCAAAGGCCCCCCTCTCCCTTCTCTGGGCTCTAGGTACCTTGCACATAGTAGGTCCATAGGAAAATGTCATAGAATTATTGGTGGGCCCTTTGAAATCATCTAGTCATTGCCCCTTCCCATTTTAAAGAAGGCAAAAGGAGGGAACATAGATGGCAAAGGACTTGTCTAGGATCACACATGGAATTAATAGAGCTGGGGACTGGAACCCATGCCTCCTGAGTTCAAGCTGAGTTCCTTTTCCACACTTTGCTGAGAAATAGAAAAATTATTTTTTGAGAGATTACTCCATACTGGACCTTGGGCTAAATACCTTTACATGGATTATCCCATTTAATCCCACAATTCCCTGAGAGTGCCCCTTTTGAAAGCAGGACGTCATGTCTTCCATTTCGATTTTGCACCGTGCGTAGCACAGGACCTGGGCACCTAGCTAGACAGACGATAAAAACTTGGAAAAGTCCAAATCCCGGGAAGGGGGAGAAGACAAAGGGGGCGGGACCATCTATCAGCTCCGCCCCCACAAAGACCCCGCCTTCCAGGACGCTGACGTCACCTTCTGGCTCCGCCCCTCATTGTCAGTCTTGGGAGCCGGAGGAGGCGCCGGCCGCCGGGAGCCGAGCGCCGGAGCCCTTGGCGGGCGGGAGCGCGGGCCGTAGCCGCCGAGGTGAGGACTCTGCGGGGAGGTGGTGGGAGCGCGGCGCGGGACGCCGGGCGGGCGGGCGGAGAGAGGAGGGTGCCCGCAGGAGGCGGCCTGTCCCGCCAAGGGGTCGGGGCACCCAGGGGTGACCGGGCAGAACCGGCGGGCGCACCCCGGCGAGGGCTGGGGGTGTGTGGAGTTGAGGTGGGGGTAGAGTTTGAGCGGAATTTCGGAGAAGGAGCTCGGAAAGGGAGATCTTTGGAGCGAGACCTTGAGAATTCTTTTGGAGTTGGAGATTTTTCCTTTGAAGGGGGAGGGAAGCTTCTGAGAGACTTCTTGGTGGGAGCGAGAATCTGAGGAGAAATGTTTGGGGCCAAGAGCTGAGCGGAGGAGGGTTTTAGGGTCGAGTTTGGGAGTTGGGGGTGGGGAGGCGCGCGGGGCCCGGTGGGGGCGGGGAGCGGTGCGGCCGGGCGGGGGGCCGGGACCGCCGGGGAGGGGGCTGCGCGGGGCCCGTGGGCACCCGGGGAGGAAGGAAGTGATCTTACAGGAAGAGCCCGGGAGCTCCCGAGGAGGAGGAGGAGGAGGAGAGGTGGAGAAGGAGGAGGAGGAGGAGGAGGAGGAGGAGGAGGAGGAGGAGGAGGAGGGAGGTTTGGGAGCGCTCAGGCTGGCGTGCGGGCCGGGCTGCGGGGCCCGGTGGCGGGGACGCGTGACGGGCGAGGAGTGGGTCCCGCCGCGGCCGCCGCAGCTGTCCGCCCGCAGCGCCAGCCCGCGTCCCGGCCGATGCTGGTCTCGCAGCCAGACCGCTGGGCCGGGAAGGAATTCGAGGCATTCGCTTTGTTTAAGTTGCCAGTAGACAGTCCTTAGGACTAATTAATGGTGGAATCTGCTGGGGGACGCGGGTGAGCCGGGCCGGGGCCGCCCCCGCCCGCAGCCGCGGTGAACTTTCCGCAGCGCGAGCGGCCCGCCTCCCTGCGCGCCCCCACCCCTGTCCGGGCGGGGAAAGAGCCATGGCTTCCCGGAGCGCTGGAATGAAGTGCGGTTTCTGGGGCCGGTGGCCTCGGGCTGCGAGGGCTGCTGAAGGGAACCCGGCGTCCCAGAGCGGCCGGCTGGGGTTCGGAGCCCGCTGTAGAGCTCCCTGGGGTGCCTGCGGTTTCTGTTAATAACCTTGGAGGAGGCTCTGCGAGCCGAGAAAGACCATCTTGCTTTGGAGCATCTGTTTCTTCGTCGCGTCAGCCCCTTTCCTAACACTGCAGAGCTTGTTGTGGCTTGTTTCGGAAATACCGAGACCAGTGCTCACTCACACTTGAGGGTGGGAGAGGGGAAGAGAATAGGCAGCCCCCACTTCAAAAAAAAAAAAAAAAAAAAAGAAAAGAAAGAAAAAAAAGAAAATCCCTGCAGTGTGATCTCCATAAAGCCCGAGAGACTGCAGATTCTCCGTCGCACCTTCACTGACTTTGATGACCTTGGGAAAGGAATTGTGCTTCTAGTGTTTAATCTGTCCGTTAAGGAGAAAATACTCTCTGGACCTGCTTGCCTTTTGGGGGTATTTTGAGAGGTGGGGTTTGTTCAGGGCGTTTTACGGACTGCTGCAGTTCTGGCCTACAGAGTTGGACTGGTGTCAGAGCCGGGGGAATTTCAGATCACCTATTAAGATTTTAGGGGGATGTTTCCCTTCGGAGAATCTGTACGGTGTGTTCCAGACGGCTTTCTGTTACTTTGCGTGCAGCTTTGGTGGCATTCATGTGGTTAAATTGAATAACCCCCATAGGAAAAAATTCTTTTCTTGTTAGAAATAATTATTTTGCTCAGAATTCCCCTTGGGGCAGATGAAGGTTTTGCTCAATTTACTCAGAAGAATTTTCCAGGTTTCTAAAATTAAATCACTTCTAAACATAGTAACTGAAGTTTGAAAAACTGGTGGGATGGGAAGGGAGTTGATCTAGAGTATGAACAAGGAGCAAATACAGGTTCATTGTTGTCCTGTGATTACTAATAGGGATTGTGAATTAGCCTTGATTAATAGATATTTTCTTACTCTTAAATAATTTAAGACCAAGAAAGGGAACTAGTATTGTTGAGTTGCCTACTCTGTGCCCAGTAATTGTGCTACGTGGTATAGATTTCATATAGTCTTCACAACAATGCTGTCAGGTGGTAGTTGGCATCCCTGTTTCACAGATGAGCAAACTGAGGGTGACTTTCCTAAGTGTATGCATACAACTGGTAAGAAGTGGAGCTGGAATTCAAACCGAAGTCTGTTTCTAAGGTCCACTCTGCATATTGGGTTGGGAGCCAGGAGGTCTAGTTTCCAGGCCTTTGACTCAGCCACTGGGTCACTATGGTTGCTAAAATGAGGCAATTAAGTCTGTTCCCCAATAATAGTACCTTTTCTTCCAGCAATGTTATCAGTAAGCTTTTGAGATATTCTAATTTTTTTGATAGAAAGACAAACATATAAGGCTGTGGTAGAGGTATGTTCTATATGCTTAGGTCCTTAATTTTTTTCTTATGATGGAAGCATTTGTATTACAATAAAGAGCATAGATTTCACTTATGTAATGGAAGATGATGGATAGCTAATGGTCCTTCTGCTGTAGAGGGCATCATTAAGGAGACATTCATAATCAGAAATGGAACCATTTTTCATGGAACATGGCTTTTTGGGACAGTGTTAGTTTATGAGTAGAGCACACACATTTCATACAGGTAGGATCCAAGTAGTCAGACTGAAAGATTTGGTATAAACTTTGATGCACATAATAGATGCTCAGTAAATATTGCTGGATGAATGAATGCATGCATTCTCTTTAAAAAACCCAGCTTTATTGAGGTATAATTTACATACGATAAGATTCACCAATCTGAAGTGTACAGTTAATGAGTTTTGACAAATGTATACAGTTGTGTGATCACCACAACTGCCCTCATTTGTTTAAACTGTGTGTTATCTCTTAGGTGTTGGTTAGCAGAGTGATCGTTGGGAATGTTGTGAAGTTTCTGTGTTCAGAATCGATACTGGTGAGATCAGAGTGTCAGTGTGCCAACTTTGTAGGAAACAGGGAAACCTTAGGTATCTAATGGTGAGGTGCATGAGAAGAGTAAGAGAGGTAGAGATGAGGACACTTGTCAGCTCAGCAGAAAGATAAATTCGTGAGGAACCGGGTTTTCATTACTTTTTAGGATAGGGGATAGATACACTGGGGGGAAAATAAAAATTACACGAAGATTTATTAACAACTTGAATTTCTATTTTTGTTTCTTTTTTGAAACAGTAGCTCTTGAAATATAAAACTTAACATCTTTGGCTATACCTAAGAAGTGCTTTACACAATATGGTTGTTCAAATAATTCTTAAGGGTGGGGATGCTATAAAATGATTAAAGGCCTTGCCTTTCCACCTATGATAGAATATCCTTAGTGTTAATCTCTAACTTGTTTTAGCTAATATTCCACAAAGGGAATACATTAGGTAGGAATTGTGTGTCTTGCTGGGAAAACCTAGATTATTTTTTCCTTCTTATAATTTCTGAAGTCACTGAACCTGTCCCAATCTGCTTCAGCTCAAGTCCCTGTCTTAGAAAATGCTTGAAACTGCTGTATCTGACCTTCTAGAAGAAGCCCCAGTTTTATCTTTGACTCCTCGTTTTTCTTTTTTTTTTTTTTTCTTTTCTTTTTTTTGGCCGAGCCATGCGGCATGCAGAATCTTAGTTCCCTGATCAGGGACCAAAACCTGTGTCCCCTGCAATAGAAGCTCAGAGTCTTAACCACTGGACTGCCCGGGAAGTCCCTTTCTCGTTTTTCTTTATTCATTCTATTCCTATATGTTGACTCTTACTTACATAATCCTCTTCTCCCACCTATGAATCTTGAGAATGGAAACCCATCAACCATTGGCCCTCCATATACCATTAGGAAATGATAATTAAATTAAAATACCAGTCTACCAATTCAACATTTTGGTGGTGATAGAGAGAAAATAAGAACTATGAGGTAGTCATTATCCTCTTTATACATGAGGGAGCTGGGCTCAGAGCAGTTACTGTTGGAGCTGTGAGGGACAGACCATTGATTTCAGCTCAGATGTGATTGATGCTCAAGTTTAGGATCTTTCTGTTTCATTACACGGCTGTATTGGAGTTGGGGTGGCAAGGGAGGAGCTTGAAAATACCATATTAAAATATAAGCTAAAAGATAACGAGCATGGCTCACCTTTTTAGGCATTGCTGTTTTCATCTATTCCTTCTATAATTTCTAGAGATACCTTCTCACATTCAAAGGAATTTATAGCTCATCCTTTATTGTATAACTCCCTTTCTAGACCCAGCATTTATTCTTTATAAAGAATATGGTACTTTGTATTCACTGGCTGCTTGACTTATTTTATGAAAAAGCTCCTCCTGTTTTGTATGGATCTGAAAGCTTCCACCAGATTAATATGTCAATCAAGTCCTTCCGTATTTGCATGTGCTCCTCTGTTCCCATTTTATCTGGACAGAGTAATATTTTTAAAACATATGTTACTAAAAACTTGCAAAAAATTTAAAAAATTACTACAACTTTTAATTGAAGTATATAATATTTATATGTAGAAAAATAAGTGTACAACTTGATGATTTTTTTCACAAACTGAATATACGCCTGTAACCAGCACCCAGATCAAGAAACAGCATTGCCAGGACCTAGAAGCCCCTGTTGAGTTCCCTTTGGGTTCTTGCTGCCTTTCCACACACCCAGGGTAATCACCATCCTGACTTCTAACGGCATAGATCAGTTTTTGTACTTTGGTAAAAATGTTTTACAAACATTTTTACCAAAGTACAAAACATTTTAAAAACAATGTTTTTACAAACAGTTTTTGTGCTTTTGTAAAAATGGAATCATACAGCATATACTCTTGGGTCTGGCTCCTTTTATTCAACAGTATGTGAGTATGCAGAAAATTTTAATGGTTTTGTTTGGGGCTTGGAATAAAATTAAAACTCTAATGCCTTGTATAATCTGGCCCCTATGTACCAACATCATCTTATGTTAGTTTCATGGTCCATTATGCTTCAGTCACCCTAGCTGCTTATTTATTTTTAAACACAAGTTCTTTCCTACCTCAGGGCCTTTGTACATGTGGCTCTCTCTTTCTTGAATACTCTCTCCCCTGCTCTTTGGCTTCCTCCTTCAAGCTTCAGCTTATGATTCAGAGATACTTTCCCTCATGACTTTAAAAAATAAAAAAAATTATTTATTTATTTTTGGCCACGTTGGGTCTTCGTTCCTGAGCGTGGGCTTTCTCTAGTTGCTACTCTTTGTTGTGTTGCGCGGGCTTCTCATTGCTGTGGCTTCTCTTGTTGTGGAGCACGGGCTCTAGGCACGCAGGCTTCCGTAGTTGTGGCACGCAGGCTCAGTAGTTGTGGCTCACAGCCTCTAGAGCGCAGGCTCAGTAGTTGTGGCACACGGGCTTAGTTGCTGTAGCGGCATGTGGGATCTTCTCAGACCAGGGATAGAACCTGTGTCCCCTGCATTGGCAGGCGGATTCTTAACCACTGTGCCACCAGGGAAGTCACTTTCCCTCATCATTTTATCTAGCTAATCCTTTTCTGTTATTCCCTATTACTGGCATACTCCCTTTGTAACACCTATTACAATTATAATGATATATCTGCTTGCCTGATTATTATCTGTCTTCCCAGCTAGACTTCATGGGAACCGGGAACTCATCTGCTTTGTTCACCAGTGTATACCTAGTACCTAACACAGTGAGTGACATGTAGTAGGTGTTTAATAAATATTTAATGACCACATACCCAATTCAGCACCTTTATTTCCATTATCTTCTGTCCTTTTCTTCCATTATCTTCTGTCCTTTTCTTCTCTTATGCTGTTTAATTATTTCATTTTTTCCATCCTTCAAGACTCAGCTCAGTTCCCGATCTTTGAAGTCTGTCCTGACTTTGCAATAGTAAGTCTCTCTTCTCTAAAATTTTGTGACATTTATTGCTGATACGCCTCATGTTCTTGGTTAAGTCACACTAGCATGTATCTTATGTCCTTAGTTGGGTCAGAAACTTCTCACTTTCTCAAAAATCTTGTGGCTTGTTATGCTAGTACTCCTCATGTTCTTGATTAACTTTATTAGCTTGTTTCTTAATTACCTAATTTTATCAGAAGCTTTTTTTTTTTTTTTGCGGTACGCGGGCCTCTCACTGCTGTGGCCTCTCCCGTTGCGGAGCAGAGGCTCCGGACGCGCAGGCTCAGCGGCCATGGCTCACGGGCCCATCCGCTCCGCGGCATGTGGGATCTTCCCAGACCGGGGCACGAACCCGCGTCTCCTGCCTCGGCAGGCGGACTTTCAACCACTGCGCCACCATGGAAGCCCTAGCAGAAGCTTTTTGATAAGAAGCTAAGTTTGTCTTAGCTGGTACTCCCTTCAGTTTCTTTCACTGAACTTTGCTCATAGTAGGCCCTCCGTACAGTTTTAGATGATTGATCATAATGATGCTTATGTATAAGTAATAATTTAATTTCTCAGGCTTATTAACATTTTAATTAGAATTCTGCTTAGTGTTTTCTCTAATCAAAAGGCTGAGAGTGCCCCAACTGCTTCAGGTGCTTAAGATGTGAAAAAGTACAGGAGTCTAGTCCTGCTGCAGATACTTCTCTGGAATCTGTCACTGGAAAAGAACTATGCACAGTGTCTTCTTGGAATGATGCTTAATCAGATGTTTGTCTAATGCTCTCAGATTGGAGCTATTAACTGAAATGAGATACTAGGTACTACCTCATTTGAATTATTCTGTTGAGTAACATTTTATTTTGATATCAACAATGAAAAATTTAAGCCAGTTAAATCTGCTTCAAGCTACCTTCTCTGACTTGCCAATAAGCTCTCTCAATAGTTATTTTTTCTCTTTTATTAATGGTAGAAGAATATATGTATTAATTTCGTATGTACTTTGAGCCAATTTAAGTGCAACTTTGAATTAGTAACTGGGATGGTTTAACTTAATGTACATGTAACACAATTGAGTGATAAATGTAAACCTATTTTTTAAGAGATGCCTACTGTGTATTTTAAGTTTCTCTTTTTTTGGCCACGTGGATTTTGGGATCTTAGTTCCCTGACCAGGGCTCACACCTGCGTCGCCTGCATTGGAAGGCTGATTCTTTACCACTGGACCACCAGGGAAGTTCCATGACTGCTTTTTAAAAACAAATATTAGAAGTTTACAAAATGAGTAGTTATATATTTATTTTAGTGAGATTTCCAAACTGAAATAGTTGGTATACTTCTTTTGAACTTGTCTGTAGAGCGTATTTCATGTTCTTAATCCTGATAAGTGTTCATTTGGGGGGACTTATATTTAACTTTTGGAGATAAGTCTGGTGAATGAAGTGAGTAATCAACATTGTTTCTGGTCATAAATGAGATGTAATTCTAAAAGGTGGAGACTAGGATTTTTTTGTGTATGAGGCTTGTCTTTGAGACTCTTACAAATGGAGTTTCAAAAAGGTTTTGAGCCTTGGTGGCATTGTTGAAAGCGAGTCTTGCTTCCCAAGATGACTTGAATAACAGCACTCATTTTGAACCTCTATAAATAAAAATAATTGCTTGACTATAACTTGTTTAACTTGTATTATGTTTGAATTGAAATTCTCTCTAATAAAGCATTATCTTGTATTAATACCAACATGGATTTATTTGTAGGCTTTTAAAAATTAGTCCCTTTTTTTTTTTTGTCTAAAAAAGAAAGTTTTTAAAAAGGGGGAGAAAGGAACATTTTTAGTTTGCTGAGAGGCACATCTGTATGGGAACAGATTTGAAGTTAATTACAGTTAAAAGGTATTTTCCTATCCCACTTACCAAGGCATTATTTGTATAGGTTTTCTGCAGAGGCTAAAGAGTTTAGATAGAAAAATGACAGTATTTTCCTGTTTCTAAGTGTAAAATCTCTGCTTTTATCCAGTTTCAAGCATTTAACTGGAAAAGTAATTTTTTGGCTCCTTAAATCCTGAAACAGCTTTATCATAAATGTGCTGTCTTTCTAATTACCTGGGGTAATTTATCTGGTTTAGGCCATCTGAGTGATGTATATCTAATATCGGTGAATAAACAGCTCATTTAAGTCTTTTATCAGTACTTGAAAATTTTTCTAAGGATTCTGTCTTATTGAGGACTAATAATAAAACCTAACATTTATTGACTATGTGCCAGCCACTGTACTTAAGTGCTTTTCATGTCTTTATTTAATCTTTCTCTTAACAACTATTTGGGGTAGATACTGTTAATTATCCCCATTTAACAGATGAAAAATCCTTAAGATATGAGCTCAGTTTGTCCACAGTCAACACAATTGGTGAATGCCAAGCTAGGACTTGACTCTGAGCTTGTTCTTGAAAATTACATAGCTCAAACCAGAACACAAAATGATCTTATGAACTGTGTGCATTTAAGGTCATTATTCCTTGAGTAGATGACGTCAACATTGGCTTATGTTTCTTAGGATAGAAAGAATACCATTTTTAGGTTGTGATAAAGATATAGTAAAGTCTTTAAAATGGAATACTGTTACAGAATACACAGAAGCTGATTGAGCATAGAAGATATTACAAATGTAGTTACACTGTTTGTGTAACAAAGTAGTGGTCCCTGGTAGGTTTATATCAGGAATACCAGTTTTAATGCTTTTTGCCACAGCTGTACTGGAGTGCGATATGAGATAGTCTTAATACAATTTGATAAAATTATATACTTCCCAACATAAGCTAAATTTTTTTTCAGTAGGAACCTTGAGGACTGGTGATTATGTTAGACTTTTTTTTTTTTTGAATTGTGTGAGTTTTTTTTTAACATCTTTATTTGAGTATAACTGTTTTACAATAGTGTGTTAGTTTCTCCTTTACAACAAAGTGAATCAGTTATACATATACATGTGTTCCCATATCTCTTCCCTCTTGCGTCACCCTCCCTCCCACCCTCCCTATAGACTTTTGTTTTAAGACTAGATCCCAAGACAGTTTGAAAGAGACTAGCAGGATTTTAAAGTATGATGGAAAACTAGGTGGGTGGGTTGTGAGGCAGTTAATGGAACAGGGAGAAATAATAAGGTAACTGAGGGATAAAATTTCAGATCATAAAGAGAGGCAAGAAGAGTGGGATTTGAGCAGAAATATTAGAAGGTAGTGGTTGTTTAGATAGGTACAATCTACAGGGATGCAGAGACTCTTTAGGGAAGAGGAGTGGAGAGGAGACAAACACAGGTTTTAGTTACATTTTTGGTCAGTTTCACATCAAATTTAAAAGCCAGGAGTTTGGGGACTTCCCTGGTGTCCCAGTGGTTAAGAATCCGCCTGCTAATGTAGGGGACACAGGTTTGATCCCTGGTCGGGGAAGATCCCACATGCCGTGGGGTGACTAAGCCCATGCACCACAACTACTGAGCCTGCACTCTAGAGCCTGCAAACCACAACTACTGAGCCCACGTGCCGCAACTGCTGAAGCCCACGTGCCCTAGAGCCTGTGTGCTGCAACTACTGAGCCTGGGCGCCTAGAGCCCATGCTTCGCAACAAGAGAAGCCACTGCAATGAGAGAACCCACTGCAATGAGAGAACCCTGCGCACCGCAATGAAGAGTAGCCCCCACTCGTTGCAACTAGAGAAAGCCCTTGTTCTTGAAGAATTTAAAATTCTCATTGGGGAGACAGTACCTAGTTTTTAAAATAGTTCATAACAGTCTTGGGCCATATATAAATGCCAAAATGGAGGATGTAGACTTGTGGTTCCAGAGCTTGGGTTTCATAAAACCAGTCATACTTCAAAAGAGGTTTTTGTTTTCCAAGTAAGGACATGAAAACGAAAAACAATCTTTTCATCTAATACCACCATTTTGTAAAAGATGGAACATTTTATTTATTTATATATATTTTTAATTGGGGTATATTTGTTTCACAATGTTGTGTTAGTTTCTGCTGTACAGCAAAGTGGAGTTCCCTGTGCTATACAGCAGGTTCTCAAGAGTTATCTATTTTATACATATTAATTAGTGTATATATGTCAATCCTAATCTCCCAGTTCATCCCACCTCCCCTTTCCCTCCTTGGTGTCCATACGTTTGTTCTCTACGTCTTTGTCTCTATTTCTGCCTTGCAACAGGTTCATGTATACTATTTTTCTAGATTCCACATATATGTGTTAATATACGATGCTTGTTTTTCTCATTCTGACTTACTTCGCTCTGTATGACAGTCTCTAGGTCCATCCATGTCTCTACAAATGACCTGGTTTCATTCCTTTTTATGGCTGATTAATATTCCATTGTTTATATGTACCACATCTTCTTTATCCATTTGTCTGTTGATGGACACTTAGGTTGCTTCCGTGACCTGGCTATTGTAAATAGTAACATTGGGGTGCATGTGTCTTTTTGAATTATGGTTTTCTCAGGGTATATGCCTAGCAGTGGGATTGCTGGGTCATATGGTAATTCTATTTTTAGTTTTTTAAGGAACCTCCATACTCTTCTCCATAGCGGCTCTATCAGTTTACATTCCCAACAGTGCAAGAGGGTTAAAGATGGAACATTTTAAAACAGAGAAATGAAAGGGCATCATTTCAGATGAAAGGAGTTTTTTATACTGAATAATTCAGCCTTATGAAAAGTTTACTTAAGTTTTTTTTTTTGTGTGTGAAAATGCCATTGAATCTATAGTACAATGGTGACTGCTCTAGGAGGTCTATTGTTATGCTGCTAATTTATGTCAAAATGACATCTCATAGTTTACTGAGATTAGTCTGGGCTGAAGTGACCTGTGAGGGCTTCATGGAGGCAGTTAGACTAGAGTTTACAGTGATGGATGGATAGGATTTGAATAGGTGGAAAGGAAGGGGATAGTTTTCCAGGCCCGGGCAGAGCAAGAGAAAAGATACTGAGATTGGAACAAACTTGTATTATTGATTGGACCTGAGAATACTTGTTTGATCCTATAATAGAGTTTAGATTATAGACTAGGAGGAGATAAGATTAGTGAGGTAATGCTCAGGCAGATTATGAACAGTCTTGAAAGTTATACGGAGGAATTTGGACTTGATCTTGCCAACATTTGAGAATCATTGAAGGATTATAAATAGGGACATGACTTGATAAACTTGGAACTTGTAGAGTGATTAATCAGGAGATATTATGTAGATTATTAGAAAGGAGGCCAGTTAAGAATTGTTGTAGAGGAGGCTTCCTTGGTGGCGCAGTGGTTAAGAATCTGCCTTCCAATGCAGTGGACATGAGTTTGAGCCCTGGTCCGGGAGATCCCACATGCTGCGGAGCAGCTAAGCCTGTGCGCCACAACTACAGAGCCTGTACTCTAGAGCCCGTGAGCCACAACTACTGGGCCTGCGTGCTGCAACTACTGAAGCCTGCATGCCTAGAGCCTGTGCTCCGCAACAAGAGAAGCCACTGCAATGAGAAGCCTGTGCACCACAACGAAGCATAGCCCCTGCTCGCTGCAACTAGAGAAAGCCCGCGTGTGGCAATGAAAGACCCAATGCAGCAAAAAAAAAAAAAGAATTGTAGAAATTCAGGTGTGAACACTATTGAGACCTGGATTTAGGGAGTAAACAAAAAGAGAGAGGGATATGTTGGAGAGAAGATTTGAAGAAGGAAGAGATAGGACTTGATAATGTAGAGAAAGAAAGAAAGGATAACTAAGATTATAGGATTGGTAAAACTGAGGAGCATTTGTGATATTAGTTAACTGAAGTTGGGAAAAGGAGAAAGACATAGCCTTTTGCCTTGAATTCTCTGCTAACTACTTTACATCCATGTGTTTTTACAATTCCATTTATTTGAGATATGTTTAGAGTCTCTAATATTCCCCTGGGATTGAATTGGAAGTTAAAAGACTTCCTCTATTTTGGAAGTAGAGCTTATTTGGAAAAAAAAAAAAAGTATGTTTCAAACCACTAAGTTCTTAGTTATGGAAATTATACCCCAATAAAAAACATCATCATTAGATTATCAAGTGCAACAGAATTTTTCGAACGCTTTTTTTACTTTAGGTTTTTTAAAACAGAATTTGTCCTATGTAAATTAACAACAGTGTAGCAATAAGCTGGTTCACCTTGGATGGCTTAGTTTATAATGATATTAGTTAAAATAGTCTTCCAATTTCTGTTATTGCAGCATGTTTTAGTCGAATATATTACCTGCCATTTCTTTAGCATCTCCTCTGTATCAGATACCTGATGTCTGTTAACTCTTTAATCTTTACAACTACCTCATGAAATAGATACTGTTATTCCTACTTTATAGATGAGGAAACTGAAGCTCATAGGGGCTTAAGAAATATCCCTGGGGGACTGGTAGAGTTAGGACTCTAGAGTACAGTGACACAAAACTTGTGTTCTTTATACTACTCTGTTTTGGGGTTAGACCTCGTAAGAATAGGAATGAAGTGTGGGTCAGTTGAGATAATTGATTAGGCAGTAATTCAAATCAGTGAAGTGCTACCCAAATTTAACTGGTGTTTATCTATCCTTTTCCATCCTGTCTATGTGGGTGGGGGTGGGGTGGAGTCAGCTTAAAAGACCAAATAGGATCTGTAGCCCTAGTTCTAGTCAATTACATTCACTTATGTTTTGGATAATGTCTCTCTTATCCTTTTGTAGAGCTCTCAACAAATCCTTATTAAAAACAAATGTTTGATTCAGAAAACAAAAAAATCCCCAATTTTGACACAGTTCAGCAAATTGCTAATCTTGGCAAATGAAATTAAAGGAAGTTTCAGAGTCCAGCTTCTGGGAAAGTGGGACTGAAGATCATTCTACTTGAAACTGTAGTTAGTACTGGAGGCTCACTGTCAGTGATACTTAGCAATTTTTTGGTCTGTTCCTCTCTCTTCATTCCTCTATCATCTGCAGCCATAAAATTCTTTAGCTTACTCTTCATGTTTGCAATTGATAATTACTTCAAAGTTCTATTTTTACTATTTCCTCAACATTATAAATCTAAGCCCCATCCCTTTCCGCCTCATTCATAATGTTCCTTTACCAGCTGCTTCTACTGGGTCTGATAGAACCTGTGCACAAATGTGAGTCGAGTCCTAGGTTTTTAATCTTTTCTCCCAATATTTCCTCCATCTCTTAACCTCTAACTGAAAACAGCTCTTCTCTCTAATGAATACTGTTATTCCTGTTTTTGCTGGTTGAATACTCTTTGACTCCTTGGACTGTGGGAATCAATCAGTGTATGTTTCTCTGATTCTTTACTGTAGCTTCCAGACCACTGTTTTGCTGTTTTTGTGTGGTTTTTGATTTTTTCAAAGCCCCTACCATCTGCTCTCTCCATTTCCATTGCATTTGTCTGGTGACTTTTAGGATCTACATGGATCACTATTCCTCTCCATCCCATTCCCTAGTATCCCCTTTGTTTAGTACCTCCCTCTTACCAGTTATTATCTTTCTCTTGTATTTTAAGCTTCACTCTTTATTGCGTCTTTCCTTTCAGATTATAAACACACTGAGGTCTTTTCCATCCTAAAACAAAGAAATAAAATTCCTCTGCCTTTCTATGTCTTAGAGTTATTTCTATTTTTTTTCTTTCACTGAAACATCTCTAAAAAAAGGGCATTTTGTATGCAGCTTTTTCTTTTATGCTCACTTGCTCACACTCTAATACCTTTCCTGTCTTGTGTCTGTCCCTAACACTTCACTGTAAAGGCCCTTTCAGAAGATCCATTGTCCTTATATTCAGGCATTTTCATGCCTTAATCTCTTAATCCCTAATCTCTCTGCAATATTTAAGCTATTGATCATCTTCCTCCTTGAAGCTCTGTTCTTTGATTAGGAGTTAAAAATGTGTGTGTTTGGCTCCATCTAGCCTAGTAAGGCCATTTTGCCTGAAACTTGGCTTGTTGTTGGACTCTGGTGTTCATCTTGTAGCCTGTACTGACTAGCAGAGAAGGGGTGGAGCAGATTGGCACTGTGCATTTTATAGGGCTCTGTACCCCTGTGGACTTCTAAGAAAATAATTGATTTGACTTGCCAGTCTTCCTTTTCTTTCTCTTTCTCTCTCCCTGATCCTTCTGTGGCTTGTATGTAAAATGGATTCTAGTATTGACTCTGGTTAAATACTTACAATACCTAAAAACAAACATGTCCTTTTTAGAGCAGACTTGTGGAAAGAGTGATATGAATTGAGTTCTTTGGTAAACTCATGTGAGATTTGAAATGCTCCAAAAAATTTGGGAAAGTTTAATGAATATCAATTAATGACCTTAATGAGAAAAATTTTATGTCTTCTCTCTTATTTCGGTATGATTTGCATGGAAAGTTATTTCTGAAAAAACAGATCGGCTTCTATCACAACAAAAATAACTAGACTGAGAATCTCAATATAATAGAATTTCTAAGCCCTACTTATTTTCAGGAGTATTTGCTATAATAACACTGTGCTGTGACAGTTGCCTGGAGTTTATTAGGATTTTGACCTGAGTTTGCCAAGACAGTTTCAGAAAGTTGCAGAGATAGCTGGGAAGGCATAGTATGAGCAAATGTGGGTTAGCCTAATACAAATGCAGTAGAGCAAATTTTTGAAATGGCATGATTTTTTGAGAAGGAAACAGTACTGAGTAATGCCACTTTTTTTGTTGTTTTGTCTTGTTGTGCTGTGTTAAATGAACATTGAAGCCTTGCATCCTGAATTTTTTTTTAATCCTTAGAAGTTTTGAGTCATTCTCTGTCCTCTGATATTTGTCACATTGCCCTGTCAGGAAATGGAATTATTCAGCCTAGAGAGATGATAAAGAGCTTTGGACTGGGTCTGGAGGTTCTGGTTGAGTCGTTGTCATTACCTAGCTATACAAACTTGAGCAAGTTACTTTACAGTTTGGACTTCAGATTTGTCAAATGAGAAGGTGGAGTAATTAATTTCTAAGAAGACACTACCATTTTAATTTGAGGGGTTTTGCAATGTGTCATTTGACACGTAAGAAATACAATGTAGCTTGTATTCTTTGTGGTAGGTATTGTCGCTGTTTTACACATGAGGACACTGAGGCACAGTTAAGTAACTTGTCTGTGCTCCTATTAAAAGTGACATATTGGGCTTCCCTGGTGGTGCAGTGGTTGAGAATCCGCCTGGCCATGCAGGGGACGCGGGTTTGTGCCCTGATCCGGGAGGATCGCACATGCTGTGGTGTGGCTGGGCCCATGAGCCATGGCCGCTGAGCCCGCGCGTCCGGAGTCTGTGCTCTGCAACAACAGTGAGAGGTCCTCGTACCGCAAGAAAAAAAAAAAGAAAAAAAAGTGACATATTGTCTGTGACTCCAGCTCTTCTGTCCCACATAAGTGTATCTGTTACATGTTAATCTCAGAATGTGTACAAATGATGGCATATGGTGGTGGGAACAAAGTAGAATTCAAATATTTGTTGAATGTTTGACTAGGTTATTTATTGTGTTGTTTCCTTAAGCCATGTGCTATTAATATCCTAACATAATTTTCATTACACATTACATTAGTATAGAAATATATACTCACAATTATTAACCAATATGCCTGGGTTTGAATTTCAGCTCTACCATATGATATTTGTGAAAACTTGGAAAGAAACTCTACCTCTTTGTGCCTCAGTTTACTCATCTGAAAAATGAGGTTAATTGTATCTGCCTCATGGCATTGTGAGAAATAAAGGAGTTCACGCGAAGGATTTAGACTGACACGAAGTAAACATATAATCATTGCTAGCTATTGTTATATTATGCTTTTAACTTTTCCAAGTACTTTAAATAACATTTCCTTCAAGTAACATTTCTATGAGGAAGGTAAGGTCTGGAGTTAGCATATTTAGTCCCATTTTACAAAGAAGAAATCCATGATGAAACTTGTGTAAGGATACCAGCACAAAATTAAATGGAATAAAATTTAAAAGGTTATCTAACCCCAATCTGAAAGAAAAAAATTGGTTTGGGATGAGTGTCATAATAGTCACCTCTCTTACAGAAGGAGGACAAACCTGAGGTGTTTGGAATGAGAAGGAAAATCATACCCAGTTACTCTTTTCTTCTGGTCCTTGATTCTCTTCCTGCTGTTAGAAGGGAGCTGGGGAGGATGTTGCTGCGTCATTCCTGTGTCCTAGTCTAGCCATCTAGCAAGCCGAGAAACAGCATTTGAAGGGTATCGGATTTGCTGCGAACTGAGAAAAGAGCTTACCTTTTCTATGTTGGAAAACAAGGTAAAATGAGTGGGAGACGTGTTACCAGTGTGAGCTGTTGCTGTCATGTGAGTAGTTTTCATGGATTTCACTCTTGAACTGCTTCAACTTAATACCACATCCCACTCTTTTGTCCTGTGTCAGTTTCCTGCACTTGTTTAGATCTAAGTGCTTCTGTGTGTGTGTGTGTGTGTGTGTGTGTGTGTGTTTTCTTTCCTTGCACAGCTTGTTATCTCTCAGCTGTCAGCACCTGATTTTGCTGCAGTATGTACTGCATGATCTCTGCATTGCTGTAACCAGATCGTGGTCAGACTTGCCCTTTCCATCTTTTTGATGAAAAGATTTCTTTGCATCTCTCCCTCAGGGGTCTGCTGTAGTGTGCTGTAGCTTTGGAGGCTCTTCCCTACCCCTTGGAAAAATCTGAAGACAAAAGAATTTTTGAGAAGTCACCTTGTTTGGGGGTGTCTCTTGGCTAGGATTTCTCCTGTTAGCCTTCCCTTAGGTCTAATACATATAAACAGTGTCTTCAGCAGATGTATATTGTGCCTGTTCATGTAAGAGACCACTATTCCTAGTCACAGGAAATGCAGAGTATAAACATTGAAGGATATTGAATTAGACTGAATAATGATTAAGGATAGATGAAGTAATATGTCTAGTAGTAGAAAACTTTAGGATCAGGCAGGCCTGGGCTTAATTCCCAGTTCTGCCTTTTATTGCCCGTGTGATCCTGGGCAAATTGCTTAAATTCCCCGAATCTCAGTTTTCCCATCTACAGAACAGACGTACTAATAATACCTGGTTCTTAGGGTTGTTTTAAGGATTAATTGAGAGAATGAATTTATGATACTGAACAGAATGCATAGGTATAGTCCTGTGAGCTGTTACTAACCTTTCTGAAGTTGAGTTCCTTGTTAAAATTGGTATTAGTACTTAGCTCAGGTATGTTGTAAAGATTAAATGAGGATAGAAAGATAGATATCTGGCACATAAATTTTACATGTGCAAGAAACATATGAGGCAACTGAAATACTACAGGCAGTATTTCTTTGGAAGAAACAAATTAAAATGCTGCCCAGGTCATACCAACACCAGCACCTAGACAGTGCTACTTTAGCGGTCTATCTAGGTTACTCTTGCTGTGCTGATCTAAATATGTGCATTTCTAATTGTATTTTGCCCTTGATTCATTGTTTTTTCAGTTTATCTCAGAGTCCAGTCCCTTCTTTTTTATACATAATCATATTCTACTCATTCTCAAAGATAAGCTTAAGTTTCACCATGAAGCTCTTTTAAATCACTCCAGAGAAATGATTTGTCCCATTTCTAAATGCCATTATGACACAGCTTGGACCGATATGTACAGCATTTTTGCTCCCATTATCTGCCTGGAGATAATCTAGTTTAGACATCTTCTATGAAACCTTTCCTGACTCCATAATAAATCATCTGTACTTTGGTTACGGATGTATCCCATTGTGTTATAATTGTTTGTTTACCTTTGTATACTTATAATCTTATGACTATAAGAACAGAGTATCTCTGAATTCCCACTTTGTAGCATATGCCTTGCTCAATAAATATTGAGACTGATGCATTAGCCTTGGGTTGGTATTTTTCTTTTTCCAACCCCGAGAGGGAATGAGTGGGAAGTTCACTTTGGTGTCTCTCTGTGTGTTTTAAAACAACACAAACAAAAATATATATTATGTAATTCACATACTATAAGATTCGCAATTTGAAGGTGTGCAGTTCACTGTAAAAAAAAGTATATTTACAGGGTTTGTGCAATCATCATCACTATCTAATTTCAGAACATTTTCATCACCCCAAAAAGAAACCCCATGCCCATTAGCAGTCACTGTCCATTCTCCCCTACCTCCAGTTTCTGGCAACCGTAATCTGCTTTATATCTCTATGGATTTATCTCTTCTGGACATTTCATACACATGAAATCACACAATATGTAGACTTTTTTGTCTGGCTTCTTTCATCACTGTGTTTTCAGGGTTCATCCTTATTATGGCATGTATCAGTGCTTCATTTTTAGAGCTGAAGAGTATCCCATTGTATGAATATACCATATTTTGTTTATCTGTTCATCAGTTAATAGACATTTGGGTTGTTTTAATTTTTGGCTATTATGAATAAAGATTGCTGTACAAGTTTTTGTATGGATATAAGTTTTCTTTTCTCTTCAGTATATACCTAGAGTAGAATTGCTGGATCATATGATAAATGTGGTTATATTTGCAGAGCTACCAAATTTTTGTTCACAGCACCTGCACCATTTTGCATTCCCACAAACAAGGGGAATGCAAAATGTACAAGGGCTCCAGTTTCTCCACATTGCGGAGCACAGGCTCCGGACGCGCAGGCTCAGCGGCCATGGCTCACGGGCCTAGCCGCTCTGCGCATGTGGGATCTTCCCGGACCGGGGCACGAACCCATATCCCCTGCATCGGCAGGCGGACTCTCAACCCCTGCGTCACCAGGGAAGCCCCTTGTGCTTCTTTTTGATTATAGCTATAATGGTGGGTGTGAAGTGGTATCTCATGGTTTAGATTTGCATTTCCCTAATGACTAAAGATGTTGGAGCATCGTTTCATGTGCTTATTGGCCATTTTGTATATCATCTTTGGAACAATGCCTGTGCAAATCCTTTGCCAATTTTTTAATAGGTTGTCTTTTTTTTCTTTTTTCTTTTTTTTGGCCACCCCGCACGGCTTGTGGGATTTTAGTGGGATTTTAGTTCCCCAACCAGGGATTGAACCTGGGCCCTTGGCAGTGAGAGTACCAAGTCCTAACCACTGGACTGCCAGGGAATTCCAATAGGTTGTCTTTCAATTGTTGAATTTTAAGAGTTCTCTGTATATTTTGGATACTAGTCTCTTATCAGGCATATGATTTGCAAATATTTTCTGTGAGTTTTTGGACCTATTTGCCTAGAATTCGTTGCCCACCTCAGTACATATATATGATATAGTAGAACTAGAGGTCCTGAAAGAGCATATATTGATTGAAGTGATTGCTGTACTACAGGTAGCACTGCAGTTAGGCAGTTCTAGAAGCCTTGAGTTACAGGAAAGGTAGCGAACATTTGACTGGGAACGGGGGAATTTTGGGTTTTAGTCCTAACATTGCCACACCCAGGTAGTATGACCTTGAGCATATCATGTAATTTTTCAGGGTCTCAGTTTTCTCTTCTGTAAAGTGATTTGGACTAGATAGTCTTTAAGGTCACCACTAAAGTTGTTTGAGTTGGTAAGTTCATTGGGGGCTCATGTATTCTTTTTTTTAAAATTTTTATTTTATATTGGAGAATAGTTGATTAGCAGTGTTGTGTAGTTTCAGGTGTACCACAAAGTGATTCAGTTATACATGTATCTATTGTTTTTCAAATTCTTTCCCTATTTAGGTTGTTACATAATACTGAGTAGAGTTCCCTGTGCTATACAGTAGGTCCTTGTTGGTTATCTATTTTTATTTTTATTGAAGTATAGTTGATTTACAGTGCTGTGCCAATCTCTGCTGTACAGCGAAGTGACTCAGTTAATACACAGATAGACATTCTTTTTTTACATTCATTTCCATTATGGTTTATCACAAGATATTGAGTGTAGTTCCCTGTGCTCTACATGAGGACCTTGTTGGGAGCACATGCATTATAAGTCAGATTATACTCCATCTCACTTGTTCCTAAAAAGATCTACATTTTTTTTACTCCATTCCCCCATGGTTTGTGTTTTTTTGTTGTTGTTGTTGTTTTTTTAAATTTGTTTTTTGGCTGCACCGCATGGCATGTGGGATCTTAGTTCCCCAACCAGGGATCGAACCCGTGCCCTCTGTGTTGGAAGTGCGGGTCTTAACCACTGGACTGCCAGGGAAGTCCCCATGTTTTGTGTTTTTGCTGTCATATTTTATATCTTCATGTTTATCCCTTCACTGTTTATTGTGGTAATAGTTGCTTCCTGCCAGTTTCCAGTTTGTTTTCAGTAAGACTTGCTCCACATGTGGGTGTATTTTTGATGTTTTCATTGGGGGAGGTGAGCCTCCTACTGCACCAAGTTGATCTACCCTCTATCTTATTTTTTAACACAGAACCCTTCTGCATGCTCTTACCTTTGGGGGAAAACTTTGTGGTTTTTTTTTCTCTTTGATCAAGCACCCTCTCTTTTTTTTGGGTTTTTTTTTTTTTTTTTTGTGTGTGTGTGTGTGTGTGTGTTATGCGGGCCTCTCACTGTTGTGGCCTCTCCCGTTGCGGGAGCACAGGCTCCGGACGCGCAGGCTCAGCGGCCATGGCTCACGGGCCCAGCCGCTCCGCGGCATGTGGGATCTTCCCGGACCGGGGCACGAACCCGTGTCCCCTGCATCTGCAGGCGGACTCTCAACCACTGCGCCACCAGGGAAGCCCCACCCTCTCTTTTTTTAAAACTAGTCATAATTAATTCTGACCACCTCCAGTCATATTAATAAACCTGGGTTTTGTTAAAAGAATTTATAGCTTAAAAGAAGCCTTCAGAGATCTTTTAATCCAGTGTTCTCTATAACAGATGAATTAGAGGTTCAAAAAAGTTAGGTTCATGGATTTAACATCCCATTTGCTGGGTATTTACTATGATCCTGGCTCAGGCTGTGTAACTAGTTAGTGGCAGAATTGAGATGAGAATTGAGGTGTAGTATCAGGAATTTGCTAGTGTTTCAACTAAGGGCAACAATAATTTGTCTCCAAATTCTGATTCCTAATTAATTTGTAGCATCAAGTAGAACTAGCATATTTGTTACATGCTTTAGGTGTAAATTGATGCATAGTTTTAATTTTTAATCATCTTTCCTTCCTTCAAGGGCCTGTTTTCAGCCTTAGAGAGTTATGTCTCTAAGGTCTTGATGTGGCTACCTGTGATTTATTATAACAATTCCAATCCAAGACCACTGGTTACAATTTCCCAAGCTATGTTCTTTCTGGTTACTTTGACTCCTGATGAAAATGATTTTATATTGGCACTGTGCCTCTTCCTAACCACCTGTTCCTGTTAATGTGATTTTTCCAAATCTTCACTGGAATATGCAACTACATTAGAATCACAAATAAAACTTTCTTGAAAATCTCAAAAGTCTCTACCTAACCCCCCTCTCCAATAAATGGGTATGAGGATAGGCTGATGAAATTATTTGAATAGAAGTGTAGCATATTCTCAAGGAGCCCACAGTTCTTTTGAAATATGCAATTTCAAAAACCAAAAAGTAACTAAAAATGAAAAACATAATCCACTTTATGGCAAAACCTGACCTGAACTAAAGTGAAGCTATTTTTAATTTTATTTATCCTACTTAGTTAGGACTATTTAACTATAAAAATATTAGTGTGTCTACCTACTGGGTGCTGCCCTGGTCCCTATCGTATTATCTTTCCAAAATCTAAAAAATTCTGAATTCCAAAATATATTTAGCCCAAAACATGGATCTGTATTTGTGTTGTTGGTGATAGTTCCTTGTTACATGGATTCTTTTGAAATAAACCGAGGGAGTTGAAATTTTATGTTGGGCCTTCATTGGTTAATAAAGCCTGACAGCTAATTTCCACTACTGTTCTTTGTTTTTCAAAGGAACACTGCAGTGCCATGTATTCATTAATACTGGGGTAGGTATTTTCTTTTGCTCTTCAAAACAGTTGAGAATTTTTATGGTTTCTTTTTTTCTTCTTCAGTTATTATTTTTTTGAAATTCTAAACCTACTGAACAGTTGAGTAAATAGTATTATGAGTATTCATATATCTTTCACCTACATCAGTGGTTCTCAAAGGGTTATTCACAGATTGCTGGGGGTACCCAAGACCCTTTAAGGGGATTTGCAAAGTGAAACTATTTTCATAATAATACTAAGACATCATTTGCCTTTTTCACTGTGGTGACGTCTGTGCTGATGATATAAATGCAATCAATGGTGGATAAAGCTGCTGGTGTATTAGCACAAATCAACATAACGGTATCAAATTGCATTAGTAATAATTGTGTTTGCAACACACTTGCAGTAAAACAGAAATGCCAGTTTTACTTAAGAATGTCCTTGATAAAGCAGTAAAAATTATTAATTTTATTAAATCTTAAATATTGAGTACACATCTTTCAAATATTCTGTGTGATGAAATGGGAAGTTCTATGAAGTACTTCTTTGCATATCAAGGTAGAGTGGTTATTTGAGGAAAAACACTAGTATGAGTGTTTGAGTTGCAAGCTAAGCTAACCTCTTTTTTAATGAATCATCATTTTTTACTTGAAATAATGATTGACAGATAAACTGGTTATGCGGATTTGGGTATTTGGCAGACATTTTCTTGGAAATGAATGAAATGAAGCTTGTTACTTCAGGGAAAACAACTGACAGTATCTGTTGCCAATGATAGGATTAGAACTTTCAAGCAAAAATTAGAATTTACATAATTTTATTTGCCACTGTGAGCTTGGCAGCTTCCCAGTACTTAGTCTTTTTTGATGAGATTGATGATGATATTAACAAAAGTGATTTTTTGATATTGTACAATGAAATGTGTCAACATTTATAAGATCTGCATATCTGTCAACTTAGTGAACCAGTATTTTCCAAATGACCAATGCATGATTTTATAATATCATGCTTGGGTAAAAGATCCATTCAAAGTGCGAGTTAGGGGGATTCTCTGGTTAAGAATGTGCCTGCCAATGCAGGGGACACTGGTTTGAGCTCTGGTCCAGGAAGATCCCATAAGCGGAGCAACTAAGCCCGTGCGCCACAACTGCTGAGCCTGCGCTCTAGACCCCACGAGCCACAACTACTGAGCCCGTGTGCCACAACTACTGAAGACTGCATGCCTAGAGCCTGTGCTTCGAAATGAGAAGCCACCGCAATGAGAAGCCCACACACCATAACGAAGAGTAACCCCCACTCGCCGCAACTAGAGAAAGCCCACGTGCATCAGCAAAGACCCAGCACAGCCAAAAATAAATAAATTCATTAAAAAAGAATAGTAAACCACTAATTACCAAATAAACAAACAAACAAACAAAAACATTGGGGTGCATGTATCCTTTCAGTATTTTTGTTTTTTCCAGATACATACCCAGAAGTGGAATTGCTGGATCATGTGGTAGTTCTATTTTTTTTTTTTTTTGTGGTACGCGGGCCTCTCACCGTTGTGGCCTCTCCCGTTGCAGAGCACAGGCTCTGGACGCACAGGCCCAGCCGCTCCGCGGCATGTGGGATCTTCCCGGACCGGGGCACGAACCCGTGTCCCCTGCATCTGCAGGCGGATTCTCAACCACTGCGCCACCAGGGAAGCCCTATTTTTATTTTTAAAGGAACCTCCATAGTGTTTTCCATAGTGGTTGCACCAATTTACATTCCCATCAACAGTGTACAAGGGTTCCCTTTTCTCTACATCCTCTCCAAAGTATAGTTTTTTTTTGTTTGTTTTGTTTGTTTGTTTGTGTTTTTGGCTGTGCCATGCGGCATGTGGGATCTTAATTCTCCAGCCAGAGATCTAACCCACGCTCCCTGCCTTGGAAGCATGGAGTCTTAACCCCTGGACCACCAGTGAAGTCCCAGTACAGTTGTTTTTTGAGAGATACTCTCTTGAAGAACAGTAATAGATGAGAGATTGATATATAATTGAATAATATATGGTCTCTGACGTAAAAAAGAACTATAATTGGCTTTCTGCATCTGCAAATTCAATCAACGACAAGTGGAAAATATTTGGGGAAAATAATTCCAGAAAGTTCCAAAAAGCAAAACTCGAATTTGCCATGCATGAGGCAACTATCTACATAGCATTTACATTGTGTTTACATAGCATTTACACTGTATTAGGGATTATAAGTGATCTAGAGATGATTTAAAGTATATGGGAGACTTCCCTGGTGGTCCAGTGGTTAAGAATCCATCCTTCAATGAAGGGGACATGGGTTTGATCCCAGGTGGGGGAACTAAGATCCCACATGCCTCGGGGCAACTAAGCCCACAGGCCACAACTACTGAGCGGGAGCACTCCTGGAGCCTGAGCACCACAGCTAGAGAGAAGCCTGCTCCCTGCAATGAAAGATCCTGCATGCTGCAACTAAGACCTGGTGCAGCCAAATAAATAAATTTTAAAAAAAGTATATGGGAGGATGTGTGTAGATTATATGCAAATACTATGCCTTTTATATAAGAGACTTGAGCACTGGCAGATTTTGGTATCCAGAGGGTGGGTGATGGTCTTGGAATGACTGTACTAAGTTTGTATGGTGCCCTGCAGGTAGCTGCAATTAGTTGCATTTCATTGATCAATAAAATGAGGTCACCAGACTGTGCAGAAGGGGTTCAGGCCTTCCTTAGCTTATGATCAAGTGTTAGACCTTTCAGAATATCAATGATGAACATGATAAATAAAAAAAGTAAGAAATTAGAATGATGCCTAGCCTAGTGCCTGGCTCATAATAGGTACCTAATATTTGTTAATTAAAGATTAATATTAATTATTAATAATATTAATATAGAAATATATAATATTAATATATAAATATAAATATATTAATTAGAATGATGCCTAGCCTAGTGCCTGGCTCATAATAGGTACTTAATATTTGTTAATTAAAAATTAAAGACTTAATTAAAGATGTAACTGGAAGGGTGTGCCAGAAAAGACTATACTTGATGATTTATTGAGTGATTGAGTACATTTAGTCTTCTAGGTGCTACAGGAGGTAAAGAGGTAGAAAACAGTATTTATGCTTTTGAGGAGAACCTACAGCATTAGCTGAGAGGAAACAAACTCATAAAAAATATATATATATTTATTTGTTTATTATTTGGCTGCACTGGGTCTTAGTTGCGGCATGTGGGATCTTTAGGTGTGGCATGCGGACTTCTTAGTTGCAGCATGTGGACTCTTGGTTGCAGCATGCATGCAGGATCTAGTTTCCTAACTGGGGATTGAACCCGGGCCCCTTGTATTGGGAGTGTGGAGTCTTACCCACTAGACCACCAGGGAAGTCCCCGTTGTTGTGCTGATAAATATTTATTGACTGTTCCCTACGTGCCAGGTAGTGTTTTAGGCACTGGGATACAGTGGTGAACAAAATTCTTTCCTTCATGGAGCTTACAGACTAGTTGGAAGAAATAAGCAGTAGACCTATTTCAACAAAATAATTTCAGATAGATATAAAGGAAAATAAAACAGTTTGATACAGTAGGGAGTAATGGGAGGAGAGGAGTATACCTTTAGCTGGGATTGTCAGGAAGGCATCCTGAGGAAGTGACATTTGAACTGTGACTAGAATTACGAGGAGGCAGCAGCCATGGGAATATCTGGGAGAAGGCAGAGGAAGCTGCAAGTACAAAGATCCTAAGGTTGTGATTGAGCTGGCCTTTGTGAGAACTCAAGAAGGCCAGTGTGTATGGAGCAAAGAGAGGGATCAGAGAGAGTGGTAAAAGAATATGATAGGAGATGAAGTAGGAGAGGAAGGCAGTGACCAGATTGTGTAAGGTTTTTATTTTTTTAATTTTAATTTTTTGGCTGCGTTGGGTCTTTGTTGCTGCGTGGCCTTTCTCTAGTTGCAGTGAGTGGGGGCTACTCTTCGTAGTGGTGCGCAGGCTTCTCATTGCGGTGGCTTCTCTTGTTGCGGAGCACAGGCTCTAGGTGCGCGGGATTCAGTAGTTGTGGTGCGTGGGCTCAGTAGTTGTGGCTCGTGGGCTCTAGAGCACAGGCTCAGTAGTTGTGGTGCACTGGCTTTGTTGCTCCGCGTCATGTGGGATCTTCCTGGATGAGGGATCGAACCCATGTCCCCTGCATTAGCAGACAGATTCTTAACCACTGTACCACCAGGGAAGTCCCAGGCTTTTTATTTTAAGTGATAGGAAACCATTGAGAAATACAAATTGTACTATATAAAACAACTGAAGGATTCAGGTCATTGATAACGACTTGATTTTAATATTAACTTGATATATCCTGAGGATACTGCCCTCTCCTTTTTTTGCTGTTTTCCTTAAACAGATTTTTATTGAAAAATTGTTATATTCATAACATCGTACTAGTGGAAATACAAAGAAACAATAAGTCCATACATACTACATCTTTGAAGAATTTTGCATTGTAGTTGGAGTGATATGGTGTAAATGCAAAAAATACGTCTATGAGTGCATTGTATAAGAGGACAATACGGGACTTCCCTGGTGGTGCAGTGGTTAAGAATCCACCTGCCAATGCATGGAACACGGGTTCAGTCCCTGGTCCGGGAAGATCCCACATGCTGTGGAGCAACTAAGCCCGCCCCTGCGCCACAACTACTGAGCCTGCACTCTAGAGCCCACGAGCCACAACTACGGAGCCCACATGCCACAACTACTGAAGCCCACGTGCCCTAGAGCCTGTGCTCTGCGACAAGAGAAGCCACCGCAATGAGAAGCCTGCGCACCACAACGAAGAGTAGCCCCTGCTCGTCGCAACTAGAGAAAAGCCCATGTGCAGCAACAAAGACCCAACGCAGCCAAAAATAAATAAATAAATAAATTAAAAAAAGAGGGCAATACATCTGTCATATAGTATATGAATATATGCTAAACAGCAGAAGGTGCCCCAGAAGGGAGGAGCTAACGTGCAGTGGGTGTGGAAGACCTGCACTGAAGAGGAGATGGCATTGTATTGTTTCTTGAATAGATTTGACGAGATGGAGATCGTTCCAGGCAGGGGAAATATCTGAGTAAAGGTAAAACGTGAAGGAATTTGTCCTCAGGAAATAATGAGTAGGTCTGTCGAGGGAAGAAAAAAGGTAATGGCCAGCATGCCTTGAGTAACAGACTAAGGAATTAAGACTGTAGTCTGTAGTTGTAGTGGGCGCTCCTCACAAATCTGATTTGTGCATTAGTCACTTGTATGCTAACTGTTTATTCAACTAATATTTATTGTCTGCTGTGTGCACTTGTATTCTTTGAAATTCTAACAGCCTTGATCACTTGCAGATGTAAAATTGAGTTGTGATTCTGGTACATGGTTTATACATAGATGTAAAAACATGCAGAAAATGAATGAACTGGGAAAAAAAGGATTCTTATAAGTGATCTTATCTCCTTAGGCAAGTTTGACGGGGCGGGATTTGTATCACTAGTAGGTGGTGAATAGTTGGAGGATTTTGTTGAGAGTTGGGTTGGGGGAAATGTTGAAACTGTAGGAAGGCTATGCTGATGTTAAAATGTGTTGCAAGATTCCAAGTCTCATTGTCATCTTGATATTCTGGATCTTGATAGAGCAATGGTCATTTATGTCTGAGGGCTGCAAATAAGAGAATGGTGAGCCTAATGATGAGATTTTCCTATCTTGTTTGTTATTTAAAAATACAACCACAGGGGACTTCCCTGGTGGTCCAGTGGTTAAGACTGTGCTCCCAGTGCAGGCGGCCCGGGTTGGATCCCTGGGCAGGGAAGTAGATCCCCGCATGCCACAACTAAGAGCCCACATGCTGCAACTAAAGATCCCACATGCTGCAACGAAGATCCCATGTGCCACAATGAAGATCCTGCATGCCACAACTAAGACCCAGGGCAACCAAATAAATAAATATTTTTAAAAAAGAAATGGATTGTTGGAAATAAAGATTGTTTTAAAAAAAACATACACATACACACAATCCCAATAGCTCCTTAACTAATTCATTCCCTCTCTCTTTCTTCCTCCCTCCCTCTTCCTCCTTCTCTCCCTCTCCCCCTATCACCTACCCAAGCCCCACTGGCTTTAAAAAGATTTTTACCATTCCTGACCAATCTCAGCATACCAATCTCAGCAGTGTCACGGATAAATGTACTTTATGGCATTAATTAGGACCACTGCTGTAGTCTTTTATTTAAGGTTATTGAAAGTCTTTACTCACTTATTTTCTCTTTAGCTTATGGAGGACTAAACCAATATATAGGCTTACGCTGATAGTGTTTATCAGCTGTCCCTAAGAATTACAGCTTTTATAACTGGAAGAAATCATCTGGACTCTTTTTTTTCACCCCATTTTATGGATCTAACAACTGCTGTTTCTTAGCCTGAAGGAGAGAGTTATTATTTGGATATAAAGGAACCTGTCTCTCCCCACACCCCAATGCATTGTGGTGAGGTCATTGTTGGTCCTCAAACAAAGCAAGATATTGATGTTTATATCCTAGTTCTCTGTCATCAAGAGACTTAATATTGCAGTTGGAGACATAAGGCTTAGACATAAAAAGATTGGTAATGGGGGCTTCCCTGGTGGCGCAGTGGTTGGGGGTCCGCCTGCCGATGCAGGGGGCGCGGGTTCGTGCCCCGGTCCGGGAGGATCCCGCGTGCCGCGGAGCGGCTGGGCCCGTGGGCCATGGCCGCTGGGCCTGCGCGTCCGGAGCCTGCGCTCCGCGGTGGGAGGGGCCGCAGCAGTGAGAGGCCCGCGTACCAAAAAAAAAAAAAAGATTGGTAATGGGTAAGCCACAACCTTTCTTTATTAAGGATAAATTAGTTAGAGTTTAGAACATTTACCTCTTTCCAAGCTAGAGATATAGTGGGACTTTTAATAATGCTGGCCTTAGAGGTTAAGAGTCTTACTTATATCAGGTGTTTATTCTGTCATCAAGGTTCAAATTATACTAATAATTATCTTTGTATAGCACTTTACAGTTTTTGAAGTGTTTCTATAGGCAGTAACACGTTTGAATTTTAGTGCACCATTGTTAGGTGCAGGGACGAGAGCATTTGTCACTACTTTGTAGTTGAAACTTGAACTCAGATTTTACTTCATAACCACCTCTTAGTGTACTAAACAACACTGCTTCTGTGATTTCACTTGCTTTATATTCAGGTCTCCATAGTAATGAATTATGTTTTGATAAGTTCCATTTTAGAATAAACCCAATATTTTTTAAACTGAAAAAGCTATATTTTCCATTACTTTTTATTATTCATAAGGAGTTGAATGAACTTGATTTTTTGTTTTTAAAAACTGAAGGACTGGGGCTTCCCTGGTGGCGCAGTGGTCGAGAATCCGCCTGCCAATGCAGGGGACACGGGTTCGAGCCCTGGTCTGGGAAGATCCCACACGCCACGGAGCAACTAGGCCCGTGAGCCACAACTACTGAGCCTGCGCGTCTGGAGCCCGTGCTCTGCAACAAGAGAGGCTGCAATAGTGAGAGGCCCGCGCACCACGATGAAGAGTGGCCCCCCGCTCACCACAACTAGAGAAAGCCCTCGCACAGGAACGAAGACCCAACACAGCAAAAAAAAAACAAAAAAACTGAAGGACTGAAGAATTTGATCTTAGGTGGTTTCTTGAGTTTGAATTAAAATATCCCATTTAACTCTCATGGATTCAGCAAACATTTATCGAATGTCTTTTATGTGCCAAGCTTAGTGCAGGGGGAGGGAGATGTTTGGGGTGGGGCGGGGCGGAGGGGGGAGGCTTAAGAATGAAAGTGTTACCATGAAAAAAGCAAGAATTTAAAGTCAAGTAGACCTGCATTCAAATCCCAGCCTGCTACTTATTTATTAGTTGCAATTGCTTAACTTCTCAGTTTCAATTTCCTAATCTATAAAATGAGGATAATAATACCTATTTTGTAGGATTGTTTTGAGGATTAGGGTGATGTTTATAAAGCATGTAAAGTACGTGCTTTATAGGATATTATTTCCCATAACGAATGAATAGACAAGTGTGTGTGGTGAGAGCTGAGTTTTGACAGAAAGTGTTTGGCTGACGTAATGTAGAATAGAGTGAGGTGATTTTGGCTGCCAACATACTATGTTCTGCTTTTGTTGAAACTTGCAGCTCTCACATTGGTGTTTGCCAGCGTTGCATTTGACTTCTCATATAATAGAAGCCAAGTCATTCCCAAGGAGTGTAAGTCATTTGGAAACATCTGTAGGCTAGACCTTTAAAATTCTGTTGTAGTTTAGTTGGAAAAAAAACTCACATTACCATAGGGTAGTGAAAGTCACGTGGTGGGGAGCCTCCCTGGGCTGACGCCTAGATTTAATTTTCTGAATGATGTAACCATCAAAAGGAAGAAGAATTACCAACCAGGGTGTAAAGTTCTGTGACAGTAAGTATAGCTGGTAAACTGAATAGGATGAAAGACCAAGAGCCCGCTTCGTTTTCGTTTTTTTTAAAAAATTTTATTTATTTATATTTTTGGCTACGTTGGGTCTTCGTTGCTGCGCGCGGGCTTTCCTTGCTTGCAGAGAGCTGGGGCTACTCTTTGTTGTGGTGCGCGGGCTTCTCATTGCAGTGGCTTCTCTTGTTGTGGAGCACAGGCTTCAGTAGTTGTGGCTCGCGGGCTCTAGAGCGCAGTCTATTAGTTGTGGCGCACGGGCTCTAGAGCGCAGTCTATTAGTTGTGGCGCACGGGCTTAGTCGCTCCGTGGCATGTGGGATCTTCCCGGACCAGGGTTCGAACCCATGTCCCCTGCATTGGCAGGCGGATCCTTAACCACTGCGCCACCAGGGAAGCCCTTGCTTTGTTTAATGAAATGGTGCTTTATTCATTTTTAAACATTTATCGAGTACTACTGTATGCTAGGCACTGTTACGGTGCTAGGAATACAATGGTAGCGGGGTTCAGGACCCCCTTTTCTTAAAAAAAATTTTTTTTTTGATGTGGACCATTTTTTTTAAAGTCTTTATTGAATTTGTTACAATATTGCTTCTGTGTTATGTTTCAGTTTTTTGGCCGCCAGGCCTGTGGGATCTTAGCTCCCCGACCAGTGATTGAACCCACACCCCCTGCATTGGAAGGTGAACTCCTAACTACTGGATCACCAGGGAAGTCTTCCCCACGCACGACCCCCACCCCCCATTTTCTAATAGAACTTACATTCCAGTGAGGGAGAGGGTAAATAAATATTAAATATAAAATATAATGAATCTCAGGTAATGCGAAGTACCATGGAGAGAAATAAAGCAGGAGAAACAAGTAGCAAGTTAGAGAAGGGGTGCCTATTTCTAGATAGGCTCTCTCTTTAGGTAGGATGACACAGAAGACTTATCTGAGGTTTCAGAATGAAGCCAGAGAGTGACCCTCTAAGATAAGGAGCAAGGCTCTTTGGTATAAGGAGTGGAGATAGCTCTGACTTGAGAAGTTGCTTTAGAGGGTGGAAGGGAGGATTACCTTGTTAAGTGATTGAAATCAGCCCATATTAATTCTCAAGTGTCTACTGAAGGGAAAGGAGTAGGTCTAGTTTTGTTGAAAATCAGCCTGAATGCCATCTTTGGAATACATACTGTAGATTACACCGTTCCAGAAAATGTATATTTAGGTGTATAGGAGACCTAACAATTTTTTTCCCCTTATAGTATTTTTAAAAGTGTAGTGTTTGGGCCATCTATATCAGAATACAAATGCAAACTGATGTGCACAAAAGGTCCAATTAACCAGAATATTTGTGGATGGTAACTAGGAATTTGTGATTTTAACAAGTAATTCCATATCCATACTGAGGTTTGAAAATTACTGTTTGTTATCTTGCTGATAGAAATCATCTTCATTTCAGGCTTAGTGGGTGGGCGGGCAAGTAAGTCCCTGCTTTTTTAAGATTCATTACTTTTCATAATCTATGCTGGAGCTTGCATTTCCCTTTGCCTTGATTTAGTTCTTGGCTTTAATCTCTGATATACTACAGCTTCCTTATTAAGATGTGCTGATGTGACAGCAGAAAATGAAACTTTTGTCCTCTTTGCTTACATTATTTTGCATTTTCACCATCAGCCACATACCTGGGAAGGAGCAACCACTGAACAAGAACACTGCGCTGGTTATACAGACTGATATGATTTAGAACAAAGCTTGCTTACGCTCAATAGTGTTTTCATTTTCTGTTAATTGAAAATTCTAGTTTTTTGTGACTTAAGTTTTTTATTTCTTTCATAGGTCTTTAAATCTCTAACATGCAAGATGCTAGATGAAAGAAAAAACAAACAATGAGGATATTGAGAAAGTATTTAATATGTTTAATAGTAGACACTCAGTAAAGTAAATATTCAGTTTGATTTCAAGGGAGGGGATGGAAACAATCAACAATGGCAAATTTAATCATTTGTAGATGGTCAAACCAGTTCCTAAAGAGGCATCACAGCCAACATTCTAGTGGGCACAGTGTAGAAGAAAGTGTGCACTGTTTCCCCCATGTTTAATTTTAGTGATACCACTGATGTTCATTGTCAGGTTGTGGGAAGACTGGTATCTGGGAAGCCCATCTGCCAGGACCCATCTCCAGGCCCGTGGTCAGGCTTAAGACTTTTGTACCTTGCCTTTTGGGTACTGTTATGGCTAATGTCTTCCTTTAGTAGGGACCTTTTGGAAAGAGGTTGAGCCTTTTAGAACTTGAAAAGGGTCTTTGAATGAATGAAAGTCTATACTTTTCATTTTACTGTTAAAGAAAAAGATTCAGAGAACTGAAATTTTCTCTAAGGCCTAGATACAGAATATGATCTGATAATGTGGTTTCTTTCAGTGGTGTCCTACAATTGATTCGTCTTTTAAAAATGTGCCCTCTTCCCCCAAAGGATGCCATCTTTCTATTTAAGGGTTCTTGTAGTTGTTCCATCCTAGTATTTGGTTGATTTTGATTTTGCCTGTCCAGTGATTGGGAGGCCCCATTAGGGTGTGAGTGGCAATTTGTGTCTTGCTTTTAGTAAAAATTATGTAATGTTTAAGAGACAAGCTCTTTAATTTATTTTATTTAATTAATTTATTTTTGGCTGCGTTGGGTCTTGTTGCTGCGCGCAAGCTTTCTCTAGTTGCGGCGAGCAGGGGCTACTCTTCGTTGCAGTGTGCAGGCTTTTCATTGCAGTGGCTTCTCCTGTTGTGGAGCATGGGCTCTAGGCATGTGGGCTTCAGTAGTTGTGGCTTGCGGGCTCAGTAGTTGTGGCTCACGGGCTCTAGAGCGCAGGCTCGGTAGTTGTGGTGCACGGGCTCAGTTGCTCTGCGGCATGTGGGATCTTCCTGGACCAGGGCTTGAACCTGTGTCCTTGACATTAGCAGGCTGATTCCCAACCACTGCGCCACCAGGGAAGTCCCTAAGAGACAAACTCTCAAAGTTAAGGCATTTGGAGGAGCAGTAACTGGTCCCCTGAATTCTCCTCCTCCAGTAACAGAGGAGGAGAATCCACAAAGAATTGATCTCTTTGCTTGGTATCTTTTTTTTCCTTTCTTTTTCCTCCCTTTTCCTTAGCTACTTGACTCCCATAAACTCGGTCTTCTGCAGAGGTATGGTGTGGCATAAGAGGCCTGAGTTGGGAGTCTGGAAACCTAGGTCTTAGGTTCAGTTTTGCTCCAAGCTTCCACTTCCTCTCTTCTGGTCATATTTCTCCCATCATTAAAATGAAAATCAGGGAATTCCCTGGCGGTCCAGTGGTTAGGACTCCGTACTTCCACTGCAGGGGGCATGGGTTCGATTCCTGGTTGGGGAACTAAGATCCCATAAGCCGCGTGGTGTGGCCAAAAAAATAAAATGAAAATTAGGACTGGATAATTGACCCCCAAGGATTTTTCCAGCTTTGATATTCTTTGATTTCATGAATCCTGGAAGGACCACAACTTGCAGTTTGCTTTGACACACAGCATAGATTCTGCACTGGAACTTTACCACAGTGCACCTTGGGTGGTCGCAGCCTGAAGTTTTCTTTTTTCAGGAGGAATGTTTCTGAGAGTGTGGATTTTATAGATAAGCCAGTTTTTGTTTTGTTTTGTTTTAAAGAGTTAAAAGGATAAAAATAGGAGTGAGAGAAGACTTGAAATTTGGATCAGTGGGAAGTACATTATGTATATCCCAAGTAACTGTTTTACAATAGCAAATGCTTTGTTACCTCTATGTAGGGTGGCTATTGCAGGGTACAAGGCGCTGTAAGGAAGTTCAAAGTCCATGTTAGTTTCCACATTTGGAAAAGGAGTGTTGGTTTACCCGAGGGCCTGAGAGGAGGAGAGCTGCTGATGATTAGAGCACCTGTCTCAGCACTTTATGACTAGAAAATCTGCAGTTTAAGCCTGACTTGTTTGGCTTAAATTATGGAAGCTTGTTTCCCCTGAAAATGTCACTTCAACCCTAGGACAGACTAGTGATTCTTGTGGGATACTCAGAGCTCTTTGGGTATTTATCTGTCCCCAGAGCAGGCTTGATTGTTATGTTGTAAGGTGGTAAAATACAGTCTGCTCTGTATTGGAAACCATTCACCCTTATGCTTTATTCTTCTAAGTGGGTGGGGTTCCTTCTATTCCTGCCTGAATGAAAAGCATTTAGCCAACTTCCTGATCATGCCCTGTCTTGTCCTTCATTTTTTCTTTGCTTTTCATTATTTTTTGCTGCAGCTCAGCCCATCATCCATTTGCGGCTCTACACAAGGCAGGAGCCACAAGCTTTGTACATGCTTATTATTAGAAAAGAAACTTATTAAGCTTGAGTTAGGAATGGGTTTTTGTCTCTTGCAGTAGTCACAGGATTAGGATGAAGGGGGAAGCTGAGGGACATGGGGAGACTTGGATCCAATAAAACACTGTAGATTAAATGAAGGATTTGAGGAAATGGAACTTTGGGTAGCTGACAGGGCAAAAATACTTGAGGAATGCTCCGGATTTGATAAATAGGTTATTTTTAGTTTGCAGAAAAAGCGCAGTTTCATCAGTGTAGTGGACCCTTGCAGTTGTGTTTGTAACCTAAACTAATCAGCTTAGGCTGTGCCGGAAGAGTGTCAGGTGGCATGCTAATTTCCTCCTCACTTTTAGTATTGCCTGGTTTAACTCCTGCAGTCCTGTGCCTGGAACTCAGAGCAGTGGTAGTGGGGAGTAATTACCCTAATGCTTGCACTTGGGCTATAGATCTCTGCTGTGGGTGTAATGCAGTGCTTAAATCCAGTGTTCCCTTGTGGGACCCCAAGCATGACTTTGGGTGGTACTGCCTTAGAGTCTGACTTGGCGTTTTTCAAATTAATTTGGCATTCTCTATCCATTTCTCTTGGTTCCTGGTTATTTCATTCTGCTTTAAGTGATTTTTAATGGATTTTGAGCTCTCAGTTATCATTCACTCAGTTCACCTTTATTGAGTTCTCACTCAAATGTGTGCCTGCCATTATTGTAGATGCCGTGTTCTTTGGTGTTTGTTTCTTAGAGACTCTAGATGTTATATATTTTATTCTTTTGAAGAATGTCAGCTTGTTAATTACTTAAAGTATTTAATACCTTAAGCACTTAAAAAAGTATTTAAATTTTTAATTTTGGGAAATACAGTTTATATAAATTACAGGGTCAGAAAAACATGGTCCAGTTTTACTTTGGGTACAGTATGCTCGTTTATATAGGAGATGGACTGTGTTAACTGGAAGATGTGACCTTTGCCCTTGAAGAATTTGCAATGGTGAGGAGAAAACAATAGACATTACAAATTATTGAAGAAAATATAAAAAACAAGTACAAACTAAATCAGTTGTGCATAACTGCCTGAGTATTGCAGGGCCATTTGGTTGGTAGGGTTTATACCTCCCTGCTGGAGTAAGTTTTGCTCTTATTTCTTTAGCTTTATACACAAGGAGGTCAGCTAGAAGCTTTTGAGTGTGGCTGTTTGTAGACTTGGGATTTTTCTCCTTGGGCTGGACTTATTTTTTGCTTAACATAAAAATCATATAACTGATTCTCTTTGAGACAAGGAAAATTTAAGAGGTAGTCAGCCCAATAAAGCAAAAGCAGCTAGTGGACTGATCCATCTCACTTGGGGAGGTCAGGGGAGCAGAGGTAGTGATGTTCCTGTTTCTCCTCCTTCTGGGCTCCGAAGAAAGAGGGTACATATTGAAAGCCCTCCTTTAGTTAATTTCAGTTTACCTTAGGTCAGCAAATTATTTAAAATATGAGCCTCAGTTTGCTCATTATATAAAATGGATTTGATAATACCTCCTTATAGACTTGTTATGAGGATTAATTGAGATTATGGGACTGAAAGTACTTTGAACTATGAAATAATGTATAAGCATTAGATATTATTAGGAGGTATATTATTTGGGGAGGAGGAGGCATAGACTTTTGAGGCCTTCTGGTAGGGCATCACTAGGGAGCCTTTCTGATGATTCTGGGTATTTTAGAATCTGGACTCCCTTTAGTTGATATCAATAAGGAAAATAATATTATTCAGTGTTATTTGAAAGGGGTGTATATGTGGGAAATGAATCATTCTTTCTTAGAAGTCTAATGTAAGTATATCTGTACTTATAAGAACATAAGTATAGGCACTCATAATTTTCAGCTACTTAGCTATTGAACATTTACTGAGTTATTATTATGTGCCAAGTTCTGTGCGTGTGCTTGGATTCAGAGATGATATACATAATCCTGGCCTTTTAAGAGCTCTAGGTGGGAAGAGATAAACCAGTAGATAATTATAGTACAGAATGATAAGTGCTATGCTGGAGATAAACCTAGGGTCCTTCAGAAGGGCTTGTTCTTACTTGATTCCTCTCACTTACCTCTCCAGACTGTTTAAAAACTGTAATAGATCTTAGTGGGGTGGGGCCTGGAGAAAAGAAGCAGTTTGCCTAAGGCCAAGCCCATAGCTAGCCAGTAATAAGCTAGAACTAGAATCTGAGTTGTCATACTCACTGTCTCTTTCACCTATGTTCTTAGCTCCATCAGCACTGACCTCAGTTTTCCACCCTTGTCCTGAATTCTTACTCTTCTAAGAGGCGCCCCGCACCACCATCTTTCCAAGCTTCTGTTTTTATTACCTTGTTTCACAGTTACTATTGCAGTGGAAGTTGGAAGACCTGGGATTCTTTTTTTTTTTTTTTTTTAAATATTTATTTATTTATTTGGCTGTACTGGGTCTTAGTTGCCCCACGCGGGATCTTCGTTGCCATGTGCGGGGTCTTTAGTTGTGGCATGCGGGATCTTTAGTTGAGGCATGCGAACCCTTAGTTGTGGCATGTGGGATCTAGTTTCCTGACCAGGGATGGAGTGTGGGCCCCCTGCATTGGGAGTGTGGAGTCTTAGCCACTGGCCCACCAGGGAAGTCCAAGACGTGGGAGTCTTGGTAGGTAGAAGCTTGCTGAGGTAGAAGAACGGTTCTTAGCATTGGCCGCATGTTAGGATTGCTTACAGAGCTTTTATAAAACACTGGTACCTAAGATTCTGATTTTTACTCTAATGTTTGTTTGTTATTGAATATATCTAAAGTACACAAAATTTTCAGTAAAATACTCAGTGAAGTTTTATATGTGTAAATAGTCATGTGAAGACTACTCACAGGGATTTACCTGGTGGCGCAGTGGTTAAGAATACACCTGCCGGGCTTCCCTGGTGGCGCAGTGGTTGAGAGTCTGCCTGCCGATGCAGGGGAAGCGGGTTCATGCCCTGGTCCGGGAGGATGGGCCTGTGAGCCATGGCTGCTGAGCCTGTGTGTCTGGAGCCTATGCTCCACAACAGGAGAGACCACGGCAGTGAGAGGCCTGCATACCACCAAAAAAAAAAAAAAAAAATACAACTGTGAATGCAGGGACATGGGTTCAATCCCTGGTCTGGGAAGATCCCACATGCCGTGGATCAACTAAGCCTGTGTGCCGCAACTACTGAGCCTGCATTTTAGAGCCTGCGAGCCACAACTGCTGAGCCCACGTGCCCTAGAGCCCACATGCCACATCTACTGAGCCCACGTCCCTCAACTACTGAAGCCCGCATGTTCTAGGGCCTGTGTGCCGCGGCTACTGAGCCCACGTGCCGCAGCTACTGAAGCCCTTGCACCTAGATCCCATGCTCTGCAACAAGAGAAGCCGCCACAATGAGAAGCCTGTGCACTGCAACAAAGAGTAGCCCTGCTCGCCACAACTAGAGAAAGCCTGTGCGCAGCAATGAAGACCCAACACAGCCAAAAAAAAAAGACTACTCACATCAAGATGTGCTCTGGATCAAAATATAGAACATTTCCAAAATTCCAGAAGGCTCCCTCATACTTCTTCCTCATCAGTTACTGGCTGCCCAAGTAATCACTTATTCTGACTTCCATTTCCATTGATTAGTTTTGTCTATTCTTGAGTTTATTATAAGTAGAATCAGATAGCAAGCACTCTTTTTGGGTCTGGATTTTTTTGCTCAGTATCATATCTGGGTATTCATCCATGTTGCATTCATTCATCTAGTATGTAATAGTTCATTGTTAGGATGTACCACAATTACATATCTATTCTACTGTTACGGGACTTTTGGGACAGTTTTGGCTATATGACAAAGCTGCCATGAACATTCTTAGTCTTGCACATGTCTTTTTTTTTTTTTTTAACATCTTTATTGGAGTATAATTGTTTTACAATAGTGTGTTAGTTTTCCCTCTACAACAAACTAGCACATGTCTTTTTGGTAGACAGGCACTCATTTCTGTTGGAATAGGATTGCTGGATCATATTCTCAGCTTTGGTAGATGCTGATAAAGAGTTTTATCATTGTACCTAGGTGTCAGCATTAAAAAAAGTTTTTATTAGGAAAATTTCAAACATTCACAAAGCTGGAGAGGCTAATACAGTGAACCTGTATGTATCTATCTAGATTCAATAATTTTCAAGATTTTGCTACATTTGCTTCATTCCTTTTTTTTTCATTTGTTGAAGAACTTTAAAACAAATCCCAGATATCATGTAATTTTACCCCTACATACTTCAATATGCATTTTTAAATATGGACATTTGCTCATATAACCGTGCCATTATGAAATTTAATGATGTTAACAAATCCTTAATATCTAAGTCCTAGGTCATAATCAAATTCCTTTGATTGTCTCAGAAATGTCTTTGCAGTTAGTTTGTTAGAATAAGGATCCACCCAGAGTCCACACATTATGTTTCTTAAGTTTTTTTTTTTTTTTTTTTTTTTTTGCAGTACGCGGGCCTCTCACTGTTGTGGTCTCTCCCGTTGCGGAGCACAGGCTCCGGACGCGCAGGCTCAGTGGCCACGGCTCACGGGCCCAGCCGCTCCGCGGCATGTGGGATCTTCCCGGACCGGGGCACGAACCTGCGTCCCCTGCATTGGCAGGTGGACTCCCAACCACTGCCCCACCAGGGAAGCCCCCTCTTAAGTTTCTTTACATCTAGAGTGGTCCCTCTTCCCCTGCTCCCCCATCCCCTGCCTTTGTCGAATCATTGACCTCTTAGAGAAATTGAGTCAGTTATCAGACAGTAGTGATAGTTTTGAAAGGTCCACAGGTTTTTCTAATATTTAGCCAGAGTTGAAAACCCCTCAGATAGAGTATTATCTCAGGACTATTCATAAAGAGAGGGTGAAGGGTAGGGGGTAGACTATAAATATTGTGTGGGTGATTGAAGTTATCATGACAGATTAGAGCATGGACATCTTATACAATAGAAGTGGGATGTGGCAGTAGCAATGGTGATGTACCTCAAGGAAGAGTGTGGGAACTAGTTACTGAGTTTGCATTTGTCTATCCTCATTTCACTTTATTGTGTGAATCTTCTTGTTTAGTAGGAACTTCAAAGATTGGTTCTCTAACCTAAGAATCAGAGACTCTGACAAGAAAAAGCAGATATGATTTCTTCCCTGTTGAAGTTCTTTTCTTGTGGAACTGTAGACCATAAGATTTTCTTTTTTAATTAGCTGAACAAAACTGGAAATTAGAAAATAGGTCATTCATACCAATTGAGATACTTGAGGCGTAATGAAAGAAAACTGTAAGGGATTAAAAAATGAAGTTTGTACACAGCATAGGGAGGAAATGTTAAAATACCTATACTGGCCAAAGGCTGGTGTGTCCTAAGGTGGCCACAATAAAGTACAACAGGTGATGGTTTCCTATACGAGGAAGCCCTAGGGCAGTTCCTCCTACTTTGTGCCAAGTACCTTCTAGCAATTAGCTGTCGTATCACTCGATTCTCTTCACCTACTAGGGCCAAATTGTCCAAGTAATCTTATTTTAACTAACTTATCAGATGTGGGTGCTCAACAGAGTTTTTGTGGGAAAGTGATAATGTGGGTCACTGGCATGGATAGAAATGGTATATTCAGTTCAGGAAACCTAGGGAAGGTCAGAGCATAGGATTTGAGGTGTTGTGGGATCGTAGATCATTGGAACTTAGAAGGGCCCTTGGGTTCTTGGATTTTACCCATCCCTCCCCGCAAGAAGGCTTTTTGTTATAGAGAATTTCAAATTTAAACGAAAGGAAACTTCATAATGAACTCCCATGTACCCACACACAATTGCAGCAGTTATAAACTATGGCTGATGTTGTTTCATCTATACCCTCATTTCACTTAACCCCATCCTGTATTATTTTGAAGCAAATTCCAGATGTATCATCTGTAAAGCATTTCGGTATGTATCTTTAAGAGTTAACAGCTTTTTAAATTTAAAAAAACCCACAACATCACATCACAAATTTCACAAGATGGACTTGCCTGGTGGTCCTGTGGTTAAGAATCTGTCTTCCAATGCAAGAGACACGGATTTGATCCCTGTTCAGGGAACTAAGATCCCACATGCTGTGGGGCAGCTAAACCCGTGCGCTCTGGAATCCACATGCTACAACTAGAGAGAAGCCCACCTGCTGTAACAAAGAGCCCGCGTGCAACAACGAAAGATCCTGCATGCCGCAGCGAAGGTCCCGTGTGCCACAACTAAGACGCAGTGCAGCCAAATAAATAAATAAATATTTTTTAAAAATTTAAAAATTCTTTAATGTCATCAGATATCTAGTCATTCAAATTCCAGTTGTTTTATCAATGTAATGATTGTTTTGTTTTTTACAGTTTGTTTGAATCTGGTCCATACATTGTGATTGATTGATATGTCTTTTTTTTTTTAATTTAATTTTATTTTTTTTGCGGTATGCGGGCCTCTCACTGTTGTGGCCTCTCCCGTTGCGGAGCACAGGCTCCGGACGCGCAGGCTCAGCGGCCATGGCTCACGGGCTCAGCCGCTCCGCGGCATGTGGGATCCCCCCGGACCAGGGCACGAACCCATGTCTCCTGCATCGGCAGGCGGACTCTCAACCACTGCGCCACCAGGGAAGCCCTGATATGTCTTTTAAGAATCTTTTAATACATAGGGTCTCTCCATCCACCCACCCTGCTTTTTTTAATATACAGGGTGTCTTAGTTATATGTTGCTGCATAACAAAATTTAGCAGCATAAAACAATATACATTTATTATATCACAGTTTCTGTGGTTTAGGAGCCTGGGCAGGGCTTAGCTGGGTCCCCTGTTTCAGGGTCTCACACAAGGCTGCAATCAGGGTGTCAGCCAGGGCTGCAATCACCTCAAGGTGTGCCTGGGGAAGGACCAGCTTCAGAGTTCTCTCAGTGGTCATTGGTAAGATTCAGTTCCTCCAGGACATGGGACTGAGGCCCTCAGTTCCTTGCCAGTTGGTGGGTGGAGGCCACCTTCTGTTCCTTGCCACATGGACCTCTCTAGCATAGCAGCTAGCTTCATCAAAGCAAGCAAGAGGTGGAGAGAGCAAGAGAGAGGCAAAAAGAAAAAATTCAGTCTTTTATACCTAATCTCAGAAGTGACATCTCATAACTCTTGCCATATTCTCTTTATTAGAAGCAAGTCATTAGGTCCAGCCCACACTCAAGGGAGGAGCCCCCATAGAACGTGGATACTAGGAGGTGGACATCACTGGGAGCCGTTTTAGAAGATCCCCCCCCACCCCCCCGCCCAACACACACACACTCCCTGAAATGAGCTTAGAGTCCAGGTCTGCTAGCTGTCAACATATTTGCCTTTTTACCACATTATTGATGTCAGTGGGGAGAAAAGGGCCTTTAACTCCTGCATTCCATTTGCCTCTATCCGTGTAATAACTGTTATACAGTTTCCTATGACAGTCTGATAAATGTCGTTTATATATGTCAGTAACCAGAGGCAGTTGTTAAAAATCGTAGGTAGGATAAGTTGATTGGCTCTGAGCTTTGTTTACCTTGATCAAGAAATGAACCAGTCACCAGTCCTTAAAAAAATATAGACTATACGTTTCACATTTTGCCAGGCCCATACAAAAAGGAATATAAAAGGATAAGAAGATAGTCTATAATTATTGTGTGGTATGGACAATAAGTGCAAAAAATGAGAAATCAGCAATAAATCAATTCAAATACTTTTTGAGTACTTTCTGTGTACAGAGCTCCATGTTAAGTGCTGTGAGGAATATAAAACTCATTTAAGACAACCTTCTGCTCTCTCCTTAGGAGATGATATAAGATAAAGCTATAATGCAAAGTAGAGTGGAAATTGCTCAAGTAGGGAGACAAAGTACTTTGAGAGTATAGGATAGAGAGGCTTAGAATGTCCAAGCCAAAAGGGCCCTTAGAGGTCATCAGGTGTCATGGTCTTTACCATTTTGGGGACATGGAGCCATTTAGCCAGAGAAGTTCAAGAAACCTTGCTAAGATAAGGGAATCAAGTGGAATTAGAATATAAATTTTTCAGCTGCCAGGGACAGAGGGACTTGGGTTGGAAATAGGTAGCCTTGGGTCATAGAATAGAGTACTCCAGAGCTGGGGACTTTTTCAGTCAAACTTACACCTAAACTGGCCAAATGTAGACTCTGTAACTGCTTTGTGTACCTATAATATAACAGTAACCATGTTTTATAGTGTGCAGAGTAGTTTCACATACATTATTTCATTTGATCCTTTCAGTCTTGTAGTGAAGACAGATTGTTATTTTTGTCTTACAAATGAGGAAACTTTGAGTAAGAGTTTCTCTGAGTAAGAGAATTAGAATAATCCTACAAGGGTCCAGAACTAATAAATTGGAGAGTCAAGACTAGAAATAAGGATTCCATTGCCCTTTGTATAGCCCAGTATGTGTGTGAGTATAAGTGCTGTTTTGCTTTTTTTGATACTGAAGACATTGACTTGAGACTTGTTGGCAAGCATGACTTACTAAAAGAGCATGATACAGAGACACAGCCTTAGCTGCAAGAAGGAACTTGGAGGGGGACCCAGGAGAACCTGGCAGGGAGCCTGACAGTTTCTGGAATCCTCCCCGCCCTTTCAGATGCTGCTTGGTTACACCTCTGGCCCCACCCATCCACCTCTCTTAGTACTTCTTTAAAAGCCTTCCGGTTGGAACTGGGTAAGTTAATTTCTCAAGGTTCCTCTCCTTTTCCTGGTACAACATAGACAGAGGGAAAAAAGAAATTAAATAAACTTGTGCAGAGGATGTAAGGCTTAATCAGAATGGTAATGAGAAGAGAATTGAATTAACATTTATAGGATGTGTTTTATTAGGCCTTATGTGCTTAGACACTTAATGTATATTTTCATATAGCCCTTACAACACCCCCATGAAGTTTAGATATTATAATCTCTATATCCACTTGAAAACACTGAGATTGTGAAGTTCAGTCACCTAACCTGATATGTGACTGAATTATAGTGGGAACCCAGATTCTCTCACTCCCAAGACCGTTGCCATTATAGTGTGTTGCCTGGGAAGCAGGCAGGGTGGACAGAGAGTGTGGAATGGAGACAAAGGGAAGCACTCTAGGGGCTATAAAATGGAAAAAAAGCTTCTTGTTGGGGGTAGAAATAACAGTGATCCCCAAATATGCCTTGAAGTTAAAATGGCTGCAGAAAACCTTTTAAACTCAAGCCCTTTAGTAAGAAAGCCCAGTGTTCTGTCTTGACAGCACCAAGTGAAAGAATATAGAAGGGTGTTTTTATCTTCCATTGTATGTAGTAAGGGAGATGAGATGTGCATGTAAACAAAAACTTCTAGATACTCTGGGCATTTAGGAATCAGTCCAAGGGAAATGGCATCCTAAGTTGGGTGTGAGGGTGTGAAACCTTTGGGCGACTTGCAGCTTGTGAGTGCAGCAGTACTCCGATGAGTGCCCCCATTAAACAGAAACAGACAGAACAACTCTCCTTCCTCAGCCCTGCATTCTCTTTAATCCATCACCTTCACTTTCAAATAGCCGAACTTTTCTAAAAAGCTCTTTATACTCACTTCCTCACTCTGCTCACTCAGCCTGCTCTAGTCTGGCTTCTGCGCTTATCATCTCACTGCAACACCTCTTGCTAAGTAAGGTAACTAATCTCCTCCGTGAAGCTGAATTCAACAGATATTTTTCGTCTTTAATTTTCTCAGTGAAGTTAACACTGTGGTCCGCCCTTTTTTCCTGGAAACACTCTCTTCTCTTGGCTCCAGTGACATAACACCCTCTTGTTCTTCCTCATAGTTCTCTGTGGTTTGTGCAGGCTCATCCTCTATTCTTCAGCTATTGTTCTCCTCTCCCTGGCTCTCCCCTCTCCTCATAGTGGACACTCTCCCTGGGTGATCTCATCCACCCCATTGGCTTTAGTAGCCACACCTCTGTGCACATGACTCATAAATGCATGTCTCCAGCCTAAATCACTCCCCTGTGCTGTAGACTCATCTATTTATTGTCATTCAGGCACTGTTCTAGGCCCTGGGGATATAGTGATGAGCTAGACAGGGAGTGGGGAGGAAGAGACAAGCAATAAACAAATAGACAAACTGCTAGATAAGGTTGAGTGCTAAGGTGAGCATAAGCCAGGGCGATATGTTAGAGGGTGAGAGCTACTTTATATCGGCTGGTCAAGTCTTTATAGAGGTGGTAAAATTTAAGCTGACTCTTCAATGAACCAAAAGAGCCAGCTGTACAAAGGGAAAAGGGAACAGTGCAAAGGCCCTAAGGTAAGAATGAACAGTGTGTGTGCAAGGAACAGGAAGTGAGGAGGGGACCTCCTCAGTAGGAAATGAGGCCAGAGAAGTAGATAGGGGTCAGATCATGTAGGGCCTTGTAGGCTATGGTGAGGACTTTGGATTATTCTAAGTGAATGGGAAAGCCATTAGAGATTTTGTTGTTTTTAAGCAGGATAGAGTCTTGTTCTGATTAAATTTTTAGAAATTAATTCGCCATTATTTGGAGAATGGGGAATGTTGGTAGTAGTGAGGCTTAAGGAGAGGCTATTGTAATGGTAGGGTGAGAGTTCAGGAGCTTGGACTAGGGTGCTTAATAGCAGTGTAGAAGGCAGAGGGACAGATTCAAGAAAATTTGGAAGTAGAGTTGATAGGACTTGCTGATGGATTTGCATGTGGGATGTGAGGGGAAGAAGAATCCAGGATGATTCCAGGTGTTTGGCCTGGACAGTTGGGTGAATGGTGTGGCTGTGGACTGAGATGGGGGAAGATTTGAAGAGGAATGGGTTTGGGGAGAGAAGAGTAAAAGGTGAAGGCCATCAAGCAAATGAGAATATATGGATTTGTGATGTCGATTAGACGTCTAAGTAGAGATATTAGGTAGCTTGTTGGATATCCTTTTGGAGTTCAGGGGGGTCAGTTCTGGAGGTAAAAGCTTTGGAAGTCATTGATATTAAGTCATGGGACTGGATGAGATTGCCCAAAGAAAGGAAGGGTACAGATAAAGAAAAGAGGCCCAGGACTGTCCCTTGTCAAGCAGAGGAGAAGGAGTCAGCAAAAGTGAATAAGGGTGAGCCAGTGGAGTAGGAAGAAGATCGGGAAAGTATGTTATCCCGGAACCAAGGAAGAAAGTGTTTTGACGGAGAAAGAATGTTTATTTGTGTTAATGCTATTCAGAGGTCGAAGAGGTGACCTTAGAATTTGGCAATATTGAGGCCTTTGACCCTGATGAACAGTTCTAGTGGAATGTTGAGGATAGAAGCCTGGCTGGAGTGAACTGAGAGAATGAGAGGGAAGGAAATGAAGAGTGTAGACAACTCTTCCAGAGGTATTGCTTTGAAGAGAAGCAGAGACATTGGGGCTGAAGCAGCTGGAGGAAGTGAGCTCAGAAGAGAGTTTATTTCAGTTTTTTTTTGTCTTGTTTTTTAAGATGGGTAATTCTAGAATCTTGCTTCTCAAATGTGGCCTCTGGATCTAATCTGTCCGGGATCTACATGTGGTAGTACTGTATACGATTTGTACATAGCTTACTTCACACGTGACTCACTATTTGGGTTCACCAACTTACTGGTCTACCATTTGAGAAGTCCACTGATCATATGCTTGGATGTTGCAGCAATGTCACCTTGCTACACAAATGTCTATATGCTTACTCTCAATTTCTGTACCTATAATGGTAACAGTGTGTGAGCCAGTGCCGGTTTGTGGACCACACTCAGGCATGCTTGTATGCTGATGGGTATGAGTCTGTAAAGAGAAAAATGATAATGTAAGAGAGAGTGGGGATAACTGCATATGAAGATAAGAGGGAATTGGTTCCATAGTAGATATGAAAGGTTGTACTTTATATACCAACGAAGAGTCTTCATTGTAGCAGTAGGGAAAGCAGAGTGCTCATGTGTTGTTAGAGTTGGAGTGGAAGATGACAGTTTGATGTTGCTTCTTGGCAGCAAAGTCATTAGCTGATGGGAGCTGGAGGCTTACTGAAAGGGAAAAAGATGTGAAAGAATAATTTTGGGGGAATAGAAAAGTGTACCTACTAAGGGAAATGTAGCGGGATTGCTGGCAGCATTGAGGGGGTCCGTTTGAAATTTGTGGTGGTAAATTTTAAATGATACCAGGGCTTCCCTGGTGGCGCAGTGGTTGAGAGTCCGCCTGCCGATGCAGGGGACATGGGTTCGTGCCCCGGTCCAGGAAGATCCCACATGCCGCAGAGCGGCTGGGCCCGTGAGCCATGGCCGCTGAGCCTGCGCGTCCGGAGCCTGTGCTCCCGCAACGGGAGAGGCCACAACAGTGAGAGGCCCGCGTACCGCAAAAAAAAAATTAAAAAAAAAAAATGATACCAGTCAATGTAGTTATATTTTCTCTAGAGATACAACTTAGTTTATAACTTTGCTGCTTTGGTGTAGGCCTGGAGAGGTTGTTAGTTTGGTTTAACAAGGATTGAAGTTTTACTAGTTGAATATGAAGAAATGAATTAAAGTTGTTTGCAAGGGACTGATTAGGAGGGAAGTGAGGACACCAAGCGGGGGCATGGAATTCGTTAAATTACTTAACCTTATAGTAGTATCTGTTCAGTACTGATAATTGTATCTGTTTCACAGAGTTGTTACAAGGATTAAATTAATTCATATAAATTACCTAGAACAGTGCCTGGTACATAGTAAGTGCCCTGTATGCACCCAGTATTGTTAGCTATTATCTCTTCTGGAGCACAGAACTAGCCTCCTTACTGATCTCTTGGCATCATCCTTACCTCCTTCCATCTGTTGTCCATACTAAAGCCAAAGTGATCTTTTTGAAATGTACACACGTTACATCTTTTTAACACTTAAATGACTTAAATTATTTGGGTAGTTTAATAATAATTTGGGCTCCAAAGGCCTGCATGGTATGGCCCTCTCCAGTCTCATCTCTTGTGTCTATTGGTTCTCCCTTCTTTGGTTATACAGATTTACTTTAGTTCTTCAAGCTCACTGTACTCCCTCTTCTACTTGGAACGTTCTTACTGCAAATTGGAGCCTTCCTAGACCTCCCCCAGTGGGTCACTTTCTATTAATTGTACTTCATGGATTTTATATTTAATATGATTCTTCAGTCAGTGCTTTTCTGTTGTACTATACAAAATGCCTCGAAGACAGCTGTTTCTACTCACTGTTTTATCCCCAGTGCTTGTCCCAGAGCTTCATGTACTGTCAGTCAATATTAGAATGAATGAATGAATGAATGAATGAAAAAAATGAACAAACTACCCATCGACCTCATGTAGGTTTGTGATGTTTGGACTGTGGATCAGGAGTGACCTTTTTGAGGGTGAGATCTGAGAGATGATTCCTTAGAGAGGAGGCATAATGGAGAGGAAAAAGCAAAATTTGGGGCAGAAATACATAGGTGAGAATCCACTTATCAGTTATCACTTATCAGCTATGTGACTTCAAACCTTTAATTTTTCCTCATTTATAAACTAAACATGATGGTATTTTCCTGATAGGTTACCATGAAGATTAAATTAGGTAATAAAAGCCCTTTGGTTCCTTTCTCCTTAGGGTGATTTCTGTGACTTGCTGTTTAACTACATTTGCCATTACTTGCTGTAATCCTTGTGGCCCCTTGATACCCTAATTGTAGACTTCTAGAGGTTAAAGGCAGCCAGCATGTTCTTCTGATTCAGCCAACTTTGTTAAAGCAGGTGAATAACCAACAATTTCTCAGGCATGTCGTTCTGTTGCTAAACCCCACAAACATGGGCTAATTGCAAGGAAGCCTGGTCTCAATTATAACCTACTAGTTAGGAAAGGAAACAGCAGAGCCAGGTGGCCTCCTTGATGGCCTGCATTTACATAGATATGCTGATCACAAATGAGTCTTATCAATTGTTTATTAATACTAAGTTCTTAAGTCCTTTCTTTCCAATTGCAGTCTTGTTTATATTTTGGGGTCTGTGTTGGGTAAGGCTTCTTTAGTGAGGTGAAGAAACCCTGAAGCTCAGAGATGGGATTATTGGATGCCAGTCCTGCCTCTGTTTCTAGCTTTCCTAAAAGGGTCACAAGTCTCTCAGTCTGTTTGCTCATCTGTCATATGGGAGATAAGAGTATCTTCTTCTCATCTTAAGAGGTACATGGGTAAAAAGTTATCCTGGGAGAATTAGAAAAAGAAAGACATTATTTTAGTAGCCCTCCATCATAGATAAGTGTTGAAACCTTTATTATTAACACAGTTTAAGAATTAATGACAGGACTTGAGAAAAGAGCACTTGCACTGGATTCTCTTCCCTGTGGGCAGGTGTGTGGGTGGGGAGGAAGGGCATGAGAAAAAGGCAGGGTTTACAGAAATGGACATGTCTTTTGCAGCTGAACTCCAACATGGTAACCTGAGTGTGGGACGCTGGTCAGTGGTGGTGCCAGGTTAGCTGCTTTCGCCAATCCAGGTGGCACTAGGTTGACTCTCACCAAGCTGCTGGTACTCTTCAGCTCCAGACCACCGATTGGTCCCACCCCATCCTGCTAGCAGCCTGTTTACCAGGTTGGATTTTTGTTGAAGAGACCACATAGGGCAGAAAAAAATGTTAAAATCCCTCCTGGCTTTTCTCACCAACAATCCTGAGAATGCTACCTCAGCAATTATAGGGGTAAACATGACGATCTCCTTGCTTCTCAGTACACACAGTGGGGCACTAGATTTGACTCTTAGGACTTTGGATATTATGGTTATCTCAGGTGTACATTTTTATCCTGCCCTCTCATTTAATACCTTTATACTTTCTTCTTTGCTTATATTTGAAAGAGTTAATTAGTAGATGAGGGGTGGCCTGGTCCAAAAGAATTGCAGGTAATGGTTTCTCTGTGATCCCTAGTCAATCAGGTTCTCTCTGATACCTATTTTTCTGATAACAGAAAGTAATCATTGTGTACACTTCGGTGAAAGCCCTGAGGGTGGTTTTTCTAGAGACTGCGGATGACCCAGTTATTTCAGTTTGATCTACAAGTTTCATTGACTCTTCTCTCTGTCATCTCCACTCTGTTCTTAAGCCTGCCCATTCAGAGAATTTTTAAATTTCAGATCCTGCATTTCTGTTCTAAAATTTCCACTTAAATTTTTTTCAATTTCTCTGCTTTTAATGGATGTTATAATAGCTGCTTTAATATCCTTGTCTGATAATTCCAACATCTGGGTCATCTTAGAGTTGCTCTCTCCTGATTGTCTTTTCTCTTGCAAATGGGTTTAGTTCTTTATGTAATTTGAGATTGTGTCCTGGACATGGATGCATGTGAATGTTATGTTGTGGAGACTCTGGTTTCTGTTGATGTTTTTGTTTTAGCATATAGTTAAGTTGGTTAGACTCAAAATTGCACGTTCTGTCTCACCTGTGGTGGGTGGCAGTTCAAATCTCAGTCCAGTTCTTTGGTCCTTAGCTGAGGTCCTTGGACTCTACCCTGTGCGGACATGGTTCAGGGGTCAGCTGGAGATTGGGCAGAGTGTCACACAGAACCTAGGCCTCTCCATCTCAGGCTCTCTTCTTTCTTCTCATTGTCTGTGGCTTCTCCGGTCTCTCTGTCTTCTGGACAGAAAGCCTAGGGTTTAATTTCTAATTGGAACTTCAGCTGGACAACCCTCAGGTCAAAGCTCCAAAAATGGGGAATTCTTCCCCTGCCAGTCCCTTCTTCCAGTTTTTAACTTCTAAAATCTTCCAGGGCTTCCCTGGTGGCGCAGTGGTTGAGAGTCCGCCTGCCGATGCAGGGGACACGGGTTTGTGCCCCGGTCTGGGAAGATCCCACGTGCCGCGGAGCGGCTGGGCCCGTGAGCCATGGCCGCTGAGCCTGCGCGTCCGGAGCCTGCGCTTCGCAAGGGGAGAGGCCACAACGGTGAGAGGCCCGTGTACCGGGGGGAAAAAAAAAAAAAAAAAAGTTTAAAATCTGCCAGCCATTGTTCACTTCAGATAGTTGTTTCTTATATTTTATTCAGAGTGTTTAGTTGTTTATCTGTGGGAGGAGTGTACTGGAAGCAGAACTACCCACTAGCATTTTTATCTATTATCAAAGTGTTTTGGGAACAAAAGTGATACACATTTAAGAGTTGTTGTTGTTTTTTTTGGTTACATAAATTAACCCATTTAGGCTAGCAGTGTTTCAAATGGTGGCCCTTCTGCTGGTCCTTCAATTCCTTCACTCTTCTGATGGCAGACTTTACTGTGGCGGCAGAAATGGTGTTGTAGGTCCAGGCACCACCAGCTACTGTTTTCATGCAGGAGCCACAGTGCCAAATGCCCACAGCTCGTCTCTTCATCTTGGCTTTGCCACAGAAGGAGCAAGTGTACTTGGAATGCTGGCTGTTTTCAGTTTTCTTCACCATTTTCCTGAGGGAGGCACCGTAATGGGTCCCATATTTACCCACGATTCTGACCTTCTTGGTGCGCCATGTCGCCACAACCTAGGTCCAAGCCCAGAGAGTAAGAGAGCTTTAATCTTCAATCAAATGAGGATGGACTGATGCATTTCCTTAATGTGGCTTGTGAACTATCTCAGGTGGATTCAACCGGGTTCACTTCAACCAGCTTTGCAGCCTTGGGCCAGTCTCTTCTCCTTGCTGGGACTCATTTTCTCCTCTGGAAGATGAGGCAGTTGGGCTCTTCCATGATCTGTAAGGGTCCTGTTATCTCTTCTTCTAGACAGAGAGCACATGCACACAGAACCCTCACTATCACCGCCAACAGTAATAGCCAGAAGCACCAGGGGAGATGCCTGGGGAAGTGATGTGGCTGGATCCGCTGGGGTGAAAGGCTCTGAAGGGGCAGCACCACAGAGTTTGAGGATGTTTACAGTCATCCTTTGTTTCTGGGGACAGAGGACCAGTACACCGAGGATGCAAGAAGTAAATGACATTCAGAAGCAAAGGAAAGAAATCATTTGCCCTTAGCAATAAGGAAAGCCTGTATGATAGTTGAAAACAAATCAGGATCATCTGGAGTTCCTGTTTGTTTGATTTTTGGCAATGTATGCTATCCTGTTTTGAAGAGAATAGGCTCCTGGGCTTTATTACTATGCCAGCAAATTTGGCAGTAGGTGGAGCGGGTAGCAGCTTTCAGTAGAGGTGCTGCTGTCACTGTTAGGAGTTTTTATGTAGGAAAGGTTCTAGGCTATGCAAAGGAAGGTGTGTATGTGTTTGGGGGGGGGTATGTGTCTGTGTGTGTCTGTGTGTGTGGTATGTGTGTGTCTGTGTGTGTGTATGTGTCTGTGTAAGGTGGGTGGAGGGGCAGGACAGAAGGTCTGTGGGCCAGTCCTGATGCTGTTTGAACAGCAACCACACTTAATCTGCGTAGACTGATTCTTTTTCTGAAGTGTGTGGTGGGGGAGAGAGAGCTAGAGAGCTAAAGCTTCTGCCACACCCACCTAGGCCATCCCTCGGGTGCTGCCCCTGATACAGATACTTTTTTTTTTTTTTTTTTTGTGGTACATGGGCCTCTCACTGTTGTGACCTCTCCCGTTGCGGAGCACAGGCTCCGGATGCACAGGCTCAGCGGCCATGGCTCACGGGCCCAGCCGCTCCGCGGCATGTGGGATCTTCCCAGACCGGGGCACGAACCCGCGTCCCCTGCATCGGCAGGCGAATTCTCAACCACTGCGCCACCAGGGAAGCCCTCTTCATCTTAATTCTAGCCTTCTAGCTCCCTAGGAGGATGGAGGTAGGGGTAGATTCTGTATCTGTATGTATGTTACGGGGTTGGTGGTGGAGGTGCGGAGATTGGATTAAAGGGACCAACAGCCTTGGAAGGAGGTCACAGGGTGGTCTGTGGGATATGTAAGGGAGGGATGGGTAGTTGTGATGAAAGGAGGGGGATAGTGTGAGTGTAAGACGATGTACAAAAGCTTTAGTTTTGCCACTAGCTTAGAAGCCATTTTTCTGTTCTTTCTCAGGACTGGGATGGACAGAAGTTTGACCCAGATCTTCCACCTTCATTTACTCTTCTCCAATGTTAGGGGTAAGATTCAATGGGTTAGGAGGCTTTTCAGCCTTCCTGGAGAAGGCTTATTACAAAACCAGGGGTAAAGTTTGCAGACAGGCGCTGTTTTTGTTCTAATTGATATTGAGTAGTTCAGGGCTGTTTTGAGGACCAAGTCTAGAAGGCACCCCAGTGACAGTCAGCATGATGACTTGGCTTTTTGTAGTTGGACAGACTTGGGTTTAAACCCTGACTGTCACTTACAAGCTGTGAGACCTTGGACAAGTCACTTGACTTGTTGAAATTTAGATTCTTCATCTATAAGGGGGTAACATTATTGTGTTATTGTCTGGTGTAAAACATAAAACATATTGCCCAGGGTGTGGTGGATACTTCACAGATGTTTGGTTTTATTATTTTTTTCCTTATGCATATTCCAGAACATCTTATTTTTAGTAGAATCCCAGCTTTAGCCCTAAGCAATTCTGTGACTCACCCTTTCCAAGCTTTAGTTTCCTTCCTTAAAATGAGGGCATTTAACTAGTTGATTTCTGAGATCCTTCCTGAATGTAAGCTGTCATAGGAATTTTTAGACTGTTGGGAATGTATAGGTCTGTTAATTTCAGGAACGACAATGTAGTCTATCCCGGGACCATGTCATCCAGTAGGAAAGGCGAGGTCTCTTAGAGCCAAACTCCCTCTCTCCTCTGAGGAGAGAGATAGCCAGCTTCCTTCAGAGTCAGGATCTGCACCCAGATTCTCCGTTATCTCTTTCTGACATTGCAGTGTACGTCAAGGTCTTTGGAATAGGCCTTTGGGTCAGCCCGGTCTCCGTGCAATTCATGTTTTACCTATCTTTTCCCTTCTGTTTATATTCTCTCCAGGTCAAGAGCCAACTGCCATTAAAAGATAGTGAGTGACTGTTGCCAAGACAACAAGCATCAGGGGAGCAGCCAGAAGCATTGACAGAAAGCTTAAATTACCTAAATGGTAAGTATGTTGTACAGTGATGTAGAGCCACACTGACAGGATTGGGTGGTTTCTGAAGTCTCTACAATTTTACCATTACAAGAGAGGGAGGAAAGTCAGTATTTGTTGATGACCTATTCTGAACCAAATACTGTGTTAAGTACCTCACATGTTTTCTCATTCAATCCACCCAGCCAACCTTCAGAAATAGGCTTAGCTATACCATTTACTGAATACTTACTATATGCTAGGCATAGTCCTGTTCGACAGACATTATCTCCCTTAATATTTACACCAGCCCTATGAGGTAAGTGCTGTTATTTTCACCACAAGGAAGTGAGCTTAGAGAAGTTAAATGACTTCTTCAAGTTCATACAAGTAGTAGATGGTAGGACTAGGTTTTAAACTTGGGTTATTTTCATTGCACTATAATGTTTCTCTCTCTTTTTTTTTTTGCGGTACACGGGCCTCCCACTGTTGTGGCCTCTCCCGTTGCGGAGCACAGGCTCCGGACGCGCAGGCTCAGCGGCCATGGCTCACAGGCCCAGCCGCTCCGTGGCATGTGGGATCTTCCCAGACCGGGGCATGAACCCGTGTCCCCTGCATCGGCGGGTGGACTCTCAACCACTGCGCCACCAGGGAAGCCCAATGTTTCTCTTTTGTGAAAGTTACTTTTTGGTTGAGGCAGTGACTGACATCTAGTTCCTTTTCCTAGCCCTTTCCGGATTGTGTATGCCAGTATCTTATTGGTGTTGTTGACTGAGGCAGTGAAGAGTACTAATGAAATAGAAGAAACTGGAGCAGTGAGTGGCCAGAGGACCTAGTGGTCTTGGTCACCAGCGGTAGCTGTATAATAGTTAGAACAAGGTTCTCTGGTAAGGAAGAGCAATAGGGCAACCAGAGAATGAGTCTGGGAAATGGGTTCTAGGCGTAGGAGTGATTGGACATAGGAAAGGAATCTTAGCAAGACCTCTCACTCTCATGGGAACCCCTCCTGGAAACAGGCATAGTTTGGGACAGGCTCTTCTTGAGGGAGTGGGAAACTTCGAGGCAAATTCTTGCCCTGTGCATTGGTTCAGGATTCTTGTTCTGTTCCTTTCCCTGGAGCATTTTTCCTACCCCAGGGAACTGGATAGGTAATGAAATTCATGTTTGGTTGGGTGGAGTGGCAGCCAGTATTCATTTGTTCATTGATCTTTCTGAGGATACTTTTAGTCTCTCTTGATTGGAGCACCAATGTTTTTTCAATATACTTGATGAATTTGGGAGGGGGCAGTAATCATTTTCATCAACAAAATTTATTACACATACCTCTTATACATAAAGTGTTTTGCTATATACTGGGACTTATGTTCTGATGGTACCACTTACCACGTGCCTAGCACGGTTCTTGGAGCTAAGTGTCCAGCCTTAAACAAAACAGGAGAAAATCCTTGTTCTCAAGGATTATATTCTAATGGGTAGAAATATTTTTTAAAATGAATAGCTAGATATAAATAAATAAGTAGATAAATAAACAACACCCATAGGTGATAGTTGCTCAGAAGAACAACAGCAGGGTAAGGTGGTAATAGGGAGTGATGGGGAGCTGAGAGATTGTTACTTTATGTAAGGTCATCAGGGAAGGCCTCTGATGAGGTGATATTTTAAGCCAAGATCTGAAAGAAGTGAGGAACATACCCAGGGAGATACCTGGGAGAAAAATATCCCTGGCAGAGGGAACAGCAAATGTAAAAGCCCTGAGGTATGAGTGTGACCTGTTCTGTCCAAGGACCTCCAGGGCCGCCAGTGTGCTGGAGTGGAGTAGTCGGGAAAGAGCAGTAGGGAATGAGAGCAGAGAAGTAATGGGACTCAGATCACCTCGGGCCTGAGAGTGGGGGTGAGACCTTTGGAGTGGATTTTATTTATTTAAAAAAATATCTATCTATTTATTTATTGGCTGCATTGGGTCTCAGTTCCAGCACACAGGATGTTTCGTTGTGGTGCACAGGCTCTTCGTTGCAGTGCGCGGGCTTCTCTCCAGTTGTGGCGCATGGGCTTCTCTCTAGTTGTGGCGCGCTGGCTCCAGAGCTCATGGGCTCTGTAGTTGTGGTGTGTGGGCTTAGTTGCCCTGCGACATGGGGGATCTTAATTCCCTGACCAGGGATCGAACCAGCGTCCCCTGCATTGCAAGACGGATTCTTAACCACTGGACCACCAGGGAAGTCCCTGGAGTGCATTTTATTCTGAGCGAGATGGGAGCCACTAGGGAGGGGACAGCAGAGGAGAGACATGGTTTGACTTATGTTTTAAAAGGCTTACTCTGTTTGCTCTTGGGGAATAGACTGGAAGGTGGGGAAAAGTGGGCATCGGCAGAAGCTGGGAGACCAGGTAGGAAGCTTTTGCCTTCTGTCAGTAGTTAGGGCAGGGATGATGGTGGCTCAGACTAGGATGGCAGTGCTGTGTAGCCAGAAAGGAATGATTTCTGGACATATTTTTTTTTGAAGGCAGAGTCAAATTCTAATTCTCCCTGTAGAGATGTTTGATTTATCTGGAGTTAACCTCTAGGTCACATGGGCTTGAGGGTGTCATTGGAAAGTTGACAGTGATCTCTGGTAAAATTCTAAACCTGACTGAGCAAAGGATAAGAACACCGGGATGACTGTAGAAGTCACTAAGAGTAACTCAAGCTAACTGATAATTTTTTTTCTTTAAGTTTTGCCATGATTTTACTTAAACTGTAAAATCAGTACAAGTTTGTTATTGAAATATTAGAAAATAAAGGAAAAATATCATACCATCCAGGGGTAGTTACTATATATATAGCATTTTGATGTATATCAGGGCAATTCATTTTTGAAAAGGTTCCTAGGCTGGATGATCAGGAATATGCTGCAAAGGTGATATGTCTTTAAGTGCTAAAATTAGGTATTTAACATTTTCTCATGTGATCTCAAGACAAAGAAAATTTGGGGCTGGCTTGCATGCAAGTGATATACAAGTACTGATTAATGGATTTATGTTTATCTAGAGGGGTTGTTTTTAGTGGCATTCTGGAGGGCTGTTCTTGGTTATATTTTGTTTAACAATTTGAAAATCAATTTGGATGAAGATACAGAAGAGACATGCCTGTTAGATTAATAAATAGTGAGTGAATGCTTATAAACTGGAAGGTGTAGAAAATATTTAGACAATTGAAACTATTGATTGAAACTAACTTTCAAGTTGAAATGAAAAAAAAAAAAGGTAAATAATGTAAGGGACCAATCAGCCAAAAATATTAAACAAAAAATTTCAGAAATAAACAATTTATAAGTTTTGAATTGCATGCTATTCTGAGTAGCATGATGAAATCTTGCTCCGTCCTTTTGTCCAGTTGACCCTTGAACAACGCGGGTTTGAACTGTGTGGGTCCATTTATATGCGGATGTTTTTCAATAGTAAGTACCACAGTACAACACGACCTGCAGTTGGTTGAATCTACGGATGCAGAACTCAGGATACAGAGGAACTGCGTGTATGGAGGAACTGCCTATATGAGGGGCCAAGTGTAAGTTATACATGGATTTTGAGTGCTGGGAAGGTCATTGCCCCTAACCCTCACATTGTTCAAGGGTTAACTGTGTAGGAAAAAACATAATACATATAGAGTTCTGTACTGTGTGTGGTTTCAGGCATCCACCAGGGGTCTTGAAACATATCCCCTGTGGGTAAGGGGGGATACTCTATCTAGAGGTTTCAGGGCTGTGCACTTTTTGTTGGGGAGGGCCTGTTTGAAAGGCTTCAGAAAACTGCAGTGACAGATGATCACCAGAGAATGGTGCAGGGGAGGCTTGGAAGGAAGAGGAAAAGGGAGAAAGGGGGAATTCTAAACTTGGTCCTCAAACATTACCACCTCAGCCTCTGCACTTGCTGTGAGATTTCAAGGGCTTCTATGTTGCACTCAACCTTATCAGTTACCTGCTCTGCTCCTCCCTTTGTACCTGTCATGTCAGTACTGCTGAGTTACTTAAAGTTCCTCAAATGCAGCATTGTCTTGTTTGCCTGCCCTCCCTTCCTTCCTCCCTGTAAGCAATTACTTTATACCCTTTATGTACCACTGTTCAAAGTGCTGGAGAGACAGCAGTAAAAAACAGCTGCAAGGGGCTTCCCTGGTGGCGCAGTGGTTGAGAGTCCGCCTGCCAATGCAGGGGACCACGGGTTCGTGCCCCGGTCTGGGAAGATCCCACGTGCCGCCGAGCGGCTGGGCCTGTGAGCCATGGCTGCTGAGCCTGCGCGTCTGGAGCCTGTGCTCCGCAGCGGGAGAGGCCACAGCAGTGAGAGGCCCTTGTACCATTAAAAAAAAAAAAAAAAAAAAAAAAAAAGCTGCAAATACAAAAAACATGTTTCTGATCTCATAGATCTTATAATCTAGTAAAAAGAGTCACACGGTAAATAAATTCTCAAGCAATTAAGTGGTAAAATGTGCTAAGAAGAAACAAGTAGAATATCTTACCTTAGAGCTGTCCAAAGATGAAATGAGCTGCCTTGGGAGGAAATGAGTACCCTTCCTGTCATTGAATAGGAGCTGAATGACTACTTGCTAGATAATTTCTTCATTGAGTGGGAGGTTGGATCAGATGATCTCTAAATCCTTTCCAACCTGGAGAATCTCTACCTACTTAGTTGGGCTCCCAACCCTGAGGTTTGCATATCTAAAATACATGAATTTGTGATTCTGGGAAAAATCATTTAAGTCCAGAAATTAAATAGAAACACTCAAGAAGTGCTGATGAGATGTGGACAGCTGAAGGTTTTAAGACAGGTAACTAGAAATTGTCAGGAGGAAGCTGCTTTAAAATAGTTTTCCCATTTTCCTTTAGATCAGGGACTGGCAAACTGTGGTCCACAGGCCCACTGCCTATTTTTGTAAATAAAGTTTAGTTGAAACACATCCATGTCATTTGCTTGTGTATCGTGTATGGCTGCTTCACACTATAATGGCAGAGTTGAGTAGTTGGGACAGAGACCTTAGGGCCTTACAAAGCCTAAAATATTTGCTATCAAACTAAGTTGTATACTTATATGGATACCATCAAACTTTACAGAAGACGTTTGCTGATCCCCTACTTTAAATGACTGTTGGGAACAGGAAGTGAGTCATGGCAGCTGTGTTGGGGGAAAGGGCAGGGCAAGTTTGATTCTGTACTATTTCAGACCTTCCTGGCCCACTAGGACAGGAAAAAGAGCCAGCCTCCAAAATGCTGGATAGGGCCACTTGGAACTGGGTTCAAGACCTTTGGCAGAAGGGAGATCTGAATGAGAGACAGTCAGTGATGTATCTTTCTTTTTTAAAATTCTTTTTTATTAATTTTTTTTGAGATGTTGGGGGTAGGAGTTAATTAATTAATTTTTGCTGTGTTGGGTCTTCGTTTCTGTGTGCGGGCTTTCTCTAGTTGTGGCAAGCGGGGGCCACTCTTCACTGCGGTGCACCGGCCTCTCACTTATCACGGCCTCTCTTGTGGAGCACAGGCTCCAGACGTACAGGCTCAGTACTTGTGGCTCACGGGCCTAGTTGCTCTGCGGCATGTGGGATCCTCCCAGACCAGGGCTTGAACCCGTGTCCCCTGCATTAGCAGGCAGATTCTCAACCACTGTGCCACCAGGGAAGCCCCGATGTATCCTTCTAGTATGAGTTGGAACTGAGTTAGACACTGGTGTGTGTGTTGGGTGGGGGGAGGAAGTTGGCATTAAAGAATGGACTACTCTTCACTTTCCCATGATTTCTGAGGCTTAATATAAACAATTTCCTTCCCAGACCTCACTCTTGGGTACAATTAATCACTTCTTCTGAGCTTCTAGTGCACATACATCAGGTGGTGAAATGTACTAAGTGAAAAGAAGCAGGGTAAGAGGACAGGGAGCAGAAGAGTGGGTGCTATGTTTTGTGAGATGGTCAGGGAGGCCTCTTTTTTTTTTTAATATATATATAATTTTTATTTCTCATACCTCAATAAAGCTGTTACAAAACATACATAATAAAATATTAGGAAATAAATCCAGCAACATATAAAAACATAATAACACATAATCAAGTTTGGTTTATCCTGTGAATGCAAGGTTGGTTTAACATTTCAAAAAAATCACTTTAATTCACAATATTAATTGAATAAAGGAGAAAATCAACATGATCATTTAAGTTGATGCAAAAGAAAACCATTGGATAAAATTCCACACCCTACATGATTAAAAAGAAAAAAACATAAGCTAATTAGAAATGAAAAGGTATGTCCTCAATCTGCTGAATGATATTTACCAGAAAACCTCTAGTAAACATTATAAGTAACATGGAAATACTGAATCCTTCCTCCACCCAAGGTCAATAGCAAAGCAGTATGTCCACTCTCATCATTTTACTTCAACATTGTATTTGGGGAAAATAAATGTCTCACAATTTGGAAAGGAAAAGGCTAAATAGTCATTATTTGCAGAAGACATACCATATATATAGAAAATCTAAAGGAATCTGCAACAGTTACTAGAAATGATAAGTGATTTTAGCAATGTCACCTAATATAGTTAATGTGTTTTTTTCAGGTGTACATATTTATTTATTTTTAAGATAAATTATTTATTTTTTAAAATTTATTTTTGGCTGCATTGGGTCTTCATTGCTGCGTGTGGGTTTTCTGTAGTTGCAGTGAGCAGGGGCTACTCTTCGTTGTGGTGCATGGGCTTCTCATTGTGGTGGCTTCTCTTGTGGAGCACAGGCTCTAGGTGCACGGGCTTCAGTAGTTGTGGCATGCAGGCTCAGTAGTTGTGGCTTGTGGGCTGTAGAGTGCAGGCTCAGTAGTTGTGGCGCAAGGGCCTATTTCCTCCGCGGCATGTGGGATCCTCCTGGACCAGGGCTCAAACTCGTGTTCCCTGCATTGGCAGGCGGATTCCTTTTTTTTTTTTTTTTTTTTGAGGTACGCGGGCCCCTCACTGTTGCAGCCTCTCCTGTTGCAGAGCACAGGCTCAGTGGCCATGGCTCATGGGCCTAGCTGCTTCGCGGCATATGGGATCTTCCCAGACCGGGGCACGAATCCGTGTCCCCTGCATTGGCAGGCGGACTCTCAACCACTGCACCACCAGGGAAGTCAGGGAGGCCTCTTTATTCTTATTTTATAATTGGTTCTAGCTGATTCCTTGAAGGCAAGGGTTGGGTCTTAATGATCTCTCTCTAGCACTTGGCAAAATGCTGGGTGCATTATAGATGTTCCATAGATGTCTACTAAATAAATGTGTTTTACCTGGATAAACCTACTTGATGGGGAATGCAGGAAGGCTGGAAAGAGAGGCATCTGTCTCTTCCCTTTGTGGATGGTCCTGGAGGTAGCAAAGCATTTCTTTCTCTGGCTGTGCTTAGGGCCAAAAGGTCAGAGATAAGTGAAACTCTAACCTCATTTTCGATCCATTTCCTTATTTACCCTGGGTATAAGGGCTGATTTTAGTGAGTCTCTCTTTTTAGGAGGATTCTGCCTAGTGAAACTTACCTTAGGTATGCATAGGGTTTTTCAAAGAGCTTTTGCTGACTTTGACTTTTGCTGTGAGGTAGGTGGGGTTGATATTCTTTTATTTTTTCAGAGGAAGGGTCTGAGATATGGAGAAGATCAATGACTTGCCCAAACAGGGTAGCATTCTTAAAGGAATATGGTCTTTGGAACTAGACTTGGGTTCACGATCTGGCTGTCCTTACTAGCTGTGTGACCTTGGGCAAGTTTGAGGGTACCGATCCCATAAGGTTATTGTGAATGCTGAGCAGAATAATAGTAATAGCTACTGTTTGTTGTGACTTATGTGCAAGGCATTCTGCTAAGTGCTTTACATGCCGGGGGATTACGTATTGTCTTTGTATGGATGAGAAAACATCAGAGAAGTAATTTGTTCGAGTAGATAGATCTGGAGTTCCTAGAGAAAGTATGTTTATAGTAAGTCCTTACTATATTGTCTCTAGTATAGTCATGTTCGATTTGGGGTTGTCCTTTATTTGTTCCCTTTATACCTTTCTGTTTTTATTGGTCTGTGTATAATCAGAATGCCTCCCTTTGTAAAAATGCTCAAGAATTTGTAGGGAAGTGCTTTTACACAATGGGAAGAGTCCTGGGTAGAGTCAGGAGACTAAAGTCCTTGGCTTTGCTAAGTTTCTGGAGAAATCTTGAGTCTCTGTTCCTTCATTTTTAAAATAAGGGGATTGGGCCAAACAGGCAGTTTTATTTTATTTTATTTTATTTATTTATTTATTTTTTGTGGTACGCGGGCCTCACTGTTGTGGCCTCTCCCGTTGCGGAGCACAGGCTCCGGACGCGCAGGCTCAGCGGCCACGGCTCACGGGCCCAGCTGCTCCGCGGCACGTGGGATCCTCCCGGACTGGGGCACGGACCCGTGTCCCCTGCATGGGCAGGCGGATTCTCAACCACTGCGCCACCAGGGAAGCCCCAGGCAGTTTTATTTTAAATAAAAGCGGTAGAACTCTTTCGTGACAGTCATTTGGGGGAAGACCAATATGTTAAGAAGCTAAAACCAGTTGCTTTGGTTGACTGAGTGAGAGAGGGGCCTGACTCAGCCTGCTCAGACCTTTGCCCCTGCTCTCTTTTCCCAGGTGACTCTGGAAGGGGTTTGCTCAGTCTGATTTGAAGGTCAGTGGACTAAATGATCTTTTAGCTGTGTTTTGGCTATGAAATCCCATTCTAAGGAGTGGAAGAAGATCCAGAAATATTTTCTGCTTCAACGCTGGCTCCAATAATTAGAACCTCTATGAGTGGTGTGGTTTTCTGCTATTTATGTCATATTTGCATGGCATAGACCTGAAAGCCAGAAGGGTCATTGTCCAATGGGGAGAAGCACTGTGCAAGTGGCTTGGGGCTTGGGAAGAGACCTTTCAGAGCATTACCACGGGACCTGATATCTATGCTGGCTGTATCTGTTATTGTCAGTTGTTTTCTCCATTGTAATCCATGAGCAAGTAGCTTCTTGACATCATTTTTATTATTTTCTGTTAATGGTTAGTGCCAAAGGGCTGACCAGCCATTTAAAAATTAGGGGGCTCATTCAACCCTATTCATTCATCAAATTTTAAGCATTAATTTATGTGCTAGGCTTCCTGCTGGGTGCTGAGAATACAGTGGTGAAAAAGAAACAAGTTGGAGAGATAAAATTAGTAAGTAAAACTTGAATACATTGTGATAAGTGCTGTGATGGGACCAATACAGCAGAGTAAAGCACAAGAAAGAGGCGACCTGATCTAGCCTAGGGTTTCAGGAAGGAGGTGCTCCAGGAGCCTCCAGGAGGAGGTATTGCCTAAGGTGGGATTTGAAAAAATGAGAAGGAAGTATCAAGCTAGTGAAGGCCTGGAGGTGAGAGAGAGTGCAAGGTTTGTGAAATGTTGAGAGTGAAGAGCTCCGCGGAGTTTGAAGACGAGCCTGAAGAGGCAGGCAGGGAGAATGGACCTCACATGCCCCGTGGGGAGTGTGGGCTTTGTCCCGAGCAATAAGGCCCTTTATTTTTTTTTTTTTTTTTTTTTTTTTTTTGCGGTATGCGGGCCTCTCACTGTTGTGGCCTCTCCCGTTGCGGAGCACAGGCTCCGGTCGCACAGGCTCAGCGGTCATGGCTCACGGGCTTAGTTGCTCCGCGGCATGTGGGATCTTCCCGGACCAGGGCACGAACCCGTGTCTCCTGCATCGGCAGGCGGATTCTCAACCACTGCGCCACCAGGGAAGCCCAATAAGGCCCTTTAAAGGATTTTGAGTAGTGGCGTGTGATAACTCTCTTCTCTGTATATTTCAGTAAGTATTTGCTGTATATTCAGTGAGTTTTGCTTTTTCATTCCTTGTGCTACCCTGGTTGATTCATATCAGAGACTTGAACAGAAAATATAAAGTTGGCACTAAAAGCCTAATGAATAAAAAAGCAGTGTAATTCCTGGACTCTACTAATTCAGAAATATAATTTATAGATGGGGCTGTACTTAGGTTTAACATTTTCCTCTCTGAAAAAGAGATTTGTTTATGTAGTATAAATAAGACTTGTTGAGGAGAATGTTTCAGTTTGGGGTAAGCTGTTTTTTTTTTTTTTTTTAAAACAGCTTAAGATATAATTTATGTATCATAAAGTTCCTCTCTTTAAAGTATACAATTTAATGACTGTCTAGCATACTTACGACAATAAGCTGTTTTAAAGCTTTTTATATTATAGAAGCATCATATATCATTTGTCCTTCAATAACTGCTATGCCAGTACAGATCTTTTTTATCTACTCATTTAAAAGTGATTTATGGCTCCTACTTAGTTCAATCCCCCATCCCCTCCACCCTGTGTATAAAATTGGTAGTTAAGAATTTTTTTTGTTTTACTGTACCACTAGGCAAAAGGCCAAAAACAAGTTTTTTTTTTGTATGTAGGAAAAGTAGATGGGAATAAGGGAAAAGGTTTCTTTCTTATAAAAAATATATAAATGTAGGTTTTTTTTTTTCCTCTCCATTTTTGGGAATGAGGAAGCCTGTAAGCTGGAAAAAGGAGGAGAAGGGGAGACCAAAGGAAGCACAGGTGAGAAGACAGAGAAAGACAATATGCAGGGAAGCCGAGTGGTGGAGAGGTAAGAATAGTCAGGGAGCTGGGCGATGGAGAGGCTGAAGGAGGGAGGCAGGCCCTGCGAGGAGGCCTTGGTGTTTTTTAAAAGCTGAGCATGGGCTCCACCTGGTGGCTGTAGGCTTTAAGTGCAATTGATGGAGGAGATCTTGGGGTTGGAGAGAAGTGGCATTTAGCATCTCCTCAAATCCTGCTTAAGGTTGTTTCTCTTTTGCCCTGGGTTTTCTCATGGGATCGTTGTTGAGTCCATTTTTCTCTCAAATGGAGGCTGTTTTTCTCTTATGGCTCAGACCTTGTTCCCTCCATCCTTTCTCCTAGGTTTAAATGTAATATCAGACTACATCACCCAGTGCCCTTATTGTTGCTGTCATATTGAACCCCAGGGTCACCGCCTCTCATTTCTCGATGACTATAGTTTCTTGTTTAATGTCACTATTTGCAGCACTAGTCCTGTTAATTTGTGGGCTTTCAATGTACAATTCAGGAATCCTTGCAACACCTTTGCCTCAGTATTTCTCTCTTCCAGTGATCTCACCCCTCTCTGTACCTGGCGTTCACAGAATCATACTTTAGTTTTTTAACTTTCAAAAAGTTAAGACTACTTTTTTGGAGCAGTTTTCGATTCACAGCAAAATTGAAGGGAAGGTACAGCAATTTCCCATATACCCCCTGTCCACGTCCCTCCTCAGGTTCCCCCCCCATTATCAACATCTCCCATGTACATTTGTTACAGTTGATGAACCTCCACACACATCATGTTCACCCAGAGTTCATAGTTTGCATTCAGGTTCACTCTTGGTGTTGTACATCCTGTGAGTTTGGACAAATGTATAATGACATGTATCCACCATTATAGTATCATGCAGAGTAGTTTTACTGCCCTGAAAGTCCTCTGTGCTCTGCCTATTCATACCTTAGTTCTTGACATTATCAATTACTGCAACTCCTTGATAATTTCAATTCCCTGAGATCCCTCTCTGATTACCGTCTCCTACCTTTCAAGCTCATTCCTCCTAGTACCCTGACTCCAACAATCCTTCAGTCCTCATTGGTACCTTCAATTCATTGGTCCTATTACGTTTTCACTGTTCTTCACATGTTCTTGATGTTCGTGTTTCTCTTTACTGAGGCTCCCTTGTGCACACCTATAATTTCCTCACTCTTTTCTTGCTTTGTTACATTTGCAAACTTCCAACCCTGTTTTCAGTCCAATTCTCTGTCTCCTCTGTGCCTTCATCTGGTCAGCAGAACAAGACTGAATATAAAAATACAACCTTGCTGATTGGTTTCACTTCAAATCACAACCATGAATTTCAAGTGGGCCCTTAATGTTGCCTGGCAGTCATTCTGTTTTCCACTCACCTAGGTGACCATTTCTGAAACCTGTACTATTCTACCCCCTGCCCTTGTCATCATTTTAAGATGATGATCTTGCTTTCTACTTCAGTGAAAAAGCAAAAACAGTCAAAAGAGAACTTTATAGACTACTGCCCCCACACCTTCCTTCCTACCTACCCACTAACACTTGTACCCATGTACTCTGCCTTCCTGCCTCTTACCATAGACGAACTGTCTGTGCTTTTTTTGTTGTTTTTGTAATATTATTTTTTAAAATTTGTCTTATTGAAGTATAGTTGATTTACAATGTTGTGTTAGTTTCTGATGTACAGCAAAGTGATTGTTACATATATATATGGTTTATTACAGGATATTGAATATAGTTCCCTGTGCTATACAGTCGGACCTTGTTGTTTATCCATTCTGTATATAGTATTTTGCATCTTATCTGTGCTGCTATTGCTGCATCATATGGCTGAGTATGTTTAGTTTTGTAAGAAACCACCAAACTGTCTTCTAAAAGTGGCTGTACCATTTTGCACCTTCACTAGCAGGGAGGGTTCCTGTTCACATCCTTACTAGCATTTGGTATAGTGGTAACTTTAAATTTGCATTTCTCTGATGACAGGTGATGTTGGAGCATCTTTTCATATGCTTATTTGCCACCTGTAGATCTTCTTTAGTGAAGTGTCTGTTAAGGTCTTTGGCCCATTTTAAAATCACATTTTCTTATTGTTATCAATAACAAGTTTTATTTCCTTTGCAAGTTTTTTTTCCTTCAGTCTGTGGCTTGTCTTCTCATTCTCTTGACATTGTCTTTTGCAGAGCAGTTTTAAATTTTAATGAAGTTCATTTTATCAATTACACTCCTTTCATGAATTGTACCTTTGGTGTTGTATCTAAGAAGTCACAGCTAAACACAGGGTCACTAGGTATTCTCCTTATGATATCTTCTAGGTGTTTTATAGTTTTATGTATTACATTTAGGGCTGTGACCCATTTCAAGTTAGTGTTTGTGAAGGGTGTAAGGTTTGTGTCTATATTGATAGTTTTGTGTGTGAATGTCCAATTTGTTATAGCACCATTTGTTGAAAAGATTGTCTTTCTGTTGTATTGCCCTTGCTTCTTTGTCAAAGATCAGATGACCATATTTCTGTGGGTCTATTTCTGGGCTCTCTGTTCTTTTCCATTAATCTATTGGTCTTTTCTCTCACCAGTATCACACAGTCTTGAATATTGTAGCTTTTATAGTGAGTCTTGAAGTTGGGTAGCATCAGTTCTCCAACTGTGTTGTTCTCCTTCAATATAGCATTGGCTGTACTGGGTCTTTTGCCTCTCCATGTAAATTTTAGAATCCATTTGTCTATATCCACAAAATAACTTGCTGGGATTTTGATTGAGATTGCATTGAATCTAGAGGTCAAATTGGGAAGAAATGAATTTGGATAATACTGAGTGTTAGAATCTACGAACATGGAATATCCTTTTATTTATTTAATTCTTCATCAGAGTTTTGTGGTTTTCTTCATATAGATCTTGTACATATTTTGTGAGATTTATACCTGTGTATTTCATTTTAGGAGGTGCTAATACAAAGGGTATTGTGTTTTTAATTTTGAATTCCACGTGTTCATTGCTGGTATATACAAGAAATTGATTGACTTTTGTATGTTACCCTTATATCCTGCAACCTTGCTATAGTTATAATTGCTTATTAGTTCCAGGAGTTTTTTTGTTGATTCATTTAGATTTTCTACATAAGACAGTCATGTCATCTGTGAACAAAGACAGTTTTATTTCTTCTTTCCCAATCAGTATACCTTTTCTTCTCTTTTCTTGTCTTACTGTGTTAGCTAGGACTTCAGTAAATTTTGAGAAGCTGTGATAGGAGGGGACATCCTTGCCTTGTTCTTGATCTTAGTGAGAAAGCTTTGGACTTCCCACAATTAGGTATGATGTTATCTGTAGTGTTTTTTGTAGATGTTCTTTATCAAGTTGAGGAAGTTCCCCTCTGTTCCTAGTTTGCTGAGAGTTTTTATTATGAATGGGTATTGAATTTTGTCAAGTGCTTTTTTGCATCTATTAATACGATCATATGATTTTTCTTCTTTAACCTGTCAGTGTGGTGCATTTCATTTATTGATTTTTGAATACTGAACCAGCCCTGCATACCTGGGACAAATCAAGCTTAGTTGTGGTGTATAATTATTTTTATACAGTGTTGGATTTCATTTACTAATATTTCATTAAGGATTTTTGCATCTGTGTTCATGAGAGATCAATATTGGGCTGTAGTTTTCTTTTCTTGTAATGTCTTTGCTTTTGTTGTTAATGTAATGCTGGCATCAAAGGACAAGTTAGGAAGTATTCCCTTTGCTTCTATTTTTGGAAGAGATTGTAGATACTTGGTATAATTTCTTGGTATAATTTCATAGTGAAATGATGGGCCTGGTGCTTTCTGTTTTGCAAGGTTATTAAATATTGATTCAATTTATTTAATAGATACAGGTCTATTAAAATTGTCTTTTTCTTCATGTGTGAGTTTTGGTATATTGTGTCTTTCAAGAAATTGATTTCATCTAAGCTGTCAAGTTTGTGTGCATAGAGTTATTCATAATATTCCTTTATTATCCTTTTAGGGTCCATGGGATCTGTGATGTCCCTCTTTCATTTCTTTTTTTAAAAAAATATTTATTTCTTTATTTGGTTGTGCCAGGTCTTAGTTGTTGCAGGTGGGCTCCTTAGTTGCGGCAGGTGGACTCCTTAGTTGTGGTATGTGAACTCTTAGTTGCGGCATGCATGTGGGATCTAGTTCCCTGACCAGGGATCAAACCTGGGCCCCCTGCATTGGGTTATTTGTAATTTGTGTTTTCTCTCTTTTTTTTCTTAGTTAGCCTGGCAAGAGGCTGATTGACTTTATTGATATTTTCAAAGAACCAGCTTTTGGTTTCATTGATTTTTTTTTTTCTCTATTGATTTTCTGTTTTCGGTTTTATTGATTTCTACTCTAATTTTTATTATTTCTTTTCTTCAGCTTACTTTGGTTTTAATTTGTTCTTCTTTTTTCTAGTTCCCTAAGATAGGAGTTTATTGATTGCAGATCTTCATTCTTTACTAATATATTCTTTCAGTGCTATAAATTTGCCTCTAAGCATTGCATTTGCTACACCCCACAACTTTTGATAAAATTGTATTTCGTTTTCATTTGGTTCAAAATACTTAAAACGTTTCTCTTGAGATTTCTTCTTGGACCCATGTGTTATTTAGAAGTGTGTTGTTTAATCTCCACATATTTTGGAATTCCAGCTCTCTTTCTGGTACTGATTTCTAGTTCCATTCCATTGTGGTCTGGGATAGACACTGTATAGTTTCTTTTAAACTGTTTGCATGTGTTTTTTGACCCAGAATGTAGTCTGTCTTGGTGAATGTTCCATGTGAACTTGAGAAGAATGTTTACTTTTTTGTTGGATGAAATAGTCTATAGATGTCCATTATATCCAGTTGATTGATGGTGTTGCTGAGTTCAGCTATGTCCTTACTGATTTTCTGCCTGCTGGATCTGTCCATTTATCATAGAGAGGTGTTGAACTCTCCAACTATAGTAATTGATTTATCTATTTCTCCTTGCAGTTCTGTCAGTTTTTGCCTCACATATTTTGATGCACATACACATTAAGGACTATTGTCTTCTTGGAGAATTAACCCCTTTATCATTATGTAATAGCCCCCTTTCCCCTTGATAACATTCCTTGTTCTGAAACCTGCTATCTGAAATTAATGTAGCTACTCCAGCTTTCTTTCTTTTTTTTTTTTTTTGCGGTACGTGGGCCTCTCACTGCTGTGGCCTCTCCCGCTGCGGAGCACAGGCTCCGGACGCGCAGGCTCGGCGGCCATGGCTCACGGGCCCAGCCGCTCCGCGGCATGTGGGATCTTCCCAGACCGGGGCACAAACCTGTGTTCCCTGAATCGGCAGGCGGACTCTCAACCACTGCGCCACCAGGGAAGCCCCCAGCTTTCTTTTGATTAGTGTTAAATGGTATATCTTTCTCGATCCCTTTACTTTTAATCTATATGAGTCTTTATTAAAATTTAAAGTGGGTTTTAAAAAAAAATTAATTAATTTTTGGCTGCATTGGGTCTTCGTTGCTGCACCTGGGCTTTCTCTAGTCGCGTGAGTGGGGGCTACTCTTCACTGTGGTGCGCAGGCTTCTCACTGCGGTGGCTTCTCTTATTGCGGAGCATGGGCTCTAGGTGTGTGGGTTTCAGTAGTTGTGGCATTATTGCTATTATTATTTTGAAAAATTATTATCTGTTAGATAAATTAATAGGAACAATTAAAAATTTTATTTTACTTGGACTTACTCCTCCTCTAATGCTCGTCCTTTTTTTAAAAATGTGTTCTGAGTTTTTGACCTATATCATTTTCCTTCTTACTGAAGAACTTCTTTTAAAATTTTTTTGTAAGGTGGGTCAACTGGCAACAGATCCCCTCAATTTTTTTTTTTTTCTGGTACGCGGGCCTCTCACTGCTGTGGCCTCTCCCATCGCAGGGCACAGGCTCCAGATGCGCAGGCTTAGTGGCCATGGCTCACGGGCCCAGCTGCTCCGCGGCATGTGGGATCTTCTCGGACCGGGGCACTAACCCGCGTCCCCGGCTTCGGCAGGCGGACTCTCAACCACTGTGCCACCAGGGAAGCCCCCCCTCAATTTTTATTTGTCCTAGAAAGTATTTCTCCTTCACTGTTGGAATTGATTTTTTTTTAATTGATTTTTTTATTTTTGGCTGTGTTGGGTCTTAGTTACAGCATGCGGGATCTTCATTGCGGCATGTGGGATCTTTTGTTGTGGCTCATGGGTTCTCTCTAGTTGTGGTGCATGGGTTTTCTCTCTCTAGTTGTGGCACACAGGCTCCAGAGCGCATGGGCTCTGCAGTTGTGGCATGTGAGCTCCAGAGCATGTGGGCTCTGTAGTTTGCAGCACACAGGGTCTCTAGTTGAGGCACACGGGCTCAGTAGTTGTGGTGTGCGGGCTTAGTTGCCCTGTGGCATGTGGGATCTTAGTTCCCAACCAGGGATCAAACCCACATCTCCTGTGTTGGAAGGTGGATTCTTTACCACTGGACTACCAGGGAAGTCTCTCTCCTTCACTTTTTTTTTTTTTTTTTTTTGATACGCGGGCCTCTCACTGTTGTGGTCTCTCCCGTTGCGGAGCACAGGCTCCGGACGCGCAGGCTCAGCAGCCATGGCTCACGGACCCAGCCACTCGGCGGCATGTGGGATCTTCCCGGACCGGGGCACGAACCCATGTCCCCTACATCGGCAGGCGGATTCTCAACCACTGCGCCACCAGGGAAGCCCTCTCCTTCACTTTTGAAGGATAATTTTGTAGGGTACAGCAATCTAGATTGGTGGTGTTTTTCTCTCAACATTTAAAATATTTAACTCTACTGTCTTGTCACTTGCATGATTTCTGAGAAGTCAGATGTTACTTCTTATCTTTGTTCCTCTGTAGGTAAGGTGTCTTTTCCTCTGGGTTCTTTCAGGATTTTTCCTTTATCTTTGATTTTCTGTAGTGTGAATATGATATGCCTCAGTGTTTTTGTTTTTGTTTTTCTTTTTAACATTTATCCTGCTTGGTGTTCTGAGCTTCCTGAATCTGTGGTTTGGTGCTGACATTAATTTGGGGAAATTCTGTCATTATTGCTTCAAATTTTTCTTCTCTTCCTTTCTTCTTCTGGTATTCCCGTTACGCACGTGTTACACTTCTCGTAGTTATCCCACACTTCTTGGATATTCTGTTCCATTTTTTTTGCAGTCTTTCTTTCTCTTTGCTTTTCAGGTTAGAAGTTTCTACTGACATATCCTCATCCTCAAGCTCAGAGATTCTTTACCAGCTGTGTCTAGTTTACTAATGAGACACTCAAAGGCATTTTTCACTTCTGTTGGTGTTTTTGATCTCTAACGTTTCTTTTTGATTCTATTCTATTTCTTTTCTTACATTACCCATATGTTCTTGCATGTTGTCTAATTTTTCCATTAGATTCTTTAGCATATTAATCATAGATGTTTTGAATTTCTGTCTGATAATTCTAACAGCTCTTCCATATCTGAGTCTGGTTCTGATGATTGCTTTGTTTCTTTAAACTGTGCTTTTATCTTTTAGTATGCCTTGTAATTTTTTGTTGAAAGCTGGACATGATGTCCTGGGTAAAAATAACTTAGGTAAGTAGGCCTTTAGTGATGTTGTGGTACAGTGTTGGAGAAGGGGAGGTATCCTGTTGTCCCATGATTAGGTCTCAGTTTTTTAGTAAGCCTGGGCCCCTGGGCTATGAATTTCACAAGTGCTTCTCAGTGTCAGGTCCTATGTGCCACCCCTCTCCCTACCCCATCCCCTAGGTGGTACAGGATGGCTGGAGTTGGGCATATTCCTTCCACCATGTAGAAAGTTAGAGGTAGCTGGAGTTGGGTGTTCTCCTTCCGCCAGGTTAGTTAGGCTCGGATAAGACTCTAATAGGTTAGACCATGGTTTCAAAATGGTTAATTTACCCTCCTCCAGCTGGAAGCATGAGGGAATTTTTTCCCATCTTCACTGTGCAACCTGGTACAGCTCCTGGAGGTAAAGCTCACAAAGTGTGGTGCATCCCCCACCTCAGACTGAGACAACCCCTGTTATTTTTGACTCGCAAAGTTGTCCACCCTGAGCCTCGAGAAGTTTGTCAGTTGCAGTTTAGGTTTTCCTACCCTGGTATTAGTTCTCATGGAGGTTTCTATGCCTGCATTTCTGCTCTCGTAAATTGTGCTCTCTGTATCTACTTGTCTGTTTAACTTTGGGGGAAGCAGTTTTCTCTGTAACCTCAGTTCTCTGATGGATCTAAGAAGAGTTGTTGATTTTGTTTGTTCAGCTTTTTACTTGTTAGGAAGAAGTGATGACTTTAGAAGCTCCTTACATGCTGGACCAGAAACTGAGTCTACCCTACCATCTCTATGTATTTTACTTCTTTCGTGCCTTAACGTTTTTAAAAATTATTTTTTGTTTTGGCAAAAAATGCATAACATAAAATGTATCATCTTAACCATTTTTAAATGTACACTTTTTTAGTAGTGTTAAGTATATATACACACTGTTGTCCAACCAAACTGGAACATTTTTTATCTTGCAGAACTGAAACTCTATACCCATTGAACAACAAGTCCCTATTTCCTCTTTCCCTCAGCCTCTGGCCATCACCATTCTACTTTGTTTCTATGAATTTGACTATTCCAGATACCTCATATAAGTGAAATCATATAGTATTTGTCTTTTGTGACTGGATTATTTCACTTAGTACAACGTCCTCAAGGTGCATCCATGTTGAAGCGTCAGAATTTCCTTCCTTTTTAAGATTGAATAACATTTCATTGTATGTATAAACCACATTTTGTGTATCCATTCATCCACTGATGGACATTTAGGTTGCTTCCACCTTTTGGCTCTTGTGACAAATGCTGCTATGAACATAGGTATGGGGACTTCCCTGGCAGTCGAGTGGTTAGGACTCTGTGCTTCCACTGCAAGGGGCCTGGGTTCGATCCCTGGTTGGGGAAGTAAGATCCCGCAAGCTGCACAGCGTGGCCAAAAGAAAAATTTAAAAAAACAGGTGTGCAAACATCCCTCTGAGATCATTCTTTCATTTTTTGGTTATATATCCAGAAGTGGAATTGCTGGATCATATGGTAATTAGTTTTTAATTTTTTGAGGAACTACCATTATGTTTTTCCATAGTAGCTATAGCATTTTCCCACCAACAGTGTATAAGGGTTCCACTTCTCCACATCTGTACACTTTTTGTTTTTTGATAGTAGTCGTCCTTGGATATCATCTTTGGAGAAATGTCTATTCAAGTCCTTTTCCCATTTTAAAATCAGGTTCTTTTTCATTGTTAAGTTGTAGAAGTTATTTATATATTCTGCTTATTAATGCCTTATCAGATATATGATTAATATCTATTCTTAACAAGGTCTAAAGTTAGTTATAACACTATCCTCTTCGCAAAGAATATAACATTCTAAGAACACTTGAATTCTGATTTCTCTCTTTACGATTTACATGTCATTATTGTTTAGTGTTTCAGTTCCACTTTGGGGAAGAAGTGGAGCAGGATAAAACCAATCTCTAATTGATTTTTATTGTTTAACTGAATCAGTGCTTGTTTGGGTTAATTTCTTTTCCTTCTTACATCTAATGCCTTCTTTAAATGATCAGTTTCTGTATTCTAAAGTACGTCTATCAATAGTTTTTTCAGTGATAAACACTTAAATTTTTATTTTCCTTTTATTTGTTCTCGGTTCTGACTAATTATATCTTTCTTTCATAGTTTCTCTTGGTATTTACTTCTAGGAGATTTACTTCTAGGTTACAGTTATTTTCTCTTAGAGCTTTTAAAGCTGTTATCATGTCTTTTATCTTCTTGACGTCCACTTAAAAGTTTCTGCTGAGAATCCAGTTCACTTGTTATTTCTTCATAGAATATTTGCTCCCCCCCCCTCCTTATTGCTTTTAAAATATCTTGTGGTATTCTGCTGTATCCTTATGATGCTTCTAGGTACAGATTTTATTTTTATCCTTCTTGGGTTGGACTTTGCTTCCTGAATATCGAACAGTTGGTCATGTAAATGAGGCATTTTTCTGTCTTTTTGCCATGCTGCCATTGGTGGCATTCTTCATTAGGGTGAAACTAGGCATCAGCCATAAAGAACGAGTGTTTTCCTACAGGTTTAGTTAAATTCAGTCATTCAACAAATTTCAACAACTGCCATGTTCTAGGCACAAGAATTACATATGGGAACTCTTTACAACTGGGAGCTGAAGTGGAGATTTTAGGTTTGCTGCCTGATATGCTTTCTGCTTTTCTTCTGTAGACTGATAATGGTCTCCAGCTGCCAAAGAAGGTTGTGGATGCCAAGAGAAAGGTAACCATTTCTCATCCCCTCGAGTGGAATTGGGTGCCTCTAGGAGCCCACATTGGCTGGCAGTAGACATGGCTGAATTTACAAGCTACAAGGATACTGCTTCCAGCCGCCACCTGCGGTTTAAGTTACAGAGTCTAAGCCGCCGTCTTGATGAATTGGAGGAAGCCACAAAAAACCTCCAGAAAGCAGAGGATGAGCTCCTGGATCTCCAGGACAAGGTGATTCAGGCAGAAGGCAGCAACTCCAGCATGCTGGCTGAGATTGAAGTGCTGCGTCAGCGAGTGCTGAGAATCGAAGGCAAAGATGAGGAAATTAAGAGAGCAGAGGATCTCTGTCAGCAGATGAAGGAGAAACTTGAAGAGGAGGAAAACCTCACCCGGGAGCTAAAATCTGAGATTGAGCGGCTTCAGAAACGAATGGCCGAACTGGAGAAGCTAGAGGAGGCCTTTAGCAGGAGTAAGAATGACTGTACCCAACTGTGTTTGAGCCTGAATGAGGAGAGAAACCTGACAAAGAAAATCTCCTCTGAGCTGGAAATGCTCAGGGTCAAAGTGAAAGAACTAGAATCTTCCGAGGACCGGCTGGATAAAACTGAGCAGAGTTTAGTGTCAGAGTTAGAAAAGCTGAAATCATTAACTCTGACCTTTGTAAGTGAGAGAAAATACTTGAATGAAAAGGAGAAAGAAAACGAGAAACTGATAAAAGAGCTCACTCAGAAATTGGAGCAGAACAAAAAAATGAACCGAGATTATACAAGAAATGCTTCTAATCTTCTGGAAAGGAATGACCTACGAATTGAGGATGGTATCTCTCCCACACTGCCGTCCAAAGAATCAAGAAGGAAGGGCCCTCTGGACTATCTAAAGCAGGTAGAGAATGAAACAAGAAACAAGTCAGAAAACGAAAAGAACCGAAATCAGGAAGACAACAAGGTGAAAGACCTTAACCAAGAGATTGAGAAACTTAAGACACAAATCAAACATTTTGAATCTTTGGAGGAAGAGCTTAAGAAAATGAGGGCCAAAAACAATGACCTTCAGGATAATTACCTAAGTGAACAAAATAAAAACAAACTCTTAGCCAGCCAGCTGGAGGAGATAAAGCTACAAATCAAGAAGCAGAAAGAATTAGAGAACGGGGAGGTAGAAGGGGAAGACGCTTTCCTGTCCAGCAAAGGCAGGCACGAGAGGACTAAGTTTAGAGGGCATGGGAGTGAGGCACCTGTGTCCAAGCACACAGCCCGGGAACTGTCCCCTCAGCATAAGCGGGAAAGGCACCGAAACAGGGAATTGGTTCTCAACAATGAAAACTATCCTCTGAGCAACAGGCAGGTCTCCTCTCCCAGCTTTACCAACAGGAGGGCAGCCAAAGCTTCCAACGCAGGGGCAGGTGCAGACAGTGGGACTCAGGAGACAAAGAGAACCGAAGATCGATTCGCATCTGGCTCCTCTCAGAGTGAAGGGAAGAAGTCCAGGGAACAGCCGTCAGTGCTGAGCCGCTACCCGCCAGCTGCTCAGGAGCACAGTAAAGCCTGGAAGGGCACTTCCAAGCCAGGTCCCGAGAGTGGGCTGAAGGGGAAAGTGGAGAAGACGACACGAACATTTAGTGATACCACCCATGGATCTGTTCCCAATGACATATCAGGGAGAGGTGACAAGGCTTCTGACACCTCCACCGAGGCCCTCTTTGGCAAGAGGGGGCAGGTGCCTGGCAATGGAAGTCAAATAACTCAGGCTGCAGACTCTGGCAGTTCTAAGGCCATGGGAGCTCTGGCAACATCTAGAAGATCTTCCTCAGAAGGGCTCTCTAAGGGGAAAAAGGCTGCCAACGGCCCAGAGGCTGATACCGGTTTCCCAAATTCCAAGGCTCCACCTTTATCAAAGTATCCTTATAGCTCCAGAAGCCAAGAGAACATCCTTCAGGGCTTTTCAACCCCAAATAAAGAAGGAGTTGATCAACCCATAGCAGTTGTGATGGAAGACAGTAGTCAGCATGAGGCCCTGAGGTGTCGAGCCATCAAATCCAGTGGCAGAGAGAAGCCAGACTCAGATGACGACATGGACGTGGTGTCTCTCGTTACTGCCAAATTGGTGAACACAACCATTACTCCAGAGCCCAAGCAACAGCCCAACTCTAGAGAAAAGGCCAAATCCCGAGGGGGACTTAGAACCTCCCTCTTTGAGAATGATAAAGATGTGGGAACAGAAAATGAATCTGGGAAACCTGTCAGAGCCTCCACCAATGCCGTGGAGCTCCCAGAGGCCAATGGTGCCGGGGTAAAAGGCCAGCGGCCCTTTAGCCCCAGAGAGGCCTTGCGATCTAGAGCCATCATCAAACCTGTCATCATTGATAAGGATGTGAAAAAAGTCATGGGAGGATCTGGAACCGAGGCCACATTGGAAAAACAGAAGTCTACTTCCAAACCTGGGCCAAACAAGGTGACAAGCAGTATAACTATCTACCCCTCTGACAGCAGCAGCCCGAGAGCCGCTCTAGGCGAGGCCCTGCGGGAGAGGCACACGTCCACCAGCAACATCCAGGTTGGGCCCCCAGAGCTCACGTCGGTTAGTAACCATGTCAGCTCCCCCTTTGAGCTCTCCATTCACAAACATGACATCACCCTGCAGTTCACAGAAGCTGAAAGAATGGGAGATGGGGCCCCGAAGAACAGGCCAGAAACGGTGGTCTCTCGGAGCAGCATTATAATCAAGCCATCAGACCCTGTGGAGAGGAATAGCCATGCACCCGCAGTGGAGACAATCAGGTGGAAAAGCCATAGCGGCCCTTTAGAAGTGGGCTCTTCAGATGCCAGACACGTTACTGTGAGAAATGCTTGGAAGAGTAGGCGAGACTTGAACTCTTTAGAAGACCCCCCAACTCGAATAGGTAAAAACGTGGAATCTACCAACACCTACATCCAGAGATCTTCCACAGACTATTCAGACCTCGAACAGCCCAGCTCATACCTTTCTGAGCAGGGCACTCGAAGGGTGGGCAACTCGGGGGATGCCCCCGAGCTCTCCTCCAGAAGGACCCAAAGCAGCCTCACCGCGTCAGAGGTGCTCACTCGTCGGCATCGGGTAGGAGATGCTGTCACGGCTGAAGCCTGGAACCACTTGGCAGGCATGGTAAGTCCCACTTCTTTCCCTCTCTCCTGTTCTCCTTCCACTTTCCCCTTTTCTCCTTGCTTTCTCTTTTGTTCCCCTCTGCCCTGGCCTGTGTGACTCAGGATTATGGAGACTGTGGGGCTGGGAAACACTGAATAGAACTGGGTAGTTCAGAGAACTGTTGAAAATAAGGTGAATTTGGCCTTAAAGAAGAATGAAGTACCTTGAAGAAGGTATTTGGCAGAGAGCAGCATGAATTTCCAAAATCTTTTTCCCGATTTGTCTCCTTCATTTTGCCTTCATATATGAAGGCTACAAAAAAGGAGAGAGATGTGGCCTCTGTTCTCTTGATTTGCCAGGCTCGCCAAAGGAGCTCCCCTTACAGCCCCACAGAGCAGTACCTAGAAGCACAAGAATCAGCTGCAGCTGTTGGGAGGTTCCGGGTAAGAGGAGGAAGCACAGTGGCTTTCTGTAGAGCAGTGATGGAGCCAAGGAAATGAGTTCTTCGGCTGCCTCAGTTTAGACAGATCTTTGCCAGCTGCTGGCATGTAGGGGCTGAGGAGACCTGGGGCTTACACTGGGCCTGCTTGGATAAACTTTATGCCCGAGCGTCACTTTTTGTCCCAGACACCTATCTAGCCCATTATGTCATCAGTCTGAGGGCAGGGCTGGTTCAGTGTGCCTTGTTACTGGATAGACAAATCTAGAATCTTTCCTTATATGCGGGTCAGAGTGCCAGAACAACATATGAAGGGGAAGCCCCCAGGAGTGTCTTTTAGATGTGAGTCCTGTGATGAAGAAAGATGTTTTTGACCTAGAGATTGTTCCCTTCTTTTATTATTTGTTTAAATATTTATTTATTTTTGGCTGCGTCGGGTCTTAATTGTGGCATGTGGAATCTTTCGTTGCGGTGTGTGGGCTTCTCTCTAGTTGAGGCGCACGGGCTCTAGAGCATGCAGGCTTAGTTGCCCCATGGCATGTGGGATCTTAGTTCCCCAACCAGGGATCGGACCTGCACCTGCGCCCCCTGCATTGGAAGGCAGATTCTTTACCACTGGACTGCCAGGGAAGTCCCTGTTCCTTTCTTTTTTTTCTTTTCTTTTTTTTTTTTTGCGATACACGGGGCCTCTCACTGTTGTGGCCTCTTCCGTTGCGGAGCACAGGCTCCGGATGCGCAGGCTCAGCGGCCATGGCTCTCAGGCCCAGCTGCTCCACGGCATGTGGGATCTTCCCGGACCGGGGCACGAACCCGTGTCCCCTGCATCGGCAGGCGGACTCTCAACCACTGCGCCCCCAGGGATGCCCTTTACAGGGTACTTTTAAATCCCCACCCGCTATCGTATTCAGTCTCTCCAACAGCCCTGGTGTGTGTGTGGGGATATTATCCCTAGTTTTTAGATGTAGAAACTGAGGGTCAGCGACACAAAGGGTCTCTTCACCAAGGCCACCCAGGTGAATTACTGGAAGAGCTAAGATTTGAATCCAAGATTCTTGTCTCTAAATCCAATGCTCTTTTACCTTGCCAACCAGACTTTCTCACTCATATTTTTTGATCTGCATTAGCTGGGGAGGAGCAACAAGAACATTAAAAAGGCAGAATTCTGGTAGAAGAGGAGTGCAGAGAAAGTTGGATAAAGCTACAACTGTGGATGTCTGAGAAATATAGGGTGAGGGGCACATGTGAGATGAGATATGGTATAGGAAAGGTCTACATGAGCTTGTTGGTAGTCTGTAGGTGGGAAGTAGGATAAGAGCTATCCAGCTTCCTTTGCATACTTCCCTGCCTCTCCAGTGAGCAAATGGCTCTGATCCTCAGAGGCCTGCAGCCTGCACGTGCAACACTCCAGTAATAATGGCCCCTACTTGGAGGTCCCACTCCAGTGGCCCTGTTCCCGGTCCTGTCCATTTTTAGGGCTCCTGTTCAGCTGTGAGCCTCCCAGTCTACCCTAGGAGCTCTCAGCAGCTTGGAGTTGGCAGGTGGAACGTTTATATTGGCCAGTCCTTTGCAGTTCTGCTGTGGTCAGTCTGCACCCCATCTCCCTCTTAGAGAGGGCCATTGGGGTGGGGAGTGAGGGTGTCTTATTACTCACTGTATTGTTCTCTGCAGCTGACTTTTGTCATCTGTTGGCACAGGAGGAAGGTGACGACTGCACACTCAGTGTCTACAGGCGACTGCACAACTCCCTCGAAAGGTCTGAACTGTCTGCAAAGCCGGGGCTGCCAGAGCCTGGGCGATCCCGGGCTGAGGAGCGGTCGCGGCCCAACAGGCCCTGTGCCGAGGAGAACTGAGCCAGCTGGTGAGGCCTGCTGTCCTCTGCTCCTGCTTCTCAGCTCGTGCGCCTTCCTGCCCTGTGAAGGAGCCAGGCTAGAAAACAGGCCTTGGCTGGGAGACTGGCAGAGAGCCAGGCTGCGGCTCATTGTTTGCCAGTTGGCCAGAGGGAATCAGAAACTACAAGCTGGACGTGGTCACCCAGGGCCAGCCTTCCCTGATGCATGAGTCTTCTCTCCTTGTCCCTGTCCCCGTCCCCCAGGTAGGATGGGCCACTCTGGCCCCCAAATGAGGAAAGACATAGAAACCCCTTGTATCCCCACCACACAACAGCAGCCAAATCTCTTCTCTGCTTCTTGGTGGGTTCTGTGTCATAGGGCAACAACCCCTTCTGTAGTTCATGTTCTGATTTCTTAGTCTCCTCACCGCATCCAATTCACTCCTCATTTGCCCCAGGGGCCTATGCACCCACCAGCCATCAGCTCCATCTAGGGGGTTCCATTTCTTCCCCTGTGGAGTTCCTCAGACTTTTACAGGGGTTTATGGAACTACCCTTTCGGTTGAAGTTTCTCTGACCTGGCCCCCGGGCTGACCATCGTTTTCCTGGGGGCTGAGCACACGGGTACCCACCTACTGGAATGACATCACCCCCACCCCCCCAACCCCGGCTCTCTGTTCACCTTCCAAAGGCACCTGGAAGTGCACGAGCCTCATGCATCTCCTTCCCTGGGCACCAACATGCTGCTGGCCTTGCCTGCTCCTCTCCTGTGGCTGGAGACTTCAGGCTGACTTCGTTGTTTTCTCCTTTGGAATACTCCCAGCCTAACCTGGGCCTGACCCAGCACACTCTGCCTTCTAGGAAGCGCCAGCACGGGGGAAAGTAGACAGGAAGAAGCGATTTCCCCTTAGTCACTCCACAAAGCAATGGCTCCACGAAAGGCATGGACTTTGTTCCTCCTCCTCATCCCCCGTGGAGGAGGTATCGCACTTTACCAAGCTGATGCATTCCTACAGAAGTGGGCCCATGATTTCTGCAAACCAACTGTCGTTATGATGACTTCATTGGAGGAAAGGTAATACGTGCCCACCAAGGGCCCTAGATTCATACAATTCAAAACGCAGCAAACCTTTCAGGAAGCCACATAAAGAAAAATGATTAGATTCCTTATACCAGAAGGAACCATACATTCTTGGCACTGCTTTTTCTATAGCATTCTCTCAGTTCAAAGAAGGGATCCCCTTTCAAAGGCTACCTTTATGAAGCAGACACTGTTCCTTCATAGTGAAAGAGCATTAGAGTGGAAGTCAGGAAAGCTGAATTTTCTTCACGGCTTTGTACTTCCTTGCTATGTGACCTTGGGCAAGTCATTGTCCTCTTGGGGCCTCAGTTTCCCTATCTGTAAAATGAGTTCTTTGAAATGGATGGTCTCTAAGGATCCTAACTCTGGCATTCTAAGATTTTCCTGTTTCCTCCCTGTGGGGGGTGATTCTCACTCATGGAAGGTATCGTCCAAATGGGTTTACATGTGTCCTTCCCATCGCCTTTGTTTTTTCTGGGCCTTATTCTTTCCAGTTCCCCATGTTTTAATGTCATGAGGATGAACTCAGAGAAGTTCCCTTGGCCTCACTTTTCCAGTTTATAAAGTGAAAGGGTGAGGTTAGATGGTCTCTGCGACCCTTCTCAACACCAACCTTGCCCAGTGCCACACAGCAGGCCACGTGCTTTCCACAGCACAAGGTGTGTATCTCCTGTTCCAGTGCTTCTTGAATCTTCTCTGCCTCCGCTCAGGGTGGGAACCAGCGTTCGCCCCTCCCTTGTCTGCATCAGATTTGGCGATCCTGGAGGAGGCTTGGGGAGCACCTACCTGACTTTCACGGACAGGAGTGTTTTGCTTATACTTCCACTTTCTGGAGTTTTGCCAATCTAAGGGTATTTGTCATGTGGCTTGCCTTTTCTTCACATTGCTGCCTCAGATACTCAAGATGCTGTTTTCAAAATCTCTTCCTGCTGCTTTTCCTGGGTCATTGGCTCAAGGCTGCAACCTATCACTTGTAGCCTCCCTGCCATTCTTCTTAACTGGTTGTCAACCCTGAGAGTCCAAAGGAAACAGACCCCTGTGGCGGTCAACTGAGGCTATAGGAAATTAGGTCTGTGGTTCGTTGCTGGTGGAAACAGAAGGGCGCCAAACGATGCCTACAAAGATCTCGCCGGTAATTGTTGTCTTTTTGGGCGTTGGAACCCTGGATTCTGGTGCTGTAGCTCCTGGTGCCAAAGTCTGGATCTTTCCACATTTTAGCAGCACCAACATCTGCCACCACCCAGAATGCTCTGTGGAAGAGGGACAGCTATGGTGCCCTTTTGCTGGGGCTGCTGTCTTAAAATCTGAGTGCAATAGGGTTTGATTGTAACAGTTATTTCAGGATGAATATTTTGTTTCCTTAATCTGCACACTTTCTAGAGCCGCTGTAAAATATATTTTATTTTTAAATGTCCTCAGCATTGCAGAAAATATATTTGTAATAGCAAGTGAACGCTAGAGGCTCAGTTCCTCTGGGCTTCAAATGGCTGGCAAGGCTGGCTGTCAAATTCCAAAGTTGGAAGGCCTGTTTCTGAAAAGCAACCTAGGTGTGACCGTCTGGACCCAGACACCATCAGGGGTCCTGGAGGAAACTTCCAAATGGGAGACCCGGTAGTTGAATAGTTGTCTAATCAATCAAGCCAAATATTCTCTCTGTCCCAGCCAACAAACCCACTTTTATGACCAGCCTCTTCTGCAGCTTGGCTCCAACTCGGAATTTTACTGGCAGGTGTATGGTGTGTGGGAGGGTTCCTAGTAAGGTCTGGGAAGCTGGCACTCCAGAGCTGCTTGCTTGGAGGAAGTAGAGCTGGCTCAGTGCTAGGAGCTGGTCTCCTCCACATGCCGCCGCCTGTCTCTCTGGTACTAGAAACAACCAGAGAAAGCTGCAGGGAAGGTGGGCAGAGAAGTGGCTGTTTCTGCTTTTGCGTAGCAAGGAAACAGTTCCCGGGTGGGCCACAGGGATTTGCAGTGGGGCCAAGAATTCCAGCCTCGGCCACAGGCAGGCCTGCACGTGACGCCATCACCCTTGTGGGGTGTGGGAGCGTCTGGGTTGGTCTTGGACTTGCCATCCTGGGGCAGTTTTAGTTCTTTATATTTAGTGGGTTAGTGCCATGTGCTATCACTTCCCAGTAAAGGAATAGGGACCCAGCCCTTGGGTCCCCAGCTGCCTTTGTAGGTGTGGGTTTATTGTTACTCTGACAAGACTGCTTTGGAAGAGCTGCTTTTAGGAATTTCCTTTTAAATACCCCAGGTTGGGGAACAACAGGGCTCTCCTCAAAGCCTCACAACCAAGATCATAGGAAAGGGGCCCTACTTTCCTGCTGCTTCACAGCTCAGAACATGTACTGAATGGAATGTATTTTTAAGAGAATAAAGTCTATTTTTTTTTTTTTTTTGTATTTTAAAGATTGGGAGGGCTAGGGAAGTAGCCCTCAAATAAACTGTTATTACATTATAGGCCCCCTCGCTAGGGGACACATCCGTATCTGTCGGTCCACACCTACTTGCTCAGGCAGGTGCTCTGGTCTCTCCCCTGCCCCTTGGAGTCTAGGTGCAGCAGCTTCTCCTACATTCCTGCTCCAAGCATGGGACCAAGGAGGCCAGACCCTGTCGCTGGAAACCAGGGCGAAGCCATGAGCAGTGACTCAGGGCTCCTTGGGTGCATGTGTATAGTTGAAGCTGCCTGTCTGCATGTATCCTCTGGCTCTAATGCTGTCTGTTGGCTCTGCAGCACAATATGTAACCAATAAAGCTCCCTAGTTTCCATGTGCTTTGTGTGAGTGTGAGTCAGTGATGCCATTTATCCCATTTTTCTTGATGTCATCTCTGTGTACAGCTGTTGCTATGCACTGGTGCAGCTAGTATATTTCATTTACATTTACTGAAAATACTCAGCCAACTACTGATGCTGTAAGGACTGGAAACAGCTGAGGCTTGGGAAAGGACATTTCCTCGGACTCATGTAAGTGGACTTAGAATCATATAGCAGTTATTTCATTGCTACATTTTTTTTTGCGGTTTGCGGGCCTCTCACTGTTGTGGCCTCTCCCGTTGCGGAGCACAGGCTCTGGACGCGCAGGCTCAGCGGCCATGGCTCACGGGCCCAGCCGCTCACCAGGGCACGAACCCGTGTCCCCTGCATCGACAGGTGGACTCTCAACCACTGCACCACCAGGGAAGCCCTCATTGCTACATTTTACTTTTAGGCTCTTCTTTCATCACACACAGACACACACACACACACACGTCTCCCAAGCTGCTCCTTTCATCACACACACACACACACACACACACACACACACACACACACACACACACACACACACACACACACACACACACACACACACACACACACACACCCCACCCCCACCCCCCCCCTCCCAAGCTGCCTATGTCATTTATTTAAAAAACAAAAACTTCAAAGACCAGCTAGGATTCAAATATAGGTTGTGGTCCAAAGTCAATATACTTTGCTCTTCTCACCTTTACATCATAGTTACACCACTTGCCCTGATCCTGGTGTGCAAATTTTTCCCATCGTTGTCACTCATTCCAGGACGACAGAAAAAGCCCTCCATCTTCATCTTCCAGTCAGACCACCAATGTAATGTCCCTTAAATCTTACTAAGAATAAAAACCTCATTTAAACTAATTATAGGGAAGAATTGACTAACAGGAGTAGAACCCAGCTTCCAGAAGCAGATTATGTACATAACTTACAGTAACATAGTTTGTTAGGAACCCTTTGGAAGAAAAAGGCACTGTCCCCTTTTTGTAAAAATGTTTTAACCTTACATGGCAGAAAGGACTTTGCAAATGGGATTAAGGATTTTGAGGTGGGGGAGAGATCTGGGTGGGCCTTAAATGAAGTCACTAGTATCCTTATAAGAGGGAGATAAGATCTGACTACAGAACAAGAGAAGGTGATGATGGAAGCAGGGACTGGAGTAATGTGCTCTTAAGGTGGAGGAGGGGCCACAAGCCAAGGAATACAGTCACTAGAAGCTGAAAGAGGCAAGGAAATGGAATCTTCCTTCTTCAGAGTCTGCTATGGTAATTTGTTACAGCAGCAACAGGAAATTTCCACTATGTTACCTAACCCTTGATCTCCTTAAACTTTTCTATCACTACCTTGGACAGAAGTGGAAAGTTAGCACATACCCATGGAGGGAATCTAGGGGAATAAAGCCAGGATGGTCTGCCAGAGGCCCACCCAAACTTTGTGTCAAGGCTTGTGTCTTATCTTGAAAATTCATTCAGTTTCCTAATATCCATATGCTTGACCTGCAGCTTCCTATCCCTGGCACACGGTCACCCCACAATCCCAATGGGGAAGCCTAGCCCCACAGACCAGGAAGTCCTTTGCTTCTATGGGAACCCCTCTCAATCCTGTCTTCTGACCAGACCAAACCATTTTCTCCTTTATATAAACATCCTCTTTATTTAAACACGGATAAAACTGGCATTCTCAAAGGAGTAACACCCCTGCCTTATAAATAACTCAAACCCTAAGGGGAAACAAAAAGATAAGACTAATTTTCTATGAAGTTTTATTCTCAAAATATAAAAAACCACCACACACAAAGAGACTAAGATGTTCTCTTGCAGCACTTGCTTGCCTCAGTCCTAATGAAGAACACAGACTCCCACACTAATGGACAAGTGCCTCCCTAGCTCTAAGTCACTTAAAGGAGGCAACCTCCTTGGCCACCTGACCACCAGGAGCTCTAGCAGTTGATCTGGAGCCCAGATGCCAGGGTGAGTTTCTCAGTGGAATCTAATATTGCTAGAAGAGCTTTGCTTATGCAGCAAAAGACACAAACACGTCGTCCTCTTCCCTTAGAACACATCCATCTCACATGCTCGGGGACTGCTGTGCAGGGACGCCTGGTGTGGCCTGGCGAGGCAGGGTATACATGGCCCCCAAGAACTGGTCTGCAATCCTTCCTGCTTCTCTCAGTCCGCTCAGCAGAGCACCATGGACCGTGGCTGGGTAGTTACGGATTGTATGTTCTCCAGCAAAGAAGAGTCGTGGAATAGGCTATTGCAGGAAAAAAAATTAGAGAAAATCAGCAGGCTGCAAATACGCTTTATTGTTGTTTAAACTGCCAAATTCCTGTTGGCCTTCGAGGGCTCACTTCCTGCCCTCCCCACCCCACTACTGGTCCATCATTCTCCCCAAAAGGGTCACCCTTATCAGCAGGCATGTTCCTAGAACAAACAGAAGTAGAAATGGGGCAATAAAACTTAGCCCAGCCTTAGTTCTAGGGTGATGCTTAACTGCATCTGTGCTTATTTATCGGTTTAATTCTGGGGGATACCCAGTTGTAGAGCTTCCTTTGCCTAATGTATCCCCTACTAGAGGTGTGGTGTCCCCGACTACTCTGAAGCAGAGCGAACACAGCACTTGTCCTCATTCTGGAACACTTCTACCTCTCAGCTTAGAGCAGGCCTTACTTACCACAGGGTCCTGAGAAACCCTGACTACTCATAAAGACGTTAGGTTATTTCTCAGGGGCATGTCCTGGAGGCCCCGAAGTAATTGGGATCCTAAAACAATCCTACGAGCCAGTACAAAATGGAGCACAATTTAAGATGGTTTTGTTTTTGTTTTTTAGGAACAAAAATCTGAATAAGGAAAAAGTAATTGGTTTTTTTTACTCTGGACTCTTACATTCTGAACACAGACTGTCTAGACTGACAAGGCCGACACATAACAAGTTAGACACAAATAATATCGCTCCTCCCTTTCCCTCTGCTCTTGGTTATCTGAAAGGGTCCAAGGGTCCAAGACTGACTAAAATATAAAAAGAAAACCAGTGGCACTATTTCTACCCTGAAATCCTGGGATACTGGCCTGTTTCCAAATAAGCCCACGTATAGTTTGCCAGTTTCTCACCTGTGGGGCACCTGGAATTGAGGGGCCAGGAGTGATTGGCTGAGCCATTAAGTCATAGTCATTTCCAGATGATCCTGCGGCTACATAGGAATAGGAGCCCCGGGCCCAGGGATCAGCACGCCAGCGAGACACCACAGTTTCCTTGGGCTAAAGGAGAAACCATGAGTGGAAGTTATTACTGGACACGAAGGACAAATTGGCCATTTCTGAAAGGTGGAAAAGCTGTGATGGGTGGGGATACAAGTGAGAGAAAGGCAACAGACACAAGAGTTAACCAAGTGATAAATGCTGCTGCTATAAAATAAAATAAATGCCTTCAGGCTGCAAGGAAGCCTCCAGATTGCCTTCTCAGCTATGAATCCAGAGATCTACCCAGGGATTGATCTCTAGTCCCTTTTAAAATTCACATGAAACATTAATATGCCTTCTCTCAAAGGAATCACAAGTGACTAAAAGTGTTCAGTGGACCTAAAGAAAGAATAACAGAAAAAAGTACCAAGAGATTCTCTTCAGACTTCCCTTGGGGAGGTGGCCACTTCGTCTGAAAGGTGGTTGGGGAATTGGGGGTGGGGATGCTTCCACAAGTAGAGACAACAGACAACACAAGCAAAGAAATGTGGCAAATAGCCTTCTCAATCTCCTGGCCCATGTACTGGGGGCTTTTCTCAATCCCATACTTAGGGCATGAACTCTAAACATTAGCATTAATATAAACCCAGCACACAATTCTGGCTGAAACTGTCCTGACCAAGAATCTATGCTGCAACTCGAGATACATCAAACACTGCTTTAGTCTAAACCGCAGAACCTCGCGTGCCCCCGCCCCTTACTTACTTACCTGGGGCACTGCGCTGCTACCAAAAATCCCTTTGAGAATGGCCAGGCATCGGCCAACGATCACATCATCACTTATGTTTTCCATGATGCCAGCAGCTTCTCCTGCCACTAGTGCCAATAGTATTGGAGCTAGAGAAACAGAAAGGACAATTCCAGGGTTTTCCTACAGACTTTTCTCAAGTACCTCCTTATCAGGTCTCACATTATTCTTGGCTGTTTGAAATCTGATGACCAATAGACAGACATGCACCACTCATGCTAAACACATGTTTCTGAGCCAGCAACCTGAATCCTATCCCCAGAAGGGTGCTGGCAAACCACAGTGAAGTGTGACTCATGTACTTCACTGCTTATAACCTGGCAGAATACAGAAGTCCTGAAGATATAACTTCAGATCTTGCTATCAAGTGTCCCTATATTTAGGCACAGAATTCTTAGACATCTCCATGACCAGGGCTGCATCCTCTTAGCTGTCATCCCAGGCCCTTCCATAATCATCACCCTTACTCACCCATTTCGTGACTGTGTGCAACAGGCTTATGTGACAGCCACAGTACTAGATGCTAGGGATATAAAAACTATAAACTAGACTCTATACTCCAAAGATCAACAACAACAAAAATAATCATAGAGATAATTACGAACTGTGATAAAAGCTATGGAAACACAGAATACAGAGAAAAGAATACAAGGACATAATTTCATCTGAGGCAGTGGGAATACATGTGTCGTGGAAAGTCTCTTTGAAATAGTGACATTTGGGCCACGCCCTGAAGCTGTGTAGAGTATGCCACGCTGGGAAGGAAGAGAAAGAGAAAAATAAAAGCGCCCCAGGCCCAGGGCACAGTACAATGCAGAGGCCCCAAAGTAGAAGACAGCATGGTACATTTTAGGATTCCAGGAGGGCAGACAAGTGTGCCTGGAGGCTGGGGAGGGCATGGACAATGAAGAAGCTGAGTAGAAAAGAAGGGTTAAATTATTCAGCCTTCATGATGGCCACGATAATGAAAGCCATCAAAAGAAAGAAGTGGGGGGCTTCCCTGGTGGCGCAGTGGTTGAGAGCCTGCCTGCAGATGCGGGGGACACGGGTTCGAGCCCTGGTCTGGGAAGGTCCCACATGCAGCGGAGCAACTGGGCCCGTGAGCCACAACTACTGAGCCTGCATGTCTGGAGCCTGTGCTCCACAACAAGAGAGGCCACGATAGTGAGGCCCACACGCTGCGATGAAGAGTGGCCCCCATTTGCTGCAACTAGAGAAAGCCCTCGCCCAGAAACGAAGACCCAACACAGCCATAAATAAATAAATAAAATTTAAAAAAAAAAAGAAAAAGAAAAAGAAAGAAGCAGGGATAGCAGTCAGTGGCTACTGGCAATTGAACAAGTATGAGGTAAGAGTGGCCTGGACTGGGAGGTAGGCAGTGGGAAAGAAGTAAACAGGTCTGAGAGAGAGAGTGAGGCCCTGACAGGACTTGATGGCCTAGATCAGGAAAGAGAAAGAGCATTCAGCTGTTGCCGGAAACAATGTGCTCGGGGAGCAAATGGCTCCTCTGTGGAGTTAGTGGCCCTGGCCATGTGAAGGATGTTCAGTACCGGGCAGTGAGGAGTGATGGAAAGAACCACGTGCCAGTCAAACTGGTTAACTGATGTGTCTGCACTGTCAAGGCCAGGCCTCCTGATACTGCTGCAAAGGAGAATATCTGACATCCTTTTCTTGGAATGAGGTAAGATCTAAATATACTTCTTTTTTTTAAAAAAAGTGCTCTATATAGAACTAAGAGCAACCCAATTACAGAAGAATGTAAAACAGGAGGTAGGAGTTTGATAAATACATTCTAGGGAAAGTGATCGAAGATTCAGGGGCAAGTCAGATACAAAAGTCTGAGAATGAGGAATACAAGTTTCCCTTTCCAGGAAGCTTCCCTGGGCCTGACCCCCTGGCCGAGTTGATTTCTTCTTCTATGTTTGCTCTTGCAGTGCCCTGGGCTTTCACTCTCACTCCACTTCCTGCCCCGTTCTGAGGCTGCCAACCTCCTTACTGTATCCCCCACTAGGTTGTGAGCTCCTCGAAGGCAGCTACAATATTCCTAATTCTCTATTCCTATAAGGATGTAAAAAGATGAAAACTAGAAAGCCGTTACCTTTATAGAGGTTCCAGAAGAGGAAGAGCTCACCCCTGCTGGCAGTTGTACTGCCAACATGTCCGAACAAATTGACACTTGGATCCCAGAATACCCGGTCAAAACACAACACGACCTATTGTAAAAAAGGAGCACATAAGCTGGTGACAGCACTCAGAGAACATGGCTTTAAAGCACAGCTGTGCCTCAACAGGAAGTACTTCTTCCTCAGACCTTACTAAATAAGTTCCTTCTAATCTACTCTCAGTATAAGCCTAGAAATCCCTATTATAAATGTACTACTTAGGAAGACATTTAGCACTCACTCTCTTTTTATAGGCTTGGGTTTGAGAAGTGACCCCAGAAGACAGTCCTCATGGATACTTTATACATAATTAGGTACTAAAGTGAATGAACTAACAGGTCTCACCCTGATATCACAGAGTTGAGAGCACAGCAAAATGTTCAAAAACGCAAACCTCTCTCCTCTCTAAGTGGAGGGCAATCAGACTGGTATTTGTACACTGGGTATGTAGAGAGGTACCTAGGGCAAGTTACCTTGTTAAGGTTGCCAAACCCCATCCTTTGGACTGCAGATGTTTTCCACTCAGGAAGAGGCGGCACAAACTGAACAGCTGGTGGCTGCTGCTTCAACACACCCAAGGGAAGGGTACAGAGAACTGCATCACACTTATAAATAAATGTCTGGCTCGTGGAGCGGGTATTCACAGCTATCACTTCACATCCTAGAGAGGTTAGAGGAAAAAGGCTTTACTGGTGATAAGGATGATACTGACAAGGGTATTGAACATTTAGCACACAGCAGAATCTACATGCTATCTCAGTTAATTCTTACTACAAGTCTGTGAAGTCAGTTCTGCTCATTTTCTACAAAAGAAAACTGAGGCAGAGGTGAAGTAACTTGTCTAAGGCCATACACGTAACAAGTGCCAGGATTTAAACCCAACAGTCAACTTCAGGGTCCTCGCTCTCTACCACCATACTACTCCACCTTCCCGACGGATACACTGGGATCTTTTGGACTAATAATAGGACCTTATCATTTACCAAAGTTAAGTAAATTTAGACCAAAATTAAGAGTAAAATGCCTATCCTGATAGAACCAATACCTCTTCCACTGTGGTTAGGCGCTCACTAAGGACCAAAAGAAGAAGAATTATATCAGAAGCCTGTGGTGCCAATCTAAGGGATGCAGGCTAAAACCACAGAGCATGCTATCCTTGAGAATACACGGTGATGCTTAGCTTGCCAGGATGTGAATGAGCTCAAAGCTGACCACAGAAAAGGTACTGAAAGCAAGTTAATGTAATTTTCCCTCATTTGTGTTCAATTTTTTCTTCAATAAATGTCTCTTTACATAACTTCTGAAAAATACATAGATAGCTCAGAATAAGTATGTGAGCTCCATACATGCCCATTTTCTGTGGCCACAGAACTAGGGAAAATGACACAAAAGCTAGTCTCACTGTTCTCCACCTGTCTGCAAATGGCTATTTAAGGCTGTAGATCTTCTCAACACCAGCAGCTAGAAGCTGCCTCTGAAGGGAAAACTAAAATAAAAATGGTTTCACTGGTTGTTAAAAAAATTATCTGTGGTGATCTCAACAACTCTAGAAAAGGGGCCATGGAGGGCAAGACTGGTGGCCACATCTCCACTAGTCATGAGAGCCCTTAGAGGGGGGGTGACTAGCTTTCTTAAGGAGTTCAAGACTATTAATTCCAAAGGTGGGTGGATGATGGACTCTCTGCACTCCACATGAAATGTACCCTGACAGCAGCAATAATGAGCACAGAGCCTACTGCCATCGGAATCACAGGGCAATTCCATCTCTGAAGTCAACCTATCAGCAAAAGTGCTCCCAGAACGAGAAACCAGCCTAAGCATTTAGCCCACCTGAATAGGAAAAGCCAAAAACCAGGATGCAGATGGTGAAATACAAGGGGTGGGTCCCACTGGAGCCCTAGGGGCCCAAATCCTGGTATTTAAGAGCATACTTAGCAAAATTACATCCAAACTCCCTGGCTGTTTACTATAATACCAAACTAATATGCACAAACTGGAGACTCTAAAAACTGTCCCAATTTTCTGGTTTATACTATGATGGGGTCAGAGCCTCTAAAGGCTCTACAGCCTCAGTACTTTTGTAAATGCAAAATTTTAAAGTCAGGAATCATAGTTTATGAGACATTCTATCAGGAAATGTACCTAAAATTTTTTCTGTAGGTCAAACTCAACAAAAGATCAGTACCATGTTTCAAAGTAAGAGATTTATCTTACCAGTAAAGACGTACCTGAAGCTGTGTAGCGAACCTGCCGAACTGCTGTGTTCAGTTTAATGTCCAGGCCTTCTGCTAAAGCCACAGGCACACATGAGTAGCCATTCCTCACTGTCAGGTGGCTGCCAGTAAACTCAAAGTCATCATCCTAAAGAAGACAGAAGAGGACATATTTTCACTTTCTTAATCTAACTTACGCCATTTATATTGAGTCCTTTTATAAAATAACACTGAAAAAACACCAGCTTGTGGAAAGTCAATATTCTAAGACAGAAATTAAAGAATAATCACTCAGTCTTCCACTACAGCTACCCCAGGAAACTAAAGGGAAAACGGAAAAAAAGCCAGAATGTCGCTAATGGCTATCTCTGGGCAGTGAGATTAGGGCTGTTTCTTCTTTTCTGTGATAGACTTTTTATCATCACAGTCCTACACCACCAAGTCCAGACTACCTATGGCGGGCAGGAGAGGGAAGGAAGCTTACTGAGTAAATTCAGATGATACCATAAAAGTTTGTTTGGCTTTTGTATGTGCTATTGATGTGGCAGGATATCAGATTCACCATCCTAATTACATTTTCTTCTACATAACAGCAAAATCAGTTTTTATGGCTTAAACTTACAGGTTTTAAAGTTGAGGAAGACTTCCAAAACTAAAGTTGGTCAAACCAGATGAAGGTAAATCTAGGATTATAAAAACTTGCCCAAGATAATCCATAAAGAAGTCAAGATTTGGCCTGGAAGAATTCCCAAAATGATTTCATGTCTTTGAATTTACTGAAAAATTTTCCAAATAGAGAAACTTCTGAAGGCTAATTGATTTTTCTAATTCCATGAAACTCCTGGGGAAAACATACCATGATTCTTAGGAATTAGATAAAAATATACTGGGCTGGCAGCACAACTCTCACTACTTAGTGACTAATTTGTTCCCCATATGGGAACACACACCTACATCAAAACATTAAAACACATCACCGACATTAAATATTTAATACAATCACAAATGAATACATATTGCAACATCAAATGACAGATCAGTGACTAGAGGTAATTTAGTATTTACATGAAAAACCATAAAGAAACTGGAAATTCTACAAGATTTGTACCACTAGCAAGTGCAATCCTTGCCATAATTCAAATTCTGAAGAATACCAGGACATAATCTGAAGATGAAGAAGTAAAAATAATTTTACAAGGAAAATGTATAATGAAAATGAAAATACATAAGTAAAATATAATATTTACTTCTATACAATCTTAAGTCTGGCCAAAATCTCAGATTTAGAGATTGGTCCATTCAGCATCTAAGAAACCTGGTGATTTCTCACCAGTTCAAGAGTAAATCACACTGAAAACACTTAAGAATAATTTAACAAAAGATGTGTAAGACTGGTACACTGAGAATTATAAAGTAATGCTGAGATAAATTAAAGGAAACCTAAATAAATGGAGCGATATACCACGTTCAAGGATTAGAAGACTCACTATTGTTAAGATGACAATCCCAGAAGGTATTTTTTTTGTAGAGACTGATAAGCTGATTCTAAAACTTTATAGAAGATCTAAAATAGTCAAAACACTTTCAAAAAAGAACAAAGATGAAGAACTTACACTACCTGATTTCAAGATGTACTATAAAGCAAAAGTAAACAAGACAGTGTGACAGTGGCATATGGATAGACAGACATTGAATAGAAGAACTGATTTTCAACAAAGGTGCCAAAACAAATAAAGAAAAAAGATGGTGCTAGAATAGCTAATTAGATAACCATATGGAAAAATATAAACCCTACCTCACCTCTCACTATACACAAAAATTTAACTCAAAATGGGTCATAGATCTAACATAAGCGCTAAGCTCACAAAACTTCAGGAAGAAAACAGGAGAAAATTTTTGCAGTCCCAGTTTAGACAAAGATTTTTCAGGACACAAAAAGCACAAAGCCTAAAGAAAGAGTTGATAAACAGGACTTCATAAAATTAAAAACTTTTGCTCTTTGAAAGGTACCATTTAGAAAATGGAAAATGCCAGTTGTAGACTGGAAGAAAGTATTTTCAAAACATAAATCTGACAAAGGAACTGTATCTAGAATTTACAGAACATAATGAACTCTTACAAGAGGACAAACAACTGTTTTTTAAATTTAATCTTTTATTTTCTTTAACTTTTTATTTTATACTGGAGTATAGTTGATTAACAATGTTGTGACGGTAGATTTTTTTAAATAAGCAAAAGCTCTGAACAGACTTTTCACCAAATAATTGACATATAAATGGCCAATAAGCACATGAAAAGATGCTTCACATTACTAGTCATCACAGGAATGCAAATTAAAACCACAATGAAAAACTACTATACAACCATTAAAATGGTTAAAAATTTAAAAACTGGCGTTATCAGGTGTTGGTGAAATCATGGGGCAACTGGGGCTGGCATACACTACTGCTGATGAGAATGAGATGTGGAAAACCGTTTGGAAGTTTCTTATAAAGTTAAAAATCTACTTCCCGCAGACCCAAGAATTTTACTTCTAGATATTTACCCAAGAGAAAGACATGAACGTTCACAGTAGCTTCAATCATTTATAGCCAAAAACGAAACAACCTAAATGTCTGTCCATGTATCAGTGAATGGGTACATTCTGTGGCCGTATCCATACAATGGATATGAATATTACTAAACAAAAAGAAACAAACTATTGATATACACAACAACAATGAAACTCAAAATCAAAAAAGGCACACACAAAAGGCTATATACTGTACAATTATATACTGTATGGTCCAATTTACATGCAATTCTAGAAAAAGCAAAACTATAGTGACAGAAAGCAAATCAGTGGTTGCATAGGGCCAGGAGCAGGAGGGCTGGGGACTGACTGCAAAGGGACAAGAGAACTTTTCAGGGTAACAGAAATGTTCTGTATCTTAATTGTGGGTGTGGTGCTTCATGACTACGTAAGTCTGGCAAAACATCAAACTGCTCACTTAAAATAGGTGAGTGTTATTGAATATAAATTATATCTTAATAAAGCTGTTTTTAAAAACACACATACAAACAAATTTAACAGTGCCTCTTAGGAGCCCTCTCAAAGACATGTGCAACAAAATACATGGTAAGGGAATTTTACCTGATCCCAATGTTTAAGGGAAAGTGTAGAGAGAGGTGTGGCATTAGCAAATTCAAGATTTGCAAAATGCCAGTCAAGTATTTGTCTGTCTCTTGACGATAGATACACATCACTGCAAAATGAGAATAAAGGAGCACAAGGTTATTAAAGGACATTACTACGATTCTCAATGGGCTGATGTGGATGATCTCAGTGAGACTATGCCTTATGTGAAGAAATTCTAAGTCAAAAAGCAGGACCGTATCTGTCTTATTAAGCCCTTTATTCCTGCTGCCTAGAGCAGGCCAAGCTTACCGCATAAAGCAAAGGCCTGACTGTAATTCCAGGAAAAAAAAAGTCTTCTTTATACTGTTACCTTGCATTATAAAAGCTTACTTAAAAATTTTTTTTTGTTTTATATTTTGAATAAAGCATGGACTTTTTTTTTTTTTTAATTTTTTATTTTTTTAAAAAGCCCCATGTTACAAAAAGTCTTTTAAGAAAGTAGATCTGGCAAAATGCCATATTAGAAGTAATATATTATGAAGCGATATACTATCCAGAGTAGTGAGGTACACAAAAGGAAAAAAGGAGTCAACTACCACTTTGTAAAAGTGACTTAGAGTGAAAAGTCAGGTCACAAAAGAAGAGATCCTGCCTCGCCTTGAAACCCAAGCAGTCGCCAAAGTATGCCATTATTATAGGCAAACAGCTTCCCATATCAATTAGACAAGTGCCATATCCATTTCCAAAAAATACTGTTAAATTTTCCTTCAAGAAAGCATTCCTTCCCACCTACCCTCCACACCCCCACTCCCCAAATGTTTCATGAGCTACACCAGTAAGTGGTTATACATTCTTTTACAATCACACCTTCAGGGAATAAAACAGGCAGCCCATTTACCTGTACACAAACTGCTAAGATCAGACATGAGATGTACACATAAATGTCAGCAGTGGAACGATCCACCCTTTTCACTTGCAAAGGGTGAACAGAAAGCTACTATAATTCTCTAGGACATTTACAAAGTGTTATCTTCACCTTGAGAAGAAACTGAATAAAAATAAATGTCCACAGGACTTTTTTTTAAAAGCAAGAATGGGTAGCATCCCTGACTACAGAAGAGATGTATGTGGAGGCCGGATGCAACATGCAGCACACTGTCACCATATAAGAGGTCACTATCAAAAACCCAATGGAAATGAAGTGTAATACTTTCCTAGTCCCCAGAATTATGAGAGTTTAAAGCAATACCACCTTCTACACCACTCAAAGACAATTTTCATTCATGTATCAAATCTTATGGGAAAAGGCTATCTTTTAAAAAAAGATATGTAGATTCAAGTATCTAGGACACCATTACCCATTAAAATATAAGAGTAGAGAATTAAGGAACCTGACAAATAGTCCTATGTGCACAGATGCCTTCCATTCATTAAACAATCTACAATACATTCACAGAACATAAATAAAAGCCCAGGGTGCTTTGTAATTTTTCTTTTAAATCTAACAGAAGGAACAGTAAAAGCTATCTTTCTGAGCATTCGTGTTTTCCTTACCTTGGGGGATTCGCTTCCAATTCTTGAAGTTTTTCTTCTAGCTTTCCTTGTGTTTCAGCTAATTCATCATACTCCTGATAAAATTAAGAGAACTGGGTTGATCTTGATGGATCAGAGACCCACCTAGTTATTTATACCACAAAGTGTAAGGCCTGGACCATATCCCTGTTCAGGTCAATCTGCAAGTGTGCCTTAGCTGAAGGCTGGAGGTTGGGTCAGGGCTCAGGGATGGTTGTTCTTGGAGACAAGTTACAATGTTAGCCAAGAATTAAGACTGATGGGGGTGGGGGCGGGGAGGTGGGGGAGGATGCAGAAGGAGGAAATAAAGAAACACACCAGTATGCTACACAGTAAGGATGAAAAAGAATAGTGACTACCACTTCCGGTGCGTTTACTGTGTCCCTAGCATGGAATAAGCACTTCAGACCCCCTACACATGAGGCAGTACTAACACCATGTCACAGATGAGGTGACTAAGGAGTCTAAGGTCACATGGCTAGGAAATACTAAGTTAGGGATTTCAACCAGACAGTTTGACTCCATTCAATAACTCTGAAGTCCAAGTTCGTTATCATTATTTTAAATTGTCAGAGATAAACTATGACAGAGGGCTAAACTGATACGTAGGTAAGCTAAAGGATGACACTGTGAAAACAAGGGCAGGAATTCTGCAGAAAAAGCAGACAAAATTAACCCATTAAGTTCCCACAGCTCCTGTGTACCAAACCCTCTTCTTCCTACTACAGGCACCTGTGATTGGCTAGTGGCTCTCTCTTTTCCAAAGTTTCCTGAATCTATACTATTTCTTAGGATTCCAAGTAAAAATCATTGAGGCATGTATGTACCATACCTTGCATAAGGCAGTTAGATCCCTGTGTTTGCTTTTCACTAAGAACTCAGCAGTGATATCTCTGGGTGGCTTGACTTCAGATGCTTCTTTGTATTGCTGATGGAGTTCTTTAATTTTCTCTTTTAAATTTACCATCTAAGAGGGAAAAATACAAATTTATCATTCCAGACAGTAATTCATTGCCAAAGCATGTACTTTGGTTCCTCCCCTAAACTGCTATTATACCAAAACAGGGTTATACTGCAAGATCTATGGAATTCTTAAATACCTCTTCCAAATCATGACATTAAAAAAAATATTTTAAATGACATTTTAAAACAGGAAAAAATCCTATATGGCTCAACATAGAGGTATCACATCACTATCAGATAAGTAGGACTGGCTCTGTCTTCCAAAACAAATGGGAGAACTAGGAATGTACCATTAATAAAAATACATAATTAATTAAAAATTAACTACCAGGAAAAACAAACTGTCTCCAATTAAACTTATTGCTTTGGGAAACAAATCGTCATGATTTGTTTTTTAAATATGTAAAAGGTCAAATCATCACACAAAGAACCTTAAAGAACCATTCCCAATGTTAGTTTTTTCGGATTTCTGGTGGTGCTACCCAAGACTAAGGTGAAGGTTAAAGCCTGAGACTGGGAGCTTCACACCAGCTGGCCATGTTCTAGCCACTCTTCTCACTTCATCCGTACCACAATCCATGAAGGAGGTGTGCCAGAGACCTCTTCATTTGACAAGATGAAGAAACAAGGTACAGTGAGAATGAGGCAAGAGTCCAGTCACAAGATGCACCCAGATTTTGCATCATAAAGCCCCCAAGTTTGCAGCTGGCAGGATGAGGAGAAACAAATGGTTTCCCAGTCTGAAGGTGGGGCTCTGGAAGATGGCATAAACAAGGGCCCCCTTATAGGTACCATTGGGGAATATCCCCATATTGGCACCTCAAGTGGAATAATTATGCCAATGAATTACGGTACTGGCTGCTGACATGTTGTCTTCATCAGTGGGAACTTAACCCCAGCACAGCTGATCTCCCTCTCATCCTAGACTTCAGCAGAGGGCACTAGGCCAGCTTTGCAACAGTCAACAGCAACCTGACACAGGAAAGATCTATTTCCCCAGCAACAATTTACCAATAATGCCATACTGAAAGACTGACAGATAAAACAGTGCCTTTTGCCAGTCATTATTTTCTTAACAATAATGAGCTGTGCAGACTTTCTCTCCCATGGAGAAAAAAAATCAGAAATGCTTTTAAAATTTCTAAATTAAAGGCCTTCTCCCCCTACTGATGCATCTTCAGCTATGAAAAAAATATAAAATTTCACCTTATTAAGAAGTTCTTTCAGTTCCTCCTGAGTTTTCACTATCTTCTTCCAATGTTCAATCTGCTCATCTTTGACATGCTTTTCTTGTAACCTGAAGAGACAATATATATGCTCTGGCCACACAGCCAGCCTTGCTGAGTAAGACAGGTGCCCATCAGAAACATTTGATGGCATCAAGGCCCTCTAAAATTTCTAATACTTTGGAATAAGAAAGTTGGCTGGTGGCAAATTATTTTCTAGGCTATGTTAAATACAGTTAATTCAATACCATAAAAGACATGAATTTTACAATCGAGAGAGCCTTAAGGATCATGTAATTATTTTAAATAGCTTTACTTTTGGATTTAATTATTTCACAAGAAAATAAGTGAAAACTAGCTCAAATAAAGTGAAAACTTTAAACATTAAATAGCAAATCTATAAACGGAATCCATAATACAACAAGCGGTATCAAAGTACTTACTGAATGACAACTTCCAATGCCTGGCCGAGGGACACAGGCTTATTATTGAGGACATTGAAGTCTAGTTGATGACTAAGGTAAGATGTAGCTTCTAGCAACCGGTTAAACTCTTGCTCTACCATTTCATCTTTCTCTTTAGGAACCTGAAAATTTGAAGTATGGCAGAGTTGGTCCTTATATGACTAAACATAACCATCCATGAAAACACAAATGCTCTACAGTTTAAAAGGTCAAAATATGTATCTCAAAGGGGAAACCTTTGAGGACAATGATTCAAACTCTCTTTTCTATGAAGTGGTCAATTCCATTAAATGAGATATGAAATGTTTCAGCCCGGATATTTTCCTGTTCTCATGATTTTGCCCTCAGAGCTGGGACTCTACCTCTATTAACAGCCACAGGATTCACACTGGTGCTGAGTGAAGTCATGTGGAGCACAAGGTGCCCTGGAGTTGACATGCACTGAGATAAGCTGGGCTGACATGCAGACAACACACTGGAGAAGTCCCAGAGAACAAAGACTATGTCAACACACCTGAGCACCTTCCAGAATAAGGACAGGATGAAAAAATAAGAAGCCCAAGGTATCTGCTTCCCCTCAAAGACGACAATTTCAGGTAGGAGTAGGGAAGAGAGAAGTGAAATTCATGGCTATTAATAAGAACACAACAGCATCTTAATTCTTTCTCAGAGTAATAGTGTTTTATGGCACCAATTAAGTTCAGAGTTGAATATCCAATGCTCTTAGACTATGAGTGACTGAGGTACCAGGTCTGGCTCACTACTGTGGAGTAAGAGAACAGACTGCAAAGCAGATCGTCAAGCTGCAAGACCATGCTCCTAATCCCTGCTGGGCCCCTACCTAGTGATACCATCAGTTAGCTGACACAAATTCCTCTGCTACTGCTTAATTCAGCCCCAAAGTAAACTGTATCTACAATCCTATTGCTGAATTCATGGGAATAGCGAGAAGGAAAAAGCATGTTTAAGGCAAGCAACACTTGCCATAAAAAGCTAGGCATTGGGACTTCCCTGGTGGTCCAGTGGTCCGTGCTCCCAATGCAGGGGGCCTGGGTTCAGCCCCTGGTCAGGAAACTAGATCCTGCATGCCACAACGAAAGATCCCACACGCAGCAATGAAGATCCCGTGTGCCACAACTAAGAGCCAGCACAGCCAAATAAATACAAAAAAAAAAAAGCTAGGCATCAACTGGGAAACGGGATTGAAAATTTGGATTTTCACTTTACCATCAACCTAAAATTGGTAACAAGAAAACAAAACATGAAAGTAAGTCCTAATAATCACTAAGGCTGAGGAAGAATGACCTACAATTAGAGGTAACTATTATGGACAAGATCATCACAGTAAAACTCTGCTTCTCATCTGCAATTCCTTCAGTTTTGCCCTTCCCAATTAAATGGATGCTTTCGAAGCACTAGCCTCTGCCCCTTCACTGATGAGTCACACAAGTAACTCTTATCAGATGAGCAAAAAAGAATATGGTGAGAAGTATAATCTGCACCAAAACAAAGGGAAAAGGACTGCAACTCTCCTTTGGAACAGTAAATTATGACAAGTCACTATAACTAATTTAATCAAAATAATATTTTAAAGCATCAAGTTCTAAAAGATCACACATGGGAGAGATCAGGAAATCTTTATGAATTAGAGAATCCCCCTTAGTCTTAGAAATAGAAACCCCTGAGAATCTTTTGGTTTATGCTGAGAAATAAGGCAGTGAATCTGGCTTTGGATGCTTGGTGCCATTTATATATCAGGGTGGTACCTAGGACTTGGTGGATCAAACACATCTGACCTACCCATTCAAGTCCAGGGCCAAAGAATGGAGCTCTTGGTGACATCACTACTTGTTCTGATTACACAGCTATCAGAGCTGATGGAAGTGACCTTCTTTTCAGGAATTTCATTTACTTTCCCGTCAGTTACATATACTCTATATATGATGGTCACATACAGAACAGCTCAAAGCAATGCTGAAATTTTGCTTGGTGTTAATTCCCGCGGTGATGTTACAAAAGATGGTTCTAAATTTGGTGCTCCTTTAAAAAGGAAACAATCACATTTTCAATATGAAATCTACATAGTTACAAGATCTTCACTGATCACGGATACAACGTGAATGACTGCTTTTCCTGGAGTACAAATGGTGATATTTCTACATGTGGCTTCTAAAATGCCTAGCAGGAGGATGCTATAGCAGCAAGAGGGACCAGATCACATATGCCTGTACAACAGGACAGAAAGTGCCAATACACCAAGTTTGCAAATGGTACAGATTAAAGCTGTTCCAGTGTCAATTGGATGGCTTGCTTTGGACAAGCTCTAATCTTTACAGCTAGGGAAGTTCATATTGAAAAAGTATGCAGTACTCAAAGGCTCAGTATCTGGGGTCCAGGGTGTGTGGTACAGAAATATTTAAAGGGACACTGTCAAGGTTAGAGGGACCAAATTTGACCTTTTGTTTCTTCCCTCTGTTTGCTGAGCAGCCCACTTGATTCGTTACACTTTCCCCTTTAGTCCACCCACACCCCCCACAAAAAACTTGACTTTTTACATGCGCTTTCAATGACAAATACTCAAATGGCACCAGCCCAACACACAGGTGTAACTGTACAACAACAAACCAGTGTGAATGTATGATGGACGGGATCTTTGGAAGGGAAAGATTTAAGTTTCAAGCTTTTAATGGGTTACTGTAAACAGTGAGGAAAATGAATTGAAAAATTATGAAAGAAAAATACCTTGACAGTGTCCTTTTAACCAGTGCAGCAGAGAGAGAAATAAACTGTAAATAACAGCCCAACAGCCAAGCCAAGTTTAGTTTTGTAAGACGGCAGTAAAATCAAGGCTTTAAACACACAGCATGACAGAAGCATTGTGAGCTCAGAAGCTGCAACTACCACAGAAATAAGGAACAGACTGTACAGAGACTAAAACGAGAGAGTCAAAGCACAGAAATGGGCAAAAAAAGGCACTTTGGGTGGGGGTGGGAGTTATAAAGGGAGACGGTGCAGAAAGCAGAGAGGAATAAGCAAAATTCAATACAAGAGAAAAAGAACAATCAAACCAAACAAACGAACACCAAACCAAAAGATCACTGCCGCATCTGACTGATACCAGAATGACATGACTGCATCTCCAGGACACCCCCTCTAACTCGGGGCTCCAGTCAGTAGTCAGGTCCCATCCATTTTCTGCTAAGCAGTTATAGGAATGTTGTCAGTGACACCAGGGATAGCTTTGAAACCTGGATTTTTTCCCATTAACTTTAAAATTCCACTTTAAAATTAAAGAAATATTTGGAAAATAGTAAATAAAATACTTGTCCATTAGGACACCAATACTGACTGGGAGAAAACCAAAATGTGTCTTTGATATATTTAAACCTTGAATCTGTTTCTAAAATTAATCTATTAGATAAATTCTACTTGATACACTCCAACAATGATAAGAACTTTAGCAATTGACTACCCTAAGCACCCCCTACATACCTGTTTCAGGTCATTTCTTTCCCTTTGGTAAGAACCCTTGGACTCTGTTAGTTCCACAAATAATTATGAAAGGATGTTGAAATATTGGCAATCTCTAAATACAAGTCACAATAATTTTAGTTTAATCTGACCCTTCATTCTTTTTTTAAAAAATAAATTTATTTATTTTTATATTTGGCTGCGTTGGGTCTTCGTTGCTGCATGGGCTTTTTCTAGTTGCTGACAGCGGGGGCTACTCTTTGCTGTGGTGCGCAGGCTTTTCATTGTGGTGGCTTCTCTTGTGGAGCAGGGGCTCTAGGTGTGTGGGCTTCAGTAGTTGCGGCACGTGGGCTCAGTAGTTGTGGCTCACAGGCCCTAGAGCACAGGCTCAGTAGTCGTGACCCACGGGCTTAGTTGCTCCGTGGCATGTAGGATCTTCCTGGACCAGGGATTGAACCTGTGTCCCCTGCATTGGCAGGCGGATTCTTAACCACTGTGCCACCAGGGAAGCCCTAACCTGACTGTTCTATTCTATATTCTTAAATTTCATCCTCAGAAAGGAACTCAGCAAATGATTACCAAGGCTTAAGCACCACATTTTACGCAGCTGGATTTCTATATTACAACACAGTGACAACACATAACAACTAATGAAGAAGCAGTCTTTTGGGAAAGGACCTTTGATACAGTTTCCTAGCAAAGAATCAAACAAAAAGGCTATTGCTTTAAACAGATTTTATGATTTTTCAAAACCATTTATTTCTCAATGAAAGGCTCCAAAAAAATGGTTCCTTCAAGACTAAAAATTTGGTGAGTCTCACTCCTCTAAATGGGGTATAATCCTGACTGTTTTGATCCTATTATATGGAGCATCCATATATGGAGGATGGATTATATGGAGCATCCCTGAACATGGCCGGGGTGGGGAAGCCTGTGTGACTGGCTCATGCAGAAAAAATTTTGGTAGAGCCAAGCAACTTTCTGAACAGGGTCCCTGATTCTGTAAGAAGTCATCTCAAAGGAAGGACAGCTCTCCTTAGTTCTACCTCTGGCTGCATCCTATCATCACAAGCTTGGTAGGTCTTCAAAAACATTGCCCATCTGTCATACTTCCAGTCTGCATAAGTTCTCTAGCAGCAGAGCAAAAATGGAGTTAAGTATATCTAGGTTCCAGGTACTCAAAGTTCTGAGATTTAGCCAGAGAAATCCTCAGGAAGAATTACACATTGAAGAAAGTTGTAATGGCCAACAGAGGCCACAGTCAACCTCCACCTCTCCCATCCCCATGCACTGCTACAATTACGGTAAATCGTGGAAAGAAATTTACATATGAGGAATTTCTAACCCAGATTCCCAAATAGCTAAGGGAAATGAGATATTATTAACCCTGAAGGGAGAATAAGGAAAACAGGTATATCTTTAATTTAAATAAAATTCAATGTGATTCTATAAATGGAGACTGTTGCCTCCCTCTCCTTCTTTTACCTCATAAGGAATCTTTCAGGGGATGTAAATAACTGACTTTCCTAGAGCAGGGACTAAGCCATGTGGACAAGGCACACATGGCATGTCTAAGGAGTGCACTCCAGCAACTTCCAGCACGTAGCAGAGGTGCTCAGTAAATTCTTGTTAAATAAATTAATATAGTTTGGAAAAGAAAAGTCAGTATTTTTTTTTTTTTTTTTTTTTTTGCGGTACGCGGGCCTCTCACTGTCGTGGCCTCTCCCGCTGCGGAGCACAGGCTCCGGACACGCGGGCTCAGCGGCCATGGCTCACGGGCCCAGCCGCTCCGCGGCACGTGGGATCCTCCCGGACTGGGGCACGAACCCGCGCCCCCTGCATCGGCAGGCGGACTCTCAACCACTGCGCCACCAGGGAAGCCCGAAAAGTCAGTATTATAACTATATTTGAGGGGAAAAAACTATTTTGCTACTTCAAAAACATTAAAGGAAGGCATGAGATTTTTACATTTATAAAAAGCAGGGAATGGCAGTCATGATTTTAAAGGGTAGAGAAAGCAAAGACTGCCTTAAAGATACCAAAGATGTTCCCAAAAAGGAAAATGAAAACTGAAATGGCCAAGATGCCTCTGTCAAAAGTATAACCACCTAAACACCACTCTCTATGAATAAAAGTGGAAACTTGCTAAGTTACGATAGGTACTGAGTGTATCCAATCAATGGTATTTGTAAGAAGCCTGGCATGTGTTACCTTTCAAGTGTTATCTTTCTTCCTCATAACAGTTGAGCCATTCCCAAGTAAAAATCAGGTTCTGTTTCTCTAAGTAGTTACTGAGTCTTTGGATCTCACTTAATAATCACACACACACACACACACACACACACACAAAGTCTCTCTCTCACACTCACTCACTCACTTAAGATACCTTTTCATTACTCAAAAAAAGTCAAACACAAAATTAGAATCTAAAGCCCCCAAGTTACTAGCTGTATAGGAGATGCAGAAAACACTCAGTCATTTCTCTAGTCTCCCCCACCAACCCATGTTTTCAGTCCTCTCACTGGTGACTCCCAAAATGTTCCTGAAATATGAATTACCCTATTTCCCAACCTTACCCATATCTATTTAAAACTGCATAATTCAGAGGATAACTCCATCATCAGTTAATCCGAGGGCACCTGCTTTATTAGCTCTGATTGTTTTTATAGGCTTGGAAGATACTTCTATTTATAAGAATATCCTATAGTAGAACCAGATTAGAAAGCCCTGTTCTAGTCAACCAAAGCCATAAAATAAGCTTCCTTTGTCAAAAACAAACACACAAGCTCAACATACTAGCTGCCAGTCCAGGACCAGAGAGAAGAGAGAGGCAAACTCTTTCAGGGATTCTTGTGACTGTTATTAAAACAATTATAAGGTAACAAAACAAAAACCACTTACTACATGATTTTTTTTCTATAAATGGCTGAGTATGGTGATATGTCCTTAAGACAATATTACAAATGATATTAATAACTGAGTTAACTGCTGGCCTTGTATAGGATGAAATAATTAATTTCTATGTACTAACAACAGAACCATCAAATCAATCACCCTCTTTTCCACTGAGGCTATCCAGAGAATGGAGAAACACATCCCATTTCGTTCAACAGTTCACTGAAGAAAAATCAATGGCTGAGTGAATATCATCACTCTAGGCGGGCCTCCTTAGAATAACTATTAAAAGAAAGCTCTCTGAGAAGGAGACTCAGCTGATGCAGTCACACTGGCAGTTAGAACTGCACCTCACCCCTGCCCCCACCTTCCCTGAACTATCAGCCAGGCAGAACAGAACAAGTGTGGGCATTAAAGCCGGAACACCAGACAACAGACCTTGGCTCTACAACTTATTGACTATAATGACCTCAGGGAAACATATGCATGTGCTTTACATTATTCCCCTGCAAAATGGGAGAATGAAGCAACAGACTGAGTTATTCCTTAGATTTCTAAAGCCATGACACATATCTGTGATTATAAGCATAAATTAACCAGGCTATAAGCTCTTAGTACTTGTCATATAAGCCAAAAGCCGGTCTACTGGTCACTGGTTGTCCATTCCTACTCTGAGCTAGACCACTGGGAACAGCATGATTAAGAAATATTAATATGTCTTCTTATGTGTGATTAACTAACTTAAGGCAAGCAGAACTCAAAGCTGCAAAGAATTTTTTCCCAAATTTGAGAATCCTCCTTATCATCTGGCTGCTTCACCAAATACGAACAAACCAATCCAGAAAAATCCTATAAAGATCAGAGTTGAATGACAACAAAATGCTGAAAACCACACACCAGCTTAACAACTGTGTACCAAAATGCTACTCAAAGGGCTGGTCCTGGTGAGATAAGGAGCTTATGCCAGAACATAAACTAAAGGCACCACTTCTTTCATTGACAAAGTCTTGCTACCAAAAAAAAAAAAAAAAGTCATCATCTGAACAAACATCATGGTTAAATGATGTGGTTTATTTACATTCTGGCACAAGATATTAATCTCATCCCATACTAGTAACCAACAGTTCATGGACTGGCAGCTGGCTGTAGGCCACACTTGAGCGAATATTGGTAGGTTATTTAGAAACAAGTGTTTTAAAAAATGTTTTACAGCTTATCTAATACCAAGAAAGCAGACAATTTCTTTGGATATTTCTACTAGGAAAAAAAACCTCACTTTTTACTGTTAGAAAGACTAAATGAACCTGCTCTACATTCAGGAAAGTCTAAAGAAAAAGATAGTCTCTCACAGATCAGTGATAATCTTTGGTTTGGATTCCATTACTTCTTGAGGACTAATGTAATACCTACTTCAGGAGACCCTGCTTCCTCAATTCAATTCTCTAAATTACTGTCTTATCTACCTAAAACACCTATCTGGTCATGTCTCTTCCCCTGCTCTCAACGAGACTGGAAAAATGGGAGTCCATTATAGTACTCTTTCTACTTTTGTATATGTTTGAAAATTTCTATAATAAAAGGGTGGGAAAAGATAATTATTTGTGTACAAGTACCACCAGACTATGGGGTCTTACATGGCAGGGACTGTCTTATCTCTTTATCTTTTACAGGTCTTTGCAGGGTAAATAGAAGTTTATAGAATTGTTGAATTAACCTCTACTTCATCCTTTTCCTTTCTACTTTATTTTGCCAGAAGGCTGCCTGCCCTTTCCCCTCACCCCCAAAAAAGCCCTGGGAGGAAATATGGATCCAGAATGGTCGGGATGGGAACCAAAACATTTCCTAAAAGTTTGTACTTCTCTGATATGAACTGCATAAATCCTAAAGGTAGACAGGAAAAGGTGAAGATGTCCCATGGGACCTATCACACAAAATTCTAGAGTTGGAATCTTACCACTTTTAATAACAGTAGGCTAAACTGCCATATACCTAGCAAACTTTCCCTTCCTTCAAATATAAAGATGATAGTGTGTTTATAGCCTGAGAATTGTAGACTCCCTCACTCCTAACAGGGGAGTTGGCAAAAATTCTGCTGAATACAAACTTTTGAGTTTCACAGACCCCTAAAAATTAGGACTGACTTACATAACCTATAATACAGCTGTTAAAACACTCTTACTCTCCCATACTGAATATCACTTCCATGTTACTACCATACCAACCAGAGGAAGCTCCTATGCCTGTGATCAACAAATACTTTAACCTACCATCAGGTTAGTATCACCATTTAGCTATTAGCCCATCAAAAACTAAAAAGTTAACAGCCTAGCTAGCCGAATCTTCATTAAGTATTTAAAGATAAATGCCTAAACAGGCATGTATAACCCCTTCCTATATAGCTCAGAGTTAAGAAACAATCACAATGTCACATCATTTCTACTCTCAGTTCATATTTATATGTGTGTATATTCATTCACATATTTCCCCAAAATTGTTTTCGACTGAACCAAAGAAATTGTGAAAAGTGGTTTGTTGTCAACTTACAGCTTGTCCATTAGCTTCATAAAGTGGGCATTTTTGCTTGATCTTGGCCAGTTCCATATTTACTTGCTTGCTAACCACAGCCATGGGATTCCCTCCTAGAAAAAACTCCAACAATTAAATTCAACATACCTATGAAAAGAGAACAAAAACCTCAATGCAAAAATAGTTTTACTCAAAATTTAAAATATCAAAGCTTAGGGTACATGAATTATATATCAACAAAATGCCCAAAGTAAAATAAATATTTAAGTTAAGCATAAAGAAGAAAGCAAAACATTACCTATTACCAAAAATTAGTTAACATTACAGACACTTCTAGATTTTAAGTGCATAAAATTACAGACATATACATACAAAAGGATCATAACACATGCAGTTTTGTGATCTTTTTTCAACTTAGCAACAAATGTGGAAATAATTTGATGTTAATATGGAGCTACATAATTTTTAGTGGCTGTATAGTTCTCATTGTATAATAATTTAATTTTCTAATCTGTGGTTTCTAACATTCTGCTACGTCACTGTCCAGTTGTCTATTTTCTTAGGATAATTTCCTAGAACTGGATCCGCTAGGTCAAAATCTATGTACGTTTTAAATTATGCTCATACTGATGTATCTTTTCAGGAAGGCTATTTGTCAATTTACCTCTCACTAATACTGAGAACAGTATCCTAACCAATATATTTAAAAATTGTATCTATGGCTTTAAAATATAAGATTAAACAGGGACTTCCCTGGTGGCGCAGTGGTTAAGAATCCGCCGGCCAGGGCTTCCCTGGTGGCGCAGTGGTTGAGAGTCTGCCTGCCGATGCAGGGGACACGGGTTCGTGCCCTGGTCTGGGAGGATCCCACATGCCACAGAGCGGCTGGGGCCGTGAGCCATGGCCGCTGAGCCTACGCATCCGGAGCCTGTGCTCCGCAACGGGAGAGGCCACAACAGTGAGAGACCCGTGTACCGCAAAAAAAAAAGAATCCGGCCAATGCAGGCAACAAGGGTTTGATCCCTGGGTCCCGGAAGATCACACATGCCGCGAAGCAACTAAGTCCATGCGCCACACTACTGAGCCTGCGCTCTAGAGCCCGTGTGCCACAACTACTGAAGCCGGTGCACCTAGAGCCCGTGCTCCACAGCAAGAGATGCCACTGCAATGAGAAGCATGCGCACTGCAGCAACTACAGAAAGCCCGTGGGCAGCAACAAAGACCCAACGCAGCCAAAAAAAAAATACATACATACACACACACACACACACACATATATATATATATATATATGTAAGATTAAACTATTTTATGAGTCTCAGACCTTGTATTACAGCACAAAACTAAGAACTACTTACCAAGACCTGTTACTACCATGGCTCCAAGATCAGCTACGTAGTTTCCTTTGCGAAATGTAGCAACTCGTCCACCCACACGATCCTGTTTTTCAGAAATTAAATGGCTAAAATCATAAATTCTAGTTTAACCATAATAACCTGGCAAGGTACATCTCTGGGCTCTTTGATAACTTAAAAAGAAAGGTGGAGTTAAGAGTTTACATGGAGTATGATGTGAGCACAAAGAGCAAATGAAGTTTAACTATTTGAGAGAGTGGTAGGTAATGAATGACATATAAAAAAGGAACAGAATTAAGTGATGTGAGGTAGGAAACAATTTGACACCCAGAAGACATACTTAGTTACTGGTACTATTAGCCACCTACCCTGATGTCTCTAACACTAGTTGTACAGGCTGAGCAAGGGCCACTCACATAGAAAATATTTGTTCACAAATTTCAACACTAAAGGCCATTTTTCTACCATCATGTTCTGACTCTTGCCCCACAGTGTCAAAGTCAGCTGTGAATGATTTGATAGATGACTTCTCTGACAAATGCCTCTCCAGTGCAGCCCCATGCCCAAGGGCAGAGTGTCTACTGAGCATGAACTGTTGACAATACCTCTCATTTCTACACAGGCCCAAGTGTTATCTTTGCTGACTGTAGATCTTCAAGTATGGGGAAATCTTACTGAGCTGCACTGATACTTCAGTCATGGATTACATGAAAGTACTCTGTAAACTCCAAACAAACAAATGAAAAAAAGCAAAACAAAACAAAAACCTGCACACATGGGTAGGAATCATGATGATCCCATTATTCCTTGCTGTATTATTTGTACATAGGAGACAGAGGGCACACAAATGTTTTCTGAATTAATGAATAAAATATTAAAGACTGTATCAGGAATTATTTAATTTTGATCTCCCCATACTCTATTTGAAAAGAACATTTTAAAAAATCAGGAATTTGTAAAAAGCAATTTAGATTACCCTGCACAAAACATTTTGAAAGCTTTTATAAAATTTTAGATTGTTTAGGTTATGTGAGAAGTGTTTTGTTGTTGTTTGGTTTTTGTTTTTTTTAAATGGTAGGAGTCAAGGGAGGTCTTTAAGCCACTGAAAAATAATTAAATCTCAAAAATTACTCATGAAAATGATTTGAATAGTAACAGCCTAATGGGATGTTCGTTTTTTCCACTCTGTGCCATCATCCCCATCCTCTTTCAGTTTCCATTTCCCTCTAGGACTAATGATAAGGAGACAATATCTTGGCTTCACCAGGAGGTAAAAGATGGCTGCTGTCTGAGAAGCAACTCTTTTCCATTTACAATCAAACAGAATACAATTCACTCTGTCCCACCACCAAAAATAACTGCATCCTGTAAAGGGTATGTCCGAGAAAGCCCCCAAATTGAAAGTTAGCTGCAAGAAACAATGACCTGAAAATATACACCAAAGGGCTATATGGATTACTTATAAACTTTAAATAGTCACTGAGCACTTTTCAAAGTTTTACTGTCAAAAATGCTTTATCCAATGTAGTTAACACTGTCAAAATACTTTGAGTATTATTTAAATCAGTTTGGTTTAGTTCAATTTGGAGGATTCCTTAATTTGCAACAGATAATTTCCTTACCATATTTCCATTAGGCTGGGCTTCTAAACCCAAAATAAAATTCTTACCCTGGCTTCCAGAAGTGTGACATCCATTCCAAAACTTTGTAACTGACGAGCTGCTGCCAAGCCCGAGACCCCAGAGCCTATAATGATTACCTTTCCTGTCTTTTTAGCTAAAATTTAAAAATGAACAAAAATTAAAATACTTTGTTGTAGGTTTAAGAGTTTTTATTTGTCATTTTTTTAATCAAGAAAATTTCTAGGTTCTTAACGTTATGACGTCTCACAAAGTAAACGAGTCAGTTATTTTCAAAATATGAAAACTATATGAATACAAACTAGTAAATATCTGAAACTTATCAACTTTAATTCAATGTTGAAAATTCATAAATGAAATCCTTTATCTTAAGATTTACTTTCTCATTACCTCAGCCATGTGCTTTAGCGTCTGTGACCCTTGGTTAATTTATTATGAATAATCTCCCACATTTACCTCACAATTAATACTTAGGACAATTTGAGCAGTCAACCAATCGATTCTTAAAGCTATTTTCTTTAAGCTCTACTTCTGCAGTCTTTAGTTTCTTTTTATGAAAAATTATTAAAGCATAAATATATTATAAATAGACAGATGCATTAATTCTCAAAATATCCCTATCTTCTGATTCCTGACAGACATTATCCAGACACCATGAAAGGGGTAAAAAGCATTTAAAAAATAAAAATGCAACCTTTAGCATTGCATTAAAGAACTGGTTAATGAGAGAAAACAAACTTCCTACTTTATAACTGATTTTTTTCATTTTTAATAAATTTTATTTTGAATTGTTTTTTCTTAAATTGGAAATTCAGTATCTTTTACCAAGTATTTATCAAACCAGAAATTATAGGAAATTCACATTTACAGAGAGATTTTACTTTAAATTTGACTTATAAGAAGATAAACTTGGGAATATTTTGACTCTAAATATGGATTTAGAAATCAAAATAAAATGCTAAAAAGCCTCCTGGAACCTAATTTAAAACCATAAAATTCATTGGCCAGGTCCTTACTTGGGAGGGGCTTTATCCTCTTATAGATGCCGAAGTTGATAAGACCGTGACGCTCTAAATAACTGTGAACTCGGTGGACAAGCACAGTATCACCTACAGAAAAATGAATTTAAAAACATGTTTATCTTTTTAGCACTTTAAATGGAAAACTCTTTTAACTCTTCTTCTATTTCTCCATTATGAAGTCATTCTATTCATCTTTTCTATAAGCTTCAAGTCATGTGACTCCTTTAGAAAAGTGATTCTTAGAACTTTTAATCTGTGTGGTAGTCCAAAATGCATATCACATAATTATGAATTTTTAAAAATGACATCCCATTACAGATGAAATGAAGGACAAAACCAACCCTTTTAAAAGTAGTATTATGCTCATTTACTTTGGCAAAAACTTTACAAGACTGCTGGTGGCAAGTGGGAAATGAGAAAGCCAGATAGACAGCCAACTGAATGCCACCAAAGTACTATGTGGATTGAAGCTGGAACATATAGGTCTGGAGAAATTATTAGCAATCTCTGAACTCACTCACCTGTCAACACAATTAAAAAATCAGAAAAACAATTACAAACACACAAAATAGTTTTGCTGCAAGGCTCATTTTTGCATAGCACAAGAAGATGAAAATTCATTATCAAATTCATATCAAGGAACCATGAGCTTCTGGAAGGAAGTATCCATTTTCAAATCCAGTTCAAAATCAGTCCTATTGAACACACTACTTACTGTTGTAAGGCGCTTCTAATTGTTGGAGAGTAGCCTCAAAGGTCAGCTGAATCTTTGGATTATCCAACCACAACTGCAACTGTATTTAAATGATAGAAACTGTATTACAATCAAATAGACATATACCAGTTGATCACTTTAAAACATCTTTTTAACTTTAAGGCCTCAAATATAGGTTTTCCTTTCAGTGAAACAGTAAGGGTTATATTCCTGACAAAGAAACTAATGAAACACAAAACTATGTCAAATGAGTGAATTATTAAAGAAGTTAGGAGATATTTAGCCTGCCTAGTAACTTGCCAAGATCATACAGCTGGGGAGCAACAAGAATTTAAACCTGGGTTAGATAACTCCAGAGATCCTGAGTAGATACAAAATCAAATGATCAATTAGATATGTGGGGAGGGGTGTGTGCAAAGGATAACTCCTCAGTTTGGGGCTTGCACAACTAAATGAGTTGGTATGCCATTCACTGAATGAGGGACACTGAAATAAGAGATAATGAGTTAAGTTTCAAGACAACAAGAGGAGGTGAAAGACTGGCATCTAGATACATAGCTGGGGTTCAGAGGAGAGTTAAGGTTTAGAACCACTTCCTTATGGGTGATAACTGAAGCCAAGTATGTAGAAGAGGGCTCCTAGTGGGAAGGAACAGGGGAGAGAGGAGAGGACCTTAAGGAACTCTAACCAGTTCACATAGTGGCCTGTTGTTAAGGATAAGGCTATAAAGCATTCAGAGAAGACAACCAAGGAGGCAGGAGAAAAACTAGAATAATGTGTTAAGCTAAGGGAGCTGTGTATTTAAGAAAGGAGGAGTCAGATTATTTTGAATACTGCTGAAAAAGCAGTAAGATGAGGAATAAAAAATATTATGGTACAATCAATGGGCTCTAACATGAATTCTTTTCAAACTGAATATATATCTGCAAAATGCAAGACCAGCTGAATACCATCATATTTATGTCTTAGCTAAAAGTTAATAAAGACTGCTCCATAAACAAGTTTCAAAGAAGGAATTAAAGTGTAAATAAATTCAATTACAAAGAGATATGACCAAATCCATATGGACCCTCTGCTTTTCTCTGTGGCCACTGTCAAAGGAAAATGGAATTCCTCAAGCACAAAGTGGGCCCAAGTCCATCACCCCTCAACACAAGCCTTCTTCCTCCTTCCATCTTATAATATAAAGGTCAGGTCATAGGTTCTAGTTGAATAATCCTAAAGTTGTGGTTTTAAAATCTGGAAGCAAAAGATGCAGTTTAACACGAGAGAACTGATACAATTCTTACAGAAAAGAATGACTTAAGTTCCATTTTATAGCCAGAGACCACAACTCTAACCTGGGCTAGTCCTTCCCCAAATCCGGATTTCTGGTCACAGGTAATGAATCAGAGAAAATAGAGATCACTGTAAATCTACCACTCAAATTCAAGTAAAAAGTAAAAACTCCCCTCAGGATGAAACAAAAAAATTACAATTTTGTCTGAAATCCACTTAGAACAAATGTTGACATGCTACACACAGAAACTGATTCAATTATAAGACAAATCAGCTTCAGAAATGCACATTAAGAATTTTCCATTCACTTAAAAAAAATCACCCTATTTTCCTTCACAAAAAAGAACCTTTATTCTGAACTACAAAAACCTACCAATCACTCTAGATGAATGGCATTTAACAATCCAAATTTAGCAGTAGTTTTGCAATGTAATGGTCAAAATAAAGATGTTAGTGGTGGCTAAAAAGACATCTCTGAGCTACATCCAAAATAACTGAAATTACAACATGAATTTCTTCTACTTTGTATCACTCCAGAGTACAATGAATATGTTCTGAATAGTATATAAAGAATTTCTGATGAATAAAGGACATTAAAGAGAAATTCACAGAAGAAATACAAATGACTAATAAATGTGAAAAAGCAATCAGTCTAAGTAATCAAAGAAATGGAAAATAAATGAAATGATTTTGGTCTACTACAGCCGCACAGATTATCATCATTTTAATCACAAAAACAGGGCAGGGTAATGAGGGTGTCAACTGGATCAGCCTCTCTGGGAAGCAATCTGACAACATGTATCAAATCTTTAAAAGCGTTCATACTTTTTGACCAGGTAGTTTTACTTCTAGAACTCTATCCTAAGGAAATAACCAGAGATAAGAGTTAAGAATGTATAAAGCTGTTCAGAGCTTCATTATAATAAGCAAAAATGGACATTTAAATGGCCAACAGTTAAAGTATGACCCAACTGTCAGACAAAAAAATATTTTGCCAACATTAAAATCAATCATTTAGCCAGAGGAGGAAGATGAACGAGATGAGTAGAACAGAATAAGGGTTTCTCTTACCCTGGGAAGGAAAGACAAAGTGATTATTTTTAATGTATATTTTTTAAAAAAGTTATAAAGATTCTTATTGTGCATTTATGAGGTTATGAGGAATGAAAAGGATCCAAAGAATGCATGGAAGTAGGATCTCAATTTTGTAAAAACAAAAATTAAATATACATTAAAAAAAATACCTGGAGGAAAAAAACCCTAATTTTTAACAGTGGTTATCTCAGAACAATAGTATTACAGATAACTTAAAAATTCTTTCCTCTCTATTTTTCCCCCCATATTCTATATAAAAGTAATATGTACCTTTTACAATTCAGGTGGATAAAAGCTGATTGGAAACTTACTGTGCGGTTTCTAATGAACAGAAAAACCTTCTGGGTCTGCTGTGGTCCACTGATGATATCTGGAAAACAGGCTGCTTCTTGAGAAGTCATCCGGTCATGAGGAAGTCTACTCTGGAAAGCTGCACCCTCCACACCTAACAAAGAAAAGCAAAGAACTTCTGGGAAAAGTGCAAGTGAATACAAAACTAGGGATAATGATTATGCCTCAAACTCCTTTCTTGCCTGAAGAACCTCTGTAAAGCTTTGCCTTATTTGCAGACTGCTCTCACTTCCTTTTTAAAAAAAACTTTCAATTTGCTCAAAAGCTGAAACATCCTTAGGATGTAGTCATTCTTTTGAGCTTAACATTCCAAAAATCAGTTTACTAATGAGTGAAACAATATACCTTATAAAGCATAAGGCATTCAGAATATTTTCTTCATCCACAAAAAACCTTTAAAATATTGGAGGCTACTCTAATTAAAATTAGCATTATTGATAATATACAAAAACTTTTAAAACTAAAGAACCAGAGTAAAGGAAAATACACTAACAAGAAAGCAAAAGAGGCTATGGAGTGAAAAACACAATCACATGCCTTCTTTTAGGACTACAGCAGGGAACATGAAGAGGACTCTAAGGTTTAATAACCAACACATGATCTCATCAATGGCACCATCCATCAGTTCTTATAATTCAGTGCTGGCAAGCAGTGAGAGAAACTAAGCAGACTACAATGAAGAGACAAAACAAAGCAAGGAATTCGCCTTTTCTGGCAGAAACATTAGAAATGCTTTACTACATATTGCAAGTAAAATATTTTACTGCATATACTATATAGCAATATATATACATAGTATATATATAACTTACATAACAAGTATGATTATTAAAATTGGGTATTAAATTGGTATTTTTATAAGCTGATGGTTAAGTACATCTTTATAAGATGTTCTTAGAAACATTCACATATATTTTACTTTTATTTCTAAGATGATCTCTCTCTGGTGGTCTAGTGGTTAGGATTCGGCACTCTCTATCTAAGATGATCTTACAAATATATACTTAACCATCATCAGCTTCTGAACATATCAAGACAAAATTTAAAGAGTTTCGAAATTCAATACCACTGAAGTAATTATATAAGTAACAAGATAGGCACCAGATATCCATATTTAATCATTTTAAAGCACATAAAACAAGAAGCTGGAAGCACTGATAATGGAAGCAACATTAAAGGAAAGGCATTAGTAAGATTAGGAGAATAAAAAGAACAAGGCAGAGACCTTCAATATGGCGGAGGAGTGAGACGTGGAGATCACCTTCCTCCCCACAAATACATCAGAAATACATCTACACGTGGAACAACTCCTACAGAACACCTACTGAACGATGGAAGAAGACCTCAGACATCCCAAAAGGCAAGAAACTCCCCACGTACCTGGCCATGTGGCTGACAGGGTCTTGGTGCTCCAGCCGGATGTCAGGCCTGTGCCTCTGAGGTGGGAGAGCCGAGTTCAGGACATTGGTCCACCAGAGACCTCCCAGCTCCACATAATATCAAACGGCAAGAGCTCTCCCAGAGATCTCCATCTCAACGCTAAGACCCAGCTCCACTCAACAACCAGCAATCTACTGTACTGGACATCTTATGCCAAACAACTGGCAAGACAGGAACACAACCCCACCCATTAGCAGAGAGGGTACCAAAAATCATAATGAGGTCACAGACACCCCAAAACACACCACCGGATGTGGTCCTGCCCACCAGAAAGACAAGATCCAGCCTAATCCACCAGAACACAGACACTAGCCCCATCCACCAGGAAGCCTACACAACCCACTGAACCAACCGTAGCCACTAGGGGCAGACACCAAAAACAGTGGGAACCACAAACCTGCAGTCTGCAAAAAGGAGACCCCAAACACAGTAAGTTAAGCAAAATGAGAAGACAGAGAAAAACACAGAAGATGAAGGAGCAAGGTAAAAACGTACCAGACCAAACAAATGAAGAGGAAATAGGCAGTCTACCTGAAAAAGAATTCAGAGTAATGATAGTAAAGATGATCCAAAATCTTGTAAATACAATGGAGAAAATACAAGAATCGTTTCACAAAGACCTAGAAGAACTAAAGAGCAAACAAACAATGATGAACAACACAATAAATGAAATTAAAGATTCTCTATAAGGAATCAATAGCAGAATAACTGAGGCAGAAGAACAGATAAGTGACTTGGAAGATAAAATAGTGGAAATAACTACTGCAGAGCAGAATAAAGAAAAAAGAATGAAAAGAATTGAGGACAGTCTTAGAGACCTCTGGGACAACATTAAATGCACCAACATTCAAATTATAGGGGTCCCAGAAGAAGAAGAGAAAAAGAAAGGGACTGAGAAAATACTTGAAGAGATTATAGTTGAAAACTTCCCTAATATGGGAAAGGAAATAGTCAATCAAGTCCAGGAAGCACAGAGAGTCCCATAAAGGATAAATCCAAGGAGAAACACACCAAGACAAACATTAATAAAACCGTCAAAAATTAAATACAAAGAAAAAATATTAAAAGCAGCAAGGGAAAAACAACAAATAACATACAAGGGAATCCCCGTAAGGTTAACAGCTGATTTTTCAGCAGAAACTCTGCAAGCCAGAAGGGAGTGGCAAGACATATTTAAAGTGATGAAGGAGAAAAACCTACAACCAACATTACTCTACCCAGCAAGGATCTCATTCAGATTTGACAGAGAAATTAAAACCTTCACAGACAAGCAAAAGCTAAGAGAATTCAGCACCACCAAATCAACTTTACAACAAATGCTAAAGGAACTTCTCTTAGGCAGGAAACACAAGAGAAGGAAAAGACCTACAATAACAAACCAAAAACAGTTAAGAAAATCGTAATAGGAACATACATATCAATAATTACCTTAAATGTAAATCGATTAAATGCTCCCACCGGAAGACACAGACTGGCTGAATGGATACAAAAACAAGACCTGTATATATGCTGCCTACAAGAGACCCACTTCACACCTAGGGACACATACACTGAAAGTGGGGGGATGGAAAAAGATATTCCATGCAAATGGAAATCAAAAGGAAGCTGGAGTAGCAATTCTCACATCAGACAAAACAGACTTTAAAATAAAGACTATTACAAGAGACAAAGAAGGACACTACATAATGATAAAGGGATCAACCCAAGAAGAAGATATAACAATTGTAAATATTTATGCACCCAACACAGGATCACCTCAATACATAAGGCAAATGCTAACAGCCATAAAAGGGGAAATCGACAGTAGCACAATCATAGTAGGGGACTTTACCACCCCATTTTCACCAATGGACAGATCATCCAAAATGAAATAAGGAAACACAAGCTTTAAATGATACATTAAACAAGATGGACTTAATTGATATTTATAGGACATTCCATCCAAAAACAACAGAATACACTTTCTTTTCAAGTGCTCATGGAACATTCTCCAGGAAAGATCGTATCTTGGGTCACAAATCAAGCCTTAGTAAATATAAGAAAATTGAAATCATATCAGGTATATTTTCCAACCACAGTGCTATGAGATTAGATATCAATTACAGGGAAAAATCTGTAAAAAATACAAACACACGGAGGCTAAACAATACACTATTTAATAACAAAGAGATCACTGAAGAAATCAAAGGGGAAATGAAAAAATACCTAGAAACAAATGACAATAAAAACATGATGACACAAAACCTATGGGATGCAGCAAAAGCAGTTGTAAGAGGGAAGTTTATAGCAATACAATCCTACCTCAAGAAACAAGAAACATCTCAAATAAACAACCTAACCTTACACCTAAAGCACTTAGAGAAAGAAGAACAAAAAAACTCCAAAGTTAGAATGAAAGAAATCATAAAGATCAGATCAGAAATAAATGAAAAAGAAATGAAGGAAACAATAGCAAAGATCAATGAAACTAAAAGCTGGTTCTTTGAGAAGATAAACAAAATCGATAAACCATTAGCCAGACTCATCAAGAAAAAAAGGCAGAAGACTCAAATCAATAGAAAAAAAATGAAAAAGGAGAAGTAACAACTGACACTGCAGAAATACAGAGAATCATGAGAGATTACTACAAGCAACTATATGCCAATAAAATGGACACCCTGGAAGAAACGGACAAATTCTTAAAAAAGCACAACCTTCCGAGACTGAACCAGGAAGAAATAGAAAACATAAACAGACCAATCCCAAGCAGTGAAATTGAAACTGTGATTAAAAATCTTCCAACAAACAAAAGCCCAGGACCAGATGGCTTCACAGGTGAATTCTATCAAACATTTAGAGAAGAGCTAACGTCTATCCTTCTCAAACTCTTCCAAAATCCAGCAGAGGGAGGAACACTCACAAACTCATTCTACGAGGCCACCATCAACCTGATACCAAAACCAGACAAAGATGTCACAAAGAAAGAAAACTACAGGCCAATATCACTGATGAACATAGATGCAAAAATCCTCAACAAAATAACAGCAAACAGAACCCAACAGCACATTAAAAGAATCATACACCATGATCAAATGGGGTTTATCCCAGGAATGCAGTGATTCTACATTATACGCAAATCAATGTGATAAACCATATTAACAAACTGAAGGAGAAAAACCACGTGATCATCTCAATAGATGCAGAAAAAGCTTTCGACAAAATTCAACACCCATTTATGATAAAAACCCTCCAGAAAGTAGGCACAGAGGGAACTTACCTCAACATAATAAAGGTCATAAATGACAAACCCACAGCCAACATCATTCCCAATGGTGAAAAACTGAAACCATTTCCTCTAAGATCAGGAACAAGACAAGGTTGCCCACTCTCGTATTATTCAACATAGTTTTGGAAGTTTTAGCCACAGCAATCAGAGAAGAAAAAGAAAGAAAAGGAATCCAAATCGGAAAAGAAGAAGTAAAGCTGTCACTGTTTGCAGATGACATGATACTCTAGAGAATCCTAAAGATGCTACCAGAAAACTACTAGAGCTAATCAATGAATGTGGTAAAGTAGCACGATACAAAATTAATGCACAGAAATCTCTTGCATTCCTATACACTAATGATGAAAAATCTGAAAGAGAAATTAAGGAAACACTCCCATTTACCACTGCAACAAAAAGAATAAAATACCTAGGAATAAACCTACCTAAGGAGACAAAAGACCTGTATGCAGAAAACTATAAGACATTGATGAGGGCTACCCTGATGGCACAGTGGTTAAGAATCTGCCTGCCAACGCAGGGGACACAGGTTCAAGCCCTGGTCTGGGAAGATCCCACATGCTGCGGAGCAACTAAGCCTGTGCACCACAACTACCGAGCCTGCGCTCTAGAGCCCACGAGCCACAACTACTGAAGCCCGCATGCCTAAAGCCTGTGCTCCACAACAAGAGAAGCCACCACAATAAGAAGCCTGCGTGCCACAATGAAGAGTAGCCCCTGCTCGCTGTAACTAGAGAAAGCCCGCGTACAGCAGCGAAGACCCAACAGTCAAAAATAAATAAATAAAATTTTTTAAAAAAAGACAATGATGAAAGAAATTAAAGATGATACAAACAGATGGAGAGATATACCATGTTCTTGGATTGGAAGAATCAACATTGTGAAAATGACTATACCACCCAAAGCAATCTACAGATTCAATGCAATCCCTATCAAACTACCAATGGCATTTTTCACAGAACTAGAACAAAAAATTTCACAATTTGTATGGAAACACAAAAGACCCCAAATAGCGAGAGCAATCTTGAGAAAGAAAAACGGAGCTGGAGGAATCAGGCGCCCCGACTTCAGACTATACTACAAAGCTACAGTAATCAGGACAGTATCGTACTGGCACAAAAACAGAAATATAGATCAATGGAACAAGATAGAAAGCCCAAAGATAAACCCATGCACATATGGTCACCTTATTTTTGATAAAGGAGGCAAGAATATACAAAGGAGAAAAGACAGCCTCTTCAATAAGTGGTGCTGGGAAAACTGGACAGCTACATGTAAAAGAATGAAATTAGAACACCCCGTAACACCATACAAAAAAATAAACTCAAAATGGATTAAAGGGGATTCCCTGGTGGCGCAGTGGTTGAGAGTACGCCTGCGGATGCTGGGGACACAGGTTCGTGCCCCGGTCGAGGAGGATCCCGCATGCCGTGGAGTGGCTAGGCCCTTGAGCCATGGCTGCTGAGCCTGCGCTCCACAACGGTGAGAGGCCCACGTACCGCAAAAAAAAAAAAAAAAAAAAGAAAAAAAAAGAAAAAAAAGGATTAAAGACCTAAATGTAAGGCCAGACACTATAAAACTCTTAGAGGAAAACCTAGGGAGAACACTCTATGACATAAATCACAGCAAGCTCCTTTTTGACCCACCTCCTAGAGAAATGAAAATAAAAACAAAAATAAACAAATGCGACCTAATGAAACTCAAAAGCTTTTGCACAGCAAAGGAAACCATAAACAAGACCAAAAGACAACCCTCAGAATGGGAGAAAATATTTACAAATGAAGCAACTGACAAAGGATTAATCTCCAAAATTTATAAGCAGCTCATGCAGCTCAATATCAAAAAAAAACAAACAACCCAATCCAAAAATGGGCAGAATACCTAAATAGACATTTCTCTAAAGAAGGTATACAGACTGCCAACAAACACATGAAAGGATGCTCAACATCACTAATCATTAGAGAAATGTAAATCAAAACTACAGTGAGGTATCACCTCACACCAGTCAGAATGGCCATCATAAAAAAAAATCTACAAACAATAAATACTGGAGAGGGTGTGGAGAAAAGGGACCCTCTTGCACCGTTGGTGTGAATGTAAATTGATATAGCCACTATGGAGAACAGTATGGAGGTTCCTTAAAAAACTACAAATAGAACTACCATACGACCCAGCAATCCCACTACTGGGCATATACCCTGAGAAAACCATAATTCAAAAAGTCATGTACCATAATGTTCATTGAAGCTCTATTTACAATAGCCAGGACATGGAAGCAACCTAAGTGTCCATCGACAGATGAATGGATAAAGAAGATGTGGCACATATATACAATGGAATATTACTCAGCCATAAAAAGAAACAAAATTGAGTTATTTGTAGTGAGGTGGATGGACCTAGAGTCTGTCATACAGAGTGAAGTAAGTCAGAAAGAGAAAAATAAATACCATATGCTAACACATATATATGGAATCTAAAAAAGAAAAAAAAAGAGGTTCTGAAGAACCTAAGGGCAGGACAGGAATAAAGACACAGATGTAGAGAATGGACTTGAGTACATGGGAAGGGAGAAGGGTAAGCTGGGATGAAGTGAGAGAGTGGCATGGACTTATATATACTATCAAATGGAAAACAGATAACTAGTGGGAAGCAGCCACAGAGCACAGGGAGATTGGCTCAATGCTTTGTGACCACCTAGAGGGGTGGGATGGGGCGGTGGGATAGGGAGGTGTGAGGGAGATGCAAGAGGGAGAAAATATGGGGATATATGTATATGTATAGCTGATTCACTTTGTTACAAAGTAGAAATGAACACACCATTGTAAAGCGACTATAGTCCAATAAAGATGTTTAAAAAAAAAAGAAGAACAAGGCAGGTAAAGATGTAACTTAGAAAATTATAGTTAAGCTATTGAGGTGTTGCTTCCACAAAGACATGCAAACACTATCTAGGAAAAAATAATGGTTAACAAGAGGTTAAGCAAAAATGTCTAATGCTACTATGGGCTGTATGTTAAGAAATACTGTTGTTGGAGACAAGAAAAATTCATCCATTCACAGTAGATTATGAGGGCACAAATACTGTATTCACAACAGTAGATCAAATCAATAATCCTCACATTTAATGAATCTCAACCTAAAATTAAAGACTGTCAGGAGAAAATTTTTCCTTAAGGAAAAAAATAATCAGTAACAGCCATATTGTGGAGGGTGAAGCATGAAATTAAGGCATGAAAAGAAGAAATGCTGACTATCAGACATATAGGTTATTTCAGTAATTTGAAAGTTTCTAAAACTATACAGCTTTTTTTTAAAAAAATTATTTTTTGGCTGTGTTGGATCTTTGTTGCAGCACACAGGCTTGCTCCGCGGCATGTGGGATCTTCCCAGACCAGGGATCAAACCCACGTCCCCTGCATTGGCAGGCAGATTCTTAACCACTGCGCCACCAGGGAAGCCCCCACTATACAGCTTTGATGTCCCCAGTCCTGTACCCCCAAATCAAAATAAATAAACAAAAAACAAAGCCAAGTCCCCAAACATGTCACATGTATAAGAAGCATTATCTACCCAATAATCCTGAGTATTTGGACTAAATACCTCTTAATAGGTTACTTCTTGGTATATTTCATGAGTGTATACTATTAATAAGACAACCAATGAACTCTGTAAACTCTACTTCTCCCTCCCAAAAATAGGGCAGTTTTCTTTCTTAGCTATATTATCTTTTATATATATGTTTAATAAGTGGTCAATGAACATCAATCCTACTGCAAAATACTACGGTCAATGACAGTCAGAAAAACCATGTGGGGAAAAAGCACTAAATTTTACATTATATTTGGTTCCTCATTCCAAGTGTTCTTATCAACAGAAACCACTCCAATATAGTTGGCTAATTTGGGAAATATGTAACAATTAAGAAATTTTATATCAGTCATATGACAGTTTTAAATTACCTTTGAATCAAACATCAAAAGTTTAACAAAAGGAATTAAAGAAGCCAAGTTGTAACATTAATGTATATATGGAATAACACTGTTCTCCATCTCTATCTTCTATATAACATCTAAAAAAACCCCCATTTATTCTTAAAAATAAATTTTTTAAAATGAAAAATGGTCCCTAAAAACTCAGTAATTATTGCCTTCCTTCTGGTTTTTAGGAATGAAAATTACTATTTCAAAGAAGCAAACCATTATCAAAATCAAGGTGAAAAGTGTGCAAGACTAAAAAAATCTAACTTTTTTCCAAGGAAACAAAAAATGTTAATTTGGAACCTAAACTTCTCAGAAGCTAAATCAAAACATTCTTTCTATAAAATATTTCAAAATGAACTAACAAACCACTCTGGATAATCTAACTCAAGTATCTCCTTTAGAGGGAAGAACCTTACAGAATACAATTGTCTCCCGTATAATATTCTGATTAAAAGTAGCAGTAGTATATATAATTCAGAAGTATTTACACTTGGCTCTGGAATACAGTTTTAAACTTTGGTGTTGTGTGTACTTAACAAAGTCTGGTATTCTGGAAATTTAGAATATTTCAAAGATGCTACCTTAATTTTTTTAAAGCCCCAAGGCTGCCTACATACCAATCTTGCTCTCTGTTCAATTCCTCTTTCTCACCACTTCACACAGGAAATTTCCAGCATCACCTTTCAAAATGCAGTCATGCTAAAGCATAATTGCCTTTTCTAATGGTCTGATTGGCTCATGCTTTATCTCAAAACACAGTAAAAGTAGTTAAATATTTAAGGGACTAATTTAGACCTTTCCGGATATATCAATTAAGCAGAAAAAAAGGAGGGGGAAGTGAGGATATAGGATTGCTATTCCCTGAAATCATTTCCCTCCCTGATTCTGACACAGGTAGCATCTTGAATGAAGAGAGATATAACAACAGAAAAGAAGGCCTCCATGAGTTTCTTGCCTTTTTCCCCCCTTTATTAATGTAGATAAAATTAACTACAATTAGATTTCTAGCTAAAGAGGGAAAACAAGAGCCTGACAGGACGTACATATAAACTTCCTAAAATTAGTTAAGTTTAGATGCACCATATCCAGTCCTATAATAGTTTTAAAATAAAAGAATAAAGACTAGGGGGAGAAGAGAGAAAAAGGAAAAAGAGGAGAATCCTATGATTTCTTATGCTTTAGATTTTTTTATTTTTAGCATAAACGCACACTTTAAATTATTCTATGAGGGAGGGTGTAAGGAATAGTCTACGCATAAGAAACGAGACCTCTGGGTTCTCACTCTTCCACAGTTGGGTATATTCCTGGTCGAGTCATTTAACTTTGTGTTTCAGGGCCTGATAAAACAGGGGAGATACAAATACCACCTGTTTGAAGGTAGAAAGCTAGGCAAGATGACCTCAAGTTCCCTTCTAACTTAAGATTTAGGATGTAAACACCAACTTGATGTGATTTTTTAAAAGTCAAGATGTGATCCTGGTCCCAAGATACTCAAGACGGTCATTTGGTTTTGTTAAGAGAATAACGTTAATCACTTATAAGCATACGTTTCTAACTCTGATCATCTCACAAATGCATGATTCTGAAGAAGGTGAAAATCTAAAGAGATCTTGAAGGGTTCAGAATAGTCACCACCATTCCTGGAAACACTTAAAACTCATGTTCTACTAATATTAAGTCAGTAGCACCACAGTTCTATATGAAAGTCTGCTTTTACTTTCAGCAATACAACATGTTTACTTAAGCAAAAGAGTAAACTTATTACTCATGTAAAAACAAAACAAAAAGAAACAAGAAAACTCAATTTATTTCTTCAAGATTAAAGCTCTAAAGGCTATCCCTGACCTTCAACAGTTCCATGGAAGATCCAATTGTGCATCATTTGATGAAAAGCATTCTTGAAGATTTATCTGCCATATACAGACTCTGAATGAGAATTTTAACTCCTCTAAGACAACCATGTACTGATTATCAACCTCCAATCCTTCGAATAGCATTTAAAGAAGTCTACTTCTAACATTCTGGATCCCCTAAGTACTCATTTCTGTATTAACATTGAACTATTTTTGATCCAAGAGAGTAAAATACAAATACTCCCTGGACCCGCTGTACACAAACTATAATAAACAAATAATTTTAAACTAGACTTAGTTTAAACTAGTTTAAACTAGACTTAGTTCAAAAGTGACAAACTCCAAAAGTGATATCTATTCCAAGTCTATCAAAATGTATATATAAACTAGTTTTGAGCACTGGCACACACAATAGCATCCTTTAAGAGGTAAAGGATGAAATCCAGATATTCTACTTTGGATTCTTGGAACAAACTTTAACTGTTCCAGATAGGCCCCTATAAATCATTTAACCCTTTACTTTTTCCAAAAGTTAAAATCTCATAGTTTGGTCTGAAAAGAAACAGCACTTCAAGCAGACTTTTTAACAAAGATTAATTTTCATGTGAGAAACAAAATGTTTAAACTGCAAAATGACTAACTATGTAATGTTAACTGAAAAAACTGTATCCAATACCACTTAACAACCACTTCTCTTGCCCACATAGTTCCTCTGACTAATCCTAAAATGCCTTTCCATCCTGTTTTTCAGCCTATGGCTTCCCCTCTGTGTATAAAGTTATTTTTCTTTGTAAAGGTCCCATGATTTCTAAGTCTATGTTTTATATCATGTTTACTTTTACTATAAAGGCTGCTGGGGAGAAAAGTACCCGCCATCTCCTCAAAAACATGAAGAAGAGTGGAGGGCTGAGATCGGCCTGAGGACTTCAAAAGGTTTTGCTTGCCTTTGTTCTGGCTACACTTTCTCCTATTATACTACTCTGTCCTGTGGGTTAAAGTTCCCCTGAGCTTCTGGCTAAAATGTGGGTACTACAGCCAAAAACACTTGCAAGCATCAATCCCTGACTTGGCGGCTCTTGCTAAGTGGCAAGCATCTAACGCCACCCTCACCTGATGCTTGGCCGTCTCCATACCCTCCAGAACTGTCGTCTTGAAGTCCTCCTGCTTGCCCTGTGGAAGGAAAGAGGAGAACTCAGGGACCTTACTCCATAAATTGAGATAATATCTGGACATAAAGGCCTAATAGTTGGCGACTCACGAATTCACCACCAACTAGTTAACGCATATTCAGAGAGCTCCTTCTTCTGGAATCAAGGCCCAGGGAATCACATTATATAGTCTTCCAAATTCTGGTCAGGAAACTTCAACTTTACATGCTGATTCTTGTTGAAAGGTAGGAGAACAAAGTACGTAGTATTTCTAATTGCTAAATCCTTGCTGTCAGTCTTAACAGTCAAGGTTGGATGGGGGAAAAGGGATTCCAAATGTCTTTTACTACTTGTTGCTAGACTGAGAGTGGGTGTGACATGGGCTCTAGGATCTGGAGTTGCAACAATTCAGCATCCGCTCAATGTCTCTTAAACTTTACCTATCTAAAAAGAATATATATAAGACAACAAGCAAAAGACATAATTTTAATGAAAAATTCTCCCCTTGACTTCAAAGAAGGGATGATAACTAAGAGATTCAGTTCCAAAAGAAGTTTCATTCACTATACATACTAGACAGAGCCAGATCTGAACATGCCAGTGCTTCCTCAGTAACACTTTAATTAAAACACCATAAAACACCTCACAGTCATATGCCAAGTACTTGTAGATAGACATAACACAAGTCGGAAAGCTGGAGCAGGCAAGATGGTGGGGGAGCTTCTACCTCAAGCTTCATAAGAAGCCTGCTAAGAAATTTTCCTCATTGATTAATGTACAGAAATAACTTTAAGAAAAGTATCACAGCTTGAAAGTTCAACCTGAGAAAGTTAGGATAGATCATCTTCCAGACTCTTTCAAAAATCAATCACCAAGACAGATGCAATGATCCTCTTAAGCCTCTCGCCACCTGATATACTATGGGAAAACTACCGTGTGATCTTTGGAAGATATGAAACACCATCCCCCAAAGATCTAAAACTGGACACTCTTCATTAAACAGTTTATTCTAAAAGAATCTCAACTAGAAAGCAGATTGATTATTCCACCATTTGAGTTAAAAGGCAGCAGGAAAGTAAAACTAACATAGCCCCCTTACTGTAAGAATGATCCCAGGTCTGTGAGACTTAAAATGACATTTTCATCTATAAGTATATGAAGGTATTCATACATAAATAATTTCTGACAATATTATAATGTGTTGCTAGATGGTATATGGTCTGCTTTGAAAGTAGAATAGAATCCCATCCTAAAATTATTTCACATTGCTCTTGTATAAACGGTACTTTAGGTTCTAGAAAGTTATGCTTCTCAGACAAGGTACAAGGTATATGATTTGTTGTTTACAGCCTTTGGAAAGGGCATATAATTATGAAGAGGTAACTCCAATTATGAAATCCAATCTGTAAACTTATCTTGAAAATGCAGGCTGTACATTTAAAATTTTACTTTTAAAGTTTACATTAAAAAATGTTCATTCTTAATAACTTATGGATTTATTCATTTAAAAGTCTTTCAGAGTTAAAAAGTTTCAGAGTTAAAAATTGTTGTCATTATTTTCTTTGGTTCCAAATAGAACCAAACTAGACCAGAAGATTAAGCTATTATTTTAGAAGGGGGAAAGGGGCTGAAAACAATGAAAGAGTTTCCAAGAAGAACATTTAGGCATTAGGAATAATATAGCTCTTCTTTCTCAAATTATGTTTCTGGCTTCTTTAAGAAAGAATGAAAACAACAGTCTCTTCTAATGATGGTATCTCACTACTTCTTAATAAGTAAAAACAAAACCAAAAAACACTTTCAAGCTTGCCATTAAGACTGAATTATTTTACCCTTTCTATTTCTATCATTTTCCTTCTTCTCCCACTACATGTCATACAATATGCTATTTACTGTACTTATTTTTTTTCTTGTCAATGTTTTTTCTTAATAGAAATATGGATTTCTTACCCCTGACTTATGTGCTCAAAAGGTCAACAAGGCTGCTCTTTTACAACAAGGTAAGGCAGTCTTTTTTGCTGTTTGCTTTTGAAAAGAGGTACTAACAAAATTCCTATAAAGACACTGTACTTTGATAAAATACATAGGAGAAACATGGAAAATATTCAATACTCTGGAAAGATTTTTAAAAGGTATCTCTCTCATAGCAACAGAAAGTCAAAAAAGAAATGAAACTCTAAAATACTACTTAAGCAGAGAAACAGGAGAAAACCAAGCAGAAGATGATATAAACATGAAAGAAATGATGGAAAACAAAAAGTGCTTACAATTAAGTAAATGAACTATATATTTGTCTCTTGAATTGATGAATATTTATAACCTGCTTGAAAGTAAAGTTGCTATTTTCTCTCTAATCACAATATACTCATGAGTATTTTGAGGGTGGCTACTTCTCCAAAGACAGCAGAAAACAGCACCATTTTTATTAGTGGTATTCTAGACCAATTCTTCCTCTTTTTTGTTTTTTTGCTTTACCAGCTCTCAGACTCTTTATTTTGCCAGCATGCTATAATGTTTAAAGCACAGAATCATGCAATACAATTGGCATAAGAAACAGTCTTATAATTACATATTAATTTCCTTTATTCTTTAACAGAATATTCATTTTATTAAGAACAGCACACATACAAATGTTTGCAGCTAACTTTCCATCCAGGTAGTGTCTCTGATTAGAACATAAAAAATGCCATATTCATTTGCTCTTCGGGTCTTTCGGGCCTAGAACTCTGCTTCTGACAGCGGCACAAAGACATGGAACAGCAGGCAAATGTGGTTGTTATCTTCCATGAGCTCAAATTCAAAACAGAAGATGAAAATATACACAAGCAACTTTTTAATATCACCTTGATTTTGGCACTACTGAGCGAGCAGACTTCCTTTTGTTTTCACACACCCCCGCCAACAACACACACACAAAATCCTCAAGTTTGAAGTAGGGACCCTAATACAGTCTATTTGTGCATATCTTCTCCAAGTTGAAAATAAAATCTTTTCAGTTTATCTTACATAGCAGCCTTTCAGTTGTCCTCTAATAAATCTTTTACAGATCTGTTAAGTTATTCTTGAAGAACAGTTAAGTATTTTAGTTATAGTCACACTACTGAATTGTTTTTTCATCTTGATTCAAACTCTCAAGAGACCACTCTTTCAACATCTTAAGAGGAAGTCTATTACATTCAAATACTTTTATCTGGCGGGCATGGAGGTGGGAATCATCGGTGTGTTGTTCCCAGGAACACAGTGAACAACATATTCATCACATTTTGACTATTTAGTTTCTTGGAATCACATTAACTGATAACTTTGTAAACATTTTGAGGAATTACTAAATCTTCTAGGAAGCAATGATCTTTAAACAGAAAATCAATTCATCAAAATTTATTTAATCAAAACTTTACCAAATTTACAGAATAAACATAACTGCCAAGGATTGACTTCAATCGAACCTAACAAACTGGCAAAGGAAAAAAACACCTCAAAAGTTAAAACCATCTTTGAACACACAAGTTTGTACTATATTAACACACTAGTTGAGTTTCTTACTTAATAATCTCACAAATTTAATGTTTACCGAATACCCATCCAAACTGCCAAGCACAAAATCAAAAGTAGAAAAGGCTGAGTTCAAAGGGCTCATAATCGAACTGGGGAAAGATGAAAAATATCCAGAAAGAAACTTTTTTTTTTTTAAAGGAAACAAGAAACACACACTTGGGGGAATTAGGGAAGCTTTTCTGAACAAATCCAGAAATTTGGATAGAATGGGGTGGGGGGTTCGGGGGACGGTGAAACCACAGCATGGTCCAGAACATTTACAAAAGCAAGGAGAAAACCACAGACATGGTATGTACGAAGAATCGCACACAGCAGCACCTTGCTTAATGAAGGAGATGACCTCAAAGAGCAGTGGGAGACACAAATGATAAGCAAAAATGGGCCATTTTCAGGGCCAAAACTTAAACTTGATCTTAAGAGTAATGCAGGAGAATAGTATTTTTACCAGGAAAGCAACAAAACAAGTGATATTTTAATCAGTTTGTACTAGATGGATTAGAGGGGAAAGGTGATCTAGATAAAGGAGACCCAGTCGAAAGACTACTGAAATAATTTAGATGTGAAGCGAAATCCAGCAGAATAAAAACGTGACAGTAAAAATGGACAAGGTGAAGAGGCTGTGCACAGGAAGACACATGACTTTACAAGAGACTTGATGAAAGAGATAAGGGACTTTCAAGACTCCAAGCTTCCAAAGTTCAGGAGAATAGTAATACAATGGACAAAATGGGAAATCTGGGAGACAGGTTAGTAAAATTAAATGGAATACTCTAAATATGGTTGGAAATTAAAGACTAGAACTCACAAATGAGAATGGGTATAAGAAATTTTAAATCAACATGGAAGTAAAAAATTTTGAAGCAGCTGTATGATTAATCTCATAAGGAAAGTCACAGTTTCAAAGAGGAATTGGTCAACATAAATGATTTAAAAAAGTAAAAAATAAGAAAAAAATTGAGAAAATGAATTATTGGTGACCATCACCAAGTCGTGCTGCCTTCCTGTCCCTGCTGTAGTGAGAGGTGGCTTAAAAACACCTTCAAGTATACCACTCTTGCTTGATACATCTCTTCCCTGCTAGCTTTTTGACTATGATTTTTGGCAGAAGAATAAATGATCTACAGCAGCTCAAAGAAACGCAAAGCAAAGTAAACTGGGCTCAGAGAGGTAGACTAAACTAGCCTGAAGGAAGAGCCTTGGGGGTTCCTCTGAAGCACATTAGAGGCATTTTAAAACACCTAACACTGATCAGTACTCCCCAACAAAATTAACCAAAATGAAACCTCCAATTAGAGCAGCAATTCTAGGGTTACACCGTCATTTAAAATAATGAACTGGGACTTTCCTGGTGGCATGGTGTTTAAGAATCCGCCTGTCAATGCAGGGGACACGGGTTTGCACCCCGGTCCGGGAAGACCCTACATGCCGCGGAGCCACTGAGCCCGTGCGCCATACCCACTGAGCCTGCGTTCTAGAGCCCGCATGCCACAACTACTGAAGCCCGCACGCCTAGAGCCTGTGCTTCGCAACAAAAGAAGCGACCGCAATGAGAAGCCCACATGCAGCAACAAAGACCTAACACAGCAAATAAAATAAAATAAAATAAAGAACTAAAAAAGATAGCCTTAAAGTCTAGAAAGCAGGAAAACAATGCTTCCTGAGGTGGGAGCCTGCCTGGAATTTTCTCACTGTACCACTGGAGGAGCTGTAGCACTGCTTTGCTCCTGAACTTAACACTGGGGCAGAACTGAGAAGCTCAGTAGCAGGGATCCTATATAAAAGAAAGTAAAAGCCCTACAAGCTAGGGAAGAAAGCAAAGGTTTTGTAAGCCAGTTGAAAGAACTGGCTTTTTCACATGCTATTTCTCTCCACATTCCATAGATTTTCCTTATTTTGTTGCAAAATCTTGGTCTGTAGTTCACTTTTCAAAATGTTGCAAAGAAAGCCCACAATTCAGATGCTATGCTATGCTGCTCAACTACCAAGCTTAACTGTGTTTGAGTACAGGTAGTTTTTTAAAAACAAAGCTTATTTTTCTAGTTATTTACCTGTTTTTAAAAGTTCCAATATTGAACTTTATTCTGGAGCTGCTATTAAACGAACCATTATAACTTTTCACAACTGATAACCATGAATGTATTTCCCAACAAGAGAGTTCCCTTTTCCTGCTCATGTAACAGTTTTTCAGAACTCTGGCTATCTGTATCTTCCCGGGCTATGATTAGAGGCTCCTTCCATCTTAAACATGATTTGAGTCTACAATGCTATGAAAAACATACAACTTCTTAGGCTTTAATTAATCATATGTATTCATCTATCTTCAAACATCAGAAGATGCTAAAAAACAGCAAAAGCAAAAATAATTCTATTTTCAAATGTTTAAAACCTCTGTGATCAGCAAATATGGCAAAATTTAATGTTATATCTCGATAGTTGATACATGGATTTACATTGTTATTCTCTGAGGAGAGAAAGTCTTTATTAGACAGTACCAAGATTTGCCACTCCTCCTATGATTTAACATATAAAAGCTTAAACAATTATCTATTTTGTAAAAAATGGTCTATTCACATTATTGAAAATGGGCTACCACATACACTTTCCAGTTTCCAAAAGTGACCGAGTATGTATGTCAACCTAGTCCATTACCTAACCTGATTTTTTCCTGACTAGAACACGGATCTGATGCAACTAGAGATTACCATACTAAGTGAAGTCAGAAAGACAGATACCATATGATATCACTTATACGTGGAATCTAAAATATGACACGAACCTATCTAAGAAACAGAATCGTGGACATAGAGAACAGATTGGTGGTTGCCAAGGGAAATGGGGTTGGCAGAGGGATGGAGTGGGAGGTTGGGGTTAGCAGATGTAAGCTTTTATATACAGAATGGATAAACAAGGTCCTACTGTACAGCACAGAGAACTATATTCAAAATCCTATGATAAACCATAATGGAAAAGAATATTTTAAAAAAGAATGTGTGTGTGTGTCTGCGTGTGTGTGTGTGTATATATATATATACGTATAACTGAATCACTTTGCTATGCAGCAGTAATTAACAACACTGTAAATCACCTACACTTCAATAAAATAAATAAATTTTAAAAAACAACACCAACCCACTGTATTCCTGGTTCAACTGTGTTTAATAAATACATTTGTACACAAAAGTGGAGCCCATATCTTCTCATATGATCCTCATATCAAGCCCAATTTTTCAGATGAGAAAATCCTCAAAGTATCCTGTTCTTCTATTATTCATGATCACACCAAATAAAGGATGGTAGCAAAAGAATACGAGGAGATTACAAAAATAAAGTTGCTCAGCTAAACAAATTACTATTTTGCCTTAATAAAAAATAAAGCAAAATAATCAATAAAATAAAATCATTCATTAAGAAAAGCAGGTCAATCTCTAAAGACCAAACATAACTTGGTAGCATCTGATTCAATGGTTCTTATCAGCCAAAAGCAGTAAACAGTTCTCAAAAAAAAAAAAAAAAAAAAAAATCAGGGCTTTCAAACGGCTTCATAAAAGCCTTAATTAACTTCATTCCTTCATGTTTAAAGTAAACTTCCAAAATCCAATTTTGGGAAAAACATCTGAAAACAATTTCTGCAGTCTCACCATACTTTGTATATACTTTAATTGTATTGTTTCTTCATTGTTGTCAATTACTATCTGTAACCCTAAACTGGACTGTGAATTCTTTGCAGGAGGACCTAGTCTTCAGCCTTGAACCCTCAGAATCCAGCACCATGCCTGGAACAAAGCACTATAGTTTTACAATTAATGTACGTAGAATAAAGTGAATGAGGAGCTGCACATTTGAGAAAACCTTATTTTGTGTAGAAAATGTCTCTATAAAAATTTCCCCCTCCACACCACCAATCCCCTACCTTGTTGGGTTTCTTTCTTTTTTTTTTTTTAAAGCTCTTCCTGTAAGTAAAGAAGGATCTGAAGACTTCCTTCCTTTCCACGCTTTCTGCCTCTAAGTCTCTCCAAATTTTTACCCTGAAATGTAACATCTAAGAGTATTTTGCCTTCTATTATACATTTATGTATACATCTGTATCTCATACTAGGCTATAAATTATCTGAGAGTAGAGACCATGTGTTGGATACTAATATACATCTTGGTCCATTTTTAGTAATCTCTCAAAATACAAAAATTTTGTTGAATTGATCTAGGTTACTTTTTCGGCCTGTGACATCTTCCCCCAGCTCTCTAGTAAGTTATTCTGGAGCATAGTTCCAAATCAGAACGCTGAAATGATGCTATACAAAAAAAAAAAAAAAGGTTGGGACTTCCCTGGTGGTGCAGTGGTTAAGAATCGCTTGCCAATGCAGGGGACACGGGTTCAAGCCCTGGTCCGGGAAGATCCCACATGCCGCGGAGCAACTAAGCCCGTGCGCCACAACTACTGAGCCTGTGCTCTAGAGCCTGCAAGCCACAACTACTGAGCCCGCGTGCCACAACTACTGAAGCCTGCACGCCTAGAGCTCGTGCCCCACAATGAGAAGCCACTGCAATGAGAAGCAAGCACACTGCAACGAAGAGTAGCCCCCGCTCGCCGCAACTAGAGAAAGCCCGCGTGCAGCAACGAAGACCCAACACAGCCAAAAATAAATAAATAAATAAATTTATTTTTTTTTAAAAAGGCAAGAAAATTAATCCTAGGTCTGTTTTCTAAATGTATACACATCATCCTTCATATGATGAGAAAATCAAATGATTTCAGGCACTTAGTTGACACTAGCAGGCCAAAATGGCAACATAAACAACTCTTCAGGGATCAATTTCCTAGCAACTTCTACTAAACCTACAAAAGAGGGTCTCCTGCTGGGTATGGGGGCTGTGCACTTGTAGGCATGGAGAGAGAAAAGGCTGGGATGTGCCACTTGAGAGTACTTACCGCCTGATATACAGAAGTATTCACCTGAACTCTGACCATAACTATCCACACTGCCAAATCCAGCATTTTTACTGACTGCCATCAGTATGACTGCGTCATAGGAGAGATGATCAGGGTACTTTATAAACAAAGAACTATGAAAATATAAGGACCACTGTACAAATATTGGGACCAACCATTGATTTTTTTCTTTTAAAGTAAGGTCCATCTTCAGCTCTTCTATGGTCAAATTCCATTACACCGAGTTCTAAAGGATAGTCCAAAAGGTTCTGTCTTTTAGATTTTTGCTACAGCAAATAAAGCAACTCATCAAGTTTTCGGTCAATCTCTTGTCAACAGTATTTGTTATCAAATTTCACTGAATTTTAAGCTAAATTCTTCTACCTATACATGTACATTTTGTATATTTTATATAAATTTAGTATTTTTACTAGTTCAGGTTGCATCTCCTTTTGTGTGATTTTTAAATACTTTCAATCTACAGCATGACTATTACATGAACAAGGCCTCCAAATTATTAAAATCACACAGAATTTTTGTCATAGCACTCTCTCACATCTCATTGTTTTGTAATTTGTTTAAAAGCCTACATCTCTTTCAAACACATACACCAAACACATCCAAAATTACCATGCACAACAGAGAAGAGAGCAAATACTTTCCTTTGTTTATATTCTCACCAGAATCCTTATTTTAAACAAGGAGATAAAGTGATTCTTCCCACAGTCATTCAATAAAATGGAATATAATAAAGTCATCACTGACCAGCTAACAATATATAAAAAAACTGATTTGAAGAGTTAATCAATGGTTAATGGAAGGCTTTGAGTTTCATTAGAGTATTAGCACAGCACTGAGCCTGGAAAAATGGTACACATACAGATACATGCAAATACATACATATATTTTAAACATACTTCTGATGTCTCTATTGAGAAATCCGTTAACGTGAAGTCTTAAGAAAGGCATCTTAAAAACCCATTTCAAATTTCATTTTATTTACTTTAGAGTAAGTATCCATACAAATCTTAAGGTATACACAACTAAGCTACTTCTAACCCCAAATGTTAGAGTTCCTAAACAGTAATCCCAAACCAGAGTTCCTAAACAGTAATTCAATACAAAAATTTAAATCCAGGAACTACTAGTGAGATTTTTCTGGAAAATTTCAACTGCTGAAAGGCAGTGAAGGGAAAAAAACTATGTTTTGTATGAAAATAAAAAAGCTAAGTGCTAGCAAATTAGTTAACTTAGTAAAACCTCACTGAGGAATAATCTAAGGTATACAGGGTAACAACTGAGTCAAGAAGGGAAGAAAGCTTTTCTCCAATAGAAAGCTACTTTAACAGAGCGGCAATTATTCTAAACCAGTGTGTAAACTCCAACCGAGATTTTACTCTATTTTTATAGACGCTCCACTATTATGTGGCACCACTAATAACCAAACATTCAATTCCAAAGACAACCTGTTCAGGCTCAGTTGCCACTTTTATCTTGATAGAAAAGGTACTGGAAAACCAAATAAAACCATCGTTTGTTAAAACAAATATATTCAGAAGTGTATAGTAAATATAAAAATACATGGAAATGTTTAAGAAAACAAATCAGGTGAATTTTAAACATAAGCAGCAATATTTAGTATGAAAAATACATTTACCCATGTGACTACCACAGAACTAAATGCCACATTGTTATAATTAAAAACTGACAAATCTACAAAGTGTTTAACCCAGAACAGAGAACTTTTTCCCAATTAAATAAATCCAAACAGAAAAAAACCCAAACCTCCTTTTTTTTTTTGGCCACGCCGTGTAGGCTTGCAGGATCTTAGTTCCCAGACCAGGGATCGAACCAGGGCCCAGGTAGTGAAAGCGCTGAGTCCTAACCACTGGACCACCAGGGAATTCCTGAAACCCAAACCTTGTTTGCCAAAAAATTCAACTTTGATATTGAGAACATTTTTCCATTGATCAAAATCCAGTAAACTCAATTACCAAAACAGCCTAAATCATCTCTCCAATCCCAGTCTCTTTACTCCTTTACTTTGCCCTTATAGTGCACATAGATTGATTTTTCCAAAACACGTATTTTGGTACAGCACCTTCACTCAAAAAACCTCAGTGTTCCCCATGACCAGATCCTCCAGTGCTTAAAGGACATCAAGTTCAAATTCCTTAGCCTGGTAACCAAGGCTCCAACCTTCCTTTCTGGCCTCCTAGAGGAACTCTCCTAGAGGAATCTTCTCCTAGAGGAATCTCTAGAACTCTCCTAGAGGAATCTTCTCCAGTCAAAACATTTTACCCACTGACTTCAGAATACCACGTGCTTTCATAATTAACAAAATATTCTATTCTTCTTAAGATTAACACTGTGGAAAGCAAAGCAAAATTTTCTAAACATGTTTAAAAACTGGTAAGAATGAAATGTATTCAAACCTTATATATTTTAAGAGAGTAAGTTAATGTCTAGTTATCACCTAAAATAAGTGAAAAGATGTGGTAAAGAACCAGACACCCACATCTTCTCTCAAGATTTTAAGATACGCATATGGTAAGTCTTCCATTCAATTTCTGAATGAAAACTTAAGTGAAAGAACTAGTTCGGATAAGACAAGAGATTTTGGAAACCCTGGACAGTTTCTACATACTTGAACTTCCCTGATAATATTTACTCACCATGAGGACCCAAACTATTTCTAAATTCTGCAGGCCAGTAAGTTACCACTACTTTTCCAGGGTAAGTATTCCCTAATTCACCCTACAAATGTTTAAAAAAAACTTTTTTTGAGTTGTTTTAGAGGAAAAATAACTTTATTTTCATAACCACAAATAATTGGTAAGTTTGGGCTGTTATCAGCACATCTCTGAGCACTGAAGATACCCTAAACTTAAGAAACAAAACTTTAACTTTCACCAAAATATTAAATAGTTTAAAACTTAAACTAAACCACTGGATTAAAATTAACTAGAACATAATGGCATAAAGACAGTTCCCCAGATCCTAAATCCCTTTGCTAAGATATTTACTTTTGGGGACTTCCCTGGTGGTGCAGTAGATAAGACTCCATGCTCCCAATGCGGGAGGCTCAAGTTTGTTTTTTTTTTTTTTTTTTTTTTGCGGTACGCGGGCCTCTCCCGTTGCGGAGCACAGGCTCCGGACGCGCAGGCTCAGCGGCCACGGCTCACGGGCCCAGCCGCTCCGCGGCATGTGGGATCTTCCCGGACCGGGGCACGAACCCGTGTTCCCTGCATCGACAGGCGGATTCTCAACCACTGCGCCACCAGGGAAGCCCGGGAGGCCCAAGTTTGATCCCCAGTCAGGGAACTAGATCCCACATGCATGCCACAACTAAGGACCCTGCGAGCTGCAACTAAGGAGCCCGTCTGCTGCAACTAAGACCCAGCGCAACCAAATAAATAAATAAATAAATAATTTTTAAAAAGATATTTACTCTTTGTAGGAACAATATCTGACATTTATGGAAGAAGGAAAACAAAATAAAAAACCTCTTTCACAAAAAAGAAAACACCAAGACTTGGTTTAAAATTTTCAGAGGACAGTGTATATCAACTTGATACCTTATGGTAAATCAGTTTCTTACTGGAGACACAACTACACAAAAAACAGGGTGAGGCAGTATCTGAGATATCAGATCATCTACTGAATAACAGAGTCCTTAAACTAAGAGATCAGCAGCCTCTGGAGCTATATAACAGCTATCAGGATTATCCCCATGTATCTCATTAGCGAATCTACAGCGAAGGTAGAAAAAAAGAAAGGCAAGAATCAAAGAATATAGAAGAAAGGAGTAGAGAGTCAAGGGAAGAGTTGGGAGTAAGGACAGAAAGAAGGGGAGAGAGCTAAATGTAAAAGACTAGGAAAAGGAGGGAAAAAAAATCAACTAAAAGAGAGGAGGTGTTGTTGAGGTACATTTGCCTCAGGGACATTACTCCCAAAGGTAATATACCACTCCCAGTAAGTAACTGTCCGATAAGTTATTTTAAGAAAGTTTTAGGAAAATCATTCTTAGGAAATCTGATTCCTGAGAAGATTTAAACCCAGAATCTATCTTTTTCTAAATGCTCCCAAACTGTATTCTTTTATTACATTTTATTACAATTACTGTAAATTATAAATTTTTATTTTTGAGTGTTAGCCAGAATCTGTTTGATAAGATCTAAGTTTAAATTAACACCTGATTTGTAATGCTCTCTAAAAGAATTGGTGAGGTGAATGGGTCTGGAGCTACTGGAAATACAGAAAGTATTTTAAGGAGAAGAACTTAGTAAAAATTCAAAGTCAAGAAGAGTTAAAGAGTAGCCATTAAAGGCAGAAGATATGAAATATTAATTAAGATTCTACTTTTGTTTGGTCTCTCCAAAACAAAGGGGTATTCCTAATTGATCTGGGTATCATCAGTAGGACTCACTGAGGGGATGTTAGTGAGCATTCTTTTAAGATGTTTGAACCTCTGAAAACAGTACTGTAGGCTCCAATAATCTTTCAATGTCACAGGGAAGATTGTGTGACCTTAGAATCTCTTCATAGCCTTTTCTTACACCATTCTTTTGACTGGAGAGCTCAATAACTAAACAATAACAGGCACTTAAGTCTTTTCTTTTTGACTTCAGAATGTATTTTTATCTTTGTTCACCAGGAAAAGACCCTTTCCAAAACTGATCCACACCACGAAGGTTTTACCTGAAAGTATCTAACCATGAAGTAAATGGCATAATTTAGCCAGAATAATTTCTGAATCATTCTATCTCTAAATTCTGAATCAGAGTTATCACTGAAAGGTTTGGTTCTTTGGGTTTGGCTTTCTGTGCATTTTCTCCAACTTTCCAGCTGCCTTACACAGCCATTATCCTTCTACCCTCATTCTTTACTTTCCTCCTATATGTACAGACACACACAAATAGAATGCCAGTACCACTATGTATATATGCATGTATATTAATTAATGTGTGTATACATGCATATGTGCACACACACAAAAATACACATGGCCAATATAAGAGTATAAACCAAAGACATAAAGAACATTGCAGAATAGGAATTCAGTTATTCTTATTTCTAAGATAAAACAAAACTGTGGTTAGTTACTACAACTCACCAGATGGTTCCTCAGGCTCACTTTCATTTTCTTCCTCAGGTGGGGCTTGAGGGGGTGGTGGGGGAAGCTTCTTTTCCTTCTCTGCTTTAGCATTTCTCTCCTCTTCTGAATAATACTCATCTTCTGAGAGGTTGGCCAAACTTTCATCCATCTCTCTGTACTCTACCTATATGGAGATTATACCAGGCAAAGCTAAATACAATGGACATCTAAAGTCAGAAACTCAGTTTGGAACCATCAGTAAATATGAATTGTTTTCTAACTTCAATTTTTAAGGAAAATAAGCAAATAACAAGGAACAAGCTAGCTCATAATAGGTTACCATTAAAAACAAAATCTCTCATGAAATAATCTTGTGTCAGTTCAGATTTAGCCCAAACTGTAACTTTTACATCACAGTTCTGAAATTCAAATCAATGACTCTGAGGCTCTCTACAAATAAAATTTAATTGTGTGTTTGTGTGTGCATCTATACGTATGTATATATCATGTTCACATACTGGAAGTTTCAACAAAAGCCTAAACTAGCCCTCAGTCAGACAAAAATACAGTTAGCTAGAATAACAAGTCTGTCTAATGCCAATCTGTACTTCTAACTACTATTCCATAGGTAAATAGCAAAAGAATTCTAGAAACCAAATTGAGGAGTGGGGAGGGTGGGCAGGGAATAAAAGTTGCAAATGGCAATAAAACTGAAACAATAAAAAGGCACATTTGCTTAAAATAAAAACAAAACACTGGTGACCTAAAAGAGTTGAATGATGAGAGCAAAGAATCCTTATTACAACAAATTAAGGAGTAAGTCATGTGGAAATGGAGACTACAAGCCTTACTGCTAATTCACACCAGTTACAAAGGGGAAAACCAGGTAATAAGTAGAAAGAGGAAGCAGTCTTAATGAATATTTTATTGGGGGGTAAAGCAACTTAGGATAGGGAAGATTATTATGGACCTCTTTGTTAAAACGTGTAATGTGGTATTACAAATAGTCACCAACCTTGGAACACTGTCAAATCATCATTTTGACCCCTACCCTAACAAGGAAGCCACAGAAACAACAGCTCTCTATTCCAGATTCAATGAAAAGATAAAATGAATAAAATAAAAAGTATTTATTGGAGGTGGAGACAGGGCAAAGACAACATGGCTTCCAAATATAATACATCAGATTTCTGAAATGCATCGTCCTGTGGATTACAGTGAATATAATTTATTTTAACTTTCGAAATATCTTTGAAATCACTCCAGATGGCTGGCTGCTATTATCTGTCTTCTTTTTTTTTTTTTTTAATGACATGACCACAGGATTTGGGTGGTGGGGGAGTAGGTAGCTAGGGGAGGTAAGAGTTTTACTGAAAAACGGATTGGGTTAGAAAATGTAAACAATTATGGATAAACTGAATAGCTTTGACCTGTGCTCTAAGAATTTTATTTAACAGATGAATAACTATATTTATCTATCAAATACTGAACTGAGAACATGGCACAATGGAGAAATGATTATGAATGAGCATCTCTGCCCTTAATAAGCTGAAACTCTAGTTGCAAACAAAAAAACCTGATCAGGTAAACATCTCAGAGACTTTACAATAAAATCTCCCCAAAATGCAGATAACAAACTTTATCCTGCTTGACTGAGATTAAACTGTTAGGAACAGACCTCAGGATAATGGGTAAAGCAGCAAGGAGGGAAAAAAGTTTCAAAGAGGGAGCTGGGTTAGAAAATGTAATACATGTTTACAGTACGCAGCTTCCTTTCACCTTTTACCCCTCAACAGTGCTTGATCTCTCCCTGTCCCAAAGATTCAGCCCTTTAATCCCCTGCCCATCAATCCTACCCATTCAATCAATAATCCCTTAACAAGTGCCTACTGTGGAACTGGGCAATGTGTAAATTCTGAGACAAACACAAACAACAATATATGATCCTCTCTACTGAAGTAGTTCAGCTTTTGCCTAAGACACCATGCCCTTTGAAGGAAAAATGAATCCAAGATTAAAGTTAGGGAAACACTGCATTCTTTATAAGCCCCCTCTAGGAGAGTCATAATACATGTTAAAAGTACTGAGAAGTTTCACAGCAAAAACAATCTTTTTTAATATTGTTTAATCCAATGTTCTGATGTGATAACTACTAACAAGGAATACAGTAGGAAGAGGCTGGTCTAGAGTTCTTAGCTTTCAAGAAAAAAAGGAGATCAGAAAAATACCTAGAGATAGGAGTAAGAATATCTAAGGTAGTATTTGACAGCAACAGAAAAACAACTGTGTTCCACAGAACCCTTGGATTTTTTGGGGATTTCATTTACTAATTTTAAAATGTATTTTTAACATGAGTACTCATATGTGTTAAACCAAACCATAACCCTTTAGAAATCACCAACACATGAAGTTGTACTACTTAGATAACTCAATTTTGGGTAGACTGAAGAATAAAATTTCTTCTGCTATCTCTGTTCAACTGAGAGAGTGTCCTGAGATGGCAAGACAAGCTAAAAACAAAGGAAACAACCTTTTGCACTACCACTACTTGTCAATCAGTACAATACTTCATAAACAAAATACAGAAATTATTGAGGCTGCAACTATTATGCTTAACCTCCACTCTCAAATTTGGCTCTACCAAAATAGCTTCATTGTCTCAAAGATGGACAACTAATATAAATGTTATAAATGTAAACTTCATACAAAACAGGCAAGTAGTATTTTATTTTGGGATTGTGCATAAAATTATATTTTGTAAAAAAGGATTTCTCCACTTACGAAAAAGTTTAAAAACCATCTGAAAGAATCATACAAACTCTAAAAACTAAAAATTATTCCCCTGAGAAAAAGAATGGATACTATGAACATAAAGGATTGGGAATCTTTTATCCCTAAGTAAAATCCTGAGACTTCAGAGGTTCTACAACTACTTACAACCAAGTACAAAAAGGTGTCCCAACAGGCAGACGAGTCAGTAAGGTACTTGTTCTTACCTGTACACCTGTGACTCTCAAATTTATATCTCTAGTCTCTCCTATCTCTTCCACACCCTTGCTACAGTGATTCATTCACTTCCCAACCACCTTAAAGCTCCAGTCTTTTAACAGTTCTTCCTTGTAATTCACCTAGGGCACAACTGCCAGATTAATTTTCCAAATACACTGTATTTTCAGATAGTTTAACAAATGAATGACAAAACTGTCAAACCAGCATATAAACTCTCTAGCTCTAACTAGTCAAATTTACCTCTAATCATTTTCTAACACACTAGTCAAAATCATCCCTAAACTCCCTAAAAGCTACTCCCACCTTTTCTGTAAATCTAATGCCTAAAATTCAAGGCCCACATCCTCTGCAAATTATTCCCTAAGTCTTCCAAACTTACAAATATATCTTTCCCTTCTCTAAATTCTCATAGCACTTATACTTCATAACCTAGTGCAATGCTGTCTGACAGAATTTTCTGTGATAATGGAAATGTTCTGTATCTGTGCTTCCAATAAGGTAGCACTAGCCACCTGTGGCTATTGAGCACTTACCATGTGGCTATTTAGAATCAAATTAAAATTAAAAATTCAGTTCCCTCAATCTACTAGCCACATGGTAAGTGCTCAATAGCCATAGGTGGCTAGTGGCTACCATCCTGGACAGCACATATCTAGTATTTGGCTCTCTACAACCTAGATACAACTCCACAACACTACTGATCCCTCCAACTTATCTTGCTCCTAGAAGAACCTCATTTCCAATTAAATTCATTTGCCCACTGTTCCCAACATTCAGTTGTCCACTCTGGATTCCCTGTTGCTTCTCAAACCACTTTCTATTATATTCCAAGCATTTTTCACTTCCTTTTCTTCCCTAGTAGTACTTAATCACTGGGTACCTACTTACTTATGCCAGACACTGCAATAAGCATTTTATTTACATTATATCTAAACCTAATAATGTTACAAGGTAGGGTTTATTTTTCTGAGGAAAAGGAATCACAGGAGGATGAGTTAACTCCAGAAGTCCATCCTCTTCCAGACACTTTTTAAAATTTTGTCCTTTTTCAAGGCCCAGTTCAAGACCGCCATTCCTTAAGCTGTGTGGTGTTCCCAAAGTCTCAGCCCAATTTAACAATTTCAAACCTTAAATAGTTTGCCATAATGTTAGCATAGACATTCAGAGGTGAATTTATTCTGAAACTAATGAAACTTAAGCCTCAAGGACCCTCAATTGCATGGACTCCTTCCAATACCCTGAACCTAATTTTGATTACATAATTATATAAATATTTACTTATTTATATAATTATATACATGTTTATGCATATATACATTTTTTTAAAAAGAGGGTTCCCCCCAGGGACTTCCCTGGCAGTTCAGTGGTTAAGACTTATTGCTTCCACTGCAGGGGGCATGGGTTCAATCCCTGGTCGGTGAACTAAGATACCATATGCTGCATGGTGTGGCCAAAAAAAACCAGTGCCCCCCCCAAAAATGAATAAGCTCCCAGGCTATAAAATATAGATATATCCCCTGCATAAACTCTTGAGGCAAGGCCTTGAAGCAAGGTCTATCTACAGTGGACTCAGCTTCCATTTTACTCCTTTATGGATACTCTATCCCTTGAGGTCTGTTTCTTCTGGTTCCCAAGACTAGCTATGAATACGTAGGTCAGCTTCCCCAGTTCTTTACTTCCTAGTTGCTCACCAAATAAACACATAACCCATTTTTCTTTTGAGAGTTTCAGAGCTAATCACAAAGGAAAATTAAACACAGGAGAATTACAAAGAAATCTTATAGCAAGCCCCAAATTAATCTAGATTCAACACAATCCCAATCAGAATTTCAGCTGCCTTTTTGCAAAAATTGATAAACTGATCCTAAAATTTATATGGAAATGCAAGAGATACAGAATAGCCAAAACAATCTTGAAAAAGTACAAAGCTGGAGAACTCACACTTCCCGATTACAAAACATATTGCCAAGCTACAGTAATCAGGGCAGTGTGGTACTGGCATAAGAACAGAAATATAGATCAATGGGATAGAATTGAGAGTGGAAAAATAAACCCTTACATTTATGGTCAATCAACAAGGGTGTCAATCATTCAAAGGGGAGAGAATAGTCTTCAACAGATTGTGTTGGGACAAGTGGATACACACATGCAAAAGACTGCCACGTAAAAAAATTAACTCCAAAATGATCATAGATCTAAATGTAAGAGCTAAAACTATAAAACTCTTGGAAGAAAACATAGGAGTAAGTCTTTATGACACTGGATTAGGCAATGGTTTCTTAGATGGAACACTAGAAGCAAAAGGGACAAAAGAAAAAATAAACTGGAAATCAAAATTTAAAACTTTTGTAATCACCGTATATACAGAACTCTAACTACTCAACAATAAAAAGACAACACAATTTAAAGATGAGCCAAGGATATGAATAGACATTTCACCAAAAAAGATATACAAATGGCCAATAAAGACAAGAGAAGATACTCAATTCAACATCTTTAGCCTACATATTAAAACCACAATGAGATACCACTTCACACCCACTAGGATGGCTATAATAAAAAGACATTATCAAGTGTCAATAAGATTGGAGAAATCGGAACTCTCAAATATTGCTGGTGGGAATGTAAAATGATGTGGTTGCTATGGAAAACTGTTTGGCAGCTCCTCTATAAGTTAAACAGAGATACCATACCACCCAGCAATTCCACTCCTAGGTATCATACCTAAGAGAATCAAAAACATGTTCACACAAAAAAGTGTACACAAATGTTCACAGCAGCATTATTCACAATAGTCAAAAAGTGGAGATGTCTATAAAATGATGAATGGATAAACAAAATGTCGTATATTCGTACACTGGGATATTATCTGGCCAGTGAGCTATCACGTACTGAATGGAGGTACTACAACACGGATGAACCTTGAAAACATGCTAAACCCAGACACAAAAGGCCACAGATTATATGGTTCCATTTACATAAAATGTCCAAAAAAGGCAAATCCACAGTGACAGAAAGATTAGTGAATGCCAGGGGTTGGAGCCAAGCGCGAAGGGAGAATGCCTGCTAATGTTACTGGTGTCTTTTGGGGGTGATGAAAATATCCTACAATTGACTGTAGGATATTGTGCTGGTTGTACAACTTTGTGAATATGCTAATAATCACTGAATTACATACTCAAAAATGGTAAATTTTATGGTATGTGAATCATCTCAATAAACCTGTTTTTTAAAAAAAATATCTGAGGGACTTCCCTGTGGCACAGCGGTTAAGACTCCGTGCTCCCAATGCAGGGGGCCTGGTTTGGATCCCTGCTCAGGGAATTAGATCCCACACGCATGCCACAACTAAGAGTTTGCATGCCACAACTAAGGAGCCTGTGTGCTGCAACTAAGCAGCTGGCGAGCCACAACTAAGGAGCCCGTGTGCAGCAACTAAGAGACCCAGCATGCAGGTATGCATGCATAAATAAATAAGAGACACCTCGTTCTCTTAAAAAAAAAAAAAAAAAAAAAAGATCATTGGGTTTCTGGCCAAATTTTCTATTGAAATAGTTAAATCAAAACCCAATTGGGGGGGCTTCCCTGGTGGCGCAGTGGTTGAGAGTGCGCCTGCCGATGCAGGAGACACGGGTTCGTGCCCTGGTCCGGGAAGATCCCACATGCCGCGGAGCGGCTAAGCCTGTGAGCCATGGCCGCTGGGCCTGCGCGTCCGGAGCCTGTGCCCCGCAATGGAAGAGGCCACAGCAGTGAGAGGCCCGCATACCGCAAAAAAAAAAAAAAAAAAAAAAAAAAAAAACAAACCCAATTGGGCTTTTGCCCTCTATTTCATTTCAGAGAGTTGGGAGTTGCCAACCTATGTGTTGGTTACCCCCCCCCCCCCCCCCCGCCACCAAAGACTTCCCTCCTTTATACTTGGAGCAGGGTGTTCTTGGAGAGAGATCTCTCAAAACTGGGCAATTCAATCTGAGGGCTCTCAATCTGGGCAGTACTCAAGAAGCTCCTCATACACACTGACTTGGTATATCCACTTAAATTATATAGAGATAGAAAACTTGTAATATGCATAAATTACATAATTTAAAATATTCAGTTACTTAAAATTATATGTACATATATTTCCAGTTTTTTCAACTGTACCATGAAATCTCCAGAAAAGGGCCACGTCTAAAGTCTGTGCCCTACTACTGCCCCAGTGCCCTGCTCACTGTTGGTGTCACATATGGTCCTTTGTTTCAGAGGCTGATGATATCTTATCACATTCTAAGTGTAGGGCTTACATTCCAGTTCTACCACTTACTTAGCTTTGCGACTCTGGGCAAGTTGCTTAAACTGTATGCCTCAGCTTGCTCATTCCTGAAATGGGGCTAGCAAAACCTGCCAGTTGGTGTTTAGCAAAAATTAAAAGTTGGTGACGCTTTGAACACAGCATCTGGCACCCAGAGATGTGAGTCTGTATATACTGTCCTGTGACAAAGCCTTTTCTTTTCGTATATTTACACCCTGACTAATTGATATTAACCCTCTTAATCAGCTTCCTCATTTGTAAAACTCTACATCAAAAGATCGTTGACAGGATAAAAGGACAAAGAGCAAAACTCTCTAGCACACAGCAAAGGGCTCAAAAAAAAAAAAAAGTTCCTTTTTTTCGGTCTTCAAGGCTAAGGCAATTTCTTTAGCATCACCCTGCAGCCTCAATGTGCTCCCGGCCGAAACACATAAATATTGCTGAGCAGCTTCCAGACACATCTGTGGACAAACAAATGATGTATGTCTCCAGCAAGGCCAACCATAACTCCACGTTAGGGAGCCATTTTTCCCAGTCAAGAAAATGAAAAGGTGTACGAGATATGAATGAGTAAAATACCCGTCCCCGAGATCCCCCTTTCCCAGGACGGCCCGGTCCTGGCATGAAGACGCATTCTCCACAGGCAAAGACTTTCCCTTCTCCCACCTCACCCAGCCAGCTAGTGGGGAGGTGGGTGGAGGTCGGTGACTGGGGAGGTCGGGGGGGCATGGGGCTCAAGGCGCAAGACCGGGGCTCGCGCGGGTTGGGGGTAATGCGGTCTGGACAACCTCGGGGAAGCTTGGCACCGGGATTTGCTGTTCGAGGGCGGGGGTCGGGGCTCACCTTCGCCCGCTTGCGCCGACTGGTCCGTCGCCCCTCCGGAGTCTCTGCGATTCCCGTTTCCATGGGGGTCGCAGACCCTGGCACGACGGTAGGCCCAGCTTGAGGCCCGGCGGACCCCGGCGGCTCAGCCAGGCCCCCGGGGGGCGAGGCCCGCGGGGGCTCCTTCTTGCGGGGAGTGCGCTCCCCAGCCGCCCCCGGCCCGGCTTCGGCAGGGCCGGACAGGCCCGCGGGCGGCGCGGCCACCTCAGAGCCGTTCTCCGAGCCGCCCGCTGCCCCGGCACCGGCCTCTGACCCGGCCGCCGCCGCCGCTGCCGCCGCCGCCGCCGCGGCTGCTGCCTTCTTCCCAGACAACATCTCGGGCCGCCTGGCTGCGGACGGCCGTATGGGCCGCTCGGTCTGTCGATCCGTGAGTCCGGAGCCGCCTCGCTTCACTTCACACAGTCCGCGCGTTGCCAATCGGTTTTGCGTATGCGCGCGCTAAGCGCGCTCCGCGCGCTCCCGCCGCGCCCGAACAATAAAGCCCGAGACGCCCACGGCCCCGCCCTCTCCGCTACCATAGAGCGGCGTCCTCGAGGCTAGAGCGGCGCCATGGAAAATTGCACGAAGCTTTCCTAGAGCGTCTCCTTAACCTTCGGGGTCGGTCCCAGCAAGGTCTCCCTTCTAGGGCTTCTGGGCCAGACTGTACCTCCGAGAGCAACCATTTCCTCCAGGGACTTGCGTGTATTCATAAGTTTATTCGTTCACTCAGTCATTCACCTACTCATTCGTCAGTTCAACCAATATTTATTAATGCTCACTACGTGAAGTTCTTGCTCTCGAAGAGTTTACAGGGGAAAACACTGATATGTAATTGGTAAATTATCGTATTTACTATTCATAATTGTCCTGCTTCGACTGGGGAAATCTTGGAGAGCAAATGAGTTTCGAGGTAATAAAATGGACGAAAGTTAGGAAATCCAGATATGAGTCCAAACGGGATTGCCATTGCCTCCGGGGCTTTGTTCATGCTCTGTCTTCTGTCTGGACACCCTCCCCGTTTGCACTTCCTCACTCGCACCTCCTCCCACTCCTATGCTCCCATCTCCACATACATGACGGCTTTCCACTCCAGGTTAATTCTTTTTAATGTCGCTGATGGTGGTGGCGGTTTATTCTTTTAATACCTCCAGGACTCCTTCACTGACCCAACACTGGAACAGGCCTTGTGTTCTTCAAGCTTATTTCCTCTAGGACACAGAGCTGTAATCGCTTTTTTACAAGTTTATGTCTTCAAAGTTATAATTCTCAAAAAATACTTCCATTTATACGTGAAGTTCAAGAACTGGTAAAACTAATCTCTAGTGATAGAATCCAATCAGTGGTTGCCTGGGATGAGGGTGGGGGTTGACTTCAAAACAGCTGGAAAGCTCTTGCTGGGGGTGATGGAAATGTTTTCTATCTTGACTGGGGCGTGTATACATTAATCAAAACTCATTGAACTACACACGTAAAATAGGTGTATTTTATTTTATGTCGACTTTACATCAAAGAAGTTGAATATTTTTTTAAAACTAAGCTAACAGAAAAAAAGAGATAATTAAGTTCAGGAAAACTAAAAACTATGCCAGAGGGGCTTCCCTGGTGGCGCAGTGGTTGAGAGTCCGCCTGCCGATGCAGGGGACACGGGTTCGTGACCCGGTCCGGGAAGAACCCACATGCCGCGGATCGGCTGGGCCCGTGAGCCATGGCCGCTGAGCCTGCGCGTCCGGAGCCTGTGCTCCGCAGCGGGAGAGGCCACAACAGTGAGAGGCCCGCATACCGAAAAAAAAAAAAAAAAAAGCTATGCCAGAAAGAAAGTGTAATCATAATACAACACATGGTTCAGCTGTGAACTACACTGACATGTCTATAATAACGTAAGCAATGAATATTGTTTTAACCAAAGGGATAGAATTATATGGGGAGAATGGAGGAAAGAGAAAGTTTGTGGAGGAGAGGGGTGAGAGGGGTTTGCAGAAGAGGGGACAAAGTGGGAATGGAGGCGGTTCTACATCGGAGCTAAATGCCCAGATAACACCATGAAAAGATAGTATATAATTTCAAAATTGAGAAATTCAGAAATAACAGTATAAGCATACTACTCAGATATATCAAGATAAATACCAGGAGAAATAGCTAGAAGAGTTGAAATTGGTTGTTTGAGTCATAGAATGTGAGAGTGGGAAGGGATGAGATGACAGATGGAAATTTGTTTGTTTTCAACTCTGTAGTTCTATCTGACTGGCTTGCACGTTTAGTAGTTTGATAAAATTTAAAATTAGATTTAAAAAATATGCATATCCTATGACCCAGCAATTTCACTTTCAGGAAAACATTCTAGGGAAATGTTTTAAGTATGTGTACAAAGATTTAACTTTAAAGTGTTGGGCTTCCCTGGTGTTGCAGTGGTTAAGAATCTGCCTGCCAATGCAGGGGACATGGGTTCAAGCCCTGGTCTGGGAAGATCCCACATGCTGCGGAGCAACTAAGCCCCTGTGCCACAACTACTGAGCCTGTGCTCTAGAGACCACGAGCCACGACCACTGAGCCCATGTGCCACAACTACTGAAGCCTGCGCACCTAGAGCCTGTGCTCTGCAACAAGAGAAGCCACCTTAAGGAGAGGCCTGTGCACCGCAACGAAGAGTAGCATCCTCCGCTCGCTGCCCGCGTGCAGCAACAAAGACCCAAGGCAGCCAAAAATAAATAGAAAAATAAATTTATTTTTTTAAAAAAAGTGTTTATCTCAGGTTCCTAAGGCCCAACAAGTGGCAACTAACTGAATATATTAGAATAACATAATCATTAAAATTTACATTTGAACATAAAGAACTCCCATACCAAATAGTGAGCACATGTCAAAGATTTATTTAATTCATTCTTTGTTTTTTTAACTTAAAAAAAATTAATTTATTTATTTTTGGCTGCGTTGAGTGTTGTTGCTGCACACGGGCTTTCTCTAGTTGCAGCGCAGGGGCTACTCTTCATTGCGGTGGTCTCTGTAATTGCAGAGCACGGGCTCTAGGCACCCGGGCTTCAGCAGTTGTGGCACGTGGGCTCAGTAGTTGTGGCTTGTGGGCTCTAGAGAGCAGGCTCAGTAGTTGTGGCGCACGGGCTTAGTTGCTCTGCGGCATGTGGGATCTTCCCAGACCAGGGATCGAACCCGTGTACCCTGCATTGGCAGGTGGATTCTTAACTACTGCACCACCAAGGAAGTCCCTTAACTCGTTCTTGAGAGAACAGCAGGATGACAAAGATGGTTCAAAGGAAAATATGAGAAACTGATAATATAGTCACTGGTCAGTGGAACACAGAATGCTGGAATAAGACTGCAAAGTTGAATAAGAAAAAAAATAATGTCCTACAAGGCCATAAAACTGTAAACTTTGAGGTTATCTTTTCTGTCAGACAGAATTAATTTGCATCTATTTGCAAACAAAAATCATTTGCAACTTACCCATTTTTTTCCCAGAAATAACTAATTCATTAAAAAATTTAATTTAATTCATTTAAAATTAATTTTTAAAATTGTAGTAAAATATATATAGCATAAAATTTACCATCTTAACCATTTTTAAGTGTACAGTTCACTAGTGTTAAGTCCGTTCACATGGTTCTGCAAACAATCTCAAGAACTCTTTTCATCTTGTAAAACTCTGTACCCACTAGACGACAACTCATTATTCCGCTCTGCTCCCAGCCCCTGCTAACCACCATTCTACCTTCTGTCTCTTTAAATTTGACCACACTAGATAGCTCATATAAGTGAATCAAATAGCTTTTGCTTTTTGCTTATTTCACTTAGCACAATGTCGTCAAAGTTCATCCATGTTGTAATGTGTCAGAATTTCCTTCCTTTTTAAGGCTAATCCCACTGTATGTATATACAACATTTCGCTTATCTATTTATCTGTTGATGGATTTTGGGGTTGCTTCCACCTTTTGGCTATTGTGAATAATACTGCCATGAACGTGGGTGTACAAATATCTCTTCAAGACTCTGCATTCAATTTTGGGGATATACCCAAGTGAAATTGGTGGAGCAACTTTTCCATCTGACTTTACAGAGTCAGGACCCTAATCAATATTAAATATTAAACCCAATAAAATTTCCTTCCCCTAAAGCATCAGGTGACAAACAAGTGGGCCAGTTAGACAATATCCTAATATGACTGTGAACGAGCTTGCAGACATCTTTTTGCCTTATTTCCAAGTTTTGGATAATTTTTCTTTGCTGTCTCCCTCTCTACAAGGGTAGAGGCTCTGTACTGCTGGCCATTTTATCCCCAGCGACTAGGCCCAGAAGTACTGTTGAATGACTGAGCCTACATCATTTGGCTGTTGTGAGGATGTCATCAGATGATGCTTGTGAACTGCCTGTCAGAGTCTGGTACGTAGTGGCTGCTTAAGACCTAGGAGTAGTTAATATTATTGTTATGCGGCAGCTGGGGGTGGGGGCCGGTTATGACTCAGAGGAGGGGGCAGCCATGACTCCTGTCATGGAGGGCAACTGTCCTAGATGGGAGACAGGCAGGGCCTTGGGGCCTGGGTGCTTCCAAGCCATAATGCTGGGGGAGCTAATGTCTCTTTTTAGGAATCTCTACGGGACACTTGCTTCCTCAGGCACCATAGGAGCATTGATGGCTTGGCTGATCAGCTATAAGCCACCCTTGTTTGGGTTCCTATTCCTTCTGCTGTTGCTTAGCAACTGGCTGGTCAAGTATGAACTCAAGCCCACGCCCCCAGAGCCCCAGCAGGTGAGCAAGAGGGACCTTAGCTTCAGCTGAGGGTGATGGGATAGTCGCAGCTAGATTGGGGGGTGGGAAGACAGGGAAGGTGTCAGGACAATGCGGCAAGACTAAGGAATCCGACTCTGGTCTAAGACCTTGCTGTGCAGCTCCCTCTTGGGTGACAGAGGACAAAGCACTTCCTTCACAAAGTTTCAGTTGCCTCAGCTGAAGAATAGGGCCCATCCCAGACTCTTCTACTTCATGTTGGATGACAACATGCTTTGACAACAGTAACAACTGCTTTAAAGTGAGAAAAATTAAAATGGATAAATTTTAAAACATGTATAACATAGATAAATCTCTAAAACTGAATAATGATGACAGCAGAAATGTACCTAGATTATGACGTCTTTTATGTAAAGTTAAAAAACATGCAGAACAATATCCTGCCTTGTTTATGGATGCCTATGTATAGTGAAAGTACATTAAGGCAGGATTTCTCAGCCTCTGCACGATTGACATTTGGGGCTGGGTAAGTCTTTGTGATGAGAGACTGTCCTGTGCAATGCTGGATTTTGGGCAGCATCCCTAGCCTCTACCCACAAGATGCCAATAGCACTCCTCACCCCTCTTGTGGCAACCCCCAATTTCTCCAGACATTGCCATGTCCCTAGGGGAGGGCAAAATAGCCTCCCACTGAGAACTGGTATAAAGTGGTATAAAGAAATGCATGGAAAAAATAAATACCACATTCAGGATTGCAGCTGAGATAAGGTTCAGGGAGGGAGGGGAACACTCTAGGGGTGGAATCCACAGAGGACTTCAGTTACCGTTGTGATATTTTAGGGATCATGGGTATTTGTTGTAATATTTACTTTTTTTGCATGTCTGAAATATTTAATTCTTAAATGGGTTTAAAGACTAGGAATTTGTAGCTGAATCCTAAAAAAAAAAAATTGTGCCCTTACCAGCTGCATGCAGTGGTGGGGGAGGGAGCAGATAAAGATGACAGAGATAAGAGCATTTCATGAGACCACTGAGACTTGGAGATTTTATGAGGCCTGACTAAACTCTCAAAGAGGCATGTTGAGAAAAGCACAAGCTCTGGAGACACATACATTTGGGTTAAGGGTTTTAAGGCCTCGGTGGGTGCAGATTGGTGGGCAGCTCTGGATCCTGGGGGTTTGGGGGCTTTCATGCAGGCTTGGTGATGCTGAGAAAGGGACCTGCCCTCACTGGGCCCCATTCTCTCACCCACAAGATGTGGCAAAGAGGCTCTCCTTAGGTGCTGGTCATGAAATTGATTAAGATGATTGTAACTCATCTCGCACGGGAAAGGATGATCACTATTGACCAACTTTTCCTCTTTTCTTGGTGATGGGGAGTTTAGGAACAGAAGACAAAGACTTGCGAAGCTAAACCCAAGAGAAGCTGCCTGAACACAAAAGACGTGGAGAGGCTGCACACCTGCTTTGCCCTCCAGGACAAGATCCTTGAATGGCTTATGTTCCGTGAAATGAAGCTGAAGGTCTTAGAAAATCAGATGTTCGTCGTATGGTATAGAATGAGTCACCACAAGCGGTCAAGCCGACAGCGGACTTTTCCAGCGGGGAAACACAGAATGAGGAGATGGGAGTCTATGTTCTCCATCATCTCTGACTGCACTTCCAATTCCCCCTAACGAGGTGCCAGAGACTGCGGTGAGCTAGCCTCTTCTGTTGTTACCTTTCCTCAGTAAAGCCCAGTCAGAGACTGTTGAATTTTCTTAGTAAATCACACTGGAGAGGAGGATTAGAGGCTGAAATTTGTCGCCTCTTGAAAAGAAGTTTGTACTCACCAGGTTAGCCACATAGCACCCTACGACACAACCTGATGAGCGCTCTTGAACCCAGCCCTTCCTCTCTTTCAGCTGGACCACCTTGACCCTGGTCCAGGGCCCTCTACCTGTTCACCTTGAGTCTTTCAACAGCCTCCCCAGTGCTGTCCCAGCCTCCAGTCTCCCCCTGCCCCTGCACTCAGAGGCCACAGCAAGCCCTGCCAAGCACAGCTCTGAGCACGATCATTGCCTATTCTTGAGCCAACGCCTTGCTGTGAATGACAGAATAAAAGCCACACTCCTCACCGTGGTGTTCAGGCCCCCCATGATGTGACCCACTTCCCAACCTTTTTCCCCCATTATTCTCCCTCACATGCTTTTTACCCTATACCAGAGTATCCTAAGCATCAGTCAGTAGTGTACCACCTTTGTGATTTTTGCCATAGCTGTGAACTACCTGAATGCATAACTAAATATTGTCCCTTTAAATCAACTATATTTTCCTTTATTAAATTTATCTGTAAAGGAAAATAATAATAAAAATAAATAATTTATCTGTCAATTAAAAAAAAAAAACCAGTATCATTGTTTGAAATAGAACCTAACAGTCAAAGTAAAGACAGTGAAAACAAAACAATGTTGTGACGTTCCAACCAGAGCTTGGTTGCCCACTTGAAAATCTGAATCTGTAAAATTTGGGTTAAAAAGGGAGATTAGTGAGTGTTAGTGTTTGCAAGATATGCCAGCACTCAGCTGAGACTTTTCTCTGTTAAGGAGAATTGAGAAGGAAGTCTCTGCCTCGCTGTGGGATCCAGTGTGGCTTAATGCCTTACTGGTGTCCCACATAAAATCATCTCTCTTAGCAAAAGTCTCGTGCGCTCTCATCAAATTAGGTGATCAGCCATCCCCCAAATGCAGCCATATCTTTGCTCACATGGTTTCTTCCCCTGGAATCCCTTATCTTCCCCTTTCTGCTGTTACAAGTCTTTGCTTCTTTCAAAGCCACCACCTCTGGAAAGCTTCCCTCAGCCCAGCTGTAAAGAGTCTCTTTCCTTAGTGGTCTCCCAGCATTTTATCTGTAATTCTACGACAGAATGTATAACGATCTGCTGGAATTTGATTTGTAAATGTTTCTATACTCCCTCCCCACTCTCCAACTAGATTATAGACTCTATGAGGGCAAGCACAGCATCTTTTTTTTTAAATAAATAAATTTATTAATCTTATTTATTTTTGGCTGTGTTGGGTCTCTGTTGCTGCGCGCAGGCTTTCTCTAGTTGTGGTGAGCGGGGACTGCTCTTCGTTGCTGTGCACGTGCTTCTCATTGCGGTGGCTTCTCTTGTTGTGCAGCACGGGCTCTACGCGCACGGGCTTCATTAGTTGTGGCACGCAGGCTCAGTAGCTGTGGCGCATGGGGTTAGTTGCTCCACGGCATGTGGGATCTTCCCAGACCAGGGCTCGAACCCGTGTCCCCTGCATTGGCAGGCGGATTCTTAACCACTGTGCCACCAGGGAAACCCAAGCACAGCATCTTGTTCATCTGTATATCCCCCTCATAGCACCTAACACAGTGGCTTGTATACAGTCAGCGCTCAATAAACAACATCTATGACTGTCAATCACAGTCTTATATGTCCTGACATTTTCTCTGCCCTTTCATTTTATGATGATTTTTCTATATCCTATTTTGTTTAGAGCAGGATACCTGGAGCTAAACTCCCTGGCTTTAGATCCCAACTCCATCAGCTTTTAGCTGTGTGATCTTGGATGATGAATAAGCTGAGTGCTGTACCTCAGTTTCCTCGACTATAAAATGGCCTTATCAGTTGCTGTGAGGATTAGATGAGTTACTACACTTCTTCAGGTCTTTGCTCAAATGATCCCTTCCTAGTGAGGACTCCTGTGACTGCCCTATCTAAAATCGCAACCCTCCCTTGTGTGTTGTATCTTCTACTTGCCCTCCAGGCCCACTCTCCATCCTTCTGCCTTTTCTGCCAGGGGGCCAACCTGCATCATCAGGTTCCTTTACCCTGTGGCTTCCAGTTGAGTTTGGCTGACAAGGATCCCTGGCAGAGGATGAGAGGGAAGGAGGAGGTTGGGATGCTTATTGCCTCTTGTGGGGTTGCCTTGGGCTAGTTTAAGGCTGGCTGGGTCATCACAGAGGAGGCTCTCTCTACAGGATCTTCTTCCAGTTCCCTTTTAGCCCAAGGGCAGTAGCATCCCCCCCGTTACCAGCCCAGGGGTACTGCACCACACTTGTGGGTTCCCTATAGTCTGCCCACACCTTTGTAAATAGTCCCTTTTACACAGCTTCACGGGTCATTGCTAATGGTCTTGCTGTATGGCCAGGCCTTTGGACCACCCCAAATGGGACCATTAGGAGAATGTCCATATGGTAAACCCTGCTGTGGAGATGGATACAACAATTCAGCCACAGACTCGATCTATATGTGACATATGAATGAGCCCACAGTAAGGCACTGCATCTTGAAGAGAGCATCTGGAATGAAAAAGCTGATTAAGACTATGTGGCCATCATATCCACTTTCGTGCACCAGATGCACGCCTGGACCTATCACAACAGTGAAACTACCACGGCGGTTTGAGGGAGTCCAGGGAGGACTCATTTGGCCTGTGAAGTCACTGGTGCTCACGGAATGTGTATTACTTGCCAGGAACGTTGGCCTGTGGCTCAAGGTGGCTCAAAGTGGCACAACGACCTTTGGATCTGACTAGTTCACAATTGCCATGGATTCTGACCACCATGAACATGGTTTAGGTACACGGGGTGACTGTTCTCTTCCACCAAGCAGGTAGAACCTAGACTCTTAATGCTCTGATGAGCATCTTTTTCATGTGCTGGAATTCCCAGGTATGATATAATATGATGATGGAATTATCTTTACGGCACTGCCCTCCATCTGTCCACATGGAATTCGCTTGCTCTTCCACACTTGCCACCTGCAGGCGGTGGGTACAAGTGAGCCTTGGTATGGTTGGCTCAAGGAGCAATTACCTTAGCCACTCCCTCATCCTCTGTGGGCACCTAAGAGGGGAACAAGTCCCCCTGATGTGTCACGCAGTATGGTGACTCCTGGCTTCCTATGGAGGTAAATGTTCTGAGAAAGGACAGATCAACTAGCTCATCCCAGGCGCACGACAGATCCCAGCAAATCTAGCAAGAACATAGGCAAGCAATCTCAGGAAACAGACTGGGGTGGAAGGGTAAATAAGCTCTCTCCTCTTCTTCCAGATCTGAACAGGCAAGGCTAAACAGCCTTGAGCAGCTGCCCAGGCCAGGGCCCGTGACATGAACCTGTCACAGTACCGAATATACCATTCCTACCCCCTCCCACCATGCCCAGCTATGGGAGACCTTATTGGTATCTCACTCTCTGACAATGGCAAGGACATTGCTCCCAGCTGCTGTGCCTTGGGCCTTCACAATCATGTTCTATCCTCTTCATGGATAATGTTGAGGCCAGCTGGAAGACTATTGAGCAGTGTGCTTTGTAACCCCAAAACTGTTTTGTGTTCTAGATATAGGTCCTTCCTTGCTTTCTCCTTGGACATAATGCCACCTGCATATCAACCTTCATAATAACCCAAGATCTGTGGGCAAGGCAACATTCCCAGCACCAGCCTCTGGTACCACTGACAAGACACTCCTGGGTATTAAGTACATGGGTTTCCCTATTTTATGCAGGTTTTCCTCCCCTAGATAGGTGGAACCGTAGAAAGGAAATTACTGTGGGGACAGCCAGGGTTCTCACTGTCAAGGTTATCATGAACCCTTAGCTCAGGATATAACCACATAGCTTTGGACTATTTGCTCACCAACCAGGGGAGTAACCACACTCACTGGCCAATATCTCCTGCTGCTTCTGGGTTAACACCTTCAGACAAGTCAAGAAGCTCATGCAGCTACTGTAGGAGCAAGTCCAATGCCTCCAGACTACTCCTCCATCTGAACCTGGGGCTCTCTCCCCAGGCTTGGCACAGACTCCATGGCCAGATGGCTCAGGCCTCCACAATGGGCTTTGTACTATTACTCCAGGCCTCCCTCTAGCATTAACGTCTCCTCCAGCATTGCCAACACCATTGGAAGTGCCTTATAAGCTCAGCTGACTTCTCCCCTTGTTGATTTCTATGCCCATTTGGCAGGCTTATGTTTCAGGAGCCCCTAGGTCAGGGGGTGGGCCTTGGAAAAACAATTTGGACTTTACTGGAAGACCCTGGGTACTCACTCCAGGTTCCCAGCAGTGAGATGGCAGGTGGGCTCCAGAGGGGCCTCCCTTCCCAAAGCAGAAATGATTCCACATGGTCTCTACTTCCCCTGGGGTCTCCAGGGGCCCTCAGCACTGCAAACAATTCCCCTGGTACCTGAGCTCAGATCATGTCTTCTTTACTTGCAAGACTGACCTCACATTTGCCAAAAAAAAGTAGTGAAGGGGATGAGGGGTCCCTCTCCTGGAGCACATTCCAGGATGTTTCCAGCTATGCCCTGACCCCCATATCTCTCTCCACGTGACGACAAGAGGTTGGACGGACAACCCAATGCCTCATTCAATGGCTGACCCTCTGCCTCCGAGTTTCTCCAGTAAAGCCCCATTTGCACCTGTGCTGCGTGACTTTGTGATATTCACCTTCACCCAGTACTCAGTACGTTACCCAGTACTCTCCTGGACCTCAGGGCTCAGTCCTCAGATCCCTTCTTTACTCCTTCTCACTCCCTTGGTAATGGCTTTAAATATCATCTACTGTTACATGTCAATGATTTTCTAAATTGTGTCTTTGTTACAGACCTCTAAGTCCCAGACTCAAATGTGCAACTGCCTACTTTCACACCTTCACTCGGACATCTCAAAATCCATGCAGTCAATCCCGAACTCTTTCCCTCCACTCAAACCCCCTCCCACGTGCGAGCTTCCCCATCTCATAGTAAAAGTCAATTCCCAGCTTCCAGTTGCTCAGGCCCAAAACTTTGGAGCTGATCCTGACTCCTCTCCTCTTCTCTCGTATCCAGCTCTAATTTATTGGCGAGTCCTATTGTCTCTTCCTTCGAAGCATATGCAGAGTCTGAATATTCTCCCTGCCTGGGTGCACCAGGCCACCACCATCTCTCAGCTGAACAAGGCCCTGGTCTCCCTGCCCCCACCCTTGCCCTCTAGTCTGCTCTCAACACTGAAGCCGGAGCGCTCCTTTAAAAATGGGTCATGTCTTCCCTGGTGGTGCAGTGGTTAAGAATCCACTTGCCAATGCAGGGGACACGGGTTTGAGCCCTGGTCCGGGAAGATCCCACATGCCGCGGAGCAACTAAGCCCGTGCGCCACAACTACTGAGCCTGTGCTCTAGAGACCACGAGCCACAACTACTGAGCCCGTGTGCCACAACTACTGAAGCCCACATGCCCAGAGCCCATGCTCCACAACGAGAAGCCACCGCAATGAGAAGCCCGCGCACCTCAACGAAGAGTAGCCCTCGCTCGCTGCAACTAGAGAAAACCCGTGCGCAGCAACGAAGACCCAACGCGGTCAAAAATTAAAAAAAAAAAAAAAAAAGTGTCAGGTCATGCCACTCTGCTCCAGACTCTGCCACAGCTCCCACCTCACTCAGAGTGATAATCATAGTCCCTCCTGTGGCCTGGGAGGTTCTCCATGACCTGGCTCCCCAGCTACCTTTCCCACCTCGCCTCTACCCTGCCCCTCACTTAATCTGCTCAGCCACTGGCCTCTTCACTTTTCTGTACACTCTCACCCTAAGGCCCTACCATGGACTGTCTTCCTCTGTTGTCCATATACCTAACTCCCTTACTTCCCTTAGGTGATGTGCTAAACATTTCTTTTTCAAGGAGGCCATCCTGACCGCCCAATTTAATACTATAATCTACCTCCCCTTACTTGGCTCTACTTATTCTTCCATAGCATGTATCACTTTCTAATATACTATCTACCATGCTGCCCCTGCTAGAATAGGTGGAGAGGCAGAGGAGAGAGTAAAAGTAGAAAAAAAAAGTGGGGAGAAGGAGAGATGGAGAAAAGGGAAGAGAGAAGGAGAGATTCGTGGGATTGTGAGGATGACTCCTCCAAGTCTAATGGTAATCAGAGTGGTTACTGTGTGCACTGACTGTGTGCTTTAGCTGTACTTTAACTGTCTTATCTCATGTAATCCTCACTCTCACCCCAAGGGGGTAGGTTCTATTTCATTACCCTATTTTACAGATCAGCACATTGAGGTCCAAGAGAAGCCAAGGAATCTGACCAAGGTCACATAAATAATAAGTGGTGGAGCTGGGTTTTGAATCCCAGCAGTCTGACTCAAGGGTCCAGCGGGTAGGGTTAGACTATGCAGGTAAGATTTTGGATTTTTCCATAGAGCAGTGGGCAGCCTTGGAAGGTTATTTAAGCAAATGACGAATATGATCTCTCATCTATAGAGAGAATGAATGCATGGGGCTGTTGTGGGGATTATCTTGGTGCATGGATGGAAAGCCCTTGGACAAATGCCTAGAGAGAGAGAAGCATTCAGTGACTAAATAAATGATCCTTTCCAGGAGGCTGGAAGATTTTACATGTGGGCATCTGGTGCCACTGTGTGGCCATTGTCCTCTATGACATGATATGGATTCTGGTTTGGCTAAATTTGGTAGTGGAGGGCCTGGTCTGGGTGGAGAGAAATGGCTACATTAGGGCTGAGGAAAGGGGCAAGGGAGGAACTCCCAGAGAGGAGGTGGTGTCCTGGGGGTGAAGGTCTTTATCAGCAGAGATGCAGAACCCTGGAGTGGATTAACGGATTCAGATATTTAGCCCTGGTTTGGCAGCACAAACCAGAATGAGACGTGGTCTTTATCCTAGAAAACCTTATAGTCTGATGGGGAAACAACACGGGAGATGCATTAGTGTCTGGGAAGCAGAGAGGACTCCTGGGTTGGAATCCCACTCCTGCCACTTCTGGGGGACTTCACTTCTCAGAGCTTCAGTTTCCTCACTGTCAAATGGGGATAGAATAAAACCTGCCTCATGGGATTGTTGTGAAGACCACAGGGGGTAACACAGAAGGCACTAAGCATCTATATGGGGCACACTGTCTGCATTCAGTCTGTGACCCAGAGGCAGGCTGCCCAGCCCGCTCAGAGCCTCACTGAAGATGAACAAAGCAGCCAGCTACAATGGGAAAGAAAACCTGGGTCCCAGCTCCATTGCTGTCACTAAATTTTCTATGTGACCTTGGCAATTCATCTCCCCTCTCACAGTCTGTCTCACCAGCCATACAATGTGGAGCTTGGACAAGATTACTCAGATCTCTTCTCTCTCTAATTTATCACGCCCCTTTTCCGGGTCAGCCCAGATTTTTGGCCTTGGGGGATACAGAATAAGAGCCAGAAGGCTGGGCTTCCCTGGTGGCTCAGTGGTTAAGAATCCGCCTGCCAATGCAGGGGACACGGGTTCAAGCCCTTGTTGGGGAAGATCCCACATGCCGTGGAGCAACTAAGCTCGTGCGCCACAACTACTGAGCCTGTGCTCTAGAGCCCGCGAGCCACATTTACTGAGCCCGCGTGCCACAACTTCTGAAGCCTGCGTGCCTAGAGCCCGTGCTCCGCAACAAGAGAAGCCACCGCAATGAAGAGTAGCCCCCGCTCACGGCCACTAGAGAAAAAAAAAAAAAAGCCCACGTGCAGCAACAAAGACCCAACACAGCCAAAAATAAAATTTAAAAAAAAAAAGATCCAGAAGGCTTGCCTCCACCATACACATACTTGACCCTGAGCATAAGCAAAATAGAATAATTCAAGCCATGGGGTGGCTGGGAGGCAATTGTGATGTTCTATTGAGATAATGAAGTAGAAGCTGGCGCGATCCCTGAATTGCAGAGGAGCCTTGCTCCTCAAAGTGTGATCCACAGACCAGAACCGAGTTTGTTTGAAATAGACTCTCAGGTCCCACCCTGACCCACTGACTCAGAACCTGCAGTTTAACTCGATCTCCAGGCTACTCCTACATGCATTTAGAATGAGATGGAAACACAGTGGTCTGGGGCAGTGATTCTCAACCTTAACCACACACTGAGGAGTTTTTAAAAAATCGTGATGCCCTGGGCTGCACCCCTGGGGACCTCTGGGGCGGTGGGATCCAGACTAGTGGTTTTTACAAGCTCGCCAGGTAATTCCAATGTGCAGCCATATCTGGTGCCAAGAAGGTAAATATAATTTCTCTTTTGTGCCAACTAAAATCAGTGGATAGTGACTTTCTAAAGTTGTGGCTTAAAAACCAAGTTATAAAACGAAGCTAACCTTGGGACTTCCCTGGTGGCACAGCGGTTAAGAATCCTCCTGCCAAGGCAGGGGACACGGGTTCGAGCCCTGGTCTGGGAAGATCCCACATGCCACGGAGCCACCAAGCCTGTGTGCCACAAGTACTCAGCCTGTGCTCTAGAGCCCGCGAGCCACAACTACTGAGCCTGCATACTGCAACTGCTGAAGCCCGTGCTCCTAGAGCCCAGGTTCCGCAACAAGAGAAGCCACTGCAGTGAGAAGCCCGCACACCACAATGAAGAGTAGCCCCCGCTCACCGCACCTAGAGAAAGCCCGTGAGTAGCAACGAAGACCCAATGCAGTCAATAAATAAATAAATAAAATAAAATAAAAAGAAACTAACTTTAACAGAACGCTTATTAGGTGCCAGGTCCTGGGCTACCTGCTTTGCATACATATTGCAGTTTAATCCTCACAATAACATAGATATCTCCATTTTATAGATGAAAAATCAAAGAGGGCCTGACTTACCCAAGGCTACACCGGTAGTTACAGAACTGGGATTTGAACCGAGTTAACTGAATATGTAACAACTAGGCTGACCGCAGTGGTCTTCAAACTGTGTTCTTTGGAGCCCAGGGTTCCTCAGAGGTAGCTGAGGAGCTGGTGTGGGGGATGGCAGGTCTGGGAGGCCTGTGGGTCAGGCCGAGGCTCTTTCCTGGCAGTTCCCATCATCTCTCCTACACACACTGGGCTTGGCAGACACTCCTTGTGGAGAGAGCATACCTTTGCCCGCTAGCCTGGAGCATTCTGGGTCACGTGGCGCCACACAGTCCCCCTGACAGACGTGCCCCCCTCCCGGCTGCTCGGGGACCCCAGGAACTAATCCCCATGGCGTAAGACACACGGAAGGATTAGCGCTGGGAAATCAGGCGCCACATCTGCCAGCCCCTGCGGAGCCTGGATGAAGCCTGCACCTCAGAACCCAGGATGTCATTCCTGTCCCCTGGAACACGGGGGCTCCCGGAGGCACTGGCCAACCACGGCTGGATCTGAATTGCCCCGTCCTTCCTGAGCCTTCCAGAAGAGGGTGAGTTGGGACCAAGCACCCACGGGTCTGACGGGGTTGTTTCTGAGGCTTGAAGAAGGAGGAGGAGCTGGAAGCAGAGACAATGGCAGGGAGGGTGACCAATTGTCCCAGTTTCCCCTGGACTGAAGGGTTTGGGACTTTCAGTGCTGAAATCAGGACAGACTGGGCAGACCTGGACAGTTGGGGTTTTTTGAGTTTGTTTTCCCTTGCCTTTGAGGTGGAGCTTCATGAAATGGAGACATGGTCCTTACCCTAGAAAACCTCATAGTCTGATGGGGAAACTACATGGGAAGATGCATTAGTGTCTGGGAAACAGTGAGGACTTCTGGGTGCAAATCCCCCATCCTTGTCTTCTTGCATTTCTCCAGCCTCCTCCTCTCTTTTCCAGCCTCCAGGACCTCTCTTTGCCTTCACTCCACTGACTCAGTTTCCTGTTCACAGGGTCTCCTGGGCTATAGAGCTGACTCCTCAAGGGGCTGGAATCTTCCACGCCATGGAGAGAATGAAGACCCAGGTGAGGCATAGCCCCACAAAGGCTTGCTTCAAATATTGACCTAAATCATAAATCACCCCTATATCACCTTCATTGTCATCAATAACGTTTCCAGAGTTTGTACCGCAGGCCAGGAAGCATTTCAAGTGTTTGCTGTGTATTAACTCATCAAATTCTCAAAACAAACCAGAAATAGATGCTCTTCTTTTTCCTGGCTCAAGGGCCCTGACTGGAGTGCCCCCAACTCATCCCCAACTACCTGTTCAATGAAGCTTTCCTCCCCCTCCCACCCCGAGGCTGACCTCATGGGTGCCTCAGAGCCCCCAGAGCCCTCTGACATGATCTGTTTACATCTCTCTCCCAGAGAAATTATTACGACCACACTAGCTACCAGTCTGTGAGTAGCTAGTTTCAAAGGGCTTTGCATGCATTTTCTCATTTACCCTCATCTAAATTCTATGAGGTGTAGGAATGATGGCCATTCCCATTATACAGACAAGGAAACTGAGACTCAAAGAGGGGAAGTCATTGGTCCACAGCTAATAAGGGCAGAGCCAGAATCAAGTCCCAGGCCCCAGAGCCCTTGTGTCTGACCTCTTCACCATCCTGCCTGCTCCATGAGGGACAGATGTTAGCCAAAGGGCGTAGCACTGTGCCCAGCACACAGCCAACTCCTGGAGATTGTATTCTGAATGAATGACTGGACAAGGAGTGCTGTCCCATAGTGGCCAGTCGGGAGAAAAACGGTGAAGGTTTCTGGGCTGCAGACCACCAGGGGAAGGAGCTGGGTGAACCGTGTTATGGGTGGGGTTTGGGAGAGCCTGGATTTCCCTGAGCAACCCCTCCGCCAGCGTTTTCCAGCTGCGAAGAGAGAGGGGAGAGATTCCAAGTGACATCTGCAAGTGTCAATGTGAGCAGTTGGTGAGCACCTTAGACATTAAATACTGACCCCACCTTTGTGTGTATTGGAATAAATTCTGAGGTTGGAGACAGACATGAGATGAGGCTGGCCCCAGAGGAAGGCTGCATATTGGGGATGCAGAGAACCCAGTCACATGTTGGGGTGAGGGGGATGCATAGACAGGGCGAGAATCCAAGCTCCATCATCCACTGCCCATGACCTCATTGAGTCATCGGATATCTGTGAATTTCATTCTGCTCCTGAAAATGAGAGGATGATGTCATGCCATAGGTACATCTTAAGTGAGATCAGGCTGTCCCTCGACCAGGGCACCCTCACAGGGCTTGCCCCAGTGGCCCTTTGCTCATGGTCAAAGAGGGGCACCTTCTGAGTCCCCTCCCATGTAAACCCACGGCAAGGCCAGAGAGCCTCCCCATTCACCCCTGTGGCTGAGGCACAGACTTGAGTCTGGTGTCACTCCTCTGACACCCAGGTGGAGACAACCTAATGCTCTCGGGATCTTTAATGGCTTCATTTAAAAAACACCTGAAGTACAGTTTATATGCATTAAAATTCACTCTTTTAGGTGTACAGCTCCGTGTGTTTTGGCAAATACATCTGGCCCTGTAACCACCATCACAATCAGGATAGAGAACAGTTTCATCACCTTCCCAAATTCCCTTCTGCCCTGTTGTAGTCTATACCATCCCTACTCCCAAGTGGCCATTGATTTGTTTTCTGTCCTTGCAGTTTTGCCTTGTCCAGAGCGTTATGAAAATGGAATTATATAGTCTGTAGCCTTTTTTAAAAAAATGTTTTTAAAATTTATTTGTTTATCTATTTGGCTTCACTGAGTCTTAATTCCAGCACATGGGATCTTCATTGCTGTGGGCCAGATCTTCATTGCTGCAGGCCGGATCTTTAGTTGAGGCATGTGGGATCTTTAGTTGTGGCATGTGGGATCTCCAGTTTTGGTATGAGAACTCCTAGTTGTGGCAAGTGGGATCTAGTTCCCTGACCTAAGCCCCCTGCATTGGGAGTGCAGAGTCTTAGCCACTGAACCACCAGGGAAGTCCCTATAGTTGGTAGCCTTTTGAGTCTGGCTTCTTTCACTTAGCATAATGTATTTAAGATTCATCCACATGATTGCATATATCAATAGTTTGTTCTTTTACATTGCTGAGTAGTATTCCATTGTGTGAATGTACCATAGTTTGTCTATTCATTCACCAGTTGAGGGACTTTTCCAATCTTTAGAAATTATGAATAAAGAGTGGCTTTAATGTGAACCCTAAATTCTAGAGCTGGAAGATACTTTTGAAGTCAAATGAGGTTTCCAGATGTAAAAGTAAACTCTTTGTAAACCCAGTCCTCTCCAACAGTTAAAGAAGTGGAGGCTCAGAGAGGGGAAGGGACTTGTCCAGAGTTATAGCTGACTCAGGAGGTAGGGCTGAGATTTGAGCTCAAGTCTTTCAACTTGCAGGACAACATAAAGTTCAAAACATACTTCCTGAGAACCTGCCAGAGCCAGGTGGAGCGCCAGGTGTTGCAGGCATCAAAGCCAAGATCTTCGTGCTGGAGACACTCACCACCTTATCAGTAATCAAGAAAATGCAAACTAAAAGTAGCGATGAGAATCACAGGTGGTGAAAGTATAAGTTGGAAAGTATAAGTTTGGAGGGCAACTGGATAGTATCTGGTTAAGCTGAAGATGGCCATATCTTACCACCCAGAAATGTCACTCCCAACTCAAATGTATAAAGTACTCACGTCTTTAAGGCAGCCTGGCCCCAGGGTCCATGCTCTATTACACTATGAGGTACAGTCATACAGCAGCATACTCTATAGAGGTTAAAATGGATAATCCAGAACTACATGTGTCAAATTGGAAAAAAAGTAAGTTGAAGGAGGATAATACGGTAGGATTTCATTTATATAAGTTTTAAAATGTGAAAAATAATACCATGTGCTGCTTATGGATCCATAAACACATAGTAAAGTAATAAAAACATGCATGATAATGATGAACACCAAAATCAGAATGGGTGTCACATGTGGGGAGAGGGGGAGAAGACTGAGATCTGCAAAGGGGACAGAGGGCTTCAACTCTACCTAGAATGTTTTATTTTCATGCATTCATTCATTTAACAAATATTTATTTGGGACTGCTATGTTCCAGGGACTGTTCTAGTCACTGGGAATACTACAGTGAATGAAACAAAAAAAAGTCCCTGTTTTCTAATGGGATGGGATGAATATACAACAGATTAAATAAGTAACTAACATAGTATTTTTAATTATTTTTATTTTTTATTATTAAAAATATTATTTATTTGGCTGCACCAGGTCTTTAGTTGTGGCATGCAGGATTTTTTTTCTTTTTGGTTGCAGCATGCAGGATATTTGGTTGCAGCACGCAGGATCTTTAGTTGCAGCATGCGGGATCTAGTTCCCTGACCAGGGATCGAACCCAGGCCCCCTGCATTGGGAGCACGGAGTCTTAATCATTGGACCACGAGTGAAGTCCCTAGTGTTTTTTAAATATGAGGAAAATATGGTAAAGTGTTAAGATTTAACAAAGTTGGATGGTGGGTGCTCAAGTGTTCATTATATTCTCCATATATTCTTCTCTATGCTTGAAATATTTCATAACCTTAACAGGCGAGCAGGGCTTGGTGAATGGCTGCGGGTGGGGATTGAGGGGCAAAGAGGGACCAGGGAAGACTCTGAAGTTTCTAGCTTGTGTGACTTGCTGGAAGCAGGCGCCATAAAGTGATGTTGAAAATATTAGAGAAGGAGGAGGAGGGAAGATAAGCAAGTTTTGCCCTGGATGTTGGGTTTCGGAGTCGTGGGCCCTTCCAGGTGGAAATATTTGGTAGGCAGTTGAAAATGGTAGTCTCAAGTTCAGGGGAGAGAGCTGGGCAGAAGCTGTAGAATCAGTAATCATTAGCACGCGGCTGGTATCCTTGTGCATGAAATCACCTGGGGAAATTACGTCTTTCAAGAAATGTGTCTATGTCATTTAAATTGTCAAATGGATTGGCATAACATTGTTCACAATACTTTCCTGTAGGATCTGTAGTGGTGGCCATCTTCCACTTCTGATTTGGTCATTTGTCACCTAGGGATTTTGTGTGTACTGAGGAAAGAGGAGGAGGGAAGCCAGGTATACTATGTCTGTAGGACAGAGGTGAAGGAGGAGCCCTTGGAAAGGGAGATGGGGAAAGAATAGTGAATGCAAGATTTGGTTAATATCCACCTCCTCCGAAAACTGTAAGCCCCAATAGGGTAGGAAACATTCTTTTCCCTGGTTATCAGTATATCTCTAATATCTGGCTCAGTGCTTAGCACATAGTAGGCATTCAATTATAGCGAATGCATTATATACTGTTTACCATGTGCCCAGCACTGTTCTAAGTGATGCATAAATATTAACTCATTTAATCCTTGCAACTGAATACAAGTAGGTACTATTATAAAAAATCATTATTGTGATATAATTCACATATCATAACATTCATCAATTTTGTGTAGAATTCTGTGGTTTCTAGCATATCCACAATGTTGTATAACCAGCACCACAATCAATTTTAGAATATTTTCATTACCCCCCCCCCACCAAAGAAAGCTATCCGTTAGCAGTCACTCCCCATTCCCCTATACCTCCAGCCACTGGCAACCACTAATCTACTTTCTGTCTCTATGGATTTGCCTATTCTGGACATTTAATATAAATGGAGTCATATAACATGTGGCCTTTTGTGGCTGGATTTACCATGTTTTCAAGGTTCGTCCATGTTGTACTACTTCATTTCTTCTTATGGGCAAATAATATTCCATTGGATATACCACATTTTGATTACCCATTCATCATTTGATAGACACTTGGGTTGTTTCCCCTTTTTTGCTATTATGATAATGTTGCTATGGACATTCAAGTACACATTTTTGTGTGAGCATATGTCATCTCATTCACCAGGGTCAGTAGAGATAGCCTAGTGGTTAAGGATGCCAGATTCTGGAGCCACCCTGTATGGGTTCAAGGTCCAGTTCTGCCACATAATACTGTGTGGTTTTGGGTAAACGGCTTAGCATATGTGACACTCAGCTTCCTCACTTGTAAACTAGTGGTAATAATAATACTGTCTCATGGGATATTGTGAGAGTTAAATGATTTAATGTGCATAATGTACATTAAAGTCCTTATGATGTTGCCCCTCACATAGGTAAGTGCTTTCTATGTTTTTTGTCTCAAAACAACTTTGCGAGGTTATTACCTTTCCTACTTTACAAATGAAGAAACTGGGAGTTGCTGAAGGTTTTATGGGTCTTAGGGTGATGTATCCTGGATTTGAACGTGGGTTTTGCTTTGCAAGGGTATCTTCTGTGACTGAACATTTCAGAGGCCCGAGTTTGAGACCCAGCTCTCCAGCAGCTGGCTGTTTCTCGCTCTTCGATGATTTGTACTACTCTCGCCCACTCACTCAGCAAATCCTCACCACGCCCTGAGCACAGGTCAGCCACTGAGCACAGCAGAGAGATTGTGCAGAGTTGGGCTGGCCAGGAGAGCTAGGCCTTCAACACCAGCATGCTAGCTCCCCGAGGGCAGGAATTCTGATACTGGTTCACTGCGGAGCCCCCAGGGCCTGGAACAGTGCCTCTCACCTAGTAGGTGCTCAATATAGAGTTGTTGAAAGGATGAATAAATGAAACAGAGCCCTCAATCCTGGGACAAGGGTCCTGAATCTTGAATTCCTTCCCAGCTCTCTCATTCTGCAGGCCCTCTAGGAGGGATAGAGAAGGATTAGGGGAGACCAGGGAAGAGTCCTTTCACATCACAGTTTAGGTTACAGCAGCAATGAAGATAGTTCAAAAGAGACATAAGACACATTAAGACATAAAGGTGGAGAGTCAGGCAGATTGGATCTGAATCCCAGCTTTGCCACTGCCTTGCTCTGTGACCTTGAGCAAGTCACCTAACCTCTGTGAGCCTCATTTTATCACCTCTAAAATGAAAGTTCCCAAACCAACTTCATGAACAGACTATGAAATGTGGTAAGATAATACCTGTTAAGTGAATAGTTCAGGGCCAGGCATAAAGCTGGCACTCAACATATGATGTTTATTATTTTTTAGACAAGTCCTTTCCTTCCTGTAACTTCAGTTTGCAGACCTGGAAATGAGAAAGTTCAACAAAGGACTGCGAAGGCTCTTCCAGAACTTTGGTTGAGCAGGCCAGAGACAGAGATCAAATGCTAGCTCTGCAACTAGCTGTGTGACCCTGGGCAAGTCACTTAACTTCTCTGAGCCTCATCTGTAACATCAGGGCACTAAGGGCGCCTACCTCACAGGGTGCCATGATACGCCTCTTAAGAGGCTTTTAGCACCGTGTCTGGGACACTAACCGGAGGTGGTACTGTGTTTCCAGGATTCTAAGTTGGCTGTGAGGGAATACACGGTTCTTCTTGGGGGCCAGGTCGCCACACACACTCTCTCTTTAGATTCCTTGCCACCTCCCCACGCGGCCTCTTCCTCCTCCCTCTCTTGGATTTTAGGCCTTGGTCTCATCGTCTTATGCTCCCTGCTTCCTGCCCTCGCCCACCTCCCAAGCTGCATTAGCTCAGCCCCGGCACCTGTCTGAGGAAAAGGCCCCATTTCTCTGAGCTCCACCCTTTCTTTTCTTTTTCTTTCTTTCTTTTTTTTTTGTGGAGCTCCACCCTTTCTTGAGCTTTCCAGGCAGGTCCCTTTTCACTGCAACGGGTTTTATACTCACTTGGCAGAGAAACATGGGGGGCGTGGTGATGAGACCAGCCACAAATGGGAGACACCAACCACGCATTGGGAGCCTTACGCAGGCCTGCTGCAAGAACACACCGTTGGTGGAGGCTTGCGAAACCGGGTGTGTGGCGAGGCATGGGGCTAAGCGAGTCTCCTGGGAAGCCTTGTCCTGTGTTCTCAGGACCCACACATTCCCTCCACAACATGTACCGAGCAACCAGGATAAACCAGAGGCCGTGGAGGACAGAGAGTGAGGAAGTGGCCCCTCCCTTGGAGAACTCACACTCCGTGAGGCGGATCAGCTAAGAGTTGTAGAACAACTGTTTTAGAGAGAAAGCTGGATTTGCACCACAACGGAGGCTTGTGCCTAGTGCCCTGTTGGGGACTTGGGTGAGGAGAGTTGGGGAAGGCTTCATGGAGGAGGTGACATTTCAGCTGGTCTTAGATGTTTCACTAAGTACATAGGAGAGAGAGGGCACACCCAGCAGAGGGAACAGGCTATGCAAAGGCACAGAGGTGCAGAGGTACATATGGGGCAGAGCTGTTGAAGGGACAATACTGGGAAGGCCCTTGGTTTTACAGGTGGGAAACTTACCCCAAGCTGTGGGCTCTCCTGATGTCTGGGTGAACCTAAGGCATAGGAGGGGCCAGGGCAGGGATCCCTCTCTCCTCCCTCTTGTTGACCCCCTTGGGGGTGTGCCTTGTCCTTCCCCTTGCAGGCTGGCCGGCAGCTCAGCCTGCTGAAAGTGAAAAAGAAGTGGCTCTTCCCGGTTTTCTGCAGCTTCTTCTTCGTGCTCTCTGTGCTCATGACTGGCTGCTTCCTGTGGCAGTATTACCTCCCCAAGCTGAAGACCGGTGAGTGCAGCAACATCCTTGAGTTTCCCCCCATCCCCAGAGGTCCCCGTTGGCTTTGAGCTGCCACTCCTGATCTGAGGCAGGAGGGAGGACCATAAAATTCAGGCTCAGAAGCTCTGGCGTCCATTCTGACTCCAGCTCTCAGTAACTGTGCATCTTCTGGCCAGTCGTGTGATCCCTCTGTGCCTTGATGCCCTTCTGTAGTAACTGAGGATCTAATACCACTGGGGGTTCCTTAAGCCACCGACTCCGGGGGTAAAACTCAGCGTCTCCCCAAAAGTGCAAACAGTGTTTCTCTTGCTCTTCCTTCGGCCCCCAAGGTGGGATCTCTAGGCCCTACCTCCCTTTAAAGGCACTGCCCCAGCTATATCTAAGACCCCGGGAGGAACATGTCCACGTGTCCATGGACAGCAGCTGCCATTTCTTGGTCTCTCCATCCTGGGCTGGTCAAGGCTCAGCAAATGAACCACCACTGCTGGTAACACCAGGCTCATGCCCTAGGGCCAGCCCTCCCAGCTGGCACAGCCTCACCACAAGATACCAGGCATGGGCAGCCAGTGGCAAAGGGCAGAGCATGCCCAAGAGGAGCCAGCACAGTCCCACACTCGCTACCTGCTGCTTGGCCTCTGAGACACCAATCAGGCCACAGGTGCCAGTTGGCAGCCCTTCTCTCTCACATGACAAGCTTCCTCCCTCCATGTGGTCAGCAGACTGAGACAAGTTCCAGCTCTGTGGGGCAGGCTCAGCCACATCTCTACTGTCCCGCTTTCTCCAGTTCTGATTATATATTTGGGTGGAGAAGTGGACTCAGGGCCCCACTTAGGCTTCAGGCTTAAACCACCGGGAACAACTCATTTTATCCCCAGAGCTGTGCATCCGGGCATTAGGGTTTGAGTCCCATCCTACTTTTGTCCAGGTGTATGGCTTCCTTGGAACCTCAGGGGGAAGGCGTGGACCTTGGCAGGGCAGGATTCAGGCTGTGAGGCCATCACAACAGCCTCCAGACCTCCCTGCATCCTCTAAGGACACTGTGGGATGGTAATGGTGTGAGAACCCCCCAAGAGTGCAAGAACCCCTCTTCTCTAAACCTTCCACTGCCTCCTGAGATCACCCAGAACTGGGAGAAGACCCAGCGGGCGATGGCCCCTAGACTACTAACCTGATCTCTGTCCTCCACTCACCATGGGATGTTCCCTCCAGGTTCCTTGGGACCACAGGTGACCTCTGCCCCCATGAGGATGTGTCCCCAGCACCCTGAGCCTGTGCCCCTGGCCCACCCCCTCCCCGTGTTGAAGGAGGCCCTGAAAAAGGTCAGTGATGACCCGGGAGAGAACTGGCTGTGTGGGCTAGGCCCGGTTGATGAGGGGGAGGGCATATTCTCTGCGCTGGTAGTGGCATTCATTCATTTATTCAACATATAATTCTTTTTTAAAAAAATTAATGAATTTATTTGGCTGCACTGGGTCTTAGTTGTGGCACACAGAATCTTCGTTGTGGCATGCATGCAGGATCTTTAGTTGCAGCATGTGGGATCTTGTTCCCTGACCAGTGATTGAACCCAGGCCCCCTGCATTGGGAGTGCAGAGTCTTAGCCACTGGACCACCGGGCATGCCCCCCAACATATAATTCTTGAGCACTTACTCTGCGCTATGCACCAGGGATATGGCGGGAGAAGATACTATCCTGCTCTCAGGAAGCTACTAGTCTTGCAATGAGGGGAACAGTCAAGATAGTAAACATTTATAACACAGGGGTAAAAGTGAGGATAAGGAAAGTTTAGGGTACATGGTGACACAAAGGAACTGGACTTGGGGTCAGGGAAGGCTTCTGGAGGAAGTGGTGTCTAAACTGAGAGGTGAACAAGGAGTAGATACCCAGAGGATATGTGTGTGTATGATGAGGGAGCTTGGGGGTGTGAAAGGTGTGCTTTAGATAGAGGGAACAGCATGTGCAAAGGCCTGGAGGCAGCAGAGTCAGTATGAGGCATATACAGAGAGCAAATTCAGTCTGGTGGGGCCATAGTGGGGGTGGAGAAAGATGAGATGGGAGAGGATCACAGAGGCCATTGAAATATGATTAAAGACCCCACAACACAACTTTTACCATTGCAGAATGGCTTAACACTAGAGGGGGCCGTCAGCCAGCTCTTGTCTGTGCCATTCTGACATTCAGACCCTACCCACTTGGGTCACTCACCTTAGGAGACACACAGATCAGAAGTGTATGTGCAGCAGCCTGGTGGTGGTGGTGGGAGATGTTGTGAAACTTCATCCGAGGAACAGCTGAAGGGAAGGAGGGTGATGTGTCCACATAAGAGCAGGCGTGGGCCAGTGCAGAGAGACACAATCACTGCCTGCAAATACACAAAAAGCTTTTGTGAAGGAGAGAGACCGGAAGCGTGCTATTTGGCTCCCAGGGGTCAGAGTAATTTTAAAAAAATAAAGCAACAATAATAACCATAGCAGCCTTCTAGTGAGCACGTGGTACATGCCATGCACTGTGCTAACTTCTCTATGTTACCACCTCGTGAATCCCTAGCTAAAGAGGAGGAAACTGAGGCTCAGAGAGGCAAAGTTAGTGCAGGGGTGGAAACTACAGGTAGACTGAGCTCAATTCAGGGAATGTAAAATCTCTTGGCAAGGAGGTGTTGGAGTTAGCATTGGGTTCTAATCTTGATTCCACTAACCATTAACCACCGGGGCAAGTCACTTCACATCTCAAATTTTCTCACCTGTAAAATGGGGAGAAATCAGCACTGATTTATGAGGATTAAATGAGACAATGTATGAAAATCATTTTATACTGTGTCTGGCATGTTGTAAATGTCCAGTAAATGTTAGCTGTTGATCACCATCATTATACTACATAATGGAAAAAAAATGAGGTACTTTCAATAAATGTTCAAAGACAGTGTTAGGGGCCCTCTACAAATACTGAATTCTCCAACACTAGGGGGTCAGACTCAGCCTGTTGGAGGTTTTTTAGGGCATCAGACACAGGTTTGATTAGATCAGGGGTTTTAACCCCTCCCTCCTCTTACGTATTTCCAAGGAAATGTTTCTTTGAACAAAAGTCTTAGGAGGAAAACTTACATGCAGAACAGATTCCAGGGGATCTGCTCTGATTGCAGCTGGGTGGGGTCCCCACCCCATGCAACACGGTCTGAGAACCCGGGTGGGGTCCCCACCCCATGCAACACGGTCTGAGAACCCAAGGTCTGGAGGCTCACTGGGCTCCCTTCCAGCCCCTAGGGAGAGAGAATGGAGTGGAGCCAGGCAGAGGGTGCTGTGTACAGGGTGTGGTATGTGAATGGCGCGGTGTACAGAACCACATGGGGCCTGCGGGTGGGGAGAGGGGCCTGTCTCTGCACCTGTACTCTGAGCCACCCGCTCTTCTCTTCCAAGGTGGACAGGATCCTGCGCCAGGCACTGTCTGCCCCAGGCCTGGCTGCTATGTCTGCAGCTGTCATCCACAACGACACTGTGCTCTGGACCGGGAACTTCGGAAGGAAGAATGGTTCAGACCCGGCTTCTGTGCCCCCCAATGAGTACACCATGTACCGGTCAGCTGGGGCACCACCAGGGTCTTGTGGAGGGGGAGAAGGGTGGTAGGACAAGGAGGACTTAGGAGGTAGGGGGACTCAAGAGAATCATGACTGGGGGTCTCAGCTGCCAGGGCCCTTTATTAAGTCTTGGCAATTTTTTTTTTTTTTTTTTTTTTTTTGTGGTACGCGGGCCTCTCACTGTTGTGGCCTCTCCCGTTGCGGAGCACAGGCTCCGGACGCGCAGGCTCAGCAGCCATGGCTCACGGGCCCAGCCGCTCCGCGGCATGTGGGATCTTCCCGGACCGGGGCACGAACCCGTGTCCCCCGCATCGGCAGGCGGACTCTCAACCACTGCGCCACCAGGGAAGCCCGAGTCTTGGCAATTTTATAGATGAGGAGACTGAGGTCCAGAGAGGACCAGTGAGTGCCTAACATCACACCACAGTGGTAACAAGTCAGGAAGGCATCCCTCTGGAGAGCCCTTATCCTAATGCCTCCTAAACTAGAAAAGGCTCCTTTATGTCCCACCCCACACCCCTTCCACGTGACGCTAAAGAACCGTAACCAGTTCCTGAACCCTTGACCTGGGTCTCTGCCAGTTGGCAGTGGTGGCCCAGATGGAAGCAAGTTGGGACAATCTGCTGCGTACCCAGAGTCTCCCCTCCTGGGTGCTGCCTGTAGGATCCTCAAAGCTCACAGTGCCAAGTGAACACATTTGCTCCCTGAGATACTGTGATTGCAGGGCTTCCATTCACACTGCACCTGCTATGTGCCAGGCACAGGGCAACAGTTATATTTGCTATCACTAATTGAGCACTTACTACCTTCCAGGTGTGTGGCCAAGCACTTTGCAAGCACAATCTTGTTCGATCCTTTCTACAACCCATAAAACAGACAATGAAACTGAATCTCAGAAAGGTCTAGCACTTGCCCAAGGCAACTCAGCTGGTGAGAGGCAGAGATAGGATCCCAACCCAGGTCTGTCCCAGAGAGGGAAGTGCCTGGTGAATGGCCTGGCATGGGGGAGGTGCTCAAGTGTCCATCTGGCCCAGCCCCACTGCCCCTGTTAAGTTCTCAAGCATCCCAAAGGCATTCTACAGAGGCTGGTGGATTTCTGTCTGAGATGCTGAATAAGGGTGGACTCAGTGCTTTCCTAATTATACTAGAAAGTTGGAGGCTGGGGTTGCAGGGTGGAGGTGGGTTGTGAAGCCAACAGGATGCCCTCTGCACCCTTGTGCCCCCAACATTGTCCAGGATCTCCAGCATCTCCAAGATCTTTCCCGTGCTGATGCTGTACCGCCTGTGGGAGGAGGGCATCGTGGCCTCTCTAGATGACCCTCTGGAGCGGTACGCCGGCACCTTCACCATTAACAACCCACTGGGCATGGCATCGGCCCCCAAACAAAAGAGCTTGATGGATCGTCTGGAGGAGGTGGGCCCAGCCCCAAGGCCTTCACCCGTCACCCTCCGAAGGATGGCCAGCCAGCTCTCAGGTGAGTGGCTCTGAACTTAATGTAGCTCAGCCCAAACCATTTTAGGTAGGGGAACCAAGGAGCAGGTTCTCATCCAGCCAGGCTGGGCCCACTCTCTGCTCTGCTTCCTGAACTGGCCATAGCTCCCTCTCATCCTTCCTGGGTGGTGGGCCAGGGGTAGAAAGATCTGGTGAGTTAAAAGCTGAGGTGAAACCTGGGAATTTAGGTCAAGTGGACAAATGAGGATCTGTTGGAAGGTCAAAAGCAAGCTGACAGGTCAAGATCTGCTTATTAGATCAAGAACAAGTCAACAAGTGAATATTTGTTGACAATTCTATAAATTATATATTTTATATATAATTTGAATATATATTCTACATCTATACATTAATTTCCCTTAATATATAAACCATTACAAAGACCAAGAATCCAACAGAAAAATGGGTAAAGGATAGGAACAGGACAGTTCACAGAAAAGGAATATAAATGGCTCTTAAGAATATTAAAAAAATATTAAAAGATGCTCAACCTCATTCATAACAAAATGAATGCAAATTAAATCTCCTGAGAGACATTTGCCTCTTATCAGATTGGTAAAGGCCATAATGGTGGGTGTACTGAGTTGGTGAAGTTATGGTGAAATAGGCCCTCTTATACATCAGTAGTGGACATTTAAATTGGTGTGACTTGGGACTTGCCTGGTGGTCCAGTGGCTAAGACCCTGTGCTTCCACTGCAGGGGGCACAGGTTTGATCCCTGGTAGGGGAACTAGAAAACCACGCGCTGCGCTGCAAGGCCAAAACAAAAAAAAACAATTGGTGCAACCTGTGTGGAGGGCAATTGGTAATACCTATCACAAAAATGTATATATCCTTTGACTCAGAAATTACACTTTTAGGAAATTCTCTTACAGATGTATTCACACATGTGCAGTATGAACACAGTTATTCACTACAGCACTGTTTGTGATAGTGAAAAAAAAATTGAAATAGCCTAAATATAAATAGGGGAGTAACTAAATAAACTATGACACAGTTATACAATCAGATACTACTGTAGCCCTAAAAAAATGGGTAATAACGTTCCTTGTGAACTGAGATGCACATACAATCTTAAGTGGGTAAAAAAGCTCATAACAGCATATATTGTAGCTACCATATGAATAAATAGTATATACACATATAATGTATATGTGTATATGAATGTATATGTATAATCCATTTGTAATGTACCTGTTATATAACATATATATTTATATACACATATATTATGTGTGTGTGTATATATACAGGTATATATATAAAAATGTGTATCACATAGTTTTGGAAGGGAAAGGGATTGAATCACTGGGCCGCCTCCAGGGAGGGGAACTTGGTGGCTGGGGAGAAGAGTGGGAGGAAAATTTTTCATTGTATACCCTTTGGTGTCATTGGACTTTTGAATCATGTAAATGAATTATTTATTCAAAACAAATTATATAATAATAATGATGATAATAAAAGATGTGCTAACAAGCCAAGATGAAATCTACATGGTGGAAGGGCAAGGGCAGGCTGGGATACTGGAAGACAAAGCCAGTGAACAGGAATTGGGCAGGAACGGGTGGGAGGGGGGCTGTGCTGCATGGTGACTGACCCAGCCAAGGAGGAGAAGGCAGGCACCAGCTGCACCACCCCAAAATGCCTTCTATTGTTCATATTTGCAGTCACCAACCCATCAACTCTAGATGGTAGGAATCCATCATAAGTGCCTACTATTTCATCATTCTACCAAGTGCGTTCAGGCCTGAGGTCTCAGTCTATGGACACGGCTGGTTAGCACTCCCATTAGCAGATGGTGAACCTGAGCCTCTGCCAGATAATGGAACCTCCTGAAGTCGTCCAGGCAGGACAGGATCAGAGCCTTGGAGGAGGGTGGCCTAGTGGCTAAGGGCATGAGCACTGAAATTAATTCCAGCTGTATGATCTTGGGTAAGTCATGTAACCTCTCTGAGCCTTGTTTTACTCCTCTGTAAAAGGACTGGTTCATGCTATTTTGCTGTATTAAGTGTGCTAATGAATGTCAAGCACTTAGCAGAGTATCTGGCACACAGCAGGTACGTGTCAATGTAGCTCTGCTTATTACAGCTAAGGGTAGATCTAGGTTTATGGAGGCCTGATGTAGATATAATTTGGGGGTCCTCTTTAAAAATACAATATTATAAATTCAAACTTGGATACAGGCCTTGGAAGGGGTCATACATGTGAGGGGCTCTGAGGTTTTTGCTCCATGAGCCTCCTGTTAAATACACTCCGGTTTATAACCTGACCCCAGGGTTCCCTCTAGGGGTACACTGTGGATTCTTCGTCATCTGTACCCAAGGGACCCAGCACAGGGCTCTGTGTTTGTGGTCAGTTTAAAAACACCCTACACAGGCTTCCCCGGTGGCGCAGTGGTTATGAATCCGCTTGCCAATGCAGGGGACACAGGTTCGAGCCCTGGTCTGGGAAGATCCCACATGCTGCGGAGCAACTAAGCCCGCAAGTCACAACTACTGAGCCCACGTGCCACAACTACTGAGCCTGTGCGCCGAGAGCCCATGCCCTGCAACAAGAGGAAGCCACCACCATGAGAAGCCCTCAACCACAACGAAGAGTAGCCCCCGCTCGCCTCAACTAGAGAAAGCCTGCATGCAGCAACGAAGACCCAATGCAGCCCAAAATAAATTAATTTAGAAAAATGCAACCCTCCCAAAACAAACAAAAAAGCCCACTCTGCATGTCCCAAAGCCCACCAGTTGAGCATACGGCTGCCTGAATGACTCTGTTATACATTCCCAGTATCTTGTATGATTGACCTTCACCCTAATCTAGAGCTTTCTCCCATTCTTGGAGCTTTTCATCCATTCTTAGTTAAGTTTTGTAACACCTCACAGGGAAACCACTGCAGGTGCTTCAGCCCACTTCAAGGTGAGCAAGTAGAGGCTCAGAGAGGTAAAGCATATGGTTTGGGCCACACAGCAAGAAGTGTTAGAGTCAGAATTTAAACCCAGGGCTTGGGACTCCATCCCCCAGCTGCTCAGGCCAAGAGCCTGGAGTTAGCTATCGCTGATTTCTCTCACTCCCACACCCTCCACATCCCCTCCAGTAGCAAATACTGTTGGCTCCTCCATTATCAAAATATGTCCAGAATCCAACCACTCCTCACTCATCCAATCCACCAGCATTTAGACATGGATTTTTGCAAGTCTCCTTACAGGCTTCCCGGTGTCTGCCATTGCCCCCCAAAGTCTGTTTTCACATAGCAGCCAGAGCAACCCTGATATATGTCAGATCACATCACTCCTCTGCTCAAAGCCCTACAGTGGCCCCATCCCAATCAGAGAAAAGGCCAAGTCCTTGCAGTAGCCTATAGCACCCTACAGGATCTGGTGCCTGCACCCCAATATCTCTCACCTCCAAAGTCTCCCCTTTTCTCAATCCTCGCCAGCTACACGGGCTCTTTCCTGCTGATCCTCAAACATGCCAACAGATTCCTGCCTCAGGGCCTTTGCACCTGCTCTTTCCTCTGCTTGAGACATTCTCTCCTCACAGAGCTGTGTGGCTCTCTCCCTCACCTCCTTGAGTTCTCACCTGCTCAAGGGTCACCTACCCTGTGAGGCCTTCCTCTGATCACTCTGTATAAAATAACAATCCCTCCTTTCATACATGGAATTATTTCCCTCCACAGCATGAATATTTATTTGCCTCTTGTCTGTCTCCTCTGCTAGAATGCAGACTCCACATGGGCAGGGACTTTGTTTTGTTCACTACTGAATTCCAGTACCCAGAACAGTCTTTGGCACTAAAGAGATGCTTGAACACTATTGTTGAGTGAATGGGTGGGAAGAATCCTAATCCTGTGATCCTTTCAATACTTGTCACATCCAATAAACAGAAAGTTCCAAGTGGCCAGAGGAGCCAGTTCCACAAAACTGGGTAGTGACCTCAAGACTTTTATGGAATCAAATATCTATGGTTGATGATAACAATTATTTTTTGAGCAATTACTATGACTAGGAACCATGCTAAGCATTTGATTTCACCAAATCCTCACACCAGCCATATGACATAGGAATTATTTCCCTCATGTTACAGATGAGGGGACTCTGGCTCAGAGAGGTTAAATGGCTTGCCCAATGAAACACAGGCAGGATTAGAGTCCATGCTAGAGCTTTTTTTTTTTTAAGGTGATTTTGTTGTTATCTCTCAACTCATGGAAGGTGGGGGCGGGGGTACAGCCATGGGCCCATCATCCCACCATCAGCTGACCCAGCAGGTCTGACCGCTGCTTCTCCCTAGGGCTGCCCCGAAGGCTCCGTTCCACTTCGCTGCTGTGGAGGGGCAGCACCCAGGAGGCCCTGAACCTGCTCAAGGATGATGTGCTGGTGGCAGACCCAGGAACCAGGTGAGGAGTGAGCCCTGATGCCCTACCAATGTTAGGAACCTCACAAGGTGACATACCCCTCCTGGGAGAGAACCTATGGCACCTCATCCTAGGTGGTCAGAGCCAGGAAAGACCTCGCAGATCACTGATGACAACCCCTGTTCCACAGCTGGGGGGACTGAGGACCATAGAAGGATGGCAGAGCAAGGCAGCAGGGAGCTGGGCCCAGATCCAGTCCTGTTTGAATCTCATGTTTTTCCCATTAATCAACTCAACATGTATTGAACACTTACTCTGTGCTTGGAATATGTTCAACTGAGGTAGAGCAGCAAACGAATCCAACCAGGTCCCTCCTCGTGGAGTTTGCATTCTTCTGAGTGAACAGTGAACATTCTTATCAGTGAACAGAAAAACAAGATAAATTCTGACTTTGCCAAGTGCTGGAAATAAATGGGATGCTGATGAGATAGGGAGTGGATAGCTGGTGTAGCCAGCCACCGAACAGAGCAGACCAGCTTCTGGAGCAGTGGAGCTGTGGAGCTGGACAGAGGACAGTGGCACTCCCCTGACTCAGATGTCCCCTTTCAGGACCTGGGCAGGACTCTTTTTCCAAATTTGCCACTCTGTTTCTCCAAATGCTGAACCTCAGGCCCCACTTCTCTTAAGGAAGAAAGGATCCAGGTAAAACTTAGGCGTCTGTAGGCTAGAGTCCTCCTTCCAGCTTTGTCACTAACCTCCTGAGTGACCTTGGAGGAAGCATTTGCCTCTGTGAACCTCACCTTTCTTATCTGTAAAAAAAGGAGGTTGGGCTAGAGTTCAGGAATGTCTAAAAGGATTTGTGCATTTTCACCCATTCTTGTGCCTTCCTGAGGCACTATTTTATTTTTATTTTTAATTTTATTTATTTATTGGTTGCCTTGGGTCTTTGTGGCTGCGTGCGGGCTTTCTCTAGTTGTGGCGAGTGGGAGCTACTCTTCTTTGCGGTGCACGGACTTATTGTGGTGGGCTTCTCTTGTTGTGGAGCCCAGGATCTAGGTGTGCGGGCTTCAGTAGTTGTGGTGCACGGGCTCAGTAGTTGTGACTAGCAGGCTCTAGAGCGCAGGCTCAGTAGTTGTGGTGCGTGGGCTTAGTTGCTCCTCGGCATGTGGGATCTCTCCAGACCAGGCCTGGAACACGTGTCCCCTGCATTGGCAGGCAGATTCTTAACCATTGAGCAACCAGGGAAGTCCCCTGAGTCACTATTTTAGAGATTCTGAAACTGCATCTGCCCTGGGAAAGAAAGGAGACTTCTTATTGATTATTTGTGTCTGGCAAGGGAGGGGTGAAATCCTGCCTCCTATTTGTTATCCGTGGGCTAAATGATCACTATCATTATCCCCCCACCCCACCCTACCAGTCTGAGACTCTAGTTTTCCATTTGATAAAGTAAATTATACTGAAGTGTAAAGGACCAAGAAGATTTGTTTTACCACTTTTCCAGGTGCATTGCCAAGCCTAGGTCTTCTCCAACCTGCTGTGTGACCCTGGGTAATTCTCTGCTCCTCTCTGGGTCTTCCTCTCTCCAGAGGTAGAACAGTGAGTTGTATTCAGTGATCTCTGAAGTCTCTGCTGGGTCTGACCATCTCCAAGGCAGTGAAGCAGGTTCCTTCCCTGTCCACCCAGTCCAATGAAACTCTGATGGCTTTGCAGACAGTCTGAGCAGGTGGGAAGGGTTTATTTAGGGCCTGGAGGTGTCCATCCTAGGCTGCACCTTAGCTTCCACCCCTCCTCTTCCAGATGCCATTACAGCACGCTGGCCTTCTCGCTTCTGGCCCATGTCCTGGCAGCCCACACTGCCCAGGGTGACTACCAGCACTGGATCTTGGAGAACGTGCTGGAACCGCTGGGGATGGAAGACACAGGCTTCGATCTGACACCTCCTGTGCGTGCCCGCTTGGCAGCTGGCTTTTATGGCAGCGGGCGGCCGGCGCCGCTGTACGACCTGGGCTGGTACCGCCCGTCAGGCCAGATGTACTCCACCACCGCTGACCTGGCCAAGCTGGCCATGGTGCTACTGGGAAGCGGGCCCCAGCGGCTTCTGCGGCCTGACGCGTATAAGACACTACTGGCTCCGCTGCTGGCCTGCCCGGGCGCCTACTTCGCCAACGAGACTGGCACACCGTGGGAGTTCCACGCGCAGCGGGGCTACCGCGTGGTGCGCAAGGACGGTGACCTGGACGGCTACGCCGCCACCTTCTCCCTGGTGCCGCCGCTGCGCCTGGGCCTCGTGCTGCTCCTGGCCGGGCCGAGGCCGCCAGGGCCTGACCTGGTGGCTCAGGCCTACGACGTGCTCCTGCCGGCTATGGAGAGGGCCCTTCGGGAGGCTGCGCTCAGCCCGGCTCCGCCGCCCAGTGTGCGACCCTTCGCCGGCTACTTCACCTTTGCCAATTTGACGTTCTACGAAGTGCGCGCCGGGCCGGCGGGTGAGCTGCGCCTGCGCCAGTTCGGGCCCCGCGTGGAGGCGCTGGTGCCCCCGGCGTTCCGCACGTTGGCGCTGCGCCACCTGCGCGGCCGCGTCTTCCAGCTGCATGTGGCCCGCGAATTTCCATGCGCGCTGCCGCTGGGTGACTCCTGGCTGTCCCTTGAGGCCCAGCATGGGCAGCTCGTCAACTTCTACCCCTTGGACCACCACGGGCTTTCCCCCGGCTTCGACGTGCCGGGCCTCAACACGTACCGGGTGTTGCGGCTGTCTCACAAGCCGGTATTCAAGACCCAGTGACCCCGAGCTCTGAACTCCTCTTCTCTCGCCTGTCAGCTTTCCATCCTAGTTCTGCAAGGTAAGGCTGCAGGGATGTCTATTAAAGAACTGAGGAGTTGGCAAAATGGGATAGGGTTGTGCTACTCAAAGTGTGGTCTGTGGACCACAGACAGTGGTGAACTGTTTGTTATCCATGGGAGAGGAAGAGTTTACAGAAATTTAGTGAGCATTTAGAAACTTTAATAGTGAGTTGACAGAGTACTTTTATGTCTGTTGAATCTAAGAATATGGTCTAGCAATTGTGTCTTTTGAGAATCAACCTTATATGTATAGAAACACAAAAGACCCCAAATAGCCAAAGCAATCTTGAGAAAGAAAAATGGAGCTGGAGGAATCAGGCTCCCTGGCTTCAGACTATACTACAAAGCTACAGTAATTAAGACAGTATGGTACTGGCACAAAAACAGAAATATAGATCAAGGGAACAGGATAGAAAGCCCAGAGATAAACCCATGCACATATGGTCACCTTATTTTTGATAAAGGAGGCACGAATATACAATGGAGAAAAGACAGCCTCTTCAATGAGTGGTGCTGGGAAAACTGGACAGCTACATGTAAAAGAACGAAATTAGAACAATCCCTTACACCATACACAAAAATAAACTCAAAATGGATTAAAGACCTAAATGTAAGTCCAGACACTATAAAACACTTAGAGGAAAACCTAGGCAGAACACTCTATGACATAAATAACAGCAAGATCCTTTTTGACCCACCTCCTAGAGAAATGGAAATAAAAACAAAAATAAACAAATGGGACCTATTGAAACTCAAAAGCTTTTGCATAGCAAAGGAAACCATAAACAAGATGAAAAGACAACCCTCAGAATGGGAGAAAATATTTGCAAATGAAGCAACTGACAAAGGATTAATCTCCAAAATTTACATGCAACTCATGCAGCTCAATATAAAAAAAACCCAAACAATCCAATCCAAAAATGAGCAAAAAACCTAAATAGACATTTCTCCAAAGAAGATATACAGATTGCCAACACACATGAAATGATCAACATCATTAATCATTAGAGAAATGCAAATCAAAACTACAATGAGGTATCACCTCACACCAGTCAGAATGGCCATCATCAAAAAATCTAGAAACAATAAATGCTGGAGAGGGTGTGGAGAAAAGGAAACCCTCTTGCACCATTGGTGGGAATGTAAATTGATACAGCCACTATGGAAAACAGTATGGAGGTTCCTTAAAAAACTACAAATAGAACTACCATATTACCCAGCAATCCCACTGCTGGGCATATACCCTGAGAAAACCATAATTCAAAGAGTCATGTACCACAATGTTCACTGCAGCTTTATTTACAATAGCCAGGACATGGAAGCAACCTAAGTGTCCATCAACAAATGAATGGATAAAGAAGATGAGGCACATATATACAATGGAATATTACTCAGTCATAAAAAGAAACAAAATTGAGTTATTTGTAGTGAGGTGGACGGACCTAGAGTCTGTCATACAGAGTGAAGTAAGTCAGAAAGAGAAAAACAAATACCGTATGCTAACACATACATATGGAATCTAAAAGAAAACCCCCCAAAACAAAAAATCTGGTCATGAAGAACCTAGGGGCAGGTTGGGAATAAATGTGCAGACCTACTAGAGAATGGGCTTGAGGACACGGGGAGGGGGAAGCTTAAGCTGGGACAAAGTGAGAGTGGCATGGACTTATACATACTGTCAAATGTAAAATCGATAGCTAGTGGGAAGCAGCCACATAGCACAGGGAGATCAGCTCAGTGCTTTGTGACCACCTAGGGGGTGGTATAGGGAGGGTAGGAGGGAGGGAGACGCAAGGGGGAAGAGATATGGGGTTATATGTATATGTATAGCTAATTCACTTTGTTATAAAGCAGAAACTAACACACCATTGTAAAGCAATTATACTCCAATAAAGATGTTAAAAAAAAACAACCTTATAGAGTTATAATTTACATAAAAGGAAATGTACACATTATCGGGGTGTATTTTGATGATTTTGACAAATGTATACCCCTCACCACAATCAAGATATAGAAAGTTTTCATCATCCCCCAAATGTCCCTCCTACTGCTTTGCAGTCAGTCCCCTCCCCTGCTCTCAGGCCCGGGCAGCCACTGATCTACTCTGTCACTGTAGATTAGAATTTCTTATAAATGGAATCCTATAGTGCAGGGTTTTGTGTCTGCTTTCTTTTGCTCAGAAGGATGTTTTTGAGGTTCATTCATGTCTTTGTGTATATCAATGTTTTGTTCCTTTTTATTGTTGAATAGTATTCAGTTGTATGGATATGCCACCAAATTGTTTATCCATTCACCTTTTGATGGATATTTAGGTTGTTTCCAGATTGGGGCTTTATGAAAAAGCATTCCTGTATAAATCTTTTTTGTGTGTGAATACATGCTTTCATTTCTCTTGGGTAAATATCTAGGTGTGACTGCCATGCAGTATTCCAAAGCACTGGTGCCGTTTTATGTTCCTGCCAGCATATGCTGTGGTTCCATGTCTCCACATCTTTACTACCACTTTTTTTTTTTTTTTTGCGGTACAGAGACCTCTCACTATTGTGGCCTCTCCCGTTGCGGAGCAGAGGCTCCGGACGCGCAGGCTCAGCAGCCATGGCTCACGGGCCCAGCCGCTCCGCGGCATGTGGGATCTTCCCGGACAGGGGCACGAACCCACGTCCCCTGCATCGGCAGGCGGACTCCCAACCACTGCGCCACCAGGGAAGCCCTTTGCTACCACTTAGCATTGCCAGTATTTTCAATTTCAGTCACACTAGTGGTTGTGAAGTCCTGTCTCACTGTAGTCCTGTGGTTGTTTTGTTTTGTTTTGCCAAACCGCGTGGCTTGAGGGATCTTAGTTCCCTCACTGCGGATGGAACCCGTGCCTCCTGCAGTGAAAGTGCTGAGTCTTAACCACTGGACTGCCAGGGAAGTCCCACTTTTTCCTTGTATTAATGGTGTCTTTTGAAGAGCAAAAGTTTTAAAAGTTTGAGGGGTCTTATGCCTGATGAATCTAATACAAAATTTGGGCTTGCATTTTTCATGTCCTTTTAAAAATCAAACATTTAATTTTGAGATAATTGTAGATTCACATACAGCTGTAAGAAATAATCAGTGTACCCTTTATCCACGTTGCTCTCATGGAAACATCTTGCAAAACTATAGTACAGGGCCTTCCCTGGTGGTCCAGTGGTTAAGACTCTGTGCTTCCAATGCAGGGGGCCTGGGTTTGATCCCTGGTCAGGGAACTAGATCCTGTGTGCCGCAGCTAAAGATCCCGCATGTCCCACCGAAGATCCTGCGTGCCGCAACTAAGACCAGGCGCAGCCAAAGAAATAAAGAAACAAATATTTTTAAAAACTACAGTACAATATAATAGGCTAGTTATTGATGTTGATACTGTCAAGATACAGAACATTTTCATCAGCACAAGAATCCCTCTTGTTGCCCTTTTCTAGCCACACCCACTTGTTTACCAACCCACCCTGTCCTTAAGCATTGGCAGCCACCAATCTGTTCTCGATTAATGTAATTTTGTCATTTCAAGAATATTATATCAATGGAGTGATGGAAGAAACTTTCACATATTGAGGTTGGGGAAGTCATTCTGGCTTATACATACATGGTTTAGCTTGACTTTGTGGCCTATCAGACATACACTGTTGCTTCCCTCTAACCATTAAAGAAAAGGGTGCATTGTCCAGAAGAAAAGAATTCCGTTTTGAAGACAGAGATAAATGCCTCTCTTCCTGGGATGTCAATGCTACTGCTTCTTCTATGATTAGTCTCCCTCCCCAGGCACCAAGGCCATACTGACTTCCTGTGTACGTACAAATCTGTATTTTGGGAGAAACTTTGAAGGAATGTACCCCTGTCATGTTGGATGTTCTTTGTTCTCACAAGATATAAAATTGTGCTGAAAGACATGCTGTCTGGAGCAGTTCCTCAGAGCTATCTGAGAGTCTCTCTCCTGGGCTTTGGTCCTCAGTTTGGCTCAAATAAAACTCTCCTTTATTCTTTTTGACTAAATTTATTTATTTCATTTTTGGCTGCGTTGGGTCTTCATTGCTGCGTGTGGGCTTTCTCCAGTTGTGGCGAGCGGGGGCTACTCTTCGTTGCGGTGTGCGGGCTTCTCATTGCGGTGGCTTCTCGTTGCAGAGCACAGGCTCTAGGTGTGTGGGCTTCAGTAGTTGTGGCTCGCGGGCTCCAGAGCGCAGGCTCAGTAGTTATGGTGCACGGGCTTAGATGCTCTGCTGCATGTGGGATCTTCCTGGACGAGGGATCGAACCTGTGTCCCCTGCATTGGCAGGCAGATTCTTAACCACCGGGCCACCAGGGAAGCCCTCTTTCCTTTATTCTTATTACAGATTGGTTATTGATTATTTCTGTTGACAGGAGTCACACAGTGTGTAATCTTTGGGGTTTGTTTCTCACTCAGCGTAATTCTCTGGAGATGCATTCAAGTTGTTGCAAGTGTCAATAGTTTGTTTCTTTTTGTTGCAGAGTAGTGGTTGGTTGCATGGTACGGATGCACCACGGTTTATTCAACCGTTCGCTTGGTAAAGGACATCTAGGTTGTCCAATTTTAGATTGTTACGAATAAAGCTGCTTTGAACATTTGTTTGCGTGTATTTGTGTGAACATAAGTTTTAATTTCTCTGGGATAAATACCCAGGAGGGCAGCTGATGGTTGAATGATAGCTTTTTTTTTTTTTTTTTTTGCGGTACGCGGGCCTCTCACTGTTGCGGCCTCTCCCACTGCGGAGCACAGGCTCCGGACGCGCAGGCCCAGCGGCCATGGCTCACGGGCCCAGCCGCTCCGCGGCACGTGGGATCCTCCCGGACCGGGGCAGGAACCCGTGCTCCCTGCATCGGTAGGCGGACTCTCAACCACTGCGCCACCAGGGAAGACCTGATAGCTTTTTAAAAAAAGAAACTGCGGGCTTCCCTGGTGGCGCAGTGGTTGAGAGTCTGCCTGCCGATGCAGGGGACACAAGTTCGTGCCCCGGGCCGTGAGCCGCGGCTGCTGAGCCTGCGCGTCTGGAGCCTGTGCTCCGCAAATGGGAGAGGCCACAGCAGTGAGAGGCCCACGTACCGCAAAAAAAAAAAAGAAACTGCCAAACTATTTTCCAGAGTGGCTGTACCATTTTATATTCCAACGAGCAATGTTATGAGTGATCTAGTTTCTCCACATTTTGGCCAGCATTTGGTATTGTCACTATTTTTATTTTTGTAATTCTAATTTCCTGATGACTAATGATATCGAAAATCTTTTCATATGCTTTTTTTTGCCATCTTTATATCCTCTTCAGTGAAATGTCTCTATGTCTTGTCCATTTTCTAATTGGATTTTAAAAATTGTTGAGTTTTGGGCTTCCCTGGTGGCGCAGTGGTTGACAGTCTGCCTGCTGATGCAGGGGACATGGGTTTGTGCCCCGGTCCGGGAGGATCCCACATGCCACGGAGCGGCTGGGCCCGTGAGCCATGGCCTCTGAGCCTGCGCGTTCTCTCCTAGAGCCACGGGAGAGAGAGCATGGCCCTCCCAACACCTTGATTTTGGCCCAGTGATACTGATTTCAGGCTTTTGGCCTCCAGAACTGTGAGAGAATAAATATCTGTTGTTTTAAACCACCAATTTTGTGGTCACTCGTCACAACGGCTCGGGAAACTAATATACCAGTTTATCAATTTTTCCTTTTATGGATCATGCTTTTGTTGTCAAAGCTCAGAGCTGTTTGCCTAGCCCTAATGCTCAAAGATTGTCTCCTGTGGTGTTTTCCTAAAAATTATCATTTTATGTTACGCATTTAAGTTGGTGATCTGTTTTGAGTTGAATTTTGTAAAAAGTGTGAGATTTAGGCTGAAATTAATGTTTTGTATATGGATGTTCAATTATTCCAGCACCACCTGTCTTTACTCCATTGAAATGCTTTTTTGCACCTTTGTTAAAAATCAGTAGGACAGGGCTTCCCTGGTGGCACAGTGGTTGAGAGTCTGCCTGCTGATGCAGGGGACACGGGTTCGTGCCCCGGTCCAGGAAGATCCCACATGCCCGTGAGCCATGGCTGCTGAGCCTGCGTGTCCGGAGCCTGTGCTCTGCAATGGGAGAGGCCACAACAGTGAGAGGCCCGTGTGCTACAAAAAAAAAAAAAAAAAAAAAATCAGTAGGGCATGTTTGTGGGGCATATTTCTATTTCTTGGTACTCCATCCTCTTTCATTGTTCTGTATGTCCTTCCACCAATACCATGCAGTCTTGATTGCTATAGCTGTATGTAAGTCTTGAAATTGGGTAGACTGATTCCTCCCACTTCATTCTCCTTTTTCAAAGTTGTTTTAGCTATTCTTTGTCTTTCCATATAAATTTTATAATAATCTTGTCTATATATACAAAAAAGTCCTGCTGGGATTTTGATAGGAATTTTATTAAATCTGTATAACAATTTGAAGAGACTGGCATCTTTGTTCTGTTGAGTCTTCCAATCTAGGGATACACTAAGTCTATTTATTTACATCTTTTTTGGTTTCATTTATCAACCTTCTGTTATTTTTAGCATAGAAGTCCTGTGTATGTTTTGTTAGATTTAAGCCTAAGTATTTCATTTTAGAAGTGTTTGTAAATGGTATTATATTTTTAATTTTAGTGTCCACATGTTCATTGCTGGTATATACAAAAACAATTGATTTTTTTATTACTCTTGTATTCTGTGACTGTGCTGTACTCATTCATTCTAGAAGGTTTTTGTTTTTACTTCTGTTTTTGTTTTTTAGATTCCTTGGTATTTTCTACGTAGACAATTATGTCCTCTGCAAATAGGGATAGTTTTGTTTCCTCCTTTTTAGTCTGTATGCCTTTTATTTCATTTCCCTTCCTTATTTTGCTGGCTAGAAGTTCCAGTACTATGTCAAATAAGAGTGATGAGAGTCTGTGTCCTTGCCTTGTTCCTGATCTTAGAAGGAAAGCATTCAGTCTTTGACCATGAAATATAATGTTAGCTGTAAGTTTTTTGTAGATGCACTTTCTCAAGTTGAGGAAATTCTCATCCTGTTTCTCTGAGAGTATTTCTTTTTCTTTCTTTTTGGCCACGCTGCACGGCATGCGGGATCTTAGTTCCCCAACCAGGGATCAAACCCGTGCCTCCTGCAGTGGAAGTGCGAAGTCCTAAGCACTGGACTGCCAGGGAAGTCCCTGAGAGTGTTTTGAAAAACCATAAAAAGGTTTGAATTTTGTAAAATGTTTTTTCTGCATAAATTGATACGATCATGTAATTTTTCTTCTTTAGTCTATTATTCTGGTAAATTACATTGATTGGTGTTTGAATGTTGAGCCAGCATTGTATCCCTGAAGTGAATAAATAAACTTGGTCATGATGTATAATTTTTTAAAATATATTGCTGAATTCTGTTTGCTAATATTTTGTTAAGGATTTTTGCATCTATATTCATGTGAGGTATTGGTCTGTAGTTTCTCTTTTTTTTGGTATTTGTCTGGTTTTGGTATCAGGGTAATACTAGCTTCATAAAATGAATAGGGAGGTGTTTTTTCCTCTCCTATTTCCTGGAAGAGGTTGTATAGGATTGGTATTAATTCTTCTTAAAACATTCGATAGTGTTCTTCAGTGAAACTCTCTGGGCCTGGAGATTTTCTTTTTTGGGAATTAAAAAAAACTATTAACTCCATTTTTTAATGGTTATAGGGTTAGTCAAGCCATCTGCTTCATGTAAGTGAGTTGTGGTAGTTTGTGCTTTTTCAAGAACTGATCATTTCATCAAAGTTGTCAAATTTATGCATGCAGAGTTGTTCATAGTATTCTCTTATTATCCTTTTGGCATCTGCAGTGTCTGTAGTGATATCCCATTTCATTTCTGAGATGAGTCATTTATGTCTTCTCTCTCTTTTTCTTTGTTAGTCTTGCTAGAGGTTTGTCAATTATTAATCATTTCAAAGAACTACTTTTTGTTTCATTGATTTTCTTTATTACTTTTCTGTTTTCAGTTTCACTGATTTCTTCTGTTATCTTATTATTTCTTTCCTCTGATTGCTTTGGATTTATTGTGCTTTTCTTTTTTCTAGAATTTTTTCCCCTAGATTCTTGAGGTGGAAGCTTCCTTTATGGACATAAAGCTTTCCCTCTTCTCTGATGTAAGCATTTAGTGCTATAAATGTTTGTTTCAGCACTGCTTCAGCTATGTCCCACAAATTTTAATATGTTGTATTTTTGTTTTCATTAAGATCAATGTATTTTTAAATTTGTTTTGAGACTTCCTCTTTGACCACATGGATTGTTTAGAAGTGTGTTTGTTGGTTTCCAAGTGTTTAGGGATTTCCCTGTGATCTTTCCACTGTTGATTTTTAATGTGATTCCACTGTGGTCAGAGAACACACTTTGCATGATTTCAATTCTTTTCAAATTTGTTGAGGGTTTTTTTTTTTTTTTTTGTGGCTCGGGAAATAGTCTATTTTAGTAGATGTTCCATGTGCATTTGAAAAAGATGTGTATTCTGCTATTGTCAGGTGGAGTGCTATATAGAGGTCAATTAGACGTGTTGGTTGTCAGGTAGAGTTCTTCTCTACCCTTGCTGGTTTTCCATCTAGATGTTCTGTCAATTGTTGAGAGAGGGAAATTGAGGTCTCCAATTATAATTGTGAATTTGTCTATTTCTTTTTTTTATTCTGTCATTTTTCACTTCACATATTTTGCAGCTTTGTCGTGTGGGCCTGTTAGCTTGAATGCTTGATATGGATTAGACCAGAGTTTTTACAACTTTTTTGACCTATACCTTCAGTGGAAAATAGATTTTACACACATACACATTACTATAACTGAAATAATTTTAATGCAACAATGTTTACTCTTGTCACATACAGCTGGAGTTTGATCTTCTCAATTCTATTATTTTTTCTTAAGACAATTTTTAGAGCAGCTTTAGGTTCACAGCAAAATTGAGAGGAAGGTACAGAGATTTCCCATTGACTCCCTGCCCTTACTCACGCATAGCCTCTCCCATTATCAACATCCCCCCGCCAGAGTGTTACATTTGCAAACAGTTGATAAACCTACATTGGCACATCATTGTTGCCCAAAGTCCACAGTTTACATTAGGGTTCCTTCTTGCCGTTGTATATTCTGTGGGTTTAGTTAGATGTGTAATGACCAGGGATTGAACCCGTGTCCCCTTTGTTGGCAGGCAGATCCTTAACCACTGCGCAACCAGGGAAATCCCTTATCTTTTTATTGTCTCCATAGTTTTGCCTTTTCCTGAACATCATACAGTTGGAATCATATAGTATGTAGCCTTTTCAGATTGGCTTTTTTCACTTAGTAATATCCATTTAAGTTTCTTCCATGTCTTTTTGCAGCTCAGTAACTTTTTTTTTAAGCACTGAATAATATTCCATTGCTTGGATGTTCCACAGTTTATCCATTCACCTAATAAGGACATCTTGGTTGCTTCCAAGTTTTTGGCAATTTTGAATGAAGCTCCTATAAACATCTATGTGCATGTTTTTGTGTGGACGTGTTTTTAACTCCTTTGGGTAAATACCAAAGAGCACAATTGCTGGATTGTATGGTAGGAGTATGTTTAGTTTTGTAAGAAACTGCCAAACTGTCTTCCAGAGTGGCTGTGTCATTTTGCATTCCCACCAGCAATGAATGAGAGTTCTTGAGGCTCCACATCCTTGCCAGCATTTGATGTTGTCAGTGTTCTAGATTTTGGCCATTCTAATAGGTATATAGTGCTCTCTCATTGTTGTTTTAATTTGCATTTCCCTGATGACATATGATGTGGAGCATCTTTTCATATGCTTACTTGCTATGTATACCTTCTTTGGTGAGGTGTCTGTTAAAGCCTTTATCCATTTTTAAATTGGGTTGTTTGTTTTCTTATTGTTGAGTTTTAAGAGGTTTTTTTGTGTATTTTAGGTAACGTCCTTTATCAGATGTGTCTTTTGCAAATATTTCCCCCAGTCTGTGGCTTGTATTCTCATTCTCTTGACATTGTGTTTTGCAGAGCAGAAGTTTTAAATTTTAATAAAGTCGAGCTGATCAATTATTCCTTTCATAGATTGTGCATTTCGTGTTGTATCAAAAAAGTCATCACCATACCCAGGGTCATTTAGGTTTTCTCCTATATTATCTTCTAGGAGTTCTAGAGTGTTGCATTTTACTTTTAGGTCTATGATCCATTTTGAGTTATTTTTTGTGAAGTATTAAGGTCTGTGTCTAGATTCTATATTTTTTTCTTTGCATGTGGATTTCCAGTTGTTCCAGCATCATTTGTTGAAAAGACTATCTTTTCGCCATTGTATTCCCTTTGCTTCTTTGTCAAAGATCCGTTGACTATATATATATATGTATATATATATATTTTTTTAAATAAATTTATTTATTTATTTATTGGCTGCATTGGGTCTCCGTTGCTGTGCGCGGGCTTTCTCTAGTTGCAGTGAGCTGGGGCTACTCTTTGCTGCGGTGAACGGGCTCCTCATTGCAGTGGCTTCTCTTGTTGTGGAGCACAGGCTCTAGGCGTGCAGGCTTCAGTAGTTGTGGCTCGCGGGCTCTAGAGCGCAGGCTCAGTAGTTGTGGCGCACGGGCTTAGTTGCTCAGTGGCGTGTGGGATCTTCCCGGACCAGGGCTCGAACCTGTGTCCCCTGCATTGGCAGGCAGATTCTTAATCACTGCGCCACCAGGGAAGTCCCCCGTTGACTATATTTATGTGGGTCTGTTTCCAGGCTCTTTATTCTGTTCCACTGATCTATTTGTCTATTCCTTTGCCAATGCCACACTGTGTCTTGATTACTGCAGCTTTATTGAAGTTGGGTAGTGTCAGTCCTCCAACGTTGTTCCTCTCCCTCAATATTGTGTTGGCTATTCAGGAATTTTTGCCTCTCCATATAAGCTTTAGAATCAGTTTGTTGATAGCCACAAAATAATGTGCTGGGATTTTGACTGAATTGCATTGAATCTATAGGTCAAGTTATTTTTTTATTTTTTATTTTTTCGGTATGTGGACCTCTCACTGTTGTGGCCTCTCCCATTGAGGAGCACAGGCTGCGGACGCGCAGGCTCAGCAGCCATGGTTCACAGGCCCAGCCGCTCCGCGGCATGTGGGATCTTCCCGGACCGGGGCACGAACCCGTGTCTCCTGTATCGGCAGGCGGATTCTCAACCACTGCGCCACCAGGGAAGCCCAAGTTATTTTTTATTCTATTATATTAAAGAAAAAATGTTGGTGTGGTAAGTAGATTACCACAAATTCCTTGCTGTTCCTTTTATAGAGGTGAGATCTGTTTCCTATTCTTGCATGTGGGTGGGCTCTGGCCCTGCTTGACCAATAGAATATGATAGAGGTGATGAGGTGCCAGTTTCTGGACCATGGCGTGAGACACTGACAGCTTTCACTTCCTCTCTTGGACACTCCCTCTTGGGGCCTTGAGCTTTTAAAGTCTGACTACTCTGATAGCTGCTGTATTGGGGGGCTACGTGTAGACACTTAGGGTTTACAGTCCTAGAGGAGCCCAGCCTCCCAGCCAAGTCCAGCCTCCCGGCCATGCCCGCCAAGACTCCAGACAGATTGTGAGTAAAGCTGTTTTGATTTCCAGACTGGCATATCCACCTGCTGTAAACCCCTGCATGACTTCTTTTAATGCCATGTGGCACCAAAGAATTGCTCATCAAAGCCCTGACTCACAAAATGAATAACTAATTAAAATAAAAAATAATACAATAAAATTAAAATAGTAGTCATCAATGAATTGTTAATTAAAAATTGAATAGTTATTTTAAGTGACTAAGTTTTGGAGTCCTTGTTACACAGCAAGAGATAACTGGAACAGTGAGTCATGAGGCACCCAAAGGAAACTGAGTCATGGCCATGGTTTGAAAACACTGATATAAACTGCACTGAGCCTTTACGCTCCTGTCTGTTCTTATGGAGATGAGTGCGGAGCTAGATAATATATTAAAAATGAATTTGTGTTTGTTCCCATCATGTTTTCTCTCTACTTTTAAAAAGGCATCCAGGGCTTTGGTATTTTTCTTCTCTCTCTGGGAATTCTGCTAGGTGAAAACCAGAAGATGCATAAAAGCAAACACAGCCTGTGCTAGGTGGGGCAGGAGGTGAGCATCTCTGGGAGGGGAGAAGGGAGACATCCCTAGGCTGGAGAGGGGATGGAGGTGGACAGCTGCCAGAGCAGCACCCTGAGGGCTGAGGAGGCACATAGGGGCCCACTTCCAGCCCCTACATGCCTATCACAAATGTACCATTTGTCATGTGCCTGGTGTTAATCTGTGTCCCCGCCAGAGTGGGCACCTTTGTCTAATTCACACTGAGGCACCATGTGGGTCACTGGTAGCCATGCAGAAGCCCCCTGGACCTTTGCACAAGTCTGGGGAGGAGTCCCATAGTTACCAAGGTCAAATTTTTGACCAGCCTGGTAGGACAGGGCCTCACTGGAGTTAAATTGTTTCAAAGGACATAAAGATGTGTCCTTTTACTTACACCCGTGCTTGTGGACTGGGGCTGTGGTCATTCTGGCCATACATAAAGGACAGATGTTTTGCTCTCTTTGGGCCTCACCAAGGTGGGGCCTGGATCAGGAGTGGAGGCAGCTCCAGGCCGCACCTGGTAGTGGGGGTGGCAGTCCGTCGTCTCATGTGTGGGTGTGTGCGGGGGAGGAAGGGGGACCAGGCTGGGGCTGAGCCTGGAGGTTTGAAGCCGACGCTGTAGTGGCCCGTGGGTTGTGCCCTCTGTGCTGAACATTCCCCCAGTTATTCCTGAACCTTTGGTAAAGTCTTGTCAAAAATGACAGTATTGGGCTTCCCTGCTGGCGCAGTGGTTGAGAGTCCGCCTGCCGATGCAGGGGACACAGGTTCATGCCCCGGTCCGGGAAGATCCCATATGCCGTGGAGCCACTAGGCCCGTGAGCCATGGCCGCTGAGCCTGCGCGTCCGGAGCCTGCGCTCCGCTATGGGAGAGACCACAACAGTGAGAGGCCTGCGTACCGCAAAAAAAAAAAAAAAAAAAAAAAATGACAGTATTGTGTGTGCCTCCAGAATGGTGAAGAGGCTCCTGGCGCCTGTGTCAGGGCAGGGCAGTGTATTGTTCGGGCTTGTGGTTCTAAAGCCAGGCTGCTGGGTTCAGTCCTTGCTCCCCCATGTAATGGTTCTTGCATAGATTACTTAGTCTTTCTGTGCCTCAGTTTTATTACCTACAAATTGGGAATAACACTAATACTGCTTCCTTTGTGGGGTTGTGAGGATTAAATGAGGTCATGTGTTTAAAGCATGTAGCATGCTTCCCCCCCCCCCCTTTTTTCTTTTGGGTAAATGGATGGATGAATGGATGGTTCAATGAATGGTTTTATGGATGGATGGATACATTAATGAATGAACAGGTGGATAAAAAGATAGATAATAGATGAAAGGATAAGGGAATGAATGAATAAATTAATGGATGAGTAAATTAAAGGATGGGTGGATGGTTCAATGGAGAGTTCAGTAGATAGATGCATGGACAGATGGATGGATTAATTAAGGGATGAATGGATGGAGATGTTTGCCAGACTCCATGCAAAGCATTTTACATACATTATTTTGTTTTAGCCACACGGAAGTACCATAAAGAAAGGGACATTTCCTTTTGACACACAAGGTGCTTGAGCTTCAGAGGTAGGAAAACTCACTTTCCCAGGATTATACAACTAGAAAATGGTGGAGCAGGATTCAGGCAGTGTCTAGCTCACACAGGAATTTAATATGCATAGCTTCTATGGCTGTTGGAGGCACCTTAAGGAGAACTGGAGTGTACAGGAAGAATTATGGGTTGGGGGGACTGGATGGGGGGCACTGGCAAAGTGATACCACTTAGGCCCTTCCCCAAGAGATACTGGTGTCTGGTCCCAGAAGGAACATCAAAGGAGAGCCTGTTAATTAACAGGTTGGAGAATGCTCTGAGCTTCAGAATGTTGGCTGTTAATGAGAATGTAACCCACTTTCTTAAGCAGAATACTGCCCCCCCCAAAGATGTCCATGTCCTAACCTCCAGAATCTTTGAATGTGCAAGGGTACACGGCCAAGGGGAATTCGGTTGCTAATCAGCTGATCTTTAAAATTGAGAGGTTTTCTGGGTGGGCCCAGTGTAATCAAAAAGGTTCTTAAAAGTGGAAGAGGAAGGTAGAAGAAGGGAGTTAAAGGGGGATATGAGATATGGAAGAACGGTCAGAGAGAGATGCATCATTGCTGGCTTTGAAGGTGGAGGAGAAGGGGACAGGAGCCAAGGTGTGGGCAGCCTCTGGAAGGTGGGAAGGCAGGGGAGCAGATTTTCCGCTTTAGGAGGAACACAGCTCTGCTGACACTTGATTTTTAGGCCAGCGGGCCCTGTGTTGGACTCCTAAACTCCACAACTGTAAGACAGTAAATGTGTGTAGTTTAAGCCATTAAATTTATTTAGCAATTTTAGGTAATTTGTTACGGCAACAACAGGAAACTTATACACCTGCAGGTCAAGGAGGTGGAAACTGAGATCCAGGAAGGTTTAGCAACCCACTCAAGGTTGCACAACTAGGAGCTCTTTGAGTTCCAGAATCACCGCTCAAGTAGCCCTGGACGAGAGGTTTGCCTGCCCTGCCCCATCCTTCTAAGGGCATTTTCAGACTTCTCACTCCCTCTTCTGTGATCCTAGCAGTCACCCTTTATGTCATGAATGCAGAGAGCCTAAGATTTAGACCTGGAAGAGTTCTTCGCCATGACCTCATCACGAGTGAGATGAGTTTCAGTGGTTTCTGAATATCTTTCAGCTATATCATTGTTGTTTCAGAAACATCCAAATCCAATCTTTAAAACAGTTAAAAGCAGAATTATTCTGGAGGAGGTGGAGTTGGCGGTGGAGGCGAAGCTCAGCCCACCAGGCCCTCCCTTTTCTCCGGTACAAGGTCTGCTGGGCACCTCCTTGGGACTCAAGGCTGCGAGTTGTAGCGTTTGAAGTCTCCTTCCATGGTGAGGAGTCGGGGGGCCTGTCGCACTTCTGTTTCCTCTGGTTTTCACGTGGTTGCCTTCTCCTCATTGGTTAGCTGTCTACTCAAATTCTCCCTCTGGAAACCTTCCCTTCCACTCTGTCTAAAGTCTGCTGCCCTCTCCGACCGGCATCGTGAACACCTGCTGGTTTCCTTCCAAGGACTTGTGACAATTTGCCTTTATTCCATTTATTTGCTTAAATAAGGGCTGTCGAATTCACGAAGGCAGAGAGACCTTGTCTCTCCTGCTCCCGGGTGTAACCCAGTTCCCGGCACAGTGCCTGGTGTGAGCACACACTCAAAAAATGTCTGCTGATAGAAGAATGAAGCTCAGAGAGGGGAAGCCACTTGCTGCGATCACACAGGGATATAGTGGCAGAGCCAGAATGAAGGTCAAGTCATCTGGCATCTTCCATCAGTCAGTCTCTGGCCTATGGTTAGTGGTCACTGTGGGCAGCTGAGAGGGGTCAAGACTGGCCAGGGACAGACACATTAAGGGCTGGTTGCAGTGAACCATGAGCCTTTCAGAATGACCTAGAAGGACTGCAGATAATATGGTGGGATTTCCCTTCTGGTAAGATTAAGACTCATGAAGGGAAGACCTAAGCCAGGGCCTCTGGTTGTGGGCCTCGTGCCAGGGAGGCCATGCCACAGCTTTCCCGCCTACAGGAGGAAGAGAGAGGGAAGCGGGGAAGAGCCCAGGGCCTCAGTCAGGGAAGAAGCCTGAACAGACTCCCTCTTGAGGGCACTCAGAATTGATCACCTGTTCCTCCAAGCATAATGGAATTAAAAAGAACAGTTAGAAGAAGGCAATGCTGAAAACCCAAGGTGCGACCCTTTATGATGGAATTCCAGGCCTCAGGGACAAGCGTGGGGCTCCCTGGCATCTACTCAATCACACCATTTAAGGAAACTGGGAAAGAAGTCAGGCAGTGTTTAGATAATTGTCATGGCAACCCTGAGGGTAGGGATTATAAGCCCCATTTCACTCCAGGAAGTGAAGTGACTTGCCCAAGGTCACAAGTTTATCAGTGGGGTTCCACCATAGCTCTGCAGGTCCCCATAGCTCTTTCTACCACTTAGAGATGTGAGCTAAGGGTGAGCTTTTGGGGGCAGGTCACCCGAGCATGTGCCGGCTGGGCTGGGCATCTCTCACTCTGCCCTGGACCCAAGGGCTCCTTCTTTGGCCTCAGAGGCTCCA